>NC_136065.1:956382346-957582346 GCF_964261635.1 Lissotriton helveticus
AGTGCGTGCTTGCTTTGGTTAGGGGGAGAAATGTCCCTTTGGTCTGTTACAGCTGCTGAGGAATGTGCAGTGGTTCATGTGACACCTGGTTGCGGTGCCCCAGGCAAGAGCAGTGTTTTGGAGATTTTGGGGGCATATCTGCCTAAGCTATACAGAAAGCTGTTTTGGACTTTTGTGCTCCAGTCGTTTTACCAGCGACATTTACGGCACATTGCTGTGTCCGCTGTGGACCGAGGTCGCAGCGTTCTGGTGGCATTTCTGTGGCTTCAGTCATTATTACTTGGTACCTCGGGCATTAAACAACCATGTTAATGACACATTGTGTGGGAATTTTGGCGTGTGGCTTCCCTGGCAGTTCAACCACTGAGCACTTTTTAAAAAACTGTGGGACGAGTCTATTAATTGCACGCTCAATCTTACCTGCATCATTGGGGGTCAAGCTGAGTCTCCGAGTCTTCATTTGTGACGAGACACACTCTTTCCGGTCATTGTTGCTTCGGCGCAACATTTTGCTTCACGAGTGTGCCAGGAGCCATCCGACATGGGGTCTCCTGCGTGCTGCCATTTTAGGATTGGAGGCTCCGAACAAGCATCGGAGCCACAAAGTATTCTGTTCGTATTCTGCCAGCCACGTTGTTCTTTCAATAAAGTTTAACAGTGATTTGAAGGGGACCGTGTACTTCGCTGTATCCAGGTGGACAGCGGCTCTATACCTCTTTTACATGTACTCTATTATTTGGGCATCGTGTGCATGTCTGCGACAAAACGCATGCGCACGGTCTCACAGTAGCCACAAATAACCCTGATATAAGTATGGTTGCAGGTGGCAACTATTGCCAATAAAACTGAGTCTTTGCTTGAAGTAATTTATTTCCGGTGCTTTATAAGTGCACATTTTGTTCAAACTATGTCATTAGGGGCCTACTTCTGGCTCATAGTGTGCTGTGTCATCATCAGCACAGTGCACCCATGAACTAGTTCAATGTAAAAGCTCAGTGACTTTAGCTATTTCGTGTGAGATATCGCTCACAGATGGTTTTGCTGTGTTTTGCTTTTGTTTGGGCTAAATTTCGTTTATAAAAACATACTAATGTCATAAGAAAGGTGTTTGCTTGATCCATAGTTCATGTTTTTTTTTCTACTCTAGCATTTTGATATGGTGATGTTAAAGATTTGGTTGCCTTACACAAGGGAGATTCTTGTCTAGTAGTTCTCGGGTGAGAGGTCACTCACCGGCGTGGGTTATAGTCTATATGTACTACATTTATAGGAATGGAGTTTGCATGACTTACGGATCATTTTGTTTAATTGTTTTCTCTAGTTTACTGTTTTGTGATGCCACAGTTTACGCTTTCTTACACATGGGTGGCACTTTAGTTTGAGGTGGTGGTAGTCACATTATACTCCCTTACTTGAGGGTTTTTCTGGTCATTCTGGGTCCATGTGTTGGTCTCCCACTATGGACATTTTGTGTGATGTTGCCTTGTGTTTAAGTCGCCATGCACTGCACGTCTTGTCAGAATGTGTGTAAGTCACCCTGTGCCTCATGTGTTTTTGTCTTGTGTGTAAGTCGCCCTGCTCCTCACTTGTTGTGGTTGTGTGTGTAAGTCGCCCTGCGCCTCACTTGTTGTCCTGTGTGTATGTCGCCCTGCGCCTCACGTGTTGTTGTTGGGTGTGTAAGCCACCTTGTGCTTCACCTCTTGTACACTTTGTGTTCAATTCATTTTGTGTTATATATGTTCATTAGTTTGACACCCTTACACAGGGTTGGTCTTTTGGGTTTTGTCCCTTACACATTTGTTTTCAACCAACAGTTTTTGTCATGGGTGTTTGTCTAGGTGTGGGTTTACCCTTTCTGCTCATGTTTCTCTGAAATGTTTTGTTGGGGCGGGTGAGTTCATTATTGCTTGTCAATACGTTTACCTTTTCTTTCTGATTCTTTTGTGTTCAGACTCTTGCATTTTTTTATTATAGTTTGCTTCCCTGACTCTTGAACTTTTTCTCCGCTTATGTAAATGCATGTTTATAGTTCCCCCCATGTTTTATCACACTTTTATTTTTCATTTAAAAGGAGGGGGATATTGCTATATCCTAATTGTATTTATAAATGCTTCCCAGCCTAGCTGTCGCCTAGCTGCTTAGCCAGAGTGAGAGATGGAATTGGAATGTTGGTGTGACTGTGATGCATGGAATGCTTGGGTGCCTGTGTGGATGAGTGGTGACAGTTGGAGATGGGCTGAGCAGCAGGCAGGCTGCTTCTGGTGGAGCTGGCGTATTAGGTTCACTTGGCTTATAGACTGATGTATATATTTACTGACCTGCAACTTGAAGTCAATAAAGAAATACTGAATAAACAACTCGGCTATATCTGATGAGTCACAACAAGACTGCTTTGTTTTCAGTTTATTGATTTTATCCAAAGTGCTTGCTTCCTTGACAACTTCTCCAATATCTGCCACCTGACAAGTGGTCCTCCACAAGGCCCCAAAGAAAGGCGGACCGATAGGCTAACTGGATCCCAGCAAGCAGTCCACCACAAGGATCTGAAGAAAAAACAACCCACAGACTCCCCAGATCCCAGCAAGTCATCCACAATGAGGACCCGAAGAAAAGCCGAACCACAGGCTCACTGGTTCCCAGCAAGCAGTCCACCACAAGGATCTGAAGAAAAGCCAACCCACAGACTCACTTGATTCCACCAAGTGGTTCACCACAAGGACCCAAAGCAAAGCCGACCCACATACTCACTGGATACCAGTCGCCAGACCCTTGAAGCTTTTTGTCAAAGGATCCAACACAAAGGACACAGGCCCTCAACTGCACCTCCTTGCTCCAGATAATTGCTAAAACATAACACCAGTCCTATGTCTACAATAAATCCAGAGTCCTGCTTCGGATTACAGTCATTACAAAGCCCAGGCACACAAGGGATAAAAAAAAAGTTAAGACAAGTAGACTAAGTAAGTTAAACCAGAAAAACTCAGATGTTCTAAATTGCCCGATATTAAATTAATTTTTTTATTGGGCACAGGGTCCACTTAAAAAGAAGATCTATCTGGGCCCCCAACTGCAGAAGCGATTTCTATGCACCAGCACTTCAGCTCCAGCCAGGACAATTGTTTTTAAGACTCAAGGGGGTATATTATCAAGGGGTTTATCTCCGCTTTTTTGGCTTTAAAAGCCAAGAAAGCGGAGATAAAATTATCTCCCTATTACCAAGCTGTCGCTAACACCAGTTAGTGACAGCTAATAGGAGATAGCGACCATCTTGGGCCCCGCTTTGCATGTCAGTGATATTTATCACTAATGACATGCAAAGTGGGCGTGCCAAGATGTTAGCGACTGGAAACAGTCGCTAACATCGCTATCTCCTATTACCAACTTTTGGAGATATTCGCGCTAAGCGCGAATATCTCCAAAAGCTAACACCTGCCCTGAGCAGTTCTTCACCATGTTATCCAATGGGAGGTGGATAACATGGCTAAGAGCATTTGCTCGATAATGCATGAATATCGCTGACTTTTCAGCGATATTCATGCATTGCGGCCGTTTTTTATCGCATTTGCGATAAACCTTGCTAATAGCAAGGTTTATCTGCGATAAAAATCGCCGATGTGCGGCGAAAATTTTTGTCTCTAAACAAGTTAGAGACAAAAATTATCGCTAGTTGTTGGTAATATGCCCCAAGATTATTTAAGTTTTAAGCAAAACCAGTGACTCCTTTTAACATTTCTCTTTTATAGCATTTGGTAATGATAGTATATTGTAATGATTTTAATTGATTGAACAATAAAGTACATTACAATACAATATCCATAAACCTCCTTGCTCTGCCTTTCTTTGCCTACAAAGCTGGTAGCATGGCTCACATTTTCTCTAGATGCCTGCCCCGAGATAGAAACAGGGCTGAAGAGAAGACTCCAACAGGACATTTATTTTGTGGGACTACGTGTCTCTTTCATGAGCAGCAAGAAGAGGGCATATCAGATTACTCTTCACCAGTTTTTGGCCGCATGGCTCTCTGTGTTGCTTTGTAATTCTAAACCCAACACTGTATAGGTTGGGAGTAGACTGTACCAGGACAGTGATCTATTAGTACTAGGAGTTCCTGTATTAGCTGTCTGTAGTGAGAATTTAAATCGGTCTCTCCTCCTCATAGTGTGCCTTTGTCTCTTTTGGCTTCATTAGCCACTCCCTTACCTGTAAAGATGAGTAGTACGTGTCAGCCTGGAAAATTCCTCCTGATGCAAGTCATCTCTTCTGTGTGCATGGAGGACACATCAGAAAATCTGAGGTTTCTCACCTGACTTTCATGGGATGTATGGCTCTCTTTTATTTATCTATATTCCTGGCCATATTTAAAAACTGGGGCTGAGAGCATATGCTAACATGTTGAAGGTTTTCTGAGACTAGCAGTCACTTTGATGAGTAGTAGCATCTGATTGTCTGCACGCCCCATATTTCATTTTACAATCTGTAACCCAATCCTTAGCTGGAAGCATAGACTAGATGTTCCCTTCATGAGCAAAGAAACATAGACTTTCTCTCCCCTTCCTTTTGATTAAGGCTCCCAGTTTTCCTTTTTTACTGATTTCTACCGAAAATACAGACAGAAATCAATGTGTTTCCAGTCTGTGTATATTTTTCAAAAGTAGAAAAATACAGAACATGTAGCATCTTCTCAGTGACTCTCCTTGTTGTTGTTCGTGAATTCCTTGTCAATAGTCATGCAGATTCAGATATGTAGTTAAAAACACATTTAATTTCTTTAAACAACTGCATATCAACTAATGTTTGCACTATTATGCAAATCTTTTCATGTGGCTTTATAGTTTAATTATAAATGGCTGATAATTGTGCTAAAGTCAGAGAGACATCAAAGTATGAGTGTACATTTATTGGTTAAATAGATTTAGAAATATACGAGTTACTGCTTCATTTATTCACAAAACACAAAAAAAATGTGGATATAGATAAAATACCCCAAAAATAAATATGGATAAATATAGATGGAAATGTTCAAAAATAAATACCATAAAACCGTAAGCCCTATTTATTGTCAGCAAGAACCTCTTTTTGCCCCCTGTACACTTTGCCCTACCTGAAAAGGGAGCTTCACTCAAAAGATCATGAAGTGATGGCCAGCAAGTCCCATCACACACTGCTTGTGTGATGTAGAGCAGATGGCAGCAAGAGAGTGGTCTACATCCCACAAGAGTGTGTGATGGGACTTGCTGGCCATCACTTCATGATCTTGTCAGTGAAGCTCCCTTTTTACCTCTCAAGTCTCATCCTGAGCTCATCACATGGATAAGACTAAGGTGGCAGCAGGGCAGATGCCTGCTAAGACGATCATTGTCTTTCATGAGCCAACAGCGGTGAGATTAACCTGCCCTCTGTCCCCACCTCTCAGACAGTATGGATTTCTTTCTACCATCCGCACAGCCCGACAAAGGGGCAAGAAGAGGATGTAAGAGGTCTCTTTCATTAGGTGTCCTGTTCATGAAAATTAAACATTAAGGGCCCGATTAAGAGTCTGGCGATCCGTGGATCACCAGAATCGAGGGGTCGCAGTGGTCTCCCGACCACACTATTACGAATTGGGCAGTTGGACTATCACAGCCCCGCTGCAGTCGCCAATTAAAACAAAACTTACAGCAACTGTATATCAAATACATATCAAATCTAGCAACAGATAGCGAACCAAAACGTACACTCAAGAATTAAAATGACTCCAGTTGTTTTTCTGACAACAGTGAGAACAAGAAAATAATCTTAACAGCAATATAATAAATCCTCTGCAAATATAGCCCAAAGTATTTCTTCCACAGACTCTTCCATCTGCTAATCAATTTCTTTTAGTATAAACAAATAAAAAATGTGTCTGCCAACATATTTCTTGTTGCCTTTACCACAACCCTACGCCCATGCCCCAGCTTGGTACAGCACCACTAGCGCTAGCCAATAATCTCCGGAAATATTTACTAAAATGATGTACTCCTTGCGCAAGAGTGATAAAAAATGGGAATGGATCCTTCCTGGGCTGAGGAAAATTCAGAATGAAGTGCTTAGCTCTGGAAAAAAAAAACAATGAGTAGGTGAATTAACAGTAGTAGGCCAAAAGTAGGCTTAGCTAGGGACAAAATCCTGGGTCGCAGAGAATATATAGATGTAATACCACCTCAGTAGCAGAAGGAAGAGGTGACTGTAAAGGGCTGGAAGAAGGACCAATAAGTAAGGGGAGAAAGATGGGGGAACGCATGGTAGGGAAAATGTGAAAGGGGGATAATTTGAAAGGAAAAGGAGGTAATATCCTAAGGCAGGTGTCAGATGAGGAGCATGTTGCAGAAAGCACAGAGGATGATGTGTAGATGACAGGCACAAATATGGTGACAATCACATAAAGATGCTGCAACATGCACCTCCAGACAACAAATGGCATCAGATCAAAGGCACAAATATAGTGACAATCACATAGAGATGCTGCAACATGCACCTCCAGACAACAAATGGCATCATATTTCACACGAAACATACAGACCAGGTCAGCCTTGGAGAGGAACAGCCACAACCATCACACTGGATTTAATTTTTTCTAACTGTGCTAAGATATTATGTCGACCCTCGACCCGAGTAATATGGTCCGACCACTTTCTGTCGGAATTCTTTCTCCTTGGCCTGGACAAACCTAATAAACAGCCGGCCCTTCCGCCCCAGTGGCGTAGACAACGGCATAAGGTGACACTGGATGACCTACAGAAAGTGTGGATAGAACCCATGGTCCTAGCTACGGACAATGTGGACTCTGCTTTATCTAAGTTTAATACCTCTATTTTAGAGGCGTTTGACGTGTTGGCCCCTATGAAATTGCATAAACAGCTTCCCATATCTAAACAAGAGATATGGTAAACTGAAAAAACTTAGAATAGAGAAACAGGGATGTAGGAGGTTGGAAAAAGTATGGCGAAAGAACCACACAGAGGAAAGCAGGAAAGAACATGCTGATGCCCTATCCTTATACCACAAAAATATCAGGCTGGCCAGGAGGAGCTGTCTCACTTCACAGTTGATAGGGGCAGGCAATTCCTCCAAAGAACTCAACAGGATTCTACAGACATTTGTGAAACCTGTAGCCTGTGAGAGTCCTGATGATTTCTCTCAATCCCTGTGTGACAACATTTCCCTATTCTTTGAAAATAAAATAGAGCTGATTTATGATTTTTTTTAAAGTAATTAATTGTAAGGATAACGCCGTCAGTACCTCTCCACCATCAAGCCTACACAATAGTGACATACCTACACCTACACTCACTGTCTTCCCGGAGATTGGTTTAGATGACATCAATTTATTGACAAGTTATATTAAAACAGGGTCTCCTGTGGATTTCCTGCCTGCCAAAATGGCTGCTTCTTTATGCAACCTACTTGGCCCTATGATTCAATCAATAATAAACCTTTCTCTTAGGGAGGGTCGGGTACCCCAAGAATGGAAAAGAGCGGTAGTTAACCCTATTCATAAGAACTTGGCCTCACCATGGACAGACCTATCCAACCTCCGCCCAATTTCCCTTCTGCCATACTTAAGCAAGCTGACCGAGAAACATGTGAATACCCAGTTGTCTAAATGTATCGAGGCATCAGGAGGGCTTGACCATACACAATCAGGTTTCAGACCCAACTACAGCACCGAATCAGCACTCCTCTCTGTGACAGATAACATCAGGATGGCACAGGACAGAGGAGGCTCCATGATTCTGGTGCTGTTGGATCTGTCCGCAGCCTTCGACACGGTCTCGCATGATACTCTTCTCAGCCGCTTGCAGAAGGTGGGGATTGGAGGTTTGGCCCTGTCCTGGTTTGAGAGTTTTCTCTCAGGCCGCTCACAAAGTGTCAGCTTGGATCCCTACCGCTCCACTTCTAGGGAGCTCACCAAGGGGGTTCCACAGGGCTCATGCCTAAGTCCCACATTATTCAACCTGTATGTGGCCCCTTTAGCTGACATTGTGAGAATACATGGATTCACGCCAGTGTCGTATGCTGACGACACTCAGCTTCTGTTTCCATTCCAGACCCTCACTCCCGCAATCAAACATTCTTTTGCGGAGGGAATGAGAGCAGTGTCTGACTGAATGGCCTCTAATTGCCTACAATGTAATGTGGGCAAAACAGAGGTCATGCTTTTCGGGAAAAATCCTCTCCTTTGGTCTCCGGATTGGTGGCCACTCGATCTGGGACCTATTCCCGGCCCTTAACAGACAGTGAAGAACCTAGGTGTACGGTTGGACCAGGGATTACTATTAAAAGAGCATGCAAACCAGGTGACAGGGTCCTGTTTTCAGATGATAGGACTTCTGAGGCGTGTATTTCCATTCTTGTCGGACATTTTCAGAAAGACCCTTGTCCAGGCCCTTGTAGTCAGCCGGCTAGATTACTGTAATGGCCTCTTCTTGTCTGCTAATGAAGAGGTACTCAGCAGACTGCAAGTGGCCCAGAACACCGCGGCAAGACTGGTCTTAAATGTCCCTCCTAGAACGCGTTCTCGCCCCCTCCTTGAAAGACTCCATTGGCTGCCCATTCGTCAACGGGTTAAGTTGAAGATCTGCTGTGTCAGACACAAAAGTTTGTTTGGCTCAGGCCCTCAATATTTGACTGAATAATTTAACATCTAGAACCCAGAACGTCATCTTCGTTCCAGCGGCCAACTATTGCTACAGATCCCGCCGGTTAGAAAGGTACGGCAGGGTGGGCGAGCCCTATCCTATATGGGCCCCACCCTTTGGAATAAACTTCCCCCTGGCCTGAGACAAACTACCGACTATCTTAAATTCAGGAGAACACTTAAGACACATCTGTTCCTGACAGCATAGTCTCATATGCCTTCCTAAAGCTCTGTTTTGATGCACATTTGGCGAATCAAGCGCGGAGATACCCCTTCGGGGTTCGAGTCCTGCGCTATACAAGCACCGAAATAAAAATAAATAAAATAAATTGAATGTAAGCAGTCACGGTTGTGGGATTCAGGAAATTGCAATCGAGCTCCAATCAGCCAGTCCTATCTTTAAGGGGTGATATAATTGTGTCAGCCGGTAAAATTTGTAGATGACATTAGAAGTAAGTTGAAACTAATGACCTTTTAATGTAAAGCAATGATCAGCTATTTTGTTCCGCAGGACACCAAAATGGTCATTTATTGTTCCAAAAAAGACGACATGAACGATGTGTCAGTCCAAGCCAAATATCATGCACTGCTTTACTCTTACAGCTCACCACTCCAGATAACTGGCCTCTGAAATGCACTAGGGACAGGAACCTGTAGTCCCACAATACAATTTATACAGGTAGATGAGCATCAATCCAAATTATGTATCTATACATTGTGTGTTTTAGGAGTCAATTAGTCTGATGTAATTTGTGGATATAACAAACTACAGATAGCACCACACCGACTTGCTCAACTTATGGAGAAATAGTTGGCACATGATGGAGTTGCCCAGCAAAGAAGAGAAAGGACTTCAAACAGAGTCCTGGAGGAAGCCAGCAGGAAGATGGATTGTGTCAGTAACCCTGTCAGAGGGCCACAGGGTATGCAGCGGCTACTGGGCCCAATTGTGGTGGTTTAGTCCCCTTACTCCTGATGTCCTAGGGCCTGATCTACTATGGATCCTGAGCAACTGGGACAGGCACCCCTTCTGCACTTGACTCTTAGTGGTAGCTGTGGATGAGCAGTCACATACTTCCTCAGGGGAAAAGTCTAGATGCAGATAAGTGAACACGACTCATAAACCAACATGCATACAGTACAGCAATAAGTCATTGCCCAGTCCAATAGTTACTTTTATAAGAAAAATAAGTATTTCATTTCTAACTCCACACTTGCAAAGGAATAAAAATACTCATATGCAATAACCCACTCCCATTGAGGTCAGGGCTCTAGTAGTTGTCAGACAGATTCCTGTCCCACCCTCTACTTTGTAACCTGTTCAGGGTTATTCCCCATTTACTGGTGGCTCATCCAGGGAATGCTTACTAGTAGGCCCTACTCAAGAGTTCTCCTTTCACTCCTTCGTTATTAGTTAAAAGTATCTTATGGTGAAGCAGCACCACCAGCAGGAGATCCCTTGGCCCCACAGACCCTGCTCTGGGCTTACCCGCTCCTGCGGTACGAAAGTGTTCATTGGTGCAGCAAGTGCACTCTCCGTGAGCACTCCTGAGTCCAGAACCTGTTTGGTGAAGACGGGCTGCATGCTGTTCACTTGGGAGCATGCGATGCTGCTGGCTCATCCAGTGATCAGAGCTCCTCCTGCTTGGCCAACATGAGGTTAGTGACTCTTCCACTATCAGAGGGGACATTCTCTGACTCCCGACTGGAGCTCCAGTGAGGGTGTGATGTCTTCGGCAGCATCCTTGTGATCCTCAGTGAATCAGTTACGTGCAGCTGGCGGGCTTGACGCACCGGTCATGGCAGTAATCCTGTCATCTAGGCCATGACCCAAACACTTGTACACAAGGGAAAATTATTTATTTATTTAATTTTTCCTTGTGGTCGACTGTCGAAATCCCCGCCCACCCGTCCCTACACCCCCTCCGCTCTTACCGGCACAGGCCGCGGCTGGTCCAGGCCCCTTACTTGTGATCTATCATTGAATCAAAGAGACACCTTTTGAAGTGTAAGGGAGAGTCCCTTCCTGCCTTCCTACAGTGTGCCCCACTCAACTCACAGGAATGCAGCAATACACAAATCTGTCTGGGGGGATTCCTTTGCTCTTCATGTCTTCACCAGGCAGACCTGGGCTTCCCAAAATGGAGCTCAGGTTCCTCCATGTAATGTACCATTGCAGGCACACTAGCTCAGTATACTTTCACAGCACACTTACTGCCCAGCACTGTTCCCTCCATCCATTGTACCAGTACAAAGACACATACATTCAGTACACACATTCAGTCTGCGCACATTGAGCACTGAAGCTTCTCTATACTGTACCAGGGGGAGCTATTTGCAAATGCACACACTGCCAGCACACACACTCACCATGTGCAAACTGCACAATACTTCCATCTTCCAGTACTGTACTTCACGCAAGCACACATATACTCAGCACATACTTTAATTGCACACGCAAGGCACATTACTACATCTTTCATGTCATGTATTCATCACAGACATACATACACTCAGCACATGCACTAATCCAACATCTGCTACACAGTAGTGCTCTATCCCTGTACTGTACCCTTTCCAGGCACACATACATCCAGCGCAGTCACTACTCCTGAGCTGCAAAGCTCTCCAAAGCTACCTGATGTAGGCCAAAGGTGAGTTAAGCACACAGAAGCAGAACTTTTAAAAGGGTGAGTGAGCATGTAGGCCTCACTCCTGTTACACCGAGTAAAAAGGACATAGGGCCATATGTATCATCAACCTTATTTGCGATTCTGAAATAGCGATTTTTTAAAAATCGCTATTTCAGAATCGCAAATTGGGATGTATGTACAAACTCGCAATTATTTTGCGAATTCTCAGTATTCCTTAATTGCGATTCGCAAATTGCGAATCGCAATTAAGGAATACTTTCCCATTCCTTTCTATGGGCCAGGAGGCCCATAGGAATGAATGGGAAGTTATTCTCAATTTGCGATTCGCAATTTGAGAATCGCAACTTGAGAATAATTTCATGGGTGCAGGGGTGTCCAAAGGACACCCTGTTGCACCCCTGAAATAAGCATGGGTGCACATGTGGCGCACATACATGCCCTAAGGGCATGTATGTGCGTCACATGGCACTTTGAAAAATGCAGAAATGTGCATTTTTCAAGGAATTCGCAAATTACCACCAACTTGAAGTTTGTGGTAATTTGTGATTCCTTAAGGACAATTTGCATTTTTTTTTGCTTCATACATTGCATTTAAGGAATCGCAAAATTAGCGATTCCTTAAATGCAATTGCAGAATAAGGAATCGCAAATTTTGCGATTCCTTGTTTTGCACCAGATTTTCTTTTATACATACCATTTGGCAAATTCGCATTCGTAAACGCCGAAATTCTGCGAATTTTGCCGTTTGCCGTTTGCTAATGCGAATTTGCTTCATTCATACATATGGCCCATAGCCACAGACAGCTCCTGAGGGGGAATTTATTTAAGCCGCGCTACAGTCCCAGCACGCATTAGCCACAGACAGCTCCTGAGGCGGAAGCCGGGAGACACGAGCATTAAAAAATGTAAGCACTGTTATTTTAGAAAACTGTTTTTACCTGTGTGATTCACCTTGCCCAGAGCACTCCCCCTCCTCTTATCGCCGTCTCAGCACCGCGCAGCCGATATTAACGCTGCAGCGGGGCTCTGAAAAATTTCTGCCGCCATTTCCGAGGGAAAGTGAGGCCACGCCCACATTTCTCAGGCCACGCCCCCTTTCACCCTTTAAAATGTGCCTCAACCGGACGCGCAGCGGACGCGCCCAGCGGGCGCGCCGCCAGCGCGCCAAAGGTAAGCCAAAGGTAAGCCCGTCTGTGCCCGTCCGGGCCCAGCCGGCCCCAGGCCCCAAACCTATGCCCCACTCCACAGGGGATCGCTACAGCTATACTCAAAAAGACCTGTTGTCCCTCAAACCCACGAAAAACGCTAACTGCCACTATATTCACAAAGAGGAAAAAACCTTAATCAACTGCAACCTATGCAGCCCACACCGCACCACCACCGTGGGACACCACGCCCTTCAATTGGGCCTCCTGAATTGTAGATCCCTCCCGAAACACTCCTTAGAGATAAACCTCCTAATTCAGGACCACAAGATAGACATATTGTTCCTTACAGAAACGTGGCTGACACTCAATTTGGAAGCCGACATCGTAAATTCCCTCCCCCAAGGATTCTTAATCCTTTTCCAGAACAGACCCCTCGGTAGAGGAGGAGGCCTTGCCTTAATTTATAGGGAACAATCTGTATGCAGAGTAAAAGATAGTGGCATTGAAGACTGTGAGAGCTGCCATTTCGCTATACAATTATCAACCACAGTCTCCCTCTCCGGACTACTCGTATACCGCCCACCGGGGAGCCCGAATCGGTTCTCTAGTGCCCTAATAGAAACCGTTACTACACTAGCAGCCTCCACCCCCAACTTCATGATCCTAAGAGACCTCAATCTCCACTTCAATGACCCCCAGGACTCGGTAGCGTCTGATCTCATCCTTGACCTCACTTCATATGAACTAAAACTAGTCAATTCTGAGGCGACGCACAACAAAGGTCATTTACTTGACCCTATTTTCACCAACATCCACGAGCTGAAAACTACACCTCCCCACCCACTCCCGTGGACGGAACGCTTTTTGGTCCCTCTATCCTGGCAAATCAGTGCCCGCCACCCCAACCACTCAAGACGCGTGTCATGGATAGAGCCTGGTCCAAACTCTCGGCTGAAAACTGGACCTCCATACTAGAACAGTCCTACCCCCCCCTGCACTCGACCCAGTGATTGCAGATTCGAAATTTGAAAAATGGCTCACTCATTCACTCGACTCTATTCTTCCCAAAAAAAGCACCCAGAAAAAGGAGAAAAGAGCTAACCCCCCCCCCCCCCTGGTACACACCCGAGCTAAAATTACTACGGAAAGAATGTAAAAAACTGGAGAGCTCCTTGAGGAAAGACGGGACTAGATCCGGAAAAGATGAATATCGTACCGCCATGAGAACATTCAAAACGGCCCTGCGTAATACCAAGAGGCAGTTCTTCGACGATAGAATCAAAAAGTCCTCCAACTCCGCTAGAGAAACCTTCCTCATCATAAGGGATTTGCTCAAAGTGCCGGACCCTCCTTTAGCTCATGACACCTCTGAGGACAAATGTAACAAACTGGCAAACTATTTTGACGAAAAATTCAAAATATTCTTACCACCCTGCCCCAAGTCAGTCAAAGAGCAGACCTAAACTATCAACCAGCCAAACCAGCCATCCACCTGGGTACTTTTGGCCCTGTGTCAGTGGACGAAGTACTCAAAACTTTGGCCATCATTAAAAGTGGCTCACCTAGCGACCCGGTTCCCATGTGTATCCTAAAAATGATTGCACCCACCATCGCCACACCTGTTACTGACCTCATTAACTCATCGCTGCTTCATGGAGTGGTTCCTCCTGCATGGAAGAGAGCCATTGTCAAAGCCCTTCTTAAAAAAACGCTTCTAGATCCAGCGGATTTGGCCAATTATAGGCCAATCTCCCTACTCCCCGGACTTAGCAAGGTCACAGAAAGGCTAGTCAATAAAAAACTCTCCCACTTCCTGGAATCTAACAGCCTTCTCCAGAACTCACAGACTGGCTTTCGCCCTGGACAGGGTACGGACACCGCCCTTCTGGCAGTAGTTGAGGAGGCCAGATGCATCCTGGACGCAGGAGGATCAGTGGCAGTGATCCTCCTGGACCTACGTGCGGCTTTCGACACTGTTAACCAGCAGGTCCTCATCCAACGACTGTCTGACATAGGGGTGGTAGGAACGGCCCTGTCCTGGCTCACGTCATTCCTGAGTAATCGCACCTTCGAGGTTTGGGAAAGCAACACCCGATCAGCGGCAATCCCCCTCCAGTGTGGGGTACCACAGGGCTCCTCCCTTAGCCCAACACTATTTAATGTGTACATGCCCCCACTGGAGGAGGTGGTCGCCCCGTTCGGAGTTAAAATCGTGAACTACGCCGACGACACCCAACTCGTCGTTTCCCTTTCTCACTCTGACCAAGGGCCAGGCACCCTCCTCACCTGCCTATCAAAAATATTCACTTGGATGGGTGAATCTTCCCTAAAACTGAACGGGTCCAAGACAGAGATCATGCTACTAGGGAATAAAGGACCCACTCTCCCTCCGAACATCTGGCCCACCTGTTTGGGGGAGCCCCCATCTCCAAAAAAGGAGATCAAAAGCCTGGGAGTATGGATGGAACAAGATCTATCCTTTAAGACCCAAGCCAAAAAAATAGCGGGAACCTGCTTCGGCCTCCTCCGATTGGCTCGGAAAGTCCTGCCCCTCCTTCCACAGACCTCCTGCAAGCTGCTCATCCAAGGACTGATCCTGTCCAGACTGGATCACAGTAACGCCATCTTCCTTGGAGCGCCGGAATCCACCCTCAACAAACTCCAACAAATTCAGAACGCCGCAGCACGGCTACTCACGGACACCCCAGCTAGATCATCAGCCAAACCAGCACTGAAATTGCTGCACTGGCTGCCAATAAGAGAAAGGATAAAGTTTAAATCCCTTTGTCTGGCACACAAACTACTACAGGACAAGGGCCCCCCTATCCTTAAAAACCTAGTTGTGCCCTATAAAGCCAATAGACCACTCCGCTCAGATCACGAACGCCTAGTCACAGTGCCCAGAGTAAAAAAGGCACGGACAGGGGGACGGCAGTTCTCGGTCAACACAGCTAAACTGTGGAACTCCCTTCCCCTCAAACTCAGAATCGAACCTTGCCATCTCCGATTTCGGAAACTCCTGAAAACCCATCTCTTCCCTTGATCCCCCCTCTATCCTCCCTCCTATCCCCTCTGATTTTGCTGCCTTGGTCTTTAGCGCTGGGATGCTTCCGGGTTACTACGCGCTCTATAAACCCACATTCAATTCAATTCAATTCAACTAGTACTGTTCTCTACACAGTATGATGCCACCACTGCACTTGTGATGCTTAATTGCTGGTGAAGGCAGTAGCCTTCCACCACTAAGACCGTAGCGCTTTGGGCATCCCTCCCAGTCCAACAACACCACAATCTATGAGACAGGACTTTGTCATGGTGCAAACGCAAAATTCATGACAAAAAGTGTACTTTAGGGATCCAACAACAGTACAGTTGGGCACGCGGAGAAGGTGTAAACGTCTTTAACAATGCAGAGGTCTTTTCCGTTACAACCGATAAATGTGAATCCGGATGAGTACTAAGAGACAGAGTTTGAGTCGTCCGATAGGTAGGCAGTTTGCCAAGAAATTATAAGTGTGTAAATACAAAAGAAATACATGAACATATCAAAGTGGCAGTCCAAAGCTTGCATGAAACACAAGGCTCCCCAGTTGTAGCATGCCTACTAGTAACAGAACCCTTTTGCCGCAAAAAATCTCACCTCGGATTGAGTTTTTCACAAGAGGAACCATTCTGTGAAGTTTCTGGATTGTTGTATGCACTCTTCCTCACCAGAGGCTGATTAACTGATGATTGATTCCCAGTGAAATAATACCTGTGTCTTTTCTTTTTGTGATTTTCTTTTCGAGAATGTTGTCAACAACCCCTGAATCTTAAGCCCTTCCCTATCATTCTGTAATAATAAGTCAATGTGCTGAGGATGACTCTCACGCTAGTCCTAAAATAAAATACTAAATAATACTTGTGTTACTACTACTGCTGCTGTAATAACAATAATGCTGATAACAACAAAACAACAATAATAATAATGTATTATTGTCATCGTCATCAATAATAATAATTTTAATAATAATAATAGCTTGCTTCAATATAAATGTTTCCTATAAAAGCCACTTCACTGGTACCCAAATTGCCAGAGGTGAGGTCCTCTCATGCTAAAACACGTTGTTGACTGGTGCATTTGCTGCTTTTTTTTTTCATTCCAGAGGTCCTAACAACCATGGTAAACCACGCATCCCAGGGTGTACCTTTGTCAATTTGGTGCAAAAACTTTGGGGCTGATTTACAAGAAAGTGACGCATCTGTGAAGATGCATCACTTTCCCCGCGCCACTTTGAGAAATCCTTGTGCCACTGTGGATGCGCCGTATTTACAATACGGTGCACCATGGTGCAAGGATTGACAGATGCATCAGAAATTCTGACGCATCTGTTGACGCAAAAGTCGCGCATTGCTGGAGTTGTGTCGCAAGCACTACGCAACTCCAGCAATGCAGGGGGATGCCTATCCTCATTGTGCTAATTTGACGCAGTGGCGTCCTAGAAGTGGCGCACTGAATTCTTGTAGATTTCACTGCGTCACTTCTACGAGGCTTTTTTGCGTTGGAACGCCCACCCTGCATACATTTTACCTTGCGCAGGTATAATGTGACGCAGGGCTTTAAAACGTGACGCATCTTCCTAGATGCGTCACATTGTAAATAGGCGGCATTTTTACGCTGCTGCTGCGTCACAAAAAGTGACGCAACTGCGGCACAAAAATGACGCATGGAGCTTGGAAATCTGCCCCTTGGAGACTATTCAACATCCGAGTGGGACACTTTCCGGCCCAATCAGTGGCACAGCTTTTTGAATTGCATTTGCATCCATTTTTAATCCTGTATCGCTTACGTCTAATTTTCATCATTTTTCATACAGTTCTTGTTTCTGTTTTTACATTCGTCTCAGCTCTGTATCCACATGCAAGGAAAAGCTATTTTCAAAGTTTCTTATGTTCCTGCGGGGCCATCTAAACCTCTCCCAAGAACACGCACCAATGCCGAGTCCATTAAAAAGCAGTTTATTATGTCCCAATGCATTTCAGACCTCCAAGGGTCCTTCGTCAGGGGAAACTGAAAACAAACAGTTAAACAAACATTACTTCCACGCACTAGTGACAAAACACAATCCCATACATTTCGCAAGTGTTTTTATTATTATCCCTGTTCACATAGACCCGCAATGCTTTCAAAATAAACTCTTTTATCTAACCACTTCTCACTAGTCGAAAGGTCAACATCCTCCGCCTTCTTGCTCCCGGTAACTATCAGAGCGCTCTTAATGCGTACATTGCTCTTCATTCATGATGGAAATTAGACATAAGCGATAAAGGATTAAAAATGGATGCGAATGCAATCCTAAAAGCTGTGCCACAGGTTGGGGCCCGAAAGTGTCCTACTCGGATGTTGTTAGGTTTTATTCGTGCTTTACGGGCTGAGCACGTAATGTATAAACTCTTATAATTCAAGTAAATAGGATCAATTCACTCAAGCGGCTGGTGTGCTACCTTATATATCTGTTGTGTACCTTGGAGACTATTGCCAAAATATCCAGCCCTGTCCCATCGTCATTCACCAATGTCAACCTTCATTGTACTCTGACGGACACAGCAGATATTTTCAGATTTTTTATATACTGAACGGGGAAGGAAACATAATTGATATGTCACTATTCAGGCAATGGCTTCGGTTTTTTAATAACAAAAAGTCTATATTGCAAATATTAATTTTGAAAACTCTCGTTTAACATCTGCATAAACAAGAAGTTTCTCTCAAAAGCAATCTTCTATGAGCCCTTTTTTAATCATATACCTCGTGATACTCTGTTTTGAAGATTTGGTACTTTGTAAATGCAGATATTGTTTCTGTTCAGTTCATTAGCAAGTATGGTTTTTGTCTTTGCATGAAAACTTCACTTAAGTGATTATAACCTGACCTGCAGGTTACCCGTAGAAATGTGCAGTGGATGTACAGATGTACTTCCTTACTTAATTTACTTAATTCCATTGCTTTTCTAGGAGATATACTAACTTGATTTGAATAGAAGGAATGTGTGAAGTCCCTCCTACAAAAAATTGCGCTTAGATAATGCTGGTCGTAAATACTGGTCAATGCAACTTGGGCCTTGGAAAAAAAGGATTTGACCATGTGACTTGGCCACCCGGCTACATAATGGCTCTGAAGTGGCCTGCCTTGGTGCGTGCAGTATGAAACGAATTCCCAATTGTAGGATAGTGTAGGATCACACACAACCCAGTTGCGAGGACCTTCATCAGGGACGTTATGGGAAGAATGCCCAGCAACTATGTATTGTTAATCGGGTAACATGCCACACACAGAGATCACACAGTAAACTTCCCCCAAGACACTGAAACTGAAATTTAGCTCAATGGGCCTGGTAGATGTGCGGCACACTCTTCACCCCACCACCCATGACTACACCTTCTTTTCACACTCACGCTGCACTTATTCTATATTGGAATATGTATTTGTCAGTCAAGCCCTTACATCAGCTTTGCAAACCACTTTGTTCCACCCGATAACTTTAACTGATCATGCCCCAGTACCATTGACTCTAGCTTGGAAAGCTCCACCTTCGAGATACGGCTGTTCAATCCATAGAGCAATAGTAGGTCTTAACATTTTTAAATCCCCAGGCCTGGACGGGCTTCCAGCACAATTTTATGAGACCTTCGCTCAGGACATATATCACACCTGGTGGTTCTTCTAATTCCGTGGGAACCTCAACTGCGGTTACTCCATCCATTTGTGAGGCACGGATCTTGATTATCATCAAACCAGAGAAAGGCCCACAATACTGTGGCTCATACCATCTAATAGCACTACTTAACCTTGATGCTAATTTAGATGCGAAGATCATAGCCTTAAAACTCAAGGATCTCTGCTAGTTTTGGTACATCAGGACCATTCCGGGTTTAGCAAAGGGAGACAAACCCACAATCATCTACGAAGGGTGATCCACCTGGTTGAAAAAGGTACAAACAAACCAATCCCAGCAATTTACTGGCAGTGGACACTGAGAAAGCCTTTGACCAGGTGGATTGGCCTTACTTATACCACACTTTGAAGAGACCAGGGGGCATATGTATTAAATACTCTATTTGCGAGTCTCAAATAGAGATTTTTTGAGAATCGCTGTTTGAGAATCGCAAACGAGATGTATTTAAAGATTAAAAAATAGTTAGCAATTCCTTGGCATTCCTTAATTGCTATTGTATAGGAGGCCTATAGAATGAATGGGAAGACATTCTCAATTTGCGATTCGCAATTTGAGAATCACAAATTGAGAATGCAATTTCAAGGATGCCAAAGGACACCCTGATGCACCCCTGAAATGAGCATTTGTGCGCATGTGGCGCACATACATGCCCTAAGGGTATGTATGTGCACCACATGTCACTTTGAAAAATGCCAAAAAGTGCATTTTTCAAAGAAATTGCAAATTACCACCAACTTGAAGTTGGTGGTAATTTGCGATTTCTTAAGGAGAAATTGCACCACATAGGTGCTTCATACATTTCATTTAAGGAATCGCAATTTGCGGTTCCTTAAATGTAATCGCAAAATAGAGAATCGCACATTTTGCGATTCACTAATTTACTATACACTTTTGGGAAGATACATCCCAAAAGGCCTTTTCCCGTTCGCAAACGGCCTTTGCGAACGGGAAAAGGGCTTGATACATATGCCCCTTTGTTTCTGCAACCAATTCATAGGCATGATGGGTGTTCAGGTCCAGCTAACCCAGCCCACAGGTGTGTCTAACTTTTCCATACACTCCCCTTCCAGACCCTCTCTTAATCTAATTAGAGGGGCTTGCATCAGCTAGGGATCCAGGAAGTGTGAGCTGGCCTGGGTTTTGGCCATCTGGGCTTCTCTCTTTGAAGACCAGCCTAAACCTCCAGCTCCCTTCTTGCTCTTTGCTTATCCAGGAACCAACCCTCCTCCGACCAACTGTCTGTATTGTTACAGCCCCAGGCCTCTTCTCACCTAATCAGGGAGCAGCTTGGCTCAGGCTGGCGAAGTCTGACCAATCAGAATAGGCTGCTACAGAGCTGCTTTAGATAACTGCAGGAAAGTAACTTCTGAACCTCCTGCAATAGTTATAATAAATCAGACTGTGTCAAATTGTTGGATTGATTGTAACAATTATTTTGATACTTTGAGATAAGTTGCTAGCTCACTCCTGTCAAAAGTAAAGCTTTATTTAAGGACTTTGGCTATTTTTCCCTCACCAGGGCATATAAAACATCTTTCATAATATCCCAGCTTTTTATCCAAGTGCCCCTCCAGAGGAGATCGACAGTGGTGAGGACTGAACTCTGAGGGGCCACAGGGGAGAGGGAAGAACATCTAGGTGAGCTCTGGGCTCCTCCGGCGGCCCTCATCTGATTGCTGTTAAAACTGCACAGTCCCATGTGACTGCTGATCCCAGCTGCAGTTGAAAAGGGAGCGTGGTCTAGGTGTGTGGGGGCAACAGGAAAACAAATGTTACCCGAGGCTGACTGCTGAGACACCCCTCCCCCCAGTCTGCAAGGGGCCTGTGAGTACTTACCCTCAATAGGAGAGAAGCAGAGGTCGGTAACACACGCTGGGGACACTATATTAAGATTCTATGGAGGTGAGATCAGCCGCAATCCTCAGGCACTGAAACTACACTATGCCTTGTAGGGTGGAGATCTGCTGCAGAGAAGCATTGAAGAGGTGCAGAACAGTGTTGGGCGGAGCAGAGGGCCCACTGCGAGCACTTAGGTGACCAGCCCTGCACTGCGGGAGTCCTGCTTGCTCTATCAAATTGGGCGAGACAGCGAGGTTTGGTGGCCTAAAGAGACAGAGTGTAGTAAGAAATCACTACTCAAAGAGGGTTCTAAGAATTGAATTTTATTCAGTCATATGCAAACAGGTGCTCCCAGCTTGGCGGCTTAGTCTAACCACCAACATTCTAACTCCCGCTCCCGGAGGCTGAGCGGACCATACCAAGTAGGGGAAGGGGAGAGGGGTGGGTGACGGGGGAGTCACAGTAAGTAAGGTTACAACACACCTTCCCCCCTAAGGAGAACAGAGGAAACGGAAAAATAGAGCCCCGGGCAGGGGAGAGAGAGCAGTCATAGGGAGAATGGAGAAAAGGAGGGGTGGGGAAAGGGGAGGCGTGGATACGGGAAAGAGAGGGGGAGAGAGAGAGAGAGAGAGACCGAAAGAAAAAAAAAAGGAAAAGGAAACAGGGGAGAGGGAAAGACTTTGCAGGAGAGGAGGAGTAGAACTGCAACATGAACAATAGGAGTCTAGGAAAGAAGATCCCCTGAAAGTTTCAAAGAAATAACAACCTGGAAGGGAAAGGGGGGTCCCCCAACCCAGTGCCAGCAGAGACTGTCCAAAGGGGTAAACATGGAGAAGTGGAATGGAGTTTTTTCAAAGACAACTTTAAAAGTAAACTATAAAGCCTTCTGGTTAACCTCTGTATCGAACTAACAGGAGGAACTCTAGAATGTTTGGTTCATTTGTTCCGCTAGGTCCCACACAATGTCCTGACCTTTCTCACACTGGGATGAACAACTTTTGCCAATGGGTGTAGCCGATTCTTCCGATCCCTTGAATGCCTCTTCTACCACCCCAACATTACTCTTCCTATTATCTCTTTGATAGGCATCATGACATAGGTAAAAAACAGGTTTGTGTGCCACATCACTTTTCACCCTTGGCTCCCCTTTGTCTGAACATGCCCAACAGTCTATTTCACCATAGAGTTCCACACTCCTCTTGCTAGTATTTCCATCCCCCTCCGGAAGAGTGATCCTGGCGGTAACGTTCTTTTCCTTAGGCAGTAACCTGGGCCAGGACACACCCCGACAACTCCCTCTGACACAATAAGTCTCTCTTTCAATGTCATCCTCTGTGACTGGTCTAGGCCATCTTCTACCCTCATTTTTTGGGCCGTAACCAGTATCCAAACCTTTATCAAATTCAGTTTCAAACAGCTCCAGATCATTAGCATGAGCCTCATCAGCCATAAGTCTGTCCTCCTGTTCCATCACGAGACTACCATAGGAGAACTCAGTTGTGTTTTCTGGGCCACTACACTTATGCTTTCTCCTATAATCATAGAGTAGACCCTTCTTCCCTGACAGGACTTTAAATGGGGAACCTTTTAGTATTTTCTGCATTTCCTTACTCTCACTCTCCAACTTACCACAATAGGACCTTTGAAAGTATTTTCCTTTATTCTCACCCTTCGACTCAAAAAAACTTGAACCCACTTCTCTTTCCTGTTCATACTTGTCCACATGCTCCTCCCTCGTTTTGGTCCTGAACTCGGCCGATGTAGTTCTTTGCCACATCTAATTGCGATTAAACTGGTTACTCTTACATTTTTTCCTTTCCCGCTCTTTTGCTGTAGTAATTAAGCGCTCTACCTTTCTTTCAAATTCTCAATTTTTCCCAACTTTTCCATCACTGTCTTTTCTCTCGTGTTTCTTACGTATTTCTCTTTCGTCCACCCAACTTTGGTAAGTTTCTTGTTTTTTATTAAGTTTGTCCTTAACTGCTTCTTTTCCCCATTCTTTATTTCTTGCAGCTCCTTCAAAGACTACCAAACCCTTAGATGGCGGCGTTCGAGCATTCAATGTTTCACACTTAGTTACATGCATGCTTTGGATCCGTGCCGGCTCACTCATGTGTTCTTTTCTTTTTCCTTTTAGTGATATTCTCAATTTCTTTTGATCCTTCCAGCCTAGCATGGTGGGTCCACTTTCCGTTATATATATGGTACTCCTAGTATTTTTTCCCTTGTAAATTAAATCCATAACTTTGTATCCTATTACGTTGATGTCCTCCCCTGCGTACGTTTTTAGGGATATGTTGGCCTCTTTCAATTCATTTCCATATCTTTTAGCTAATTTTCTATTCCATTCACTCTTGTTTACCACACTATAACGTGATCCTGAGTCTGAGATTATTTCTGTCTCTACTCCACCTATGAAGATGGTACACAACTGGTTTATTTTACGTGCATTAACTTCCTCTTTGCTATCCATTCTTTCCTTGAAAACTTCATCCCTTTGTACCTTTACAAACGAGGCTTGTATATAATGTTCATCCAACACATTCAAGATGTTCTCATAAATATTTCTGTCAGTTCCTTTCATGAATACCTTTTCCATTTTGTGGTACATTTTCCGTCCCCCAGTTCCTAAACTGTGAAGTAATATTTCTGCCTTTTCCTCAGGTATAAGAGGTACTTCCTCTTCCTCAAAAACTGACATATAATTCTCAAAATACTCTTTCCACTCTCTCCATTCTGCAATGTTTTTTTTATCCTCCTCCATAAACGGCACCGGTGGCGGAAAATTATACATTCGGCCCCACTCCATGTTAAGTGCGCTATTGTATTCAGGAATTCACGTGAAGATGTAATATCCACCTCCAACAGAAAGGTGGCGCCACGAGTGCACAACGTTGGACTCTCTGGCGCACCCAACTGATAAAAGTGATGCGCAAGCTGTACGCCTCAAGGATAATCAAAAATGCTTGTGTCGGATAAATAAAGGGAAAAGAAGTGAAACTTCTTAAATCTAAAGCTCGAATGTCCCTTAGAAATGTTAAAGAGAAATGTTGCACGAACACTAAAAAAAAAACTGGCCACGATTGGTTTACTGGTAAGGATGAGTCTGGTTCCTAACAACGAAGTGAAAAGATGTTAGATTATACTTACAGCCTACACTTTCAATGAATTCCGCCGCTAAAATGCATCACGCTTCCTCTTTAATGCATTAGAAATTTACTGCGCTACTTTATACTAGGTAGATTTTCACAATCAAGCTTGTGTATGTAGAGAATTCCCCCTTCTGGAACGTTCCAAATGACCCAGTTCAATGAACACTGTCTTCCATGTCCGACGATATTGTCACTTTCAGTCACCCGAAGTTTCTGAGCGGCGAAAGCTCTCAACAAATGAACTTAATATGCTAATTGGTATTCATATCACTTTCAGTACCACCGCTTGCCTTTAAATTGTTACAGTTTTTTTTTTTTCTTCTTCTTCTCCTTTCCTTAACTCATATATTCATCCTGTGAAAAACAAACACCTCACGATGTCATACTTCAAATTCTTCAGAGGTTAATTATCCAGCAGAAAGGTTCACTACTTGGTTCACATTGACAGCTTCTCAAAACAGCCCCTGCTCCCTATCAGCAACCAGTCTAGTTGAAGACTGGCCAAATCTTGTCACGAACACGGTAGATATATAGTACACTGTTACTGACGGATCCCGTCTTCTACCCAACAAACACCGAAGAGAGAATGTGCCAGACGGCACTGCCCCGACAGTCAAGCTCAACTCCTCCTCAACGCCAACAGCAGTCGTTCCTCCTCACGCGCTGCACCTCAGCGTCTTCACTCACTGTTGTGACAGATCCGTGCACCGCTTCGGGACAACTCTCAAACTATCGCGTTATGCCCGACTGCCCCGGCTCTACCTGCTGCTGCTTCCTCATATGTTGCTTTCACCACCACAGGACACACCAACGGGACAGTAATCACCAGCTCCACCGACGCCAGTCAGACTTCAAACGAGGAGGCAAGGTTCCTCTCCTCCACACGGCACAAGCTCACCTTCACCGAGGCCACACACCCGACTTCCTTTAGCGTTCCGGATGCGAGAACCACACGTCCCCCAAGGGAACACCTCGATGAGTACAGCCTGTAGTGCCGGTATGTCCGCTGTTCCTGTGATCTGCAATCATCAACTGGGCAAGTCTTCCTTTTCAACTCAAATCTCCACACAAGCATCAAGTTTATCGAGGGGGAAAGGCACCACGCTGACCCTGGCTCAGCTCCGCGTCCTCGTCGCCAAAATGTAGTAAGAAATCACTACTCAAAGAGGGTTCTAAGAATTGAATTTTATTCAGTCATATGCAAACAGGTGCTCCCAGCTTGGCGGCTTAGTCTAACCACCAACATTCTAACTCCCGCTCCCGGAGGCAGAGCGGACCATACCAAGTAGGGGAAGGGGAGACGGGTGGGTGACGGGGGAGTCACAGTAAGTAAGGTTACAACACACAGGCTCCTGGCAGACATGGGGAGCACTGACCCACTATTATCATTTGCCCAAATGGATGAAGAAGAAGAGCTTGTATTACCCCCTCAGGGGGATCCACAAGTTAAAACAGCGATCAGTGATTTCAAGAAAGCTATTACTGCATCTCGAGAGGCAGTTGGGGCAAAGATTGATACTATAGGCACTGACCTAAGTCTACTAAAGGATGACCACGACGTCTAGTTGAGAGAGTCACCTCCACACGAGCTGACAATGACAGCTATACCCAGGGAGATCACTTCACTGCAAAAATCACTGTCTCTCATGGAAAATAGTGTTAAGACCCTGGAACTGAATGCAGAGGACAGAGAAGACAGAGCCTGAAGGAATAACATATGGATCATTGGGGTCCCCCAGCGAGCAGAGGGCGCCACAATGCTGACCTTACTGGAAGATTGGCTATGTACAGAAGTTGCACCGGAGTGTGTTTCCACATTTTATGAATTACGGAGAGGGCACACAGGTTGCCGGCCCGCCCTCCTAGAGTGGGGTGCCCAATAGTGGCTAGGGCCCTCCACTAGAGGGACCGTGACCATATATTGGTGAAGGCCCGCCTGCATGGGGGGAGCTACAGATCGATAACAATAAGATAATGATATTCCCAGATTTTTCCAGGGAAGTCAAGAAACAGTGATCCACCTTTAATGAGGTCAAGAGGCGACTCCACCAGCTGAACGTGTCTTATGCCATGCTATTCCTGGACCATCTAGTGTCCAGGATTTCCTAACCCCACAAGGCGCATGGAACTGGATTGAATCAAGACTGGAGTTTTGAATTGGAGAGGTTTCTCCACAGACTACACCTCATTGATGGAAGGCAGGATACATAAAAGAGGAGCCCCATCAATAGCAGAAGCCAGGCACAAATGTTACAAAGCGCTGAGGGCGGTCACCGAGATCAGCAACACTGGTGCGAGCCTGTGCACCTCACTTAGCGAACTGGAAGGCACAGACTCTGAGCTGCATAAGATAATTCCTGGCACGGTGGACGAGATCATTTGAAAAGGGGCTTGGAATTATATGGTTAACTGACTGCACTTAAGCAAGCTGGTTGAAATTTTCATGAGATTCTTTATCCCCCTATTCAGAACTTCCTCAAATATAGAAGGGGTGCTAGTTGGGATTCTATTATACCTAAAGTAGGGGGAGGGAAAGAGCTGGGGCTCTGCGTAACCTTTGGCGACTCTAGCTTACCACTTGTTTTAGTTCCACAGGTACTCCCGCAAATTGACATTAGTTGGTGTTGTGTTTGGATGGAGTTCACACTTTCACCTGTCCTGGGGAGAGGGCGTTGGGGGTTATGCAGTTGGTTTACTGTTCAGTTGGCTGTTTGGTGTGCCTGGTGGACCAAAATTGATATGGAAGCACAGTGGATGGGAGGAGGAGAGTAGGGCACCAAGGGCCCCATGAAAGTGGAGATTAATACTACAAGACCATACATGGAACCCCCGTAGAATATAAATTCCTATCGCTGAATGTCGGAGGGATAAACTCTAAGTCTAAACAACACAAGTTGTATGCCTATCTTTCCCAGAGAGGGGTGCAGATTGCCCTATTACAGGAAACACATTTAAGAGCCAAAGAGGGGGCTGCTTTACAGCACAGATGGCGTGGGCAAGCATACTTCACAGATTATTCTGCTTTCGCTCTAGGGGTATTGATGTTAAGCCTGGAGCACCATTTCAACACACGGGCCACCTGGTGGACCCTGAGGGATGCTATGTAGTTGTTTCCCAGCAGGCTAGATGGCCGTGATGTTACCATTGGGAACCTATATGTACCAAATGTATATGAAGCTTCATTTCTAGCGACCTCTCCAGAGCAATGGCGCCACACTTAGTGAGATCGGTAATTTTGGGGGGGAGACTATAACTGCGTGACGGACGTAGGACTGGACAGATCTCACCCTCCTTTGAGAGACAACACCGTTGTCGAATCAGCTAGGGACTTGAGGGAATGGCAGACTCAATGGGGCCTCATTGACTCCTGGCGGATACTTCAACCAGGGGAAAGGGATTACTCCTTCTTTTCACACCTACATGACTTACATGTATGCTTAGATGCCACTCTCTGTACACTTGATATGATCAAGCTTGTTGTACTTAGTGAGTATCTAGCTAGTACAATATCCAAACACAATGCTGTGTTGTTGGGCTTGAGATGGCTGAGAAACAACCCTTGTATCCCCACTTGGAGACTGAGGACCCTGTTTTTTAGACCACAATACTTTTGGCTGTTGGGCTGCATTTCTTGAAGAATGAGGGCACGGCATCGAGCCCACAAGTAGTATGGGGACGCCTTCAATAAGGTAATCAGGGGCAGATAAGTTTCTGAAGCTGTAGCTATCTTGGGGACATTACTGTGGGAGACTTTGGCCATGGAACAACTATTGCGGTACATTGAGCAGCGTAGGTCCCGACATTGGGAAATACAGGAGGCGCTAATAGAAACCAATGTTGCTGAACATGTCAAAAGACTGAGATGCTTTGAATAAAGGAATTATATGATCCGAAAGCATGCGGAGATAGATTACACCGGGGTGCTCCTGGCACGGTTGACCAATCCTGCCAAAAGAGGCTCAGTCATTTTGGAGCTCAGGAAGGAACACCCTCCCCCTTTATTGGCAACAGGATATTAATCTGGCATTCTATGATTATTATGCTGATTTATATCAGAGCAGGGTGACCTTCACAGATGTGGACATTGATACCTTTTTACAACCTTTAGATTTATCGACTGTATCGGATGAAGTGGGGGAATCCTTTAGAGGGGATATTGAACTTACCGAGGTCAGTGCGGCCATTAAATCAATTGCCAGGAGCCGGACCCCAGGCATGGGCGTGTTGCCAGTTGAGTTCTACTCGGTGTACAAAGGGGAGGTAGGCTCCGGTTAGTGGAA
This sequence comes from Lissotriton helveticus, assembly GCF_964261635.1. NCBI lineage: Eukaryota > Metazoa > Chordata > Amphibia > Caudata > Salamandridae > Lissotriton > Lissotriton helveticus. Next base: position 956,410,795 of record NC_136065.1, read on the forward strand.
TTACAAAACTCAGCAAAAAGAGCAGGTAGGCTACCTGCAACCATGCGAGACACCATAGTTGTGCCCCTTTTGAAACCCAGCAAACCAGCTTCTGAAAAGACAACTGATAGACCGCTCTCAATACTCAATTTAGATTGTAAGATCGTGAGCAAGATCTTGGCGGATTTATTCCTGGCTGTAACATGCCCATCTGTGTTCGGAGACTCTTGCGAGTGCTGGAGGCTGACTCGTATGACAAGTAGAAAGCCACAATATTTGCCATGGACATCGAGAAGACCATTGACAGGCCAGAATGGCCCTTACTTTGTAGGGTAATGAGGAGGTTCTGTCTGGGACTGGGGTAAGTGGCCCAGACTGGCCTGCTCTACACGTACTCGATGGCTAGAGTGTGGACAGGGAGCACGACCTCAGACAGCTATCAGGTGGGGAGGGGTACTAGACAAGGGTGCCCTTTCTCGTGCCTACTCTTTGCTCTGGCCATGGAATCTCTGGCCTGTCGGGCCAGATTGGGGATCCCGTACAGAGGCATGGGGGTACGGGGAATTAGACGCAGATGATCTCCTGCTTTTCCTCCGTACTGTGAGGGTGTACTTCGTAGGATCGAAGAAGCTCCTTATGCATCTTGGGAGGGTCTCGGGCTCATTGGTGAGAAAATCTTGCCAGTTTTCAATGAGCTCTGGTAGGGTTAAACCTGTAGTAGAAGGGGATGTGGTATGGGAGCCCAGATGCCTACCATATCTGGGGGTAAACATCTGCCACTTACCTCCTTGTGGGCAATATTGGGAAGACTATCAGGGGAGTGAGGGTGAGTATGGAGTTCTGGTCGTCACTTCCATTGTCCGTGATTGGTAGAGTTGCCGTATTGAAAATGGTGCCATTACCACGGCTGCTTTATTTTTTTGTGGTCCTCCCAGTATGGATACCAGCAGGTGTATTCCGATGCCTCTGCTCATTGATAATTGGATTTATCTGGGGTTCAGGCAGGTGCAGAGTGGCACTGTCCATGATGTAGAGACCCATTGCAGAGGGCGGCCTGTCCCTCCCCGACTTTGAGTGTTATTACATGGCAGCACAACTGTATTGGCTGAGGCAGTGGGTGCCGGGTAGAGTCAGACGAATGGGGAATTTAGGTTCCAGTGTGCCGGATCTTTGTCATCTATCCCGCTTGGTCTTGCGACTACCAGCCCCAGGAACAACAGATATCGCTGAATTTAGAGTGCTCAATAAGAGTTGGTCCAGGAGCTTACGGAGGTCACAAACTAAGCCGCCTTATGCCCCAGAGATCCTGCTGGAATTTCTGCTCGAATTCCCGCATGGAGGTAATTGGCATGAGTTAGGGGACTGGGTGGCTGCTGGTGCGACCACAGTGTGGATTTTGTATGAGAATTGAATGTTGTTGCCATTTGAAGACTTTAGGGAGCATTATGATCTTACGCCAGGCCACTTCCTCTAATATGGGGCACTCAAGGCAGTGATTCAGAGGCACTGAAGGTTGGGACTATCAAAACCGCCGCTGGCAGAAGGGTGTCAATATAGAGTACTTTCCCCGGGCATGTACAAGGCAGTCCCTGTCTATATAGGTGGCTCAGGGGTGATTGCTGGCACCTCTGGATAACTTACGAATGTGCTGGGAAGAAGACCCGGGAGGCCCCAAAGACGGTTCTGCTGTCCAGAATACCCAGGGTGTTTCGCAACGCCCAATTCAAATTTATCAACTTCTATATACTTCATAGGGCATACCTCACCCCAGGACGGATAAACTGTTATTTTGCAACGAGGGAGGCTAAATGCCCCCACTGTGAAGAACCAGGTGCTGAGTTCCTACACATGTTTTGGAGTTGCCTAGTGCTGGGCGATTATTGGAAGTTGGTGACGGATACTTTGTCCGAGGTGATAGAAAGAGAGGTCCATTGCATACTGGCACACTGTCTCCTTCATTGGTTCTCGCACACTGTCAAGACTAAAGTGACTAGCAATTTATGGGACCTGGTGCTTCTCCTGAGAAAAAGGGAGATTGCCAGAAACAGGAAGACTCATTGAGGGCCCATTATCAAAGGATTGAAGAGAGAAAGTCCTGCTTTGGTTGGATTATGAGGGAGCTGTCCGTCAGAGAGTTGCTAGAAGGGGTCGTGGTCTCTTGAAGCAGCCAGGGCATAGGGCATGGGAGGTTTTAGTAGAAGAGATGAAACACCCAGATATACCCAGACTCACGGAGCCAGGACACACCCCCTGATTTCCTGGACACCACTTTATAGCTGTATGTGGGTTCCTGGTCTTGCAAACAAGTTGAATGCACCAATATGAGTGGGCTGGGGTAATCTCCCACTCAGGTTGGCATTATCACGGGGAGGCTTTGGATGACCCCTCATGACTCCATGATAGAGACAAGCATTGAAACATACCCTTGACAGTGGTTAGCAGGCCCTGCCATAGCACACCTGGAATGGGGGCAGGGAGAGGTAGTGGGGGGGGGGGGGGGTCTGTTGTTTCTTATTAAGAAGCCTGCAGTATGTTACTCAGGGAACACTAGACATGAACGGGGATGACATGCTGAAGACAACAATGCCTCTAGCCTTGCAATTTCACCATTGAATGGTGAGGTATTTCCTGATAATCCAGGAACCTGATGTGTGGGAGGGGGTACAGGTTTTCATTTAATAGGAATTTTATGGCAGATTGAATGTCTAGTGATATAGTGTTGTGTCGAGAACCTGGGTATGCTTGTCAACAATAAAATGTGTTTAAAAAAAATTATATGTGAATGTAGCATTTCATTATGCTACTTAGTAAACGCAGAATTATGTTTGTATTGGCATACTGTATTGTATATCATTTATTCACTACTCTTTGTAGCATGTTAATAATTAGCAGTGTGGGAAGTTATATTGTCCAAAGATATTTCATTCTATATATTAATGCTAGGTAAAATATTCCTTCATTTTCTAAATTCCAAACTAATTTCCATGACTCAACCAAACTAACTCACCCAGTCCACCCAGAATTATAGTTATTGTTAATTGGGTACACTTTAACACTTGCTGAGAAATCAGATTCGTCCTCCCCCTCCAAAATATCACTGATTAAGCTGCACCCCAGAATGCTCAGGGTAACCTGTGACTCACTACTGATTGCTAACTTTGGAGTACTATGAAAGTGTGCTGCCCTGGCTCACTTGCTGCTCTTCCATGCAGCAATGCACATTGTGCCATATAGCGTATTGTGAGTGCTTGAAGTTCTAATTTCAGACACATCACTCCCACAGGTTTGAGGTGAATGGTGTCCTACATAGCTGAAGAGTTTAAACAGCTGTATTTTGCCACCTTGGACAGTTTAAATGGTTATTAGTCTTTCGAACTTTATGGGAATATACTGTTTTTGACCGGAAAGGTAGCGGCATTTCTTGACATCTCTAAGGTAATCCGCAGAGCACAATAATATAACACTTGGCAAAATAACTGCACAAACACAACAAATATACGCAAACACTCATGCCACACATCGCCACTTCTACCAATCAAAGTTCGTAATACGTTAGCAAATGTTTATCACATCAGGTACTGCCTTTCTTACTACCAGCATTAACATGAGTGCTGCATTCCTCAGCACACATAGACAGAGGAAAACGAATCAGGGGATTGTAATTGTGCATGAAGGTGCCCTTTCCTGCACACAAAAAACCCTCCTTACAATGCAGGCACCCATGCACCATGATGCAAGGGTGTCTGCATTCTCTCAAGGAATTAAAAGGGCACCAGCACAAGGGAAAAAACAGTAATGTGCTGTATTGACTTAAATATGGCTTATTTCTGTCCTTTCCCTGTCACACAGCGCAGCAAGGTGACCTCCTGCTATGGATTGCGTGACTTGGCCATAAATATGGCCCTAAGTGTGCATGATTGTCCAAGAGGCTGAAGAATTTTGATATAATTGCATTGTTGGCACCAATGCGCAGATCAGCTGCTGGCAAGGATGTGTGGTGTACATCAGCTGTATGCAGCAGTTACTCCACAATGGCCTAATAGGTTTCTGCACATTTTAGGGGAATGAATCACAACTTTCCAGCAACTTCTTAAAGACTCTTGGGGCTCCAGGTAAGGTATATTCGGATCCCCTATTTGGGGCTATTTTTAATGTATTACACATTCCAGCTATAAGCATCACAATTTCAAATAATATTGAATATAATAAGACATTATTAGTATACATTGGACACATTTTCGAAACCTTAGAATAATGAAAGTTCCAAATCTATGTCTTGAAGTTTGTATGCAAATCTTTGATACCGCTTCATAGTTCAATGTGCTATTTTATTAGGATTGCAAGGAAGGAAAGGATTTCTGTGACAAAACCAGTAACCCACTTAGCTATCTACATAAAATACAAATCTGTGATCTGCATGTTATACGTTGTGCGTTACTGCAGGCAGATAAACCGTTTTGTCTTATGATGCCTTAAAACTGCAAGTAGACTAAACTCAAATCTCTCCAGCAAATTCAATAATCACCAGTTATCTTGAGAATGTTATTATTGCCTGAAAATTGCTGCACACATGATGAACCCTGCAGCAGGTTCCTTTAAGCTTATAGCCTATTTTAAAATACAGAACTCCTCTAGCTTTGCGTCCCGTGCTTCAGCACCAGTCGCACCGCTCTAAAGCCAGCACAGTGTTGCAGGGTCAGGTCAAATAACGGGACAGATTTAAGACAAAATATATCTGATGTATACAAATAAGTAACAATGAGATCCTTGGGGTAAGAGAAAATACAAAAGTGGGGCAGAGAAAAGGGGTGTTTGGATAAAAATATTGAGTTATTAAATATCGGGAGACACAAATATCGGAAAATAAATAACATCACACAAAAATTGCTTTTAACAATATTTTTTTTAGGTAAGTTAAATTGTTTTAAAAAATGTTGTTTTTAATAAAGTTTAGAAAAATATAGTTGTACAAAATATTGTTTTTAATTATTTTAATGTGTTTTAGCTCATATATTCACTGTATGTGTTACTATTGTTTATGTAATTGTTATTCATTTTTTAATAAAGTTTGTAATTTTAGGTGATTAAGAATTTTTAATTTATTTGTTAATATTAATTTATAGTGTCATCGCGTGTTGTTGGGTTTGTAGGGAGATGGGTGGGAAGTTCATTAAGTAAAGATTATTAATGAATTGATATTTTTTAATTAATTATGTGATTGGTAATAATTATGTTAATTATGTGATACAGATTTATTTTAGTTATATTTTAGGTGCGGGTTGCTAGGTTTGTAGTGTTATAGGGTGGAAATTTAATGAACTAGTAATTAATTAACGATTAATGATTATGTTATTAATAAATATTTAATTGATTATTAATTATGTTAATTGTGTAATGCATATCTATTTTTGTTATATTTTAGGTGCATGCTGCTGGGTGTGTAGGGGTAAAGGGTGAAAATGTAATTAACTAGTAATTAATTAATGATTAATGACAATTGTATTAATAATAATTTAATTGATTATTAATTATGTTAATTGTGTAATACATATCTATTTTTGTTATATTTTAGGTGCAGGCTACTGGATTTGTAGGGGTATAGGGTGAGAAGTTAATTAAATGATTATTAATTAACAATAAGAAATGAATTGTTAATTGATTACTTGATTATCAAATATGTAAATTGTGATATTATTATTTATTTGAGTTACATTTTAGATACAGGACGCGTTGAGTTTGTCGGTGCATAAGGTGGGAAGATAATGAAGTAAAAATAAATTATTAATGTATTACTACTTAAGTATTTAATTTATTTTACATATGTAAGTTATTACATAGTTTTTTTGTTATATTTTAGGTGTGGACTATTAGGTTTGAAGGGATACAGAGTGGGAACGTAATTAATAATAATTGTATAATAATTATTTATTAATTGGTAATTAATTTGTAATAGTAATTATGTAAATTGTTTTTAGTATTTTAAATAAATAAATATATATTGTATGTTAATTCATAATTTTTTATTAGGAGTTTATTATTTTTTCTACATTCATAGGGTTACTAATATATGTCATATATTTGAAGTGAAGTATTTTCCTTACTTTTGCTTAGACTGCAGTATGAATAGTAAAATTAACATCTTCACAGTTCACCCTACTAATGCGCTGTTTGCAGAGGAGATAGCAAATGTCTCCCTTCTAAAATCCAATGTTTTTCCTACTATTGCATACACTGGAGTCGGAATAGTATATTGTAACCCTCCAAAGTCCCCCATTTCCCTACCGCAGTGTTGACTGGAATGGGAATATTAAATTTCACTTCTCCAAAATCCAACACTTTCCCTACTGTTGTAGAGACTGGAGTGGAAATAGTCAATTGTACTCCTCCAAAGTGCAATATGTTACCCACTATTGCACTGTTTTGAATGGGAATAGTAGATTTTACCCCATCAAAATTCAGCTCTTTTTCCACTGTTGTGTTGCTTGGAGTGGGAATTGTACATTTAACCCATCCAAAGTCCTTCACTTTCTATACTGTTGTGTAGACTGGAGTGGGAAAAGTAAATTTCACCCCTCCAAAATTGAACCTTTTGTAACTTTTGTTTAGAAATGAGTTGGAATATTACATTTCACCCCTCCAACACTTTCCCTACTGTTGCACTGACTGGAGTGGTAATAGTAAATCTAACTCCTACGAAGTCCTTCACTTACCCTACTGTTGCATAACAAGAGTGGCAATAGTATATATAATATTCTTAGACTCTAATAGTTTTCATAATATTGGTAGAATAGATTTTATAGCATTAATTGTTTAATTTCTTTTTATAATATATATTCCTTGTTTTTATTTATAAATGTATTTTATTGCAAGGTGATAGAGAAAGAAACAGATAAGGACCAAAGAGGTAAATAGAAAGATATGGGGCCATATGTATCAACATTCTGTTTTGCGATTCCTAAATAGCGATTTTTAAGGACTCGCTATTTAGAAATCGCAAAAAGGTATGTATGTACAAATTCGCTTCTTTTTAGCGATTCCTTAAAATTCCTTAATTGCGATTAGCAAATTGCTAATCGCAATTAAGGAATAATTTCCCATTCATTTTTATGGGCCAGGAGGCCCATAGGAATGAAGGGGAAATTTGCGATTCGCAATTTGCTAATCGCAAATTGTGAATATTTTCAAGAGTGCAGGGGTGTCCAAAGGACACCCTGTTGCACCCCTGAAATCTGCATGGGTGCACATGTGGCACACATACTTGCCCTAAGGGCATGTATGTGCGTCACATGGCACTTTGAAAAATGAAAAAATATTTATTTTGGAAGGAATTCGCAACTTACCACCAACTAGAAGTTGGTGGCAATTTGCGATTCCTTAAGGCCAATTTGCTATTTTTTTTTGCTTCTTACATTGCATTTAAGGAATCGCAAAATTTGCGATTCCTTAATTGCCAACTTTTAAAATAAGGAATCGCAAATATTGCGATTCCTTATTTTGAACCACGTTTTGTTTAATACATACCATTTAGCAAATTCGCATTCGCAAAGGCCGAAATTCTGTGAATTTCGGCCTTTGCGAATGCGAATTTGCATGATACATATGGCCCATGGTAAGGTAGAGACAGAGTTAGAAGTAGAGAGAGGATGAGTTCGAGAGCGAGAGAGAGAGAGAGAGAGAGATCAGTTTAATTTTACGGGGGTGGGACTTGGAAGGTGAGCAATTGCCCACTTTGCCTTAAACGGCTATACAGCTTTCTTAAATATGTTTTGTTTCACTGCCTCTCTCAAGAGTGGTAAGAAACTCTGTTCTGTAGCTATTTGCCTTTTGTTAAATGTAACTGTATTTTCATTATTAAATCAGTCCTACAATAAAATCACATATATGCCTTCCATTGCTTGAAGAAATAATATCGACTAATCATATTTTGAATAAATGAAAAATACTGTGAACCCTTGAGAGCAACCGGTTCTAAAATGGTTGCGTGCTAGAGAGGAAACATTCAATACACTTGGTGCATAATTATAATAAAAAATAAAATAATCTAATGTGCCACGATCGTCTTCACAGAGGATAACACAGTGAATAGAAAAATACAGAATTAGAACGCTACTTAATACAGACTTTCTATAATATGTGTATCTGCACTTTCTACTGATTATGTCGCAGTGACCAGTTTCTTGACATTAACTTTTAAAAAGCACCTTGGAATGTTTGCATGAAAGGTAATGGCTTTGCCCTACTTTTACAGTAACACATTTTGATCCGAAAGAGCTGCGCTTGGGGCTCCGGGCATGATATGAAGTGATAATGTCATCAACTAAGTGCAGCCGAAAGAAGCTTTTGCTAGCACAAGATCAGGATACAGTATATAAATTATGCTGTTCACCTTACGCGGCTGTCTACTCTTTCTGGCAAATGGACAAATTCAGTGTAATACATATTAGGTCACCAGAGGTTTTGCTGCATAAAATGAAAAAACTAAGATGTATTCATGCTATTTTTCAAAGAGTAGGACAGAAATGAGAGAATAGGTAATCCCGATGGTTTATGAAGTAATTACATTTCTCACCTTTCTAACAGAGGAACTGGTATAGGCCTATAGAATAATGTACTTTGTTTTCTTTTTACAGTCACTTTCTAAAGTCAGAACGCACTTGTAATGCTATGATTACGTACGGTAATCCCCATTACTCTTAGTCCTACTCGTCCTCGACCCAGTCATCACTCATGAGGTATTCCACACAGACAGGAAACCAAACAGGAAACGCTTTTAGGCTCCACCCCCCTCCTGCCAGGTGCTACATCAGACCTAACCACCAGAAGCACATCCTGACACACCAAGCAACAAAGGCCTGGACAGGGAGGGAGGGTGGGAAGTATGACTGGGTCGAGGACGAGTAGGACTAAGAGTAATGGGGATTACCGTACGTAATCATAGCATTACCTCTACGTCCCTCGTCCTCGACCCAGTCATCACTCATGAGGAATACCAAAGCAACGCCCAAACAGGCCTTTGGCAACCCAAACACAGCAAAACACAGACCAGACACAAAGGAGTGCAGCAAGCACAAAAGCTCAAGAAACAAAACAGGACTCAGAGCGGAGGGGATCCCCACAGCCAGCAACACCCCACGACCAAAAGTGGTCCGGTCAGACAGGGCACAATTCAACCCGTAGTGCCTTACAAACGTGGACTCGGAGGCCCAGGTCCCAGCACGACAAATCTCATCAAGAGTCCAATGTAAGCAGCCCAGAAGGTCGACACGCCCCGAGTGGAACATGCCCGAACCCCCGCTGGACAAGGCAAACCAGCACCACGACAGGCAAGAGTGATGACAGCCTTAATCCAACGACCCAAGGCGAGCCCAGAAGCAGCCGTACCCGCACCAGCCAAACCAAAGGCGACAAAGAGAGAGTCAGAAGAGCGAAACTCCCCAGAACGAGCCACATAAATGGACAAGGCACGCCTCAGGTCCAAAGAACGAAGCAACAGCTCAGAAGGAGAAGAAGGAGAAGGACACAAAGAAGGAAGAACCAGCTCCAGAGAGGAATGGAAACGGGAGCAGACTTTGGGGACAAAACAAGGAGCCAAAGAGAGCACCACAGCATCATCCAGAAAACGCAAAAACGGCAGGGAACAACGTAAGACCGTAAGCTCCCCCAACCGCCTCGCAGAAGAGATGGCCACCAGAAAGGCCACTACGTAGGACAGAAACTGAAGGACCACAGTCTCCAAAGGCTCAAAAGTGGGAAGACCACAAAACAGACGAGAAACCAAGAGGCCATCAGAAGAAAGAAAGGAATCCGGGTCCCGGAAGGCCCGGATAGCAGCCCACGGGCCCCTAAAGGTAGAAACAGCAAAGTGCTCCTGAAAACCATCCAGAAAAAACAGAAGGACAGAAGACACAGGGCAACAGGTAGGAGACAAACCAGAAGAGGAACACCACCCCGATAAGGAAGCCCAGTGTTTCGAGTAGGAAGACAAAGTAGACGGCCCACGAGAGGCCTGCATCACAGAAATGACGTGGTCGGGCAGACCACGGACCCCAAGAGACAACCGGTCAACCTCCAGACCGCCAAGGAGAGGGGAACCAGAAGAGTGGACGGGGACCACAGAGGAGAGGGGCAGTGAGGCAGAAGCCAAGGAGGGCCCACTGCGAGGCCCAGCAGCAGAGGAAACCAGGACATCCTCTGCCAGAGCGGAAGAACAGCCACCACCTGAGCCCCCTCCGCCGAACCTTCAGCAAGGAGGCAGGAATCCGAGGAAAGGGAGGAAAGGCATAAAGAAGCCAAGGAGGCCACCGGAGAGACAAGGCATCCACACCCCAGGCGCCCACCTCCGGAGACCCGGAGCAGAACAGGGGAACCAGGGCAGTGGACCTGGAGGCGAACAAGCCCAGAACCGGAGTCCAGAACCTCAGGCAGAGGAAGAGAAAGTCCAGGGACGCAGGCACAGGGACAGAGACGATGGAAACCTCCAGCTCAAAGAATCCGCTCGAACGTGCTGAGCAGACAGGGACAGACGATACTTCTCCGCCCAGTCAGAAACGGAGCAGGCCACCAAAGTCAGGGAAGAACTGCGCGTCCCCCCCGGTGACTGATGTAGGCCACAGACACGGCGCCGTCCGACCACACCAGGACAAGGCAACCCCACAGATGAAGATGGAAAAGCGGAGCGCCCACCCCACCGCAGACAACTCCCCCCAGCAGGACGACCTGCGAGACTCCACCGGGAGCCAACGAGCCAGCACAGCCCAATGGGCCAGAGTCACCCCCCAGCCGGAAGAGCAGGCATCCGTGGTCACAACCAGAGGAGGAGGCAGACGGAACAACATCCCCACGGAAAGGCGGAAAGGATCCAGCCACCACTGAAGAGCAGACACAACGTCCAGAGACACGGGTACAGGAACTGCAGAATCCAGGACAGAAAATGGGACCCACCACAGCACATGCCACAGCAGAGGGCGCAAATGAACCCTGGCCCAGGGCACGGTGAAAACAGAAGCGGCCAAGTGGCCCTGAACCTCCAGCCACAGAAGGAGGGGAGCGGAGGCATGTGACAACAACCTCCCCAGCAAAGACTTAAGGCGACGAATCCGGGCCTCCTGCAGGAACACCAAGCCCAACACTGAATCGAACAAAGCTCCGATGAAGGTCCTCCGAGTGGCAGGCTCCAGGCGGCACTCCGGCAAGTGGAACAAGAACCCGTGTTCTCTGAGCGTAGACATGGTCAAGAGAAGGAGGCGAGACATGACCTCCAGTCACGGAGCCTGAACCAACCAGTCGTCGAGATACGGGAACACCGACACCCCCAGGAGATGGAGATGGGCCACCAAGGGAGCCACCACCTTGGTGAACACCCCGGGAGCGAAACGAAGACCAAAGGGAAGGATGCATAACCGCCAGAGCTGGCCCTCCAGGTAGAAGCGCAGGAAACGCTGATCCCTCACAGCCACCGGGACGGGTAGGCACGCAGGCTGGAGGTCCAGAGTGGAGAACACCCAACCGGACCGGATCAGCGGGAAAACCGTACGGAGAGTCTCCAGCTTGAACGGGAACTTCCACACGAACAAGGCCAGACCCCGAAGGTCGAAGACCACCCGGAACCCCCCCCCCCCGATCTTAGGCACCACAACGATGAGGGAGTAGATGCCCAACCCCCTCACCGCCATAGGAACAGGGACAAACGCAAGCCCACTGACCAAGGAACGAACCCCGTCTGACAAGGCCAGACGGCGGGAGGCATCCCGAGGAGATGGGGTCACCACCACCCCGGAGGGGGGAGGGAGGGACAGGAACTCGATCCAGCAGCCCCGTGACAAGACATCCAGCACCCATAAGTCGGTGGTCGCCAGGCGCCAAGCAGGAAGGAACTGGCGAAGCCTCCCACCAACCAGAGGCGGACCACCAGCGAGAACGACCCGTAGGCCGGCAGAGGCAGGAACGCTGCGGACCAGACCCGGCACCCCTCCTGGACCACACCCAAAACTTCCGGGGAAAAAAACGGCCAGAGCCACGCCGACACTGAAACGAGGACTGCTGAAATCCGGAAGGCTGGCGGAAAGACCTGGCACCAGAGAAGGAGGAACCCCCACGGGGCGGAAGAGCACGAAAGGACAAAGAATGCATGCGCTTCCTGAAGACCGTGTGCAGGCCTCCCCCCAGCGAGTCACCAAACAGACAGGCACCAGTGAAAGGCAGCCTCAAAACCAAGGGACGACGGGCCGCGGCCGTCCACCATACCCACCGCAACAGGTGACGACGGGCAGCAACAGAGGAACCACAGGACACAGCAGAAGCCCCACAGAACCAAAGGCGAAGCCCGAGAGGAAATCTGCCAGGCGCTCCACAGACACCAGCAACTCCGGACAACTGGCACCCTCCTGCATAGAGGAAAACAGGGCCTCGGAACCGGGCAGCACAGACCGGGCAACAGACGCCCCAGAAACGCCAGAACTAACAGCCAGGAGTGAGGCGGTAGAAGACCACTGTAGGACAGAATACAACGCAGAATCCTCCGGGAACCCCACGTGAACTCGCACATGGGAAAGGACATCAGGCAAGAGATGGAAAGTACACGCCCTGAAGTTCAATAGTAGTCGAAAAAGACTCAGCAGACACAGAAGAAGAAGAATGCGCAGCAGAATCAGAAAGACCAGCAGCACCCTCCGTGGACGCCTGGAAACCAGAAAAGAACCCCAGGAGAAGGCGCTCAATCCCATCAGAAACAGCCACCAAGGCACTTATCACAGGAGGAGGAGAGGAGTCCCCACCGGAACCCGAGGAAGAGGGAGGCACAGGCAAAGGCGGTTGCTCATGACAAACAACCAAAGCATCAAGCATACCCCCCCCCCAGAGGACACAAAGAGAAAGTCAACACTATCGCATCAGCGTGCAGTCACCGGGGCTTAGCAGATAGTACTCCTCCGTGCATGTGGTGACCTCCGTACAGCACAGGTAGGGCGTCCGACGGCCGGAAACACCAACCTCCACGACCCCCAAATCACCAGTAGAAGGGATGGCTCCTTGCGAGGCACCTGACAGCAGGAAAGTGAGGGGCGGGCAAAGTGAAAAACCCCCGGCCAAAACAGCCGGTGCGGCAAAGCCCCATCGGGAAATCCGCACCAGGGAAGAAGAAAACGTCTCACCAAGCTCGCCGCCATCCGCCGCAACGCTCCATGCGTCTGTGGGCAGCAACAAACATTTCATGCTGGTCACCTGCACAGACGGGAATCCCAGCAACGCTCAATGTCCGAAAGTCCTCGAAGCCTCAGAGACAGGTAGCAAGGCCGCCGCCATCCGCCGCAACCCTCCGAGCGTCCAGGAGACCAACAACGAGTCCCCCAAGGACCGGAGCGCCCGGAGCCCACCCGGGCGCCCGACCAGGACAAGCACCCGGAAATGAAGGAGCACCGCGCATGCGTGAACAGTGCGCATGCGCGAAAATCGAGAGAGCAGCCCGGCTTCCACACGAGAAGACACTCCCAAGAAACAATCAGTCTCCAGACCGAGAGCAATCCGAGTCCCGGAAGGAACACTGCTCCGCGTCCGAATAGAAACAGACCACTAGCCCAGCAGACACGAACCGCTGACAGCCAGGGGAGAGGAGAGCGAGCCAACGAATCAACAGGGGGAGCCCAGCTCACAGGTGACAGACATCAGAGCCAGGCCCGCGCTGGAGTAGACACCCGGGCCCCCAAACCTGAGAGAGGGCCATGGGTGATCCGGGAAATACACGGGGAGGAGCGCACCACCCAGCAGTCAGGCGCTCACAGCCCCCACCAGCACAACAGCAGAAGAACAGACAGCCGGGCAGAAGAAAAACCAGGATGACCCGAGAAGCCAAGCAGCCCAAGTCACCTGAGCCCAGGAGGAGACGGGGAAGCCCAGCAGCCCCACTCCAAGGAATCCCACGACGGTCCATGGGAGCCCCCAGAGCCCAGCAGAGGAGGATCCACAGGACAAAGATGGAGGTAAGTGCCCGGCACTCACCCCAGCGTCTCCCATCAAGTAATCCACCGACAGGAAACAAAACAGGATGTGCTTCTGGTGGTTAGGTCTGATATAGCACCTGGCAGGAGGGGGGGTGGAGCCTAAAAGCGTTTCCTGTTTTGTTTCCTGTCTGTGTGGAATACCTTATGAGTGATGACTGGGTCGAGGACGAGGGACGTAGAGGTAATAACAAAGTTATATCGCTACTCTCCTGTTATAAGATATTACAATTGAGTATGGTTTTCACGAAGCCCATTCTGCTTTTCCCCATTGAAGGCCCCCTCCTCCTCCTCCTCCTTCTGAAGCCTCACACACAGTAGGGGTGGAGGATTGTTGCCAGCTGCACAGTGAAAACTTCCAAAATATTGGTGGGCAGGCCATGGATTCAGGTGTCTGACTGCAAACTAACCTAATCCACCTGACTCACTTCGCCCACCCATCTGGCCGCCTATTCTGCTACTTCAAAACATGCTTTCCATTATCTTCCTGACTTTGGTTAATGCAGAGAGCTCGAGCAAACTGCCATTTTAGACTTGTAGACCAAAACAAAGTGATGTATTATGCACAGACAAAACAAAACAAATGACTTGATTGAATACTTATTTTCCATTCATTGTTTCTAGTATAAATAGACAGTTTGAATAAAGACAAAAGCTGTCAAAAGTAAGTGAATGTTGTTCATTCGATTGAATGGCTGTTTTAAAACATGCTTTTATTGTTTTCCTAATACATGCGCGTATCGACTAAGAGAGTCTTCAAATCGGTACAAGTATAGCATCAAGTACAGTATCTTGGTAAATACCCCAGTAATTGGAGTCCCAACCGTTCGTCTGGTTGTGCTGGATAGAACAGTCCTAACGAGTAAGGGCTTGTGCCTGAGGGGAGGCAGCGTGGGATTTTTGTAGAGGAGGACTGCGGTGATTCTGCAGTTGTGGGGGGCTGGGTGGGGGAGTGGAAAGAAGTGGTGTGTGGGGGAACGTCCCGGTATTTTGTCACATATTCTGAGATGCCCGAGGTAAATCGGACACTGATAATAAATAATTACAGAAGGGCTGCCATATCTCTCTCGGTCTTCAAGTTGGGGATTGGAGAGAGGCATATAACTCGCTTGTAGACTCGCGAGCCAGCCCTCAATCTGGGGGGGGGGGGGCATTGTCCGCCCCAATGCAGGGCAATCTCACACTTGGCAAACAGAAGGTCCATCCCTGTAAATCGACGGATGCTTTTTGGGAGATCCTGTTCATATCACAGCAATGTCGGGAGTGGGGTCGAATTGGGGTCCACCTCCCCCATTAGGGCCAGTTGGGAAAATACCTCTGCCCAGAAGTGTGCAGTGTACCTACATGTCCAGGCCATCTGCAAAAAGTCAGCTCCTATTTTGTGGCGTTTGAGGCATTCGGAGGAGCTGGTGTGATCGAACCTGTGTTGGTCTACTGGAGTGTTATATGTCCGAGTTAAAAACTTGAAATGTAGCAGTTTATGGTGATGATTAGGGGATAGGGAATGTGTTTGCACACAGAAGGTAGTCCACAACCTATCCATCAGTTGGCAACCTAAACCTTGTTCCCAAGGGCTTTGAAGTTTCTGGTCAAAGGCGGGCAATAAACCTAAACATGTATGATATAGTTTTGACACTAATCAGTCCCCACTCTCATCCCCTATCAAGAGTGTGAATGGCTTAAAATCATCGAGTGCCAGTGAATAAGATGGGGTCTGTGCATGAAGTGAGCTATGTAGGCACTGCAGCACTAAGTGATCCATTATGGTAGCTGTGGTAAAATGTACATCTGTAGAATGTGAGATAACGTGTCTGCCGAGGAAAAGGTCACCAAATGTGCAGAGATCATTGTGTGCTAAAGTTCATTTCACCATGGTAGGGATCCACAAGTTATAATCTATTCTCAAGGAAGTTGACTATTGTATTGACGCTAGTAATTGTTGATGAAGTTTGCGCCAGGCTCAGCTGGTAGTTAACAAGGTATGTACATCATTGGGGCCTAGGGGGAGTCCTATCGGTAAAATGAAGACAAGAGGTACTGGTGTGGCGTGGTCAATCTCCAGTTTGATGTACGCAAGCCTGACATCTTTGTGAAAGCAGTGATATGCATATTGGCACTGTGCTGCTAAATAATACAGGCGGGAATCTGATACCCTAAACCCACCCCTCTTATATGGAAGAAGCAGTTTGTCCCAACCGATGTGGTGGCACTGACCAGCCCATACCAGTATTAACAGTAGGCCACAGAACGCGGTGAAAAAAGAATTGGTCAGAGGAGTTGGGATATGTTGTAATAAATATTAAAAGTGAGAGAGGACCACCATTTTAATAATAGCAATATGTCCTGCCATTGATAATTGCAGACAAATCCAACGTTCCTCCTGCATGGTCAAAGTGTCTATGGCAGGGCCGTAATTCAGATGTATACCCTGTTATTTGTCCTGGTGTAACTGGATAGCCAGGCATTTAACCAGACCATCGCACCAGGTTTGTGTATATTCGCATTGAAAAGGAGTAGTGGAGTCAGTCAGGGGTAGAAGTTCGGATTTTGACCAATTAATCATTAGCCCTGAATGGCTCCCAAATTGTACCCCCTCTCAAAGGATGAGTGCCAGATTTTATTCTGGATGACAGATAAACAGCAGATCGTCGTCAGCATAGAGATATGAGCAGTGGTCAAGAGCAAAATTGTATGCCACATGGCATGTGATCCCGTTATATGTGCTGGACCAAAGAGTCAATTTCTATGTTAAAAAGCAGAGGGGTTAAGGGGCAGCCCTGCCATGTGCCCTGGGAAATGGGTGGGTCAAAAAGGAGTTGGCCTGATGCGTGCCATAGGGTCAGTGTATAGGAGGCTAAACAATCGGGAGATTCTGTGAGGGATGCCCAGTTTATGTAATGTGGCATGGAGGAAGGGCCGCCTCTCTGCATCAAGGACGGCTACTGTGGCTGGTACTTCGGGGGGAAATCTTATTGAGCACCAAGAAGACCTTATGTAGGTTTAGAAAAGGTGCAGCAGTGCAGATTGTGTGGAAGATATTTGTTCCATCAAGAGTACCATGTGGGTAGCAAGAACCTTAAAGAGTATTTATTTATTTATTTATTTATTTTATATTCTTATAAAGCGCCAGACTAGACCCCCGAAGGGGTATCTCCGCGCTATTGCTGCACCACGAGAGTGTGCTAATTCCGAGAGTGTGTCCAATAGAAGGGTGTATTAAAAGTGAAAAGGGTCCACAATGTTTCGGATCCTTTCGTGGTCTGAGGAGCAGTGTTATGACAGCTTCCCAGAGCAAGGGGGGAGCACCCTGATGTCGAAAGATTCTACGTGCATTTCCAGTAGTCATGGTACAAGGATATGTATAAAGCATTTATAGAACTCCCTGGTAAAACGGTCCAGGACAGGGGCCTTGGGCCCATCCGTGCAGTCTATAGCCTTCACAATCTCATAGCAAGTGATGGGCTCATTGAGAAATTGCTATTGTGCTGTTGCAAGCGATATCATGTCAACTCCTCCAAGCATGCAGTTTGGGCCGAGGCATCATCAGAGAGCCTGGTGGTATATTGATGTGTGTAATCAGAGAAGAGTATGCAGTCATCATTGGAAGTTACCCTAGAACTCTCGTAGGTCCGCAATTCAGTGATATAAGAGGTGCCTCTAGACGGGCAAAGGAGTCTGGCCAACATGTGGCCCGGGTGTTCGCCTTCCCCATATCTGCGAGCCCTGGCATAGTTCCCAAGAAATAGCACCTTGCAGACAGCAAGGTCACGGTATTTTGCAAAAAGTGCAGTGTGCTTAAGGGAATTCGCAGGTCCTGGATATTGAGAACTAACTGAGTCCAGCTCAGTCATATTCCCCTCAATGCATGCCAACCCCCTGCTCTGTTCCCGAAGTACCCCGGAGTGCTAGAGATGCATACACCCCAAATATATACTTTTAATGCCTCACATAGAGTGTCTACAGAGCCTTCATTAAGACAGAAATATTCCAGTACCACATTCTGAAAGTCTAGGCAAAAGAGGGTGTCCCATGGTGTTAATTTGGGAAACCACCACTATCTCTCCTGGATAACCACAAATGGGGAATAAAAGTGGTGTGCACTGGAGCATGGACTGATGGAGTGCATGGTAAACGGTGAACAGAGTCCAGCCACGTGCCCATTGATGCAGATATGAGGCACATGCGTATCCAGATATTGTGGGGGTTGGAGTAGTGAGTATATGTGGGGGGAAGAGCATCTCATGCACCAGGCATCTCGTAGCACAAAAGTGGTACAAATATCACGTGGGATGTGGAGTGATCACAGTTTCCTAGCTGGGAAGGTAGCTGTGGTGTCACAGGACATATTCATTAGTAGATTAAGATCTTCCTCTAAGATAAGGTGATCAAAGTTAAGTCTTGCAAATTGGGGGCCTCATTTATAAGCCCATTGTGCCACCAGTGCATCATTTTTGTTTTAAACACTGGCAGGCAATGGGCTTGCCCATGTATACAAGGTCAGGTAAAGTCACCCTGCGAGACTTTTCATGGCCTTGTAAATATGGGCCCCTTTACGCATTACTCTGTGTGAAAGGGGCATTCCATGGGTGTTGCTGTGGGTGTTCAAATGCAACATCCATGGAACCTGACACGTTCCCAGATTTTCAATGTTTTATAAAGCTGGGAATGTGTCTGATTCCTACGCCTCCTCAGGGGATGTGTAGGACTGGAGCAAAGAGAAGAATACGTTTAACTTCCTCGTTTTTCCTCTTTCTATGCATTCTGCAATACATATAGAAAGAGGAAAATGCCATCAGTTAATGTTTTTGTGCAGGAAGGTATCCCTTCCTGCACAAAAACAATAATCTCCTCAATGCAAGCACCCTCCCAACATGACGCAAGGGTGCCTATGCTGGTGTATGGCAGCCAATTGTGTGCCAGTGTAAGCAAAAGAACACAGATGCATTGTATTGTTAATACGACGCATCCCTGTACTATAAAATGGTGCAGCTCGGTGAAGCATAATGAAGTGCTGCATTTAGCGCTATGTCATTTTGTAGTAAATGAGGCCCTGGGTATATAACAACTGAAAACATTCAGGGGAGTCTATGTTTGGGGCATAGGCATTGGCCATTAATACTAGGTGACCTGGTAGTGTCCCAGTCACTAGGGCATAACGTCTAGGGTCTTCTAGGACAACAAAATTTGGGCTGAAAGGTACGCTTTTCAGAATTAAGAAGCAGACCCCCCTGGAGGAGGTACGGTAGCGTGCAAAATTTGCGGTGAGATCCCCAGTGAGAGGCAACGATGTGTGGCCTACGGGAAGGGAGGTGGATCTCCTGTAGAAAGGTGATTTGCGTATCATGTCGTGTGAGGTACCGCAGGACTAGATTACCCTTACGGGGGTTATTGAAGCCTCGTATGTTCCATGACACCAATGTGCATCGTATGGAGTGTGGTTTAGGGGTGTGCGATGGAATCACTAATAAGTGTATCAGAGGCAATAGGATCGTTGTTGTGTTTGCGTTTCTTAAATGTACTTATGTTCATTCCTTGTGCATGTGCCTGCTTAGGTCATTGTTAGAATGTAGAATGTATGTGTCATCATGCTGTGCATCATTTGTAAAGGACAGTTGTTCCTTGGATGCTGAACCTACTGGATGACATACGATTGAGCTCTTCGAGTTATTAAAGAATACTTATCTACAATTCCTGCATTTATTCTTTATTACACTGGCGACGGGATTCGAAGAGCAGAACCTACGTGAGCAACTTGGATTTATTATCATTTTACTTGGATTGCTGATATTACGGAATAACAATGGATTATTTAAATGAGGAACTCTGGAAGAAATTCTGAGGAAGAGCTTTGGAAACGCTTTTGGAAACGCTTTCACCGTTTTGTGATTTGGAAGTTACCTCATGGTTTTAACTTTAATACTGGATGTTTGTGCTGAGGTTGTGATAAGCTAGAATCGATTGCTTTCACAACTTTAACTTTCTTTTGGAATTGGAAAGCGGGTAGGATCCTGTGTGCAAAAAAACAATTTTTAAAGGAGTCAAAATTGGTAATTTGCCATTATTAAGCAGCGCGATACGGACTTTATTCGAGAAAAAAACAATTGCTGCCACACCGTTTAAACCCCCGTTATCAGCACGCACCATAATTCGAAGATAATTACCTCCAGGTTCGACTTCGGAATTCTTCTTTTCATTGAGGAATCGACTCTTACGAAGGACTATGGATTCGAGGATGCATTGTGGGTACGCTTGCGTGTGGCGTGATACGCTGCACGCATTTAGCGGCCATTTTGGTGAAACTTGAAGTCTTCGAGGAGGATGTTCTTTACCAACGATTCTTCGTGCGATACCATCTTCGGTGATTCGCACACCTTTCATCAATTATTTCCGATATTATTTTAATGTATTGATTTTTATTGTTTATTGTAAAAAAAAAATTTTAATACGATTAGTTATTTATTTATTTATTTCTTTTCTTCCGTAATTTAAAACAGTGATTCTTACACCTCAGTAATCCAAGACTTAGGTGAGGTATTTATAAGATTAATAACGGATATTCGTTGATTTGCAATTCGTGTGAAGTATGTAATCCAGAATTGTAAAAGTCATTTGTTCAGCAATTTCCTTTTACTCTATACCTTTCATTTATGACTACATTAACTTTTGATTAATAAGATTAACATTGTCATTTATATTGAAACTATATATAACTTAAAGTTAAATTTAATTTGCACTATGACTCAGCCTAATTACAATATTAGTGCCCCACAAGCGTTTTGGATCTCTGGCACTGAGCCTCCATTCAAATGGTTAGAATGGAAACCTTATTTCTGCAACTATATTGATGCTTTAGATGAGGAAGGTAAAATGTCACATGCTCAAAAAAAAAGACTTCTATTACATTTGTTAGGTCCTGTGGGATTGAAAGTATACAAAACTATGACTAAACCTTCTTTTCCGGGGGATTTAAATGTTTATGCTTTAACTTTACTGCATTTAGACACTTACTTTGCCCCTAAAGTGTGTATAGGTGTAACCAGGTACAAATTTTTCTCGAGGAAACAGGCCAAGATGAGAATATTGATCGTTACCTTGCTGACCTTAAAAAATTGTCACTGGATTGCAAATTTGGTGTGTTACAAGAGGAACTTATTAGGGACCAAATTGTTATGCACTCTTACAATTCTTCCATACAAGATAGGCTATGGATTAATGGAGATTATCCATTAGACGATATTCTGGCTATTGCACGTAAGGCAGAAATGTCTGGTAGGTGTGCGAATGTAATCAAACAAGATAAGGGTTCTCTCACTAATGAAGTGGTTGGAAAGGTGAATGCAGTTGTTAGAAGGAAATTTAATTATAATTCCAAAAATACTGTTGGTGCAAGTAGACCCTTTTATGCTAAACATTCGCAAACTTCATCAAATTCCAGACTTAAATGTTTTAGATGCAATAGTTTGGAGCATTTAGCAGACTTTAAAGGATGTCCTGGCTTAAAAGCAAAATGCTCTAATTGCGGATTAAAAGGTCATTTGACAAAAGCATGTAACAGGAAAAAAAGTAAAGTTAAGTTTGTGAATGACATGGATGAGGATGAAGATTTTGAGAAAGATTTGGAGGATAATTTAGTTATGAATTTACATGATAAGTTAGTTTTGAAGATCCGTGATGAAGATGTTATTAACAAATCTATTTGCTTAATGAATATTGGTGGTGTTGATGTTAAGATCTATGCAGACTCTGGTTCGCCCTATACAATTATCAATGAGGATATGGGGAAGTCTTCTTTCATCCAACGAGTTGGTGAAAAATTATTGTTACCAGATATTCATCCAGAAGGTTATATGGGGGAACCTATTGCTATCCTTGGTTTCCGTTGGTTTGTGTTTAAATTCAAGGGTAGAGAATGCAGAGGAAAGTTATACATGGCTAAGAAGGGACCACCGGTTTTAGGGTGGTTCGACCAAAAGCAATTGCACATCATTCTTGATCCAAACAGCCGTGAACAGGTCTTAGTGGTGGATGATAGTACTACAGTTACTAATGAAATTTTGCATGAATTTCCAAAAGATTTCAGTAAGAATTTAGGAAACTTAATTGGTTTTGAGCACAAAATTATAATTAAAGAAGACGCTTGTCCTAAGGTACATAAATGTAGAAATGTTCCCATTTTAGTGAGGGATGAAGTGAGTAAAGAACTTGAAAAGTTATTTTCTAACAATATTATTGAGCCAATCGAAGCTAGTGAATGGGTTTCTCCGATTGTCGTGGCGAGACGGAGCAACGGAAAAATTAGGTTATGTGTTGATCTAAGGTACCTGAATAACAACATTGTGGTTGACAAGTTCCCACTTCCAAAGATTAATGAAATGGTGTCTAGTTTAGGTGATGCGCGGTGGTTTTCCACGATAGACCTACCGTCGGCGTATCACCAAATTTCCTTGTGTCCTGAATCAATGAAATTCACATCTTTTGTTACACCATTCGGTTGCTTCCAATATAAACGAATGCCTTTTGGCTTAGCTTCGGCGGCCGCTGTTTTTCAGCGATTAATGTATCATCTTTTTAAGGAGGAAAAAGGAGTCAGATTTTTCCAAGATGACATCCTTGTTTTTGGGAGTGACGAAGAAGAACATTTGTTAAGATTGGAAAATGTTTTGGGTATTCTTGAAAGCAAAGGCCTTACGGTGGAGCCTTCTAAGTGCAAATTCGCACAAAGGAGTGTGACATACCTTGGCCATATTATTGACGAGGAGGGTGTAAGGCCTAAACCCTCTTTGGTTTCTTCCATTTCAGAAGCTCCTGTTCCTCCGTGTAAAGATGACATTAGATCTTTTTTAGGAATGGCGGAATTTTGCTCAAAGTATGTACCTAATTTTGCAAATATAACTTATAACATTCGACAACTCGTGAAAAAGAACGTTAAATTTGAGTGGTCTAATTTTTGTGATTAAGATTTTAAGAACATAAAGGAAGCTATTGCCAAGGCCAATGCACTGCATAGTTTTGACCCATCTCTAGAGAGCGTAATTACGACAGATGCTAGTAATAAGGGCCTTGGAGCTGTTTTATCTCAGGTGGATAAGAATGGTATTGATAAAGTGATTGCTTACGCTTCAAGATCGTTATCTCCTTGTGAAGAAAAGTACCCAATAATAGAAAGGGAAGCCTTAGCTTGTGCTTGGGCGTTGAAACATTTTAAATCTTTTGTTTGAGGGAAAATGTGTACTTTGCGTAGTGATCACAAACCCTTGGTGAAAATTTGAACGACAGAAGGAGTGATCAATGCATCTACGAGATTGGCTAGGATTTCAATGAGGTTGCAAAACTTTATTTACAAGATTATTTACGTTCCTGGCAAAAGTAACGTAGTTGCAGATTTTTTGTCGAGGATGCCAGTCATGTTGGAAGAGTGTGATAATAATGAATGGAATGAGTTACAAGTTGCTTTTGTTCATGATGAGGGTCTTTCGGCTTTCAGTAAAGAGGAGTGGAATAATGAGTATTCCACAGACAGTAATTTACAAAAGATTATTTCATATACTGTTAATGGATGGCCAATTAAAAAGGATTTGTTGGATGATGCTATTAGACCTTTTTGGGAAGTTAGGTCAGAACTTTCTGTTGAAAAAGGAACACTTTTAAGAGGCGAAAGAATAATTCCTCCTATAGGTTTACGTGAGGGAATTATTGAACTCTGCCATGAGGGGCATCCAGGAATTGTGAGATCTAAGTCATTAGTTAAAAATTTATTTTGGTGGCCTGGTTGTGATTCCCAAACAGAGAAGGTTGTGAGGAATTGCGTTATTTGTGCTTCTTCAGATAAGACCTTACATACCTTTCGTCCTCCAATGTTAGAGAGTTCTTTTCCTGATAATCCTTGGGAATGCGTAGCAGCTGACATTATGGGTCCTATTCAGGAGCATGATGGTTCTCATCATTTTTTAATTGTTCTTATGGATCTTTTCTATAAATGGCCTGTTGTTAAAGTGGTTGAGAGGGCAGACACAGATTCAGTTCTTTCTTTTCGTGATGAGACTTTTGTAGCTGATGGAATTCCTTCTTGCATCCTCACGGATAATAAAGGTCAGTTTTTATCATTGAGGGCTAAAGTGTATTTTAAAAAATTGGGTATTACCCATAGAACAACATCACTTTATAATCCTAGTGGGAATGGTGTTGTTGAAAGATTTAATAGGGTTTTGAAGAATACCATTCAGTTGTCATTAAGTAATAATTTAGTTTGGCCTACACAAATTGGAAAGGTGGTTTGGAATTACCGGATCACTAGTAATGATTCCACAGGTATTTCTCCATTCGTGCTAATGAAAGGTGGGAATCCACGTTCTAAACCTATTCCTGCTTGGTTATTTTCCAATGATGTGGAACCATGGTCTACAGAGTTGGTTAAAGCACGCATGGAAAAGGTACACGAGAAAAGCAAAATGTATCATGATTTGAAGCATGGTTCAAAAGACGTTCAAATTGAGGTTGGAGATTGGATCCGAGTTAAGAAGCCTGTTAAGGTCCTAAAAGGTGATTCCCAGTTCTCAGAGCCTTTTCAGGTGGTTGAAATTTTGAACAACTCAGTGAAGCTTAATAATGGGAAGGTATGGAATCTTAATAGGATTGCGAAGTGTAAACCTAGGCGTTCTAACACTATTTGGAAACCAGAGGATTTGCATGTGGAAAGATCCTTGTCTAAGGAAGATGATTTGCAAGCCAATCCAAGGGAATTTATTTTTCCTTCTAGTGATAGTGAAATGGGGAATTTAGTTCCTTCAGGTAGTGGAAATGTGGTTTCATCGGGTAGTGTTTCTGAGGGTTCTTTATCTTGTAGTGTTTCTGAGGGTTCAATTACGGTTCCACAAGATGAGGTATCTGTATCTGAGGGAGATAACTTTATTTTGTGTCGTCATTCCTCAAGGAAGAGGGTGGTGCCTTCTTGGCTAAAAGATTACATTATTAGTAATAGGTAAAATCTATCAATTACAAATTCTTGTAATGTTTATGAAAACAAGTGAAAGTATCATTACAATGTTCTTATATATAATATAGTGTTTTAATGTTATTTTTTCTTTTTGTTCTTTTTGTTATTTTGTTCTGTTGTTAGGAAAAGGGGGATGTGTTGTGTTTGCATTTCTTAAATGTACTTATGTTCATTCCTTGTGCATGTGCCTGCTTAGGTCATTGTTAGAATGTAGAATGTATGTGTCATCATGCTGTGCATCATTTGTAAAGGACAGTTGTTCCTTGGATGCTGAACCTACTGGATGACATACGATTGAGCTCTTCGAGTTATTAAACAACACTTATCTACAATTCCTGCATTTATTCTTTATTACAATCGGGCATAAATATGACACTGGTATAAGTCTAGATGCATGGGAAAACATTATAAGAAACCAACCCAAATCCTGCCCCACCACCCGTCACACACACTAAGTAATAGATTGCCCAGTGAATTCCTACTAAAACAACCCCAAAAATACAAAAAAGGAAAACAGTAAACATTACTGTGTATACCATGGAGGGATGCCAACGCCACAGCAGTAACTCATGATACAGCCAGATCAGAGCTGACAGGTTATAGAATCAGCACATGATCTGCGACAACATTGCGGGAACAGGATACAGTTTGTAGTGGAGTGTGGGGAACCCCGCAGTCATTGATCCCACGAGGGAGCATGTTAAAAGCTGCGCTTTAATACAAAGTTCATCCCATTTGAAATAGATCTGCACTGGCACTGGAGTGGGTATCCATGGGGGTGGGGTTTTCTGGAGTGAAAAATCTGGTATGTGTGTGGTCCTTGGAATACTGCTTACAAAAGGTTTGTGCTGCTGTCGATGTGTCAAATAAGTGGGGCCATCCACATCTGCTATGAGGCATGCAGGATAGAGCATGGGGTATCTGAGGCCTAGTTTCCGCAGGGAAATTTTAACTTTGTTAAATTTGCAAACAACGTCTTTTACCATTGGGGTGAAAACAGAGAATAACGAAATGCCATACTCATGCTACTGCAACAGACATTTTCCTGTGCCAACCTGAGGGCAACGTTGTGGACCCAGAAATTGATCAGCCTGGCAATGATTGGCCAGGGAGGGTATCCCAGTTTGAGCACCAGGGAGTGATGCGCTTGTTCCACCATGAATGTAGAAGTGAAGTGTTGTCTGCCTATGAGGTCCGTCAGTAGGTTTTCTACAAAGAGGTCCATGTGTCCGGTGTTGGTGGACACTGCAACTCCTAGAATGCGAGGGTTATTGCACCGTCCCCTGGCCTCAAAGTCTTCATTCTTTATAGCACAGTCTTCAACAGTTTCTATAGATTCTCCAAGCGCTTTGTGGTTTGTGCTGTCTCAACCTCAAGTCCCGAAACCCTCTCATCAGCCGCATCTAGCCTGACACCATGCCTATCAATGTGTTCATTAATGGTGCCAGCAAGGGCGTCGAACCTGCCATCTATGGCACGGAAGCAGACCTTCAGCTCCACCATTATGGCATCCGTTCCTGATAAGTGTTCACACTCCAGGCCTCCTGTGGTGCCCTATTTCGCCAGGGATGCGGGCTCTGAGATGTCAGATTGTTTGGGACTGTCAAAGGCAGGCTTCTGTTCCCTCAAACCATTACTGATGTGTGATGGATATGGGCAGTACCACAGTAGGAGGTATCTCTTGATAGCACATGCCAATGGTAAACCAGATAGTGTCTTTGTACTGTGGACCTACAGCTGGGACAAACAGTGGGACTAGCAATGGAGACAATAATGACGGGGGCGTTGAAACAGGTCCACCTGTGATGCAGCGAGGGAAGGAAGGATGAGGGCTGGAGGAAGTAAAGTAGATGTTGAATGGGTAGTAGGGCAAGAGCAAAAAGAGTTTATCCAATGATGCCCCTGCGACCGGTAATGAACATGACATAAGGGGCAGATGTATAACCGTTTTTGCATGCACAAACGGGTTTGCAAACCCGTTTGCGCATGCAAAAACAGCATGGGCCATGTACAAAGCCTATTTAGCGAGTTGCAATTTATTTCCGACTCACTAAATAGGTTTTGTGACTTGCTATTACTAGGAAGGGGCGTTCCCGTCCTAATAGCAAGCGCAAGCCCACGTATGAATGTTTTGCGGATGCAAGTGTGGTCGCAAAACACTTGCAAATTACCACCCTCTGCACTAGCAAAAGGGACCCCTTCCCCTTTGCAAATAGTGGGGAAATATTTTTAAGGGCAGGCAGTGGTCCCTGGGACCACTGCCTGCCCTTAAAAAGTGAAACGAAAAAGTTTAATTTTTTTCTTTTTTAAATGCATCCTGTTTTCCTTTAAGGAAAACGGGCTGCATTAAAAAAACTGCTTTATTGAAAAGAAGTCCCCGACATGGTGGTCTGCTGAGCCCAGCAGGCCACCATACCTGGGAGGGCCTGCCATTACTAATGGGGTCACAAATTGCGAGAGGCTCATTAATATTCATGAGCCTCTCAATTTGTGACCCCTTTGGGAATCCAAAATAGCACCTCGCAAATAGCGAGTTGCAAAAAACTCACAATTTTCGAGACGCTACTTTGGGCATCATACAACTGGCCCAAGGTGTGCAGGAAAATGCTGTTAGCCAGAGCAGAGTAAAACATGCACGTGTGTTATCTGTAGCAGTGTACTAGCATTTTACAATACTCCGCCGGCCCTGGGTAGCCGAGGGTAAAGTGGGATGATTATGGGCTGTAGATCAGGCCCACAGATCTGCTCCCCAGGGGGGAGGAAGGGCTGCCAAGCTGGTGATTGAAGGTACCCCCATCAATGGCGAATCCGTAGGGGCCCCTGGCAAGACGTCAACGGGCTTCCACAGTGTTGAGCTGCCCAACGCCACAACACAAGTCCTCGTGGCCCATATCATGGGTAAGACGGCACCACCTCCAGCAGGCTGCAACAGGGAAAGCATACGTACACCAGCGGCAGTCCCACCAAGCAGCAGTCACGTTTAGGGTGGACAACAAGAGGCAAGGAGCGGGTGCGGTACCTGGAACAGGAGGGGGCTTTTTGCGCTACAGGGACATATGTGCTCAGGCCGTTGAGGTCGGGCTGCAACCAGGAGAGCCCACAGGAAGGGCCAAGTAGCTCCCGGGCGTGTGTCAGCACAGCATCCGCAGCTGTGTAGGAGCACAAACGGGACAGAAGGCAGTGTGGCAGTGAAATGGTAGGGAGAGAGAGACAGGCAACCTAATGGGGCCAGGTGGCTCCGGTACCTCAGGCTCATCCACGGTCCCTGTCACTGCAGGGCCTCCGAGGGTAAGTCGGGAAAGCCCACCAACTCACTGCATCAGACTGCTGTATGCTCTCATCCCTGATCTGCAAGCAGCCACTGCATCAAGGGAATGTCGTTGATGCCCACAGGTGTTGTGGAATCATGTTGAATAGACGTACGGGCTCAGAATAATGTCTTCCCCGGACTGAGCCACTGAAGTTTCTGTATCGCACTGCCATTTTGGTCGATGGTCAGGCCACGCCCCCTTTTGATTGAATGTTTGAAATAAAACTCAACAAGATTCAAAGTTAAGCAGAAATCAAAGACTACAGATGATATTAAAATGTCATTTGGGAATTAATAGTGTGTAGTAAGTTTTTAAAATCTCTGGATCTCAATCTCCTGTTGATCAAACAAAAGATAATTTAAAGGAAATATTTATCCCAGTTCTTACTGACACTTGCAGTGAAGGTGGCAGCATCTTGGGAACTTTACCGCACACAATGTGATAGGTTCTCGTTTTACTGGTTTCTGAAAAGATGTATTTACTCAACTGAAATCGTATTTACTCGTAGACATTAAGGTTTAACTAACCTGATACTTCTTCACCAAGACGTGTTACTCTTACCTTTTCATCATTATGTGTATATTTTATGTTTTCAGGGTAGGTTTTAAAGGTATGAAAATGAGACATAAATCAAAAGTGTAGCAATGGTTGAATATCTGATTACTGAATGTGTGCTTCCATTATCCACATATTAAACCCGTTTTTTGGACTGCAGACATGATTGAGGGTTGGGTAGGTAAGAAAAATGTTCCTATTTCTAGAGGAAGCATCATTGAATCTGAAGGATAAAGCTTGAACTACTCAGTAACACTGCAAAGGGTTTGAAAATGCAGTAAATAATGTCTTATTTTAGAAAGAAGCAAACACAACAACATGATGCATTGAGAGCTGACACTTTCAAACACTCCCCCCTAGTCAGGAGATCTGGGTTAAGTCGTTCGCTCTTTTCTTACTGTGCCACCCCAGTTTGGACCCAGCCATAGGCAAATCAGTCTTGACCCTGCGCCTCATGGGAACAGTCCAGCCCGAGCTTCCAGGCCTTCAGGGTGATACCCTGGAACCTGTCCCAGGATGCTTGTTTCCCGTCCAAATGGGAGCTGGCCTGGCATTTTGAGCTGGACTGTTCCCCTGGGGAGCAGGGTCAAGACTGATTTGCATATAGAGTCATAAAAACTAGGGTGGTGTGGTGAGCAAAAAAACAATAGTTCGAACTCAGATCTGTGATTTAGGGTGAATGTTTGAATTGTTTAGTATTCCGTTCACCATCTATTGTTTTTGCCCTTACTTTAAGAAAGAGGCAACATCATTATTTACCAAAGCTGTTAACATGCAGATTGTACTACAGTTGGCCTGCCCTTTAATTCTCTCTTGAGCAGTAGTTTATTTGTTGTTTGGGGGCATGCCCACGGCACAATTGTGCAGGGAACGTTCCACAGCACTGAGCTGCTTTCGATCACAGAACATTTAATACATGACCAAGTGCAGTTGTAAAACTCTATTTCGCCATATTTTACTGCAGGGGCAACATAAAGCCAGTAATAGTTCATCCAGATGCGTGTTACATATGTTGATGCAGTAGATATATTACATCTGTCTATCCAAAGAGAAACACTTGGTGCTCATAATGTATACACCAAATCATACAAACTTCGATTTCCAAACTGATTACCCTTGAAAGGTTACATAATTTGCTAGAAAGGGAAACAATATTATAGTGGAAAGCAAATAACCAATTTAAACTGTGCCATGGAAAAGTCACTCCACGAAGGCAATTTCGACTGGATAGAGCAAAGGTCACTGGTAGGAAAGCATTTCTAAAGAGTTCGACATTTCTCAAGCATGATCCTTTACGTGTTATGTTTCCAGTCTCCTTACCCGAAAACTCTCTTCATGTCTTTTCACTGCACTGCCTCCCAGGGTAGTACATTATCTCAAAACTGTGCTAGGAATTCACTTTCGCCTCAACTTCTATTTACCCTACATACCTAGGCTCTGTTTATTTCATGCTTTAGAGTTCGTTTTTTGTCGAATATCTTAATTTTTAACTCCCCTCTGTCTTTTTAGGTCTGGCATCGGCCTAGACATTCTGATTTTACTAAAATTAGTTGTATAATATATTTAGTTATATGGGTTTTCAGCCAGACCTCCTCACCCGTTGGTCCAATATTGTAATTCACACGTTTCGTCTACTACAGCATACCACATGGGGCAACGGATCAGCCCATTGCAGCCTTTGGCTAATTTCACTGTGAGTGGTATCATTCTGCTCTTTCACAAGAAGCACATCCACACACAAATGAAGTTCTCTTCAGTGCCAGATGGTATGACAATGTGTGATTTTTTTTACCCAAAACATATTTTTGTTGTTTTAGTCAATGTTTCCTTTTCTTAGTCTCACAACAGCAGGCAGCTTCTCCAATAATTACGTTTTGCAAAAACCATTGCAAAGCAAAATAAGCATTAACAAAGGCCAAATACTGGGAGCAACCCTGGTTCTCTTGCCCTTACGTGTTTCACAATTAGGGGCATATTTACAAAAGAAAGCCAGAGCGCAGTGCTACACCAAATTTGGCAATGCTGCACTCCAACATCCAACAGAACTACGTTGTACTCACAAGAATACAGTGCACCCCTGTGTTTCCCATAGCGCTGGCGCAAAAAATGCTGCCTAGCACCAGCTAAGGCACCCTGCCGCATGTTGCTGCAGGGGGGGATTGTTTATGTGCAGGAAGGGACACCCACCTGTACATATACAATCAATAATGGCAATTTGCTCTTTCTATGTATGCTGCAGAATGCAGCACACATAGAAAGAGCAAAATCGAGAAGAAATGAGTAATTTCTCCTCGTATTACCATGCTAAGGCCAGGTATCCCCTGGCATCAGTTGTTGGTGCTGACTCAGCCTTGTAAATCTGGGGCAGTGTCAAAAAGCAATGGGTGTTGCAGTGGAACGCCCACAGCAACACCCATTGCAGGCACCTTTGCAGAGGAGGACTGCATCGGAAAGGGGCATTTGTACAAGTTGGCCTTTTGCTTCTTCTATGTGTGCTGCACACACAAAGAATGAGCAAACAACGAGGGTAAATACAAGTATTTATCCTCATTGCGCCACTTTAACACCGCCCCTGGAAAGGCATTAGTTTTGGCACTGACTTACCAGTCCTTGCAATTCTAGAGCAGTGTCAAAAAGCCATTGGTGTTGCGTGGGAACACCCTCAGCAACACCAATGACATGTCTCTTTAACGCAAAGTACTGCATGAAAGAGGCCCATGTTTACTGTTAAACTTATGAAAATGTTAGAATATTTAGCACAACATAAAGCTGATATCTATTTGCTTCAAGAAACACATATAAATGATAAATCTTTATTGTATATGAAAAGTAAATGGGTAAGTCAAATACTGTCCACCGCCACTATAAAAAACAGGAGTTCTTATTCTTTTCTCTAAGAAACTTCAGCTTCAAATAATAGATAACAGATACTGAGGCTTGATTTCTAAATGTCAAAATCAAAATTGACCATACAATTTTACAATTAATTAATATTTGAAGTCAAACAGAGGAGGATCCAACCTTTTGGACCCATTTCACTTCTGAGGTTCTCAGATTAGTTTGGAGGTGACTTTAACCTGTTATGCGATCCCCTGTTAAACAGAGTTTCTTCTACTGCATATCGTCCTGCCAAAGCGTTTTATGCTCACAAATCTTTCTTCACAGCTACCATACTTGTGGATATTTGACAATTACACCACCCAACAGATAAAGATTTTAAATTGCTTTCTAATACTCATAATTCTTACTCCCGAAATGATTATTTACTAACCTCAAAACTTAATCAATTTAATTACAGACCCTATTATTAACAAATATTGATACTTCTGACCATGCACTCACTTCTCTGGTTTTACAATTGGATACTACTCAGAATTCTCAACCTAGATGGTGTATGAACACTGATTTTGTTCTCTATGATGGTAGTAGATCATACATTTTATCTGCCATTATTGATCATTTTCCATTTAATCCGGAAGGTATTACTTCTCAAGAAAAACTTTGCGATGCATTCAAAGCTTATATTGGAGGTGTAGCATTATCTATAATGGCACACGATAATACGTCATTCAATTCTAGACTTGAAGATTTGGGTAAACAAATACTTAAATTTGAACGACAATTTATTACATGTAATAATCTTACTTACACAGTACATTTACTTCGCTATGAATTCAATTAACCTTTAAGCAAAAGAGCTGGCATCCAAGTTTCAAATAACAAAGCAACATTTTGTTTTAGTGCTAACAGATCTGTGAGGCATCTGGAAAATTACCTTCATATTAAGAAAGACAAAAATCAAATAAATACTATTCATAGGCCGAATGGAAAAATAGTATTAACCCATACAGAAACTGTTCATGACGTTTTTTTTATTTGACTCCTCCATATACAGTAATTCTATTCCTATTGACAATCATATTCTTGATAAATTGTTAGAGTCTTGTGGTTTATCTGTAATCTCTCAATCAGTTAATTCTAGAGTAAACATGTCCGTTTCTATGTAAGAGATTACGTCAGCCATTAAAGCACTTAAAACAAACAAAGCATAAATAAAGTCCTGATGGTATCCCTGCAGAATTTTTCAAATCATTTTCAACTCAACTTTATCCTCATTCCAATTATTTACTCATTGTATTATCACTGTGACAACTTCAGGCTCCTTCGCTGAAGTGTTGATTATTGTTCTCCCAAAGCCAGAAAAAGATCTTACTAAAGTTTCAGACTATCAATCCATATCTTTAATTAATCCCGATATTTAACTCAATGCAAAAATTCAAGCTGCAAGATTATCCTCTGTTCGTTCTAATGTTATTCATGTAGATAAGACTGATTTTATGAAAAACAGACACTCTGTTGATAACATTACACTGTTGTTCCATGCAATTGAAGCTAGTTTATCTTATATCTCCGCTCTGGCCTTTTGGCATTTGAGGCTGGAAAAGCTTTTGATAAAGTCAATTTGCAATACTTAATCCATACTATTTACGCATTCAATTTTGGCAATTAATTTATATGTATGATATAAGCTTTCTGTTCTTGTCTTCTGCCAGACCATTTATCAATGACCAATTTTCGAGTACTTTTCAAGTTTTTAGAAACACTAAACAAGATTGTCCTCTATCAACTTTACTTTTCTTACTCACACTCAACCCGTTACTTTCGGCCATCAAACTTTTCAAATGAAATCCAAGGTCTTACTATTAGCAATGTTACCATTAAAGCCTCGACTTCTGCACACAATGTTCTTTTACTTCATTCCTCATTTGCTCATTCTCTTACAGAACTACTCATAGGACTCAGGATACAAATTAAACACTAATAAAACTGTTTTTCCCTTTAAAAGTCCACTGCTTTTCAAATATGCTCACAAATAATGATATAATATTGCAAAAGGAAAAAATGAAATATTTAGGAATTCTATTCTCTCACTCTATTAAACAATCCATTACTTTGAATTGCGATCACATTCTCACTAAAATTAAAGATACATTTCACAATTGGTCTTCCTTACATTTATCTTGGTGGAAGAAAATGTAATCTATCAAAAGGGTTATGGCTCCACACTTTTTTATTTTGTATCAATACTTCCAATTCAATTACCTCTACAGTTTTATACAAAAATAGATACACTTTTATTTATTTGGAATCACAAATCACCTAATTTAAACTATAAATAACAAAAATTGAAAAAGTTAATGGGGGTCTTGGCTTGCAGTATTTTCATAACTATCATAAGACTTTTATTTTAAAACAATGTTCCCTATGGTTTAGACACATTGACTTGTCTAATTCACTCACATGGTTTCATATTGAACAAGGATTGGACAAGGATTAGTTTCACCCTTTCCTTTACCTGCATTATTGTTAATGTCTAATTCTGCTGTCAAAGTAAAATCCACTGCCGTTCTTAAATCCACCAAATTAATTGTACAAGATTTTCTTTATTTCAATCACCTATTCACCTACTATGAAACATTTGTTATGGTACAATCCACTGAAAAAGCTACATCATACCATTAAATTCTGGCAGTCATGGATAAAAGTAAGACTTTTTAAGAGATATTTATCACAATAAAAACTTTTTTAACGTGTTCCGAATTGCAACAATAATTTCTTCTATCTTCCAATGATAGCTATAAATATGTAAATATGAAATTTATGCAACTTCATTCTTATTTTTATCTTAACAAACTGCCTGATATCGCCATCTCTGATTCAGAAACTTATATTTAGACACTTGCTGCATCACCTTATGCTGTTTCAAAAGTTTACAAAAAACTACCTAATTTAAAAGATGACAATATACATTTTCTTATGACTTTTTGGAATAATTAGCTTGCCACATCGGTTTCTTTGAATACATGGAGAAAAATATGAGTGACAAATATTTCTGGTTGGCTTCCTGTCACTGTATGCCAACTAACTCATTATCCTTTTTTATTGTTTATGGACTCCTTTGAAATGATATACTTCAAATATTTTGGATTCCCCAAATTTCCTGCATTGTAAATTGAGTCCTGGCTTTTTAAGACATGTTTTGTATGACTGTCGTATTGTTTCAACGTTTTGGAAATAGGTGTTGGTTGTTGTTAGGAAAATACTTAAGACATGCTCTTTTGTAAATCTATCTCATTGTCCACTACTTTGTCAGAATTGCTCAAAAAACAATTTGATCTTTTGCTTTCTTGTGCTCTCAAATCAATCACAACAAATTGGAAAAATGCTTCATTATCTGTTCACGCCTAGTGGTCTTGGAATATTTGCCTAGAAGTGGAGCAAATTTAACTCCTAACTATTTTGGAAACCAGCTGATGATTATATTGCATTATATCTATAATGTTTTACTATTAATAGTTTACATATTAATGTGTTACATTTAATATGTTTCCATTGCAGATTAGTAGCTCTACTTTGTTCTGTTTACACTTATGCTTTTTCTTTTGAACAAGAGTATCTTATAAATTTAAATTTTACAGGTACATTCCTCATTACTTTTTGTATTTCAATGGTCTAATTATTTATGTTCATTTTTGGTTCTTTTTTGTATGGTCTTTTCATTTCAAAAACAAAATCAATCAAATATTTTTAACTGGAGAAATTATAAAATATGTGGTGAGATTCCAGAAAAGAGGAAAGCTGCAAGTTGATTTATTTCTCAAGAATTGTCTGTGGTAGTGCGATGAGGGAAAAAGGCCTATAGTTGCTCATGAGCTCATGGCCTAGGGTCAGCTGAGATTTTTTTTAAGTAATGGAACTACATGAGCCTGTTTCCAACAGAGGAGAAGGGGGAACAAAGCTCAGAGTGATAGAAAACTCATTTCGAACAAGCTCAGATTGTGAAGAATGAATCACACAGCATCTGGGTGGGTTTTATTTTATTTTATTTTTATTTATTTATGGGATTTTTAATGCGCAACTAATACCCTAGGGTGTCTAGGCGCAGTGAGATACTCTGAGATACACAAAATTCAGGGCACAAACTTATTGATTGAATAGCCAGGTCTTCAAGGCCTTACGAAAGGCAATGAGTGTTGGTGCTGTTTTAATATGCAAGGGGAGTGTGTTCCACAGTATGGGGGTTGCTACCAGGAAACGTCTGTCTCCCCATGTAGCCGTTCTTGTACGGGGAACATGCAATAGACAGCTTGCTGCTGATCTTAGATTCTTTCCAGGTATGTACACCTGAAAAGCTTCCTTTAAGAACTTTGGTCCAGTCTGATGGATGGCCTTATAGGCGATGCAGAGAGCCTTAAATTTGATTCTGCTCTCCACCCTTAGCCAGTGTAGATGGCGTATGGCTACTGAAGTGGAGTGTCGCCAAGGAATATTAAGCAGGATCCGTGCTGCCATATTTTGCACAGACTGTAGTTTGTTCGGGATGTATTTGTGTGTGCCAAGGAAGAGGGCGTTTCCATAATCCAGCTTCGAAAACACTAAGGTGGTAATCAGTGTTTTCCCTGCCGAAGCTGGTAGGTATGGCATGAGTTTTTTTATTTTCTTCAGCACGAAGAATGCAGCAGAGACCACTTTATTGACATGATAACCAAAAGATAACCTGTTATCAAAAATCACTCCCAAATTCCTAACCTTAACAGCTGGAATCGGGGGGGTGCCCATCTGACTGGGCCACCATGTTGGGGACCATTCGGGAGAGATCTTGCCGAAGGTCATGACTTCGGTTTTCTCTGTATTAAGTTTCAGGCAGTTACTGTGCATCCATGATTGTACATCCAGTAACCCCTCCTGAAACTTAGCTGCTACCACTGGACCATTCTTGTGTACCGCCAACACAAGCTGGGTGTCATCCGCGTAAGTAGTTAATCACATCCCATGGGATTTAATGACCCTCGCCAAGTCCGCAACGTAGGTATTAAAAAGCGTGGGACTTAGCGAGGATCCTTGAGGGACCCCACAGAGCAGTTCAGAAGTGGGCGAGTAGTAGTTGCCCAATTTGACCGCCTGTTTACGATTAACTAGGAAAGAGGCTATGAGATCTTTAGCCAAATGGCTAATTCCAAGGGCTGCGACACGGTCGACCAAGATGACGTGGTCGACTGTGTCAAAAGCAGCTGACAGGTCCAACAAGATGAGCACTGCCGCACCTCCCAAATCCATGATCTCTCGAATTTCATCCGAGGCCTTTACCAATGCTGTCTCAGTTCCGTGTCCCTTCCGGATCCCGAACTGAGTGTCATCTAGGAGTTTATGTTGTTCAATAAACTCAGAGAGCTGTTTATTCATTATTGCCTCTACTATTTTGGCAGGGAAGGCAGGCAATTGGCCTGTAGTTGGAAGTGATGGTGGGGTCTAAGGAAGGCTTCTTAATCAAAGGTTTAACAATAGCCTTCTTCCAGGTCTGTGGATAGACACCTGTTTTAAAGATGGAATTACATATGTTGGTCAGCGGCTGGGTAACAACATTGTGTAGTTGGTTCATTATTGTCGGAGGACATGAGTCCAGCGGAGAGCCTGATTTAATCTTGCCAACAAGTGCGTTGACCTGGTCTTCGGTAGCTGACTGAAACTGAGTAAGGAAAGAATGTTTCAGTGCTGGTTGAATAGTTAAATCAGCGGCTCTTCCTACCAGCTCTTTGGAGAAAGTGGAATAAATATCCATTACCTTAGTGGTAAAAAATGTGGCTAGTGCAGTACAGAATTCCTGCGAGTTCTCTATTGTGGATCCAGCTGGAGGACTGGACAGAGAGTTCACCACTTGAAATAGCATCCTAGCTGAGTTCTGTGCGTGCTCAATTCGACCAGTGAAAAAAAGATTCTTTTGTGTGCTAATAGCTTTTTTATATATCGCTAGAGCACTTTTATATTCTTGCTTAGCCGCGGGACTATAGTGCTTTCTCCAGCGCCTTTCTAAATTTCTACAGAACTGACGCTGGAGCCGCAACTCCTCTGTGTACCACTGGGCAGATGGAGTCGCTCTATTAGGGCGATACATTTTTTCAGGTGCAACTTCGTTCGCTGCTTTTAAGATCCATTCCTGAAATTTAATGGACATGGTTTCAGTATCATCTCCGCTTTCCGGGGCTGATGACAGCAAGAGATTTGAAAGATGTGGTATATCTACATTTTTCCACATCCGCGCCCCCACTGATGCTCTAACTTTGGTCTGAGGGGGTTTGAGTGGTAGCATCCGAATCCTAAAAATAATGGCTTGGTGGTCAGACCATATCAGAGGTAACATTGCTACCAACTCAATGCTGTGGTCATTAGTAAACAGGCCATCCAGCGTGTGTCCTGCTTCATGCGTGGGGCCCTTCACCAACTGCTGCAGTCCTATTGCCTGCATATCAGTAATAAGTTGGGATGTATCTTTGTTTTCCATGTTTTCCAGAGGAAAATTAAAATCCCCAAGAATCGTTTAAGTCGGGGATTCTATTACTTATTCCAAAATTTCAGTAAGTGCAGCTAAGAATTTGGTCCGCGGCCCAGGTGGCCTGTACACCAGGGTTCCTTTGAAAGCCTGTTTATGTGTACGATTAATAGTAAATGCGAAAGCTTCGCAATTGGTACTTTGAATAGGCTCAAATTTGGCACGATAAATGTCCCTATAAATAATGGCTAGGCCTCCGCCTCGCCCCGAGGCTCTGTCTTGTCTAGCTACGCTGTAACCTTCAGGGGTGGCTTGAACAAAATCAGGGCCTGATGCTTCATCTCCCCATGATTCTGTGATGAACAAGATGTCCAGTTCATGATTAATAATGCTCTCCCTGATGTCCAGACTATGTTTGGGGAGGGAGCGTGAATTGATGAGTGCTGCTCTCGTATACTGTGCCGCTAGGCGAAGGGCACTGGCAGTTATAGATGAGTGGGCTGTAGTATTTATCGCAGGCCGGGGAGGTGGCAGAGTGTAGGAACAACCTACACATGATATAGGTGTGGATATTGAGTGTTTTAATGACGGAAATACTTGACAAGACGTACCCAATCCTGCATTCCATTCCTTCAACTGTGTGGAGGTGTAGCGTAGGGTAGATGCGGTATTTAGGATGATAGCAAGGCCAGGGGGCGTGGCCCTGGGCCCGGATCTGGCTCGGACGGGCGCAGACGGGCTTGTCTTAGGCGCGTCTTCGGCGCGCGCCCGCTGCGCTCGTCCGCTGCGCATCCTAGACGAGCGAGGACTAAATAGCTCTCTCCCGGAAGTGGAGAAGAGCTAGGCCGCGTCCCGACCCAGCCCCAAGATGGCGGCTGGGGCTCGTGGACGAGTGCCCTATTCCCTTCGCTCTAGCGGGTCGGGTAGGTACCAAAAGAATGTGCAAATTACGCTAGGGTTAGTGCAATAATAATATCGTTGTGATCAGCAATTAAAAATACAATTTTTAAAATTTGTCATTTTCTTCTAAAATTCATTCAGCATGTCTCTAAATCCTTTTCTAGCAGCCTACAGAGTAAATGTGCAGTTTCAGTCTAAAAAGATCAGCGCTAGTACAAGTAACAGTTCAAGCTTCGAGATTTGTGCAAATGAGTATCAACAGAGCGGTGGGCTCGCTCGCTCTAAATAGCTCTCTCCCGGAAGTGGAGAAGAGCTAGGCCGCGTCCCGACCCAGCCCCAAGATGGCGGCTGGTGCTCGTGGACGAGTGCCCTATTCCCTTCGCTCTAGCGGGTCGGGTAGGAACCAAAAGAATGTGCAAATTACGCTAGGGTTAGTGCAATAATAATATCGTTGTGATCAGCAATTAAAAATACAATTTTTAAAATTTGTCATTTTCTTCTAAAATTCATTCAGCATGTCTCTAAATCCTTTTCTAGCAGCCTACAGAGTAAATGTGCAGTTTCAGTCTAAAAAGATCAGCGCTAGTACAAGTAACAGTTCAAGCTTCGAGATTTGTGCAAATGAGTATCATGAGGGTTTTAGATAATTGTGCAGTGTTAGAAGAGTGAGAAGAGAGAATGATCCTTTCTTCATAGTAGGAAGCACAGACTGACCTGAATTACTTTTTGCATAAACAGAGTAAAATTCAATAACGTGAATGAGCCATGACAGAATAAGACCAGTGCTATGCTATTTTTGCCTATATGCATAAAAGTTAATTGGCTTTCAAGGCCTGGTTTGATGAGGTTACTGAGGGAAGGTGGCAGTTTCTCCTAGATATAGCCAAAGGATCGATGTTATGAAGATTAGATTAAATCCATGTGTTAACGCTCAATAAGGGTAGAAGTTTAAAATGAATGGTAAATAGTAACACTTAGTGGCCTGACCCATGAAAGTGGCAGGGTTGGGCTACAGTAAACAATAGTCTCAAGTATGCCCAGCTTTGTGTGCAGGGCTTGAGATAGTTTGAGTAAGTCCTTACACGTGCAATATTAAAACACAGATATCATGGTTGTAAAGGAGTCTCACGGTCTTCATCATCAGAGAAACATTGTGACATCCTAATGCACAGATATATAAGAAGGACATGAAAACTACAATGAACCATAATGGACTTCAAAAGTCATTCAGGAGTACCAGCAGGGGGTAGCATAATTTCTATGTTATCATGATACCTGTGACCAAACTTGAGCATGCTTCCTTCCCAATCCAAAATAGCACAAGGTACCCCTTGCAGGTCAAGGTTGGTCTCTTCTAAGGCTCCCAGCACCTTAGAGGTAGCTCTCAGGGGTGAAGTCTTACTCCATCAAATGCCACCAGCAGATTCCACTCCATGTCTAGTTGTTATTAGGCAACTGCTAACTTCAGTAAAAAAAAGACACTGGTCCTGTTATATCCCTTTAGCCACACAGGAATTCAACCAACTGACACTTAGGGGCCGATTAAGATGGCGGGCGGACAAAGCCCGCCAGCCATCGTTATTGCAAAAGGGACCGCCCGCCATAGGTGCGGCGGTCCCGCAAAACAAATTATTATGCGCCCGCCACCCTGGCGGGCGTATCCTGTATGTTTACATTGCGGCGGGTGTCAGCACCCGCCACAATGCAAAAATACAAATTTTGCAAGTGTATGTACAATGTGGCATGCGCCGTGCTGTGCCTGCCACCTTGTACATGCACATGCAGGGGGGCACCATAGGTACCCCCACATGCAGCCCCTCACACCACACCCCCCTGGGGGCCCGCAATGGGCCCCTGAAGGCATTCTCCGCCTGTCTTTTTGCAGCGGGAACTCCGCTGCAAAAGACAGGCATCATAATGCCTACGGCGGTGCCTGCATGGCTCCGCCTCCATTACCTCATGGTACCTGGTCCCGCAAGGCGGGCAGAAAAGGCCCGCCTTGCAGGACCACGGCAGACGGTCTTTCCGTCCGTTGCAGTACCTTTCCCATTCCCACCGCCATCCTAATTTGGCGGTGGGAATATTCAGGGTTATGGCAGGAAGTCCACCACCGCCGGGCCGGCGGTCCTCACCAACGGCCCTGTGGTGGCGGACTTCCCGCCATCATAATCAGCCCCTAAGAGTCCACTTCTCAGCCCTGCATACAAGTGGGAACAGATCTAGCCTCCAGGTCTCACCACAGATTAGTTCTTCCTCCGGTCTCAAAAGTGTTTTGATGAGTTGTGTGTGATGTGCCACTTTGTAGGATTCACTAACCAGTGGTTGGGGTGGATCCTTGACACTCCTTACCAATGAGAAAAAGTTCCAAGGGGCATCCCTTCCTACGTTTGCACCACATCCTGTTTGCTTTGCTACAAACTATCCTGCAGTGCACCATTCTGCGTAACACCCAACATGGCAAGCACCCTTCCGCCCTTCGGGGCTGGTGCCCGAGCAAGGGGTGTGTCTAAGGAAATCAGGTGTCCCTACATTCTCATTTCTTTCCCCACTTGGCTGGTGTCAAGCTAGCTAAGTTCGCCCAGGGAACAAAGACATTGTTTCCAGCTATCTCTTTACACTTTACTCGAAATGGACAGGCCTCCCTCTGGTCCCTTTAAAGTTATTGAATTACCTGACACCTCCACAGCTGCCTTTCCTGAGCTGAGAGGAGTCACATATCTCACACCTTTGTATTCATGGAAAAAGACCTAAGTCATTGTTTCTGCTCTGGTAGCAGTTTTCACATTTCATTAAGGGAAATGACTCACAGGGTCCAGCTACTGGCAGGCTAATGCTAATTAGGCTACTGGACGCTCAGTCAGAAAAAGTCTAACTAAAGTCTAGCTAAGTTACTTTTCCTAGTTATCTATAAAAAATCTGACGTCACCAGTTAATTAAATATTTAATTAGTGGCTGAATGATTTGTGCTGCAGCCTATCCCAAACCTGAGTTAACAGAAATAGTGTTCATTTGAACTTTCATGTTTCTCATAGGAACAGCTACAGCCCTTTACAGTGAAAATACTTTTGGCGGGCTAGTTACTGTAGGTGCATGCCAACACTAAATGCTTGCATGTAGCACTTTTAAATAGTGGGCATCCTACCTGGTGGGGTAAAATGCAGACTTGTTTATTATTTAAACCTAATGTTCATTCCTGTTGAAAAGGGCAATTTTGACCAATTCTACTGCGAGTATGAAAACTGCAGCAGTCAGACTTCACAGACAGGCCTGAGCAATTATTTCTTTGTCATTCTAGTGGACGACCCAACATGTGCTGCAGTACAAAAGTGATATTTAAATTCCCATGACAAAGATGTATTTTCTTGCAGATTTATTATAGCATCAGTAGAAAGTTAAATATGCCATGACCAGTTAGTCAATTTCATCACGTTTTCGTTTTTGGTTGTCAGAGTATGCACCCTGTACAAGCAGTATTCACTGCACTTGTAAGATAAGCAAGATACACACTAAAAGATAACCAATTCCTACCCTCTGGAATCTTGGCACAGAGCAGTCAGGCTTATCTAAAGAGTCATGTGTAAAGTTTTGCGCAACACACACACAGTAACACTATGGAAACACCACAAAAATGAGTAAAACAAGACAAAAATAACAAAACTCCAATAAGTAGAACTGGTGATATGAATTTTTAATGAATAAATAAAAAAATAATGCTCAGAATCAAATAGCGATCAGGAGCTACTTGAGGTCACGCTGGGCCAGTGTAAATCCAAATTTCAGGCTGACTGCAATGGAGAGCAGGTCGGATACATGACTCACCCTGATCCTGCTGAAAAAGTACTTTAGCTGTAGTAAGCGTCGATGTCAAAGACTCAATGCATCGGTTCCGATCCACGCAGGTGCTGAAGACTTCATCGACGAACCCCTTTATCATGCAGAAACTGCGTTGTCATCGTGCTGCACTGTCCATTGTCGTCAAGCCTTTCAACCCGTGAAGCGATGTTGTCAATCAGCTCTTACGTCGAAGGGCAATGCAGCGGTTCCGATCAGCACAAAGTTGTCACTTCATTGATATTGATAGTTCTGTACAGCAGAAGTCTCCTTTCAAAGGCCCAGGACTGGATTGCCATCACTTGGCTTGGCAGGACTGACAGATGGCAGAGTCCAGGTGCTGTTGCAGAGTTGAAGGATGTCTTTGATGGCCCTGAGACATCAGAACAGGAGGCAAAGCCTTGTTGTCACTCTGGGTTCAAGTGAGATAGGTCCAGTCCTTGCTCTCAGCAGGGAAGAGATAAGCAGGCAGCAGGGCAGCACAGCAAGGCAGAAAGCAGGTCCTTCAGAGCAGCAGTCAGGCAAAGTGGCAATCCTTGTAGCACAGCAGCCCTTACTCCTGGCAGAGTTCTTCACAGGTCCAATAATGTCCAATACTCCTGGCAGGTCCAATACTCCTGGCAGAGTTCTTCACAGGTCCAATAATGTGCTGTCTTAGCAATGCCGCCAGGGAAAGGCATGCGGACTTCACTCTGGGGGCCCCCTATGGGCCCCCAGAGTGAAGCACATTAGAGGGGTGCACACATGCTGCAATGCATTTTCAGCATTGTGGCGGGCGGTGCAGAGAGCACCGCCCGCCACAATGCTGAAAATACAGGATGCGCCCGTCACTGTGGCGGGCACATCCTAATGGCACCCCCGGGACCCCCGCCCTTAAGGCGGGCGGTCCCGTTTTCCGATAGGGTGGCAGGCGGGCAAAGCCCGCCCGCCATCCTAATGTGCCCCTAAGTGTCAGCTCCCGTCCTCTCTTCATGCCCAGGGAGAACTTTCAGAATGCAGACGAATGCAGATGAGTTTTCTGTCATAACCACCCTTCATGTGTTTGTGGCTGGTTTGAGGTAATACACAAAATGTAGCTGTCACCCACCCCAGATATGTATTGGCGATAAGCTGAAAGGCAAACAGAGCAGTAAGAGCAAAGAAATGTCCATATTCTAAAAATAGCATTTCTAAAATAGTAATGTTAAAGCCAACCTTACCAGTATAGAGGATTCATCATTGCTATTTCAAGAATATGAAACATTATTCAGCTACTCCTTTCTAATCAGG
This sequence comes from Lissotriton helveticus, assembly GCF_964261635.1. Taxonomy (NCBI): domain Eukaryota; kingdom Metazoa; phylum Chordata; class Amphibia; order Caudata; family Salamandridae; genus Lissotriton; species Lissotriton helveticus. Next base: position 956,454,952 of record NC_136065.1, read on the forward strand.
AATTACAGCTTAAAAGTGTATTAAGGAGTTCCCATTCCTAACATATGTGAGGAGTAGGCCTCACAGTAGTGAAAAATGAATTTGAGTTTTTGTCAACACTAGGACATGGGAAACTTAAAAGTACATGTCCCACCACATACTTACACAGCACCTCTTCATCGCCACTTCTTTTCCTGGGGATTTCAACCCCCAACACTGCTTGCGCCAGGAGGCGCTAAATGTGAATCCATCGTGCCAGGAGGCGCATAAAGCCAGCATGGGGCTTCCGCAGCGCAGGACGAGCCTGGGCCAAGGGCAGGCCCATCTGCGCCTGTCCGCGGCCGGTTGAGGCTGGGGTAGGGCTACCCTCTAGGCTGCCTGTCCAGGGAAGCAGAGGCACTGCACAAGACACAGTACCTGTCTTATCACTCAGGAATCATCAGGAATCATCATATAAATATCACAAGCCAGCGGAAGCCAGGGAAGAACCAGTAGTGTGGTGACACTAGTTTCATTATTTTCTGTTGTTACTGCTTTGCTTCGTCAGGCTTCTTAATACTGACAGGAAGCAACTACATTAATTGACTTTGGAGAAAAGAAAAGCTGCCAATTCGGACAATCTGGCTAACAATAGAAGGGCTACCATTGACTCATTTTTAGCAAAGGCAGTGGAGGCGATTACTAAGGATATTGACAAAGCAGAGAGGAGACTATCTATGGGCTCACTTGGTCCTCCAGTGCCAGATCTCCCATATGCTGGTCAACTAGAAGTAACTACCATGAGCCCGCAGGTGGATGCTAGAGATAGTGCGGAGGCTGCAACCACAGGTGCACTGCCAGCAGTGGTAGGCGAACAATATGTTAGCGCCACCTCACCAGGCACCTCGGGGGAGGGCTGTGGGGACCCACCAGTCATTAATAACAAGGGCACGGGGTCAGAGGACTCGCTGGCACCCAGGAGACTGTGTAAAGCAAGGAAGACAAACAAGCCTATACGAAGAGTGGAGGAGCCAAATTCAGCTATTAGCCTGACGGACATGGGGGTATTTTGGAATACTCTGAGGGTAATACTTACAATTTTGATGAACGACTTATTCTCTCAGTTCTGGGACAAACTGGGCAAATTGTTAGTAGACTCCAAATAAACAATAGGGAAGGTGGGACAAATGTTGGATACAACTACTAAAGTACCGCTCCCAACAAGTGATCAGTCTCAGGTAACACGTCCTAGTTCGCTTAGGCAAAATGAGACCGAAAGTCGAACAACAAACTATAACAGCTCAAGGAGGTTCGGGCCAATGAGCCAGGTAATGTTTCAGGGCAAGGTGTCTGGAAGTAGGCCTAATTCTCAAACATGTGGTGTGGAGAGAGGAGTTGGGGTTGGTGGGGCCCACATTCCTCCCCGCATGATTACGAGAAAGTGAGGGCTAGGCCTAAGATTACAAATAGAGTATGTCTACCAGTAATCGATTTGCCCCCAGATTGTTGCCCCTATACCATAGTTCTGGTTTGTGTTCCAAATATGAAAGCAGGTACAGAGGAATCCACAGACAATTTGATTAACAAAGTGTCTCGTTGGCTGGGAAAACATAGTAGATTTAACGTAAGGGGTCACCTGCATATCTTGATGGCAAGAAGGGTCGCCTGGATTGGACAATCCAAGAAAACCTTTAATGGCAATGCTGTGATTGTCACATTTAGATTCCCTAAACTGGCATATGATATTCTGAGATACTTGACTGATTTCCCTACAGATACATCAGAAATTAAAACATTGCCACTAGGTTTTTTCTACAGACGATGCCTACTGCCGCACAAAATAATAATGCTGTGGAGTTGGAGGGGGCGCACACATCAGGGAGGGTATGGAGGTGTCACCCAATACTTATGCCCCCCTGTTAGAACTTGATGACCTGGATTGACAGGTTGCGGGCATTAAACACAGCCATGTGAAGACAATAGTGACTGACTCTCAGGCCGTTAAACCTAGGGAGTATCGGAGGAGAGAGAAGGTAGTCCATCCTATAGATTATTCATCCCAGAATTGCCAGACAGGTAACCAGAGGGATAAGATAACACCAAATACTTTACTCACAACCCAAGGGGGGAGAGAGATCAATGTAATCTCCTGGAATGTGGCAGGATTAGCTTAAAAATGTACGATGATAGATGGATCAATTTTATAACCTCGTACAAGATTATCTGCCTGCAGGAGACCTGGGAAGTGGAAAATAAATTCTTCTTAGAAGGGTATAAGTCATTCTTCTTTCCAGCGGAAGGTTCAAACTGTGGCCGTGCCAAAGGCGGCCTAGTTATATTTATTGCACTGGAGCTTGGTGGGTCTGTGAAACAACTGGCGTGGAATCCTGCTGTGGCACAAGGTCTAGTACTTGTGCTGGGGAGAACATTACAGTTTACATGAATCAACTTTTACAATGCTAAAAATAGGAGTTCTAGCTCAGCAAGTATGAAGGAGTTAACTGGTCTCCTAGGACAATTACAGGTGGACGATCTGCCACATGGTAATTCTATCCTGCAAGGTGACTTTAATTTCCATTTGTGTCCAGACTTTGAACAAATCGCAAGAGTTACACCTATATGTCAGGCGGTGTAAGAGTGGCATATGGAGCACTCTACTGATGGCCATGATCTGAATGGTCTTTTAAAAGCTTATGATTTAATGTTCACTTTACCAAATGCATTAATGCCTCCTAATAGTATCTACCCCCTACTTATAAGGGATGGGGCTTTGCCACCACAATTGATTTTATCTTTAGTTCATCAGCGCTGGGTTCCACCATTTCATCCTTTAGGACTGTAGATAGCCCCTACAGCAATCATAATCCTCTGACATTGGGGATGTAGGGTACAGGGCACCAAGCCAGTGCAAGGTAGTAAGATAGTAGGGTCATTCCTGCCAATCGATCAGGGAAGGTGCTTGCGGTGGTCGCAGGTGGATGTTAATGCTTTTAAGTTATCCCTGTTCAAAGAAAGGCAAATGGAGATCCTGAAGTGCTTAGATATATCTGCCTCAGAGAAAGAGGTAATTAGCTCCTTCGTGGCTATTGCAAAGGAATTTGCAGCTCTTTTAACTGTCTGAGAGGCCACTCTGCACTCAGATAGCCCAAGGTGGTTTGATGAAGGCTGCTTTCATGCACTGAGTAATTTAAAAACGACTTTAAAAGCGATTCCTTGTAATAGCTCTCAGGTAGCCACCTGTCGCCTCAATTACAAAAAAGCAATTAAGGAATGCAGGTCTCTATTACAAACACATGCCTGGAATGAACTGGTGCAGGCAAGTGAACTTAAAGAAAGCTCCCTATTTTAGAAAGTTATTAACAAACTGTGCTTTTCAGAACCAGATAAATCATCCATACTGCATCACATTACACAAGACCAGTAAAAGACTCATTTCCAGGCAGTTTACAATCACAGGGAAGGAGATCATCTCAATAAGGAGTGGGAGCTCCTGCCTTGTGATTCCCAGATACATTTTTATCTGGATGTGTTTAAAATAGGTTTAGAGGGGCTGACCAAGAATAAGGCTCCAGGCCCAAATAGGATCCCACAGTACTTGTACCACAGTAATGTAGAAGTGTGGAGCCCGATCTTGAAAAGGGTTCTGAATGCAGCAGTGTTATCTGTTATGCCCCAGTCTTCGCCCACGGCTATTATTGTACCCAACTACAAGAATGGAGATAGGGATATTCCCCAATGCTACCGACCCATATCTCTGATAGACTCCACTGTCAAGGATATTGGTCGGGTTTTACTAAACATGTTGGTGGAATGGGCAGATAAAGATCGAATCATCCAGGTACAATATGGCTTCCGAACAGGTAAATCTACAGTGGGCCGATGTTTAAACCTCTATTTATTGATATCAAAATCTACAGCTGCAAAGGCAAGATCTATTTATCTGGGTTTTATGGCTTTCACTGCAGCGTTTGATAGGGTGAACCTCAGTAAACTATGGACGCTGTTAGATAAAATTGGTGTGGAACGAGCAATAATAAACATTCTGATGACTTTATATACCCACATTTCTGCTGCAGTACGATTTACACGGGAGGGGGGAGTTACTGATAATTTTAAATGCACAAGAGGTGTGTGCCAAGGCTGTTTCCTTGTCCCTTTTTTATTTACATTGTACATAAATGGGCTAGAATCTGCCTTGATATCCCTGCACGATACAGAAAAGGGGGTGGTGATGAACAGAGTGTCTGAATTAAGCAGACCACTCTTACCCAGTCCAAAGATCAGGGCTTGATCCATCACCGTTATTTATCTCACTGCCCCATCCCAGCTCAGAACCTGGCTATATGCAAATTAGTCTGTCCCTGGCCCAGTGCATCATGGGAACAGGGCAGACCAAACTACCAAGCCAATTCTTCACCAGAAAGGAGACAAGCTACCGGGGACCGGTTTCTGGCATTTCAGCCTCTTCGGCCCGGCTTGCTTGAATCCTGATGGAGCAGTGAGAAAGGGACCCATGTCTGAGTATACCCTGCCACACCTATAGTGGCCAAAAACGATACAGAAAAGGGGGTGGTGATGAACAGAGTGTCTGAATTAAGCAGACCACTCTTACCCAGTCCAAAGATCAGGGCTTGATCCATCACCGTTATTTATCTCACTGCCCCATCCCAGCTCAGAACCTGGCTATATGCAAATTAGTCTGTCCCTGGCCCAGTGCATCATGGGAACAGGGCAGACCAAACTACCAAGCCAATTCTTCACCAGAAAGGAGACAAGCTACCGGGGACCGGTTTCTGGCATTTCAGCCTCTTCGGCCCGGCTTGCTTGAATCCTGATGGAGCAGTGAGAAAGGGACTCATGTCTGAGTATACCCTGCCACACCTATAGTGGCCAAAAACGATACAGAAAAGGGGGTGGTGATGAACAGAGTGTCTGAATTAAGCAGACCACTCTTACCCAGTCCAAAGATCAGGGCTTGATCCATCACCGTTATTTATCTCACTGCCCCATCCCAGCTCAGAACCTGGCTATATGCAAATTAGTCTGTCCCTGGCCCAGTGCATCATGGGAACAGGGCAGACCAAACTACCAAGCCAATTCTTCACCAGAAAGGAGACAAGCTACCGGGGACCGGTTTCTGGCATTTCAGCCTCTTCGGCCCGGCTTGCTTGAATCCTGATGGAGCAGTGAGAAAGGGACTCATGTCTGAGTATACCCTGCCACACCTATAGTGGCCAAAAACGATACAGAAAAGGGGGTGGTGATGAACAGAGTGTCTGAATTAAGCAGACCACTCTTACCCAGTCCAAAGATCAGGGCTTGATCCATCACCGTTATTTATCTCACTGCCCCATCCCAGCTCAGAACCTGGCTATATGCAAATTAGTCTGTCCCTGGCCCAGTGCATCATGGGAACAGGGCAGACCAAACTACCAAGCCAATTCTTCACCAGAAAGGAGACAAGCTACCGGGGACCGGTTTCTGGCATTTCAGCCTCTTCGGCCCGGCTTGCTTGAATCCTGATGGAGCAGTGAGAAAGGGACTCATGTCTGAGTATACCCTGCCACACCTATAGTGGCCAAAAACGATACAGAAAAGGGGGTGGTGATTCAAGCAAGCCGGGCCGAAGACGCCTGAAATGGCAGAAACCGGTCCCCGGAAGCTTGTTTCCTTCCCAGTGTAAGAATTGGCTTTTGTAGTCTGGTCTGCCCTGTTCCCATGATGCACTGGGCCAGGGACAGACTAATTTGCATACAGCCAGGTTCTGAAACTGGGATGGTGCAATGAGCTAAAAAACGGTGTTGGATCTAGCCCTGATCTCTTGACTGGGTGAGAGTACTCTGCTTAATTCAGAGACTCTGTCCATAACCACCCCTTGTTGTAAATAATTTTGTCCACCCTAAGCGTGGAAGGGTATACTCAGATGTGAGTCCCTTGCTCATTGCACCATCAGGATTCAAGCAAGCCGGGCCGAAGACGCCTGAAATGGCAGAAACCGGTCCCCGGAAGCTTGTTTCCTTCCCAGTGTAAGAATTGGCTTTTGTAGTCTGGTCTGCCCTGTTCCCATGATGCACTGGGCCAGGGACAGACTAATTTGCATACAGCCAGGTTCTGAAACTGGGATGGTGCAATGAGCTAAAAAACGGTGTTGGATCTAGCCCTGATCTCTTGACTGGGTGAGAGTACTCTGCTTAATTCAGAGACTCTGTCCATCACCACCCCTTGTTGTAAATAATTTTGTCCACCCTAAGCGTGGAAGGGTATACTCAGATGTGAGTCCCTTGCTCATTGCACCATCAGGATTCAAGCAAGCCGGGCCGAAGACGCCTGAAATGGCAGAAACCGGTCCCCGGAAGCTTGTTTCCTTCCCAGTGTAAGAATTGGCTTTTGTAGTCTGGTCTGCCCTGTTCCCATGATGCACTGGGCCAGGGACAGACTAATTTGCATACAGCCAGGTTCTGAAACTGGGATGGTGCAATGAGCTAAAAAACGGTGTTGGATCTAGCCCTGATCTCTTGACTGGGTGAGAGTACTCTGCTTAATTCAGAGACTCTGTCCATCACCACCCCTTGTTGTAAATAATTTTGTCCACCCTAAGCGTGGAAGGGTATACTCAGATGTGAGTCCCTTGCTCATTGCACCATCAGGATTCAAGCAAGCCGGGCCGAAGACGCCTGAAATGGCAGAAACCGGTCCCCGGAAGCTTGTTTCCTTCCCAGTGTAAGAATTGGCTTTTGTAGTCTGGTCTGCCCTGTTCCCATGATGCACTGGGCCAGGGACAGACTAATTTGCATACAGCCAGGTTCTGAAATTGGGATGGTGCAATGAGCTAAAAAACGGTGTTGGATCTAGCCCTGATCTCTTGACTGGGTGAGAGTACTCTGCTTAATTCAGAGACTCTGTCCATCACCACCCCTTGTTGTAAATAATTGATATCCCTGCAGGCTGACCCCCAAGAATAGGTGGCAGACCAGTAGAGGACCTGCTGTATGCAGACAATGCAGTGCTTATAGCACGCACACCAAGAGTGTTGCAAATCTTAATTGATGGGTTTGTCCCATACATGACTGGACTGGACCTGTCCCCCAACTACACCACGTCGTATATGATGGAAGTTGGCTGTCGGGGGAATAGTACAAAATCTTACAAGGCAGGTCCTTTTAGCATAGCCAAGGTCTCAGCATTCACATATCTTGGTGTTCTATTTGACTCCAAATCAAATTGGAATATCCTGAAGGAAGAAAAGGTAAAGGATATGAAGAAAGCTATGGGAGCCATTGCAAATTACGCACATAGTTTAGGAACATGGCCGCCTGTGGTGATTTAAAAATTATATGAAGCAATTTGTGTCGTAAGGTCCTTTACGGAAGTCAGATATGGAGCTTCAAGGCAATGGCGGAACTGCAGATTATGCAAAATAAATTCCTTTGGCGGATGCTACAAGTCCCTCAAGGCACACCTGCATACTCTGTCCATAGAGAACTTGGGGTATGGTATATTATTGACCTAGTTGCTTTGCTGGGTGAATCTTTGGTCCAATGAGGAGGCCTCCTTCAATCAAGCTGTAATTACGGATTGCCTCTAATTGGATCATGCTTTTAAAATTCCCTGGTTAAGATATATCAAGGAAACATTCTGTGCCAAAGGTAGATCAGACCTTTTTACAAATTACAAATCAGTGAAGAGAGAGGACAAAAAACTAATTAATGAATTATTCTCTAAGAAGGTGAGCGCTGAGCGAGAAGGAAAGGACCTGACCAAGTCGACAATCAGAGCACACGTCTTCGTCAAATCAGTTTTGAGATTAGAGAATTAAGTCACTAGTTTACCATTCGCTGATGATCATTTTTTAATTAACCGTTTTAGATTTAACATGTTCCATCATTTACTGGCCTCGCCTCCCAGCTTTGTATCTCGAGTTGAGGATAGAGGGCCCTGTGGCTGCAACAATAGGTCTCCACAGGACATATTATATTTTGTCTATTTATGCAAATGTTATACGTATCAAAGGCGGCTGTGTCTTAAACCATATTTAAAATTAATAGGATTTAGACGGGCACGAATTGCACTTTTGCACATGAAACGTTTGCTAAATTAACGCCCTATATTTGTGGTTATCCACTTTTTAAGAGCAATGATAAGATCGAGGAAGTCCAGATATGATTGAGACAGAGGGGTAGGAGCTAGCATTTATAATCATGTTCATGCAAGAGGTTTTGAAATACAAGAGCACATTGTTTGATGTAACTTTATAGTTGTCTATCATATTGAAATGCATTTTTAATCTTTTATTATGAACTGGATATTGTTTTAGTGTATTTCATCCTTTATGGCTGCGTTTACTGCCGAATAAAGATTGTTTACCCCTTACTCAGCACCCTGCCTTAGGGCTACCTAGGGTCCACGTTACAGATGAAGTATGTGTAATAAAAGGGTAGTTTAAGGCTTGAACAGTGATTTTAAAAGGCAAGGTAAAGTGGCAGAACACTACACACACAGACCCTGCAATTGCAGGCCTGAGACAGGACTGAAAGGCTACTTGTGTGGGTGGCCCAATCAGTGCTGTAAGCTGACTAGTAGCATTTAGATTATATGCCCTGTGTTCATGGTATACCACTCTACAATGGATTTACTAAATATGCCAATTGGGTATACACTAATGTTACCATATTTAGAGGAGAAGCACATGCATTTTAGCACTTGTCAGCAGTGGTAATGTGCTCAGAGTCCTAAAGACAACGAAAAGAAGGTCAGAAAAATATGAGGAGGAAGGAAAAATGTTTGGGGTGACTTTAGAGAGGGCCATTGTCAAACAGAACACATACACTGAGTGTTGCTCCTCATTGCCCTAGTGTGCAGAGTTTTAAAAAAAGAGGATGACTATGCAGAAATAGGTCCTTTGTCACAAGACCAAATCACCCAGGATTGAAATGTCACCAGCGATTCTCTCCATTTGACACTATTAAAAGAAGACATATTACAACATAAAGTGAGCGTACCTGAATTTGCTATCTGGAACCAGTGTAAGGATAAGTGCATAGTGTGGCACAGACTAGTCACAGCCTTGTGAATGGAACTCAGGTTTATTACCAGTTCAATTCAGACATCACAATCATCACTTTGCAAGTGCAAATGGAAAGAGGTAAGAAGACGGCAGAAGTGGGAGGAAACTCTGAATTTCACCCCAGCTCTACTTGAGTTTTGAGTGCAATAGTAAGAGGATTAGCAGCACTACTTAATTAATCATGCATGGTATAACAATGCCAAATGAAAGTTGATGGCATAGCATTGACTATTTTTATATGTGTACAAGATTGCTTCTCAAATGTCCATTCTTGATTCTTAATGTCGTTACAAATGACGGGGTAACCCAAAAAGTCAGCCGGACCTGGGTGCAATACAGGAATACAAGAACAGTCCGTAACCAATACTTTGAAAGATAAATTAATTATAAAGAAGAGTCTGTAGTGTGTGTGGACTACAATACTGATAGTTAATATCAAACCAGGTGTAGTGAACATATGCACTCAATTCACAATTTAAGGAGTACACATATTCAAAGTGACCACATTAGAAAAGCGCCAAGGCGATTCTGCCTTTGCTTATACGTAATTTATTTACACAATTTAAGAACATCAAAGGTTGCAAAGAAAAAAGAAGGTAAGAAAAGTGGTGGTAAATAGGAAAAGTATGAGCCAAAGAAGGGTACAAAACAATATCAATCAGAATTTTCAAAAAACTGGTACCACAATCCAGTCAGACAAGACCTGTCCAATACACACTTCCTAATTTACATGTAATCTGTAAATTTGAACATCCTGCATACAATCCATTATCATGGATCAGTCAGGGGAATGGTGGTACAGGTCTTTAAGGTGGGAAGGCGTCAACGTTTCGACTCGACTGGGTGGATAACGACCTCAGCGGCGAGTATTCTTCAGGACAGAGAAAGGGGCAACCTAATCCAGTTGCCAGAGTGGCTACACAGGAGGATTCCAAGAAGATGCAGCTGGGGGCTCCAAATCGCCTCATGTGCTGCTGTAGGGGTTAAGTGCGGTTTCCAATGTCATCTTAACATCACTATGGTCAATACCTATGGGTGAAATTTGAAGCACGGAGCTTCTCAGTGCTCATGACTGCTCCAAAGGTCGGTCTTCTTTTTTGCTGGTGTGGCAGTGTAGGTAGAAAGAGGACAGCATGAAGCTCAAGACACATTGAGGAAAAGCCAAGCAGGAGAAAAATGTTGACGGGACTTTGGGCAAACAGATGAGAGTCAAATCATGAATGACTTTGCAAACTCAGTGCAGCCCAAATGCCTATTTTTTGTGTTTATAGTGTTGTCCTATAACTTGGAATTTCACCCAGTTAGTGCATGCACTGCAGACAGCAAACCTAGGTAAGTGGGACAGACAATGCCTGCTCACTGTTTCCAAGCCTTGTTTTGTGCTTTTCATGCAGTAGCTCTGAGAAATACCATGGTAAATGTATGCACTTTGGACAGTGTAAACATAAAGACCAGCACTCTGCTTAGAGCCAGCGTATTTATTCCTGGCTGCTGCTATATTAGAAAAAAAAGAATTGGCTGTTAATGAGTTGAAGCCGGGAGCCAGAAGTCACGATTATGAGAGTACAGCCTTTCACAGTAAATTTGAGGATGAATAGAAGTCAAAAATGCAAGTTGAGATTTCTAAGTATTTCTGAATGAGTCAATCTTTAGGAATCTGCACAATTGTATGATACATAATTTGATTAATATTTGCTTGTCTGTAATAGAGGACTTCATTTTGACCAAGGAGACTCACAGGGGCTGATTATGATTGTGGCGGACTGATTGCCGGACTGCTGTTGTGGAGGTTGGAAGAAAGCCGCCAAGTCGGCGCCATCCCAGCTGTCACATTACAAGTAAACTGCCATGCCGGCAGTGTGCCCACTGCAATCTTGAGGGGGGGGGGCATACTTTCATTCACAGAGTGAGTCTGAAGGCATTTCCACTGCACTGCAGCGTGGGACTGTTGTGCGTGCACTCTTGCAAGCAAACCATGTCATGCATGGCATACAGCGTGCTCACGACAGTGCAGGCATGGGGGGCACAAATTGTGCCCCTAGCCACAATGGCACTCACTACTTCAATGGCTGGGACACCTACATCCAAGTCTGGATTTGAAATGCCAACGTCAAATTGACTCTAACTAGAACTGTGTTCATTACCATCATTGCCAAAAGCACCAGATAAGGCCAAATCCAGGAGTGGCTGTCCAACATAAAATTGGATGGATTCGCCCTTGACCAAAACTTCCTCAAAACATTACTAAGAAAATTCAGACAGCTTAGTTAAAGCTTCTATTTCTAGATACCAATTCAGATTTCCAAGTTACTGTCTGTGCCTGGGGCGTCTTCCACATGGACAGAGGCAAGGGCCTACGCATCGGCGGTCCTGGTTCAAGGGTGGCTGTCCTGTAGTATGTCCGCCATGCTATCACTCAGCTTAAATCCCTAAATGAACATTTTACCGCACACTCATCCTGAAAGACTAGTGCTTGCTACCTTGTGCATCACCTCGAAGGCACTAACAACCTGTGTATCAAACTAGCTCACCAAAACCTGACGATCTCATGAGATAACGTCAAAACAGTGAGTGCTGCCATTAGCAAATTTAAAGGAATTAAACCCGATATGGTGTATTCTTAGTGAAATACTTGAATGACCAACTTTTCCGCAACAGGCAGAGAGAAAATTAGCTTACATTTAGAATAAAAATATGTTACATGTCATGTTTTAATTGTTTTAATTGTGTAATCCATTGCTCAATTATATGGAACAAGAATGTATTGAAAAATAACCTCAACACTGTATATCACAACAATGGTGTTTGAAAAAATTATGAAACGCATACCTTACTACGTTCAGTCTACAAAGCATTTTACGATGACAACCTTAAATACCAAACCCTCTTTAACAATAAAGTAACAATAAAGTGCATTTATCTAATAACACAAATTCAATTAATTTACAATTCAAAAGACATTATGCTTCAAGGACAACCGATACTTAAATATAGAATTGATCACATTCTGATACAGGACCCCAATCATGCTACTTCATTCTCTTCAATTTGCAGCATATCGGCAAAACTAGAACTCACAATAGCCGTCTACAAGACATTAAATGCATGTTATGACATAAGTCAAAAATAAAAATAAATGGTAATGCATATTATTGAATTTGAACAAATATAAAACCAACACAAATATCCATAGGGGGCAGCATCATTACTGTAAATTCCACAGATCGTGTAAACCTCATTTTGTAATTATGCAATGTCATCTGATTCCTCCTACTCACCAATATACACCAGGGGTCTAAATTACAATAGACACCCGAGTTTGAAAAATATAAAAAATAAAAAAAGGAAAAGGGAAAAGAATCAATGGTAGACATTGAAAAAATTGCAATACTCAAAACAGAACATCAAAAACCTATTATTACACATACATAACAAAGCAGTTCAATTCAAGTATTCACATGAGTGTTCAATACGTGTGCATGGCTGACAGCATGACAAATTGTTGAAAGTAATAACCAAAAAACGAGGTAAGAACCTAGTAACTCTTTATTGGCCATCCTCTCTCCGACTCTGCCTCATAGTGTATCATCAACATTCTAAAGCAGGCCACTAGGGAAACAGTGAGGGGTAAGTTATGGTTGTGCCCCCAGGGGTAGGGAGAGAAAAGGAGATTAGAACATAAATCATACTAAATAAAACTTAACATAACTTATGCATATGCAGTGTGTGTCAGACTGCAGTAGGAAAGTGTGTTAAATATCAGTAAGCATGTTGGGAAAATCCCAGGGACTATCGAGAAAGATAAGACATCTCTGAAAACTGATCATCTCTTTATTGTAAATCTTGCCCATATTATCCTGAATCAGCACACTCTTCCCAAATGATTCTGTTTCTTTATTTGAGTATGTTATACATATCATAGACATTACAATAGTATAGACTGAGGTTGACCAACTTGAAATCAGGAAATTTGTGCAAGGACAAACTGCCCCACGAACTTCTACTGACACCTTGCGGCCCATTCTTAAAATAGGGATTCCTTCCTTTATGGAACACGCTTAATGCATTTTATTGTAATTGAATTAAAATTGATTATTTGCCACTCATATGAATTTAACTTATGATTTTGAATAAAGATGATCTACTTAAATTTGGACACTAAAACTCTTAAATAATTCTCATTCTGACTAAACTTTAGATAGAAATAGTGATTAATGTTTATGATCAGCTCCTGATATTCTCAACTACAACGGCAGAGGTTTGTTGACCTGTTGGGCTGCAGCACACCGGGGATCAGCCTTGTGTGTGATGGTAAACAAAGTTTATTTAAACTGATTCCTGCTCCAACACATACATACTAGAGTCCTTCTGGTTAGACTGAGGCAGTGGCTTGATGACAAGGGCATTCTAATTAGGATCATGACTGGATTAAACCTAGCATTATCAGAATAGAGCATCCTCAGATGCATTTGTTTCAACTTAATTGTATGAAACTGAAGAAATAGCCCTCTATCCAGCACTCATAGATTATGTCAGGCATTTGAATCAAGTAGCTGTGAGGAATGTAGGCTCCTCTGATGGAGCCTGGCGGAGTATGTTTTGGCCCCTCTTCCTGGATCACCCAGGAGTTTTCAGTATCCCGTTGGAGGATGGCAGTGTCACCTTCTAGCATCCTTACAATTTAATTTTAATTTTAATGAGCTTCCCGCAAGAATCCTTCAGAGCAGAAAGGAATGTGCTATGGAATGGTGGCGTTTGAGGTCCCAATGCTTCTCTTTGCAGATGTTGCAGTTCTGTTAGCAAAGATGACCACAGTCTCAAAGCACCAATTGTCAATCCTAGAAAAATTATGCTCATTGGCAAACCTTGAAATAAATATGAAGATAAAGAATATGGACAGTGGTAGAGTTGATTCTTGCTTCAGAGTTCTCTTTAGCAGGCTCTCGCCTCAAACATGTATCTACTATTAGTTATCTGGTGGATTAAATTTGCCAAATCAGGTTCCTACTAGCCTCAAGTTGCAAAGTTGGGTGGTAAACCTTCAATCATAAATATGTGTAGTGTTTGTTATGGAGTCTTTGGAGATTCATGAGTAACTGCCCATACCTGTCTCACATAATGAAAATCACCAATAGATTGAGAAAAGTTTCTTCACAATGTTGCTTTCTCTCCAGGCACCAATTGATATGAGAGCTTAGCTGTGAGATTCTCTATTGGAAGATCAGACAGCCACCAACATTTACTTATTTGGTAACTCCCATTAGGCTGCTTTTCAAAATAATAAGAGAGGTGTGCTTGATGTAAAATGTGTTTTAGTTTCCAGCTTGTGCATATTTTGGACTACATTGTTTGTATCAATTGTCACAACCTGTAGAGTTTAGTAAAGACAATAATGGAGTATAGAATTACTAGAGTGAAAGACCCTGTGAAACAATAAATGTTAAGCCACTAGAATCTCACAACGTTTGGATTTTTAGAAAAGAAGACAGCACTGCTTATAGGCAATTTCTTATTTAATCTTATCCCCCTCCTTGATGAAAAGCCTGTTCGAGAACAAATTTGCTTAGCCCAACTAGCCCATTTGCCCTTTAGGTAAGTAACGGGTAATTGGATGGATGAGGACCATAATATGAATACTACATATGCTTTAGTTGCAATATTGAGGCAAAACTCTAACCCATTTCACCTAATGATGTGCTTTCTATGAGAGCCTGCGGAAGCTTGACTCATTATTACAACAAGACGGAAGGTTTATATCAGGTTAACAAACAACAGATACAAAGATCATGAGCTGATGGTTTGTCTTTTTTAACACGTGTTATAAACAGTATTGCTGCTATATCATTTTTCATATCAACTCATTAAGTCATTGAACAATAAATAAATACTTAACAACTGTATGTAATTTAGGGAATACTTATTTATTTTACTTTATTTTTTCAGAGTAAGTTTCAGGCTGCTAGGCTTATAGGGGTCAAAGATGGAAAGTTAATTAAGTAATATTCAATTAACAATTTGTTATTAATTGTTAATAAAGTATTTAATTGATTCTTAATTATGAAATATATGCAATACTGGTTTCTTTTACTCATAATTAATTACAGGATGCTAGGTTTGTAGGGGTATAGATTGGGAAGTTAATTAAGCAATTATTAATTAACTACTATTATTTGTAAATTAATTATGTAATTGCATTTTAAATATGTAAATTGTGCAATACGTATTTATTATATTTTATTTGCGGGCTGTTCGATCTGTAGGGATCTAGGCTGGGAAGTTAATTAGGTAATAATTAATTAACAATTGTTTATTAATGGGAGAGCGGCCTGATGCCGATGGAGTGAGATGCACTCCTCCAAGCTCCACTCAGACAATCCCCATTGGAATTATCCTGACAGGAGTACCCCATCCTGTGACCACCAGGACCCCCCACCATTACCCCCTCACATGGGGCACCGACTGAGGCCTAAACACCCTGGCTGAACAGGCTGCTGTTGCTGATTTCCAAAGTGAGGCCACCATCCAAGATGGCGGCGGCCTCATGGTGACGGGACGGCGACAATGCCTGCTGCCGAGAGTTGGTTCTGCGATGATACACGAGCAGTGGTACACCCTATGAGCAGTCGGTAGAACCACGAGCCTTATCATGGCTGTTTAGCCTCGGCCCTCGACTGGCCTCGACTAGAGCCGCGGTGACATGCCCAGGACGATCTGGGGCTCACTGATGACCTCTGTGAAGAAGAGAGCAGCGGAGCAGGTAGGAGGCTGAGTGAGAACAGTGCTGCATTGGGCTCCACCAGTGGCGTCTTTCCTGTGCGGTGTGCCTTACCTGAAGGTCACTGCCTGCTGTGTGCAGAGCTTGCATCTGGCAGCTCCTACTCCTCCCGATCTAGCCGCTAAGTGAAGGATCCTGCCTGCCCTGACTGAAAATGGGAGGGAAGGCTAGACGAGGAGTGGAAGGTCATCTGATTCTCTAGGCACCATAATACTGTGGCTGAACTGGGGCCTATGGCATCGGAGGAGAGCTGCTCAATTCCAGCAGAGAGGCCCTACTGACATTGGCTTAGTTTAATTTCTGAAATAATCACATTTGGGATCCTGTTGCTGTTCCACCGACCCTTTACTAGGACTCCTGGATGATTTGGTCCTACACTGGGAGGCGCTACCTGTGGGTCTAGGACATGCTATGCTTGGGCCCATTGTAGTGCCATATTGAACTGAGGAGTGGTCTGCCTCTCTTCCCGGCCACTACTTCCTATTATTCATTGTTGATTGCCTTGCAACACTCGTGTGCAATTGGGAACTAGTTGCTATCCAGAGGAGTCCTATGCACCTACAGGGGCAACTCACTGTGGATCCTCTGTTGCGGGACCTCATAACCAGTTCCATTGCGACTGCGTCTTGCACTAGGGATCATTTGGACTATACAACCTGTGGTGGGACCTAGTAACTAACTATCACGAGCTGGCTTCCTCTGATGGTCACTTGCCATTGCTTGCTCCCTCTCTTGGGTAAGATCTCCAGAAAGTGCGACCTGGGCGCTGGTGATCTGGCTGAAACTGCGGTGAGGCTGATGTGGTGAGAACTACGAGGCCACTGCCTCCAGAGTGTCTACAATGTGAGCCCACACTGCTGGATATTTTGCAGGCCATTGCTGGGTCTAGGGAGGCACTAGATTCGAAGTTTGACGGACTGAGATCAGAGTT
This sequence comes from Lissotriton helveticus, assembly GCF_964261635.1. Taxonomy (NCBI): domain Eukaryota; kingdom Metazoa; phylum Chordata; class Amphibia; order Caudata; family Salamandridae; genus Lissotriton; species Lissotriton helveticus. The sequence continues at coordinate 956,471,680 of NC_136065.1, forward strand.
CAGCTTACTTAAAGGGGATCACAACGACTGGCTGACAGCTTCACAACAATGGAAAGGGACATGGGTGGCTTTCCTACCAACAAGGCATCAATGTGAAAGCGTATGACACACATGGTGAAGAAACCCTGGAAGTTAGGACTAAGGACAGGGAAAATAGGTCACGGAGGAATAATATCTGAGTCATAGGGCCCACTGATGGGATGAGCATGGTGGCCATTCTGGAGCGATGGCTGCATGAGAAGGTGACACTGGAGAGCCCTTCCTCCTTTTATGCCATAGAGCAGGCACACAGAGTTCCTGCCAGGCTGCCTCTGCTGGGTGCCTCTCCTAGACCAGTGATTGCCAGGCTTCTCTGTTATAGAGACCATGATCATATCCTTTAACAGGCCAAAGTAAAAGGTGACATTAAGGTGGGAAATAGCAAGGTGATGATCTTCCCTGATTTTACTAAGGAGGTACAGAGGCAGCGGTCTACATTCATAAAGGCCTAGCAGTGCCTCTGCCGATTGGTACAGAACTATGTAAAGTTATTCTGAGCCCGATTGATGACGATGACCCCAGAGGGGGTATCATTCTTCTGTTCCCCGTAGGAAGTGTGTGATTGGCTTGAGAAGCATCCACGGTCCAAGACTGGCAGAGAATCATCGGATCAACCACATACAAGGAGACGATCGAGATGGTGAGTTCGGATGCTACATGGGGCGGTTCTGTTGGGTGAGGCTGCCCAGCAGGAATGACAGAGAGCAGTGGAAGTAGTAGCAGCGCTGAGTGGACGAGAGATGAGTCCGTCATCATCACTGACTGGAGTCGCTGCCCAGGAATCCGATCTAACAGTTGAAGCCAGCTCAGATGAGAAGAACTTTGATGAACATCTACAAATTGTCACTCCTGGCACGGCAGATGATATTATCTGACACTATTGATGAGTGGTTGGATTACTGTGGCTGATGTGGGATGTTAACCCAGGTTCCTAGTGCACCTTGATGGGGGAATGGGGGGTGTTTGGAGGTGTTGAGGAATGTCATTGTTTTCCTTTACTATTTGCGACTAGCTGGAAGGGGGGCATCTGGGTGGAGCACTCCTTTCTGGCCTTCCCGACAATTTTCCTAACAGTTCTTGGGGGTTCACCCCCTGATGCTTATGAGTTGGTTGTATGTTTGAATGGGGGTACTTACGTGCTTGTCCTGGGTTGTGGGAGTTTGGATGTTTCTAGTTTGATTATTGAAGGGGAGACCATGATATGTGCTCTGACTAGACATATCCCATTTGGCTTCTGTGAGGAGTGGTTCTGTGCTTGGACATATAGAGGCATAGGGTGCCCAAAGATTTTACTCTCACACACATTTTTCCTATCTTAATAGATGGTGGGTACAAATAGCACTCCTCCATGAGACCCATCTTTTTGTCAAAGAGGGTGCAGCTTTACTGGGCAGGTGCAGGAGACATACATACTTCACCACTTATTCGGCCTATGCAAGGGGGTTAAGGGCAAGGGGTGTCATGGTATAGGTACGCCCGGGGTCCCCTTTCAATTTACAAGGGGGGTGTTGGATTCTGCTGGCGGTTATGTTCTGGTTACGGGTCATGTCGATGGCTGAGATGTTGCTATAGGTAGTATCTACAGCCCCAATGTAGACCCAGCGATGTTCCTTGATGATCTTTTTTGAGTTTTGGCCCTTCACTAGATGGGCTCATTTATTTTGGGAGGGGATTATAACTGTGTGGCGGATTTGTGTACTAGATCAATTCCACCCGCCACTGGAAGAGTCTCCGATCCACCGAGTGGCACACGCATTCCCCGCTTGGCAGAGAGAATGGGGGATGGTGGACTCCTGGTGTTTACAGCATATGGGAGAATGGGACTATTTGTTTTTCTCTAGCCTACATCTAGATGCACTTCTGTAGTCGCTGGACGTGCATGAGATGGCTCGCACTACAGAATACCTATCCCAATCTACCTCTGATCACAATCCCCTCCAATTGGGACTTCTTTGGGTAAACTCCAGACCTTGCATTCCAACATGGAGGTTGAAACCGGAATCTTTAGAGGACCCGGTTTTCCATGATACGATCGTGTTTGCCATGCATAGTTAATTTGATGAAAACGCAGGCTCTGGGTCATACCCTCTCGCAGAGTGGGACACGCTTTAAGTGGTGAGATGTGGCACTTGCATTTCTGAGTCGGTGGGGGTCCGATGGACACTCTTGTCACTGATTATTTGGAATCCCATTTACCTGATATCATCATTTAATGTTGGTGATGTATGAGAGTCCATTAAAGAGATTTAGCAGATAAGGTGGGTTTCAGTTTCATTGCACATCCATACAGATGTATCTTTGATATCACAACAGGACGTAGTATGTGAGCAATGTGAGGGTGTCACAGAGATTAATAGGTGTGATCTTGATGAGGAGGTGCTGTTATGTGACACAATTAAATGCACACTTCACTATCCCTGATTATGAAATGTAAACAGATTGACTTTGGTAGAGTGTGCCAGTGCAGTGTCAATGACCTGGCCAAAGAGGGCATAATTGAGCTTTAATTGTGTCATACATTGCGAGCAATTCCGAACGGAGGCCCACAAAATATGTTTGGCCCAGGGACCCCAAATCCCTTACTAGGACCATTGCATGGCATCTATTTGCTGAGGAGTCTATGTAAACGGGTAGGAGTAAAGCTTACCATTGGCTACATCCATGATGGTTTCAATTTTGGATGTCATTAAGCAGGAACAGCAGCAACAGTATGTGTACGATCAGCTCCATGGAGGCACAGGACTTGTGAAGCTGATTACAGGTGAGTTTCAGGACCGCCACAATCACGTCATCGGGAAGGCACATTGTAATTGGGCTTGCAGTAACACTGGTGGCCCGGCCTCTGGACAGAGGCATTGGCCTATCCTGCTGCCGCCGTGGTCGAAAATTCCTGGCAGCGGCAGAGGAGCTGAGGACATCTTTTTTTTATGAAACCTCATGCATCGCAATAGGACGGTTGGGCTGCCAATGGTATGGAGGGGATTCTGATGCATTTTCACAGCTGTCCATGACCGCCAAACTCATAATCAGGCTCTAAGTCTAAAGGGGAAATCTCTACAAGGAGAAGGCACAAATAGTATATAGCCAACAAGGGACTTTCTCAGGGTACACATTTCTCCTGCTCTGAGTTTTCCAGTCAAAAGTTTACGGCTTCACCTAGCCTTCATCCAATGGTTATCTGATGATGTGGCGCTCTCTTCAGCCACACCCTGCTGTCTTGCTGCACTTATGATTTTTGACTTCCATTTCAGAGACTAAGATCAAAGTTAAAACTTACGACAGTGTAGAACATGTTTTCTGTTTCCAACCTGGACTCCATCGCAGTCACCCTTAACTTGCATCTAGGTAACGGTCAAATTCAAACAGATGATTGCAGATGGCTCTTAACATTTGTTGGTGCTATTTTTAACCTTAAACTTAAAAAATGAATAACTCCAGTTTCCGTTATTGGATTTTTCTCACTTTGGTCACTAAATCTATTCAAATGTATTCTTTGATTCTAAATTGGTTTGGGATTATTCTTGTCTTGTGTTTTGACCTTATTACTGTTTGAGTACTGCATAACTACTTTACACCGTCCAGCTAAATTTAGCCCGTTTGCTTTGTGCCATAGCAACCAGATAGTTGACCTCAAGTTAATTTAGTGACTGTAAGTGTTCACCCGGGTAAGGGTTGTGATTATTATTTGAAGTGGGTACTCATGCTTCCCAACTAATACCGAGATGGACATTCCTTTTGATATTTTGTCCCTCAATCTTCTTTCCACAATCTTCTTGTATATTAATATTCTTGGGCTCGATGTTCAGTAGGGTCAATCCCCCCAACCATCCAACCAGCAGTCCAACAGTTACTTTCCACCTGCTCAGAGCATGTCTGTGATTTGTTTATGCAAAAATGGTGACTAACTGCTTGGTAAAGCATCGGCAAATCCTGGTCTGAGCATTTATTTTCCATTTTGAGGTAAGTACTCTAATAGCTCTACGTTGCTGCCGAGATACCAGCTAGTACTTTATAAGCAGGCCCTCCTGAATCACCAATGCCAAATCTGACAAACTCATAAGGAAGCCCGAAGTTATTAAATATATACATTTAATAATTAAGTAAAAGGCAAGCACATAGTAACAATTACATTTGTAAAAAGACACATTTCCCGTATGCATATAAATATATCATATTGTTTTTGTGCTCATGCATTGTCAAGGGGTGTTCAGACACTTCCTTGCCTTTATTTGAGAGTTGTTTCCATAGTCTAGAGAGTTGTTTGACACTTGTTTTTTAAACTAGATGCCACATTAGCTGTGACTCCTCTTTCACCACCTACTCAACAAGAACTAAAGTTCTGCCTTACTGAATTTGTAAATTCTGATTCTCTAAGGAACCACTGTGTATAATTGAATTGGAAGGGAAACGAATGCCTCTTTAAATGTGTTGATTTCAATGGATTGAAAGTTCATGAAATGGCTGCCAGATGGTAAGCGTTTGGCAACTCGCCAACAGTAAAAAGAGCTGTTACAAATCCTCCAGGAAAACACCCTTTTGTGAACTGCAAATGAGATGGGAAGTAAGAAATGGCAAAGTTCTTGTTCATGTCCTTTATTGTCAAAGCGAGCTTTTGTTCATGTGCATTTTTCAGCAATTTTACCAGCCAGAAATATCTATATTTAAAGAAATACATGCCACAACACAAAACGATCTCAACAAAATAGCTTGTCCAGGGCTATCAGCAAAAGAGCTCAAGCAATCATAGATGTATTTTGACCAAATCATGGTCTTTCCTCCTCCACACTTAAATCTGAAACTAATCAGAGATACCCTGAATGGCAAAAACATATGTATGCTGGAATGCACTAGTATTGTCCTGCCAATACATCCAATTTTAATGTGTGAGATATTCTGCCTTGGTGTGTTCCATAAACACTACTATTTCAGTATGGTTGCTGGTTGCAGAGGTCTGTAACCAGTTCCAAGGCACACAATATAAAAAAGGTGCCAAAAAACGGATGGGTGTTAAGCAGAATTTAACTGAAGATTACCAAAAATATTGTCAAAATGCTTGAATAAATGATCCATAGATTTTACATTCACATGTGCTTGTTTAATCGCACCATTCAAATATATTAAAATACAGATCATATTTCACTTAATCGTGTAAGGATGTGAGTGTGTTTCCTATTAAACTTTACGTCCCAGAGCATTTCGGGTCACTTTTACCCTTCATCAGGAAAATCTGAAACCCAAACACAAAGATAACAAGAAGAAATAATGAGTAAATAGTAGAGGAATCCCAGTCAACAGTGCATCATGCTACATCAAGTGAGGGCACGTACTCATTATGTCAAGGTATTTGTATTGTGAAGGAAAAGAGTGCTCCTCCAATACTCTATGCCCGTGGGTTCAAAAACACGGATTTAAGTTTCATGAAGTCGCCACTGTAAGTCTTTTTCCTTTGTATTTGGACAATTGGTCTTTAACAACGAGTTGTTTCCGAGTACAGAGCAGGAAAGACCTCGGAGACACGTGTTCCTCGAAGGAAATGACAGAATACTAAAGTTGGCGACTATGTTTGGAATAAAATAGTGTAAATTGGCACAATGCGTGACTTTGGATTTTAATTAAAAAGAAAGACATTAGAAGGAGGCCTTTGTTTGCAGTTGGAGCACTTATAAGAATCCAGTCCGGGGTGTACTCGATACCTAATGAGGCATTGTCGGATCTGTTTCGAAACAGGATGAACTGGAGGGCATAACACTAAGTTGGGGACGCCTTTTTAACGAGACCACTTACTGCCGAGGTCGGAGGACTTTCCTGACCCTTAACTTTACCTTCACAACTTGCGGAACCCGCTTTGCGGGTCCCGCTGCGCTCCAGTGTCACCAGGGAGCAGGACTGCGCGAGCGTGGACTGGACCAGGGCTGCGAGCGCGCGGAGCAGGACTTCTAGGACCAGAAGCCTCTGCACACCGCGCCCGCCCACCAACACCTGGCCGCTCTCCCTGTCCACCACGCCCCGCCTGCAACTCTCCAAAAGGGCAGAGCAGAGAAACCGCCGTGGGACGCCTTTTTAACGAGACCACTTGCTGCCGAGGTCGGAGGACTTTCCTGACCCTTAACTTTACCTTCACAACTTGCGGAACCCGCTTTGCAGGTCCCGCTGCGCTCCAGTGTCACCAGGGAGCAGGACTGCGCGAGCGTGGACTGGACCAGGGCTGCGAGCGCGCGGAGCAGGACTTCTAGGACAAGAAGCCTCTGCACACCGCGCCCGCCCACCAACACCTGGCCGCTCTCCCTGTCCACCACACCCCGCCTGCAACTCTCCAAAAGGGCAGAGCAGAGAAACCGCCGTGGGACGCCTTTTTAACGAGACCACTTGCTGCCGAGGTCGGAGGACTTTTCTGACCCTTAACTTTACCTTCACAACTTGCGGAACCCGCTTCGCGGGTCCCGCTGCGCTCCAGTGTCACCAGGGAGCAGGACTGCGCGAGCGTAGACTGGACCAGGGCTGCGAGCGCGCGGAGCAGGACTTCTAGGACCAGAAGCCTCTGCACACCGCGCCCGCCCACCAACACCTGGCCGCTCTCCCTGTCCACCACGCCCCGCCTGCAACTCTCCAAAAGGGCAGAGCAGAGAAACCGCCGTGGGACGCCTTTTTAACGAGACCACTTGCTGCCGAGGTCGGAGGACTTTCCTGACCCTTAACTTTACCTTCACAACTTGCGGAACCCGCTTCGCGGGTCCCGCTGCGCTCCAGTGTCACCAGGGAGCAGGACTGCGCGAGCGTGGACTGGACCAGGGCTGCGAGCGCGCGGAGCAGGACTTCTAGGACCAGAAGCCTCTGCACACCGCGCCAGCCCACCAACACCTGGCCGCTCTCCCTGTCCACCACGCCCCGCCTGCAAATTAACGGCCTATTTATAAAAAGGAAGGCCAGTACCCGCTAGCGGGAGCGTGCGGGAGCGTCCCGGGAGAAGCCCGGGACAAGGGCGGGACCGTCTGTGGCCGTCCGGGGCCGCAGGAGGCCGGGCTGGGCCAGGGTATTGTCATTTCCATTTTAATGCTGATGTTATTTTAATTATTTATTCTCTTGTTGGCTGCCCACTGCTTCGCCGCTGCTAATATTGTAATAAGGTATAAATAACGGGTAGATAACATATCCTGTTTTTCCCCTTTCGATATGAGTCACTCAGCCCCCCCTGGTGTGGGCACCTTTCCACTTGGCCCTCTTGATAAATTTTTTTAAAAAACCACCAAGGAAGTAGATAGGGATCTCCTCCTTGCTGAGAGAAGAGCTGTGCGACGACGCTCAATAGAGCAACTGAAGAGAAGCCAATTGCCCTTCCCCTCAGACTCAAATCTTACTCAGGCTACGGATGTCCGAGGGCTGAGCTCGATTGAGGATGATGGTACAGATATTAACCAAATTCCCAGCATATTTAGGTTTCCTATTATTTCGCCGCCATGTGTTAGTGCAACTAGTGGTGATCAGTTACTTTGCATTCCCATTGATCACTCGAGCTTTGTTGATGCAAACATTCCAGATAGCCAACCTAAGGACCTCGGGCCTTGTCCCACGTTGCCCAACTCTTCACTGGTTTGTATTGAACCCGGTGAGAACATACCCTTGAGGAGTGTGGGTGACGTTGCCACTAAGTCTGATGATGTAAAGAGGGTGGTGCGTTCGCCACCGAGAAAAAGAAGGAGAAAGGGTGGGGTAAAAAGGAAAGGCCAAAATCGCCAGATTGTATTATCACCCCCACCAATTGTTATCCCTGACCAACTAATCCCTCCTCATGTAGAGTCACCGACGCCAGAAATACAAAACTTGCCTACTCCTGACTTAGTTACTGAAGGGTTTAGTGAGGCGTCTTGTGCCATCATAGAGAAGCTCATCAAATCATACATGTTACCTTTGCTGGAGCGTGTTAGGATTGTGAGTGACAAATTGGATCGCCTACTGGTGTCCTCTGAGTTAACACAACCCTCCACCTCAGTTAAGGGCAAGGGTGTTTCCACTAACCCACAAAGTACTATACACATGGCAGGTAATATAAATACTAATTCCAGTCAACATCCTATTAGTGTAACCAATGCAGCCACTATCCCAAATAAAGCGACGGCTGTGGCTGTTAAACCCCCAAGACCAGCTAGTTCGGCCAACGCGAATCCCGGGGTGGTCGTTAACAAACCTCCCCTACAGCGAACTGTGCAACAACCAAAGAAAGGGGAGGGTAAATCGGCTCCCTCTACTGGTAATTCCCACAAACCCCCATCAAGGAGGCATAATGTGGACTTACCACCGGATTCCATGAATTTTGTTATTGTAATGACGGGTGTGCCACCAGTCTCGGAAGGGGATCGGGAAAACAATGAAAGCTTAAAAAATAAAGTCATCTTTTGGCTAAAGACAAATAGACCACTTCCTGCACATCTTAATGGGGACATTGTCTCGGTCAGAAGATGTCAATGGGTGGGGGTTCGCCCAAAGGATATAGAGGGAGATAAAGTCATCATCAACTTTAGGGACAACAGAGTAGTATCCTACATCTCAGATTGGTTTGTAGGAAAACATGAGGGAGGGGTTTCCACAAGGAACCTTAGTTATTTTTATCCTTAGACCCTGATTAACCCAACTGAACAACCCCATGTTAAAAACACCAAAAGTCTCCTCAAATGGTCCAACTTTACATCTAGCTTCCATGGACCCCAAATTAACCCTGAGGAACGGTATCGTTCCTACACCCAATCTAGCTACAATTGTCCCCCGCAAACACCAGGCTGGGCTAAAATTAAACCTCAACCTCCTGGCCCACCAGTCATACCGAACTATCCTGTTCCAAATAATCCTCTGTACCCCATAGTTCCTTTCACCCATGTCTTTCCTCAGGTCCAACAGCTCCCTAACTTCTACCCAGCACATCATCACCCATCTAGCCTAAACCCCAAAGACCACTGGAACATACCGTTGAGGAACCTTTATGACCCCCTATCAGGGTTATCGACAAATGATTGACCAGTAGTGTCGATAAGGGATGATGAATCTAACTCGGATTATATGGGAGGGGGGGTTGATCTGTTTAATTCATCAAACATTACTGGAAGTTTTGTCGAGTATCCCTGTAACTGTATGGAGGGGGGCACGTCTAACCGAGTGGAGATAGGCACGCTGGATATGGCATTAACCCCTTTGCCTTCAATGAGTGTTACTATAGCGGGTGCAAACCCAGAGCCATGTCCTCAGGCCGGGCCTGCGGGTTTGATGATACCAGGTACGAGCTTGGTTGCCTCTGTGCCTTAAGCAACCCCTACCCAGTCTAACGATTCTCACCCTATTGAGATTACTAACCTGTGTGAGCAAATGTACAACAAGGGTACTGTTATGGGTTGTTGGAACATCGCAGGGGGTAGAATCTCGTACATGTATTCCTGATTGGGTAGAGTTCATCTCTCTAGGAGATATTTGGTGTTTTCAGGAGACTTGGGCAATTCTTCCAGTGTATCTCCAAGGTTTCCTGAATTTTTACAAACCCGCGACCAAAGGTTTAAGAGGTCGGGCTATGGGTGGCCTCACAACATGGGTTCGCCAAGCTGCAGGTGTAACTGTCAAAGAAATTTTTATTGATTGTCCTGACTTATTGATAGTTAGCATTCGAACATGCAGTGGGCTGGATATAATGTTGACTAATGTTTATGCTAGGGGAATGACGGGTGGCAGAGTTTCACACACCCTTACTTGTTTAGATGATTTTTTAAGCTCTAACCTACATTCCGGACATGTAGTGGTGATGGGTGACCTTAACACCTGCTTTGAACCATTAAGTAATGATGATGGTCTACTAACTGAAGCAGAGGACCAGACCTGGGGGATCCCACAACTTGAAATACCCCCGATAAATAAATGGTCTCAAGCAGCTACATATATTAAAGGTCTTTGTTTGAACTGGGGGCTCAGAGCACTCAATGGTCGTACTAGCTCGGACAGGATGGGTAATCACACTTTTTTTAATGGTAGACACAGTAGTCGTATTGACTACATTTTAGTTGATATGAAAATGTGGCCTGTGGTTTTGGATATGACTGTTAAACCGCGCCAAGAAAGTGACCATGAACCCTTGGTGGCAGAATTGAAGGATTTTAGTTTTGTAGGGATGGTTGTACGACAGCCTAATCCTGTTCAGGAGGCGGTAGTACTTACGAACGATATGAGGAGGGTGCGCTGGCCAAAGGTTTCGGTAGACGTGGAAGCACGCAAAAAGATCAGAGCACTGGTCTCAAACTCCCTGGTAGAAACTGAAAAGTGTGATGTACAGAACTTAGATATCACAGCCATTCATGCCAGCCTGTTTCTGTCCCTAAAATCTTTGTTCGTTAAGTTTGTTGCAAATAAAGGGAGAGGGAAGGGCAAGAAACCACTAAATTGGTTTAATGAAGCCTGCAGAAAGTCCCACGCAGATCTGTTTAAGGCTCTAAAATCAGAGAACCCTGCCCTAATCAAAGCAAGTAGGAAGGCTTTTAATGAAGCAAAACGTCATGCCAAAGCCGCTTGGGATGATGAGCGATGGACATCTCTAGCCGAGGCCTGTGGTTCTAGGAATTTACAGCACTTCTGGCACCTCCTTAGGTGGGGTAGCTCACAGGATGATCGCCCAAGCCCTGCTTCTGTTGAACCACAAAAATGGGTGTCCCACTTTGTGGAACAATTTAGATGTCGCAACACAGCGCATGTTTCTATTAGCTGGCCATTATCTTTTGACACTCTTGTGTTTTCGGCTAATGAAGTCGAAGCAGTTCTGAAAGCCACCCTTAGGGGAAAAGCGCCTGGTCCTGATTGTATCCCAGCGGATATATTTCTGGAGGATCATGACCTCTGGGTTCCTTATCTGGTGCGTTTGGTAAATGCATTGGCAGCGGACGCCAGAGTACCCGATTCCTGGGCTGGTGCTGAAATATTGCCTATCTTTAAGAAGGGCGATCGGTCGGTTCCATCCAACTACCGGCCGATCAGTCTAATAGACGCGGTACAGAAGATCATAACCCGTCTTGTGCTCACTAGGATCCAGGCATGGATAGAGGAGTACGATATCCTCACCCCTCTTCAAGCTGGGTTTCGATCCCATGTGAGCACCTTGGATCAGGCATTCCGATTTATGCTTTTGCACTGGAAGACAGTTACCCTGGGTAAAGGCAACCTGTATGCGGCCTTCGTGGATCTTAGGTCAGCGTTTGACCTGGTCCCGAGGGCAGGCTTATGGAAATCCCTATTGGATATGGGTATGCCCCCCATATTGGTACGCCTCATAGTGAACCTTCATGCCCAGACCTTTGCTTATGTGCGTTGGGGAAAACCGGGTGAGGTGACGGAGAACTTTCCAGTGGCTAAAGGCGTCAGGCAAGGTTGTGTCATGGCACCTACCTTGTTTTCCCTATATATCAACGGGGTCACTAAATACTATGACAACTTTTCCACGGATGCCCCAAGTTTGGCTGGCATGCGAATCCCCCTGCTCATGTTCGCTGACGATACTCTCCTGATTTCACGAACCAGACAGGGTCTGCAAAAGGCACTGTCAAGGTTCGAGAGTTTCTGCAGCGAACATGAGCTGGAGGTGAACGTGTCTAAAACCAAATTTATGGTTTTAACCCCTTCGGGGCTGATGACGAGCTGGGCTCGTCATGGCGTAGCCTCCTCGCACGCTCATGACGAGCCCAGCTCGTCATGAGCCCCACCCTCGGGGGAAGCGCCAGCGCTCCCCCCAAGTCTGCCCGATTGTTTTCTTTTCTTCGGGGATGGCAGGGGAAGACCTTCCCCTGCCTCCCCCCGCCCTCCCCGCCCGCATCATCAATGACGTCAGCGCGCGAGGCGCGCTGACGTCACCGGAGGCTCCTTTTGTTTACCGACGCGCAGGGAAGCCATTTGCTTCCTGCGCGTCGGATTGGAAAGAGGTTTGTTTTGCGGCTGGGGCGGGGGAGATTGCATTTTCACTTCTAACGAGGGAAAGGAAAGGCTTTTCCTTTCCCTCGAGGGCACTTTAGAGGTTTCTTGCTGCACGATCGTGCGATCGTGCAGCAGGAATGTTAGGGATTTTTTTTTTTTTTGTTTCATGATCAATTTCGTAGTTCGGGGAGCGGCCCCTTGGGGAAGGGTCGCTCCCCTTGTTGGGGGAACATTATCTATGAAGTCTTCTCTTGGCTGCAATGTTGTGGAAAGGCCGTTTTTTCTACAAAAATGCTGATGGGGGTCATTTATAAAGTAAAATAATAGTGCTCATTGTAATGAAGGATGCAAGTGCCTCTGTCCTTCATTACTTATACTGATGTGTGGCTAAAAAACACACCTGTGCTGCCTAGGCAAAGCTCACTAGTGTTTTTGGCCTGATGAATGTTTTTTTTTGTGTGCTGCTTTTCAAACACATGCTTTGTCTCCAGTGACCATGTGTGTGTTACTATGCCATGTGCGAAGGGGTCCCTTGAGTGAGCTGTCCATCATAGTGGGAAGCTCACAAATGTTTTTGGGCTGTTGATTGTTACCTGAATTTGTGCTGCAACTCTAGCGCCATCTTTGTCTCCATTGACCATGTGTGCGTTACTATGCAACTGCACAAATGTGCGCAGGGGTCCCTTGAGTGAGCTGTCCATCATAGTGGGAAGCTCACAAATGTTTTTGTGTTGATGATTGTTTTCCAGAGTTTGTGCCGCAACTCGAGCGCCATCTTTGTCTCCAGTGTCCATGTGTGCGTTACTATGCAATTGCACAGATGTGCGCAGGGGTCCCTTGTGTGAGCTGTCCATCATAGTGCTTGGGGTATGCACGAAACATGTCGACGATAGGAGTTGATAGGTACATCTGGACACATTACGTTTAGGGCAGCCTATCTTTCCACCCCGTTTATTACCACCTAGATGCAAGAATAAAGTTTATTGTAAACCTACTGGGCAGGTATTTTTAACACACATCACATAGTCCACTCCTCAAATACACATGCACCACACATAGTCTAATAAAGTGCTCCTACGTAACTTTCGCAAGTCGCAGCACGCCCCAGCCCGTAGAGGACTGGGATGGCCCCAATGATGAAGCATGTCACCGTGGGGCAACCCTGGTGAGTGAGGGGACACCTAAAAGAGGAGCATTTCTCCCCTTTTTTGTACACAATACCATATTTTCACAATCGACCCCAGTGTGTGTTGGTTGTTATCTGAATAAACTAGCAAGGCTCTTAGGTATCTGGAAACAGAGACCATTTGTTCATCATAGTGGGAAGTTCACAAATGTTTTTGGGCTGATGATTGCTTTCCTGAGTTTGTGCTGCAACTCGAGCCCCATCTTTGTCTCCAGTGTCCATGTGTGCGTTACTATGCAATTGCACAGATGTGTGCAGGGGTCCCTTGTGTGAGCTGTGAATCATAGTGGGAAGGTCACAAATGTTTTTGGGCTGATGAATGTTTTTCTGAATTTGTGCTGCAACTCGAGCGCTTGCTTTGTCTCCAGTGTCCGTGTGTGTTACTATGCCATCGCACCAATGTGTGCACAGGTCCCTTGAGTGAGCTGTCCATCATAGTGGGTAAATTTAGGAAAGATGGTGCACCCCGCTAGTTGGTGGGCGTTGCCAATAGGGGATCTTCTGTGTGAGTTCACTTGCCTCTTATGTGTATAAATGGTCAGAGACTGTTGAGAGCAGCAGATGGGTAGAAAGAAGCTCCTGGTCATAGGAACTGTTTTAGGATTGCGCTTGTGAAAATCAAGGATGCAAGTGCCTCTGTCCAGCATCGCAGTTAACCACAGTAATTCTGTTGTCCCCCTCCCCATGAGAATCCCTGATGACGTCAGCGCGCACAGCACGCGCCAACATCTTCAGGGATTCCCAGGCGGTCGGGAAGCCATTTGCTTCCTGCGCCTGGAGGTGTTAGGTTGGTTTTGAGATATTTGGGGGGGGGGTTGCAAAGAGGCATCAGGGGAGAGGTAAGTGATTTTCCTCTCTTCTGATGTCTCTTTGCAGGGCATTTCTGGCTCACGGTCGCGCACAGCATTGCGATTGTGCGGTGGAAATGCCCCCACTAGCACCAGGGATTTTATTTTAGATTGTAGGAAGTGACCCATTGGGCAAGGGTCGCTTTCAGGTGGGTCGGATTTTAAATTTAGATTTTATGGCCTCCCCCCCGGTGGGCAAATCAACCCGTACTTTTGTCCGTTTTGCCCTTTTTGATGGCCCATCTGTGTGGATGTGATTTTGGGGGTAAATTTGTGTATTGTTTATTCATTTGTTATGTTGTTTGTGAAATGTAGTATTAAATTTTTTTTTTCTTCTTTGTTTTTGATCCAGGCTTTTGCTGTTTGTATTGGTGTAGGTTGTGGTTCGGTTAATGCTGGTTTTGCAGCTTGTGTAGTTGCATGTGCTTGGTAAGTAAATGTTTTTTGTACTATTTTTCCTAGATAAATGTGTTGTTATGAAAAGTGAAGTTATTGCTGTTTGTGTGGCTTTGTGTTTCTTGATTGTTAACTTTTTTTTTGTATTGCTGCTTGATGTGTACTTTGTCTAATCTATACTTTTTTTTTTCTTTCCAGTGGGATTTCCTTTCTTTTTGCTGTGTTTCAGCAGAGTAGGTGCTGGTGAGTCTTCTTATATTTGGTTAGATTTGAATTGTTTTTGAGTGTATTGATTTTTGTGTGAAGACTCTACCTTGTTTACTTCTTCCTTTGCACAGTGTAGGTTGTTGTTCACTTGTGTGTGTAGTCTTCTTGATTTGTAAGGATAATGGCTGCTCGCAGGATTACTGCTAAGCAGGTTGTTAGTTTGCTTTTTGAGTCTTCCTCTGACCATGGTCCAGACACTGACTCCGATTCGGAGCATGAGGTAGGTGCAGAAGATTCAGGCAGTGAGTTTTCTCTTCGCATGGTATCATCGGATGATGATTCTTCTTCTAGTGCTGATGAAGTGCCTGTGGTAGAGAGGGACATTGATGTGCCGGTAGAGAGGGAAGAGCCATGTGAGCGGCAGCCTAGGTCCTCAAGGTTTCCCTTTTTTTCTCGTCGGGAACAGGCAAGTGTGGTAAAGGCTGCGCCCAAAAGGTTTCACATTGCTGTGGTGCGCCAAAGGTTATCTGGTGCTGCTAGTCTTCCTGTTGTTGAGCAGCATGAGGCATCTGGTGCTGCTAGTCTTTCTGTTGTTGTTGAGCAGCAAGTGGCATCTGGGGATGCGAGTTCTTCTGTTGATGTTGAGATGCAAGAGGCAGCTGGGGATGTGAGTTCTTCTGTTGGTGAAGAGATGCAAAATGTATCTGGGGATGCTAGTATTCCTGTTGGTGTAGTGAGGCAAGAGGCATCTGGGGATGCTAGTGTTCCCGTTGATGTAGTGCAGCAAGAGGCATCTGGCCTGCAGGCTAGGGTGGCTTCTTCTCCTCATGTTAGTGATGACGTCTGGGTTGCCCCTGGCATGGTGCAGCCGGAATTGCCAGACTTCACTGGTGTTCCAGGGTGTAGAGTGAATACTGACAATTTTTTGCCAATTCAATATTTTCAGTTGTTTTTTGACGATGAGTTTTTGCAGGAGATTGTGGAGCAAACTAATTTGTATGCAGAGCAGTATTTGAGGGACCACAGTGCCAGCCTTAAGCCCCATTCCAGAGCTACCCATTGGTCTCCCACATATGTTGAAGAGATGAAGAAGTTTTTGGGATTAACTTTTTTGATGGGCTTGCTAAGGAAGCCATCAATGTCTTCTTATTGGTCCACTAGTCCCTTGATGGCAACATCTATATTTCCAGCAGTTATGACTCGTGATCGATATATGCTTCTTCTTCGCATGATGCATTTTGTTGATAATGATTTAGCGTTGCCACGCGATCACCCTAATTGTGACCGTCTTTTTAAGATTCGGCCTGTCCTTGATCACTTTGTTGATCGTTTTCCTGAGATGTTTGCACCTGGAAGAGAAATAGCTGTGGACGAGTCTTTGGTATTGTTCAAGGGCCGCTTGGTTTTTAGGCAATACATTCCTAGTAAGAGGGCACGCTATGGCATCAAACTGTATATGCTGTGTGACAGTGAGACTGGATATGTTTATAATTTCAGGGTGTACACCGGTAAGGATTCCAGCATTAACACTTCTGCTTGTCCGTCCACTTTTGGAGTGACTGAGAAAATTGTGTGGGAACTAGGTAGACGATTATTTAACAAAGGCCACCATTTATATGTAGATAACTTCTACACTAGTGTGCGTTTGTTCAAGGAGTTGGCCAAAGTGGGCACTGTTGCATGTGGCACGATGCGCAGTAACCGGAAAGGTTTCCCAATAGAACTTGTTTGCAAAAGGCTTGTGCGGGGACAGTCTACTGCATTGCGATGTGGGAAGCTTCTAGCTGTGAAGTTTTCAGACAGGAGAGATGTTTACATGCTGACTACTATCCATGACGAAAGCACTGAAGCTCTGCCAGTTCGGGGTGAGACTGCTGAAGTGCGTAAACCTGTGTGCATTTTAGACTATAATAGGCACATGGGTGGTGTTGACAGAGTAGATCAGAGGTTGGAACCTTATGCTGCTCTTCGAAAGGCTTACGTTTGGTACAAGAAGTTGGCTATCCATCTTTTCCACTTGGCATCCTTTAATGCTTTTGTTGTTTTCCAGAAATCTTGTCCTGAGTCAAAGATGCCTTTTGTTAAGTTTCAGGAGACTATAATAGGCAGCCTTGTACTAGTGGAACAGGCAAGTGTGCCAAGATTTGGAGTGGTGGAGGAAGTGGCTAGACTGAAAGATCGCCACTTTCCAGAATACATTCCTCCCACAACTGCAAAAGACAATCCCACTAAAAGATGTAGAGTCTGTTGGCGAAGAGAAGTGTGGAGGGAGTCTCGTATGCACTGTCCTGACTGTCCTTCAAATCCTGGATTGTGTGTGCCAGCTTGTTTTAAATCGTACCACACACAAAAGAAGTTTTGGGAGTTTCATTGAGCTTGTAAGTGTACTGTCTGGTCTGTTTTCTGTAATATTTTTTAGTTTGCTTTTAGGTTTGCATTAGTGCAAAGCATTTAGGTTTTGAATTTGTGTTAGCAGATTTGTAGGTTTCTACATTTGATTTGTGGTATTTCTTTAAAAAATTCTAATTTCGATGGTGGTGTGTGCAGGATTGTGCTTGGATTGTTGGTGTGCGTGGACTGGCGCTTGGCTGGCGGTGTGCGTGGTCTGGTGCTTGGCTGGCATAGTGCATGGATTGGAGTTGTGCTGGGGGGGTGAGTGGATTTTTGCTTGGCTGGTGGAGTGCATGGTTAGGTGCTTGGCTGGTGGTGTGAGTGGATGGCGCTTGGCTGGTGGTGTGCGTGGTCTGGTGCTTGGCTGGCATAGTGCATGGATTGGAGTTGTGCTGGGGGGGTGCGTGGATTTTTGCTTGGCTGGCGGAGTGTATGGTTAGGTGCTTGGCTGGCGGTGTGTGTGGAGTGGTGCTTGGCTGGCGGCGTGTGTGGAGTGGTGCTTGGATGGTGTTGTGTTTGTGGAGTGGCGCTTGGCTGGTGGTGTGCGTGGAGTGATGCTTGGCTGGTGGTGTGTGTGGAGTGGTAGTTGGCTGTCGGTGTGCGCTGAGTGGTGTTTGGCTGGCAGTGTGCATGGTCTGGTGCTTGGATGGTGGTGTGGGTGGACTGGCGCTCGGCAGGCGGTGTGTGAGTAGTTACTTTCTGTTGGTCAATACACACACTGCTAGTTGAGTGACGCTCCACACAGTCCATCATTTTGTGTAGTTGCAGTGTCAGAAATGTGGGCGTGTGAAAGTGATGGGCCCTTGAATGGCGCTGTTTGCTGGTGTGAGTGTTGAAATGTGATGGGTCCGCGGCTGGCGGTGTGAATGTTTTGTATGTGTCACGCGTACGAAAGGTGTATGAATGGCCTGTAAAGAGGTTGGTGCCTTGACGTGGCTTTACAGCTCACGAGCTGCGAGTCAGTGGTTCAGTTTATCATACTTTCAATTATACGCAGTGTATTTCATTTTTGATGAAATTACTTGCGTATCCAATTGTATGTACTGAATCATCACTCACCCTCGTGCCAAATCCAACCAGTATGTGTGTGTGCTTGCGGATTAGATGGGTGTGCAGTAATAATTGTTTTTTTTCTCTTTCTGCAGTAGGGTGTACCTTGCCCCTTATTGTGATTGTTGTTATGTGTTGCTTTTCCATTCGGATGGTGTCAATGGTCTGGTTTGTATCAGGTATGAAAGGTGCGTGAATGGCCTGTAAAACGGTTGGTGCCTTGTCGTGGCTTTACAGCTCACGAGTTGCGAGTCACTGGTTCAGTTTTTATGCATTTATTTATTGACAGAGCATTTCATTTTTTTGAAATATCTTGTTAATAAAATTTTATGTACTGAACCATCACTCGCCCTTGTGCCAAATCCAACCTGTATGTGTGTGTCTTTGAGGAATACATAGCTGTGCTTGAATGTTTGACTTTTGAGTAACTCTGTTAAGGTGTGGTATCCTTTTACTCGGGAGAACAAGGGGAACGCAGGGTAGTAGGATTTTTTTGCCAGCACGGCGATCCCACGCCAAAATGTTTGGAAAAGTGCTATTTTTACCTATTTTTAAGGTTTGCAAAGAGTTCTGGGTAGGAAAACATTGGGGGACCCACACATGCCATACCTCCCTGGACTCTCCCGGGTGTCTAGTTTTCAGAACTGTTTGGATTTGGTAGGTTTCCATAGATGGCTGTCTCGCACGGGGCCAGAAACCCAGGTAACCCCTCTTGCAAAAGCAGTTGAATGTAACAATGGTGAAAATCTTAAGTCCACCAGCTTTTGCAAGAGGGGTTACCTGGGTTTTTGGCCCCGTGCGAGACAGCCATCTAGGGAAACCTACCAATCCCACACATTTCTGAAAAGTAGACACCCGGGGGCTTCCAAGGAGGTATGGCTTGCGTGGATCCTCCAACGTTCCTTTACCCAGAATCCCTTGCAAACCTCATTTTTTGCATGGAAAAAATCAGTTTTTTCACACGTTTTAGTGTGGGAAAGCGTGGCATCACTGGGCACACACAAATTACCTCCCACCCAGCGTTCCCCAAGGTCTCCCGATAAAAATGGTACCTCACTTGTGTGGGTAGGCATAGCGGCTGCTTTAGGAAAAGGCCCAATTCATACTGTGGAGACGAAAACATTACCTTTAGCCAAATAATCTTATTTTTTGAGGGGGTCACCTGAGCTTTTGGCCCGGGGCTTGGCAGGCATCTTTGGAAACTACCAAACCCAAACAGTTCTGAGAACTAGACACCCGGGGGAGTCCAGGGTGGTATGGCATGCGTGGGTCCCCCAATGTTTTCCTACCCAGAAACCCCTGCAAACCTGAAATTTTGGTCAAAAAACCCACTTTTCCATACTTTTTTGGGTGGAATCTCGCTGCCGGAACAAATGTCCTACCACCCAGTGTTTCCCTTGTTCTCCCGAGTAAAATGATACCTCACTTGTGTGGGTGGGCCAAAGGCATGTGACTTAGGCTGGGGTGCTTAATTTGTAAAACGTAAATATGAGTAAAAACTACTTTTTTCAAAATTCATTTTTGGCGTGTTCTGCTTTGGGGCACCCACACAAGTGAGGTATCCTTTTACTCGGGAGAACAAGGGGAACGCAGGGTGGTATGACTTTTTTGCCGGCCCAGCGATCCCACGCCAAAAAGTTTGGAAAAGTGCAATTTTTACCTAATTTTAAGGTTTGCAGAGAGTTCTGGGTAGGAAAACATTGGGGGACCCATGCATGCCATACCTCCCTGGACTCCCCTGGGTGTCTAGTTTTCAGAACTGTTTGGGTTTGCTACTTTGCAAAGAATACCACCGAGCCCCGGGCCACAAACTCAGATGCCCCCCCCCAAAAATCAAGGTAGTTTTGCAATAAGGTAATGTAAATTCACCACCGTACGATTTGAACCGTTTCCTGTTGCAGCCACTATGTCTACCCACGCAAGTGAGGTACCATTTTTTTCGGGAGACCTGGGGGAATGCTGGGTGGGTGGAAATTTGTTGATCCACGCAGATTCCAGAACTTTCCACCACAGAAATGTGAGGAAAATGTGTTTTTTTGGTCAAATTTTTATGTTTTCAAGGGATTCTGGGTAACAAAACCTGGGGGTAGGCAGGCGAGTCACCCCATCCTGAATTCCCCTGGGTGTCTAGTTTTCAAAAATGTATAGGTTTGCTAGGTTTCCCTAGGTGCTGGCAGAGCTACGGCGCAAAAACAAAAGGTAGTCTTTTTGTCCGAATCGTGCTAAATTTCACTGGGAAATTGAGGTGCGACCATGCTGCGTTTTGCGCTGTTTCATGTCGCAGCCACTATGCCTACCCACGCAAGTGAGGTACCATTTTTTTTGGGAGACCTGGGGGCACGCTGGGTGGGTGGAAATTTGTTGATCCACGCAGATTCCAGAACTTTCCACCACAGAAATGTGAGGAAAATGTGTTTTTTTGGTCAAATTTTTATGTTTGCAAGGGATTCTGGGTAACAAAACCTGGGGGTGGGCAGACGAGTCACCCCATCCTTAATTGCCCTGGGTGTCTAGTTTTCAAAAATGTATAGTTTTGCTAGGTTTCCCTAGGTGCTGGCAGAGCTACGGCGCAAAAACAAAAGGTAGTCTTTTTGTCCGAATCGTGCTAAATTTCACTGGGAAATTGAGGTGCGACCATGCTGCGTTTTGCGCTGTTTCATGTCGCAGCCACTATGCCTACCCACGCAAGTGAGGTACCATTTTTTTCGGGAGACCTGGGGGCACGCTGGGTGGGTGGAAATTTGTTGATCCACGCAGATTCCAGAACTTTCCACCACAGAAATGTGAGGAAAATGTGTTTTTTTGGTCAAATTTTTATGTTTGCAAGGGATTCTGGGTAACAAAACCTGGGGGTGGGCAGACGAGTCACCCCATCCTGAATTTCCCTGGGTGTCTAGTTTTCAAAAATGTATAGGTTTGCTAGGTTTCCCTAGGTGCTGGTAGAGCTACAGCGCAAAAACAAAAGGTAGTCTTTTTGTCCGAATCGTGCTAAATTTCACTGGGAAATTGAGGTGCGACCATGCTGCGTTTTGCGCTGTTTCATGTCGCAGCCACTATGCCTACCCACGCAAGTGAGGTACCATTTTTTTCGGGAGACCTGGGGGCACGCTGGGTGGGTGGAAATTTGTTGATCCACGCAGATTCCAGAACTTTCCACCACAGAAATGTGAGGAAAATGTGTTTTTTTGGTCAAATTTGTATGTTTTCAAGGGATTCTGGGTAACAAAACCTGGGGGTGGGCAGACGAGTCACCCCATCCTAAATTGCCCTGGGTGTATAGTTTTCAAAAATGTATAGGTTTGCTAGGTTTCCCTAGGTGCTGGCAGAGCTACAGCGCAAAAACAAAAGGTAGTCTTTTTGTCCGAATCGTGCTAAATTTCACTGGGAAATTGAGGTGCGACCATGCTGCGTTTTGCGCTGTTTCATGTCGCAGCCACTATGCCTACCCACGCAAGTGAGGTACCATTTTTTTCGGGAGACCTGGGGGCACGCTGGGTGGGTGGAAATTTGTTGATCCACGCAGATTCCAGAACTTTCCACCACAGAAATGTGAGGAAAATGTGTTTTTTTGGTCAAATTTTTATGTTTTCAAGGGATTCTGGGTAACAAAACCTGGGGGTAGGCAGGCGAGTCACCCCATCCTGAATTGCCCTGGGTGTCTAGTTTTCAAAAATGTATAGGTTTGCTAGGTTTCCCTAGGTGCTGGCAGAGCTACGGCGCAAAAAAAAAAGGTAGTCTTTTGGTCCGAATCGTGCTAAATTTCACTGGGAAATTGATGTGCGACCATGCTGCGTTTTGCGCTGTTTCATGTCGCAGCCACTATGCCTACCCACGCAAGTGAGGTACCATTTTTTTCGGGAGACCTGGGGGCACGCTGGGTGGGTGGAAATTTGTTGATCCACGCAGATTCCAGAACTTTCCACCACAGAAATGTGAGGAAAATGTGTTTTTTTGGTCAAATTTTTATGTTTGCAAGGGATTCTGGGTAGCAAAACCTGGGGGTGGGCAGACGAGTCACCCCTTCCTGAATTGCCCTGGGTGTCTAGTTTTCAAAAATGTATAGGTTTGCTAGGTTTCCCTAGGTGCTGGCAGAGCTACGGTGCAAAAACAAAAGGTAGTCTTTTTGTCCGAATCGTGCTAAATTTCACTAGGAAATTGAGGTGCGACCATGCTGCGTTTTGCGCTGTTTCATGTCGCAGCCACTATGCCTACCCACGCAAGTGAGGTACCATTTTTTTCGGGAGACCTGGGGGCACGCTGGGTGGGTGGAAATTTGTTGATCCACGCAGATTCCAGAACTTTCCACCACAGAAATGTGAGGAAAATGTGTTTTTTTGGTAAAATTTTTATGTTTGCAAGGGATTCTGGGTAACAAAACCTGGGGGTGGGCAGACGAGTCACCCCATCCTGAATTGCCCTGGGTGTCTAGTTTTTAAAAATGTATAGGTTTGCTAGGTTTCCCTAGGTGCTGGCAGAGCTACAGCGCAAAAACAAAAGGTAGTCTTTTTGTCCGAATCGTGCTAAATTTCACTGGGAAATTGAGGTGCCACCATGCTGCGTTTTGCGCTGTTTCATGTCGCAGCCACTATGCCTACCCACGCAAGTGAGGTACCATTTTTTTTGGGAGACCTGGGGGCACGCTGGGTGGGTGGAAATTTGTTGATCCACGCAGATTCCAGAACTTTCCACCACAGAAATGTGAGGAAAATGTGTTTTTTTGGTCAAATTTCTATGTTTTCAAGGGATTCTGGGTAACAAAACCTGGGGGTAGGCAGGCGAGTCACCCCATCCTGAATTGCCCTGGGTGTCTAGTTTTCAAAAATGTATAGGTTTGCTAGGTTTCCCTAGGTGCTGGCAGAGCTACGGCGCAAAAACAAAAGGTAGTCTTTTTGTCCGAATCGTGCTAAATTTCACTGGGAAATTGAGGTGCGACCATGCTGTGTTTTGCGCTGTTTCATGTCGCAGCCACTATGCCTACCCACGCAAGTGAGGTACCATTTTTTTCGGGAGACCTGGGGGCACGCTGGGTGGGTGGAAATTTGTTGATCCACGCAGATTCCAGAACTTTCCACCACAGAAATGTGAGGAAAATGTGTTTTTTTGGTCAAATTTTTATGTTTTCAAGGGATTCTGGGTAACAAAACCTGGGGGTAGGCAGGCGAGTCACCCCATCCTGAATTGCCCTGGGTGTCTAGTTTTCAAAAATGTATAGGTTTTCTAGGTTTCCCTAGGTGCTGGCAGAGCTACGGCGCAAAAACAAAAGGTAGTCTTTTTGTCCGAATCGTGCTAAATTTCACTGGGAAATTGAGGTGCGACCATGCTGCGTTTTGCGCTGTTTCATGTCGCAGCCACTATGCCTACCCACGCAAGTGAGGTACCATTTTTTTCGGGAGACCTGGGGGCACGCTGGGTGGGTGGAAATTTGTTGATCCACGCAGATTCCAGAACTTTCCACCACAGAAATGTGAGGAAAATGTGTTTATTTTGTGAAAATCTTAGCTTTGCAAGGGATTCTGGGTAACAAAACCTGGTGGTAGGCAGTCGAGTCACCCCATCCTGAATTCCCCTGGGTGTCTACTTTTCAAAAATGTATAGGTTTGCTAGGTTTCCCTAGGTTCCGGCAGAGCTAGGGTGCAAAAACTACAGGTAGGCACTTTGCCAAAAAAGGGTCAATTTGTAACTGCTAAATTTAGGTGTGACCACGTTGCATTTTGCGCCGTTTCCTGTCGCAGGCACAAGGCCGACCCACACAAGTGAGGTACCGTTTTTATCGGGACACTTGGGGTAATCCAGATTTGTAAATCAACTGCTATTACCAATTGAGCTTTCATGGATTTCTCCCTTTGAATGAAAGACATTGTGTAAAAAAAGAAATCTTTATGAAAAATGACCAATAATTCTCATGCTAGTATGAGTATTCCCAACTTTGAAAATGTGCAATTATATACTGTTTCTGAACTCTATAATTTGTACCCAATTCAGAAATACATAGGTGTCTTTCATACAGATTATTCCATGTATACATTTTCCAAGACAAAGTGCACTATACCCAGTAAATGAAAAAATACCATTGCAAGTTGCTGCTCAGTTTTTGGATCTGGGTTCGTCGGGTTCTTGGTGAAACTACAAGTCCTATATATCCCCACAACCAGGAAGGTCTAACGGATGTAACGGTATATTGCTTTCCAAGAGCTGTCAAAATTAGAAAAAGTTATAGGTGAAAACGTTGAGACAAAAGGCTGTTTTTTTCAACAAAATTTCAAATATTCCAATATCTAACTGTTAGTTTCTATAACGAAACCTTCATGGATTTAGACAAATGACCCCTTTCTGAATTCAGAATTTTGTCTACTTTTCGAAAATGTAAAACTTTCCAGGATCCATTATTGCTTTCAAACTCATTTCTACCATTAACTGGAAGGAGGTGGAAAGCTCTAAAAATAGCAAAAATAGGCTATGTCCCAGAAAAATGCCAAAACTGAGTGAAAAATTTCGGTTCTCTGACAAAAGTCTGTCATTACCTGAAAGCTGAGAAAATGGAGATTTCAGCCCCACAAACCCTTTTGTGATACCATTTTCAGGGAAACACCCAGAGGCTTTCATTTGCAGCCCGTTTTTCCCATTTTTCTGAAAAAAACAAAAAAATCACTATATTTTGGTTAATTTCTGGGCCCCCTCCAAGGGAATCCACAAACCCTGGGCGCCTTTAGAATCCACATGATGTTGGAAGAAAAGGACGCAAATTTGGCGTGTATACCTTATGTGGTCAAAAAGTTACAAGGGCCTAAGCGCGCACTACTCCAAAACGCCAAAAAAAGCCTCAGCACAGGAGGGGAAAAGGCCTAGCAGCGAAGGGGTTAAGGGGGCACAAACAAATAAACGCCAGGGTTTCCATGGTGGATATCCCCCTGGAGCAAACAAAGCACTTCACCTACCTGGGAGTTACCTTCAGTGACACTTTGAGCTGGACCCATCAGATCGAGCTCATGACTTTGAAACACCAACAGCTGGGCGGGGCACTGATCAAGGAACATAAAGGGTCATTTACGAGGCCGATGTCCCCGCTTATTAAGATCTATGGTGGTAAGGTTCTATCAGCAGTCCTGTATGGTGCGGAACTATGGGGTGGCAGCAATTTGGATCTACTAAAACACGCCCAAAATAAATTCTTAAGAATGTCTACAGGTTTGCCACAGTCGACCCCACTAATTCCCCTTCTTTATGACTTTGGGTGCCACTCGGTGGAGGACCAAGCAAGACTCCGTCCACTAACATTCTGGCGCCGTCTGTGGACAACACCAGAACTCCATCACTATGCTGAAGCATGCTTGGAGGTTGAA
Source organism: Lissotriton helveticus (assembly GCF_964261635.1). Lineage (NCBI taxonomy): Eukaryota > Metazoa > Chordata > Amphibia > Caudata > Salamandridae > Lissotriton > Lissotriton helveticus. The sequence continues at coordinate 956,497,065 of NC_136065.1, forward strand.
AATAGCCCTGGTGCCATAAACATTGGATGGTTCAGAGACCTCAAGGCTACCCTATTAGCTTTGGGTCATGGCGATCTGTGGTCCTCGCCTGAGTCAGCCAATTTCCCTTCTAAAAAGGAACTTAAAAAATGTTATTGGGATTGGGTGACTCACAACATGTACTTGAAATCGAGCTCAAGCAGCCTCACTGGACTGTTCATTGTACATAAGGACGCGCCCAAGCTAGAATGGTACTGGGATACTATAACTAAACCCCTGGACCGCAAAATTTTTTCAATTCAGATGCGGTTCGCTTCCCATTGGGGAGTTTACTAAAAAGTGGGGAACAGAAAGGTCGGGGTTTTGTCCCAAGTGTCAAGGTACTGGGGAAAGCCTGAATCACTTTTTGTATGTGTGCCCTCTATATTCTGCCCCCAGAGCCAAATGGCTAAGACCGGTTTGTAGACATTTAGGTACCAGATCGGCTGTGGAAGCAACTAGATTGTTAAAAACCAACCTGGATTCCCTTATTGTTGTTGGGGTTGCTAAATTCCTTGGGTGGGCCTGGGTGCTTAGAAGCAGGCTTATCAAAAATACCCAAATGGTGACTGCCTAGTCTTCGGTAACCTGGTGACCCATGGTTGTACTAGAGTCCCTCTGTAAAATTTTGCATATTTGTATAAGAAGCTGATTAGTTAGAAATGATTTAATACTTGTTTTAACTGTTTCATATGTATATATTGTATTTTATGTCTTTTATGATGAACTAATCGAATAAAGACTTCTTGAACTTGAACTTGAACTTGCATAACACTAAGTAACACAAACAGTAAAATAACCTTTAAAGCAATTTGGTTTGCAGGCTTTACGCGGTTGTGGTTTTCTCTGAGAAAATATGGTTATGCTTTAGCATGAATGAATGTAGTCTGCCCACATGCAGGTATTCACCCAATCACTGTGAAGGGTAGTGCATCTTCAATGTTAATGTATGTTTAAAAGAAGCACCAATATGGCACATTTCAGGTTGAGAAAGGCAGCTTGACTGCCGAAAGGCATCCCTGTAATGTTGGTATGTATGCTGGAACTAACGCAATAAACGAGAGAACCCCCACAATAACGAGTGGCTCCTCAATCACATACGGTTGGGGAATCTTCTGATATATATATATATATATATATATATATATATATATATATATATATATATATATATATATATATATTACCTACTGGCGGTCACCAGTAGGTATATATAGTTAGGACCTAGTTTCATAGGAAATCCACAACATTCTATTGGGAATAACTTGGGCGCCGGTTAATGAATGTACGCGATTTTCTCAAAGAAGATGGCCAGTTACGCTCCGCTCCTTCCCTGAAAGTCTCGGGAGGATTCGTCAAGCGGGGGACGAGAAAAAAGGGGGGGTCCCAAAATGTGTTTTCCCCATGTTAATTTCCATAGGACGATTAGACACGGCTACAGCCCGAACCGCTGAACGGAATAACACCAAACTTTGCAAAATGGTAGGGACTGGTACGCAGTAGGGCCTTTTCCCTATTTGGTGAAAATCGCTCCAGTGGTTTTCATGAAAATTAACTTTAAAAAAATGTATATATCTATATGCGCGCTTCGAGCGCTTTGGGTACGCGTACCGGTAAGCGCACCCGGCGCGGCACGTAAGTGCGCGAGCGGAAAGCTGATTGGCTCTCGGGTGTCTGTGAACATTCCAAACAGTCCGGAGAGTCCAACATCAAAAACAAAAGGGGAAAAATTTAAAAGGGGGCAGGGTAGAGACCCCCTGATCCCCTAGGTTTTCTCAGGGGGGCCTAGGAGGACCCCGAAGGGCAAAAAAGCAATTTTTTTTTATTTTTTATTTCGCGGAGCACGCTCAGGGCGCGTTTACATGTACGCGTACATATGCGTTTACCCGTACGCGTACCCTGAGCATACCACAGGGGAAAACAGTGAAAAAGGGGGTCCCAAAACGTGTTTTTCCACGTGCAATTTTCCATAGGACATATAGCCCTTCTCAGGGGGTCCTAGAAGAACCCCAAGGGCCAGAAGAAAAAAAAGTTTCGAAAACGTGTACCCCGCGATTTTTCGAAAAAAAATCCTTTTTATTTTGCCCTGGGGGTCCTTCTGGGACCCCGTGAGAAGGGCTAGGGGGTTAGGGGGTCTCTACCCTGCCCCATTTCCGCGTTTTCCACTCTTGTTTTGGGCTCTCTTGTGCCTCGGTTCTCCTGAGAAACAAGATGGTGGCCAAAACTTCTTGGTTTGGACAGTTTGGAATGTTGACAGATGACTGCCAGCCAATCAGGAGTGCGCGAAGACCTTTCCGAGCATGGGCTGCATTGATTGGCTGTGAACACTCCAAACCAGGAAGTCTGGGCAGCCATCTTGTGCTCGGTAGACTGAGGCACAAAAGAAGCAGAAAAACAAACGTGTAGAATGCAAAAAGGGGGCAGGGTAGAAACACCCTCACCCTCTAGGGCTGCTCAGGTGGCCCACAAGGATATTAACATATTTAAACGTTATCCGGTAATAGTATTAGCATTTAGAAAACCTTTGAAATTTATTTAAAAAAAACATAGGTTTCACTCCTGATATAGTTAGGAATTAGCATTTAAAAAACCTTGCAAATTCACTGAAAAAAACCATAGGTTTCAGGCCTTATATAGTTAGGAATTAGCATTTAAAAAACCTTGCAAATTCACTGAAAAAAACATAGGTTTCAGGCCCTATATAGTTAGGAATTAGCATATAAAAAACCTTTAAATATCACTGGAAAAACCATAGGTTTCAGGCCTTATATAGTTAGGAATTAGCATTTTAAAAAACTATTGAAATTGCTCCTATATAGTTAGTTTTACTAACTATATTTCGCACACGCGCAATCCACTGCTGATGATGTCACATATTACATCATTCATGACATGGTCAGTGACATCACTGATGACATCTCAAATGACATCAATGATGACATCACTGATGACATCATCCACGTGACAATCACATACACCTTTTCATACACTAGTAAAATCTTTCATCACTCTTTGTAAAATACAGAGTATCATATTTGAATCCATTGACACAGCAATACAAGTATTTAAAAACCCACTCATTGATTCCTAGATGTATACACACATCTAATCACTTACCTGTAGATTCACTCATACATGCTGTCAATGATCAATAGAACACTATCAAAAATACTTATACACCTATACCGACATTACACACCAGCACACAACCTATTCACATATGAAGTTATCCTACTCACTTATGCAAACAATGGATCATACTTACATACTTACTTAGCTACACACTTATACAAACACCACTTCATCTATTCATTTAGATAGTAAGTCATATTTAGTATATTATAAAATCATTATTACAAGTATACAGTTATCCATACAGTCACTCACACAATCATTGAGTCTTATGTATACTTATTTATACAATAACTGACACATGCACTGCCTTTTATTTTTCTAGTTTGTTGGACATGTACCATTGAGAAATATATTTGCTCATCACCACACCCATAAAGATATTCATTCACCCAAACAACTGTTAGAACATGTAGTTTTAACTTCATATATCTACTGAATCAGCTATTCACACATCTTTGGGCAGTCACACACCCTCTACCGAACCACACACGCATTCACTCTCTCATACAAATACTCAATTAACTAATCAATAACTAACATAGACTTTCACATAGCTAGTAACCAACTGGAGAACTAGTTTACACAACAACTGACAAAGTGATACAGATATTCTCACAGTTTAGTCACTATCCACTATATTTAGTGAGACACTATAAATTGTTAAAGTCCTCCATCCAAATATTCATTTTTATATATCAACTCATACTTCAATGCAAATTGCTATATATATAATGCATATTTAAATAACGAAGCAAACCACATTCACTGGATGATGTCATCAGTGATGTCATCAGTGATGTCACTGACCATGTCATGAATGATGTAATATGTGACATCATCAGCAGTGGATTGCGGGTGCACGAAATATAGTTAGTACAACTAACTATATAGGAGCAATTTCAATGTTTTTTTAAAATGCTAATTCCTAACTATATAAGGCCTGAAACCTTTGGTTTTTTCAGTGAATTTCAAAGGTTTTTTATATGCTAATTCCTAACTAAGCGCCCGATTACGATTGCGGTGAATCCGCATCCTCCGGGCCGGCTGAAGCCACCGCCGGCCCGGAGGATGCGGATCCACTGCTGCGTTGTGAGAAATGACCCCCCGCTAGATTAGGATGGCAGGGGGGTCATCTGCGGACGTGGAGACCGTCCGCCGCTTTCCCGCCGCGAGACCGCAGTGGAAAAGTCATATTAGGATTTGCATTTTGAAATGCCTTTCTGCGGCGGCAATGCCGCCATAAAAAGGCATACGGTCTTTTCTTTGGGGGCCCGTTGCGGGCCCCCAGGGTGAAGGGGGGGGTGGGGGTGCACATGGGGGGTACCTATGGTACCCCCTGCATTTGCATGCACGAAGCGGCAGGCACCGCGCGGTGCCTGCCGCTTTGTGCATGCAAATGCACTGCTTGCCTTTTTAACATTGCGGCGGGTGCTGCTTCAAGCAGCACCCGCCGTAATGTTAAACATACAGGATGTGACCGCCAGGGTGGCGGTCACATCCTAATTTGCACGAAGGGACCGCCGCTGCCCCTGCGGACGGTCCCTCCACCTCTGGGGTGGCGGACGGACGCAGGTCCGTCCGCCATCCTAATAGGGCCCTATATAAGGCCTGAAACCTATGGTTTTTTCAGTGAATTTGCAATGTTTTTTAAATGCTAATTCGTAACTATATAAGGCCTGAAACCTATGGTTTTTTCAGTGAATATATATATATATATATACACGCACACACACACACATCTATAAATATCTCCAAAGAATTTCTTTAATGTCACATGCAGCTGTTGCAAAGAATGAAGACAGCTTCTCCATGTTTCATAAATGCAAACTGTTCAAGAAACAGGTGCCAACACTCAAAGCTGTTCCTTATCAAGTTTGAGAGTTGCCCCTTGCTGCGTTTCATCCTAAAAACAATGGCCTTTTTCACAATTAAGAAGCACCTTTTTTTACCGCATACATATATATACACCAACGTGGCATTTGAATAGCGATATAATCAAATTTTGAGTGGATTGTTCAATTAAACATTACACTACCTTTTACTAACACACCTTTCTTACGCACATTGCACATCTGCATCACCACATAGGAGTGGATACATTGAATGATTTGCAAACACATGCCTCCCTAGTGGGGATTTAATTTCATGAGCTCACTTCTTACCTTGATTTTGTTGTCATACAGCGTCTTAAGACTCCACGTTTGTCTTACTTTATTACAGTTACAAAATAATTACAAATACAAAACTTATGATTAAGATTATGCCAATGCCCTTTTTGTCAACATTAGAAAGAAAGGTCTCAACAAAACGCAGATCCTGCTGAACTCGGCAGCACGACTACTACTAGGCATTCCAAAAAAGAATCAGTTTCGGCCTGACTTTCCACTCGACACTGGCTTCCCTTTACAGAAATATATTAACTTTAAGGCTCTTTGCATTGTCCTTAGGGCACTCCATGGAGAAGGTCCAGATTCCTTCAGACAAAACATTAGCGGGTACCCACCCCCAAACCCCTTCGCTCAGCAACAGCGTTCAAACTGATTATTCCATGGTTTAATAAATATCAATGGAGAGGAAGAATCTTTGTTGATAGCACCTCGCGGCTTTTGAACCGTCTACCACTTGCACCAAAAAAGGTAATGGACCTAATTACTTTCAGGAAGGCCCTGAAGATGTTGCTTTTCAAACAGTAACACTACCAGCCTTCCTTCACATCAGTTCGGCATTCCACCTTTTGAATCTTGCGCCTAGACACCCTTGGGTATTAGTGCATGTTTATAAATTAGTATTTAATTTAATTCATTTCATGATTCAAATCCTAATGAACTCTTGTCATTTCTTAACAAGTTTTAAACAGAATTAGAGGATCGTGAGCAGATGATCTTCCATGTTCAAATCATTAGCGCCTTTACTATCAAGCTTTAGTATATATATCTAGACACCAGTTGGCACAGGTTTTCTCCCTATCACCACCTCTTGGTGTTCTTGGTACTGAGTCAACCACATAGTACCTCAGAATCTTTTCTTGACCTCTATGTACTGCATTGAAGTGCTGTACAACTGGGTACTTTTTATCATTGTTTTTGATAGCTCAAGTGTGCTGTGGTATACGTTTGTGCATCTGGTGCACTGTACTTCCTACATATGTGAGGTTGTATGAACATGTTAAAACATATACATGCAAAATCTGTTTTGAAGTGAAATGCTTCCTTTATTCTACGTGATCTTTTTTGAAAGGGTGATTTATACTCAGTCTTGTTAATACCATATTGACAGGCTTTTCATTTTGTACATTTCCTGAATCCTCTACTCTTTCCTGGCCAATCTGTATTGTTTGCCAATTCTGAACTTGTGTTGACCAATATGTCCCTCATCGATGTTATCCTTCTGTAAGTCACTGGTATTCTTTTGGCTTCCTTTTGCCAATTATCAGATCATTCTTGACTAAATGTCAGTGTTTGGTTATAATCCTTCTGATTTGCTCCCACTCAGTACTATAATCTGTAATAAACCTGTTCTCTTCCCGGGCATGAATTGTTTTGCTTTTCTTTGTACTGACAAAGATCATATCTTTTCTTTTCATTGTGTATGCTCTTTATTTTGCTATCACTAGCGTTTGTTCTGGATACTCTCTCTACTTAAATCAAATAACTAGATCCTTTTGTGCCAGTATTGCCTCTTCATGTTCACTGCATTTTCTTATTCATCTTAGGTTTCCCCCATAAGTGTTCCTTTTTGTGAGACTCATAGGCTGGAAACCTTGACATGTAAAACTGTGTTTTCAGCCGTGGGCTTCTTAAATATTCTGGATGTAGTTTGAATTCTTTTATGTAAATGGTGAGGTCTAGAAAATTAACCTCTATTGTATTAATGATGCTAGGGAGTTTGAAGTTCAAATCCTTACTATTTAATGCCCTATCAAAATTAGCTGCACTTTCTGCTGTCCTGTTCCATATTACAAACAAATCGCCTATAAAACACAGCCATCACACAATGTTGTGATGCTACTCACGTTCAAAACTTTGGTGGAGCACCTATTCCTCCCACCAGCCCATATGCACATTAGAATAACTTGGAGACATTCTGGTTGTCATTGCTGTACTGGTGATCTGTTAGAATATTTCCTTATCAAAGAGAAAAAAGATTTTAGTAATACACCATTTTGTCATTTCTGGTAACATGTAAGTGTGTTTCAGTAAACTCATTGGTCATGCCTCCAAGAAGTATTTTATAGCTTTTAGTCCATCTTCATGGGGTATGCTCACGCAAAGCGATGCTACGTCTTGTGTCATTAGTACGTAGGGCCTCAGTACGATGTTGGTCGGAAAGGCTCCAAATTGCATTCGGTTGGTCCGAATCTGATTCAGAATTTGTCTTTACGACCGATTAGGAAACCCTACCGACCGACCGATTACGATAGTCGGAAACCATTTGGACTTACCGACTCGGTTCCGAACAGCATTCGGGGTCACCGACCGCGTTTTCGACCGATGTATTACAATGTTGGATTTGGACAGCCCTTCTGAATCGGTTGTACCAACACAGATCGGCTGTCAGAATCTGACTTTAGGGGCCCATAGCAGGCCCCCTTCACCAACAGCCTTCCGAATGGGGTTACACATGTGACCCCTCTCTACAAACATGCACAATGTGGCCGGCACCATTGGGTTGTCGGTCGGAACACAGGTTCCCACTGAAGTTTATAGGAGTCTGACAGAACGATGTTCGGAAGCATCGTAATCAGTCGGTCGGATTTTCCGAATCTGATTCCGACAGAAACCGTTCCGAGACAGAGTTGGTCGGAATTGTAATAAGGCCCATAGTCTTTCTCCCATGTAATATTGTAAATTCTCTTCAGGAAGTTTCCTGTGTCTTTCACGTATGATGGTGGTGTTTTAACAGGTACACAGTCTAAATATCGAGTTCGTATATATCGACCTACAAAATATCGAGTTGGAAATATCGAAGGTATAGAATATCGAGGTCAAGAATATCGTTGGACAGAATATCGACCCTAAGGTAAGTAATATCGATTTTTTTTATATCGATGTAAGTAATATCGAAGTTAGTAATATCAATAGCATATATATCGATGTAACTAATTTCGATGTTACTAATATCGATATTTTTATTATTGTTATGTATTTTATTATGTATGTGTAATGTGTTTTTGTTAAGTATTTTAATTGTTTTAAATTATATGTGTACTATTTTTATATATTAATAATGTTATTTGTAAGTAAATTTTATGTTTTAGTACCGGAGCGGGTTGTGAGTTTATAGGGGAATAGGGAGGGAAGTAATTTAAATATACTAAATTAATTATACATTTTTAGGAATTATGAATTAATTTAAATTAATTTTTGTTTTTATTTCTGTAGCGGGTTTTGGGTTTATAGGGGAATTGGGTGGGAAGTAATTTAATTGTAATAATTAATGATTTATATTTATTTATTGGTATGGATAATTATTTTATTTATAATTAGTTATTAATTGGCAATTAATTATTTTAATTGATCATTATGCTTTTTAATTGGTAATTAATGTTATTAATTGTTAATTACTGTTTTTAATTGATAATTCATTTTTTAATTAGTAAATTATTTTGTTATTTGGCAATTAATATTTTTAATTGGTAATTAATTTTTATTAATTGGAAATTATTTGTAATTAATTGTAATCAATGTTTTATAAAAAGTATTATTTGGTATGAAAAATAATATTATTTAATAACGTTTCATTGTGAATTAATTTTAAATAATTCATATTTTTTGTAATTAAAAATATTTTATTGTTTATTATTTATTATTTGGTGACTAATATTTATTAATTAATATTTATTGGTATTTATTGTTAATTTATTGTTAAGTAATTATTCTATTGTAATTGCTTTTAATAATTATTAATTGTTTGTAAATGACGTAGATGTATGTAAAATTCAATTATTCATTATTTTCAATATAATTTTTTTGTATGAGTATGTTATATTTAAATTCTATGCTATCCAACGTTTTCCTTTCTGTTTCACTCCCTGAAGTTGGAATAGTAATTTTTACCTGTACGCTATCCAACGCTTTCCCTAATGTAGCACCCTTTGGAGTTGGAATGGTAATTTTTACCTCTACGCTTTCCAACGCTTTCCCTACTTTTGCACCCTCTGGAGTTGGAAAAGTAATTTTTACTCCTACGCTATCCAACGCTTTCCCTATTGTTACACCCTCTGGAGTTGGAATAGTAATTTTTACCCCTACGCTATCCAACGCTTTCCCTACTGTTTCCCCCTCTGGAGTTGGAATAGTAATTTTTACCCCTACGCTATCCAACGCTTTCCCTACTGTTTCCCCCTCTGGAGTTGGAATAGTAATTTTTACCCCTACGCTATCCAACACTTTCCCTACTGTTGCACCCTCTGGATTTGGAATAGTAATTTTTACCCCTACGCTATCCAACGCTTTTCCTACAGTTGCACCCTCTGGAGTTGGAATAGTAATTTTACTACCTTTTTACTCTACTTTAAGGTACTGAAAAACTATAGGCCTCTATAGGGTTTCCTCTGGATCTCCCAGCGATTGTTGCCCCCCGTCGGCCCTACGAGAAGCCTTCACTTCATGCCCGGACCCCCCTTTAGCTCTTTTAAACAGCTCTTTGACTACGGGGGTGGTCCCAGGCTCTTTTAAACGGGCAGAAGTGGTTGCTATCTTGAAAAAACCCACGGCCGACCAGTCCAACATGAGCAACTACCGTCCAATTTCCCTCCTCCCCTTCCTTAGTAAGGTCTTGGAGTCTCACGTCGCCCAGACCCTTACTTCCTTTGTGGAAGACTCCTGTGTTTTGGACCCCCAGCAGGCTGGATTCAGACCAGCACACTCCACAGAAGCAGTCATCCTCTCTGTGATGGACGAACTCCGCAGGGGCGCTGACACCAACACCTGTCAGGCCCTGGTCCTATTGGATCTGTCGGCCGCCTTTGACACGGTCGACCATGACATCCTGGTCGACCGTGTCAGAGAGGCCGGCATCCAGGGCACTGCCCTGGACTGGGTGCGCTCCTTTCTGACCCACCGCCATCAGGCCGTCAGATTGTCTCAGTTTTCTGCCTCTCAAGTCGAGCTGACCTGCGGTGTCCCTCAGGGCTCTTCCCTATCCCCTCTTCTTTTTAATTTGTACTTGGCCCCATTAATCCGTTCCCTCCACTGTTTTAATGTCTCCGCATTTAACTATGCGGACGACATTCAATTGGTTTTCACCATTGACTCTGGGCCCGAATCTATCTCTACCTTTCAAAATGCCCTTTGTTTCATCAGTGATTGGATGGGTGCGAACCACCTGAAACTTAACCCCGACAAGACCGAGTTGGTGCTTGTCGGGGGACCCTCCAATCCCTGGCATCCTTCCTTCTGGCCGGCCAGCCTGGGCTCCCCGCCTTGTCCGGTCAACTCAGCAAAAAGTCTGGGTGTTGTCATCAGCAACGATCTATCGATGACACCCCAGATTAGTGCTGTAGTCTCCTCTAGTCATTTCCAACTCAGGAAGATACGTAAGATCTCGCGCCTACTTACCACCGATGCCCTTATTTTGGCTCTACTCGCGTTAGTCATGTCTAGGCTTGACTACGCGAATGTATTATATGTAGGCATTCCTGCTTATCAACTTAGGAGACTACAGCTGATCCAAAACCAGGCCGCCCGTCTGATTTATCACCTGCCGAGAGACCAACATGTCCAACCGCTTCTAAAGGACCTTCACTGGCTTCCGGTCTCTGCCCGTTGCAAATTCAAGCTGGGTTGTATCACCTTTAAATCCCTTTCTGGTCAGGGCCCCGTTTTCATTTCTTCCCTGCTACATCATTACGTCCCCTCCCGTACCCTCCGGTCCTCCCACATGGCTCTTTTATCTATCCCCAGATTCAAGCGGAAGAAATACGGTGGCCTTAGGTTCTCCTTCCTAGCCCCGTCCTTTTGGAATTCTTTACCTCTCCCGCTTAGGTTATCCTCTCCCTATTCTAGTTTCAGATCTTCCCTTAAAACTCATCTTTTCACTGAGGCCTATTATTAACTCTTGTTTTACTGTTATGTTAGTTCTGTCTCTCTTTGCTCTCTCCGAACAGCGCCAAGAAACCTAATGGTGTTAGCGCGCTCAACAAATTAATTTAACATAACATAACATAAATAACATATCTCCCAGCTGCCACTCCTGAGTAAGATCTTAGAAAAACACGTCCTGAACACCTTAGCCAGCTTTCTGGAGGAACACCATCTACTCCATGCCAGGCAGGCTGGTTTCCAGCCACAGCATAGAACAGAACTAGTTATGGCCACAGTCACCGATGAGCTGAGAGTCAGGGCAGACAAGAAACAGCCATGCGCCCTGATTCTGTTAGACCTGTCGGCAGCTTTTGATACGGTCAGCCATACCATCTTGCTGGACCGTATCACTAAGCTGGGGATAACAGGACAGGCGCTTAAGTGGCTAGAATCCTTCCTGTCAGGACGTACTCAGAGGGTTCAGATGGGGGACCAGCTGTCAGGGATTAGTGAGGTGTCATGGGGTGTGCCCCAAGGGTCCGCACTTTCTCCCTTACTTTTTAACGTCTACCTACATCCACTGATGGAGGAGCTCATGCGTAGGAATTGTGAAATCTTTAACTACGCAGATGACACCCAGCTGTTGGTGCAGCTGGAAGATACAAGGGAGGCTCAGGAATCAGTCAGGAACTTGCTCAGATTCACGGAAATTGGATGACCAACAACTTCTTGAAGGTGAATGCTGAGAAAACGGAGGTACTGGTGCTCACCAACGAGGCAAATTCTTGGGGTGATCTGTACTGGCCCCCAGAATTAGGAAAAACTCCTACTCCCGGTACGGTGGTAAAAAGTTTAGGTCTAAAGATCGATGCTGATCTTACCATGGCCTCTCAAGTTTCGGCTGTGGTAGGCTCTTGAACGGGTGTTTTGAGGCAATTACGCAAGCTGACCCCTATTCTTTCAGCCTCCACCCTACAAACCATCGTCTCTGCTACAGTCATCTCGAGGCCAGATTATGGCAACGCTCTGTATCTTGGTTTGCCACAGAAGTTGCTTAGGAAGCTGCAGGTCGTGCAGAACGACGCAGCTAGATTGATTTTTTCTCTACCGAGAAACTCACATGCAACCCCACTCCTTTGGAAGCTGCACTGGCTGCCTGTGAAGCTCAGGGTTCAGTTCAAATGTCTCTGTGTGGCCCATAAGGCACTCTTTGGTAAAGCCCCAGAGTACATTAAGCAGCGCCTGAGGAGGTATGTTCCCGGCAGAACTCTGCGCTCAGGTCAGACCTCCAATCTGACTCAACCCAGATTTAAACTAAAAACTAAAGGAGGCAGAGCTTTCTCGGTGATTCTTCCGCAACTTTGGAATGAGCTACCGGCCAGTCTGAAGGAAGATTCACAGCTACTTTCCTTCAGGAAGAAATTGAAGACGTACCTATTTAAAAAGGCAATACTTCCGGCCTAATCAGAGATGGCAGAGGGTTTTGGGGTGACAGCATGTTATGTTCTTTCTGTTTAAGCGTGTAGAGACCGGCGGTGATAGGCGCTATACAAAAACTTTATAACATAACATAATATAACATAACATAACATACCCCTACGCTTTCCAACGCTTTCCCTACTGTTACACCCTCTGGAGTTGGAATAGCAATTTGTACCCCTATGCTATCTAACGCTTTCCCTACTATTACACTCACTGGAGTGGGAATAGTAAGTTTTACCCACCCGCTATCCAACACTTTCCCTACTGTTGCACTCTTTGGAGTGGGATTAGTAATTTTTACCCCTATGCTATCCAACACTTTCCCTACTGTTGCACTCACTGGAGTTGGAATAGTAAGTTTTACCCACCCGCTATCCAACACTTTCCCTACTGTTGCACTCTCTGGAGTGGGAATAGTAGTTTTTACCCCTACGCTATCCAATGCTTTCCCCACTGTTGCACTCTTTGGAGTGGGAATAGTAATTTTTACCCCTATGCTATCCAACTCTTTCTCTACTGTTGCACTCTCTGGAGTGGGAATAGTCATTTTTACCCCTACGCTATCCAACGCTTTCCTTACTGTTTCACTCTCTGGAGTTGAAATAGTAATTTTTGCCCACCCGCTATCCAACGCTTTTCCTACTGTTGCACTCACTGGAGTGGGAATAGTAAGTTTTACCCATCCGCTATCCAACACTTTCCTTACTGTTGCACTCTCTGGAGTGGGAATAGTAATTTTTACCCTTACGCTATCCAACGCTTTCCCCACTGTTGTGCTCTTTGGATTGGGAATAGTAATTTTTACCCCTACGCTATCCAACTCTTTCTCTACTGTTGCACTCTATGGAGTGGGAATAGTAATTTTTACCCACCCGCTATCCAAATCTTTCCCTACTGTTGCAGTCTCTGGAGTGGGAATAGTAATTTTTACCCCTACGCTGTCCAACGCTTTACCTACTGTTTCACTCTCTGGAGTGTGGATAGTAATTTTTACCCCCACTCTATTTAACACTTTCCCTACTGTTGCATTTTCTGGAGTGGGAATAGTAATTTTACGTCCTACGCTATCGAATGTTTTCATTATTGTATTTTTTTGGGACTTTAAATAGTAGTTTTATTTATTTTTCTATTTAATATTTTTTGTATTATTTTAGATAATGTAGTATTTAATTAATTTTAAAAATATTGAAAGTATATATATTTTTCTAATGTATTAAATATAATTATCTACTTTTTTATGTTATTATTTTATGTGTGTAGATGTATTTGTAATTTATAGTATTTTTAAATAATTTATAAATTATTAAAATAATTATTAAAATGTATTAGTAAGTAAGTATATATTATATATTTTATGTATATGTTTAATTAATGTATTATTATTATATATGTATTATTTATTAATTGTAAACATTATTAAATATCTTTACCTATGTTTATTTTATTTTTAAGTATTATTTACTTTATTTTACACATTATTATTAACAGATAAAAACCGATATTTTTAACATCTATATTTTTGTTTCGCTATTTTTGGACTTACCATGTTGTAGATAGGATGTCGATATACTTGCCTTCGATATTCCAGCTTCGATGTTTCTGTAGGTCGATTTTCTGTCTTTCGATATTCTGTCATAGATCCGTTTTAACATACAGATAAAAAGTGGCCTACAAATCTCGAGGCATTCTCAATCAATCCATCTATGTCTGATATTATAGGAGGGCCTTGTGGTACACTCTCATTGTTATGAACCTTTGGAATGAGGTAAAAAGCGAGAGTCTCTGGGTGGTCCTTCTTAAAGCAAAAGTATTCTTCCTGACTCAGTCAACCTTGATCTTTCCAAGTATATATCTGCTTGATGTACTCAGTTCTAGCCCCTTGCAAATTTGCATTTGTGGTTCTCTTGTACCAATCACTATCGTTTAGTGGTTCTTCTTTGTACAACTTTAGGTCTGCAAAGTACTGTGTTACCCCCTTTGTCTGCTCTTCTTACCACTATAACTTATCAACTCTTTATCTTCTTAATTAGTTTGTCAAAGTTAAATTGTATTTGTCCATAAGTCTCCCGTTTCCTGTGTCCAATATCACAATACCGTGTTTTTATTTCTTGCGTTACAAGCTCTGTATGAATGTCAATACCATCTCTCGGTAGAACTGTATAAAATGTAGATGTTAGTTTAAAGTTTGCATTGGCTTCACCATATACATCTAACCCTAAAGATCCTAACAGTCCATCCTGTGTAAAGATTTCCGTTATCCCTAAACTTTCATTCTCCAGCTCTTTCAGTTCTTTAATTGAAGTTGAAAATCAGACATTTTCAAGATTTCCGTTGTTCCTCGTTCACCTCTCAGGCTTCTCTCTTGATATTGTTCCAGTTTTTGACATTCAAATTTGTGTAAGTTTAAAGTTCTGATGAATTTATATGTATCCACACTCGTTTGGTTGTAGTTCATAGATTTACAGAGTACAAGTGCTAAAATGTATATAATATATATATATATATATATATGAAAATACATTTTAGATATTTAGTTCACATACAGAACTAAATACAGCTCTAGCAACTTAGGGCCTCATTATGATGGTGGTCGGACCATCCTGTAGGAAGTGG
Source organism: Lissotriton helveticus (assembly GCF_964261635.1). Taxonomy (NCBI): domain Eukaryota; kingdom Metazoa; phylum Chordata; class Amphibia; order Caudata; family Salamandridae; genus Lissotriton; species Lissotriton helveticus. The sequence goes on from NC_136065.1 coordinate 956,512,337, forward strand.
GACCGCCCGAATTGCTGACAGCGGTCCCACCATCGCTATTAGGATGCAACCACCTTAAAGGCTGTCGCAATATGTATCTTTTGTATTGCGGCATGTGCAGCATACGCCACAGTACAAAAGAAACACACTTTGCATATCCTTGCACTATGTGGCAGGCACCATGTGGTGCCTGCCACGTGGTGCAGGAATACATAGGGGGCAGGTCCAGAGGGAAGGGGGGGCCAAGTCACTTTCCGCCTGCCTTTTCACAGCGAGTTAACCACCGTGAAACGGCCGGCGGAAACTGACATTGTAATCCCTATGGCGGTGCCTGAGCAGGCACTACCACGATTGTAGGGATTATAGTCCGTCCCTATGTCCTACAGGCTCCTTGAGCTCGTCAGGTCAGTTCTGGGCAGTCTCTCCGACTGCCCACAAACCGCCGGCTATTGTAATGCGGCCTGACAGCCTGATGTGGCGGTCTCACCGCCATTATAATCAGGCCCATCATTTCGAAAAAAATATTTATTTAATGAAAATACAATACATTTCATTAAAAAAAGTTTCTGAAGTTTACATTATTAACTACATTTTCACCTAACATAAAACATTTTTACTATGCATTAATAATTATTAAAAGTGATGTTTATAATTTATTAAATATAAATCAATTACTTGTTGATACAATAAAACATTTTCAAGAAAAAGGTTAGTAAAATATTTCCAAATTAAATGAAAAATATCCACTACTTTTATTAATTATTGTAACATTCAAATTAAATCGATTAATGTTTTATATATTTTAACTATTTGAAATGATTTGATTTAATTTAACTTTATTTCTACTGGGGTTTTGTTTATGTTCCTATCACTGTTGTTTTCTATAGGAGGGTGTTGCACTGTCAGGGATTGACCACGTTTGGTGCTAGGCTTAACACAATTTTTTTAGTAATAACTTACACTTTTTTCAGGATATGGAGACATGTCAAATACACTTTTGGAGTTACTTTACACTCTGATTTTGTGAATAGCCTAAATTAGTAAATGTAAACGAGTTAAAGTAAATGACACATATAAATGCACTCACAAGTGTAACTTACCTTTGAGAATAGCTCTGTGTGCCTCCACTGTTGTAGGTGTCCAAGGTGGATAATGATAAAGCTCTTGACACCCTACAACAGGGTTCATGTTCCAACTCCTAGCCCACACATAAGTTGATGCAGGATTGGTCATTTGGATTGATTAGCTGCTCATGACAGAGCCAGGACAGGTGGGGTTGCCTCAGAGACATAGGAAGTGGCAACGGAATAGAAGCAAGTCTGGCAATGTCTTGATTCTCTGTGTATTCCACAATGTACTGCTTGCTTTAAGAGCATGAAAAGGTAACATAGAAATGGATAATAAGTGCATTAGAAGAAGCTGGAGTCTCCTTCTAGGGAGCTGATTTGCTTCTATATGCTGAAGACCCATCGTACAGGGCATCCTATACTCGAGAGGAGATGGAACATTTGTCTGGTGCCTAGTCTGATGATTTAGCTGGAACAATCATGTGTCTGTCCTTCATAGCTCCTGCTAGAGGGTCAATACAACATGCCAACTTCTCTTCCCATGAATCTCCTACAATCTGAAATACTTAAGTCCTATCATACGATTGGGCCACAACTCAGACAGCATTATATTATGAAAATCATGTGATAATTGCTAAACTGAATTTCGTTTCCATTGAAACTGCCATTGTCATGGATGAGTAAGGTGGCCCAAGGGGAGACTATGATACCCCAAGATGTTCCAGTTCTGCCCGAATAGCTCTGCATAACTACAGATTACATTTTTTAGGGAACTGCACAAGGGTATCTTTCCACAAATAAGAGGGGTGTTATAGCACTAGAGTGGATGGAGAAGCCCTCAAGATCTATATATAGAAAGAAATCTGAAATTGTGTGCCGAGACATGGACTACATTATTTAGCTCATTAGCTCCAGATGCTTCTGTATGATAGAATATCCACAATCAATACATTCATTCAGTCAGTAAAAATATCTTTATTCGGCTGACTTCCAGTCATAAAAAAATGTATCATAAAAAACATTTAAAACATGAATTTAAAAAAAGTGATACAGACAATGAATGATATGTTTGGCAGCAGTGATAATTCATAATCAGAATTTTATAGTAATAATCAGTAAATTAATATTTCTACGAAATAGCAGCATCAACTAGGGACAGGGTACGATGAGTTCATAACAAACCACTGTCCCATGGGCAAAACCATCCAAAGATGAATTGTTAAAACAAATAAAATCATTTCCCAACAATATCACGCAAACGAACAGCTGAAGAGATGTATCTATAAATCATTTGACAGGTGAATTCATCATTTAAAAGCTTAAGATGATATAAAGCTGGCTGACACTTCCTTATGTTTAAAAACTTTAGGTGAGGGATGATAAAATCATGCCTTGGTTTAATGTAAAGTTGACAAAAGAAAAGGAAATGGAGCGTGCTCTGAGTGGACTTGTAATCACAAGGGCACAGATCCCGTTTGGTGTCACAATAAGCTTTGCGGAGATAAGAGACCAAGAGATGCGAAATACCATACCTAAATCTAATGAGATAAAACAATTTGGTATGACTAAAATAAAAAAAGAGATACGGCTCAACACCTGAAGAGCGTATTAAGAGCGAGTGCTCTGAGACGCTCAGTTTTACCATCTCTAAGTTTTCTCTAGTTGATTTTAGACAGGTTAGGAGATCCTTTTTCAGTGTTGCTTTTGGTATCTTGGCAATATTAGCTGGAATATTACAACAGTCCAGCAACCCCAGTGACTCTAATTGTTTTTTTTTAAATAGCTGAGCCAAGATATCTTCAACATGTAGTCCAGTTTAAAACAGTGTAAGATAATTGCATGTTTAAGGGCTGGTTCTTCCTTCGCCCAGATGGAGTGCCACAGTAAAGTCGGTGCTATTTGTATACGGAAGGACAAAGGGATCAGGCCAAGTTTGCTGTGACAGACAGTAGCAGGAACACTATTGGGGAATGTCAGCAAGCGTCTCATGAAGGTGTTCTCAGCTCTTTGTAGTCCCACCGGGTTACAGGAACCCCGTACTCCAGCCCCGTGCAAAGTGACCGAACACAAGCAAGCCTTATAAATGTTAATTATTGTATTAATTGGTCTTGATCTTAGCTTTAAATCTGAATAACTCCTCCAGGTTTTGATTGAAACTACTAATCCTTGTTTCAACTAGGTGATGCCAGGCTCTTTTCTTGTAAAACGGGATTCACAGATAAGAAATGGTAGGGACATAGTACAGCTTTTCATTTTTAATAAAACTTGATTTTAAAATGGTGGGGGATTTACCCACCACCATGGTGTAAGATTTCCCTATATTGGTCTTTAAACCCAGTCCAAGACACAGTCTTCTGTGTAAAGTAATGCCAGGAGATTTCTGGTACCTATATTAGGGGCATCCACATTCCCATGGTTAATGTAACTTTCTAAATCATTGATGAATAAACAAAATAAAAAGGGGGCAAGGACACAGCCTTGTCGAACACCACAATTCAATTTTATGAGAACAGAGAGTTCCCAGCCCACTCCATATCTGACCCTCCCAGTCACATCTTGATGCATTTTGGTTAAAAAGTGGACTATGGATGGTTCAATGCCCAAGTTTAACATCTTTACCTATAGTCTACCACTCTGCACCCAGTCAAAAGCTGACGTAAGGTCAATAAACCAGAGGTAGGGAGATCCGGGCTTGGCTATTGTGTACTTGCTTATGACCAGGTGCAGATTCAGACATTGTTTGATGGTTCCCAGACCCCTCCTGAAACCGTATTGTACATCCAAAAATGGCCCGTTGTCGGTTACCCAGGCCTCCAACCATTCCAATATGACCCTACCCATCAGTTTGCAAGTGCAGTCAATTAATGAAATGGGCCGATAACATTTTGGGTCCGACCTATCCCCTTTTAAAAAAAATGGGAACTATTATAACGGATCCCTGTAATTTAGGAGGATCCTGGAATGCTAAACAACTTAAAATATTGGTCAGCAGAGGGAGCCATAGAGCAGAGTTAGCCAAAAACAGATCGTCTGGGATGCTGTCTGGGCCAGGTGCCTTGTTCTTCACTGTTTGGTTTATTGCCCTTTCGACTTCGTCGATCGTTGGGTGAGCCAGCTCTGATGCCCCGTGGCTTAAGTTGGAATAGTGCTCGACATTGGCACTGTATAAATAGGAAAGATATTCTACCCACACATCAGGCATGATTGTAGCATCAAAACTTCTGTTGTCTGGAAGAAATCCGTGTTAACGGTTTTCCAAAAGAGTCTGGGATCTTTACTTTGACAGGCTACATGCAGTTGTTCCGAAGCTTCTTTCCTTATATCCAGTTTGCATCTCCCTACAGCCTGTTTATATTCATTTAGAAGATGTTTTAACACCAAGTTGTCAGGTTTTTTTTTCCAGGGCCTTAACAAGCTTGTTGTGAGATTGTGATCAGTCGCTATTAAACCAATCATTCAAAATATTGCAGATGCAGGAATGAAACTTTCCCTTGCATTACGGAATCATATAAGGACTGCTGGTAAATACCTTGTGTTTAATTTAGGCTGTAGACAGCATACTGTGCATCCACATTTATGTTATCATTGCAATTCCATGTCCAAACTTTATAGATCACTCATGGACCTTAATAATGTAGCTATAAGTCAAGGATAACAAATGATGTACTTGAGAGGGGATCTCCGTAATCACATTAGAGTGTGAGATGGATATTCCCTCATAGAGTACAGGAGAATTCAGTGGATAAGTACATTCGTTGGAATCACACACATGGGACAGCTTGACTAGAAAGACTTCATATTCACTTTGACCAAGGTGTAAGTATGGAAAATAATGCTCTTTTTATGTCACTTGAAACAGTACATTGATATGTGAATTCCACACGGAAGTGATAAACAATTAGCAGGCACCCTTTCACAGCTCTCTCCCAAAATATGTATGGAAGGCTTATCCCCATTAAACATGGGTGGGATACTGGTACCCAAGTGTTTTTTTTTGTTGAAAGAGTAAAAAGGGAGCTAGCTATGACGTGGGTATCCCTAAGATGCTCCCACTACAGAACCAGGCATATGATATTTACACATGCAAAGATGTCACTCGTGATAAAGGTGAAACATTCTGTCAACACTGAAAGCCCTAAGATTATGTGCAGATGAAATACAATATTCCATTGATCAAAGACCGCCATAAAGGCCTTCAACGGTTTAATGTTCATTGTAGTGAGTAATAAGAACAATGAATAAAATATTAAAAAGAACAGTACAGAGAGTAATACAAGTGTGTAAATAACAGTGACAGTATTAGGCTTAGAATGAGATAAAAGTGGTCAAATGTTATCTGTAGGAAAGAAAAGTTGAAGGAAAGGGATATAGCAAATAAAAGAGCATGGACATCAATTCACTAAAATTTCTGGGGTAGAGGAAGTGAAATCACGCACATATTGAATTAAATGACATCACAAAAGGTGCCCTCATATGACGTTTGAAAATGAATCCCAGGAAGCTATACTACAAGACATCAATCCTGGTAACTTCACAAAATTGACATCACTACAGCCTATGCATACCTCCAAGAGAACACTTTTAAAAAATCATAGAAACTCGATAGTGTGGATTGTGACAAAAAGTTGTAAAAAAATCAAGGGAACGTGGTGCGAAAGGACACTGAGTGTGAGGGAGGAATGGTAGACCCGATTCACAGAACAAACTTAAGACGAAATCCTAATCAGGGTGAAAAAGGCAAGAACTGGTGGCAGAAGGTTTTCAATAAATGTGGCCACCTTGTGGAACTCATTGCCCCTACAACTGCGCTCCGAAGCCAGTCTTCTCAGGTTCCGTAAACTTTTAAAAACTTTTCTGTTCTCCGTTTAATCCCTGCATCTTTTTTAGTAGTGTTATGTTCTGATAAGCGCTGGGATGCCTATTGGTAACCAGGCGCTATACAAAACTCAGAATAATAATAATAATAATCTTACTACCATTTTGGTATTCACAAAAGGCACTTACTCATTTTGCTATTCAGAGAAGGCACTTACTCATTTTGGCATTCACGGAAGGCACTTACTCATCAATGAGTAAGTGCCTTCTGTGAATACCAAAATGAGTAAGTGCCTTCTCTGAATACCAAAATGAGTAAGGGCCTTCTAAGAATACCAAAATGGTAGTAAGTTTAGGATTTTGTCTTAAGTTAGTTCTGTGAATCGGGCCCGGAGTGTGGGAAAAAGAGGGATGGGAAAGAGAGGAAGAAGAAAGGAAATGTTGGAAAATAGTCCTTCACATGCAAACAATGTCTGATCGTAATAGCTGAAAGATGCATCATCCAATCAAAATGCTCCTGGGCGTGCTAGCATAATTATATGGAAGAAAGTCATTAAGTCAAGAGCTGGAAAGTGAGATATATAACAATAATATCCCCCAAAGCTCACTCTAAGTGAGTGTACTGCACTGAAAATAATGACTTTTTAACTGACAACTGAAGCTGTCTATAGCTTAGAACTAAGGGATTACCAAATGCAAAGACAGTCTAAAAAATTTCCTATGACAAAACCCTCGATACACTGTTAGTTATCATACTCAAGGATTCGATCGGCTAAAAAAAGGGCAATAACTATTATGAAGTAGTAAGTCAATTTGAATGCGGCATCCAGGCATAACTTATGTGGGATGCAAAAGGGAAACAAGGTGAACCGTAAGTCAAAGAAAATAGTAAATCAACACTCAGAGGTTTACACATTTGCATAATGGAAAGTGTAGCCATTTTTTAATGCACAAACGTTACTTGGGATACTCCTGGAACCCCATGAAAGCCCCAGGCATATGTCTTGAAATCTATGAGCGAGCTATTACGTTAGTTTGGAAGATTAGTAGATTTTGCATTTTATGTTACATAGCGCCTAATTTCCCATATGGAAATGCTATCACGTTTAAAAAAAATATTTGAACATCCATACTCTTGCCGCAATTTGAAGATATGCTCATAACATATTTATTGTTGCATTTTCATGTTATTCCTGTAAAGCCTAACGTCTGATTTAACAACGAAAAATTAACTATAGCAAACAATGTGGATCACAGGAGACATTGTATATCAAAACAACAACCAAATTCAGTATTCACAGATGGAAAAAAAGAAAAATTACATATAAATTCCCCTTTTGAAAGTAGCCCCTTATTTCTGCCACAGTGCGCAATATCTGTAGAAGGACAATATAATATCAGAAAGTATTCTAACATATAAAATAGGCAAGTGTCTCGCATAATAATCAGATTTTTCCCATGACGTTATCTTAGCAGACTAGTGTAGTTCTAATTAACCATTTTCCACTATTTCTAAGTTTCAGGATTGCAAGAAACCACCCCATGTTGCCTACAATGTTTCTTGTTCACCCTTTAGTAAACAGATGGTCTTTTTATGAAGAGCCATCTAATTTATGCCATATACCCAAGAGTCGAATTGTGGTACAACAGATGTCCCTATTGTGGATGTTGCTAGTGAAGTTGAAAAATATCTCTGACTTTAATGTGTGATTATCAGGAAGATTATGGTATTATGTAGCAGGGCTATTTATGCATCTATTCCCCTGTCACATCTGATTCTGCCCTTAATCTTCCCCAAATTCGTGGCACATACTGGTGCAGTTTGAACCATTCTCTAAGAATATAAAGAATGTTGCGCTCCGGATCAACACAACTCCAACAGCCAAAAGTTGGAGATTGTTTTGCTTTATGGAAGCAAAGCGGTGACCAGTGCCATCCTTGCAGTACTTAAAAAAAGCCTAACTTCAACCTGGCTTCTCTAAGTCCTTTGTCACAGTTAATAAGTAGTTTGGGCCCAGATTAAGATACTTTTTTACTTTGATTGCCCTTTTAATATTATATACCATTATTTAGGTTCCTTATCCAATGTAATGATTCGAAATTTCCCTAAGAATAAGTTATTAGATATTCTATTAACGATTGCCTTCAACCTGATCAGTTGAAACTGGAAATCTTCAGATTAGCTATTATACAAATATTGGTGGGTCTTTGTGATCTCTCATCATAAATTAGCTACTATGTATGCCACACAAAGCTAATCTATTCATAGGTGCGATTATTTTGGCTACCACTTAGTACATATCTTAGCAAAATTGGTAGTGCTAAACTAAATATTTTATCTATATCTTCTGAGAACTTTCGTCCTCCATGAAATTTATCTCTGTCTTTCTTCTATATCTTACTTAGTTCATTAGATACGTTATGATGCATATTTTGAATGATATGAATTATTCTTGAGGTAACTTGTTGTCATTATTGTCAATATGGATGACTTATAGTATGGTCTTTCCTATTCCCCCTTTCCTCCCTCTCCCTTCCCTTCCTTTCCTCTCCCCTTCTCAAAAATGTATAAAGACTTTTTATGGTTCCTGTTATAGATATCTAATACTACATATTTATTTTGATATATTAATATTGTTTTTGCATTTGTTTGATATGTAGTACGTATTGAACTCAATAAAGTATTTTTAAAATAAATAAGTATATTGTCCAATTCATGTTTTGGGACGTCTAGCTGAAGTCTATGTCCCCACCCGTGTTGGAATGTAATGGGCATTGACTGGGAGAATTGATGTTAAATGATTAGTTTGTAGTGGCCAGTGACCATATCTTTAAATGCCCCCCACCTATTGAGACATAGTAAGATGGGTGAAGGACTTAATTGGCTCTAGCAGGACCTAGTTTAGAGTCCGTACAATGCAAGAGTTATACTCACAGAATTTCCAGAATCGTAACTTCAGCAGGGTAAATTCTGTCTGGAGATTTGTAAAAGTTGTAAAGACGTATAGCAGCATTTAAAAACTATCTCCACGTTAGACAATATTTTCTCCACTATGCTCCCTCCAAGACGTTTGTGATGAAATGCAGTGGTGGCCGATGCAAGTTAACAGTGGTGAGGCAGGTGGAGGGTGTGTGGGGGGAGCGAGGGGTGGCAGGTGGTAGTGCAGGAGGGGGAAGCACGAGGAGGAGCATGGGTTTAAAATTTAAAAAAGATAAATAACTTACCTGATTCTGCTTGTGCCGCCTCGCTCCTCAGTTCTCCGATGCTTCCTGGGTCCCAGCAGCCCCTGGGCCAGGATCAGAGACTCCCTGTGCAATCCCCTCACTGCTCTGAAGCATGAGAGCAGTGCAAGGATTGACCTGAGCAGGCTGGTTTGAGGCTCTCCTCAGGACAGGGAGCCTGTGCTGTTTCTCGAGCATGGCTGTTCATTACAGCCAGGTTGGAGAAACGTAAGTGCACATTTTTGTTTGGCCAGCCTAAGATCGCCGGCCAAACACACATATGCACTCACAGTGCAGGAACGAGTCCTCCTCCCCTCTACCATGGCCCTGGCCCCACAACTCCCTGCACACACTGGCTGAGCCAGCAGGTGAAAAATAAAATGATAGTAAAATAGCGTATTATTTTTGACCTGCTGACTCTGAGCCAATAGGGCGACGCTCCTTCACCATTGCGGAGGAGCCGCCGCTGATGAAACGACAATTTTAGAATAGAAAATAATTTACTGTATAAATATTGATCAAATTAGTCAAATTACAGGAAACACAATACAAAACATGATAAAAAGGCTGAGAAAGGTAATCACAGTGCAAGAAGGTAAATTAGCAGTGAGAATGGTAATCCAATGCTGAAACCCATAAACAGTTAAAGCAGATTTTCACACGTTCCACGCAAATGAAACAAGTACCCCTTAATCAACACACTATAACATTTTGGCAAAAGCCTACTGTTCATGAATTTCTGAACATACCTACATTGGAAATGATAAGGCACTATGAAATATGGACCAAACGTAGCTGGTAAAGAGATAATAATCACAAAGCTTTAAATGGATTGCGTAGTTAAAATTGATAATGATATTGCTGAACATGGCAAGTCAAATGAAGTAGTTGAAAGAAATAACTAGATTTAGTGAAGCCAGGGGAATGCTCAGGTAAAGTCACCAGTGGCTCACCTGCACATGTAGCAGTCAATGTCTGAGGCAGACTATATCTAACTCAAGGGTTCAAAGTGCTGGACATGTGTTTATGCACACTGACATTTCATGAGGAAGAAAGCTTCATCAATTTATTCCTATGTACTGGTAAGTAGTGGAGAAGCCTTTCTTCTGTGTCTTGTGACTCCTTGGACTAGTTAGGGAGAATTCCATGCAGAGTATTTGGGAAAAAGCACCCAGGTAATAAATGTCCAGAGCATCCTTACAATAACATAGACTTGGACACTCAGGCTGTATCAGTCTTTCTGTCTTCTGGTGGGTGATGGAGTAAAATGTCTTTGTTTTACAAACAAAACTCATTGAAATACAAAGTGCAAACGTTTATGCTAATTAATATATGTATATTAAATGACATTTTTGTAGTAGGTAACCATACTTAGACATTGAAAGCATATAAAAGGAAAATAATGAGTGGATTTAAGGTAGCCTAACTACTGATGCCATATTAACAATCATTCATAGATTAGGATTGAAAAGTCTGTTTTCTTCGTATTGAACTGCTGTTTTGCACAATATGTTTTCCTCTTCCATTAGACAAGTGATAGTGGGGTTCTCTCCGGGAGGAGAGGAGATGGCTGGAAATATGACTCATGAGAAGAATTGTCTGAACCTCAAAATGTGGAAGAAGTATATTTTCAAGGACGTGAATCTATGACTTAATGTGAAAACGTGAGAAACTAGGGAGTCTACCTGCTCGTGGGGTTTACTGAAATCTGATTGGATAACAAATACAGAGACTGCAGCAATTGGTACAAACCATGTTTAGTAAATCTATTTTGGTGTGTTTTCCTAGAGTAGGTTAGGAGTCTCATTTTGGGATTCTTAGGATTATCTCTCTCAAGGAGAGACTCTCTTTGAGCCCTTATGTTTTCCAGAGATGTCTGCTGATTTATAGCTTAGAATACTTTCCAGCTTCAAAAATGTTCTATTGTTGGAATGTCAAGGCTTCATTCTGCAATATGTGTTTTCTGACATTAGAACTCTTAATTTGGGTTTCTAAGCTGACACCTTTAATTCCATACTTAATAAAGAAATTGCCTCCTTGCTGGAACACACCTGTTGTATTTTTACTATTTTAGTTGTAATGCTTAATAATTTGGTATTTAACCTTGCTTTGAAATATAGACTAATAAATTATTTGAATTTGAGAAAAAGATGACTAAAAGATTAACATTTACACATGAATCAATTTGAACTTATTAAAATTGTTCATAAATCCCTTTAACTCACACCAACTCTCTCTCTAGAAAGTCTTGTGAGGTCTCAAATGGGCCTCAATGTTCATGTTGTTTAATGTAAATGATTGTTCCTTCTCATTTCTTCTTGTTGACTAACACCATCCGTACGACCAATGGCGAGGGTTGTTTAATGATGATGCTCGAAGATTGAGATACAAAAATCTCTGCGCCATCATGGGAGTCTGGGAAATGAGTCTCTGACTGCATTCACAGGCTTTGGTGGACTCCCCATTAGCTCTCTTGTACGAAACTATGGGGCCAATTACGATGGTGGAAGGACCGTCACCGGCAGCCATGCACTGGCGGTCCTATCACCATCGGACCGCAATTTTCCCCTGCCACATTACAATGGCGGGGGATCCAGACTGCGACCGTGGCGGACGCAAAGACCGTCTGCTATGGTACCGCAACAGGCAATTGACCGATTGCCTGGTGGAGCAGTCTGCATCCATAAAATGGTGGCGGTGCCTATCAGGCACTGTCTGCCAAATTAGGATGCTGTTGTCAGCCAGGCTTCCTGTGGTGGTGTGTTGGGGGAGGTGTGGGTGCACTGAAGGGGTATCCATGGTACCCCCTACATTTCATTGCACCAAGTGGCAGGCACCGTGTGGTGCCTGCCATGTAGAGCAGTGAGATGCACAACATGCATTTTAAACATCGCTGTGGGTGCTGCAGTCGGCAGCACACGCCGCAATGTTAAAGTGCAAAATGCGACCGCCATGGTGGTGGTCGTATCCTAATTGGGTGTGCGGGACTGCCACATGTATTTCCGATGGTTTCAGTCACCACCATGATGACGGACAAACTCCTAGCCGTCCGCCATCGTAATCGCCACCTATGTGTATTCCCGTCAGTCAACCAACATTAAAAAATACTGAGCAGTCAGAAGAAGAGAAGGAGTGGGAGATGGAGTGGGTTGTCTCTGTAGGCAGCACTCATCCTCTATCTTTCAAATGACATGCTTACATTAAAGTGAATGCTTGCAATCAGTTATGGGTAACTCTAGAAACAGGTGTACCAGTAATTTTAATAAAGATCATTACTCCGATTCACTAATGTTCACAAAGGGTTGTGCGCAAAGTTTGTGAAAATACATTTATTCTTGAAAAATAAATGACCTCCCATGTTTTATTCTCCAGGAGTCACTTAGCTGGAATGGTGGGGGTACAATATGAGGGTAAAATACATTTGTGAAAAGCAATATATTTTCTGTCCAGTTTACGTTGTGATTATGCAAATGTACAAGCTACAAGCAAATAACGGAAGAGTAGATTAATGGTCTAATCCCTTATCACCCCTCATCTCGTGTATATTTTCCAATAACTGTGACTATAAGTATTTTCTATTGTGCGCATGTAATCAAGATTTCTCCCCCAATATATATTTATGAAAAAATAATTTCTGCAGTCATTTCATTTCATAAGGCTTTTTATCGGAACAAAGGACAATGTCCATAAAAGCACGTTAAAAAACATTTGAGACAGTATCCAGAGATAAAACAACATAAAATACAGGCAAGGGATTAATAAATAACTTTAAAAACTCATGCTTTTCCTTACATTGATCGCTTTAAGGAGGAAGGTAGCCGTAAAAAAGCAAACATCTGAATGATGCAAGTTAAAAAGTAGTTTCATGGAGTCGTTTACAGTCCTGACACCAAACTTCACAAAGATAGGTTTTAAATACACAATTCTCAAAGACCTATACAATGGACACAACAGAAGAAAGTGCATAGTGCTTTGTGCTGAGGTATTATCACATGGACATGGTCCAACCGGGTGCTTGTTCTGAGAAGGAAAAGCCACCAGATTGTGGACAATCCTGATCCTTAATCTAGTTAATACAAACCGATGAGATGTTCTAGTCACTTGGGTCAGATACGGTTGGTAGCCCACAAATTAATTCAATCCATTATATGACACACAAGTGGATAGGTTGCCACTATTACTAAGCCGCCTCTCAGAAAGAAAATTCAAAAAGGACTTCTTCATTTTGGATTTAGATAGAACGGAGGCCCCGCAATTGTCTAATTTAATGTCGAGGCCATAAAACGCCTGGAAACTATCTATATTATATTTGATCCATGGGATTTTCAAATGATTATCCATTAAGAGGCAGTCCTTAATGATGGCTCTACATAAAGATGTTTCTTCTTTAATCCAAATTGACCGCCATAACAAGAGGGGTCTAAGGAGAATCAAGTCGGTAAGGTAATGAATACCGAGTTCTCTATGTACCAGTTCGTTAGAGGGAGAGTTAGGTAGACACAAGAGTCTTTTTAAAAAGACGTTCTCCTCCAATTGTAAGCTCCCGGCAGAAGCAAAGCCCCAAACCCCAGCGCCATACAAAGCGGTAGAGAGACATCTAGCCTGAAATATTTTAAGCATGTCTCTAACCCGCCTATCCCCTAGTTTTGTGGCCAAGGTAAACACACCGTAAGCACTCTTCGCCATCTTAGCTCTCACATTTTTATGCTCGCTAGTCCAACTATTATTGTTAGAAAATGTGATACCAAGGTATGAAAAGTTATCTATTTTTTTAACCTTATGTCCATCAATAAAATAAGAAGGTAACTTTCTATTACGCCCCAGCCCACATTCCATGATATAGGTCTTGGATCTGTTAATCACAAGCTTTCTCCCTTTTATAAACTGTGAAAACCCATTTATCAGGCGTTGGAGGCCTATCGGCGTACGAGACAATAAAACGGCGGCGTCCGCGTAAAGTAATACCGGGATGCTAGCATCATTAACTTTAGGGGCATCTGCTGCAATGGTTTTTAGGACGGAATCCACTTAGTTAATAAAAAGGGTAAAGAGCATGGGGGCAAGAACACACCCTTGTCTAATACCCCGTCCAATCCTAAACTTGGTTGTACACTCACCATGGGTACCGTATCGTACACAAGTACGTAATTTATTATAAAGACGGGCTAAAAAATAAACGATACCTTCCGGTGCCCCCATTTCAATCAGCTTAGCCCAAAGAATTGCATGGTCCACCAAGTCAAAAGCACTACTCAAATCTGCGAAGCAGAGATAGATAGTGCCTTGCTTAGCCTGCGTATACTTTGCGATCAACAGTTCAAGGTTTAGACACTGTTCGATCGTCCCCCGCCCCTTTCTAAATCCAAATTGACAGTCTGTTAGAATGTCATTGGCCTCAACCCATTCCTCCAGCCTAACCAAAAGCACCCACTCATAACTTTAACCGAAGAATCAAGCAAGGAGATCGGGCGGTAGTTCTTCACATCGCCCCGGTCTCCTTTTTTATAAATAGGGATAATGATTGATTCTTCCCAGGTAGGAGGCACCCCATAACAGACTGCTGCATTAAAAGTTTTAGCTAGGATAGGTCCCCATAGTTCTGGACTAATTTATAGATACCAATAGGCACCCCGTCCGGGCTCTGTGCCTTCCCCCCCTTTACTTGCCCTGATACTATCTGAAACTTCTGTGACAGTGATGTCCAAAGGGACGATGGGCCAACAATCCTCTTCAAGACCCATAACTTTGTCCGTATCAAAGATAATAGAAAAATTAGAGACCCATGTTTCCTTATTGACCTTTGATGTTAATTCGGGGACCTTCTCATCTTTAAGGAACGGGCTATTCACTGTGGCCCAAAACAGGGTACAATTGTTAGCTTCAGCTGCCTGGGCCAAGTTATCCCAGGCCTCCTGCTGGAGTTTCAGTTTCCTTCTATTTAAGGTGACCCCAGCCGCGGGCCGTGGAGGGAGTTACGGTGGGGCAGGGGGTCGGGGAGGGGGAGGGGCAGGGTGGAGAGGGCTAAACACCGGCATATGGATAATTACAGGTTAGTAAACAATTTAATTAATAAAACGAATTTCGTAGCGCGCACTGCATCGCATTTTGCGATGCAGTGTGCGCTACGAAATTCGTTTTAATATTCAAATTGTTTACTTACCTGTAATTATCCATATGCCGGTTTTTAGCCCTCTCCATCCTGCCCCTCCCCCTCCCCGCCTCCCTGCCCCACCGTAACTCCCTCCACGGCCCGCGGCTGGGTGACCCTATAGCTAGATCTAAGTTTAAAAACCAGGCTCTTATCTCTGGGTTTGGCTGCCAATGCCCTTTTTAGCTCCTTTAGCGCAGAAGTACATGCCTGATCAAACCACCCCTTTAGACGGTCTGCCTTGTGCCTAACTGGAATAGTGAGCTTGCAATCAATGACTAAGTTAATTCGAATAAAATGCCGAATAATTTCGGCAGTGACGTCGACATCCTCAAGGATCTCAGTGATTTCTGGTAAGAAGCTGTTAATAATAAAGTCAGACGTCAATTCTGCTTTATCCCATTTCCATCTAAGTCTAGTCCCATTAGGTCTGTAGGGTTCGATATTATTAATAAGCCCCGTACTAGATGAACTATTCTCTTTCCAGAGAAAGGCCTCAATAGTTAAACAGTTATGGTCGCTGAGAAGGATATCAATGACTTTTGGGGGCGAAATCCAGGGCACAAGACTAGAGGAGGTACAAATAAAATCAATCACAGTATTTGCCCCCCGTCCTATAAAAGTGGGGATTGTCTCATCTTGATCATTTTTCTCATTAACCAAAATGTCCATGTCATATGATGCTAGGAGATTATTTAGAGACTCCCCATATTGGTTATGAGGGAAATGGAGATCTCCATCCCCAAAGCAATTGACCACCCCACATGTATTAAGGTTAGAAAGTGGGCAAACAGAAATGTTAAAATCCCCAGCCAAAAGCAAAATCAAAAACAACATTAGGACCTGTTGTGATTTCATCCAAAGCGTTTTCTAAAGCATTAACCACCAGGGCCCTGGTGCTGTCAAAGATGTTATTATAAAAATTAATCGAAAGAATGTTTCTGCCCTTCTTCTGGGAGAGCCATAAAATCTTGGCGTGAGCCCCAACCAATACATGTTTTTTTACAATAAAAGAGGTCTTGACAGAAATCAAGACCAGGAGCCCGCCCTTAGCCCTTCCAGAGATAGATTCCACAGCAGTTAATCGGTAAGAAACAAAACCATTGCAACCTTTAAAATCTTTACACCATGTTTCCTGGAAACAAATGATATCAAAAAGTGCCAGAAAATCTGACCACCCCAAACAGTAGGATTTGGACATTAAACCCGCAATATTCCAACTATCAATATGGCAACTAGAAAAACCGGTTGCCACATAGGTTTGTTGGCCACCCCGTAAATTAGTTGAGGATGGGTTTATAATGCTTACACAATCCTCTTCCGGCATGGCCTCGTTACATTGCCCCTCTTCGCCCTCCAAACAGGTTATCATAGACTCTGCATTGGGCGAGATTTCTACATGTGCATTCCCCCGATTCGTTACTATGGGCTCTACTCCAGGAAAGACGAACTCCTCACTGGCTGGAGAGGGCGCCAAACCAGAATCAAGATTTCTGCAGTCAGTTTTGAAAAAAATCTCATGAAATACTACATTAACTTACCGTAAGTTATGACATAGTAAGGTGGAGCTTTTTATCTCAGTAGCAGCAAATGATATATTCGTCTATAAAAAAAGGCATCTGTGTAGGAAATTACCTTTTTTTCAGCTGTGTACCCCTAGATGTTTGAGCTGTCTGTTTTTGCAGGCTGTAGTACTCTGTGCACTTTAACCCTGCTAACCAGTAGTAAAGTGCTGGTGCCACCCCTTTTAACATGGTTTAATTTGCATAAGACTTATTTGATAATTTAACATT
This sequence comes from Lissotriton helveticus, assembly GCF_964261635.1. Classification (NCBI taxonomy): domain Eukaryota; kingdom Metazoa; phylum Chordata; class Amphibia; order Caudata; family Salamandridae; genus Lissotriton; species Lissotriton helveticus. Next base: position 956,529,361 of record NC_136065.1, read on the forward strand.
CTTAAAAGTCACTAGTATATGGTATAAACTGTACCTAGAGCCTGTTAGGTAAATGCCACAAGTGGACTGCAACACCTAGTGTGCCATCCACTACAGTGGCAATACAAACATGGCTCTAGGCCTACCATTGTTGACTGAATTTTAAACTGTAATTTGACCAGACAAAAGAAACAGTTTCAACAGGTCCAAACCTCCCTTTTAAATATTAATAGGCCACCTCTAAGCAAATCCTATATCCCATAAGACAGGTGCATGGTATCTTATAGCAGGACATTTATAAATGTATTGTTAAACATTTCCTTCAAAATGACTAGCACCTTAAAGCTATTTTACTGTAATAATGTTGGCTGTTCCATAAAGAAACACTGGGATGGACTATTAAATATAATATTACTATACAAAGTTAGGAACGCATACAAAATGCCATTGTTGGACTCTTTAAAAGCCAAATTTACTAGTGAAATCAGATTTTTAATAAATGCTGAGCAAAAAAAGTACTTTTAGAAAGTTGCCATTCCCTGCCTGTAGCAACTGGAGACTAATTTTCCAGCTGTAGACCTGAGTGCTCAAACCTTGAATGAGGTGTGGAAACGCAGCCAGAGCAAAGAAAAATGATGTGTGTGTGGGATGTTTGCTGCTCTTCTGGCCCTCTGGAAGAATGACCAATTGGGCAGTGCCCATGAACATAATCTAGTTAAAAGGGGCCTCCCCTGTCACAAGCATATGTGAGATGAAAGATTAGACCTGAACTAGACTTTCCTTTTCATCCCCTAGTCAGACAGGCTCCAATCTTAGTGGGGTGTGAGCTGTTCCCAGAACTTGCTTACAGTGTCCACAGAGGAACGTTGTCATTTCTCTGGCCACACCCCTGGACGGGCACAAAGGCTATGCACAATGGGAGAATGGTTTTACCATCTTGAAATTAGGCAGAGGCACTGTGGTATTGTTTGCAGTTCAAGCACACAGAAAATGTTGCAAACTTGGGTGAGGTATATCATAAGAAGGTTTACCTCATAGGTTGGTGAGGAGTCAGGAGTCACCCATACCACAATCTGCTGCCAGACATAAATGCAGCATACCCCAGAACCTTACTCAGAACACTACTGGACCTACAGAAGATCATAAGAGAGCTGAGCTTACTGTCTGAGACCTGCAAAGCACCCTGAAGGGCTTGACCTGCTATATACTGTCCCCAGGACAAAGAAGTGTACTCTAAGGGTCATAAGTATGCCCTCTTGTTCAAGCTATAGGGACACAACAAACTACAAGAGGCCTTTCCTGAAAATTCCAACCAGACCTACCCTACACCCCGCTGTTGGCCTCTGCATGGAATGTGTCCTGAACCCCAAATCCTGTTTTGAAGGTCCTGGAACTGTTTCCATTGTCTAAGAGGACTTCTCCTTTCACCACTGAAAACCTGGGACTGAGACACTTTTTGGTTCCAAAGACCTGTGGAGAACCCGGGACAAACTGGCCAAGCCAATCCACCAAGGTGCATTGCTGCTGGGCTTAAAACTCAGGTTTCCCTGTTCAAAGGTTTTCCACAGCAGCACATCCAATTCAGCAGGACCTCACAGAGAATGTACCTGGTGTCTTGAAGCACTATTCAGCTACATCCTGCAGCCTTGCTCCGCTGAAGGAATTCAAGCTCCAAAAAAGTGACTATGTGCAATGAAGTAATTTTGACCAGATGAACCTGACAATTGTATCCAGCCGGCGACGGACCTTCATTGAACAAAAAATTTGAGTTTCTCCTGTTCTAAGCTTTTTCACCAATGGCTATACCGCGACCCCATCCAACACGGCTGTCCGACCTTCTGGAGCCCTCATAAGCTACACCCTGCTGCCTTGCTCTCCTTCACGTTTCAGACTAAATCCAAAGGTAAAATTTCGGACTGGGTCAGATGCAATTTCTATATCCGACCTGCACTCCATTGCGGTCAGCCTGAAATAATCGCTAGGTCTCAGTTCACCATGACCTGTTGACTTCAGTTGGCGCTTAATGCTTATTGGAGCTATTTTGTATTTTAAAATTCAAAGAAAAATATCTGCAGTTCCACTTATTGTATTTTTCTTATTTTGTTGTCATTTTGTTTAATAAAATGTACTTTATTTTTTTCTAAATTGGTTTGGGATTTTTCTTTTGTTGTATTTTGACTTTATTACATTTTTGCTACCTCATAAACACTTCACTCGTTGCCTCTAATGTAAGCCTGTGTGCTCTTTGCCATAGCTATAAGGGGGTGAGCTTAGGTTAATTTGGTGACTTTACCACCTTAAGCAACAAAAATAATCTTTGTTAAACCTGTCAAGGACTGTTTGTTGTTTAAGGTGGGTAGCATTGCCCCTTTAACTCAATCTCTTACAATGTGTATCTGTCTTTCAGGCCTGATTTCAGGGATGATTGTTCTGCAGTAAAACCATACCTAAACGTAGGACTCTCTCCTTTAGCCTATTAGACGTTTTCTCTGTGTCCTGTGTAGCTGGCTTATGCATGAAGATGAATCATCATATATTTGTGACTGCCATGAGGAAGAAACAACAGCTGTAAAAATATCATTGGTCGCATTTTGAACTTCACTGCTTCGTCAAATGTATTCGGGACATCCATCACCAGAGTGTACTATTGCCTATCCACCAATGCAACCCTAATTTATTACCTATGCTTGGTAGTCAAAATGTATTTCTGCCCGTATCTTTTTCTCATGATTTTGATATTTTTGTTGGGAAGATAAAGTGGCACATGCATCATTGTAAATACCAGTCTCAAAGGGGCAGATTCGCATTTAGATTTGGGATGCATCCACCCAAATGCAATCTAGCAATTTAGGTAATCGCAAATTTTGCGATTACCTAAATTGCAAGTGCATTTACGAAATCGCCAATTGTGTTTCCCTAAATGCAATGCATGATGCACTTTGAAATTACAATTTCGCAATTTAGGATCGCAAAGTACCATCAATTTAAAGTTGATGGTAATTTGCGAAAACTTTGGAAAATGCACAAAAGTGCATTTTTTCAAAGTGCCATGTTGTAAGTAAAAAACATAGAAACACCCCAAACTGGTGGATTTGAATTGAAGCAATAATTGCGACTAATCAGCGATTAGGCTACCAAAGATACAGAAACACTAAAGGCATCATTTAGAGATTGTCGGAGCAGGAACAGCACCATAAACTAGCCTGGCTCCCGCTCCATAAAACTTGAGGTTTCCCTGCCTCATTTAGAGGTGAGTGAAGAAAAGCAATGTTTACTGCAGGGAGAGACACAGCTGGATCCAGCGGCATAATCCTTTTATCTCAAGGCCCGCTCACTGCTGTGCCAACAAGTGAGAGTGAACCTCACTGTGGTATATTTAGGATTGGGTGACCATTACTAGATTTACCTATCCAGTTGCCATGGGGAGAGAACCAAATAATGACCACGACACGCAAGGGGAAAAACATTGATGTTGTACTTTTTTTTTATTGACTCTTTGCATGAGATTTTTGTGTTGAAAACAAAAATACATTCAAATAGGTAGAACAAACATTGTGCCTGCTCAATACAATATAGTGCCTTCAGTACAGCCATTGAATCAGTGGCCCAAATGAAGACACAGAGATCCCCACCTGCTTGAAAAGGATCTCTAAATCTGGCTAGTGAGGGGAGCAGGGGCTGTAACCTCCTTGGATCTGCTGGAGTGATGGGCCACCTGCTATGTTCTATATGACCCTGTATATTCTGAACAAGTCTACCATTATGAAGCATGAGTCCAACAAAGCCACTTGCAATCCTGGGGTATATGTAATTAATTATAAAGAACTTCTTATTGTATAATACCAACATATCCAGCAAATCATCAGAGTTAAATAGCCCCAAAACATAAGTTACAAATTGCCATCTACATATACGGATGAAGCACAAATTCTATTAAACTGCGATTATATCTTATACTTGTGCTTCATCTGTATATGTAGATGAAAAGCAGTCCGCTAGAATTGAAATGCTTCAAAATGCTCCAAAATATTGCATGTGACTTGGGGCCTGATTACGTTGCCGGTAGGACTCTCGCATCATATTATGATGCCACTGTCTTCAGAGTGATCACAGTGTGTATATTTTGTATTGTGACATATGCTATGGGCTGCAGCACATGCCACAATACAAAATGTACACATTTAAAACATCCCTGCGCTATGTGGCAGGCACCATGCGGTGCCTGCCACCTGGTGCGTAGATGTGTGGGGGAGCACCATAGGTGCCACCAGGCCCCATATCAGAGGGCCAGGTGGTAAGGATGGCCTTGCTGCCCCTCAAATCAATTTCCACCTGCATTTTCATGGTAAGCTAACCGCCATGAAAACATATTCTATACTTCTGAGCTATGAATCGAGCAATAATCAGCAGACTACAAAAAAATCTCAACACATAGCACTATACTGCTGATTTACAACCCAATTCATAAAGCACAGTATTTAATAGTTGTATGTTGACTTTTATGGAGCAACTCCTTTGTCTAGAGCAAATTTCTGGCTCTCATGAAATTCACAGAGAATTGAAGATGAATGACTTGAAACCCACAATAGTCGAATGGGGTGATTACGAGTTTGGCAATCCATAGGACCACCAAACCGGTGGTGGTGCAGCAGCTACTGTCGCACTGGCAGCCTGACCGCCCTATTTTACGTTTGGGCAGTTAGACCACCACAGGCCTGCAGCAACTGCTAAGGAACCGCCGTTCCCCATTAGTGTTACAGCAGAGTGAGGCAGTAATATGCTGGCAGTTCAACTACGGCACCACCAAGCATATAGCAAGTTTCCTCACTGACAGCCTTTTCATGGCAATGAGCCTGCCATGAAAAGGGTGGCAGCGAGGGAACTAAGGACACTTCAGGCAAGGGGATGCATGCAGGGGGTCACATGTTGTGCCCCCCTTTGTGTATGCACTCCCTTTCCTGCACAACATGGACTGCAGGTTCAATGCTGTGCAGGGACGGGCTTTGGTGCTCCCATTTCTGTGCCTTTTTCAAAGACCCCTAGCCAGACAACAAGAAAACTCTTAATATGCCAGGCAACTGGTGGTGGTCTTTGGCATTGTGGGAGCGGGCGGTGGCATGGCTACCCCAGTCCTACACCACCAAATTTATAATCAGGCCCTTCGCATTTTCCAAGAGAACTGCAATATGTTTCTTTTATGCACAGATTACTTCCAAAAGAAAGAAAATGTAGCATTAGTAAATTATGCCTAAATGTGCAGCAGCATTGATAATTTCTTTTACTCCACTGCAAAATAATGTTTCCATGCGGAGAAACTCCTCTTATTCTAATGTGGAAAAATTGGGTGTCATCTGTTTAACAATCCTGGAAAAATTCATCTATATCGAATAATGTTCTTTCATTTCGTGCGAATATGCACACACCTTCGATTTGTTTAGTGGTCACCGCGATTGTGAATACAGTTCCATTCAAATGCCTGTGCTCCTGCCGCAGCATTAATGAATAGGGAAAATCCACTGATTGCAAATTACCATAAATTCTGATTCTGTGAATTAAGATCCAAACTTTACTCTTGCACATTGATTTTTGCTTATCCAAGTTACACTAAATTCTTGTGAACCTGGCCATCCATATTCATTCACTTTCACTTCACAAAAAAGTCAATATAAAATAAAAATACATCCCTTTTCTCTTACTAATCGGTGATGTACCATTGCAAATGTACTTTGTCTCTCTTCTAAAGTGCTATTATATATACTAGCTATTGCAACTGGGCAACACTATTAGCCAGGATATGAGCACTGTTTCCATCATGCCATGCATTTCTGGCACAGAGGAAAGGATAGTGGTGTCCATTTCCAAGACAGATTAGATTAACTTATTTGTATGTGCACCTGCCATCACATAATGGATTCCTTCTGGATAGAAGTGGGTGGGTGGCCCCACCGAACGATTTTACACTCAGTAACTTATAAGGAGCTCAGAGTTCTTGAATGCTCACACCTGTAAACACTGAAACAGGAAAGGCTCCACAGGTCTTTATACAGAAATGAAAAGTCCAAGCTTCTTTTACAAGTTCGGGTAGCAGTGCTACATTAAGCAGAAGTACTCAAATTATTAGGACCATACACCAAAAACCACGATGGTGCACCCCATCTCAGACCCCTCCAGCTTCCCAATTCTGTCCCTGACCTTTGCAAGCAAGCTCTCTGAATTTCAAAGAAATATCATCCCCGAGCCACCACTTGGTCCAGGCCTCCTCTAGACTCTGGTTCCACTGAGTCAGAAGGGACACCTTCTAGAATGAGAGAATTGCTACAGAATTCTAGTCCAGCACATACAACCCACTTGCCAGTGCCCAGTGAACTCCCCCTCTCATCTTCAATACCATTTGACTAGTATTTTAAAGTAATAGCTTTAAGACTATGACCACTAATGCTTGATAGACATATACCCTCAGACAGAAAAATGTATGCCTTGTAAAGTACACTCTAGTACAGCTCGGGCAAAATTTAATTCATATCATAAAACTGTTATACGGATAATAGGTAATGAAAAATTTAAGTTCAAGAGAACTTAGTTTGGATTCCATATTGCAAGTAAAAAATGAAAGGTTTAAGTACATTGTTTACAGTCGAGACATAACCTCTTCCATTCTCATGACGGCTCCCGGCCGTCGTGAGTCACGGTGGTCGTGTGCTCATGAGGGCCGGGAGCCGTCGTGACCACACCTGCGATTGGAATGTCTAGCACTGCGGTGGAATAACCGTCGCAGTGAAGAGGATAACTGTTGTGAATGCTCTGAGGGAGGGTGAGTACAAACGTCTTTATTCTGACATCCACTCTCCGTAACTGACAGGCTCTCCAACATTCTAAAGCGAACTCTGGAGGAACGTTCCAAGGGGGAGGAGGGAGGAGGGGGAAAGGAATGTTCCAAGGGAAGGGAAAGAGGAAGATTACAACACATCTCCCTACACAGGGGAAAGGGTACAATGGAACCAGGCGGATGCTGAAATAGCAGAGGGTGTAAAAAACCAAAAAGGGGTCCTATGCAGTAAACTAAAAATACAGATCAGTTGATGGGTGACACCCAGTGACCAAGGAGCACAGGAAACACATTGCTGCCCAGGTGGATGAAACATACAACAGGGTTAAAATTATGAAGAAGGCTAAATGAGAAGAGAATCAGGGGATAATAGATTTGGTAATCAGATCTCTTTCCCTGATGGAAGCAAAAGGGGTCACTCCCATTATCAAGTCGGAAGAGGTGTGATACGCCCAAATGCCTTCTCTTAACATTTTATCCACAACCATATTGTTGGCAAAAGCTAGTTGAATGAGATTTTTAATCAAGAGTGCAGATTTACGCATGAGGTCATTGTCCCCTTGGCATTGCAAAGTGGTTTCCTCATGCTTGATGGCCAGATCATTTAGGAATGTCATCATTTCAATAGAAGAGAACTTGATACCATTGTTGGTGACCATGCAAGCTGGCACACCTTCACATGCAAATGAGTCTCTTAAGAAGTTGATGAGGGTTTTTGTGGAGACACATGAAACAAACTTTTATTTGATCCAGTGGGATGTGTAGTCCATGAGTAGGATCAGAAATCTCTTTAGGACTCCTAATTGTTCTGTGGGGCCGATTATTTCCAATGCCAACTTAGTCCATGGTATTTTAGGAACTCCTGTAGGATTTCCCGATATGGCAGGAATTTTCTCTACAGGCCTACATTTAACACCATCAGTTTCAGAACTTTGATTCGTAATTATGTTCACTCCCATGGGAGGTACACCAAGGCAGTACTATTTACATGGTGGCCAACTCTAGAGAACATTCCAGATTGATTAGTTAAATTACTGCTGGTTTCCTCCTCCTGCTCAGCTAATTGGACCGGACCTTTATTATATGGATCAAGCACATTCCCCAACTCTCTTTGATGATGCCAACCCAACAGATTGGAACCTTTGCTTACCATATACACTTTGCCCCATGTGGTTCTCCCTTTGAATCGAATACCCGCCATCATCATCCCCTCTAACAGGATGTTCTCTTCAGCATACCCTACAGCTGAAATATCAGGTTCCAACATGTCTGGAAGACTGGAGGTATCAAATATCTCATTTATGACATCAATATTAAATAAAGTAACTGGGGCACACAAATCAGCAAACACCTCTATGGGCTTATTATTCACAAGGACGGTACATTTCGGATATTCAATGGACCTGTGGTCACTGAATTGTCCTTGAGAACTTGGGGAAGCTTGACAGTCTCTAGCTTTTACTTGGAACACATACTTAGGGGCCAAGTCCCCTTCACTGTGTACTACTTTCACTTGGTTGTTTTCACTGTTGTTGCACACTCTACCCAGGCGCCCCTTTTTGTTACATTTTACACATGTGACATTGCGGGCCGTACAACACACATCATTAGCAAGGTGATTGCTGCTGCCACATCTATAGCATTTCAACCTTGCCTTTTCTCTGGCAGAATGGTTATCTTTGACTTCTCTGGGTCTAACCTTGAATACCTCATTATCAATGGAATTGGCCTGTCCATCACTGCTATTGCGAAAATTGGCAAGGAGCTCATTGGGAGTCTTCATCTCTTTGATGCACTTAGTAGAGTGTTACACAGAGACTGCTATACTAACCGCTTCATATAAGGTGGGGTTATTTGCCAGGAGCTTTTCTTGGATACGACTATTGTTTGTGCACCTGACAAGTTGTTCCCTGATGAGTGAATCAGTAAGATCACCAAAGTCACATAGTTTTGTCAGGCCTCTAAGAGCAGCTGTGTAATTGATGACAGATTCCTGTTTACCTTGGATGCGGGTAAAGAACTTATGTCGCTTCAAAACTATGTTTACTCTGTCACCAAAATGTTCCTCTAATTTTAACAGGGTGACTTTAAACTCAACCGTATCATCCTCATCCTCTTCTAGTTCTGGTTCAGGTAAGGTGTCATAAATCTTCCTGCCTTGTATGCCTAGGTTATGCAACAATATGTGTTGTTTGCGAACTGCTGAATACCTTTCACCGCCTATGGCAATGAGGTATGAGGCGAATAAATGTATCCATTCCTTCCAGTGAATTTCCGGTTCCCCGATTTCATTGAGGAACTGAGGAGGTTGGCTCATAGCTTGCCCAGCCATAGTGGGGAGGAAGGCTGACTGGCTAAGCTGCAGCAGGTATATAACCCCTGCAGCACAAACTGCGGAAAACATGTATTTTAAAAAGGCATGCTATTATTTGGATGGTGATGGACAAATATCAAATCCATTCCTCATTTTTGTACTTTATAACTGAGGAGGGACATTATACATACACAGTTGACTTAATGGAGTTGTATTTATAGTAATATTTACATTTTAAAAATTACCTACTTAAACAGAGTGCATAATGCTGTGCCTACTAATTAGACCACAGCAAATGTCAACATGCCTGACGTTCAAACTTTCGGACCACTCTCTAGTTTCATTTACTTTAAGGTTAGGAATCACTTCAAAAAACAGGCCAAGATGGCAGTTTGGTTAATCTCAATTACAAGATACCACCTGGGTGACAGAAACCAGGGTGTTTATTAAGGAATGTTTTCAGCTTAATGTAAATACTGCCCCAATGTTTATGGTATGGGAGGCATTCAAAGCTACTTTGAGAGGCCAGACGATATCATATAAGACGAGAATAAGTAATTTAATGAAACAAAAGATTCTGGAACTACAGACTGCTGCGGAGAAGGCTAGACAAAATGCAACCCTAACAAATATAGCAGAGCCCATCATAAGAGCACAACAGCAAGAACCAGCTAGAGCCAAGGAGCAATTGAAGGAGTTTTTTGGGGTAGAGGAAATTACAGGAAGTAAGGTCTACCAACAAAAACTTTATGAGGAAAGCCAGCAGATTGGCAGATTCCTGGCTTGGTCCACGAAAAGTCAGAAAGCTGCACAATTAATCAGCCAAGTAACCCATCTACGGACATGTTAGTAAGCATGGGCTGAAAATTCATTCCGCTCGCGAATCTCGCGAAATCGCTGTAAAATCCGCGAATCAGTGGGGACGAATTTTCAGCCAAGCACTTACAGGGTTACAGCAGCAGGTGCAAAAGTTTAAGCTAATTTTTTGTAACCTTTTACAAAAGGGTTACAAAGAAATTAACTTTAACTTGGGCACCTGCTGCGTAAGCCTGTAAGTGCTTCCTGGCGCCTCGTTGCCAACTTGCAACTATTCTCTGACCCTGCTCTGAGCCTTGAAGCAGGGTCAGAGAATAGTTACAAGTAGGCAATGAGGCACCTGTCACGAAAAATAAACCTCAACAGGAAGCACTGCCAGATATAAAAACAAGCATTTGCAATGCAATAGGTCTCGCATTAGGAAAGTTTGAGCTATTGGTCTTGTAAATGACAATTTTTTTTATTTATGTGTTGGTTTTGAAAATAGCTAAATTAATAGCTTTGTCATTTACAATGCCAATAGTTAAAACTTTCGCAAATGTGACACCTATAGCATTTGTAATGCAACATGTTTTGTATTTACGTGACTTAGCTGTATTGATATTACAAATTACAATGGCTTTTACTTTTTTTAAATAATTAATACTTAAATAAAAGTGATTTTAATTTATAATGGCAATAGCTTAAACTTTTGTAAATAACTTTTGTTAAGATTATGTTCAGTGTATTTTATTGTGCCGAAAATCCAAGAACAGAAGTGAAATATTAACATCTTTTTGTGACATTTGTAATACAGTTTGAAACATTGAGAGAACATATTTGAACCAGTTGTTGTTGAATGGTTGCGCAGATTGATGCTGGGGTGGCGCTGAGTGGTGCTGTGGTGGTGCTGAGGGGTGCTGTGGTGATGCTGAGTGGTGCTGTGGTGGTGCTGAGTGATACTGGGATTGTGCTGAGTGATGCTGGGGTGTGCTGAGTGGTGCTGTGGTGGTGCTAAGTGATGCTGTGGTGGTGCTGAGTGATGCTGTGGTGGTGCTGAGAGGTGCTGTGGTGGTGCTGAGTGATAATGTGGTGATGCTGAGTGATGCTGTGGTGGTGCTGAGTGATGCTGTGGTGGCGCTGAGTGATGCTGTGGTGCTGTGGTGGTGCTGATTGGTGCTGTGGTGGTGCTGAGTGATGCTTTGGTGGTGCTAAGTGATGCTGTGGTGGTGCTGAATGGTGCTGTGGTGGTGCTGAGTGATAATGTGGTGGTGCTGAGTGATGCTGTGGTGGCGCTGAGTGATGCTGTGGTGGTGCTGAGTGGTGCTGTGGTGGTGCTGAGTGGTGCTGTGGTGGTGCTGAGTGATGCTGTGGTAGTGCTGAGTGGTGCTGTGGTGGTGCTGAGTGATGCTGAGTGATGCTGTTGTGGTGCTGAGTGGTGCTGTGGTAGTGCTGAGGGATAATGTGGTGGTGCTGAGTGATGCTGTGGTGGTGCTGAGTGATGCTGTGGTGGCACTGAGTGGTGCTGTGGTGGTGCTGAGTGGTGCTGTGGTGGTGCTGAGTGATGCTGTGGTGGTGCTGAGTGATGCTGTGGTGGTGCTGAGTGGTGCTGTGGTGGTGCTGAGTGATAATGTGGTGGTGCTGAGTGATGCTGGGGTAGCGCTGAGTGATGATGTGGTGATGCAGAGGGCAGAAAGGCACAAAAAGCAGTCTAACAAAGGGCAGAAGGGCAGAAAAACAAGGGAAAAACGAGTCTAACAGAGAGCAGAAGGGCACAAAAAAACAGTCTAACAGAGGACAAAAGGGCAGAAAAAGAAGGGAAAAACGAGTCTAACAGAGGGCAGAAGGGCACAAAAAACGAGTGTAACGGGGCAGAAAGGCACAAAAACGAGTCTAACAGAGGGCAGAAGGGCACAAAAAACTAGTCTAACAAAGGGCAGAAGGGCACAAAAACAAGGGAATAACAGAGGGCAGAAGGGCACAAAAAACGAGTCTAACAGAGGGCAGAAGGGCAGAAAAACAAGGGAAAAATGAGTCTAACAGAGGGCACAAGAGCACAAAAAACGAGTCTAACAGGGGGCAGAAGGGCAGAAAAACAAGGGAAAAATGAGTCTAACATAGGGCAAAAGGGCAGAAAAAAAGGGAAAAATTAGTCTAACAGAGGGCAGAAGGGCACAAAAAACTAGTCTAACAGGGGGCAGAATAAATCCCGCCCTGCGAAGATGCCACCTTTTTGTGCAATACCTCTACTCAACTGGAGTACTTTCTACTGTCTAATCAGTAAGTGCTCCCTCGTTGGCTAAATGTATAGGGGCAGATTTACAATAACTGGCGCAACCCCAGGGATGCGCCAGTTATTGTGCGCCACAGCTCCGCCACCCATGGTGCGCCACATTTACAATGCGATACAAAAGGAGATGATGGACGGAGCGGTTGAACAAATCAAACACTCACCCCCAGTCAACTGAACTGGGTTTAATCCATCACCATTCTTTAGTTCACTCAGCCACCCCAGTTCAGACATGGCTATATGCAAATCAGTCTGACCCTGTGCCTCATGGGAACAGTGCAGCCCGAATTGCCAAGCCATGTCTTCCCTGGACCGGAAACAAGCATCCTGGGACCGGTTTCGGATTCATAATCCTCATCAGCCAGGCTATCTTGAATCCAGTGGCCAAGTGAACAAGGGACTCACGTCTGAGCATACCCTGCCACACTTAGGGCGAACAAAGCGATACAAAAGAAGAAGATGGACGGAGCGCTTGAAAAAATCAAACACTCACCCCCAGTCAACTGATCTGGGTTTAATCCATCACCATTCTTTAGTTCACTCAGCCACCCCAGTTCAGACATGGCTATATACAAATCAGTCTGACCCTGTGCCTCATGGGAACAGTGCAGCCCGAACTGCCAAGCCATGTCTTCCCTGGACCGAAAACAAGCATCCTGGGACCGGTTTCGGATTCATAATCCTCATCAGCCAGGCTATCTTGAATCCAGTGGCCAAGTGAACAAGGGACTCACGTCTGAGCATACCCTGCCACACTTAGGGCGAACAAAGCGATACAAAAGGAGATGATGGACGGAGCCGTTGAACAAATCAAACACTCACCCCCAGTCAACTGATCTGGGTTTAATCCATCGCCATTCTTTAGTTCACTCAGCCATCCCAGTTCAGACATGGTTATATGCAAATCAGTCTGACCCTGTGCCTCATGGGAACAGTGCAGCCCGAACTGCCAAGCCATGTCTTCCCTGGACCGGAAACAAGCATCCTGGGACCGGTTTCGGATTCATAATCCTCATCAGCCAGGCTATCTTGAATCCAGTGGCCAAGTGAACAAGGGACTCACGTCTGAGCATACCCTGCCACACTTAGGGCGAACAAAGCGATACAAAAGGAGATGATGGACGGAGCGGTTGAAAAAATCAAACACTCACCCCCAGTCAACTGATCTGGGTTTAATCCATCACCATTCTTTAGTTCACTCAGCCACCCCAGTTCAGACATGGCTATATGCAAATCAGTCTGACCCTGTGCCTCATGGGAACAGTGCAGCCCGAACTGCCAAGCCATGTCTTCCCTGGACCGGAAACAAGCATCCTGGGACCGGTTTCGGATTCATAATCCTCATCAGCCAGGCTATCTTGAATCCAGTGGCCAAGTGAACAAGGGACTCACGTCTGAGCATACCCTGCCACACTTAGGGCGAACAAAGCGATACAAAAGGAGATGATGGACGGAGCGGTTGAACAAATCAAACACTCACCCCCAGTCAACTGATCTGGGTTTAATCCATCACCATTCTTTAGTTCACTCAGCCACCCCAGTTCAGACATGGCTATATGCAAATCAGTCTGACCCTGTGCCTCATGGGAACAGTGCAGCCCGAACTGCCAAGCCATGTCTTCCCTGGACCGGAAACAAGCATCCTGGGACCGGTTTCGGATTCATAATCCTCATCAGCCAGGCTATCTTGAATCCAGTGGCGAAGTGAACAAGGGACTCACGTCTGAGCATACCCTGCCACACTTAGGGCGAACTAAGCGATACAAAAGGAGATGATGGACGGAGCGGTTGAACAAATCAAACACTCACCCCCAGTCAACTGATCTGGGTTTAATCCATCACCATTCTTTAGTTCACTCAGCCACCCCAGTTCAGACATGGCTATATGCAAATCAGTCTGACCCTGTGCCTCATGGGAACAGTGCAGCCCGAACTGCCAAGCCATGTCATCCCTGGACCGGAAACAAGCATCCTGGGACCGGTTTCGGATTCATAATCCTCATCAGCCAGGCTATCTTGAATCCAGTGGCCAAGTGAACAAGGGACTCACGTCTGAGCATACCCTACCACACTTAGGGCGAACAAAGCGATACAAAAGGAGATGATGGACGGAGTGGTTGAACAAATCAAACACTCACCCCCAGTCAACTGATCTGGGTTTAATCCATCACCATTCTTTAGTTCACTCAGCCACCCCAGTTCAGACATGGCTATATGCAAATCAGTCTGACCCTGTGCCTCATGGGAACAGTGCAGCCCGAACTGCCAAGCCATGTCTTCCCTGGACCGGAAACAAGCATCCTGGGACCGGTTTCGGATTCATAATCCTCATCAGCCAGGCTATCTTGAATCCAGTGGCCAAGTGAACAAGGGACTCACGTCTGAGCATACCCTGCCACACTTAGGGCGAACAAAGCGATACAAAAGAAGATGATGGACGGAGCCGTTGAACAAATCAAACACTCACCCCCAGTCAACTGATCTGGGTTTGATCCATCACCATTCTTTAGTTCACTCAGCCACCCCAGTTCAGACATGGCTATCTGCAAATCAGTCTGACCCTGTGACTCATGGGAACAGTGCAGACCGAACTGCCAAGCCATGTCTTCCTTGGACCGTAAACAAGCATCCTGGGACCGGTTTCTGATTCATAATCCTCATCAGCCAGGCTATCTTGAATCCAGTGGCCAAGTGAACAAGGGACTCACGTCTGAGCATACCCTGCCACACTTAGGGCGAACAAAGCTATAACAAAGGAGATGATGGGCGGAGCGGTTGAACAAATCAAACACTCACCCCCAGTCAACTGATCTGAGTTTAATCCATCACCATTCTTTAGTTCACTCAGCCACCCCAGTTCAGACATGGCTATATGCAAATCAGTTTGACTCTGTGCCTCATGGGAACAGTGCAGCCCGAACTGCCAAGCCATGTCTTCCCTGGACCGGAAACAAGCATCCTGGGACCGGTTTCGGATTCATAATCCTCATCAGCCAGGCTATCTTGAATCCAGTGGCCAAGTGAACAAGGGACTCACGTCTGAGCATACCCTGCCACACTTAGGGAGAACAAAGCGATACAAAAGGAGATGATGGCTGAGTGAACTAAAGAATGGTGATGGATTAAACCCAGATCAGTTGACTGGGGGTGAGTGTTTGATTTGTTCAAACGCTCCGTCCATCATCCCCTTTTGTATCGCTTTGTTCGCCCTAAGTGTGGCAGGGTATACTCAGACGTGAGTCCCTTGTTCACTTGGCCACTGGATTCAAGATAGCCTGGCTGATGAGGATTATGAATCCGAAACCGGTCCCAGGATGCTTGTTTCCGGTCCAGGGAAGACATGGCTTGGCAGTTCGGGCTGGACTGTTCCCATGAGGCACAGGGTCAGACTGATTTGCATATAGCCATGTCTGAACTGGGGTGGCTGAGTGAACTAAAGAATGGTGATGGATTAAACCCAGATCAGTTGACTGGGGGTGAGTGTTTGATTTGTTCAAACGCTCCGTCCATCATCCCCTTTTGTATCGCTTTGTTCGCCCTAAGTGTGGCAGGGTATACTCAGACGTGAGTCCCTTGTTCACTTGGCCACTGGATTCAAGATAGCCTGGCTGATGAGGATTATGAATCCGAAACCGGTCCCAGGATGCTTGTTTCCGGTCCTGGGAAGACATGGCTTGGCAGTTCGGGTTGGACTGTTCCCATAAGGCACAGGGTCAGACTGATTTGCATATAGCCATGTCTGAACTGGGGTGGCTGAGTGAACTAAAGAATGGTGATGTATTAAACCCAGATCAGTTGACTGGGGGTGAGTGTTTGATTTGTTCAAACGCTCCGTCCATCATCCCCTTTTGTATCGTATTTACAATGCGGCGCACCATGTGGCAAAATCGGCACAGATGCGTCACGCATCTGTGCCGTAAAAGCAGCGCATTGCTGGAGCTGTGTCGCGCTTGCGATGCAGCTCCAGCAATGCTCTGGGGGCCCTATCTCCCCAATGCTGCATCAAGCCTTGCGCCTGCTTCAAGCAGGCGCAGGGTTTTGACGCAGCATTGGCCTAAAAGTGGCTGAGTGAAATCTTGTAGATTTCACTCAGCCACTTTTAGGAGGAGTTTCTGCGCAGGAACGCCCTCCCCTGCGCCGGAACGCCTCCTGATGGTGCAGGGCTTTACAACGTGACGCATCTCTCAGATGCGTCACGTTGTTAATACCCAGCACCATGGCGCATCTTTTGTGCTGCCGCTGCGTCACAAAAGGTCTCGGTAGAGGGTGGCAGTTGTGAACCAGAGGGTGGCAGTGATGAACCAGAGGGTGGCAGGGGTGAACCAGATGGTGACAGTGCTGAACCAGAGGGTGGCAGTGCTGAACCAGAGGGTGGCAGGGGTGAACCAGAGAGTGGCAGTGGTGAACCAGCGGGTGGCAGTGCTGAACCAGAGGGTGACAGTGGTTAACCAGAGGGTGGCAGTGGTGAACCAGAGGTGCTGTGATGAACCAGAGGGTGGCAGTCGTGAACCAGAGGGTGGCAGTGGTGAACCAGAGGGTGACAGTGCTGAACCAGAGGGTGGCAGGTGTGAACCAGAGGGTGCTGTGATGAACCAGAGGGTGGCAGTGGTGAACCAGAGGGTGGCAGGGGTGAACCAGGGGGTGGCAGTGCTGAACCAGAGGGTGACAGTGGTTACCCAGAGGGTGGCAGTGGTGAACCAGAGGTGCTGTGATGATCCAGAGGGTGGCACTTGTGAACCAGAGGGTGGCAGTGGTGAACCAGAGGGTGACAGTGCTGAACCAGAGGGTGGCAGGGGTGAACCAGAGAGTGGCAGTGCTGAACCAGAGGGTGGCAGTGCTGAACCAGAGGGTGGCAGGGGTTAACCAGAGGGTGGCAGGGGTGAACCAGAGGGTGGCAGTGGTGAACCAGAGGGTGGCAGTGATGAACCAGAGAGGGCAGTGGTGAACCAGAGGGTGCTGTGCTCATACACGACCGCATGAGTAACTTTGCCATGCAAGCGGCCCGCGAACACGCAAAATGCCCCGCGAACACGCAAAAAACCTCGCGAACATGCAAAAAACCCGCGAACACGCAAAAAACCAAAAATCCTCAAATTAGCACGAATTCGCGGACTTTGCGGTTTGCGAATTCTATTTTGCGCGAATTCGCGGAACGCCGAATTTGCAAATTTCGCCCATACTTACATGTTAGTACATGACAAACAGGTAATTTCTGAGGTACTTATTGCACATTTTAATCAAATATATGCAGAAACACAGGCGGTAAATGAGGCGGAATTTACAGATTATTTTGAATACCTGGAGCTACCACAGGTATCACAGCAGCTCTCTGAGACATTGAATGGCCCAATAGGAATCTCAGAAACTCGATCCGTATTAAAAATTATGTCCAATGCTAAGGCTAGTGGAGTAGATGGGATCACGGCGAAAATATATAAGGTATTTCAAGAAGAACTACTTCCCATTCTAGCAAAATTGTTCAATCAAATAAAGGAGGGTATAGACATCCCCAACAGTTATAAAGAATCAGTGCTAGTAGTTTTCCTTAAAAGGATAAAGATCCCTGTGACCCCAACTCCTATCGTCCTATTAGTTTGTTAAATACGGACTACAAATTGCTTATGAAAATCTGGGCAAGAAGGATAGCCCCATGTGCACAACAGGTGGTTCATACTGACCAAAATGGTTTTATTGCAGGACGGTTGATGGCATGAAACACGTATTTTCTAATACAAGCCATTCATTATTTCTCCACTAACAAGATTAATGCGGTGATTATGATGATGGATGCCGAAAAGGCTTTGATTTAGTAGACTGGGGTACTTTATTTTTTATTCTGGATAAGTTTGGTTTTCCGTTACAATTTCTACAGAAGCTAAAAAAATTATATAGTTACTCGGAAGCCAAAATTATTATCAATGGATCAGAAACCGATAAGGTAAATATCAACGTGGCACACGGCAAGGATGTCCGTTTTCCCCTCTTCTGTTTTCTTTGCTTATCGAACCCCTAGCTGCTAAAATTCGGAAGAGTTTAATGATCCTTGGAGGAACTGAAATTCTTACATTTAACTCAACCCCTTTGGATATTTTGGCTTCCATTCAGCTAAGGCCACCAAATTCAGTTAGATATTTGGGGATACATGTTACAAACGATTTTAGGCAATTATTCTCCTTGAATTATAATATGCTCACGAAAGTGAACAAATTATTAGATAAATTGTCTCTGCTTCACTTATCATTAATGGGACGGATTTCTATGGTTAAAATGTTGGTGCTCCATTTGTTCCTGTTTCTTTTTAGCAACCTACCCTTGAAAATCCCAAGCTCTTATCTTAAAGAGTTAGATCAAATGATTATGAAGTTTGTATGGAATAATAAACACCCCCGGGTTAAGTTAGCATCATTACATTTGGATGTAGCATCGGGAGGATTAGCACTTCCACATTTTCTAAATTATCAGGCTTCCCTAACTAACTTATTTTCACAAATGGGTGAGGAAAATTCAGTTTTTGACAACTTCGTGTTAGTATGCTGAAGGAAAGTGCTATAACACTTTCCATTTTTCTACGTCTGGTGAAACATCCTAAAAAAAACAGATATAATGTAATACTGGCATTAGATGAAAGAACTCAGCTTTTTTTTAAATCACAAGATATTCCAGGATTTCATACTTATACCCCTATTCAGGACTGTGCAGTAGGAGGTCTTATATTGCCTAGAGGGCTTTACCAAGCATGGCAAGAACTAGGTTTCGGTCAGCTTGGGTATTTTTATAACCATGAGACATTAATTACTTGGGATACGGTGCGATTGCAAGCTAGCACATTCACTGCTGCCCTCCCTTTGAGTTTTCTTCAGCTAGTTAATTTTTTCAAAAATAATTATTCAATGATGGGTGAGGAGGCACATCAAATCACCAGACAGATGACAAATAAAATGGTGGGGGTAGGATGCTGGTATTGGCTATTACATCAAAAAGCCCATTCTGAAGAGATTTTGACAAAATAGCTCCAGAAAATTCACCTAGAGACGGGTTGCAAGTTTAATGTTAAAGAATAGCAACAGCTTAGTGAGCTAACGAATAAAGCACTCAGAGGCACTAATTTTAAGAGAATGAATTTCTTATCTAGATGGTTAGCAAATTACACAACCCAGAGATTGCATAAGATGTTTCAAAACGAACCCGAACCAATGCTTCAGATGTAACAATCAGGGCGATGGAGGATGGGTGCACACATTTTACAAGTGTAATAACTTACAGCAATTCTGGGAAGAGGTCTTTGCCAAGATTTCTCTATTTATGTCTTCTACAATTGATCCATCAGCTATGCTTGGTTTTATTTGGTTCCTCTGGGAAGGTGAAATGGTTAACAAAATACCAGCAGTATTGTATACTAATCTAGGGCGCTCGACCTCGGTCCTGAGGATCTGGGTTCGAGTCTCGGTAACGACGCCAAAAACCTCCTGTGATTCTGGGCAAATCACTTAATCTCCCCGTGCCTAAAATGAAAGTGTGTCCTCATGTAACGTAACTAGTGCTATGTAAAGCGCTCTGATACCTGATTCGGTTCGGGTCTAATTCGCGCTATATAAAATTCTGCACAAAAAAAAAAAAACAATAAGCAACCCAGGACGGATCACTGGCTTAACAAAATGCGCAGGACTTCCAGATTTGAGGAGGCCTATGCAAGACATGTAGGAGCGACTGTAAGATTTAGAGCTATCTGGCAGAATTTCTCTACCTATGGTGCTGCGGAGGAAAGGGGATTATAAGCGCTGGGTGCTCTATAGGAGCCAATTTCTGCATTTTTAATAGCGGCTGTTAGCCATACTCGCACTTTCTATAATTCTTGATAGTTGATTTGCGAATTATGGTGGAGATATCGTTCAGATATTAGATAAACTTAGCACTTTATTTAATAATAACTGCTGCTACTAGCACAATGCACTTTGGATAGTTTGTAACCTTCTTTGTCTGCTAGGACACCGACACACTGCACTTTCTATAGGTTCTGAGGTATATCTGCTGCTAGTCTTATATGCAGCTATTCTAGATCGTAGTTGTCATTAATAATTAAGTACGGACATATGTATTTCTGGGAAATCACTGGGAGTAAGTTTGACCATCGACCATAGGTTAATTCAGGTTACTGCGAACTATGTTATATACTCTCTATATTGTCTTTTTATGGAGTGTTTTTCGTCATGGAATTTGGTTTTGTTATTAATTAGACAACTATTACTAGCACCTCTTGTTATCTATTCTGTGATGCCATGTAGTATGTCTGTTTTCTCTCTTCTGTTTGTTTTCTTGTTCTAAAAAAAAAAAAAATGCCTGACGTTCAAACCAAGAAATGTGCTTACTTAGTCCTGTATCAGCTTTATTGTTTGAAGGAAAACCCACCTAAAATCTGTCGTTTTTATCTCTGCTAAATGATATTTGAATAAATGAAATATCCCTCCCAGAACAGTTTCATTTCCTCTATTGAACATGTAGAAGGGTTCGTCATTTCCTCTAAAAGGGATTAACGGTTTAAACGTGTTATTTAAATATTTCAATTTACTCCTAACAATTCAAACTTCGAAATTGGCTTTTCTTTTCAATATAATCTCGAGTGCTAAAGACCTAATTTATTCCTTGGTTCTCAAGCAGGTGATAATATTCCTTTTCTGTCAAGTAGGGATATTTACTCGAGCGAAGCATCATCCGTGTAAATTTGTCAAATCTAAGGGTTCACTAAAATGAAATAACACGCTTCGTTGGGTCAAAATGACATCACAGGGTTGACGCGTTTTCTCTCCCTCAGCCTCTCATAAACCTTCTTTTTGCCCCCAAGCTACTAAGAGAATCGGAAATAAGTGTATATTGTACAAAGTAAACTCCCTCAATGACTCCTGAGGCCTTGATAAGTGATGCCAGTGCCATCTGTACAAAAGGCGTGCCAGTGGTGGCAGCTGGCTACATTTAATTGGCACCATTGTGAAACACTGGGATATTTCATGCGTCTCAGGCATGGTCGTGTTTGAAGTTTGACTTGGTTCATTTCACTTACATGACTACAGGAGATAATGAGAATGCAACAATTCACACATTGTGTGCATCTGATCAAAGACAGGAGCTAACATGCGTAGTTTTGTAATCCACGGAGTCGTGCTTTTACCCTAAAATGGAAGCAAAGAAACCAGATGCAGGTGCAATCAGAGGTTTCAGCTTTCATCTCTTGCATATACCCAAATATATGTAAAGCAAGGAGGGCTGTTCCAGGGAAGCGGTAGTGGGGTGGGGAGGGGATGGTCAAAGGAGGGGAGTGGGGGTTAAAAAAAAAAGTTCACTGACCTGCCGGTCGACCTCTCCATCCTCTTCCTGGCTTCTTTGAGAACAGGAAGCAGGAACCACCCAGGCTCTCTAAGCCAATCACAACGCAGAGCTGTGATTGGTCTGAGGGCCGTAGTTTGGCACTCAGACAGGGAATTGGAGCCTGTGCATGCGCACGACTGTTTGGCCGTCTCAAGACGGCTGGCCAAACAGTCATGGGCACATAGTGGGTTCCAACACTCCTCCACCGTACGATGCCTAGCCAGCCCGGCAAAACTAGAATGGTAATAACCTTGTGTATCATTTTATTTTTCCTTTTATATCAGTGCTGAAAGGCAGTGGGGCGACACGCCTCCATCTTAGTAGAGGAGCGGCCCCTGATGTAAAGTAATTGCAGTGGGCAAAAATATAAGCAAGCTCACTTCCACAATTTCCAGCCCTGAGATTTCTCTGATAGAAAGTGAAGTTCCTGGCATAGAAGATGTGAAATGTACCGAACCTACAATGGATACCTATAACCTATAATGTTCACTTCGAATAATTCTAGTAAGATTATTTTAATAAGATGGTCTTTCCTGAGCTATTAGTAGATAGGAACCCTCACAAGATGCCAATTGGAAGTTCCTGAGTACACACAAACCCATGACTAGCAATGCAGCAGAGAGACAAGACTCTGTCTAATGTGGGCCCAGGCATTGATTATGGTGTCAGGTGCCCATACTGACTGCCTTAGCAAGAAGACCATGGCTTGTGCATGTAATGGCTACTAAGCCATCATAAATCCAACAGTGAGGGCTGAGGTCTTCGACTATGTTATGTTATACTGATTTTATAACGCGCACTATTACTCAAGAGTATCCTGGCGCGGCGTCATCCTATTCCCTTCTTCTGGAGCTGTGGGCCACACAAACTGCGCTATGGATTCTGCTTAGTGGTAGTAGAACCCAATGGGGATGTGAGCAGAGCAGGTAGGTCAAGTTTCAGTTTCTGTATGCTTTGTCCAAGCAATGGAAGCCCACATTACAATATTAAAAGTGTTGTCTCTTAGGTGGCCAGCTAGGTGATTCTCGCCCCTCCACCCAGTGCAACCAAGACCCCTCCCTACCCCCCCCTCTCCCGCTTTCCAAATTCGCAATAATTGTAGCTGCTCATGTTTACCTTAAAGAGTCGTGAGGTCCCAATTCACAATCTGTCTTGCCATTAGTAAATGGAGATTCAGCAGCAACGTATGAGCAAGCCACAGCTGCCCACAAAAAATATTTGTGGATCAACCCCACAAGATATTTACCCTGGAATAGGCATGTTTTCACCATCACCAGAGCACAGCCTTCACTATTAATGTTTGGGCTTCTGAATCCATTCGGGAACGATAAAAGTTTTTTTTAATGTGCTTAGCATCACATCTCAGCAGGAATCATGAAGTTGTTAAGGAGTAATACTATTTATGGGATTTCCAGACCAGCACTTCTGAGTGATATTTTTAAATCACAGTTATAAGTGACTTTGGAGTAAGTACATAGAGCGCCCTGAGCATGCACACACGGTTTGATAGATTCCCGAAAGTGTGCACGACCTGGGATTTAAGATGAAAAGTCAATGGCAAATGTTCTTTATGATCCTATAAATGTAATTTACCCTTCATTGGTAAAAGCCTTTTATCACAAACTTGCACTGAATATTAAAATGTACTTTTCTCGGATGAAATATTTATATGTTTTTCAGTTTCATCATTTCAAAAAAAGGACTGATAAATGCAATTTCATCACACCTATCTCTTTTAGTCAGCTGGGAATGTTACCAGTTTGTGAGTGTTCGAAAATGAGAAGCTTTAATAAAAGTGAAGACTAAAACTTGCCTGCTTTAGGTGCTGAAAACACAAAGGTAACCTGTGTAATACAATCCAACAGAAGCTACTTAATTCTTTTTTCAATTACTATTACATTTCTCGTGTTATTGAAGCATCCTGGCAAACGGCCTTGGCATACACATGTAATAAAACGTTCAAGTGTGTGCAGTACAAATGCATAAGGTACGATTTGCAGGACACAGAAGTATATATAAAGTTCTGCACTTACGTACATGAATTCCTATATGTTTACCACGGTCAGAACCGAAGCAGAAAAACAAATATTTCTTACCTGTACAATGAAAGGAAAAGTAGTGCTTTGGATTTCCATCTCTTAACGGCCATTGTAGGAAAGGTCCCAAAGGGTGTATTCATTCCTAGGATGTTGAATAGAAATTATAGCGCATTAGTCAGTCTGAAATGCAAAAAGTAAAGTACGCATGTAGACACAGTGCAAACTCTTTACGAATATGGTAATTTGTTTTAGGCCATTCAAGAATATTTAATTAGTTGGTCAACCAATGCTCTCACAGCCTATGACATCAGTAAATAAACAAATCTAAAATAATGCCTATGTGTTTATTATGCATGATAGTGACTAGGCATTTGACTAGGCATGGTGTCTTTCTGAAACTCACAGTAAACAAAACAAACTCAATTTGTAAATGCAATTGTGTCCATGGTTACAAAGTGCTGCTTGTTCTGATTTGTCCAGGTTCTTGCTAGGCCTATGTGCATGCCTGTCCTACCTGTGGAACTAGTAGAATTTCTGAGCGGATGCAGTTAATAGAAATGACGTCGTTGGGCCTGCCACTGCTCTCCTCACCCTGTGTCCAGGGGTGGGGGGATAAAGCATAACTGACTATCCCAGGCCTGTGCTCCTCCATCTTCGTGGTCAGTGAATAGGGGCGTGGACAGGGGAGTGGAGCATGAACTGGGCATGCCTCATGCACGCCTCATCACACTCTGCTGTTTGTAAGAGAATTACTTGACACACTCCTTTGGTTGGCTATGATTGGCTGCTAAACCAGGGTGTGGTTTTGTGCTCACTTGGTTCCAGCAATCATGTGAGCGATCTTCACAGCTGAGAGCGAGCCATTTCTCTTTCTTGATTTCAAACCGACCTCAGGTGTAGATAATTACTATTTTGTCATAGGCGTCGCACAGGCAAGACAAAACACATGTTTTCGGGATCAGTGTGGGACATCAACAGGACCAACATAGGGCTGGCTGCAGTCTCATTCTGGTATTCCTTCCTGCTTTTTTCATTGGTTCTACACGGATCCCCCATAAGTCTCAGTGCCTCTTCGACTGCGCATTCAAGGCCCCAACTCATAGTCGGTTGGAGAGAAATTACCGCATTGAATTTCTCACCACCTGATTCTGATAGGGTAGTCTTCATAACCGGTTTTTCCATGTGTGGGAAAACCATACCTTATATTTCCAGCTGATAATTCTGCCAGGATGATTATATGAGGCTTTGGCAACAGCCAAGCCTCATTCCCTGTTTTTGTTTTTAATAGAGGTGAGAATGCTATCCTTCTGTCTGCAAAAAAACAAAATCATCCTCTTCCCTCCCATCCCTATTCCACCCTCACCCCAGGTCCCCCGTTAATTTACCATCTGCCAGAGTGGGGGATAAAGATGTGCATTAAACCCCCATGGAATTGGGAGTTCTGTGTGTTTTTACGACCAGAAAAGTCAGTCCTACACAGGTGTTCCCTATTTCATGAGATTTATTTGTAATTGCACAGTGCTGGATCGGGGTTACCTCGTGATAATGGTAAAAGCACATGCGTATTTACCATTCCCCCAGTATTTTGCAACTTGTAAGCAGGCCGTAGGTGTCAGGCAGAGGGACAGAGAAAACAATTGGTGAGTGTCCTGAATAGGCGTTTCCTTTTGATTACCAGTTGCCATTTGCCTAAGTCTATAGTACCTTCCTTTTAAATTCTTAAATTCAAGCGTACGTGCATACACCCACACCCAATAAAAACGGAAACAAATTTAAATTCCAAATTTTTGTATAGCTACAGTTTTGATTTTGTCTGTCTCCTTGGGCCACTCAATTTGTTCCAAATCACAAAACTCCTCCCTTTAAATCTTTAGCCATCTCCACCATCCCAATGCTACAGCAGTGACCTCATGAACATGGATTCACAAAAACGCCAGGGGTAGCGGAAGTGACCTCACAACTCAATGGCATCATAGGAAGTGACATTATATCACGTTAGACCCTGAATCCTAGGAAATAATGCACAAGGCCTAAGTCCCGTTGACATCATAACAATTGACATCACTGAAGTCTAGTGTATACCTCTAAGAGAAAAAGTATTTATAATTCACAGGGGAATGAAGTGGCCAGGCCCACTAGCACTAATTTGTAGGGACTAAATAGTATATATTAACTACTGAGGAACCCAGAGGAGACTGTTCTGTTAAAAAACATATTTTCATTCAAGTGTTCACAGTAATGAACCTTGGCCACAATTTTTTAAAATGGGACTTTAAAAATCTGTTTAATATTTTTTATTTATTTCATCGTATTTGTAAAATCAATAATGGCCACTCCACTTTTTAATTCATTCTGCAATGTAAAAATAATCTCCCAGTGGGATCTGCAGAAGGCAAACAGTGTTCTTCAGAACACTTGTTTCCCCTCTGTGTCTGATACTGCTTTTTCCACCTCTGAGGTTAGAGGTTGCAAAAGTAGAGCTAACGGTAGCAAGGCGTAGCGGAGACCCCTGCAGGACCTTAAATACATTTTGGGAGCAAAGTATTGAAAAATCTCAAAAGGCACAAACCCATAAAGATCATGCTGTAAGTTATTTATTGATGCAACCATTCAACTCTAGCGTCATTAGACGTTATTCAATTGAAAATGTGGAGAAGAATACTAAAACAATTACACAATAATGGGAAATTAACAGGTTAGATAACAAAAACCAAAAACGTACCGAATCGGTAAATACCAGTCGGTAAAACACCGTATCGGTATTACACGACTCGGAATTTACCGAATTCATATTTTCCGAATCGGTAAATAAGAAATGGTAATTTACCGAATCGGTAAATACCGAATTCATATTTACCGAGTCGGTAAATAAGAAATGGTAAAAAAGGCCAGTTGAGATGTAGCAAAGTCAGAAAATACCGAATTTCATGAAATTCGGTATTTAAGAGTCGGTATTTACCATGGATTGGAAGCAGGTGGAAACCAGGAACAGGATATATAAGAAGGTCCCAAAATGCAACTGTGCAACCACAATGGCGGCTTTCTACGTTATTGCAAGGCGGCTACGGATACAGGCAGCAGGAGAGAGGGTCTGGCTAAGGGAGGAGCAGGTGTATAGGCAGAGGATCACCCTCTTCCAACTCACTGAAGCAGAGATCCTGCAAAGGTACCGACTCCACCCCAGAACCATCCTGGACTTGATCAGGGACCTCCAGCCATATCTGGAACACCCAACCCCAAGAGCACACGCCATCCAACCCATGTACAGGTGCTGTGCTGCCTACACCTTCTTGCCTCTGGGAGCTACCAGCACGTGATAGCCACAGTAGGTGGGGTGTCCCAGAGCTGCCTGTCACGGTTTTTCAGAAAATTCCTTGATGCCATGATGCAGAGGATGGAACACTACATTGAGTTCCCTGAGACACCTGCAGAACTAGCAAGGACAAAAACCGATTTCTATCAACTTGCACAGTTCCCGCACATCATCGGCTGTATCGATGGGACGCACATCCCACTATGCAGCAACTGAACACATATACAGAAACCGGAAGTCCACACATTCAATCAATGTGCAGGTGATCTGCAACGCTAGCAACATGATAACGGACATTGTAGCCAAATATCCTGGGAGTACCCACGACTCCTACATATTCACCAACAGTGGGATATACAGACGTCTTGTGGCTGGTGAATTTGGTGATGGATACCTGCTGGGTAAGTATGTGTGAGACACCCTGATAGTCCATGCAGAAGGAGCACTCATGAGTATGTGACTAATCAAAAAATCCTTTCCCACCCAGGTGACAGTGCATATGCCCTGCGGTCATTTGTGCTCACCCCCAACTTGAACCCATCCACCAGGAGCGAAAGGCGTTATAACGTGGCACACAGAACAACACGTTGCATGGTGGAACGTACTTTTGGACTGCTGAAAAGTAGATTTAGGTGCCTCCATAAGAGTGGAGGTGCACGTCAATACACGCCAATTATCTGTTGCAAGATTATTGCGACCTGCGCCATGCTGCACAATCTTGCCACCAAGGAGGGCACAGAGATTGAACTAACATATCATGAGGACATAGATGATGGGACAGTACAAGCAGATCACAATGCAGCAGGAGCAGCACCAGCAACAGATGGTCGACTGCGACGCGCAGAAATCACCAACAGATACTTTTAATAGAGCGATGACACACAGGCATGTCCATTTTTTGGAACACTCACTTTAATATGCACTACTGCACTATCCAAAAGCACATATATCAAATTAAATGCACTTTGCACACTGGTTGGCCAAAGTTCACTTCACTGTGACCTGTCCTGTGTTCATTATGTTTCTCAATGTTTGCGTTTACGCATGATGTTTTGCGAGCCACGGGGCTGGGGGTCTACCTGCGCAGTCGTGCCGGTGTCATCAGCATGGAGTCTGCTGCTCCTACGAATGTCCTGTACAGGCGTGCTGGACCCACTCCTGCTTGTTGACTCCTCAGTGTCCCAAACACATGTGTTACCACCTGTGGCTGTCTGCTGTGTCAGCAGTACCTCCATTGCAGAGGTCACCCTCCCTAACCCTCTGGACAAGTCACTGCAGCAGTGTACAATGTCAGTCTGCATGTTTACAGAGCGGCGGCACAGCAGTGTATTAGAAGTTGCCAACCGGTTAATAGACTGATTCATTAGCCTGACCTCGCGCCTATACCTGCGCCTCTCTTGGTGGTCACTTTCAAGCCTGTCACAGAGGGAGCCCATGCGCACCCCCATGTCCCTCACCCCCTCTGCCATGGACTCCATTCCTTTGCCCATTGCCTCCATTCCTTTGCCATGGCACCTATCCCCCGATCGATGTCTGACATCCTGGTGTTCCGGATGCGCACTTGTCTGTGCACTGCCATGATACCTTTGGCCTGCATGCGCTGGACCTTAACCATTGTGGCTTCCAGCCCAGCAAAGACCCCCTGCACATTCTGCCCCTCATCCCATTGACCCATGTTGGCCTGCGTGGCCAGCCAGTGGTGGTGTGCTAGGTCTGGGAGCCTCGACCACTTCCTCATCGGAGCTCTCCAGGATCCTTAATGGTGGTACGTCCTGCCTCCTTGGCCTCACATGCACAGGGGACCCTGAGCTGGGTGTTGTGGCATCTGCAGGTGCTGGCGGAGTCTGTGTCTCGAACAGCAGGGGCGACAGTGGCTGTGCAGTGGTGTCTTGCTCCATTGCTGTGGGTGTGTGGGTTGTGGTTGTATCCTCAGGGACAGTGCTAGGTCCAGCTGTGTCTGTGGCCTTCTCCCTCGCAGCCGTTGTTGTTGCACTAGACTCCCCTCCCTGCGCTGCCCTGCGCGATGACTCTCCTGTGGACAGACATGGACAATGATCAGCTGTGTGTTTTCCTAACACAGATTCCTAACAAACATTTTCATTTGCCTAAACTGTTTGTGTATGGGGAGTGTGGCATGGCATGCAGGGTTCGGTGTTGGCAGCTTTGATGTATGTACCTATGACTACGACTACCATGATGCATTGCTGGTGACTACAGTCATGTGTGCTGGATTGTGAGTGAAGCACCCACATTGGGGAAAGGGCCTGGGAATGGGTGGGGTACATGTCCCTGCATCTTACCTTTCTTTCTTGCAGCTCTGGCTGAGCTATCAGCATCCCCGATCCCGTGTATGCTCTCAGGCTCCATGGTGGATTCCACGAGCTGCTCCAGTTCAGTGAGGCTTGGAGCACGGCTCTTCCCCCCACCTGTGGCTGCTGATTCCTTCCTCTGGGTGGCAAGCTTCTTTTTGGTGGTGATCCTCAGATCATACCACCTTTTCTTCATGTCATCGATTTCGCGATGAGTCACTCCTAGGGCATTGACCTTGCTCTGGATTGCCAGCCAGGTGTTCCTCTTGACAGACTCAGCTACTTGCAGAGACTGTCTCCCAAACAGCTGGCTGTAGTGCTGCACAACCTCCTCCACCAGCACCTGGAGCTCTGTTGGGCTGAATTTCATCTTCCTCTTTCTGTACCCGCCATCTTTTTGTGCCTCCTGGAACTCCATGGTGTAGCTATGCTGGTCTCAGTGCAGCCTGCTCCTCTGTCTCCCCTCCAGCTCTCTCTGCAGTTCTGTTGCTCTGTACCTGCATGGGTGTGGCCACCTCCAGGTACTGGGGTGTGGTACTTGCATCTGATTGGTTGATCTCTCAGATGCTTTGTTGTGGGGTCTGGTGGGTGTCCCTGATTGGTTCACAGGCTCAAATGTCATGTATTCGAATTTTCGAGATCGGAATTTACCGAATCGGTATTTACCGATTCGGTAAATACCGATTCGGTGTCTCCCATTCATTCCTATGGGACTGGAGGGCCATAGGGTTGTATGGGTGTTACCGAATCGGATATTACCGATTCGGTAAATACCGATTCGGTATTTACCGAGTGTGGATACCGATTGTTACCGAATCAGTATTTTTGACCGGATATTTACCTACATATGGTTTTCGGGTTCATAAATACCGATTCGGTATGATTCGGTATTTACGAATCAGTAAAAAAAAATTACCTACATCGGGCCCTTGGTATTTTAAAATCCATTAAAATGTATACAATAAATATTAAAAAGGAATTAAACTACAATAGACTATTGCCGAATATCAACTTACATTATTTCAAATATGGCTTAAAATCAATCTCATCAATATACAGTTCTTCCAGGGGTGTATTGCACAGGAGCTCAGAGCTAAATCTTCATATGTCTGTCACTAATTGTTTTGAACGGATTACCCAAGCCCATTTTAAAAACTTAGCCACAGCAACAGCAATTGTAGGGGTGGGGTCTGTACATACAATTCTAAGAGCCTCTTCATGCCTATGTATCCCAAGCAATTTACATAAAGGCTTGATCCACATCGTTCTGGGGGCAGTATACATGGGGCAGAAGAAGAGGAAATGGCTTATAGACTCTTGTTCCTCCCCACACTTTGGACATCTGTCGTTGCCATTTTTTCCCACCTAATTTGCTGTGAACGACCTTACTGGGAGGGTGCCCACTCTGAGTTGAAAATAGAGCTTACGATCCAGCTGTTTCCCAATAATGTCCCAATAAGGCTCCAGAATCGGATGGGCCTTGATATCCATGAAACGGCCTGTCAGGTGCCGGGAGAGACCCTCTGACCTCGCTTCTCTAATCACCATCTCCCAGTACTTTAAAAAAAAAAAAGTTTTGGAGGAGAAAAGAGCGTTTTCCGGGTCTTCCCACAGTTCCCTCATTCCCAATTTAAAAAGTAAAGACTGAATGGCCTTCAACCAGTGTATTTTTAGGGAGGAATCCTTAGTCATTATCTCCCTCAAGCCCTGAGCATAGTGGCTTAATTCTTCTGTAGTCCATAGGCGGCGCCAGTAAAGTAGAGGCCGCAAAAGGGTGAGGTCCTGTACCGCCTTTTTTCCAAGGTCCCACATTAGTGGTGTTAACGGGGTACTTGCGGTAACGCTAGTAGCTTTTCGCAGAAATTAGTTTTCGGCTAGCGTCAGTTTCCCTAGATCTTCAAACCCCCAAAGTTCGGCTCCATAAAGGGCCGAACTTAGAACCTTCATCCCATATACTTCTAATAATGGGCTAATGGGCTTTGTCAATGAAGAGGTGATTTTTTTCAGGAGAATGCCTGCCTGCTGGCGGTGTTCTAGAACTACAATATCTAATTGTCTAGACCACCCCAGATCTCTCTGGAGGGTAACCCCCAAGTAAGTGAAGGCGTCTACCCGCTCCAGCGGGGAGCCATTCATATGTATCGTCCCTCTAAAAGGCCTGGCAGTCCCATGAGCTTTACGGCCAGGGAGGACCATAAACTTGGTTTTTGCCGTGTTTATTTCTAAGCCCCTATCGAGACAAAAGTCTTCATAGCGCCGCAGCACTTGCTGGAGCCCACTAGGCGTTTTTGAAATGATGAGGGTATCGTCCGCAAACATGAGGATCGGAACCCGCTCACCAGACAACGCAGGGGTGTCGGTCGGGACCAGGGAGAGGAAATCCGCAACCCCGTTCACGAAGAGCGAGAACAGGGTCGGTGCCATGACGCAACCCTGCCTCACTCCCCGCTCTACGGGGAAGGGTTCCCTGACCTCTCCCTGGCGACCCCACCGGACCCGAGCGAACGTACCCTCATGTAAGCGGACGATCAGGCTCAACAGTTCAGGTGGCATCCCCTGCCCTGCAAGAACTTCCCATAATGTGTTTCGTGGGACCAGGTCGAAAGCCGCCTTTAAATCAACAAAGACGGCAAACAGAGTTCCCTTTTCCAGGACCACGGTACGCCAGTATAACATTATAAACCGGAAGACCTAGTCTATGGGACTTGTTTTTGGGCGGAAACCAGCCTGGAGGTGACTCAAAATATTGTCATTATCCATCCAGGTCTGAATTCTCCCCAAAACCAGCCGTCCCATGATTTTTTGTATGCAGTCAATTAGACTTATTGATCTATAGTTGGCTGCGAGCGACTTATCCCCTTTCTTATACACCGGCACTATTTATGCCCCTTTCCAAGATTTAGGTACATCCATACCTTGTGCTACGGCGTTAGCCACATACAAAATGTAGACCCGCCATCGCCCTCTGTTATTTAGGAATAAATCTGCGGGGACACAATCCATGCCGGTAGCACGACCCTCTGTAACTTGATCCAAAGCCCTATCCTCTTCCCTTAAATTAAAAACAGGCTCCTCATAAAAGGTATAATCAAAAGAACATTCACTATTTTCAGAAGCACTATTGGCGTATTGGGGCTTAAAATAGTCAACCCAAGACTTTCGGTCGACATTGTTTTGGGGGTTCTCACGGTGCCCTCCCCTGTCCCATTTAAAAATGTCCCAAAAAAGTTTGTGATTCTTTGCGTTACACGCCACTTTTAGATCCTGCCACATGCCCTCTTCCCATTCCCTTTTAGCTTTCTATTGCTTAAGCCTATAGTTTGCTCGAGCCTGTTTTATTAAACACATATCTTTGGATTTTAAGGCTTGACCCAGCTCAACCCTGGCTTGGCGGCAAGATCCGTCGTACCATCGCTCAGGTTTTTTAGTTTGTGTTCTTCTTTTTCCTGAGCTAGGTTTACAGAAATATGTTTTTAATTTAGTGAAAAGCCTATAGTTTGCTTGGGCCTGTTTTATTAAACACATATCTTTGGATTTTAAGGCTTGACCCAGCTCAACCCTGGCTTGGCGGCAAGATCCGTCGTACCATCTCTCAGGTTTTTTAGTTTGTGTTCTTCTTTTTCCTGAGCTAGGTTTACAGAAATATGTTTTTAATTTAGTGAAAAGCCTATTATGTACCTCCAACAGAAGATTAGGGGGAGATCCATTCAGGGTGGCTGCCTCCATAGCCTCTAGGGCCCCTGCCAGATCTTCCTCAAGATTGTCAATAATATCCTGTAAATCTGCAACTTGGCACCATTTGAGGTGGCGCTCATCATTTGCCAGAACTAAATCTGGAGGGGTATTACCCTCATAGGGATCGTCCACTTTATGTATGCCCAGATTAAATATTGCAGACAGGGGATTGTGGTCGCTCTCAATACGAGTCACTACCTCCATATCAAGGAGAGTAGACCACATCTTCAAGGGGATAAGTAAGTAGTCTATATTGCTTGCCCTGAAGCCATTGTCAAAAGTTTCCTTTACCATTTTATCCGACAATGTGCACCTATTGGCAGCTCGGAGCTCGTTTTCAATGCAGAGGCCCTTTAACTGTATTGCGGCCTTGGTCCATTTTCTTATGGGTTTAGTGTCAAGCTGAGGAACTCCCCACCTGGCATCCTCATCCTCTGTTAGATGTATGTCATCCAAGCCTAGGGGTTTGAAAGTAGTATTGAAGTCACCGGCAATTAGTGACAATATTTTGGGGGGGTCGCCTGAAGTAATTTATCCAGTTCCACTACAACTTCAGATTTCTTTCCCCCTTGAAGCCCCCTTGCATAAACATTATAGATATCAATTACTAAGTTAGCAGGAAAACTAAACCTAACACCAAGAATATCATTACTTACGACTGGGAGCAACTGGGTTTGACATTTTAGAGACTGCCTAACCCACTTCACTAAACCCCCCATAGGACGACCGTGGCTTTTCTTAATAGCAGGCACAAAGAAATAAAAATATCCTACTCTAAACATTGGTTCAACCCTCCACACCTCTTGAAACAAACAAATGTCAAAGCGATCAATGAATTCTGCCTCGGCCTGGGAATTTAGTTTTGACCCCAGTCCCGCGACATTCCATGAGACCAACGATGTGTGACATAGAGGTCCATCACGTGTTGCGTCCAATTCGCCCCTTAAGTGGCAGGCCCCTGTGCCAAGATGTACATTATTGTGCTTGCCCAAGAGCAGATCTACATTTGGCTCCTCAATAATGATGTCACATGTATTACTTTGGCCAACCTCAGCCTCCCCTACTTCCCTAGTTTTTAAAGTAGACACTTGCCCTATCCTGGTCTCTGTCCCCTCCCTTGTATTCCCTGTTCTACTACCCAGGGCAGACCTTTGCGGTTCATACTGTCATTCACAGTCCCCTAGCCCCGACAAGGCCTGGAATCTGTTAAACAACCTTATTTTCCCTAGTGGACAGGGGTTTGATAAAACTCCATGTGGGAACGTATCCTTCTCAAAGGAAACCGGAATCGGGGGGCCATAAAAATAAGCTAAGGGTAGAACGTGTATCCCATTTGGCTGATCGTTATTGGGCCAATTACAGATGTAGTTTACACATTTCTGGTCTCTAAAATTGATAACGATGCAGTCTCCTGCCACCGTCTTACAACCCCTGCCTATCCAATTAACTCTC
The DNA here is from genome assembly GCF_964261635.1 of Lissotriton helveticus. Classification (NCBI taxonomy): domain Eukaryota; kingdom Metazoa; phylum Chordata; class Amphibia; order Caudata; family Salamandridae; genus Lissotriton; species Lissotriton helveticus. The sequence goes on from NC_136065.1 coordinate 956,563,773, forward strand.
CTAACCCCTATTATATCAGCTCGCATATTAACTGGCAAAGGGCGGTTCTTGTTAAGCCAGAAAATACATTTATGCTTTAGGTCTAGGTATGATTCTCGTTTTCCCTGAATTACTGGTGGAACCCCTACCAAGACTACCACAAAAGGGGCTGATTGGGGAGGGAGGTCAATGTAGGGTAAAGAAGGCTCATTGTGAGTTCTGGGTAAGCCAGGCAAATTTTGCTGTCCAGAGTCCAACCTGGTAATAACATCCTGATTTCTCTCTTTACTCAAAGGTGTCACTCCCACCCCTGTGTGGTTGGGCACCTGGGGGATCTCTTTCCGGGCCAAAGAAGTTTGGGGCACCCCTCTATCCTTGCATGCATTTCCCGCCCCTTTCGAGGCAGGTGGTTGAGAGTTAGTGGTGTGCACCTTGTCAGTAGCTGAGGGTGGTCCAGCCCCCTGTCCTGAGCCGGCACCACTATTGGGACCAGTTGCGCCATGGGCTACAGGTGTTTTCGCCCGGGCAATGTGGCCATTGTGCCTCGGACCTGCCTGTTTCTGAGCTGTTACCAGATTCAGTTCAAGGCAGACTAGTCTATTTTCAATAGAGTCCAACCGCTCATGCAATGGGTGGCACAATTTCTTAAAAGTGCCCTCCAGTCTTTTCCAAAATAAAGGTCCCAAGTCCCAAGTCCAAATATGACTCTTCCCCCCTGGTATCCAAATGGCTTTCCTGACCATTTTTGTTGGCCACGCCATGTTGTAATTTGGTGTAGTCACTGCTAGGTCATCGACAGGAACAGTATTTTTACATGACCTTGCTTTTTTTCCTCCAGCATTAATTTGCGGCCCAGGATGCTTCCTTTTTGCTTGTACCCTCCCCTTCGGCTGGACCATGGTTGGTTTTACTTGCCCAGTTTTAATGTTAGGTGAAGGTGCTCTCTCTGCGTCACTTGCAGGTACTCCATCTCCTAACGAATTTCCACTTATGTTCAGGATGGTTACTGACTGAGGCGAGAGGGTGGTTACCACTCCCGACGGAGGAAGCGTGCCCTGTGAGTCGGTATGTAAGTGTATCAGAGATCTGGCTTCTGCCGACGGCCCAGCGAAGACCTTTTGTGAAAAGATGTATCCAAGGATAGTCTATTCTCGGTTAGTTCAATATCCTTAGCAAGTGCGGCAGATACCCTAATGAGAAAGTTATCTAGGGTTCCCAATAATGAACCACCTGTAGATTTCCTGCTGCTTGGACCAACATCTGGTGGAGTAGCCATCTTTGCTTAGTCCTGGATGTTACTCTGTGCAATTTGCTGATACAGGAAAGTAGATGTCACAACTATTTATTGTATTACGACACTGACCTTTTAGGTGCTGCGACAGATCTCAGAGGGGTGGCCCGTCCCGTCCTTGGCCGGGCTTAAACGGGCCCGCCCTTTGCCCGGGCTTTGCCCGGCTCTTCCCACGCTTGTCCCGCGACGCAGGGGTGCGCGCTGCTAAATGCGCCTCCTGGCGCTGGTGTGTCGTCAGTGATGCGCGCCGCGGAGATGTAGTCCCGGGGCGGCGGCACGGTTGTCAGCGGTGATTTGCGGCATCCGGGCAATTGGGGCAGAGAAACACTAAGTCTTCCCCCTGCGCTGCCGTCCAGGTAGTCAATGGCCAAGTTTCGTGACAATTCAGGTTTCCACCCGCTCTGCCGGGGTGCGCGCTGCTAAATGCACCGCCTGGCGCTGGTGTGTCGTCAGTGATGCGCGCCGCCACTGAGGATGCCGGGAGATGTAGTCCCGGGGCGGCGGGTTGTCAGCGGTGATTTGCGGCATTCGGGAAATTGGGGCAGAGAAACACCAAGTCTTCCCCCTGCGCTGCCGTCCAGGTAGTCAATGGCCAAGTTTCGTGACAATTCAATTGTAATGATATTTGTATATTGTAATACTCTGTGCAAAAAAAAATCCGAATGGATGATAAAAACTGTGGATGTAGGTATATTTGTTTGGCTTTTTCAGGCAAAACCTTTTTAATAGTGCATCAGAAATAAGGCATTGATTTACAAATCGAGACATTTTCTCTTTAGATGCTGCAATATCCACATTGTCTAACTTTGGTATGACTGAAACTGCATACTGGCAACTCTCCTCCTATCTCTATGCCCAGTTCTAATCAACGGGGCGGTGCTCAGTCACCTGTAGCACCTGCATGGCCCTGTTATTATTTTACTGTGCAACACCTCTTCGGTTGCCTTATCAGAAAGAGATGTAGAATGGGCTAGAACTGTTTATTTTCTGTTGCAGAGTAGAAGGGGAAAGTACTCAATCTTAACTTTTAATTGGAGACCACTTTCAGCCATCTTCAGGCTAGAAGAGGCCTGCTCTCTTCCTGCAGATTGATCACCGTGGAAAATCCCACACCAGACCACTAAACACCAGGATGGCTGGTATTTAAATACATTCGTCCGTACATTGTCTCAGAATTCTTGTATACCTAAGTAACACACCTAATGGTGAACAACCTTTACAACGCAACTTTTACCACGCAGTGCCTTTACAACGCACCTTTTACAACGCAAACCATTACAACGCATTGCGCTGGGGGGCGCTCTAGGATAGGGAATAGGTTTAATGTACTATCCAACACGTTCCCTACTATCCACGGGGACTGGAGTTGGAATAGTAAATTAAACAATTCACTATCCAGCGCCTAAAAGCATTACGCGTTGTAATGGTATGCGTTGTAAAAACCGCGTTGTAAAAGCATGCGATGTAAAAGCATGCGTTGTAATGTCATACATCCACACCTAATAACTTGGAAAGTAAAATAGGTAGTATTTTATTATAGCATTCTGAGAGATCCTGCTTCTATGCACGTGTGTATAGTCCCCCAGTGTCTCACACAAAAATAAGGGGGAGAGGGTATTCTACTCCACTACCCCAACCCTCCAGTAATAACCTAAACACACTAAGAAAGGTAGAGAGGAATAAGGATCTATATAAAGCATGCATGGACACACACAGTGTTTGTAAAAGTTTCCCTCACTCACACACAAAATTGTGTGTAACATGCTTCATCATCGGGTCTGCTTACAATACACCCTGGCGTAGCCACACACAGGGTGGAGCATAGGAAGGGGTTCCTAATTCTCACAGATATACCCACCCCTTTCTACTTTTAATCCTGTCCATGGGACTCTGGAATAAAATAATATATAGAGTACCCATGAGGCAGTTTTAATATCACTTTCACTGCACCTGTCCTTTCCACGCTTTCCCAGTCAGGGTTGGTAACACTTTGTACTCACCTTCTGTATATGAACGTTTTTGTTTGTCTGTTTTGTTTTATGTTACCCCCACCCCTATGCTCCACCTTGTGTGTGGCTACGCCAGGGTGTATTGTAAGCAGACCCGATGATGAAGCATGTCACACCAAATTTTGTGTGTGAGTGAGGGCAACTTTTACAAACACTGTGTGTGTCCCTGCATGCTTTATCTAGATCATTATTCCTCTCTACCCCTTTTAGTCCCCCAGTGTGCCAACAGTGTGCTGTACCTGACTCTAGGGTTATAACTTGAAGGTTTGAGGTTAGATCATCAAATCACTTTTGTGGTGGATGGAATATCACTACCACACCAGCAGGGGAAATTTTGTGAAGGCAATTTCACCAAGCTATCATGCAACTGTCAGTACCCACATTAAAAATGTCTCAAACATATTAGATGTGAACCCCTAGCACTTCACCATTACTTTTATGGATTTCTGTGCAAAACCACAATGGTTTTGATGGTTGACTTGCACAACATAAATGAAATTGACAGAGGGCAAGCCACCCTATTTTGGACAGCTGGTTCCAAACATTTAATCTGGGATCATGTCTGCCAGATCCATCTTCTTCATGACGCAGTTGGCGCAGTTGACGGTGTATCTTGTAAGTGAAGGCATTTTTCTTAATTCATGACATAATGCAGCATGTTTTGTGATCATCACATGCTGAAAAAAATGTGATAGGCTTCTCTTTTTCAGGATCTTCACCACAGCCAATAATCTAAAAATGGCTCCTCAAAAGGAATATCTTTTGCTGAGGTATGGTTTTAGTGCCTGTTTCAAGTTATGATTAAGACCTTGAAATGGTGTTTCCACATAGCAAGCATGTTCTTGTAATGCCACTGGTATCTGTACCAGCCCTGATTGATCTTTATCAAGGGCCTCCGCCGCCCTATCAAATTTCATTTCATACCACATCTTTGGTTAAGGTTTTAGCTTTTGTAAATTCTTAATCATCTTAATAGTTTTATCATTCTTCTTTACACCTAAGAACAAATCTTGTGGAGTTAGAAGAGTTTGAGTTCTGAAATGTTATAATTATAGGGGAGGGAAAGTATTCGCTTATATGTCTGCTTTATGTTATATAGAATTCGAATAACCCTTGCTTTGTGCCAACCCAGAAAATAACTTAGTTAACAATTTTATAGATAAAGGCTCCACAAAGCAGTCAACTTGGTAAGCTCCTGCATTTTGATTGAAATAGAGCTCTCATGAGTTGTGTCTGTCTGTGATTTCATAGAAAAACAATTTAATGGAATACTATTACGGAGAAACTATTTCATCTAAATGGTTTAATGGAAATTTTCAGGATGAATGGCATTTCATAGAAACAAATTCATAGAATTCATCATCATCATCAACATTCTTTATTTCGGCAACATTTGCCATAAAAGATAAAACACACAGGAGAAGTCTGGCTCAGGGGTTAGTGGCAGCAGACCCGGAAGCTGAGATCGGTCCTGGACCAGGGTTCAATTCCCCGCCTCGGCGGGTCTTGGGCTAAAAATTCCACGGACTCGATAATTCTCGCCCCGGTGCCTCCTCGACTCACGGGTTCACACTCTGCGACTCTGGGCAATAGCTTGCTTAATCTCCACAACGGCCCCTCGCCTGACTTTCACCTTGTGGATACCCTGCTATCTCACAGGGGAATACCAGGAAGGGTTCCCTAAGCAAGCGCCGGGAAACCCACTGCGGGTAGCTGTGCGCTATATAAGCTCAACTACATTTACATTTACATTTACACCTTTATACAAATAAAACAATTAATTACATGGGCTCTTGGTGGTAGCTAGCTGGATGAATGCCAACTGTCTCCAGCTTAATGCTAAAAAAACGGAGGTCATGATTGTGGGCAAGCGGACGGATCTCTGGGGTGACAGGTGGTGGCCCCCTGAGCTGGGTGTAACTCCTATTCCAGTCTCAGAGGTAAAAAATTTGGGGGTTTGGTTAGATCCTGCCCTCAGTTTTTGTGGCCACACAAAAAAAGTGGCGGCCACCTGTTTTGGCATTTTACGAGGGTTGAGACCTATTTTGAGATACTTCGATGCTTCCACCAGGCAGCTGGTCATACAGGCATCCATACTATCTCGACTTGATTATGCCAGTTCGCTCCTGTTGGGGGCCAACCAGGCTGAAATCGCCCGGATGCAACGTGTCCAGAACGCCGCAGCTAGAGCCCTGGTAGGTTTACCGAGGTTCTGCTCTGCGGAAAGTACCATCCGTTCTTTGCACTGTCTGCCCATGGCACAGAGGATCCATTTTAAGACCCTGTGCCTTTCCTTCAAGATCCTCAAGTTGGCCTCCCCCCAGATTCTTGATAATCTTTTGGTGCCTTACGTGCCCTCGCGTTCCTTGAGATCTTTGGGTCAAAACCTGGTGGTGGTCCCGCAGTTCAGGCTGTGCAGGGCTGGAGGTCTGTCCTTCCGTTCTGGCTGCAAAATTGTGGAATTCTCTTCCGTCCTACATTCGTGAAATGGATGAGCTTTTGAAGTTTAGGAGGGCTATTAAAACGTTTTTGTTCCCTCATGTATCTTAGTACTTTGACCTGCGTGCTTCTGCCCTGATACTGCTGTGTTGTGTTTGGGTACTCTCTCTAAGCGCCGGGACGCCCCTTGGCTGGGGCAGCTGTGCGCTATAGAAGTGCTATTAACACAACATAACATAACATGGACAGTTAATCAAAGGTCATAAAAAAAGCAGCGTGGTTCCTTAATACATAACGTCATACGTGCAGTTTTAGTTAGTCCATAAGAACAATAAAATTATTAAAATATTGATTACATGTTGATATTTATTAAAATTTGACATTTATTCTACAGCCATGGGTAGTAAGCGTCTTCTCTTCTGCTAGAAGGTTTCCAGATATTTAGCTACCGCAAACACGATCATGCCAGAGAGGTCCGTTTTAAGAACCCTGTATGCCTGCAAGCAGTGGGTGAAGCCCAGGTTTTTACAGGCCGGTACGATCCAGTGTCTTCTTGCCTGCACATATGTTCGGCAAAAGAACAATATATGCAGCTCAGTTTCCTGCTCATAGTTACACCCAGGACAATGACTCAAGGAGGGCTCAGTCCATTTACTAGTGTAGGCTCGAATTGGTAAACTTCCATACCTCCACTGTAGGTACAATTTCCTGGTAGTGGTTGGAAATATGACATCTAGGATTCCCTCCAACTTATAAATGTCCTTAGTCTTTAAGAAAGAATCAGTCAGAGTACCAGACTGTACGCCCTGTCTGTGTGCCGCGATTTTGCTTTCGTGGTACAGTGAAAGCAACTGCTTCCGAGAGACCGTAGGGCAAGCAATCGCAGGATCAAAACACAAATTAGCTAATCCGAGGCACCCAAGCTCATTTTTTATGTATTGAAACCAGGGAATATTCCCTACATTCGGATAGGTCAGGATTTCTTGCAGCTCGGACCTATAATTCACCAACTCTGGTGTGGTCCAAACTCTGCACCAAAAAGGTAGGGGCCTGGCACCCAGATCTTCATCGAGTGGCCTTAGTCCCAGATCAAGCCTCATCGGCAGCAAGGGGGTGCTAGGGGGGAGTGATAGGAGCTGGCTGATAAATTTATTCTCAGTTGCCACCATCTCACGTTTACACACGTGGCCCCAGAGTTCACTTCAGTACATTACTGCTCCCCTGGCCTGCACTCTATATATCTCTAATGGGGGACCAGTCGCCTTGATGGTGGATTTGTTTTTATTTATAAGGCTAACAACTCCTCCCGCCAGTTGGGCCAGTTTAAGTTGTGATTTTATTTGATGGTGACCCCAAGACATGTTCTCATTTAGAGTCACCCCTAAGTATTCGAAGGTTCGGACCCTTTCCAGACTATTTGCACCAATACACGGGTTGGGGTGTGTTTTTGATGGGGGGTTAAAGATCATATATTTGAGCTTGAGAGTGTTAATCTCAAGGCCGTGCTTTTCACAGAATGCCTCAAAACCGTTGAGGACTCGTTGGATCCCCATAGGAGACTTAGACAGCAGCAGGGTGTTGTCCGCGAACATAATCGCCGGCACCCTGCTGCCAGCAAGTCTGGGGGCATCACTATCCTCTACCCCATTTAAATGGGCAATTACCCCATTGACATAGAGGCAGAACAGGGTCGGTGCCAAAACACAGCCCTGTCTTAGCCCCCTACCAACGGGAAATCTGTTAGATAGAGAGCCATCCCGGCCACATCTAACCTGCGCATAGTTATCCGTATGTAGTTGGACAACTATGTTTAAAAGGTGGTGCGGTACCCCTATGTTAGATAGGACAGACCAGAGTTTACTACGGGGTACGAGATCAAAAGCCGCTCGTAGATCTACGAAAACGGTATAGAGGCTGCCACCCTCCATCTTTACAGTTTTCCAATATAAAAGGGCCAGGCGGAAGATTTGGTCTATGGTAGAGACTTTCTTCCTGAACCCTGCTTGATAAGGGCTCAGGACTGAGTGATCAAGCATCCACTCTAATAGGCGGTCCAAAATCAGCCTCCCAAAGACCTTTTGTGGAACGTCTATGAGGCTAATAGGCCTGTAGTTGGCTGGGAGCAGAGGAGAGCCCTTCTTAAAAATGGGTACAATCTCTGCCCCCAGCCAAGTACTAGGAACCTCCATCCCACCTAGAATTGAGTTAAATGGGACCTGTAGGTATGGGGCCCGGACAGTTGGTTCATGTTTGAACAAGTCTCCCGGGAGCTTCTCCAAACCCGGGGCTTTCTCCGCTCTCAATTTGGCAATTGCGGTGCCAACCTCCGCCACAGTAAATACTTCCTGGACCACTAGAGGGATAGGGTCTACCACTAGATTACCTATGTCTTCTGCTTGATCTATACTAGCTTGTACATATAGGGTGCGGAAGTGAACCTCCCAGACACTAGGAGCAATATTAGCTTCTACTGCTGGTATTGGATCCACAGAGCAAGTTTTACCAATCTGCCAACATTTCCGGGCATCTCTAGAGTTAAGGGAACCCACCATTTCAGACCAATTTTCATTGTCCCACTCAATCTTGGCATTCTGGATTAGGTGTTTGTATTCATTCCTCTTAGCCCTGAGCAGCGCAGTGTTACCCCTTTGCTTCATGGCCTCAAGGAGATCAGCCTTGGCCTTCCTACAGGCTGTATTGTACCATGAGGCTTTCATCGGCTTACCTTTCTTTTTCACCACTTGCGGGTTCAGTACCTCCGCTAGAGCACTAGTAAGCTCCAAATGAAGGTCCCCGAATTTATTATAATTCTCCGCAGACGGGGGTAGTAAGGTAAGTTCTTCAACTCTTTGTAACATAGAATTGTTATTTTTTTGAAATTGGTTTCTGCATACTTATTTTTTAAGGGGTAAATAAAAAATCAGCAGGTCTTACTTTCAGAAACATTTTTGTCGAAGATATTTATTTCAATTCTTTATATCAACGTACATTGTTTCAGATTTATATATTTTACTTTGCCAAACAATTAATTTGGTTCTTTTTAATCCGCTGAACTCTCACCACCCCTAAACACACCCAAACTAGACCCATCCCTGACCCCTTAGTTTTCCATGATTTGGTTTCTTTCAATGCAGTTTCACAGTTTTCGTTAATTCACATACATATAAATCAAAGTAGTCCACAGTAATTTCAATAAGTTACATAGTGAGGATATCAAAAGTGTTGACTGCACACATAAACAAACACTGTGATTCAACCAATCAGATGAAAAAATAAGTTTGAATATAGAACTGTGACAAAAAAACATATTTAATGGCCATTTCATTATAAATAATTGACAATTCACTCTTACTATACCATTGCTGTATGAAACTATCAACAAAAGTAAAGCAGTCTCAGGCAGTCCTCACGTCATCAAAAGATTGAAACAGGTCATATATGCATCAATTGATTAAGAGTGTCATTGTAGCAATTTGGTTCCACCTATTTATTTCTCCAGGATTTTTCACTTTTGACTAGCTATTTTTTGGAAACTTACTGTATGTCAGTGTTGCTTCCTGAGGCGCACAGAAAATTCACAATAATTAGACTGAGTGTGTTTGCCACTTATGTGTACCTTTTTGGATAAGGCTGCTGTGACATAGCTAGTGTAACAGGTGCTGGGTGGTTTACACATTAATATGTGTGCACTTGTGTGTGCGCTCATTATGAGACTACTATTGTGCTCAGCCTGGTGATTGCACACAGGTACCCTGGCACAAAATAGACTCTGTAAGGGGCTGGCCTGGGATTGGCTTACTCATATTAATTGGCCTTCATAAATAGGGCTTACTGGAAATTCTGTAGTGCTTACACTGTAATATACAAATATGCAAAATGTGCCTTAAAGTGCAGTGTTGTGCCACTTAGGCCATTAGGGTGTCAAACTGAGGTTAAACGGTTGAGTTTGAAATTGCAGCTCTCAACAACGTGCATCCATACCTTATGGGACTTCAGAAACTGTCATATATCTCTATCCCGGCTCATAATCAGATTTCTGTCCTTTCTCCAACCTAACTGGGCAAAGTTAATTACACCTCCTCCCCACCAAAGGGGCCAACTGGCTCCACACACAAAAGGAACAATTATTAGTGAATTATTCAATTCCTGGTAAAGAAGGAGTAAAAAGGTAGATCTGTGTCTGATAGTTAGCTTGTCACACTGCACCGGGACTTGGAGACAAGGATGAAGCAGATACCTTGAGCCAAGGCAGGCTGGCCTCATATATTTGGTGGGAAGGTAACTGACAGTACTGTCAGCTAGGTGAAGAGCTGAGGTCCTCAGAGGAGCTCTGACCTAAAACCACTTGATGGTGCCATGTAGAATTTTCCCAGAATGTTGTGCAGGACAGTTGGGACAAGGGTAGAGGGATGATGTGACATTCAAGGATTGATCAGGAGTGCCTAGCATCTAAAACATTCCACCCTCACTTAAAATCTACCGCACAGGAGAAAGACAGGGAAAACAATTGTGGGCCTGGGCAGCGACACCAGAGGAAGAATGGCCAGCTGGAAAGAGGAACCACCTGATGCCCTGCAAGATGAAATAGTGACTTTGTCACAAGCTGACTATCAGTACCTGGATGGGTGTCTCCACAGCCAGTGGCACTGGTCCCCCTAACCCCACTGAGGACCAGTTGGGGGAGCCCTGAATTCCACTCGCCCCCAGTTGCTCTGCAAGACGTTGTCACAAGCTGACTATCAGTACCAGGATGGGTGTCTCCAGAGCCAGTGGCACTGGCCCGCTAACCCCACTGAGGACCAGTAGGGGGAAGCCCTGAATTCCTCTCCTCCGCCAGGTGCTCTGCAAGACTGCCATGAAGCTCTGAGGCCTGGGAGTGTGGGCAGGATGGTGCTCTGCTGACTGGTTGCTGAAGGGCTGTGCTAGAAGATGCCCCCACCAGCAGAAGTAAGGTGAAAGAGACGGCTTGGACAGGCAGACAGTAGATCAAGCTCCCTGCAAAGTGCACCCTTCAAATGGCCAGTAGGTCTGATGAAACTACCCCTTGTGGCTAGGCCTACCTACTAGGACAAGCAAGGACCAAAAATTACCTAAATTGGCCCACAGCAGAATAGATATTCAGCTTTACATATCTGACCTTTGACAAGCAGTTGAGCAGGTGGCGCTCTGCCCGATCTCCTTCAACTAATCACTCAGGGTGGGCTAGTGCTGAGGGAGTCAGAGAATCTGTATTTACTTTAATATTTGGGATGGGGTATGTGCAGCGCCCCTCTCCTTGAGTCAAATTTCAACCCCAGAGATCCCATCTCCTGGGCAGCACCACATTACATTTTAACCAGTAGGACCCCATCACCACTGGGACCAAGAGGAGAGCAGTCTGGCTACAGCTAGGAATGTTGCCCACCCCAGTGCCAGTGTATGGTGGAGCGGGATACACCAGTCGTGGAATGACCTGCTCACACTCCTCAAAGGCCTGGGAATGGAGAGGCAAGAGCTGAAATCAACAGTTACCGTCACCTGGTTGGAGCAGAAGGAACTGCTGCCAAATCCTGCACCCATCATGGAAGGTGACTGGGGCTCCAACACCAGTCCTAAATGATCTTAGCAGCTGTGAGTGCCGGAAGTGGGACCGGGACACCCTTAAGAAATAAAAAAAAATAGGAAAAACAGCCTGTCCTAGGCATAGCAACAGCTTGTTATGTACACTTGTGACTTGGTCATTTCTCAAGACCTTGCGGTTACAGCTAAAGTCCAGAACTTCAACAACTAGTATGGTGTAATAAGCCAACTGGAAAATATGCAGCTTAAGGCTGTGAAAAAGTAAAAACAGACCCTCAACTTTGACACACTCTGCAGTTCTCTCCTATTGAGTGTGACAAAATGGAACGCAAAAAAATATGGATTCCACAATAATAATACCACATATTATTGCCTCTCAGCCTTTGAAAATCTTTCAGTCAGGCTGTAAAAACACAGCTGCAGAATCTTGCCAAACTTAACAACATCCATTACTCACATCCAAAAGGCTTTCTCTCTTGTGTAAGCACCAAGAGTATCACCTTTTTTAAAGATTGGAGATGTTACTATGGTATTTGAGCACTGATTCTGTGTAACCTATTCATGGTGGAAGACACCATTCAGCATTGATTCCTCCTCAAGTATCTTTTTAATATTGAAATGAGACACTTATGATTGACGTATTGTCTCAGCTCTCATACTCAGAATGAGAACCTCATTTTTATTTTCTGAATGTGATTCTAATGTCTTTCTATCTCGCCACTAATCCACTAGAATGACTGGTCTCGTTAGGGTCAGTACTCTACCCTATCCTCTTCAGTTATTACTGTTGTCCAGTCGTGCCATTTGTTCACGCATGAAGCATAAATATTTTTTACATCTGCAGATAGCACCTATCTTTTTTTAGCTGAAGGCAGGTGCCATGACTCACTTGACATAAACTCAATTGATACAGCAATTCAGCGGTGGATATTCCAGCAGTAAACGTACCCTTCTAAATCAGAATACTTATCCGAAAGAGTTTCCTTTTGCAACACAGTGCTGTGGTTCTCTTCCATGGGAAACTGTCTCACCTCTCTATTGACGGTCATGAACCTTGGACTCTTGCTTAAAGGAGCCCCACTGAAAAGAATACAATTTTCTTTGCCCAGTTTTCTAAAAATCACCAGAAATAGGCGTTCTAGAATGTTTGTGGGTTTGATGATATCAGCTTTTGTTTTGAGATGTATTTTGACATCATTCACTGGATGTTCCCTTCATCTTGCCAATTTAGTTTAGCACTTTGTTGTAACGCTATGGGGGTCATTATGATGGCACTGAACCCGCCAATGACAGGCTGTCGACTGCAGGTTCACCGCCATCCTGAGGCCATTTTCTGCCTGCCATATTATTAAGGCAGCGGTACCGTGGTGGTTAGGAACTATGACCGCATCCGATGGGCTCCTTGAGCCAGCCAGTGTGGCGGAGGGCCTCCATATACCTGAAATGGCAGCGGTGCCTACCAGGCACCACCGGAGGGATTACGATGGTCCATCCCCTTCAGACTTTCTACAGCTGTTCACCCGCTGTGGAAAGGCTGGTGGCATTGGTCTTTGGGGGCCCATAGCGGGCCCCCTTAAGCAGGAGCACTCTAGTTTTGCACTTACATTTCCCTGTACCATGTGGTAAGCACCGCGTGGGGTCCTGCCACGTAGTGCAGAGAAATGCAATACTTGCATTTTTTTCATTGTGGCAGCAGCACCCACCACAATGAAAAACATGGCACTGGCTGCCGCCATGGTGGTGGCCGCATTGTAATGCCATGTGTGGGACTGCCACTTTATGGGCAAGCGGTCCTCATTCCTGGGACGATGACGGACGGACAGAAGTCCGTCCGACATGGTAATCAGGCCCTATGTCTCTTATTGTAACTCTATGTTTTTCTAGACATAGAACCTTCGGGGCAGATTTATGATGACTGGCGCATCACTGGGGATGCGCCAGTCATCCTGCGCCGCTGCTCCGCCACCCATGGTGCGCCGCATGTATAATGCGGCGCACCATGGGGCAAAATCAGCACAGATGCGTGACGCATCTGTGCCGTAAAGGTGGCGCATTGCTGGAGCTGCGTCGCAAGCGTGACGCAGCTCCAGCAAGGCTCGGGGGTGCCCCATCTCCACAATGCTGCGTCAAGACCTACGCCTGCTTCAAGCAGGTGCAGGGTTTTGACGCAGCATTGTCCTGAAAGTGACTGAGTGAAATTTCATAGATTTCACTCAGCCACTTTTAGGAGGCGTTCCTGCGCAGGAACGCCCCCCCCCTGCGCCGGAACGCCTCCTTAAGGCGCAGGGATTTACAACGTGACGCATTCCTAGATGCGTCACGTTGTAAATAGGGCGCATTGTTTGCACCGCCGTTGCTTCAAATAAAGTGACGCACCGGCGGCGCAAGGCCTTCATAAATCTGCCCCTACATGTTTACCATTCTATTGCAAATTGACTCTTGTCAGTGATGTATGGCTAATGTGATGTATGGCTGACAGGAGGTAATCACACTTCTCCAGGCTGTTTACAATAAACAAATTACGCATCATTACATGGACTCTACATCGTCATTACCACACATCACTGAATTGTTCTTTCCATCATCCAAAGCTCTTGACAACAGTTGTCTACATGACAATGTTTTAAGGGGTAATCTTCCTGAATGTCGCCATTTCTTTGGGGCATTCACTATCTACAACACATTAAATATATTGAACTCCACATCTTTTTCGTTTGAGAAAATTAAATCATGAATCGCCACTGTTCCATTTCTTACAACTGCTTCAATTACACCAAAATGGATTCGATTGAAAGCCACATCTGTAAGACAGAAGGACTGTTAAGATAAGGGACCTACTTTCCTGAGAAATCAAGTCCACAAATAGATGCTTATGAGAACATTGTGATAGTTTCCAAAGCCCATTTCTATTTCTTTCATTACTGTTGCCAGCATTTGGAGGCAGACCTCTGCTTTCCAAGAAGCAACATTATTTAGCTTTGTGTCAGAAACTCCGAATAGCAAATGTTGTCATGTCAACTACAAGAAAAACTAAAGACCTGGCTATACACAACTTTAAAGCTTCTTGTTCTCTTTCACATGACAGTACGAGATACAAGTGTTCCTTCTTCCTCAAATTCATTAGGTGAAGGTACCTCTCAGGTGAGTGAGCGCTTTGGACATGACTGACCATGATTTTTCTAATAGACACAATGTTCTGTGTATATCTTCTTTTAAGTAAGTAATTGTTCCAGGTTCTCATTGTTCCTGTCCAAATTACAGCTGATGTGCTGTCCTTGTGAGATATATATATATTTTACCATTGTGTTCATTTAACTTTTTCACAAATTCCAGAACTGCAGAGACTATTATATTACATAAATATTATTTATGGGTAAGTCACCCTCATTTTATTGGTATAATTATGGGATGGTCCTGACCAAAATCTGTATTTTTGAATCTGTGTTGCCATTTAGGTACATTTTAATCACTTGCATTGACTAACTGGTATGATGATTGTGAGTATCTATCCCCCTCACTTAGGTGACACGGTGGGCCTTGTTTATGAGGAATTGTCGTAGGGCAGCGCCTTAAGTCTTCTTGCTGCACTACCCAATGCCAATGTGAAAGGGCAAAAATGCCACCATATTTATGCAATACAGTGCATTTCTGTCCTTTTCCCCTGCACTGGTGCACAATTTGCTGCCTAGTACCAACGTAGCACCCTTTTGACTACCTATGGTGCAAGGGTGCCTCCGTTGCTAGCAGGATTGTTTTTGTGAAGGAAGAGGCACCTTCATGCACAAAAACAATCCACAGCGTGTTTTCTTCTTTCTATGTGTGCTTCAGAATGCAGCACACATGGAAAGAGTATAAAAATGAAGAGGAATATAAATATTTTAATTGTTGCGGCTGCTCTGGGGAGGGTTACGATTTTGACGATGCCCCAGGTTTGCTTGATTAAGTAAATCTCCAGCAGCTTCAAGAACCATTGGTGTTGCGTGGGAAAACCCACCACAATGCCCTTGGAATGCCTCCTTGATGCAGAGTAAGGCAACACAGCTACTTTTTTTTTTTTGCAGCGTTTTATATAGCGCGAACTTGACCCGAATTCGAGTCGGGTATCAGAGCGCTTTACATAGCACTAGTTACATTACATGAGGACACACATTCATTTTTGTTAGGCATGTGGAGATTAAGCGATTTGCCCAGAATCACAGCATGTTTTAGCGTCATTACCGAGACTCGAACTCAGTTCCCGAGGTCCGAAGTCGAGCGCCCTAGCCGTTAGGCCAACTCCTCTCCTCTTGCACTGCCTTTCCTTACTCCATATCTATAAGGCCATGCAAAGCCACATAAAAAGTGGCTTTGCATCACCTCATAGATATGATTGAGGAGCTTGCAACGCTGGAGTGTAAAAAAAAGTGACGCTCCAGCAGCGCAAACCTCTCATAAATGAGCCCCTGTGTTTTTTAGGTAAGCCAAGCATTTCCAAGACGGTTGGTCACCGGCATGAGGGCGGTTGGTCACTGGCATGAGGGTGTTTAGATCTCTCTGGCAGTATGTGTGAATGTACTTTTACGGGTCTTTGAAGAAGATGGCACTGCATTTCAAATCTTCAATCAGACAGATTACACTCACATTTTTTGCTGCACCTCAATCAAACTTGTTTTTAATTCTCACTAAATATACTGGAACATTAAAGATTCCTTTCACTACCTTCCAGAAAAGGATACGGGCTTCCCCTTCAGTTCAGTCAGCCACTACTTGCACAGTGGCCTCATCCCAATTAAATGTGGTTTCTGTTTTTTCCTATCAAACAGTATTAAGTACTTATTACGTGTTGTAATTAAACTGATAGTTGGCGGAGGGGTACCCCATCACAAAGGTGACAGATACCCGCCCACCTTATTACAAGTGCCACAGGACTAAATATACTTGCAAGAAGGTGGACAGGATATCCCTTACGTTTGTGACGGAGTAACCCATCACCCAGGTACGAAATGAGGGCCATAGTATTCGTCACACATAGGCTACAGCGTTCCCATTGAACTGACTTGCCATATTCTCCGGACTCCACATCTGCCAGGGATACCTGTGAAATGGTGCATCTTCCAGCAGACTTTGTTTGAGCAGTGACATGTCTGCTCCCCTTCCTTCAGGCTGGATCTTCAATGTTTTGAAAAATTAATGTCACCAAGAGGGTATTAACTTTCAAAGAGACACTTGGTAGCACAGCTGTGCTCAGAGCGCTTTGTTCCTTTGATCTCCTGCAAGCTTTCTTTACTTTATCTGTCTCAACTCCCAATGTATCATTTATTACATAGTCTCCCGGCTGTTCAATAACATGGCTCACGAGCTGGTCATTTATAAACTCCTTCCACTTCTCTCATGGGACCTTATTTACCAAGTTCTTTTACAAATGGGTTTTCACTGATAGCAACTACATGTTTGAATACTGTATTATTCTTTAGAGCAACGCCCTAGAGCTTATTTCCTAATGTTATTAATTAAAAACACATTTCTTACGTCTGAATTAAATTTACTATGCATTTTATATTCTGATCCTGATTTTTTTGCATTTGGCACTTTCAATTCACCCATCCAATGTTCCACACGGTAAAGATTTCCACGCTATTTGTATCGCTTTAAAACAACTCACGAGAAACTCATTTATTCTTAGTTCTCTCCTTTTTTTTCAAAATGGAACGTGTTTTTTCGCAGTAGCCCAGAACGGAGTTGTTTTATATTTACTGTTTCCTGTATCATCCTAACAATTTTGACTCAGGGTAGAATTTTTTTTAAAGTTTTCCCTCAATACTATTAAAAAATTCAGACTAGCCTCCGAACACAAAGAGCGTCTTCCCCACAAATTAAATGTTCCAGACTAGGGGTGAGCGGAATTTTTTATTGGAGGTATTTAGCAATTCCGCTTTACTCATATAACGCAGAATTACTAATAAATTCCGCTGCTAATCAGCACTGTAATTTGATTTTAGACAAGGTTGAGAGGGATAAGTCCTTCTACTTAAACAAGCATTTGCAATGAAATAGTTCTTGCATTCACGCGAGTTTAAGCTATTAGCATTGTAAATGACAATGCCTATTATTTATGTTTTGGGTTTTAAAACATAAATAAAACGCATTGTGAATTATAATACTAATAGCTTAAACTCTCACAAATGCGAGACCTATTGCATTGCAAATGCTTGTTTTAAACAGCATCACCTCATGGTGGTAGCTGACTGTGGGATATTTCCATGCTTACTTCACAAATGCCAGGACTCTCCGTCCTGGGGACAGGTGAGAATGGAGAACTCTGATGGCGGAGGCCCTTTCAGTGCCTAATGCCTATTTCCGGAACAAAAGCTGAAAAACAAGGGTAGGGAAATGGGGGATAGGGCGTCTGCCCACTACCTATAGATATGCTAATGCAATCACTTAGCCCATGTTTGCATGTGCTACTGCAGGGGAATGCTTGCCAAAAGCAGCCCCTGCCAGGTTAAGCACTTTTATTTTGGCTTCATTGAAGATGATTCCTTCCTTCACATAGAGACATTGTCTTCTACCTGACGCCAAAGCCACTTACAGCCCAAGAAAAAAAAGCATTTGCAATGCAATAGCTTTGCAATGCATCAATTCGGCCACTTGAACTAAAGCGCCGGCGATCATGGTTTGTATAGCGAGCTGGTTCAGTACACGCAACGATCTGGTAAACCTGTTTGTACAGAGCCTCGTTACTTTGGGAGTGGTGAGCGCTTTAACAAAATAAAAAACATGTTGTGTTGAGTGATTCTAGACCCCATATCCCCCATGTTGTTTGACAAGCTGTTAAACACTATGTGTGCCCCTCTACACTCTCCATATTTACCTGGTCCATCTCCTGCGGCGGGCTCCATCTCCAGCTGCTTCCTGGGCCACGGGTCCTGTAGCGCACCCTTGGACTTCCAGAGGAGCCGCACCACCCGGACGATCTCCGGCAGCTCTCAGGATCAGGTGGCCAGGCTGCCCACTGGAGAAAGCGGCGGCTCCTCGACGGCAGCCCCCAACTCAGTCCCTGCTCGGCCAAGGGGAGGAAGCGGTCTACCACTGGCATTCCGCACACCGCCCCCCCCCCCCCCCCCTCCCCTGCTGCAGCATTATCCAGGCTGTTTCAAAAGTGAAAGCAGATGTGGCCACTAAATTTAAGTGAAGCACGTCGTCCTCCTTGTGGATAAACTTAATAATGGAAATATTACACACCCGTGTAAAGTAGGCATGGGAGGATAAACATGACGACATGGCTGTACTAAGGAGGGACTAACAGGCCTCCTAATGAATCAGACAACAACATTTACAAAGTAAAAACACACAAGCCAATGAAAAATAAGGGCGGGGGAGTGGGCGAAGCTTCTCTCTGTACTGAACTACCACAGCTCTGTGCAGAGCAGCGCTTGCGCGCTGGCTCGCGCTCGACCTCAAATCACATTGCAGATTAAATTTTAATCTGCAGTGTTTTAAACATAGTGGGACTTCTCACTCTCCTAGCCCTGTTTAAACCACTGCAGCACAGTGCATACCCTT
Organism: Lissotriton helveticus; assembly: GCF_964261635.1. Lineage (NCBI taxonomy): Eukaryota > Metazoa > Chordata > Amphibia > Caudata > Salamandridae > Lissotriton > Lissotriton helveticus. Next base: position 956,582,592 of record NC_136065.1, read on the forward strand.
CAGTGCCCTTATATAAGCAAGTAAGGGCATTGAGGGGGATGTACTGGAGTGGACACCCCTCGGTACCCTAGCATACCTATGTAAGGGCACTGAGGGGTGTGCAGTGCAACGCGTACCCCTCTTTGCTCTTACATAAGTATGTAAGGACACTGAGGGGAGTGCACTGCACTGGAGTGAATACCCCTCAATGCCTTTACTCCCCTATGTAAGGGTGCTGAGGGGTCTGCACTGCCCTTTGCTTGACGCAAAGCACACAAGCTTGCACCATGGTACAAGGGTGTCTGCATTGACCCTTGACAGCCTTCAGTGTGCCAGCTCTAGGGAGGATAAAACAGAGCCATATCTTAGTATCTAAATTGTTATTTTTCACTCTTCCTTTGATACAACGCAGTGCAGCAACTTTGGTTTGAGTGCTACATTGCATCACATTTTAGTAAATTTTGCCATGGTCTTCATGTGCCTTAATGGTACACTTAGTCCTGCAAAGACATATGCATTTGAATGACAAGGCCTATCAAAAAGTCAAAGATAGGAAATGAGCAACAAAAAATGATTGCTTTACATGACCAGAATTTTATACACACACTGTAGTGTAGTTGCTATATTCCCAATAGGCTCTGCGCATTGGAATAATATATCCTATAGATGTGACGTAGGACTTATGTCTTATCAAATATATTAAACTTAATTGTGAGTGCCAGCTGGCTCAGAGGTCACTAGAAACTTTATCGAATTCACAAGAAGGGATTCGTTTCTGACAACCGCATAAATATGACAACTTTGTTTCCCCAAGATAAAACTGATCTTCAGAGTCGTGAAAACAATAGATAGATATTTTACTCAGTCATTCGTGCATGCTTCGTTTCACCAGAGGTGCAGAGAAATAGAGAGACGGGTGTTTTCAATAAAAGTATTTATTGAACAGTCTTCTTTTTCATGTAGAAGAAATGAACTGCTACAATCGTAAGACTGGCTGTAAAGTATAATGCGTACAGCAGGAAGAGTATTATAAAATAATACTGTAAAAGCATGGTATGGTTCCTAAGCCATAAAATACATACATAAATAAATAAAGACTAAACGTACTCAACTGGTGCTTCTAAAACACGCTCACCCCGATGTACCTAACCTAAGTCTAGTACGTGGGAAGAGGTAAGTGTGGTGTAGCATAAGTTTAGTATTCTTTTGCCAAGAATCTATCCAAGATTTCTCTTAGGGTCTAATCAGCTCCGTACCTTGGTTACAATGAAGGAGGCCTGGTATCTCTCTGTCTCAGGACTCGATTTCCCAATACCCCGCAAGGGAAGCTTGAAAACATTGGAGCTGGATTTCTCAGCAAGAGAAAAGACAGCGTCTCTCTCAGTGCATCTGCTGGAGGGTTGGCTTTCTTCAGCACTTGCTGTGGCGAGATGCGTCGGGCAAGTAGATAGTCGAACTGCTCCAAACCACCATGTGTTTGCTTGGGCAAGTGTGGGCATATTTATACCTTGAAGGTGCTGAGTTTGACGTAAAGGTGGACATAATAACATCATCAAAGAGTCTCAGTTCTTTGAAAACTACATGAGTTCTTGGGAAAATCAATATTCAAGCAAGGGGAAATCCCTAACGGCTGAAGCCGAGTTTTCCAAGAAATCGTTGTGGATTTTCGGAATTAGTGGAAGTAGCCATGCCGTATTTGGACTGCATGAGCTATGTCTAGATATGGTTATGATTTCTATGCCTATATAAGGACATGGTGATTTATACCTACATAAGGGCATGAATCGGGAAAATTACATTAGGGTCCTAAAATGCTATACAAAAACACCTACAAAATCATATTATCAAATAATCAAATTATATGTTTTATATACTCACTCATAAATTATGCACAACCAAAATGGGAACACAAACTAAGAAGCTATTCAGGAGAATCACCTAAAATAAGCAGATTAAATTCAAACAACAGAATGTACAAATGAACATGCAGGCACAGGTGCACGTAAACCAGGGAGGTAGAACATTATCACTTAATACATCTCCATCATCATAATTGCTAATTAAGCCACCGACTGAAGCATATCATCACATTCACACTTACAAGTTCACACGCCAGTATAACCAGAATTTCAAACAACCTCACCTATGGAGAAGCATGGGTACCATCAATCGCACTGGAGTCGCCTGAATAATGGTATCAGGTGTATGCCCACATCCTCACCCCCTCCTTTGGTGCCAAAACACCCAAACAGCCTCACTGGACCCACTCACCCTACTGCATTCCAGACCACCCAGAACAATGGGAAGTGAAAATAAGTTTCTCGAAGTGGCCTAAATGAAAAGACATTGTCAGAAATTTGATTATAGGTACTATGGAAAATTATCTAATTTTATGAAGATTTGGCCAGATGTGGAGTCGGATTTGAAGATGCTTTGAAAGGTGGAGCCAATATTTTTAAATGATGAATATTTAACAACTCTGCTGTGGGCAGTTTGGTAATGATCTCTACCACACTGGTAAATGGAGGCCTAGAACAATTGTCCATTAAAGTATGAGGATTGAAAACATGCCATTTTTCTTTGACTTTGCTTTGAGCATGTACAGGAAAAATTCTGTGACCGCTGGTCATTTTCATGAAGTCACATCAGTGGCGGCTCCTCTGCAATGGCAGAGGAGTGTCGCCTCACTACCAGGCTCAGACCCAGCAAATGTAAAATAAAAAGATGTTCTTGCATCAGATTATTTCGCATTTGGCGGCTCTTAGTCAGCGCGTGCAAGGAGGGGTAAGCCGAGGCATGGGAGTGGGGAGGAGGAAGGCTACATGCACTCCACTCCCTAAGTGCTCATGTATGTTTGGCCGACCATCTCAGGCCGACCAAAACACACATGGGCACTTAGGTTTTCTCCAGCTCAGCTGCATTGAACAGCCGGGCTGAAGAAACCCCACAGACTCCATGACCTGAGTGGGGCGTTTTTCTAGCCCACTCAGGCCAATCCCTGTGGTGCTCTGCAGCACAGGGATGGATGGGAGTCTGTCCCTGGGGCTGCTGGGACCAGGCAGGAAGAGGGGAGGTGATGCAACCACTCAACGCTTGAGGCAGCTGGCAGCTAAAGGTAAGTTTAAAAAAAATAAGTATTTCTAACCCCCCCCCCGCATGGCCCTCCTCCCTAAACCCCTACCGCGCTCCCTCCACCCACCTCACCACCCTTTGTTTATAGCGGCCACCACTGAGTCACATACCTCTTTTTGGAACAGCAAACTCTGCTCTTTCATGAAAGACATCCAGGTATGAAGAAGTCCTGGCTTTTCGCTATTACCTTATGTTAGACCTGGCATCCCTGGCATGGTTTGCCCTGTCTTTTTGCTGCTGCCTCCTGTATTTTATACTGTATGCTGGGCTTCGTTTTTGATGGTTTTTGAACTCTGGGCACTTTACAACAGCTGATCAGTACAAAAGTCCAAGTGCTCCCTATGCACATTTTGATTATGATTTGTTATCCAGTATTGGCATATTTGATTTACTTGTAGGTCCCTAGTAAAGTGTACTGTGTATGCCAAGGGCCTGGAAATCAAATGCTACTAGTGGACCTGCAGAGCTGATTGTGGCATAAACATGTCTCAGGCCTGCTACTGCACTGTCTGCAAGTGCAGTTTTCAACTGCCATGTCTACCTGCCAATTGCACCCACTTGCCAGTCCCAACCCTTCCCTTTCACTACCTGTAAGGCACTCCAAGGTAGGCCCAAGGTAGCCCCATGGGCAGGCTGCAGTGTATGTGAAAGGTAGGACATGTACTGGAGTGTTTTCCATATCCTGATAGAGAAATACGGGCAATTTCGTTTTTCAATATTGCAAGGACTGTCTCTCCCATAGGATATCATTGGAGCAGCCTTGTAACATCTTACAAGTGTAACATTTAATTGGTAAGAGATAGAAAGTTGGAGTTTAGGTTCCCTGATCTCAGGATTTAAAAATACATCTTTCAGTGAGGATGTATGACATTACAACGCATGCTTTTAGCACGCATGCTGTTACGACGCAGTTTTTACAACGCATGCTGTTACAATGCATAGCGCTTTGGGGTGCTGGATAGTGAATAGTTTAATTTACTATTCCAACTCCAGTCCCCGTGGATAGTAGGGAAGGTGTTGGTTAGTAAATTAAATCTATTCCCTATCCTAGAGCGCCCCCCAGCGCAATGCGCTGTAATGGCATGTGTTGTAATGGTTGCGTCGTAAAGGCACTGCGTGGTAAAAGTTGCGTTGTAAAGGATGTTTCCCTTCAGTGAAGGTGCTTTTTAAATTTTGTGTTTGAAATGCCACTTTTAGAAAGTGGGAATTTTCTTGCTTTGTGGAATTGGCGTCTGGTTTAGGGTGACAGTTGGACTGTTTGTGCATTCATTCTAGACAGTAACAAAAAGGGAGCTGAGGTGTGCCGTGATTATCCTGATTGCCCTTTGCCAGGCTGATGGGCCTTCGTGAACTAGAGTATTGGGAGGGTTTGCCATTGACACCTGATTAGGGCTGTGTCTGTTCTCTCACCTTTCTGTCTCCAACCCCATGTAGTGTGTCTTGAGCCAGGCCAGGGCAAGGCAGGACCAGTGCACTACGACAACTATCCTTTGAAGTAGGACTTCTTCAAAGGTGGAAAAGGGTATAAGTATTGGATTTGTGACCCCACATTTTTAGAACAATTCTGGACTAAGAGGAAACTCTGCCAAAAAGAAGAGCTGGAGAAGCTGTAAGAGGTGAACCACCACTCTGCCTGTTGCTGTGTTCTGATGGCCTATTGCTTGCTGCGTCTGTCTTGTAGAGTAAAATGACTGGACATTGCTTTTGTATCCTGCTTGCAAAGGCTTGTGTGTGCTTGCCTCCTGTTAAGAAGTCTCAGGGCTGTCAATGACTTCATCTGTATCCTCTGAAGTCCTATGCTGGGGATTCTATCCTGCCATCTGGTGCCAATTCCATTTCAGGGCCCTTGGAGGTGGCTTTGCTGCAAAACGAAGAAGAAAATCCACGCGGTAACCATTTGTTTTTCCCGCCACAAGCTTGCCATGTGATTGAAAAACCAATGCATCACCGTGCTGTGGCCGAAGAATTGATGAAGAACCTGTTTGAGTGGCTCCAAAGCCCGAGTTTCGAGCACCCTGTCTCTGACGTCCTAGACACCTGCTCAAACTCCGATGCAGGCCCTGCTCTGCATTTGAAAAACCATCGCATTGCCCGTTCGTGACTGGGAGATGGATGCAGCACCTGTTTCATCACCACAGCATCGACCCCAGCTCGTCTGGATTTTGCACGCATCGCACCTATGTTCCAAGTCTAATCGACGCTCGGCTCTGTAACGAACTGAGGCATTGTGTTCAGAGAAACAACGCTACACCTCTTCTTGCAGTAAGAAACCAACCCATCACCTCCCCTCACACTAAGAAACTGACTCATCACCTCCTCTCACAGAAAGAAAGGGAAGCATTACCTCCTCTGCGTAGAAGTAGGAAACTTACACATCACCCCCCTTGAGCAAGGAATCCGATGCATCACCTTCCCTGCGAGTAACGAACCGATGCATCACTTTGCTTGTTTGGCACCTCACCTCCCCTGCACCTATTTTTATCTTTGGTTTTGACACATCCCAGGTACTTTGTGCTAAAAGTGACACATCCATCGTTTTATATGGACTGAACTATTTTAAATCTTTTTTAAGTGATATCTTGATTTGTTTATGTTGGATTTTGTTGTTTTGGTCTTGTTTTATTTAGATAAAGAGTGGTTATTTTTCTAAACTAGGGTGGTGTCCATTTATAGTGCTTTCTCTCTGTCACTGTGTGTTTATGTACAAATGTTTTATATATTGCCTCTGAGCTAAGCCTGACTGCTCATGCCAAGCTACCAAGGGGTTGAGCAGGGGTTGTCTTAGCTGTGTAATCCCTTTACCCTGACTAGAAGGAATGGTCCCTACTTGGACAGGTTGTAAGCCATTGCCAACTAGAGACCCCCAATACTAAACCTTACTACCTAAATCGACTTGTTTTATAAGCCCGGTCATCTTGTTCCTGTTAATGCATTGCTGACAATATTACTGATTCAGAAGCTAGGTACACTGTCGGCTCAAAAAGAAAGAAGACCATTTTACATGTCTATGCTGTTTTTAATGATACTTTAAGACTTATGCACAATGTTGGTGGTTGTGTTTTTTTGACAGGTGCTATTTAGTGAGCTCCAGGGAACTATGTGAGTAATGTGATTTCAGAACATTCTCTGAAACTCTACAAGTACTACATCTTGAAACATATTCTGGTTTATATCAAGTATAAGTGCAGTAAACACACATCTAGTGCAGAATGCTGAATGTGAAGAGGAGCCCCTGAGTCTCGCATATTTCACAGGTATTCACTATTCTTGGGCAGAATGGGGACCTTCTCCAGGGCTTGGGGCCCTGAATGGTTGGACCTCCTGCGCCACAGGGGCTGCAGGTACCTGTATTATGCCCCTGAGCTATCGATTGTCTGATCTTTGCAAGGAGAAACATTTAATGGTCTTGGACCCAAACACAGTAGGACAAGTCACAACTAATGGACTGAGCTTCGCAGGAAGACTTCATATGGATGTCAGCTGCACATAAAATACGTTTCTCTTAATATTCTTCAAGTAACTCACAGGCAATGATATTTATATTCAGCATCCTTCACAATGGAAAATGCAGACAGGCTGAGGTTTAGCCTAATTAGTCTAATGATTGACTTAGCATATCACTATTAGACAGAAAGCCAGCATAATACCACAAGCTACATCAAAATGAATACGTCAGCAGGTTCACACCTTAGCTAATATGACAAACCCCATATTGAGTGACTGATGAAAAATACTTTGCAGTGGCTGCTACACCTTCAGAAATACCCACCAAGACCCCTTAATGACTATGTAGTGGTGATTTTTTCCAACTAATTTAACATATGTCCAGAAATCTACTGTGGGCCCCTCACTCAGGAGCTTATCAGTGATAATAGATCAGAAATGGAAGGATACTGCAAATCATTGAGGAGCTCTGTGTCCATATAGAGGAAAGAGAGAAGGAAGAAGTCCCATGTAAGGTCATGAAACTCTGAGGGGAATTGCAATAATCGTTTAACATAGAATAGAGGATATTTTATTCCTCAAAATACATGATCACATAATCACTCACCCTCAAACCTCTTATGTCCTTGGTGACCTGTTTTAAAAAAGATAGTATGGTTGAAAACATGAAGAAGAAGGAGAATAAAAGTAGTATCTGTGCTGTGAAATTAAGCACTAGAAAAAACTATTCGTAATTTGCATAATATGTTAAAAATAATAGGGAGAGAATCATTTTACTGTCATAAAGTATGTGCAAAAAATAAACATGTTACCATGAACATCTATTTTCAGCTAATTACCGTTAATGTTAGAAAAACAGTTCAGAAGAATGAAAAGCCAATTATTGACTATATTGTTTAAACTGCATCTGCAATGATGCTGCGTGACCTGTCTTTGGCCTTGGCTGTTAGCTCTGGCAGTAGGCATCACAACATAACAACTCAATTCTAATCATTTATTACAGATGAGCAGCTACTGAATCTCATTATTACAGGTGACTAGTAACATCACAACTCAACTCAACTGCAATAAGGCATAAATAGACAGACTTTTGTAATGGTGTAGGCCACTAGGCACTTGTTGCAGTACCTCTCAAACAATTTTTGCCTGGGTTTTTGATGCAACTTTGACTGAGGTATACTGGGTTCCTGGTAACCAGGTCCGCCGTACCAGTGTTCTTTCCCTAAAACTGTTCAACAAGTGGCACAACTTCAGCAACACCTGTCATTCCCTCCTGGAGGTTCCTGTAGGACGGTGGCGACTATCGCCTCTCCAGTCGCCGAGTCACCTGTGGTTCTCCTGCCCTCTTCGCTTGATTGGACTGTATCAACCAGGGTCAGCACGTTTGTCAAGACTCTGAGTGTTTGACATGGAGGCGCGTGTGGAACTAAAATGAGCTCCTGCTTTGCATTTGCCAGAAGCAAAAGTGGTCTCTAAACAAGCGGGATTCACCGGGTGACAAATATGTGGTGTGACTTTGTGATTCCTGAGCGGATTTAGGAGGAGGCTGGACCGCAGATGCACAGCAGGGGACTCTATGTCCCAGACTGCAGACCAGGGAGGAGGAGTCCTGTTGGTTTCCCTGCACTGTGCATGCTGTAAAAACATTGCTTACTTTCCATGGTGCCGGAGGCATCCGGGTCAAGGGCGAGCCTGTCCCCACCTGTCAGAGACTGAAGGAGGCTAGGAACCACCTGCTGGTCTTCTGACTTTTTGGCCCTTTGCCTGGGGGCACTTATTGGCTCTTATTGCTCCCACTGGATATGCAGCTGTTGAGGGGCCTGGGGACCTAAGAACGTTAACACAAGGTAGGCCTAGCAGGGTGTTTTCCTGCCAATGTCTTTGCACTTAATGGTCTTTCTTGCTATTTGCCGGCTGCCAGACTGTTGTTTTCTTTTACTTTCCTGTTTCATCTGGCCACAAAATTGGCAACATCAGCTACAAGTTTTTATCCTGTTGCCATGTTTGACACATCCTTGCTTTTAACTTCAAGGCCAGATCATCATGGGGAAACGCAAGGCGGTTGCGGCAGAGTCCACGGCCACTGCAATAACTACAATGGATTCTTCTTTACAGGATACAGCTGGGGTTCTAGGTAAGGAAATTGATCTTGTGGCAAAACAGCTCTCCTGCTCCCCAGCTAACCATCTGCTCCCCAGCTTACTTAGTTCTCAAACGGGTCAGTATCTCCCAGCCCAGAGTTGGTGGAGTTGGCGGAGCCAGAAGGGGGATTCTATTCACCTACTGGTCAGGATGTTGGTAGGGTGCCGGGTGCACTTGATATCATGGATGAGGCTAGCAGGGCAAAACCAGCTTTAGCATCCATGCCTGGTTGCAGCAACAGCATTAACAAACCATTAGGTTCCAGCCTGATGGGGTGTACCTGTGTCGGTCCTTGGTCCGGATCCAAAAGAAAGTGCTCCCTGGTTGGGAGCAAGGCAAAGCGTCAGAGGGCAGAGGTTGTGTTGTCCAGTGTACATGGCTCACAGGCCCTGTCAAAGGCAGACATAGCGGCCAGGATGGAAGCGCTTGTGGGTTCCCTGTTGGCAAGAATGGACTCAAAATTTGACCCAATTAAGCAATGACTGGATTAAATTTAACGGGAACTCTTTAATCTGAGCCAGCTTAATTACTAGTGCAGCCAAAAATGGTTCAGTGGACACATTGGGCTGCGTTCATAAAAAAGGCTTTGGTCAGCCTGGGCCATGTACTGCGAATGAGGTGGCCCTATCATCCCCTCCCCCACTGCAGTAGGGCATTCCCCAACCATCACCCCAACCATTACGGCCTTCACCATCTTCAGTTTTGAAGGAATGGTCAAACCTCAGGATGAAGGCTTGTTCGGGTATCACCAAACCCAACAGGGAGGAGCCATGGAGAGGAGGGGAAGTCACCGCAACACATGGAGTACCAGATACTCAGAGTCAGAGTCCGTTTTCCCTTCACCTACCACCAGAAGCCATCCCATGTGTTGTTGTCTTGGAGAATGTACCTGCATCACAAAGTATAATTTTGGCTGAACACTAACACGGTTTTGGGGATAAGAGTGGAGAAATATATTAACATTGTGCGTACAGTTGCCTGGGTAGGGGTGTCAAAAAGAACTGTGATGGTGACTTTGTTATAATTAATTTTAACAGATTGCAGAGAGAATCCTCCATGCAGTCAGTTCAGGCACCTCCTCGTCCCACCACATCTATTGTGGCCCTTTCCTTGGGCTACTTTTATAGACCTTTGAATCCTGCAAAAACCTTTTGGATGATGGTACCCTAGGAGGCTTCCCTGCCAACTTAACCAGGGGTGGCAATTGGTGATTTAAAATGGCTTTGCTCCCTTGGGGTTCTTGAATAGTTGTGATTGACTTCCAGAGATAGCACCAGCAAAATCGAAACTCCTTTTCCACACGTCTCTCTTACTCATCAGATCAATCATGGCCCGCTTGGTGACAGTTCTATGGACGGCAACTCCTGTAACTTTGTTTCATGGAATATAGCTGGTCTAGCAAGTACGTTTTCTGACCCTGGATGGTGTTGTTTTATAAAAAGGTTTCAAGTTATATGCAGGGCCGGACTGGACATAGCGGGCACCGGGCATTTCCCCAGTGGGCCTGGGAGATGGTTTTGTCACTGGGGCCGGTTTTGCAGCAGAGCTGCAATATAGCCCCCTGTAACAAAAGCGGGAACAGTGTTTTTTACTAGCACACACCCCCTCCCCCACCCCTTCCCACGGGCGGTTAAGCAACAATCAGCCAGGGCTGGTTGCTGTTACCAGTCCGACCCTGATTATATGTTTGCAGGGGACATGGGCTGTTGAAAACTCCTTTTTTATGGAGGGGTATAAGTCTTTTTTTGTGCCTGCTACCCCTTCGATGGCAGGTCCACCTAAGAAGGGCCTGGTTGTTTATGTCTCCCTTTTGATGAAATGTAGTATTGCTGTATTGTCCACAGACAACCCATTTTTGCAGGCTCTGTCACTTCTTAGTGGGTCTTGTAAACTGTTCTTTTAAACTTTTATAATGCCACGTTATCTCTTCCAGAGGTTTGTAACATCTCCAGGCTGGGTGCATTTTTGTGCACTCTTAAGATCTCTATTCTCCCGAAGAGGTATCTTATGCTGGTCGAAGATTTTAATATCCATCCATGTGGGGATCCGAGAGAGTTAGGTGCTGGAGCTTCAGGTTATCCTCGTATGACAGGGCTGCATCTAGAACATACCTATCGGGGAGATAACCTTAATGCCCTAGTGAACGAGTTTGACCTTTTATCAGCAATGGGTAAACTGGACCCAGGACAGATGGAACTAATCCCCACATTTAAAGGGAACGCTCGTGATTCATTTATAGAGTTTAGTTTTGTTTGTACCCCGCTTTTTTATCTTATATTGGATTTCTCTATCAAAGCGAGTATCCTCAGTGATCATAACCCCCTGTGTCCTAAATCAAGCTGGACCCCGCTAGCCCAGAACAAGGGGGGAGGAAGGAGGGGACTATTGAAAGCCACAGATGGTGGTGAAGGCTTAAACTGGCCCATCTAACATGCCTCTTTCCATGAGACCTTATTAGGCAAATGTTATAAGGAGCTACAGAAATGCCTACAGCCCTAGCCTAGAGTTGTCATTAATGCTTTTGCAGTTATTTCTCGCTCCATAGCTGACTTATTGGAAGCTCCTGCCTCTAAGAGGTACTTAGACTGGGTCCCAAAAGGGTTTGGTTCAGCCTGCTCATGCGCATCTAGGAAGCTTAAGGAAGCTCTACGTACCACCCCAAGAGACACTTGCTAAAGGAGGCATTGAAGGAGGATGCCTAGAGCAAGCTTATTAAGGTCAGCACCATTAAGAGTAGTTCCAAGTTTTGGGGCATTGTCAACAACCCCTTCTTGGCTTCTGACACAGTAAATGTCCTTCATGCCCAATTCATTGAGGATGAATGGGTTAGCCCACCCTCTCAGAGTGTCTCTGGTGAAGCGGGAACAGGGAAATCAGCCCTGTCTGTTTCAGAGGGGAAGGTTAGATAGGGCATAGTAGGTTTGTCCCGTAACAAGACCCCGGGACCAGACCGTTACATCTCCAATCTGGAGCAGTGGGCCCCTGTCCTCACTTCAATCATCAGTGCAGTTATTAGAGTTGCCACCTCCACCATTGTTCCTGTTTTTAAAAAAGGGAGTAGAGACATTATGCACTGTTATATGGCAATCTCCCTGTTGGATTCAGTGGTCAAAGTGGTCGGAGGGAAACAACCTTTACAATGCAATCATCACATCGCACTACATTTACAACGCAGTCATTACATTGCAAAATCCTTTACAACGCATGTCACTACAACGCAGCCATTACATTGCATGTCACTACAATGTATGACACTACAACGCATGTCATTACAACGCATACCATTACAATGCATAGTACCTCTAAACTATCCAACACTTACCCTACTGTTGCACTCCCTGGAGTTAGAATAGTAATTTTCACCCCTACACTATCCAACACTTACCCTACTGTTGCACCGCCTGGGGTTAGAATAGTAATTGTTACCCCTACACTGTCCAACACTTACCTTAAATGCAATGTAATGGTATGCGTTGTAATGGTTTGCGTTGTAAAGGTATAATGCGTTGTAATGGAATGCGTTGTAAATGTAGTTTAAAAAAAATTGTTGTAATGGCATGCAATGTAAATGTATGCGTTGTAAGGGATGTTGCGGTGTAAAAACTGCGTTGTAAAGGCATGCGTTGTAAATGTATGCGTTGTAACGTCATACATTCAGTGGTCAGACATATTTTACTGCGCAGGTTAGCTAGCTGAGGGGACGACAATAACATCTTATCAGAAGTTCAGTATGGTCTTCATCCTGGTCGATCCACCATGAACCAATGTTTGAATCTGTTCAAGTTGCTTAATAAGTTTACAGTTGCCCGCCCTGGTACTATTTACCTGGCCTTCAAGGACCTATCCTCCTTGTTCGATCTCCTTAATAGAAGTAACCTGTGGCAGATTCTGTCATCTATCGTGGTGGATAGGTATATTGTTCTTTTTTTTACAGATCTCGAATGAGACATGTCCCATGGCTCAAATATATCAAGGATTGGTTTGTGAGCCTGGGGAGAGAAGACCTTCATTTTAATCAAAAATCTAGTGACAAGAAGGACTTGGTCTGGATCAAGGAAGCCTTTTTTAGACAACAGTCAGTAGCTAAGGAAGATAGGGAGTTAATGAAGTCTAGTGTACATGGTTTTATCATGTTTAGAACCTCGCAGCTGATTGAACCTTATCTAATAGGGTTTGTGAAAGCCTATGATCATTTTCTACTGACTAGGCTTCGTTTTCACCTTTTCTATCTCCTTTGTGGCCACCCTAAGGGGGAGAGCAAGGACCAGAGGTTGTTGCCCTGTGGCTGTGACGGTAAGCAATGTTCCCACTAATTTTTTGCCTCTGTGTGTGGCAGTGTGTGATCTCTGTGCGCTGCAGCCATGGTTATGTGTGCCAGGGTACAGACCGTGCGTGTGGGTGCAGCGCCAAATATCACTCCAAACTCATGCTTAAACAAGTGAAAAGACTGCATTTTCACACATAAATTGCCACGTTAAGGGTCTTATGGCAGGTTTGCAATTTAGACACACACTATTACATGAATTGGTTACACAGGCAAGTACACTTCGGGTTTAGAAAAGCACAAGACTCCAATGGTAGTACCATTATAAGATTTTACTGCTGTAGATGTAATGTTACTTGTTGTATTGTATATCTGGATGCACAGACATAAAGAAGCAACAAAATACCAGCCGGGCAGCACACTAGGCTTGGCAGAGAGATTTCTAACTTACATGATACCTAAAAATGCAGCAAGTCCAAAAGAACGACGTGTGCTTTGCAGATTGTTCAATTGGACTTTGGTCAGCCAACTTCAACTAGGCACAGCCAGGCCGCCTTTAACACTGGTGGAGCCCTGTGCGACAATGTTTGTTGGCGCCCCCAATGGCCACCTTTACCATGGATTCCCTCACTAGCACCCTTTAACAGCGGCCCTCAAGTCTCCAGAACCACTGGCCCTCTGATTCATTTAGTATTATAGTACCACTCATTCCAGTGTAAGGTGTTAGAGCACTTTACATAATACACACATTGCACAGAGACAATCATAGGTATGTAAATCAGTGTATTGGAAGTGTTACATCAGACAAGACCACAAGGTATAGTGTAGGAGTCAAAGTCAAAAATTCCTTTATTCCGTTTCCGTAATTTTTAGGAAGCCATAAAAGTACATATATACAAATGCATACAAAATGTTTTAGAAGTTGCCGATACATTATTAAAAATGGAGCAATTTACTAAAAGAAAGTGTTTCAATAAAAAATGCCGATACATGTATATAAAATCGAATACAATTCTACACAATAGAAAGTTTAGACAAAGTAGTTCAGATTGGGAGGCTAATACAGTTTGTGTTATTCCAAATTAGCGCAATATCTAATACAAGCCTTTAAAAAGGAGGCAACAGACTTAGCATACATTTCATTTTCTAGTATTAGAAGTGATAAGAAGGCTGGGCGGCAGTGTAGGAGTCATCGATACTAGGCAATGTAGTTTAAGAATGCTTATTCTGGAAAAGTACGAATTCAGAATTCAGAATGTGATCCCTTTGTTAGAGGTTCTCTTAAAAACAAGAATTGTTTTTTTACCCAAATGAACCCTTTTGGAAAGATAAGGATAATAAAAGACTAGGCAATAAAAAATATTGTTTTAACATAATACTTGCAGTTAACAAGCAGCTGTTTGATGACAGTTAATCAGGGTGTGGAATTTTCCAAATAATCTAGTTGTCCAAGGGAAAAAAATGCCACTGAGATCTACATGTCCTGTAAAATCCACTTGTCCCACCTACTCCCATCCCACATCAAACATAAGGGCTCCGGCTGACAGAGGAACATTAACCCAATTTTAATTTTTATCCACATTTAAAAATATATACAGATAAGAAAATAAATGGTTTTCTGTCTGTATTTATCTGTAAAAATCAGTAAAAACGGAAAACAGGGAGCCTAAATTATGAAGAAAAAGTTAGCTTTGGTGAAATAAAATATTTGCCAAAGATCACACAATTTAAGCATGGAAGCCCTTTTTTTAATTAATCAAGCATGGTTCTCTTTCACAAAGAGTATGTAAATAGTTCTGGACCGTCAAGAAGTCTGCAACATCACAAATAGCAGTTAACTACTGTAAATAAACTCTGCACTCAAGAAGGATATTGCACAATGTCACAACTATGCACAACTAATTGCAACCAGTACTTACTTAACTCACTGCTTAAAAAAAAAAATCATGATCACTAATAAGGAACGTCTGTCGCCAACTAGCCACACCTATTCAGAATACTGGACTATCCCAGAGCATGCAGACATATCACAAATAACGGACAGACGAACAATATCCACCTGCTTCAAGTAAAACTGTAGATACAAAGACCAAAAGAATCCCGGACTATGATTAAATAATATAGTGTCAACGTGCATTTGCAGACCTATTTGAGGCAGAACTGTAGTGCATTGCAGTGCTATTTATAGAGGCCTGGCTCCCCTGTTTCACACAAGTCAGAGTGGTCTAGTTGTGTGTTCATTGGCAGAGGCTCTGCATATGTGTATAAACTAGCGCATATCAAATTAACACAACACCAGATTTTATGTACTGCTGTCAAGTGAAATCAGCATTGTCTCTTTTTTTAATGGTAGTACCCTTCATATCTTCCTCACCACCTCCCGATTTCAGTTGTTTCTAAATATCCTGGCCCGAGTTATTTTAACACTTGACTACACTTGCATATGACCTTGAGACTGAGAGTGCATTTATAGTCAAAGAATTAAAAAAAAATTGCAGTTTAATAGTGCAAACTCGACCTGAACGTATTAGAGCGGTGTATATGAGCGCCAGTTACATTATTCAACTTGGACACATTTATATAACTGTAGCACTTATTTGCAGGACAAGACATTTAGCAAGTCCAAAAGCACGACGTTTCGTGCTTTT
The DNA here is from genome assembly GCF_964261635.1 of Lissotriton helveticus. Taxonomy (NCBI): domain Eukaryota; kingdom Metazoa; phylum Chordata; class Amphibia; order Caudata; family Salamandridae; genus Lissotriton; species Lissotriton helveticus. The sequence continues at coordinate 956,598,201 of NC_136065.1, forward strand.
GGACTTGTTAAATGTCTTCTCTTAAGGGAGCGCGGTTGGGGGCTGATTGTGAGCCATTGTGAAAATGTTTGTTAATTGCAGCGCATGACGGTTTTGCAATTAACAAATGTTTTCACAAAGGGCCACAAACAGCCCGCAGCCACAGCTCATTAGTGCGGAGCTACTCCAATCTACGTTCTTTCCCCCAAACACAGAATTGTCGTTTTAGCTCCCGCTCACATTTTAAACGCGGCGGCGCGAAAGCACTCACAGGATGTGTGCGTGCTTCCCTCGGGACTCTGCGTGCTCGGGGTCAGCAAAGGAACTCTGACGGTAAGTATCCACAGGACATGCTTCACTTCTTGATGTTTTGTAGTTTTTATGACCTACCTAGGAAGTCCTTTATCATTCCAATTTTAAAAAAAGGCTAATTTTAAGCATCTAGTTGAGATTAACTTGTGTGCTTTTGACATATCATCTATGGGTAATCTTTTATGGCAGTTTTCTTGGTTTTATCTATTGCCAAGGTAGTTGCAGTAACCAGTCAGTAGAGGTCACTACGCACTTTATCATGTTTTGCACACTCCATTAATAAAAACTAAGGGCCTTTATTATTTTGTAGCTCATAGGGAGGTGTCTTGTTTAAACCCCATTTGATATTTGTCCACCGTTTATGTCTGATGTGATAAGTCGTTTTTAACTCAATCATTTTGCCCATCTGGTGTTGCATGTGTGAGACTTGTGTTTGCTGTATTTTGTATTTTATTCACAGTTTGGGACTCTATCTCAACTGGTACGTGTTTTATCTGATGATGTTTTTTATCTCCGTTTCATGTGTGTGCTTTTATAGTTTTTGTGAACGAAATTGAATAAGGATTGTTGATTGATTGAACTCCTGTAAGTCCCTAGTAAAATGATACTCCTTTTAACTGTGGCATCAGGACTGAAGAGGGTCCACTAGGCATTAGCACAAATTGTGCCACCCTAGGGACCCCTGATGGAGCGGGATAGAAAACAAAAATTTGTTTAAACCTGTGAAGTCACACTTCCATAAATAAATTAATAATGCTAACAACTTGTGCTGTGTGTATAATAATTCAACCTAGTTTAAAGTTGCATACACAAAAGACATGTGGGAAACTAACATGTGTGCTCATAAATGTGCATTATGTTGCATTCTTATGTATGTGGAAAATAATAAATTAATCTTGTCTATTGTCATGTCATAACTAATAGCAGCTGTTTTTAAAATAAAGGCATGTGCTTATTTTGCTTCCCTTGTCTATGTGATGTCATTTCTACTATTCTAGGTGCACATAAGGTTTTATGGATTAATGAAGACAGGTAGATATAAAATGCTGCTTTATTTGTGCTTTACTGCTAGGTAATTTAGACTAATGGGTTAATTATTAGCAATGATGGGAGGCAACAGAACAAACTGTATTTCTTGCATTAATTATTCTTTGTGTTTGTTTATATAATAGTTTTACAAGTGAAGCTTAGAGATGGCTGCAGGAAAATAGTACCCTTTTAAAAGTGACGCAGGGACGGTGGCGCAGAAAATTGACGCTTTCTGAAAGAGGCCTAATGATGAAAATGGCTCAAGTGAAAATAATTCCAAGAAGGATGGAAAAGGCCTCTGAGCTTTTATTTTGAAAGGTTTTGGATTGAACTGCTAAAAAGATGACTTTTTGGAGAAATTTGCTAACGTTTGCTAACGTGCCACGGGAGTTCAGAGCTGACTAAGCTCAAGGTTAAAAGGAAACTGTTGCTACAAAATGTAGCAGACTAAGGAAGAACTGCCAAGACTTCTAAATGAACAATGGACTAGTGAATTTGCCCGGGCATGCAAGAAAGAGGTGTCACAGTTTACTGTGGTACGAGGTGGCTCAGCCAATGGAGAACTAGAATTCGTCTGCTGGAATGTGAAAAATAGTTAGCTCAGCTAAAATTAGGGTATAAGAATAGGTTCAGAGAACACATAGTTGGCTTACGCTCGAGAATTCTGGAGGACGATGTTATGCTGATGGACTTTACACGTGAGGACAGGAGTTTTTATTAATTACTTTATTACTAGGTGATGAGGGTAGAGACTGAGATATAGTTAGGATTTTGGGAAATGCTTAATTTTACTTATTCCTGCTAATGAATAATAATTCTTGATTTATGCTCTTTTTATTAATACTGAATAAATCTTTCTTTATGACATTTTTCTAATGCTTGTTTAATAAAATACCAAAACCTAAGTTTTCCTAGATGTGTTAAAATAAACTTTCTAAAATGACAAGCTGGTCTTGATTATTGCAGATGGTTTAAACAACTATATTTAGATCTTATCGCCTCATGATTCAAGCGCTCTATTGTTGTTATGGGCCTAGTGTTGTAGTGTAAGTTTTGTGGTAGTAAATAGTGTCATTTGTGCAATATTTTGGTGAGAGCGCTGGATCAATTTCTGCGTCATCACAAGGCCGCGCACCCATTGGATATTGACGCGCAGCGTCATAGCAGTGCCGCCCCTTGATTGGTCTAGACGCCGCGAGGCTCCGTGAGCCCCGCTCTGTTTGGGCGAGGCTCTACTATTTGTTAAATAAGCTATGGCTTACGTATTACATGCCCAGAGATTGCTTGCTATTTAAAAATACTTCCCAAAGCGAAGCGCGAGGGGAGAGAGACTGCAGTAGCAGCAACATACACATTGGCAGAGCTGTTATGTTGTGTGTAATTTGTCAACAGCGCTGGAGCTGGCTGTGACGTGTCCTATTACGAATTACGACCTGATTGGTCAGAGCTTCGTGCATTAATGACTTGCTGCCAAGTGCTGAATCTGAGATAATAAACAAATCGTGCTACACTCTGAGGGTTTCTAATGTCTAACTAAGAGTTGCTGGCTTGGTTAAAAATTTAATTTGTCTAAAATTCATTAAGAACAAGCTTGATGTGTCTTGATTAGCTAGGAACACTGTAGTATTATACAAAAGCTGCGACTGGATTGGTTAAAACTCTGGCAGGCACTAGGATTAGTAGAGCATTGGGTAACAACACGTTGATTAGCTGAAACACTTGTGCTAAATGCACATTGTTTACTTTTTGCTGGAGATTTAGTTTTTCCACAATATAAATGCCCAAAGCTTCATTTTAAGCTTCATTTTATTAATAGTTTTTTTTGAAATTTAAAAACAACACATTTTGTTAATTAGTGAATAAAAATAGTAGATATATTAGGATAATAGCATCAAAGGTGATTAAAGTGAGGATATTAATTATTAACTAATGCAATATTAAGTAGTAGTAATTAAATTAATTTTGTTAGTTACTGTATTTACTGGTGTAATTAAGAAAAATGCGCTGTGTTCAAGGTGGCAACTAGAAATTTTATGTAAATTAAGGCAAATTAGGTTTTCTTTTTCACAGGTATATGTTGCAGAAGGTGTGTAAGTGGAAAACAAATACATTTAAAACACATGTGATTATATGTTGATATTATTGTTATAAATAAATATTTTGCATTGCTACTGTTTTTGCAAATTAAATTTTTCTTTACAGGTTAATTATAATTAGTGATACAGGTAAATTAGGAGAAATATTAAATTGACCAAGTTATAAGAATTTTCTACACCTGATAGTGTTAAATTAATTAATTAATTGATCAGCAAGCACTGCAACGCAAATTTAAAGAGTACGTTTACTAAATTAATTAAAGAAAATGTCTTCCTTATATAAGAAAATGAAAAGGGTTGTTGCCAAATGCGAGAGCAAATTAAAGATTCCCAAATTAGCGAAAATAAATAATAAAGGTGTGAGAGTAGAAAATATTGATCAATGTAAAATTGATGTTGTAAATATGGATCAGAACAGGAATTCAATAAGACCCCTAGAGCAGATTAATGTAACGCCAAAAATGTCAGATCAAACTGATAAAGTGCCAGCTCAGAATTTTATTAAAATTGATGCGACAGAAAAGCATGATGAGATGCTTGGTACATCTGGAATTAATATTCCTGATTATGTAAATTCATCAAATGATTTAAAGGAGTCCATGAAATATATGGAAACAGAGATAGTGCCTACACTGGGAAAAGATGAAATTAATTCCGCAGTTTTAAAGGTCCCATTAACTGAAAAGGTTTATTCTATTGTACTTGAGATTGAATTAGTAGGGATTACAACTGAGCAAGAAACAGAAATGACTTCAGTTCTGGTAAGTGAGAAGTCTGATACTGATCTGATTAAATTGATACAGCCTGATGAGTCAAAATTCTGGTCAAATGAAAAGGAAATTGAGATAAGTGAGCTGAATGAACAGCTACAAATACAGCGACAGGTAATGGTTCAGCAGAATGACATGGCTTCATTGCCATTGCAAATTTTTATTAATGAACAGTCAGAGAAAACAGATACAGGATTAATTAATGAACAAGAAAACAGTCTAAAAAGATTAAATACACTTCCAGAATTTTGGAATAAAAATAATGTTCTTTTGAGTGAAGACATTAAAGTAAAGGATGCAATTGATCAACAGATTGAAACATTGACTTCTACAGGTTTACTTTTCAGAAATACAAATTTAATTAAAAGGTTGATTGATGATATTCAATTGGCAGAAAAGTTTGCTGTCGTGATATGTGCAGCATACAAAATGAATGATGAACATGCTTTGAGTTCACTAATACTAACATCTGTAGTTGAAACATGGCAGGTGGTCAAAGACTTACAAGATGAAGCAACTCATGAGGAGAAAAACACATGGTTGAGAAACACATGGTTGAGTACAGATTTTAAACAGCGAGATGAGGATGAGATTTTGTCACACAAAGATGGTAGAGTAGTTTTACCAAATAGCATGATTACTGGCATGGACAGAATGTACCATAGATTTGTGGAATTTCTTTACCAGAGGTGTCTGACTTATCAGCAAGCGAACACAATTAAGAGAACAATTATGAGATTGGGAACTGAATTACAGGAGAGTGGTTCATTGACCAGATTACAAATGGATTTCTGTGAGATGTCACTGCATTACAAACTGTGCTACATTTTTGTGATTTACTGTTTGATTACAGAATGGATTGAAACATTTCAGATGCGACATGATGATGAAATTACTGTTGCAAAGTTATCAGATAACAGAAAACATATTGAAAACAGATTGCTCCATTGTACAGATAGACTAGAAATTTCAAATGTTGAGGAGCATGAGAATGTTACTATAAAAGACAAAGATGCAAAAATGTGCCTAGCTGCAGGTACAAAGTGGAAAGATGTTCTTCCACTTGTTTTGATGTTTCTGAGAAACACTACTGATAAAAAGACAGATTTAAGTCCACGTGAGATTATGATGGACAAGATCATGAGACAGACATTCATACCAGAGAAGAGAATAATGCCTATCAATGATAGCATAAATTTGGAGAACTGCAGGAATTTATCAGATGAAATGATTTCTGTGTTTGATGAAGATGAAACTGAAGTGCAAACAAGAGAAAAAGAGCAAGTATTTGATCCGTTACCAGGTAAAAGGATCAGGAAAAAGGTTCGTCTTAAAAGAAATTCTCTAGTGCCAAGGTGGCAGAAAAGGAGGCTAGTCAGTCTTGTTACAACAAATGCAGAGAAGTGCAAAAGACTGAAGAGGTGGATTGACACTGGCCATACTTTTCGTGTATCTACACCTGAAAATCCTGATGAGAATAGTGTCACAATTGATGATTCAGATTCTGAAGAAGAGCCTGAAGAGAATCCAGATCTTGAAGGTCGACAAGCTGGTCGACATCTGGAGAACATGAATAGAAAACAAGCCTTGATTGAAGAAGACTTGAACGTTGTGACTGAAGACTCAGAAAATGGTGGAAATCTGCCAGAAAAAGAAGCAGAAGAAGAATGTGATCAGATTGTGATTCAAGACCAGGAGAGTATTGAAAAGCAGAAGAGTAGCTCTGAAAGCAGGAACAGGAATTCTGAAACTGGGAAGTTGAAGGTAATTGAAAATGAAGAAGATGAATTGCCAAGTACCAGCTACAAAGATGACGTTCCTAACGGAGTGAAGCTGCCGAGTAAAGAAGTACCTGAGTCTGAAGTTGAAATTTCTGACACTGAAACTGATGAGAATGATGAAGATTCTGAGATAAGAAAATTCAGAAAAGGAGCTTGGAGAACAGAATGTAATGTGACCAAGCAAAAGAAGAAATTACTAAGAAAAAGTGATAACTGGCAAGGAGAAAATGAAGGCCTAAAATTCAAATTGAGATACAGATCAAACAAACAGATTGATGAAAAATCAAGTCAAAAAGATTCTGAAAAGAAAAGTAAGGCAGGAAAGAAAATAGAAGTGATACCTGTAGTGGAGGTAAATGATGAGAGTCAAAAAGAGATTGAAAACAAAAGTGACAATGATTGAAGTACATACCTGTTAAAATTTTTGGTTTCTATTTTTGGCATAAGGCTGAAGAAATCTTGTTAGATGACACAAGGTCGAAGAAATACTGTTAGCTGAAAAATTAATTTGTGACATTAGGTCGAAGAAAAACTGTTAGAAGGTTTAAAAAAAAAAAAAAAAAAAAAAAAAAAAAAAAAAATTGAAAAAGGGGGGTGTTAGAAATTTTTAGAAAATTTAGGTAAAATTTTTAAAATTTTTGTTTTATTTTTCTTTGCAAGCTTAATGCAATTATAATTCTGCTTTGGATAATTTAGGTTATTGTTCTTTTAGAAATAATCAAGGAGAAGTTTAAAGTTTATATGACAAGCAAGATACAGACATTTTATTAGTTATAGTTTTTGCAACACTTTTGTTGAATCTTAGTTGCATGTTACACAAGAGAAAGAAATAGAACTAGAGGGGTTTCTTAAAACTCAATATGAGAATTGTAGATAAACTGATGAGATAAGTCTTAAGAAATACTAACACAGGTGAAATTGAATCATGTTCATCTTAGATAAAATCTTTGCTAAAATTTTGGGTGCTGGTGTGGTGATTTGTTAATCACCAGATGAGGGAGTTGATGGAGCGGGATAGAAAACAAAAATTTGTTTAAACCTGTGAAGTCACACTTCCATAAATAAATTAATAATGCTAACAACTTGTGCTGTGTGTATAATAATTCAACCTAGTTTAAAGTTGCATACACAAAAGACATGTGGGAAACTAACATGTGTGCTCATAAATGTGCATTATGTTGCATTCTTATGTATGTGGAAAATAATAAATTAATCTTGTCTATTGTCATGTCATAACTAATAGCAGCTGTTTTTAAAATAAAGGCATGTGCTTATTTTGCTTCCCTTGTCTATGTGATGTCATTTCTACTATTCTAGGTGCACATAAGGTTTTATGGATTAATGAAGACAGGTAGATATAAAATGCTGCTTTATTTGTGCTTTACTGCTAGGTAATTTAGACTAATGGGTTAATTATTAGCAATGATGGGAGGCAACAGAACAAACTGTATTTCTTGCATTAATTATTCTTTGTGTTTGTTTATATAATAGTTTTACAAGTGAAGCTTAGAGATGGCTGCAGGAAAATAGTACCCTTTTAAAAGTGACGCAGGGACGGTGGCGCAGAAAATTGACGCTTTCTGAAAGAGGCCTAATGATGAAAATGGCTCAAGTGAAAATAATTCCAAGAAGGATGGAAAAGGCCTCTGAGCTTTTATTTTGAAAGGTTTTGGATTGAACTGCTAAAAAGATGACTTTTTGGAGAAATTTGCTAACGTTTGCTAACGTGCCACGGGAGTTCAGAGCTGACTAAGCTCAAGGTTAAAAGGAAACTGTTGCTACAAAATGTAGCAGACTAAGGAAGAACTGCCAAGACTTCTAAATGAACAATGGACTAGTGAATTTGCCCGGGCATGCAAGAAAGAGGTGTCACAGTTTACTGTGGTACGAGGTGGCTCAGCCAATGGAGAACTAGAATTCGTCTGCTGGAATGTGAAAAATAGTTAGCTCAGCTAAAATTAGGGTATAAGAATAGGTTCAGAGAACACATAGTTGGCTTACGCTCGAGAATTCTGGAGGACGATGTTATGCTGATGGACTTTACACGTGAGGACAGGAGTTTTTATTAATTACTTTATTACTAGGTGATGAGGGTAGAGACTGAGATATAGTTAGGATTTTGGGAAATGCTTAATTTTACTTATTCCTGCTAATGAATAATAATTCTTGATTTATGCTCTTTTTATTAATACTGAATAAATCTTTCTTTATGACATTTTTCTAATGCTTGTTTAATAAAATACCAAAACCTAAGTTTTCCTAGATGTGTTAAAATAAACTTTCTAAAATGACAAGCTGGTCTTGATTATTGCAGATGGTTTAAACAACTATATTTAGATCTTATCGCCTCATGATTCAAGCGCTCTATTGTTGTTATGGGCCTAGTGTTGTAGTGTAAGTTTTGTGGTAGTAAATAGTGTCATTTGTGCAATATTTTGGTGAGAGCGCTGGATCACCCCTCGCCAAGATCATGCATACTGCCATTGCAGGCTGCATGTGTTGGTGCAGAGAAAACTGAAATGTCGACATGGCACATATCCCTGTGTGCCATGCCTGAAGACACTTGATGCAGTATAGGTAAGAAACACCTACTGTAGGCCTTACAGCCCTGAAGCAGGGTGAACTATATTACATGTGAGGGCATACCTGCATGAGCAGATAGGCTCCTGTACTGGCTAGTTCGATTACTGTGAACAGGGAAACCATGTTAAAACATGTGCTGGGTACCGGTGAAAACTAGTTACCTAGCTGCATGATGGTTTCACTGAAAATAGGGATTTTTGATATCAAACATCTCGTATTGATGAACCTACACTGACCTTGTATTGACGAACCACACTGATTTTATATTGATGAACCACACAATGTTGGATTTATCAATACATGAATTCAGAGGTGCCCCCTGAAACCGTACCAACTGCTGGTGGGCTGACTGAATCATTTTAGCCAGAGTGACACAGGAGACGTATTCCTGACCCCCCAAGGGTGAGGGCCTTCACTGTCAGGAGGCCAGAAACCAGGCCAACTCTGGCAGGGGGTGTCTTCCGCTCCCTCCCACAAGTTGGCTTGCTGATTAGCCTGCCAGGGCAAGGGGACTTCAAAGAATCCCCTCCGCCTTTGGTAAGCAACTCTGGTTTCTCTCATAGGAGAGGATGCCAGCCACCCCGTCCTGCTCCACTTTTGGCCAGAGGATAGGCGTAAAAATTAGTTAGATTTGGAGAGGTGCCCATATTCAGCCTGCACCACCCCTAGGGTGGGCATGTGATGTGGACCCCTCTCTACAGATTCCTCCATATTGTCTTGGAGAGAATTAACCAACCAGGGTCAGGCTAATGCCCTCTTCCCAATTGAAGTAGTCATATGAGGATGAAGTCACCCTAGAGGTAAGTAGCCCATGGGCTACTACCTGGCTGTCCTTCTAATGCCTCTAAATTCAGTATTTAGGGGAGCCCATGGCAACAGAGAAGCAGATCCTGCTGACCAAAGAAGGACCGAAGAGCCGTGAAAGTAACAATTGCAGAAGAAGCAAATGACTTGGCACCAGCCCAGCCTGTTTGCCTATTTTCGACAATTGAACCATAGTCATCTCACCCTACAAGCTGCTGATCCTCCAGAGCCTTCTCCAAAGACTCAGGAACTCCTGTGGACCAGCAGAGCTGTTCCCTGCATATCGTAGATTCTAAAGACTGAGGTGTGAGGCTCCAAGACAGCGAAACCCTGACTCCGGAAAACACCACTGCACCTGAACAGCCTGGCCTGAGCTAGAGAGTCCAACGGTGCCAGTGTGGTCCAGATATCCGGACGACCTAAGAAGAAAGCGAAAAACAAAGAGCTGCAAAAGCATGGAAGACTGTCAAGAGAGCAACTGACTTAGCCCCAGCCCTGCCGACCTGTCTGTGGTCTTGTCAAAAACTGTACCAAAGTAGACTCATCCTTCAGCAGTGACTCCAGAAACTTGGGAGGACTGTCTGCCTAAAAAGATCAAGATCTCCTGTGAACAGTGGACCTGTTCAACACAAACTCCAGAAAGGAGACTCTGATGCCTCCGGAACCGCCAGAACCCAACATCTGAAGCAGCCACTGCACTTGTTGCCTTCGGCCCGAGTTGAAGTGGGCCAACAGTGAAAGTTCACCACCCCTCCAGAACTTGAGTCCATTGTGGTTTCACCCCTTCTGGACTTCCCGACACCGCCAGGCCCCCTCTATTGCGGCTGCTCCGGTAAGGAAAAACCAAAAGTCTAAGGAAACCTCTACAGCTTTCACCCCTGGGCTTTGGAGAAGAGGACTAAAGGACCCCCCCCATCCTGAGCAACGCAAGGCCTGAGCCCACTTGCTGGTTCAGCCCAACTTGCTTCCTAGCCAGAGCCTGCAGCCTATTTTTACAGAGGCCAATTCCCATTGAAACGCATTGGGCTCCCAATGCTGATTTGCACTCAGCCCATTTTTTTATCAATGCCACCTCCTGTGTCTGCCAGCAGAGCGCAGAGTTGGCAAACATCTTCAAACTCCACTGGCGGATCAGAGTTTACTACCCACCTCTAGTGTATGCGGAGCGTCATGCCTCTCCTTTGAGACCTCTCTTAATGGGTGTGCATATTAATACGTGGGGAGGGACTGGCCTTTCCTTTAAACCCTCTCTCAAATGATTGTTGTGAGTAGTAAGGGGTGTGGGGAGCAACTGGCCTCTCCTTTGAGATCTCTCCCTCAGATGATGGCTGTATGTAGTAGTGAGTGAGGAAGAGTGAGAAAGGACTGGCCTCTACTTTGAGACCTCTTTCAGATGACAGGTGTTCATAGCAGGATGTGTGGATGGGCTGGCCTCTCCTTCAAAACCTCTCTCTCAGATGACGGATGTGTGAAGTAGTGAGTGGGGAGGGACTGGCCTCTTCTTTCAAACCTCTCTCTCAGATGACGTATGTTCATGGTACGGTGAAAGGAGGGACTGAGACTCCTTTTTTGTTTGATGGGGTGCATAGTAGGGTATTTCTACAACATCTGTGATTTTTCACAGTAAACAGTAATGGGAGCAATTTAATGTCTAAAACTCTAACAGACAGCCAATCAGAGTGCTCGCTCTCATCAAACTCATGGGTGCCTCTTGTGCCCACAAGAGCAATGGGAAAATCAGGCCTTTCATCCAATCACAGGGCTCCAATTTTTAATTTGAGCTCTCGAGTGACGCTCAAGAGACTCTCGTGAACCCAAATGACCAAATATCTATATTTTTTTTACCCTTAATGTCTCAATAACTGCTGAATAGATTTCCACCAAAATCACAAAAAGCACAATCTAGTGAGCAAGAAGGAGCATCTTGCCAAATTTGGTGCAATTTCATTCAGCAGTTTTTGCTGTAGCCTTGTGCAAACAAGTCTATGGAAAATGTATGGGGATTTTGCGTTTTGGGGCACACCTTTTTTCTCGGCCCCTGCTCGATGGATCACTCCGAAAATTTCTAGGAGGGAGATGAGGTGGATGAACTTTTCATTTGAAAGTTTTGCGAAGATTCTTCAAATGGGGCCAAAGTTATTAGCATACCAAAAAACGCTTTGTCTATACTGAAAAGCAGATAAAACTATAACTACCTAGTGGCGACCACTACTAGTGTATATATTATATATATTCCAATTGCAACACTCCAAATTGGAAACACCACATGCTGTGTGTTATTATCTCCTTACTGGCAGACTGGAGATTAACACACACAGCAGTTCAAGTAGTTAGTATGCCCTGGATGCCATTCGCATTTCAGGAAAATTCATTCCTGTCTGGGCAGAAACAGGAGACCAGGTGGGCAATCAGTAGCGCTGCACTCACAGAGTGGCTTTAAGTGCTGCCTCAGTGGGCGTGTTCGTCAGCGCATTCTGGTTAACAGAGACAATGGAACACGCTGCTCCCTTGGCACCACTTCACTCATTGGTGCAGTGGACCCGCTTGGTCCGCTGGGGCGTTTTCACGACCAGAGCCGGCCACTAAATATTCCAATTGCAACACTCCAAATTGCAAAGGCCACGCGCTGCGTGTTATTATCTCTTTATTGTCAGACTGCAGATTAACACACACATCAGTTCAAGCAGTCAGTATGCCCTGAATGCCATACGCATTTCAGGAAAACTCAACCATTGTTCACTGGCTGAGCAGAAAGAGCAGACCAGGTGGGCAATCAGTAGTGCTGAACTCGCAGCCTGGCTTTAAGTCCTGCCTCAGTGGGCGTGTTCGTCAGGGCATTCTGGTTAACAAAGCCAAAGAAGTTTTAACCCATAGTGTGAAAACAGTTCTTCATTTTCATTCAAATCGTTTGGGATTAATGTTCTAAAAGCCAAAATGTGGCGCAACTCCTTTTTTCTTAGAGTGCGCTCCCTATCGCCACCTCTCACATGGCGTTCCACTGATTCCACTGCATAGAATTTCAGTTTCTTCTAATCTCCTTCATGGAATTTCTCCATGTGTATGGCTACCACATTGCTGCGCTCTGTATTGATTGTGGCTCTGACATGTTCAAAAATCCGCTTTTTCAGATCACAGATCGTACTTCCCACATATTTCAGGGCACTTGGGCACTCAATTATGTACACAACAAACTGGCTCCTACACGTTGTCAGTTGACTGATTCTCCAGATTTTGTTGTTTACCATCTGAATTTCTTTGGTGTTTTTTGCGATTTGGCAAATTTTGCAGTTGTTGCATTTGTAGAAGCCCTTTTGTATCAGCCACCCCTCTGATTTCATTTTCTGTTTGAAATGGTTGTGGACCAATTGATCTTTTAGGTTTCTTGCTCTCCGAAAGGTGATACTGGTATGTTTGCCTACAATCTTGGATATTGGGGGATCTAGGTGTAAAATATTTCAATTTTTCCGTAAGATTCTATTGATTTGCTTTGATTCTGTAGAATATATCAAAATCAAGCAAATTTGTGCTCTATAGGGCCATTTCCTTTGTCCTTCATCAGTTCTGAGCGTGATTTAATTGAAGTTTTTTGGTAAACAGGTTGCGATCACATTGCTGTTATAATTTCTTTTTCTAACTCGTTTTGCCATTTGTTTGCTATTTTTTTGCCATTCCTCCTCTTGTGGGCATATCCTACATATCCTCAGAAACTCCTTGTGCCTCAGTAGAACTGAGGTACAAGAAAACGGGAAAAAAAATGTGAAAAACACAAAAAGGGGGCATGGTAGAAACACTCTGACCCCCTAGGGCTGCTTAGGGGGTCCCACAAGGACCCCCAGGGCACAAATTGTATTTATTTTTTAAATCGGCAAAATCCACGTGGATCCTGACGATAATTAAAAAAAACTAAGCGCGTGCTCCGCACTTCGTTGCTAATTAGTTCCCCGGGGGGCCAAGTCCTGGGGGCATGATTAAAAAAGGTATGTGTGGGGCCCAATCCCCCCCCACGCCCCTGGGACTGCCACCTTCCCGGGGCTCTAAATAATTAAATTGGGGGGGTCCATGCCTTTGTAGATTGTGGGAGGGGGGCCGCGCGGCCCCCCTCCTGGAGCCTTGCATTGGCCCTGGGGACCGCCACCACCCAGAGCCGGCTCCTGCAGTGTCCCGGGGTGCCCACCTCCCGGACACTGCTGTTTGCTATGGCAGGGCAGGAGGCTCGTGGCTCCCTCCTGCCATAGCAAACTTGGTTTGAATTTTGAAAGAGAGAACAGGAAACCTGCTCTCTCTTTCAAAATTCAAACCAAACTGCTTTTCCACACGGGGAGCTGCATCTTAGCAGCTCCCCATGTGGAAAAGCAATGCCGGCTCCCGAAGCATGTGGAGAGCCAGCTGGGACCTTGGGGGGATTGGGGACCCCCCTCTGTCCTCAATGGAGAGGGCCAGCCCCGGGGCTACAAGAGTCCCAGGAGGGGGCTCACGCGGCCACCCTCCTCAAAATTAAAAAAAAAAGGAACAAAGACCAGCCGGGGGATGGAGTCCCCGTGGCCATAAATGGCCTAAGGAGGGGGGCAAGGCAGCCCCCCTCCAAAAACAAAAATATTATTCAATATGGCCATGCCCTGGGGTTTGGGGTCCCCGGGGCAAATTTTGGCCTCGGGAGAGGGCCACACGTCCCCCTTACCAAAATTTATTAAAAAAAAAATTGGGGGGCAGGCCCTGGGGGATGAGGTCCCCAGGGCCACGAATATTTGGAAAAGAAGGAGGGCCACACAGCCCCCTTCTTAAAAAAATAAAAAGACCGGCATCGCGCTGGAGGCCACACCCCCTCCTTTGAGCACTCTGCAAACGCACCCCTTGGCGCATTTGCAGATGGGGAACAAATTCCCCTTGAATACTGGACCAACTAGCCTACCAGGAACCTCCAGCATGCGCCAGAGGGCTGTGTTGCAGAGAGGTGTTCTGAGGCCGTGCCCCTTTTTACACCTCTCTGCAATGCAGCTCTGTGGCGCTTGATGGAAGTATCTAGTGGGCTAGTTGCACCCCAGGGACCTTCAGTATTCAAGGGGAGTTAATCCACCAACTTAAAACACGCCGCGGGGCTCGTTTGCACAGTGGTGAAAGGAGGGGCCTGAGTTGACATTTGTGCAAACACACCCTGTGGAGTGGTTTAAGTTGGGGAATTAATTCCTCTTCCATCCTGAAGGTCCCTGGTGGCCAACTAGCCCAGCAGGTACCTCCAGTAAGCGCCACGGAGGTGGGTTGCAGAGTGTTGTAAAAAGGGGCGTGACCTCCGAACACCTCTCTGCAACATAGAACTCTGGTGCATACTGGAGGTACCTGGTGGGCTAGCTGGCCCCCAGGGACCCTCAGGATTGAGGAGGAATGAATTCTATAACTTAAAACGCGCCACAGGACATGTTTGCAGACATGTCACCTCAGGCCACGCCCCCTTCCTTCACCACGGTGCAAATGCGCCCGTGGCACATTTTATGTTGAGGGATTAACTCTCTTTCAAAGTGGAGGGTACCTGCGGGCCAACTAGCCCACCAGGTATCTCCTGTATAAGCCAGGGAGCTGTGTTGCAGACAGGTGTTGCGAGGCCATGCCCCTTTTTACACCTCTATGGAACGCAGCTCTGTGGCGCTTACTGGAGGTGCCTAGTTGGCTAGTTTGACTTGACTAGTATTACTTGATTACCTTCCCATTATATACCCCCACAATCTAGAAGCTCACATTTAAAATATACTGAAATAAATAAGTATAACACAATTCACATTTTTATTAATCAATTAAATACTTATGAATAAATCAATATCTTCCCACCCTATGCTCCCACAAACCCAGTAGCACACACCTAATATATAACTTAAAAGATATAATTATCACACCATTTACATCATTAATAATCAATTATATAATTATTAATAAATCAAACATGCATTAATTATTAGTTAATTAATTTCCCACCCTAGGCCTGTGCAAACCCAGCCACCCACATCTAATATATACCTTGCAAAATATAAGTAATGCACAATTTACTTAATTAATAATAAGTAAATGATTACAAAATAGATTAATAATTAATTGTGAATTGATTATTTACATCAATTAATGAATTTATATTCAATTAATTGCTAATATTTATAATTAATTAACTTTCCATCCTATAACCCTACAACGCTAGCAACCTCCTACAGTGCTATAAATTGGCATTAACAATTAAATCAAACATTATAAATCACTTAAAATTACTAACTATATTTAAACATATTATTAACGAGTATGCAAAAAATAGCAACACATACAACTATATATGAACTAAAATAAATAAAGACAATTACACAAGAATATTTTTAACAACTAAATTAATTAAAACGATATTAACAACAAAATATGCTTGAAAACAATATTACTTACCTACTAAAATGAATATTCCTGACAACGATATTTCTGCATCACCATATTTTTGTAGCACACTATTTTGTTCTGAATTTTTGCAACTCGATATTTCAAACTTGCTATTTTGTCTAAATTGCTTCACAGGTTGTGCTGAGCGGGTGTATGTTCAAATTCTGTTATAATTCTTTATTTTCTCTGGCCCATTGGATAGC
This sequence comes from Lissotriton helveticus, assembly GCF_964261635.1. Classification (NCBI taxonomy): domain Eukaryota; kingdom Metazoa; phylum Chordata; class Amphibia; order Caudata; family Salamandridae; genus Lissotriton; species Lissotriton helveticus. Next base: position 956,614,163 of record NC_136065.1, read on the forward strand.
AATTTCCAGCAGTGACTGCTGCAGTGACATTTCTACAGTGGGAGCTCATATCCCCAAATCAGGACCTTTGGAAAGTGCAGCAATCAAGCGCTAACATGTGTGGCTTGGTGGTCTACTTGTATTAAAGGAAACATGTAAAGCAAGAAAGGCACATTATGCACAATTGTATGTTAAAAAAAACAGGTGTGGGGCACATTCTAAATTAATACATATTGATATATCAGGAATCCCAGTGCAACAAATACATAGGTTTCTTATGAAAGGAAATTTCAGCAGATCCTGTTTAAAATGTTATTGACCTACAATTAATGATTTTGACACAGAAACGCGTGAATAGGCATCGCATTACCATTGTCCTTTCTGCTTCACAGAGTAAGATTGTGTAAATATATTAAATGTTGCAGTCAGCAGAAAACAAGCCTACATGTACACACTTCTGAAAATAAAAGGTGGTCCTCATTGTTGGGATGGGAAAGTACCTTGCATTGTAACACAAATGTGCAACCCCTGTCCTGAGTACCCCAGCTTCATGAGCTTGTATCTAGACCTAGAGCCTGGTTCTGTGATTTGTAGGGGCAAACCAAGTCTACCCTTGAGCTGACATGATACTACTCTCTGTGTCCTGAGGTATATACAGTAAGCAGTGGTGGTGTCTCTTAGAGTCCAGGACCCTCAGAGAGAAAGTAACATGGCGGCCGCTAGCTAGACGGTCGCGGCTGCGCTTGCCTCATAGATTACGAAATGCAGTTCTGAGGCTTTTGGCGATGTTTTTTTTTCGTGTCCTGCATATTTTCACTGTCCGGATGTCTGAGAGGGCGCGAGGGGCTTCTGCAGCGCCGGCGAGGAGCCGGCTTTCTCCAACGAACACGAGCATATTGACTGGAGGTGGGAGGAGGCTGCATGGCTGCGGAAACGCCGCGCCGCCACCTGCTTTGGTTTCGCTCTCCGATCGGTGCTAAACACACCGAGCCTGCGTTTGGGGGCCCTGAAGCAGGCATATTGAAGCTAAGTAGCTCGCTGAGTACCTCGGTGTACAGGGGAGTGGGGGGCTTGAGGACAGTGCATTAATTTGGGGGCAGTGTAGTCTCTCTAGAGAGCCTCCGGATATCAGCCTTTTTCCTGGTGTAGCCTCCGGTAGGGCAATCTTCCCCATACCTCGGTGATGGGAGGCTCGCAGTGTTTTCTCCCTGCGTTGTATGGAGGTGGAGGTGGGGGCTACGAAGGCAGAGGTGCCAGAGGAGGAAAAAGTGGCAGAGAAGGCAAAAGTAGGTCTCTCCCCCTCCCCCGCCCCCAAAAGTAAGTCGCTATACTCTAAGGGCTAGGGCAGTCCACTCGTTCCAAAACACAGATATTATTTTACCAATAGTGACCCCCAGGAAATCTCCTCCTTGGCGATGGGTGATAGGGGTCCACAGAAGAGACAAGGTACAGCGACTGGGGAGGTGGAAGTGGACGTAGGAGTAAAGCAAGAACGGCTCCAAAAAGTAGACGAAAAAGTAGGGGGAAGAAAAGAATTGTTTTTAAAAACAAAATAACCCCTTCCTTAAAAACCTACCAGAGAGTTATGTCTTCTACTACAAGTTTTATCAGTGCGGCTGAACTAAACACCCAAGAGGAAATGGAAGGAGGGCTGCCTAAAGCTAAGGTTAAATCTAAAACCAAAACTAAGGTACCAAATGGTGGCAGCGAAGCCTCCCCCTGTTGACTCCGTTTCAACAACGTAAGCAGAGGGAGACCAGCAGCCTACTGTAAAAGCACCCCCCCCAGACCTCACCCGGGTCCCATCTAGAAGTAACGCTGTCCAATAGATATAATGCTTTAGAGGTACAGGATCTGCATGTTCAGCCTAACCCTCCTTTTGAAGACCTGCGAGAGAAGACGAACGAAGTTGTAACTATGGGGGTTACAACTACGGCTAGTGAAACTAGGGGTGCGGAGTCGGAGAATCCTGGAAGTGTAGGGTCAGGGGTGGACACTCTCTCGGACATTTTGATTGCAATGAAGGGGGAGATGATAAGTGGTTTCAAAATTTCAGAGATGAAGCAGGCGGACCTAGCGAATAGATTTTCGGTCTCTGAAGCCAATCAGGCGGCAATCAAGTCTTCCTGTGAGGTGCTGGCCCAAATAGAGGCAGAGATACCAATAATTAAGAAAGCGATCAAGTCTGCCACAATTGACATGGCAAAGTTGGCAACCCAGAATAAGGCACTAAGAGAAGACTTGGAAAGGCTGGAAAATCACCCACGAAAAAACAATCTGAGACTTCTGAACATACCAGAGAATCTTGAAGGGACAGACCTTAAGGAATTTATTATCTCGCTGCTACAAGGGACAGTTCTCAAAGGTTTCCCGGATGTAAATTTGACATCAGAGATTGAAAGGGTCCATCGGGATCCCTTCAAGAAAAAATCCAGCCAACATAAGCCTAGGAAGATCCTGGTCAACTTCCTCTCCTACACTGTCAAAGAACAGATACTGTCGGCAGGCCTTAAAGAAGGGTCAGTTTCCTTTCCATTTACAGGCCAAGAGCTATTTGTCTTTCAGATAAGGTCAGACATATCCCCCACAACAACCACTAGGCAATGGGAGTTAGGGTGTAGGATGGAGGAGTTAAAAAGCCTAGGTGCGAAGGCCCAGTTGAGATTCCCAGCCCAGCTAAGAGCTATGTTTAACAACCAAATGCACCTCTTCCATACAACCGAAGAGGTGGATGAATTTATGGAAAAGATCAGAGGTGAGAAATCTGGGAAATAATTATACAGAATTAAAAACGCGGGTAGAATAGCAATATAAGAATGTTTTCCATCGCCGCATCTTAGACTTTTCATTCATTTCCTCGCTGTTGTAGAAATTACTTTTTTGTTCTATGTGGTGGGCGTAGCCATATAGGTTCGCCTATTCTGGAAGGGAGGGTTCCTTATGGGAGTTTAGGGACACAGGAGGGTGGGGGGGAAATGGGGGCACTGGGTAGGGAGCAAAGGGATAAAATGAAAAAAACACTCATCTCACTCTAGGAGTTTAGCATATGGGTGAGCTGCTTTGGACAGGAGACTTCTAACCAATGGCATGGGTAACAGTTCAATGTAAAAAGAAGTGTTTTATCTCCTGGAACGTTAATGGTTTGAGATGCCCAAGGAGGCAGAGGCTGATTATGAAGTATTTAGAGCTTTCCGAGGTGCATATATGTATCTTACAAGAGACAAAGTTGACCGCCGAGGAATCTAAAAAAGCTGTTTTCTAATACTCCTTGGGTTGAGAGCTTTTGTTTTTCTAGTCAAACCATAAATAACCGGGGAGTTGCAATTGTGATAAAGCGGGGGTTGGCCTGTTCAATTAAATCTATCCCGACAGAGCAAACGGGGAGGTGGATCATTGCACGTTTGAATATCGAGGGTAAAGATTTAACCTGTGCCTCTTTCTTCGGTCTGAACGTGGACGATACATCCTATATCTCCAAACTTTATTCAAAGCTGAATCTGGAGAACCCGCCAATGATTGTGGGGGAAGATTTCAATGTCCTCTTGGATCCCCTAAGGGATAGGTCAAATCAAAGCCAATAAATAGGGGCACCCCGTATACGGCGTGCAATGAACTACCTGATTCACGACCTAGATTTGGCAGATGTCTGGAGAGGGAAGATGGATGAGGTAGCCAGGTTCACTTTTTATAGTAAAAAAAAATCACTTCTCTAGGATTGACTATATATTAGTGAGTAAAAAACTCCTGACTAAAACCTCCGCTATATCCATCCTCCCGTTTCTTCTTTCAGACCATGCCCCCGTGTTGTTTTCATACAACAAAATAATTAATTCAACTCAGACTAGGTGGACACTCAATGGTGGAAAATTGGCTGACTCTGACATCGTTCAGAGTATTAAAGCATCTTCCCTAGAGTTTTTTTAGATCAATATAGGTTCCACGAGAATGAGAATAGTCTGGGAAGCCTTTAAGGCCAATCTAAGGGGTCGGCTCCATGGTCTTATATGCTCTAAAAACCGAGCTGAAAGTCGGGAGATAAAATTGAGGGAGGACAAAATTAAGAGCTTAGAGGCTGATTTTTTCCGTACAATTGGGGGGCCTCCAGAAAGGACGACAAAGGTGCAGGAAGACCTTGAACTAGCCAGGCAAGATCTTAGAGGGAAGTTAGAGGACAAACGTAAGGCCCTATGGTTAAATAAAAGCATGGAGAATTATGAATATGGTGAGAAGGCCAGTGCCCTACTGGCATGGAAAGCTAGATCTGACCACATTAAAAACAACATTAGCGAGCTCATTATAAACGATGGTGGGGACAATTCTAAGGGTATAGAGGATATAAAGAACTGCCTGCTCTCCCTTTTCTCAGATTTATATAAAGAGAACGTATGTCCCTCACAACATCAAATACGGACATGGCCGAGTACCAAATCTTTATCCTCCCTCACGCAAGCAGGTAAAGATCTCCTGGATTCCCCGATCTCTTTAGAAGAGATAAGAACTCAAATTAGGCTATCAAAAAATAAGAAAGCATCTGGCCTGGACAACCTCCCAAATGAGGTATACAAACATCTGGCCGACGAGGTTACCCTAGTCTTGGGAACTCTGTTTCAGTCAATTTACAATCCAACAGGGAAAGTCCCCAGTTCATGGAGAGAGGCTACTATTGCTTTAATACCCAAGGCCGGGAAGGACTCCCTGAGAGCAGACTCCTACTGTCCGATCTCCCTGCTAAATTCCGACTATAAAAACTTCATGGGAATATTAGCAGGGAGATTAGCCACATTGGCTTCCGGATTGGTCAATTCCGACCAAAAGGGATTTATCATTGGACGATATATTCAGGAGCAAACGCAGCTTCTCATAGGTAATATCGATCTCGCCATAGTTAGAGTAGAACCCTTGGCGGTAATCGCTTTAGATGCCGCCAATTCGTTCGATAGAGTTTGCTGATTTTATCTTTGGGAGGTACTAGAAGCAATGGGCTTCGGGCCTGTGTTTATTCACACCCTAAGACAATGTTACGAGGGAGCCTCAGCAAAAATCTTGATTAACAGTTCACTCACTCCTAGTTTTGAGATACAGAGGGGAACCAGGCAAGGGTGTCCCTTATCACCCTTGCTGTTTGACTTATACATAGAGCCGTTGGCCCAGGCAATAAGGTTAGATGTTAAAATTCTCCCTTTTAAATCTCAGCAGTATTCGCCAAAAATAGCACTATATGCGGACGATATTATCCTTTATACTAGCAACCCAGCAGCAACCATTCCGAGGGTTGAGACCCTCTTGGGGGAATTCGGCTTAATTTCTGGTTATCTGGCCAACTCCTCCAAGACGGAGGTAATGTGCTGGAATATCGAGCAGTGGAGGGGACAGGCCAGTACGGAATTTAAATATCTAGGCATCACAATAGTTAGAGAATTGGACAAGATTCCTCCTTTGAAACTGGGAAAAGTCACTAAGGAGTTAGACTGTCTGTTTGCAAGATGGAAGAATCTCCCCCTAACGATATTTGGTAAGGTAAACTTGGTCAAGATGACTATCCTTCCCAAGCTGACCTACATTTTTAATGCCGTCCCCCTGACAATCCCCCAGCAAGGTATTAAGAAAATACAGAGTAAGATCGGGAGTTTTGTATGCGGAGACAAAGGAGTGAGACTGTCGGGGAAGAAACTAAGGCTGCGGATGGTTAAGGGTGGGCTAGCTCTTCCAGATATCAGCTGGTATTTGGTAGCATTCCAATTTAAAGCGACCCGGAGGCTTCTGGCAAACCCAGCAGGTTCAGCGTGGGGAGCACTGCTTGGAGAGCTGGTCAAGAATGAGGGGGCGATAGTACAGAAGGGTTTCTTTATAAATTTAGGTCACTGAAATTTTTCAAAAAAAGTACGTTTGAAGGTCCTAAAAAATGCACTTGAAATCTGGCTTAAAGTAAGGAACAGGTGTGGGATAGGCTACTATTCTGACCATGCCCCTGTCTGGGACTTCCCGGGGACCCCTCTCTGTCTTAAAGATGGGTTGGCTGTACCTATTAGGAGAGTTGGAGTCTCTATTTGGTCAGATATGGGGGATATGAATGGTATACATCCATGGGAGGCATTAAGAGCTAGGATAGGCTCTGGTATATCCAAGTTTAAGTTCTTGCAATTAAAATCCTGGTTTGAGGTGGAGAGCGGGGGGTAAGGGGCGACTGGGACACAGAGCTTCTCTTTTTATCACCACAACTGTTGAAGAAAGAAGTTTCAATTTGGTATAGAAAACTAGTAGAAGCAGACAATCAGAATATTCCAACACATGCCTCTGTATGGAATCAATCTCATTTTGAGTCCACAATAGGGGATCTCTTGGAACCTTCTTTAAAACTTCTTTATAAATTCACAAAATCAGCCAGTTTAAAGGAGAACCATTTCTTTGTCACCAATAGAATATACTATACCCCAGCTAAAATTGCGAAATTTGCCCCAGCCCCCGAGCCAAAATGTTACAGATGTATGGCCCCTAAAGCCGACGACATCCATGTTTTTTTGAGTGTCCGGCATTGGGATTGTTTTGGAAAGGGATTGGGAATTTCTTTACAGGATCTTTGATTTGAATATAGTGGTAAATGGATCTTTGGTTTTTTTTGCCGACCACTGCGTTTCAACAAAGGAGCTGGCAGTGAGGGATAAAGGACTACTACTATGTCCTATTCTGTTGGCACGTAGAGAAATCTGTGCGAAGTGGAAAGACCCAAGCCCCCCAAAAACGGAAGACTGGCTCAAATCGGCAATGGCCCGCCTCGACCTTGCTGATCCCAGCAGCACACTAACTAATCTCTGGCAACCCCTTATTAATATGGGCCAAGATCTTAGGTTGCTTAGGTAATTAACAGCGCAGGCACCCGGTCCTATGATTACACCTTAACTCCAGTACAAGGAGTTGGTCGGGAGACCTAAGCAATTGCAGTTGGCCGGAGGGAGCCCAGAGACATAACAACGGCTTATAGGTGAGATGAGGACAAAAAAAAAATTAAGCAGTGGTGGTCTGAGTGTACCATATGTGTTCAAACTGATAGACATAAACAGGCCTTTTTCCTTTTTGTGGTGAGTGTGGTGCCTCTTGGCCCCAATCTTGTAAGGTTCTGTGTGAATATAGAGGCCAGACCCTATGGTGGCATCCAGAGTGAATGTGCATGTGTAGTGCACGTATGTGGTGCGGTTAGTAGGGCGCCATGTTAAATGTGTGTGCTTGATCAGATGAGTGGAACTCTATTTTGGATGGCCACTAGTAAAACATAGCACAAGATGGCGGTAAAGAAGTGCATTACCGGCTTTACTGGGTTGAAGGGAGCAGCCCCTGATACTGAAATGTGGGGAGATGGTGACTTGGCTGCTTTATAAATTCAACGGTTATCCTTTGGAAAAGTCCCTGCAGAGGATCTCTTTCAGAGCACTGCGATCAGGGCTGTTAGTGGGCATTGGGAGATGAGTCTGCAAAATCTTTTCAGCTGGAAAGGGAATTCTCTGAGGTAGGGCTGCTGTTGTGGATTTTTCAGCTGGTTGGAGACACACCTTGCCCCTACCTTCTGAGAAGTCCATCGGACCCCCAAACTCAAGGTGAAGGTGTGGGAATGCCAAAGGTCCACCCACCAGACTACGAGGAAACTCCGAATCTAGCAGGCAGCCAGTGGCCTTGTTTGGCAGTGTGGGAGAGGGACGGTGGTGTGGTGGCCCTCTCCCACACCACCAAATCCGTAATTGGGCCCTATGTCTGCTCCACAGAGATGGTTACACAAAGTCAGAGAACTGCCCCAAACCAGTTCCAAGGATTTGACTCAGCGATCCACATCCCCTGTCTGGAAGGAGACTATAACAGTGGGACAGAAACTTGAACATTTGTTTCCAGTGTATTTATTGACCAACCAATTGCTCGGAAAAATACTGATATCTTGGGCTAATGTCATACGCAGTGAAGACTCCCAGGTTGAGGGGAATATCACCTAAATACTGCAACATTGCCGATAAGATCTCTGGGCCTGTCTGCAATCTTGGAACTGCTGGTCTTTATGGAGAGAGAAAAGAGTGCCTGATCCATGCAGGAATACAGCAGTAAGAGTGATAAGCCCAGATGTTGTGCACAGAAGCATGTTGCAGCCTTAGACATTGCAGCTTCCCCAACCTAATCTCAAAAAACTCATTCCTCCTGCAAGAGGTACAACTGCTGATCCCCCTGAGTGTTATGCAGCTAGAAGTGACCACCAATTAAAGTACCTGCAGCTAGGTGTGCCTGGATTCTGAGATACAGACAAGTTAGGAGAAAATACGACCAGAAACACCAGCAGCTATGAGCAACTGCTCTGAGCTACCCAGAGAACGTTAATGCATGAGCCAAAGGTACTAGTGGTGACTCTGCTAATCCCCATGGTGTCCATACATCACATGCTAGAAGAGTGCCCGAGCTCATTAAAGATGGCCCATGAGTTGCAGGACAGCCGCTGATGCATTGAGAGAATCCAAGGAAAGTGTGCCTGCCCTTGCATCTAACTCAAGAACCCGACCAGCACTCATGGCATCTGACCATCAATACACAAGTAAAGCCAGGAACAGTTGAACTTTCCTGAGTTCCTAAAGCATTGAACGAAAGTGGGATGGAATAATGGCATAACGTTAGAGACTCGGTACTGGGACATTTGTAAGGACTCACCTCCAGGTTACAGAAATAGGGAAGCTCCCCATTCATTTTATAGTGGACCTGCGCCCTCACTTAACATTAAACCAATTTAGATTCTGTGTTCCTGCGTTATTTCTCTGTGTAGTATTTTATTTTGAAGATATTAAAGTACTTCTCTTTTTCACAAAAGAAGCACTCGTCTGGACAATAACTTTTGTGTCTTTTGCACCGCTGTGTCATTTTAAATCTCTTCCCACCATGAGAAGTCCTGGACTTGTGAGCTTACTACCATTGAGTGTGAAAAGTTGGAGGGGTGTACTTGGTGTTCTGTTTGCAGGACCTTAGTAGGTCAGGCCCCGGAACCACCGAGAGGAAAAACGTCTTAAACTACATTGCATGGCTCAATAACCCCCGTTTGCCGGTTCTAAAATTCATTTATTTTGTTTCTCCCAGTTATAGTTTTGTCTTATTTTCATACAACATATCTACGAGAATAATCTTTTTCATTTAGAATTATGCCTTAAGATATTTCATATTTATTAGTATTGTGGTTCACGACGGCGCACTTCAATAGCAATACAGAAAGCTTAAAACAAGTTGCAAAATCTTTTCGATTTTTCCAAAGTATGTGTGTCCTCTTGGAAAAGCTGCAGCTTTGAAAACAGTGTCTATGAAATAATAATGGATTTGTGTGAAAAGTGATTAAAAACAAATTTATGTAAAAAATACTCATTGTTTGCATCTGAGTGTTTATGTTTTTTTCCCCTACAAACACACACTCTTCCACCAGTACATCATTGAGGGATGATTAATATCTGAGAATTATAGTTGCATTAAATTGCACTCCTTTGAATACAGAAATCTTGCACACAAAGACTCCTCCTCCACCACCATTTGGCTTGCCAAATGGCAAAGTTGAATCTTCCCGAAGTTATGATCGGTGATCTACGACCAAGTCTGGCAGAGTTAATGATCAATCATCAAAATGGAAGTTTGAACAGACTAAACAGCCCCTCTTGAAATAGCTTTACCTTCTTTAATTCCTCACTGACCACCTTTTTCACTATAGTCTCACTTTTACTCTCTTCCACTTGTTTGCTAGTCTCTTGCTTTTGTTTTTCTTACCTAGTTATTTAATATGTGTCACCCTCTATCTCTTCTAGTTCTATATTGAAAATCCCTCTTCTTACTATAAGTAGTTCATTTTTTTCCCTTTGGCTGTCACCACATATCTCACTTTGATGTAACAGCAATATTCTTTCACCCGATGGGTGTATCCCTGTCCAGTGCAAGTGTCCAATGCAAGATAAAAGGATTATGCAATAAGCAGACCAGAGAAAGAAGCGAAGCCTCAGGTTTACTTTATACACTTCAGACACAGCATACTAACTCCCAGTTCAGAAGCGCGCAGGCTCCTCACTCTACATTCTAGAACTTTGTGACTGCAAGTTTCCACTGTTCTAGTCTCGTCTACAATAGTCTGGTATCTTCTACAGTACAAGTGACATAGGTGACAGTCAGATACCACACATCTCCCTTTTCTTCACAAAAGATATGTTTGTCAGATTCCCACACCAGAAAGCATAGAAACACAAACATTTTTTAAGAAAGACAAGCGACTTAAACAAATATGTTAAGTAAGTATTTTAATTCATGGCTTCACAGAGTTAGAATTTGACATGAGTACAACATTACACTTCTAAAGATAAGGGGAAGTTAACAATGTAATAACTCTTGCTGTCTTACTTGATTAAGTAATACTTTAAAAAACTGGGGGGGGGGCATTCATCCATCCATTTGATCTGAGCCAAACTGTAGCGTTTCCCCCTATGTCACACAGGACTGTCATTCTTATGTCTACTTTCTGACCTTGCTTCACTGTTGTTTTCACATGTCTCCCCAGTATGCCCGGGACAGTAATGTTTCACCACCTTGCCCAGATTTTATATTCTACCCTTCTGTTTCTTGGCTGCAGTGCAAAAGAAGATTATGATTTTCATGGGTTCAGTACATTTTGATCATTGTCTGTTGTCAGTTGGAGCTTACCCCCACTTTAAACTTGATCACTTTGGCCTTATGCAAATTGTCAAACCTCTCTTTGGCGAGCTGCCTGGTTTTTTCCTCCACTGTTGGCCTACATCAACCCCCACCCAAACTTTGTGCCACTTCACCCACCCAGGTACCAACCTTGAATTGGGCTTCCTACTCTTTAAGAACTCAAAGGGACTCATACCCGTTGACTGATGAGGAGTTTCTATTCTTTACAGTTCAACCCATTTGATCTTGCAACGGAATGCCTTCTTTAAATGTTTTGTTCAATTTTTCTGCTGCCACATTTGTTTCTAGGTGATACAAGGCACTAAGTTTGCATGTTATTCCATTGTTTTGCATACATACCTTCATTTCCCTGGAGAAAAACTGAACACCATTATCAGTTGAAATGGTGTTGGGGAGTTCCTCTCGTGAAAACCCCCCTACTAGGAAGTTTATAACTGCAGTCAAGCTGATACGAGAGACAAATTTGATTTCTGGCCATCTTGAATCTAAGTCAACTGATACTAGAATGTATGGGGAATTCCTTTCTCCTATCAGTGTCCCTATGATATCCATTGCTACATCAATCCAGGGACCTTCGATTAGGTTGTGACACTGCATTGGTGGAGTGTGCAATTTTGCTACGTTATCACTGGTGGAAAAGGCTTTGCAATTCCTTATTTCTCTCTCAACCAGTATGTTCATCTTTGGGCACCAAAACTCTAACCTCAACCTTTGCTTGCTTTTGGTGATCCCCAGATGGCGTTCCTGTTCTATGTCAATCAGTTTTATTCCTGAGGGCTTTAGGGGGTATCAATTTTGTGCCTCTGAAAAGGCATCTATCTACTTTTGATAATTCTGTTCTGATCATCCAATATGGCATCAATTATTCTTCATTCTTTTCTACACTATCCCATCCCGGAATTAACAAATCTTGTACTTTACTTAGAATGGGATCTGTTTCTAACTCTGCTTTCCAATATTCCTCCATAACCAACCTTTTGGTGATCACACACACTTTTTCTATGTGCAATTCTACTCACTTTGGTTATCACAGACTTTCTCTTCCTTTTCCGTGACATCAACCAATCGGGACAAGATTCTGCTGCAAAACTACATGTAGCAGAGATATATTCTATGTCAAATGTATACTTTTCTAGATTAATGATCGATCTTTTAAGTCTACTAAAAATTGCATCCAGACCTTTTTTGTAAATACCTCCTTAAGTGACTTGTAGTCTGTTCTTAACTTGAACACAGTCCCCCAAATAAAATGATTGTGTCTGTTTAGCGCCCAGTGCACTGCCAATGATTTTTCAAATACAGAATAGTTGACCTCAGATTGTCTAAGTGCTCATGAGGCAATGCAATGGTTTCATTACCTTTTCTGCTTCCCTGTAGAAGTACAGCCCTAGCCCGTTTGAACTGGCATCTGCTGTACTGCTTTCAAGCCTGGTGCAGTGGTCAGAGCAATCTTAACACTTTTAAATTCTCTCTCACAGTGCCCATCCCACTCAAAGGTTGCCCGATTTTTCAACAATGTGCACAAACTGGCAACTGACAAAGTTGCTGATTAATTCACTATAACATTCTATCATTCCCAAAAAAGATATGATTTGGGTTGTACCCCTTCAGAAGTGAACTGATGCCCAAGATAGTTTATTTCAGTACATTGAAGTTTACATTTGTCTTTCCTTACTGTAAGGCCATACTCTTAGAATCTGTCCAAAACCTGTCTAAGTCTCTCATTATGTTGTGCCTGAGAGTTACCAAATATCAGCACACCCTTCTGATAACAGAACACCCAAGTGATTGTAGACACTATATTAGACAAGGCTTCCTGAAAAACTGACAGCGCCGTTACCAGGCTGAAGACCATGCATTTGAATTTGTATGCTCCCATGGGTGTTGTGCAAGTAGTGAGCTCTTGAGGGTCAAGGTGTAGACGGATCTGGTAATAGGAGGGTGTTGAAAAATGTTTTGCTACAGTTGTGATAATCTCTGTTATGTTTGGCAAAGGTAACTTATCAACAATTACCTCTTTGTTGTGGGCTCTATAGTCAACACACAGGCAAATCCTGACATCTGCTTTTCTCGCCACTACAATGGGTGCTAACCATTAAGTTGCTTCCACAGGTTCTATTTCATCTAGTTTGCACAATTTTTCTAACTCTTCTCTCACTTCGTTCTGTATACTCAAGGGAAGACTACGTACTTCCGCTGGAACTGCAACTGCTTTCTCTTTCAATTTTATCTTGTGCACATATTGTTTGAGGCATCCTAACTTTATTGTGAATACTTCAGAATATCTTTTCTCAAAATCAGATCTGTACATCCTTGTCAATATTCTGGATCACTATTTGAGGTTCAGCACTAGGATTCAAATCAACTCCTAGGCCTTTTTGTGCTGGTCATCATAACATGTTTTCTCCTTTACATGAAAAATAAACTTTGCATCCTTTATATCTGTTTTTATACTCAGTCTTTCCTACAAAGGTTCCTATCATCTTTATCGGCTGACCACCATTCCCTCCCAGGTGTATATCCATTTGTGTATCTTCATCTGTTTCTTTATCAACTACCTCATCTGAAATGAATGGTATCTCCTTTACATGAAAAATAAACTTTGCATACTGCATATCTGTTTTATATTCGATCTTTCCTACAAAATTATTGTCTGACCACCATTCCCTCCCAGGTGTACATCCATTTTGTGTAGCTTCATCTGTTTCTTGAACCATTTACTAAATATATCCTAAGAAATTATTGTTAGGCTAGGGCATGAAACAAACATGACCTCAACCTCGATGTTTTCTATCGTTACCACGTGTTTGGGGTTGCTAGACCCTCCATCAGTCATCTCCAGTACAGTTTCTTCGCACACCTCAGACACACCTTGTTTCTCCGTTTTCTTACTACCAGAGCTACTTTTCTTTACACACCATAAATTGTCCTTTCCCCCCACACTTATTACATACATGTTTCATTGCTAGGCATTCCTTGCTGTTCGCCATGTAGCCAACCCTTCCACAGCAATAGCATTGTCCCTTGAAGGCACAGACACTCTTTCTGCCCTTTGTCATAGAAGTACTCTTAACTACGTGTACCTCATTTGTCTCATCTTCTCATCTACAACAATGTGTACATTTGCCTTACTATTGGTGCCTTGCTTAATATCTTTCATACATCTCTTCATGTGCTCTACTTGTTTTTCAATAATCAACACATCTCCCTAGGGAGGATCATCTTTTAGCCAAAATTCCTATTGTGTCTATTCAATTTTACAATTCAACAAAATAGGTCCCTGGTGCATTCGTCATTTGCTGCTTCAAAATTACAGGAGGCTACCATATTTAAGCAACTCAGACAGAAATTCCTCTACTGTTTCTCTTTCCTTTTGGGAGCGGTTCCCAAAATTATTACGCTTCACAATTGTACTGATCCTAGGAAGGAAATTATTATCTTATTTCTTTATGCATATTTCCTATTCATTAAACCCCCTTGATTCATCATTACTCTTTCTTTTCTTGTCCCTCTGCCCCTAAACATTGTTGTAGTAGTGTTATCTTTGTCTCCAAACTCAAATTGGGCCCACAAACTATGGAATAATTGTGAAAGACTTTTTCCATTTGTTCTACTCAATGGTGGTTCCCCAGCGGATGTTAAAAAGAATGGGGGAGGAGTGACACTATGCATGCTCATTTTTTCTTTCTGATGTCACATAGAATATATCCCCCACCCCAATTTCTCCAACCCCTCTACCCTCACAACCAAAACGGGGTCTAGGTCTCACAGTATATTGTAAAGTAAAATTTATTCACACACTGAGTTTCTATTCTCTTTTTATCACTGCCAACATCAGTGTGGTTTTCCTCAATAGCATCCAGCTGACGCTGGTTCTGTGTCAACAGGAAACGACTCAGAAGCCCAGAATCAATGAGGAGAGGACACCTTGCAGGCCTAGGATAAAATGCGGCACCACAGAAAGTCTTCTCAATACTCCCTGCAGATCCACTTTCCTACGGGCTCCCGCAGAACCCCACGGGAACAAGAATGCTGCTTGCTTGCTGAAGGCAGACTTAAGCAAGGTGAGCAGTCCTATTGAAGTGAGATCCTAATTCAGGTACTTGGGTGCCAAATTGTCTTAATTGTGCTGTGAAAGAGGCAAGTTCATGGTTGTGAATTCTCATGCTGAGTGTGCACCCCTCACTCTCACAACAGTTCATAGCTGCTTGTACATGGCGTCAATCATGCTCACATCAGTTCGTAGCTGCTTATGTAATGAATTCTCATGCTCAGCGCGCACCCCCAGCAAGCGAGGGACGGCAACGGCAGTGAATTCTTCTGCTTAGCATGCCGATGATGATGTTCTCCTTAATTTTATGTGAGGAACACATTTAGGGGCAAATATACAAGCCCCTATCACCACCACAATGTCCTTTTTTGCGACATTGGGGTGCGATAGGGGCATTGCCTTATTTACAATTGTATTGCATTGTATTCAAGTTTATATAGTGCTCAGCTACCCCCAACGGGGGTGTCCCGGCTCTTGTGGACATGGTGAGAGATGAGTTAGAGTAGTCATTTATGCCAGAGTTTGTCAGAGCTGTCAGTCCCTAATTTGTTACAGGAGGCTGTAGAGCCAAGTCTTCAGCACCTTCCGGAAAATTAGTTCTGATTTAGCTGTCCTAATGTGATGGGCATGGAGTTCCATTGGATTGCAGTTTTGACGGAAAAAGACCGTCCTACAATTCTGGATTTAGAAAAATGGGGGACAGTGAGGTATTCATGATTATTAGATCTTAGGGTCCTCAACTGATGGCATTTGTGAACTCTCTTCTTTAAGTATTGTGGGCCAATGTCATTAAGTGTTCTGTATGCAAGAGTTAGTGCCTTAAATTCAGTTCTTCTCTTGACAGGCAGCCAATGAAGACTGCGCAAATGGGGGGATATGTGATGTCTTAAAGGTATAATTCTAATGAGCCTAGCTGCCGCGTTCTGCACTATTTGCAGTTTTTTAAGTAGGTTTGCTGGCAGCCCCAAGTACAGGCTATTTACATAGTCAAGTTGTGATGTAATTACTGCATGGACTATTGTTTTCCAACAGTCCATTTGTAGAAAGTAGAGGAATCTCCGAAGAGCCTTAATTTTCCAGAAGCAGGACGAGGAAACTTGGCTTATTTGAGACTTACATGACAAGAAGGTATCTAGTTTGAACCCAAGGTATTTAGCAGATGAAACTGGGAGGGGGTGGGTTAAGTTCTGTTGGCCACCAGAGATCAGATGGTGGGGGTAAAGGTTGGTTGAAAAATAGCACCTCTGTTTTATCTGTATTCAACTTTAGGCAGCTAGCTGACATCCAAGTTGAGATGTCCATAAGACACTACCTAAAGTTTGAGAAAGCGGTCTCTGAGCAACTTTAAAAGAAAACACGAGCTGCGTGTCATCACCATATGAGATGACATCAACACAGCGTTCCTTTACCAGAGTGGCAAGGGGGGCAAGATAGACATTAAAAAGGGTTGGGCTGAGTGCCGAACCCTGAGGGACTCCACATATCAAAGGATGTGCGGTAGAGGTGTGGGAATGCAAGCAGATTCTCTGTGAGCGGTCTTCCATGAAGGAGCTGAGCCAAGCTAAGACCGTCCCCGTTACTCCTAAATGTTGACGTCTGTCTGGAAGGATCTTATGGGAAACTGTTGAATGCTGCCAAGAGGTCGAATAACACCAGCATCGCACTGTTCCCTTTATCTATGGTTTCACTGACAGTCTCTGCTACCTCAAGAACTGCTGTCTCCGTACTATATCCTGCTCTAAAACCCGATTGGGTATCATGGAGTATTTTATTGGATTCACGGAATGTTGATAGTTGTTTTTGCACTTCCTTTTCCAGAATCCTAGCCGGTGCTGGCAGGAGGGAGATAGGTCTAAAATTCTTTAGAATTGTAGGATCTGCATTTTCCTTTTCAAGAAGTGGTTGAACAATAGCAGTTTTCCAGCTAGATGGATAGATGCCAGTTTCCAATGAGGTGTTCCAAAGCTGGTTTAAGGCTGGATTTATCAGTGGTGCTAATATTTAAAAAAAAAAAACTGGATGGACAAGGGTCAAGTGGAGAACCAGATTTAGGGCCCGATTACGATTGCGGTGAATCCGCATCCTCCGGGCCGGCGGAAGCCACCGCCGGCCCGGAGGATGCCGATTCACCGCTGCGTTGAGAAAAATGACCCCCCACCAGATTAGGATGGTGGGGGTTTAACTGCGGACGGCAAGACTGTCCACCGCTTTTCCGCCGCGAGACCGCGGCGGAAAAGCTCTAATATGGTGGCGGTGTCTATCAGACACCCCCAGCCATTTTAGGATTTGCTTAGGGATATGCCTTTCTGCGGCGGCAATGCCGCCACGAAAAGGCATATGGTCTTTTCTTTGGGGGCCCGTTGCGGGCCTCCAGGGTGAAGGGGGGGTGGGGGTGCACATGGGGGGTACCTATGGTACCCCGCTGCATTTGCATGCACGAAGCGGCAGGCACCGCGCAGTGCCTGCCGCTTTATGCATGCAAATGCACTGCTTGCATTTTTAACATTGCGGCGGGTGCTGCGTCAAGCAGTACCCGCCGCATTGATAAACATACAGGATGTGATCGCCAGTGTGGTGGTCACATCCTAATTTGCACGGAGGGACCGCCTCTGCCCCTGCGGATGGTCCCTCCACCTCTGGGGTGGCGGACGGACGCAGGTCCCTCCGCCATCCTAATAGGGCCCTACGTTTTTCCAACTGCTTGAGGGATGTAGCCAAATCAAAAAGGCTACATTCAGACCATGTTATTGTAGGTGGGGGGTGAGGCAATGGCAGGATAGAAGAGTCCTTTGCAGGACAGGTTGCATAGATGTCATGAATCTTCTCCTGAAAGAAGGCTGAAAGGTTTTCACAAAGTGTGGCAGAGGAGATGATGTTACTTTTCAATGCCTCTGGTTTGAGAAAACCCTGCACAATTTTAAAAATGACTTTAGAAGAGTTGTCTGCTGATTTTATTTGACTAGTGATATATTCTTAAATCTCATTACGTTTTAATTTGTGAAACTGTTTTATTGCCTTTCTATAAGTTTTTGACATCTGCTCTTTTCTGCTTGAAGTGCAGGTGTGAACCAAGGGGCTGACGGTGTATTTCTGACCCGTTTCCTTGATTTCATGGGAGTTATTTGTTCAAGGGCCACTGTGACCCATTGATTAAGATTCACAGCATCACTGTTCGGGTCTCCAGTGAATAGCAAGGGAGTGTTTATCAGTATAGGTCCTAATACTTAAGGGGCGCCTTTCCTCCAATTCCTTTTCATATCATGTTCCATTTTTTTAGCATTAAGGTTAATGGAGGTGGTTAGATAAAATGGAATAAGATAATGGTCTGACCAGAGGAGGGGGATGGGATCTTCGGTTATTAAGTTGGGGATATTAGTGCAAATAAGGTCTAAGATGTGACCAGCCTTGTGTGTGGGCTTAAGTACTAGTTGTTTAAGGTTCAAACCAATTAGCACTTAAGGTGGCTTAACGCTGCCCTTTAAATACGGCCCCCTTTCAGACTATGCTTAGTGTCAAAGGGGTGGGCAGTGGGTGTTGCAGTGAGAGTTCCACCGCAACACTCATTGATTTTGACACTGCCCCTTATGTACAAGGGCAGCGTACATAGGAGGCAGTGCCAAAATTAAGAACAGGGAAAACCTGGTCTTAAGTTGGCGAAATGAGGAGAAATGCATTATTTCTCTGCGTTTTTGCTTTTTCCATGTGTGCTGACGTGTGCAGCGCACATGGAAAAAGCAAACTGCCATGGATTGTTTATGTTCAGGAAGGTCTCCCTTCCTGTACATACATTATCTGTAAAACAAATGCCATTTTGTGACTTTCATGTGTGCTGCATGAAGTAGCACACATAAAAGTGACAAAATGGCATTTTAAGATTGTTTATATGCAGGAGGAGACACCTTCCTACACATAAACAATCCTCCCTTGCACACAGACACCCTTGCACTATGGTGCAAAGCTGCCTGTGTTGGCGGCACACTGCACAGTGTAGCACCAGCGCAGGGGGAAACGCAAGGCTGCACCATATGCGCGCAAATATGGTGCAGCCTTGCATTTCAGAAGTGGCAGAGTGATGCGTTAAGCCATGACGGCTAACGCCTCACTCCGCCACTTCACTTGTGCATATCCTCCTTAGATTGAGGCTTGTTCCCAGAGCCAATGTACGTGAGCCCCAAGATTTAAAAATAGAAGCAGGGACTAAAGTAGATATATTACTGAGACACATTACTGTTTAAAATATTATCCATCATTTTATTATAATGGGGAGAAATGAGTGCATTTCTTTCAATTAATTAATAAACAGTGCACAGTTCTTTATTAAGTTGTGTACATCCTTCCCAGACCATTACTTGAGCAAAACACTGCACGCTTTTTTCTGGAGGAAGTCAACCAGCAAGACTTACATTCTATTGGAATTCCAACAGTGACGGAGATCTCTCGATCAACCACCTCAGAGTTTTATTTTACTTTGTAATACACATAATCCTTAATTTATATTTGAGAAAGAGGAACAAAGGTATGAGAATGCAATATAAAGTTCAACATGGTGACAGGGCCCTGCTGGGAAAGGTGTAGTAGGGCTACCATGGACCCTAATGCAAAGAAGTGAAATATCCACCCCCTTCTGGTGATCTGAAAAACTGCTTTAACCCCCTTTTACAGGTCCTTTGATGATATAAATATATATAAATATGAATGGTTTCATGATCTCCTTGGCCATCAGGAAGCCAACCATGGCTATATGGGGTTACTTACTCATGAGTTGGGTTTATGAGTTTTTGATATTTAGGTTAATTGACCGAAGTTAAATGAGAGGAATGAGTATTAAATGTGGGTATGCAATTTGGTTATTATGCCAATGTGTGACAGGGACTGCCTGTTGCTGCGGCGCCAGTTTGCTGGGCTTCCAAAGAAGTAAGTGCCTTAGACTGAGTGATGGTATAATCGCCTTGTTGCACTTGCTATGCTATGAAATTAGCTTTTATGCTAGCGCGCGGTCATGAATGATCAAATCAATGAAATCATCTTCTGAACGGTTGCTGTGCCTGCCTGCCTGCCCGCTAATACTGAGAACTGCTGTCATGGAGTCTGTCTCCCGTTATTGCCCTTCCATTTCTGGCACTTTGCAGCAGTTTTAAGATCTTCTTAGAGTTTATTGTTGTTCTAATGGATGTTATTTCTGATATTTATATGTTTCCCTTGTATTCGTTGCTTAATTTTGCTCGCAAGAAAGTGTCACTCATAGCCTTTGAAATGGTGAAATGTCACTCATAATTACACTGAAAGTATGAAAATGGCACACATTGCAATTCGATACCTTGACAGCCATGGCTCTGTGAAATGACCTACACTAGTGATCTCACTAAGGGGCATATCAACAAGCAGCAGCGATAATTATCGCTGGCCGCCCTTAGCGTGAGGAATGTTATCGCCTGCTATCTCAGATAGTTATCGCCATGCTAGCGCTGTATTACCAACACATAGCGATATGGCGATAATTATTCCTGAGATAGCGATGTTTTCCATGGAACATCGCTGGTTTTCCAGTGATGTTCCTTGGAAAAGGACGATATCCTTGTTGATAGGGGTGGGTGGTCTCAGCCCTATAATCTACCACCCATTGACTAACATTGTTTAGTCAAAGGAAAAGCAGACGTAAGGAAAGTAGCGATAACCAAGGTTAGCGCTACTTTTCTTATCACTCTGCTTGTTAGTGTGCCCATTAATAATTGGAGAAATGTCGCTTAGCAACATTTCTCCAGTCATTTTGAGCTGGAACGCCAACTTTGCATCTTATTAGAGATGCAAAGGTGGGCGTTACAGGAAAGGGCGCTAAAGCAAGGATTCACGCGGTAGCGTGACCTTGCTAATATTGCGATAAAATTATCGTAGAAAACGGCCGCAAAAGCGGGGATAATTTTTTTCCGCCACCTTGTTGATATGCCCCTTACTCTCTAGCAATGGCCATTAACAAGTCCTATGGGAGACAGATTCACCAGTGAGTGAACATGTTGTAGTGTGTGTAAACAAGACTTAACCCTTTCACCAAAATATCATGCATGAAGTTCATTTTTGAGAAGTTTCGATTTTCGTCCCACAGGAATATCAGTCGATCTTCCTTTCCAGTGTACTACTCTGGCACCCTTCATAAACACTACGGGGCATATTAACAAGGGCTTTATCTCTGCTTTTTTGGCTTTAAAAGCCAAAGAAACTGAGATAAAAATATCGCCCTATCAACAACAGGGTGCTAACATGCAAAATCGCATGTTAGCACCCTTTTACACTACGCCTCCCTTTGCATCTCTAATGAGATACAAAGTGGGCGTTCCAGAGCAAAATAACAGGAGAAATGTTGCTAAGCGACATTTCTTCTATTATCAAGCTTCATGCTAACCCTGTTAGAGACAAAAAAAGCAGCGCTAACCACGGTTAACGCTGCTTTTTTACGTCTGCTAATTTTCTGACTTAGCCATGTAATCCAATGGGAGATGGAATACATGGCTAAGTCCACCATGGGCTATTAACAAGGATATCCCTATCCTTGTAGTTTTATCGCTGCATTACCAGCGATAACCTCCCAAAATGCCGCAATCGCTGGATTTTTTATCGCCTAGGCGGTTAGCGTTGTTAATATTGCGACAACCAGGCGATATTATCCAGCGATAGCGGGCGTTAAAAAAATTAACGCTAAGCGCCCTAAGTGTTAAATTTCCCTGTTCCTTGTTAACATGCCCCTACATTCCTACACAGAAAAATATGTACAAATCTATCAGCAGTGGCAATCTTTGATGCACAGAAAGGAAACAACCAGCCTGCTTCACTCCAGTGGTGTCAGGAGGTGGGTGGGGACTTTTACACATAGATTTCGAATATACTTTACACAGGCAGGTGCTGTCACAGGTTCGAGACTTAGTGGCCCTCAAGATGAGTCTACATATCATGGGGAAGCGAATAGGAGAAAACAGATTCCAAATAAAACAATTTCAAGTTTGGCTGCCTGATAAACTATATGTTTGACAGTAATGAGAAAATGTATCTGGCTTTCTGACAATGGTTTTCCCAGCTTTAATAACGGTAAATCTGGAGCATTATTA
This sequence comes from Lissotriton helveticus, assembly GCF_964261635.1. Classification (NCBI taxonomy): domain Eukaryota; kingdom Metazoa; phylum Chordata; class Amphibia; order Caudata; family Salamandridae; genus Lissotriton; species Lissotriton helveticus. The sequence goes on from NC_136065.1 coordinate 956,635,991, forward strand.
GCAGCCCCAATTGTATTCTTCAATTATGAATATAAAAACCCAAAACAATACATTTTAATATTTCCTTAAGGAAGTCATTTTGATAAAAACAGGAGGCTTAGGAGGAATGTCCATCTATCTATCTATGGATTTATATGCATATACATAAATACACATATATTTACATATATTTATATTCAAATATGTGTGCGGGTGGGTGGGTGCGCGCACATTTCTTGGCCACCACAGTAGGGTTTCCTTGTGAGAAGGGCTTTCTGTATTTACGCCTCAGTTACTACTTACTGAAAGCACATTTCACAGCCCATGGTGGACACTTCAGTACTTGGTATGATAACATGCAGCTCTGGCCACTGAAAATAACAAGAGCAGTGAAACCTCAAGGTTCGTTGAGCAAAGCAATCTCGCTAAGCAGTAACTGTGAATGTAATGACGTGCTTTTAACAGGGAAATGGAGCAGACATAATATGGAAGTAGGCACATTTTCAATAGTAAAAAAGGGCCAGTAGTTTTATATTTTTTTTACAGATTACAAAGGCGCGCATTGTTATATGTAGTGCAGATGACCGGGCACTGAGTTGGTTGGAAGGTCTGCTGCACAGCTGGACTTCTTGGCGCGTGCTGATTGAGGCAGCTTTTTAATCACATCAGAAGGGGATGGGGTGCACGGCGGTCTGCCCAGAACACGAAGTCTGCTTCTCTAAGAGAGCATGGTGTTTCTTCCTGATTTACTTGTGCCAATTTGGTATTAATGAAGGGAACACAAATAGGTTTAAGACCCCTTCTGAAAAAAGCACTGGAGATGCTTTAATGTGCAGTGTCCTGCACTCTCAAGGGCACACAGCTCATGTTGCACTCGTATGGGCAGAATATTTTCACTATGGAGCAAGACACCATGTGAGAGAGTGTGTATGTGTGAGGTACTATATGGCATTTTGCATGCCAGTGGGCCTTAATCCTGAAAAAACGGAATGCTTCTATGTAAGCCTTTTGGAAAGATGAGGCATCTGACAATCAAAACAGTTAAGCCTACTACCTTTGTCACTACATTTAATAAACAATAAAGCAAGCTTGTTGGCCTAAATATGAAAATAAACATTACCGTGTGGTCTCTGCCTACAGAGACGCATCAAACATTTGAGGAAGGCGCAAAGTATAGAGAGAAATTAATCTTAAATGTGCTCTTGGAATAAAAACATTTTTAGGTGCCAGACAAAGAAAATGGACATATGATTAAACCCTGTTTTATTGCATTATGCACAAAGTAAATCTCCTTATCAACTGTGTTCACCATGTAAAACTACTTCCTTTTGCATGTGCTAGAATTCCCTAATACCTGCTCCTATTGTATTTGACAGAGAGTTCATAATATAAAGCCCATTCCATTCTATGAAGTTGGTCATAGTTTCACTTTCTGTTGTATTGTCAGAGTTCACAATCTAAGCTCCCGCCTTATTGAAGTTGTCAAAAAGTTCCCCTAGGCACATAGGGGCCTCATTTATGAAAAGTGACGCATCGCTGCGTGAAAACAGCGATGCGTCACTTTTCACTGCGCACTCCTTGCGACAATCCTGATGCGTCATATTTAATGTATGACGCATCATGTCGCAAGGACTTACAGATACGTCAGTATTTCTGACGTATCTGTAAGCGCAAAAGTGACGCATTGCTGGAGTGTGTCACAAAAGTGACGCAACTCCAGCAATGCGTCCTTTCACATGGGGCAAGCCCCATTTGAAAGGGCTTGCGTCAGTCTTACGCCTGCTGTGAGGCAGGCGCAAGATTTTGACGCAACAGCGTCCTAAAAGTGACGCAGTGAAATCTCATAGATTTCACTGCGTCACTATTACGAGGCTTTTTGCGGGGGAACGCCCCCTCTGCATACATTATACCTGACGCAGGTATAATGTAGCGCAGGGGTTTACAAAGTGACGCATCTACCTAGATGCGTCACTTTGTAGATATGGTGCAACAAGGCATATTTTTTACGCTGCTGGTGCGTCACAAAAAGTGACGCACCAGCGGCGTAAAAGGCACGCACGGCCTCATAAATGAGGCCCATAGTGTCATTGTTGACAACCAACTCCCTATTGCATTTGTAAGAATTTGCCATGTTAAACCACTTCCTATTGTGTTTTGTCACTGACTTCATAATTTAAAACTCTTTCCTGTGAAGCCTGGAAAGGATTTCAGAGTGTAAAGTCCCTGTCTACTGTATTTATCAGAAGTTTCACAATGCAAATCTCCTTCCTGTTGTGTTTCAGACACCCGGTTCAGGATGCCCCAGTGCAATCTGTAGTTACTGGGTCCTAGTTGTGCCAAATGGGGTCTTTCTGTACGATCGTCGTACTAGGGACCAAACAGACTTTTTACCATTCAAATGACTGTTCAGAAGGCAAATGATTTCAAGGTAGGATCAGGGAGATTATATGGGCTAGAAAATAAAAACCGTTCAACAAATTTAACAATAAAATTATGTCCACCCCATACCTACATAAAAAGTAAACATCCTGTAAAAAGCAAGCAACTAAATACAATGCACAAAATAAAAAATATTTACAAGGTTTCAAGTGGAATTGCAAATTAAAGGCTCCTCCTAAAGGCCCTTGCCATAATTTCAGGGTGCTCCAAAGAAATATCATAGGGTGCCAGTACACCGAGTCTGCTCCATTACTTGTGTGGTACTAGGTACCAATTTGTTCATCAACAGCATCTAGCCCTAAAAGCCAGTAATGCTATTATATAAGCCAATTGCAGCAAAAAAAGATTTTCATAATCTGCAAAGTTAAACCTATAGGCTTTGTCAACCTATTCAGTGTGTAAAGAGAGCCTTTCCTCCTTTGACATCACATTTAAAATCAATACATAATTCCTACTGGTTTTAACATGAACATAAACGTGACCATATGGTTTCTGCATAAAGATACCCTTCAAAGATTTTCGGAAGACACAAAGTACAAATTGACATGGACATAAAGTCTCCATTTAAAAATACCAAGCATTCATTGTGACTAGGTGTGAACAGGGCCATCTGTGCTCAACCACTTTGATATTTCATTTGCCAGAGAGCTTGCAATGGAAAAACACATTTCCATTGCATTTGACCCATAGTTCAAACATGGAAAGCCCCTACGTTTGGTGTTTGTCATGGTATTCACTATGTAAAACCCTTTCTTTTTGTTTTTAATAGTGTGTTCACAGTATGAAGCTCCTTGCAATTGGTTTTGTCAGTGAGTTCAGAGTGTAAAACCCCTTCCTATTACATTTGTCAGTGTGTTCACAGTGTAAATCACGTTTCTGTGGTGTTTGTCCGAGCCTGTAATCTAAAACTCCTTCCTATTGCATTTGACAGGTAGTTCCCTAGGTAACTTCCTTTCCTATTGTATTAGCGAAATACATATTAGGTGGTCCCAGGACAATCAGAAATTATTAGCATACATTTTGCCAATGCAGAATCAAAGTATACATTAGCATAAACATTGACTTTCCTTCTGTAGACGCTAAGCTTTTGTGGCCAGACCTTAAAGGGATATGTACTATACCCCTCTTTTATTGCATGTATAAGAGAGTTTGCACTATAAAAACCTTTCCTATTGAGTTTGTCTCATAGTACAAAATGTAAAAAGCCATTCCTACTGTATTTCCAAAAGACTTTAAATATTAAAATACCTTTCCTATTCTTTTGACAGAGATTTCACAATGTAAAACTCATTTCTATTGTATTTGCCAAAAGGTTAAAAATGTAAAGCCTATTCCTTTGGTGTTTGTCATGAAGGTGATCTTTCAAACCCCTTACTAATTTACAACACAATGGGGCACATGCATCATTGTAAATTGCATTCGCAAATGGTGCGAATCGCAAAATTCGGCCGTTTGCGAATGCAATTTCAACTTTTGGGATGCATCATCATTTTTGTACTTTTCGCAATTTAAGAAATCGCAAAATTGCGATTTCTTAACTTGCGAATGCATTTAAGGAATCTCAAATTGAGATTCCTTACATGCAATGCATCAAACTTAAAAAATTAGTGATTTGGCGAATAAGGGGAGCAAATTACCATGAAGTTGACCTTCATGGTAATTTGCGAAAACTTTGAAAAATGCACTAAAGTGCATTTTTCAAAGTTCCATTTTACACACAGGCATGCCCTTGGGGCATGTGTGTGTGCAAGATGTACTTATAGACAGATTTCAGGGTGCAACAGGATGTCCTTTGGACACCCCTGCACCCTTGAAATTGCATTCTCAATTTGCTATTCTCTAATTGAGAATCGCAAATTGAGAATGTCTTCCCATTCATTCCTATGGGCCTCTAGGCCCATAGAAATGAATGGGGAGGTATTCCTTAATTGCGATTCTCAATTAGAGAATCGCAATTAAGGAATTTTAAGAAATCGCTATCTTTTTAGCGATTTCTTGATGCATTGCAGTTTGCAATTCCTTAATTGCGATTCCTTATTTTTCGCAATTAAGGAATCTCAAAAAGCAATATTGATGCATGTGCCCCAAAGCCCTTACTGTTGCATTTGTCAGAGTTCACAATGTAAAACATCTTCCTATTGCATTCCTCAGAGGGTTCACAATGTATATTTTTATTTCATTATAAAGTTTTATATAGCACAAGCATGACCCTTGAGGGCGTCAGATTGCGTGCTTTACAAGTGGTCAAGAAGGAGAAACAGGTAGATCAAAATACCAACATAAAAACATATTCGAGACCCGTACATGATGTAGTCACTCCCAAAGTAAGGGATGATACCCCCAAAAGGACCAAGCTGACATATCGACAAACAAGGATAAAAAAAGTGAGTATTAAACATGAGTTTAGACACTGCACCAGATCGTGGACCTGTGCTTACAGTTTGTGGTTTCCGGGTCAAAAATTAGTTTATTAATAGCATTTTGACCCCTTTTTTGAATGATGCAGATGAGGGGATCAGTCTGATTTCAGGGTGTAGGGAGTTCCAAATTCTTGCGTAAATACCTGAGAAGGCCTGGCAGTAGGTTTTTTGTGTGAAATTTCTTTGGTTTCAACAGTAAAGTGCTGGTCTTCTAGAGGATCTGCAACCACCATATATCTCAAGTTATTCTGCAAGATACCTTGGGGTTTTGAAGTGTAGGGCTTTATGAGTCATGCAGGCAATTTTTCCACTGTATCATTGGTTAATAAGGGAGCCAGTTTTGAGATTTCAGATTAGGAGTGATGTGATTGTATCTTTTTTTCCTGTGATGAGCCTTGCAGCAGAGTTAAGAGGGGCCCGTAGTGGTGCCAGCTTATATCTAGGTAGGCCACAAGAGAGTTGTGCTTCCATAGTCCAACCTGGAAATATCTAGGGCTTGAGCAGCTGACTTGAAGTCATTGGCGGGAGGAAGGGTTTTATTTTTCGCAAGATGTTCAATTGGAAGTTCACTCCTTTAGTGGCTTAACTAATAGGATCCTGTATGATTAGGTTCTTGTCAAGGTTTATTCGGAGTGATCTTATGGAATCAATAACATGTGGTATGCAGGTAAGAGCGCTCAGGTGCTTCATCAATTCTACAATATCTGGTGACTGGGTGGGGATATTAAGAGGAATTCCATTTTGAGAGCATTTAGTTTGAGATGGTTGCAGGCACTGTTTCCTGTAAATTGTAGGCGCACGCGCACCTTTGTCACCCAGAGTGCGCAGTGTCCTGTGTGAAGCACACACACACACAGCACCTTTGTAAGGACTGTTCAGGCCACCGCTTTTAAACACAAGCGGTAGGACCACCCATGAAGAGAACACGAGCGGAAGGCAAGTTCGTCAGCAAATGGCTCATGATCTTGCTGCATTTCTTTTGTTTAAAAGCGCGCGGCTGTGGGGCAGATTGTGTGCCTTTTTAAAAGTATTCATGTTAATCACAGCACCCGTCATGCACTGCAATTAACTTGAATACTTTCACAATGGCACACAATCTGCTCCGCAGCCATGCCCTATTAACAAATAGAAGGCAGAAAGCCTACAAGCACTATGTGTGCTTTCAGCTGATTCTGAAAGCACACATCATGCTTGTAGACTTGTTGCATTTCATTTGCTAACAGACCGGGGCAGATTGTGTGCCTCGCTCTATTAACAAAAGGAATGCAGCAAGTCTACAAGCACAACATGTGCTTTCAGAATCACCAGAAAGCACATGTTGTGCTTGTAGACTTTCTGAATTTCTATTGTTAATAGGGTGCAGCTGTGGGGTCAGGTCCAGCTCTAGGGTGGTGTGTCCGGTGCCAGTGCACCAGGTGCTGGCTTCAGGTGGGGGTGTCGTGTTTGCAGGTATATAAGAACCCGCTGCGACGTTCCTTGCTGCCAGCATTTTTCAGGCAATAATAAATACGTCAAGTTAACGCTGGTGATTAAGGTTTTGCCTGGAGAGAGAACAGTTTTCTCTGTAAGAAGATTTAAGGTAGCGCAGAGGGTGAACATTCCTGCTGCAAAGAACGTGTACCATGCATATAACAAGGTGCATAGAATGAAAATAGGTTAGTGTGTTACTACTTTTGTCAGAGGAGTCATTTTGTTACTTGCAGTTTATAAGTTAAAATCCTAATATATAACAGTAAACTATTAACTGTCATCAAAGAACTTGATGCATACTGCAAGGTATAGATTAGATGTTACAATGTTTTACCGATCCATTCATTATCCTACTGTTGCAAAAAGGGTTCATTTGGCAATTCGTATTAAAGAGAACCTCCAACCATGGTACATTTTAAATTCCAAGTTTGTGCTTCTCTAGACCAAGCACTCTCACTTCCTGCCAGTATGGCTGGCGTGACTCATGCACCTTGCAGTCCTCTGTCTTATGTAACATTTCTAATACACTGATTTACATACCAATGAGTGATTGTCTCTATTAAATGTGTGTGCAATGTAAAGTGCTCTGACACCCTACACTGGTATGAGTGGTGCTATAAAATAAACTAAATGCATCAGGGAGAGAGTGGTAATGGAGACTTGAGGGGGACTGTTAAAGGGTGTTAGTGAGGGAATCCATGGCAGAGGTGGTCATTGGGGGGGCGCCAACAAACATTGTTGCACAGGGCGCCACCAGCACAGTTACGTTCCTGTCACACACAGACCTTACACTGCCGCACACAGAGGAAACAATTTAGAGGTAACATTGGTTGCAGGTCAACCACATTTGGGATTTTGAAGAGTTATGTTGAGAGGCTTGATATCTTCTGCGGAGGAGATTTTCAGGTATAGTTGGGTGTAGTTGCATACAGGTGATAATGGATGTTAGATATTTCAGAATTTCAGTTAAAGGCTTGTTAAACAGCTTGAATAGAGTGGGTGAGAGTCTGGACCCTTGTAGGACGCCTAATGTGACCAGCGTGGAGTTAGACAGGTACTGATTAACCTTGATTCTTTGCACTCCGTTCTGGGGAGACAAGACAAACCAGTTAAGGATGGAACCTGAAAGCCCGCTCCTGCATTCTAGTAGGTCTAGGAGGCTGTTATGTTTGTATCAGAAGTTGATGAGAGGTCAAGGAGGATTAGAAGGCAAGATTCGTTCTGATCCAGCAATTTTTATCACAGTCTGAAATATTGCTTTAAGGTAGGGAGACATTCCCTATGTTGTTTCAAAGTTGGAGTATAGACGTTTTCATTTCACTGAAGAAGTTAAGGTGGCATAGGGTCTCTGAAGTTGTTTGAAGGTTTCAGTGCTGTTAGAATAATGAGAGTGTCGATTTGATCAAAGGTTTTAAATATGTTCCATAAAGCGTTCTTTTGGGGGGGTGCCCGGGAGAGAAGGGGGTTCTTCAATCCGGGATAGGGGGCTGAGATGTGGTGTGACCAGGAGGTGTTCCAATGCTGACTGAAAATCACCATCAATATTTTTTTCTTTTCCTGGAAGAAGGAGGCACATTAATCTCAATTTGGCTATGGAGTGGACCCAGTAGCGAAAGAGTTGTGTTGGCTATTAGATTATAATTTGACTAGATCCTGTCTATGGTGTTTGTCAAGGAGTTAACAAAGTAACACTCCTTTTTCTTTTATTTGACAAAGTGTACACAATATATATGGTTGTTGTCAAGTAGTTCAATGTAAACCACCTTGCAATAATAATTGACAGAGAGTTCCCAATGTAAAACTCCTTCCTGCTTTATTGGTCACCATGCAAAGCTCATTCCTACAGTATTTGACCTGGTGTCTGCATTAGTAAATGCTTGTCTTCTGGAATTGACAGAGTGTATTAACAATTCACCCATAAGGCCTACCACATTTAACATATCCTTTTCACAATAAATAATTCAGGCATTTTGCCTTTGTCATATATTTTCCCAATAAACAGATCAGACTAATAATATTTGATATACCTTTTCCCAATGAAACAATCAAGCCTACAGCCTTCATCACTGAATTGTTACCATAACCAACTCACGCCTACTGCAATGAGCATAATCTGAGCAATACACGCATTCTTTTTCAACAGAAACAACACATTACCCCCATCAAATCCATTAAGGAAGAAAAACAAAAAGTGGGTGAAGTCAAATCCCCTCTCTGAGGTGTGCTTTCTAAGCTCTTTTTCAAATAATCACATAAGATCTGGCAACAGTGATGGTGTCAAGACAAGTCAAAAACTTACATTAGACACTCACAAAGTTAGTGCTTTGCAATGAGAAGTGTGAACTCCCCTACATTTATAGGTGTGTGTTTCCAGACAAATGAGGGAATGCTTTTGTCCATGTGTCTTCTTCATACTATAGAAACAAGCACACGGTTAAAGAGGCCATTGAGGGACAATAGATCATTAATCCAGTATTGAGGTGGCACATACATAAAGGGTTCAGCTACCGTCAATTACGCCACAGCTATGGAAATGCTGTCTCAGACTGTTTTGCACAGTATGCCTTTCCTTTACAGCCAGGATGAAAAAACTCCTAAAGAGACAGTTGCAGTGCAGCAGTTGCTGTGCTGCTAGTGTCTGAGTAGGTGCAACCTGCACCTGATATCCTGAGGTGGTGCTTGAACACGCCTTCAAGAGTCAGAGGGAGAATTATGCACAGACACATCGACAGGTAGAAATTTTACTGCTCCATGTTACTTTTCTTTGCTGTCTACACTGAATATTCTATCTCAGAGGTTAGTACATGCATTGGAGACACTCATTTTAGGTTTGATCTTAAAGATAGTGCTTCATAGCTCCATTAAAGTTAACACGTTGATGTTTTTCCTGAAATGGCTAGTGGCAATGCAATAAGCTGTTCCGTGTGATTGTCGGAAACATGAAGAAACACGGCCATCCAGGAAAAAGAAAAATCCTCTACCAGCTTTGGATAGTAGAAGGTCCCTTTGCACTGTACAATAATTTAAAAAGAACAGAACTCCTCCACTAGAGCCTCATGAGGGGAAGATGCTAGGCACTCACATGAGTATAGATGGAGGAGAATCACAGACACCGTCTCCTTCTTTCCTGTAAGTAGAGAGCACCTTCTCAAAACACCCACCTTCTCTTGCAACCCATATACCCTTCTTCTCAACAGTCACCATGGACAGGGAAGGAATGCCTTGTCTTATGAAGTGGAATCAAATGAGCAGGAAATGGCAGAGGAGGCTTTGGCTTTTTTTTTGTCCTCATTTGCGTTAACCCCACTGGAAGAAAAAGAAGAAAATAACCTCGATCTTTCTTTTCGTGTCTTGCTGATCTCGTTGTTTACTGCCGTCAGCCAAAGACATATAATTACTTGATGGAGGATCGTGGGAAAGAGATTTTTACTCCACCTAGGTTTTTACATAACCTGCCGGACCAAGTGACTGGGAGACCCTTTTCGATAGTGCGAGGAGCATCAAAAGGCATAATCATAGGACCCAGGAAAAAAAAACCTGGACTCCTACCTCTACAACTTCAGTAGATCCCAAAATGCCAGTTTATTCTTATTACAGGATCTGGCCAAGTCAACCTTAGACACTTCATACAGCGAGGTCAGCCATTCTGAGTGGGTCGGCGCTGTAGACTCTACCCAAGACTTGCATATTTGCCTTCTTGCCAAAAGTATTGCATAAAAAAAGTAAGGATCTTTCAGGGCCCACAATGTTGTCATCAAGGCTGAAGATGATTAACGGTAGACTAATAGTCAAAGGGACCATCAGGATAGATTCCATAGATTTTATAACTTTGTCCCAGAAGTCACGTATGAGGGGACAATCCTTAAACATGTGTACATCCGATGCTTCTGGCAATCCACATTTGTTACATACTTTGCCGAGCTGAAATTTCGATAGCTTGAGCGGGGAGAGGTACGCTCTATGGGCTGTAAAGATGTGATTACGCCTTAGCCAAGCAGGTTTGACTATTCTATACAGAGTGTTAAATGAATCCATCCACATGGAATCACATTGTATATTCATCTGCTCTCCCCATAATTCATCGGCCAGTTTAAATTCACCATCTGCTTCCTCCGCAATAGCCCAGTACCACATTAAGACCTCCCTTCTCCCTCCAGGCTTTGCGGCTAGCTGCTCTTCTAGTTTACTCTCCCTTGCTAATAGTACATTACGCTTAGCCTGTGACTGGACCCAGCTATTCAATTGAAAATATTTAAACTTAGCGAGACCGGGCCCCACTGCCTCGCGAAGATCTTCCCAAGAAGACAAAACGGCCCCTTCCAACAATTCTCCCCACGTTAAAATCCCAGAATCTCTCAGAGGTATGCTCAGACTATCCTGGAGGCATGCAGGAGTACCCGGGGAATCCCATAATGGTGCCCTTTTTGAAAAGTAGCCCAGTCCTACTCTCCTCCTTATTGCTGACCAGCTTCTGGCTATTGACTGAAGAACTGTAAATGTAACTTTTTTGAAAAATGTTTGGTCTCCAAACTTAAACATAAAGCCAACTTCCGACAAGTCTGATCCCCTTATCATGGCCAGGAACAACTCTCCCACGGTTGTACTGGTAGGCATTTTCAGCAACATTCGTGAATGAGATAACTGGAATGCCCACGCATAATATTGCGAATCGGGCATTGCCAGTCCTCCTTTCTCCCTCTTCCGTCTGAGCTTCTTCCAAGCTAACCTGGTAGCTCTATGCTTCCAAATAAATAAATGTAATTCTCTTTGACATTTCGCTATTTGCTTCGTGTCAAACACCAGTGGGATGGAATTAAAGAGAAATGTAAGCTCAGGGAGGATGGACATTTTAACTAGATGGGTCCTTCCCAAGATTGATAGGGGGAGGTGCAACTAAGATTTCAGCTGTTTTTGGCACTCTTTAAAAATGCAGTTTAGATTGAATTTGGGAATCTTCTCAACTTCCTGAGTTATTCTAATACCTAGGTATCGCATGGTGGTAGCAATGTGGTGGTGTGTGTTTTCCATATTCCACGCCATTATATCGGTCTTGTTTGCATTGATTTCATTTCCCGATATTGTGCCAAACTCTTCTGCACGTGCGATGACCGTAGAAAAAGCTGTATCAAGGTCAGCTGTAAAGATCAAGATATCATCTGCATACAGGGCCACTCTCCTCTCCCACTCTCCGAATTTAAACGGAACGATGTTGTGGTCTTCTCTAAGTACCTGTGCAAATGGTTCTATATAGAGGTTAAACAGGAGAGGGGAGAGGGGGCAGCCCTGTCGCGTACCCCTAGTGATCGTGAAGGGGTCTGTCAATGCCCCATTAACAAGTAATCTAGCTGTCGGGGCCTTATACAGCAGTTCTATAACACAGCAGAAACCTCTTCCTAAATTAAACTTTTTCAGCACCTCAGAGAGGTATGCCCAGTTAAACCTATCAAAGGCTTTAGTCGTATACTAAAGTTAGTACAGCCAAAAGAAGGGTGAAGGTAGACGCGATATCAATACCACCTATTAGATCGTAAGTAAGGTCTGCTAATTGACGCCCTTTGATGAAGCCTTTTTGATCTACCTGAATGATGTTATCCAAAACTCCCCCCAACCTTTTTGACAGGATGGCGGCAAAGAGTTTATAGTCGCTATTTAGGAGTGAGATTGGGCGATAGTATCCACAGTCAGTCGGGAGTTTTCCAGATTTTAATAACAAGACAACTGTGGCTTCACACCAAGACCCAGGAGGGTCTCTCCCTTCAAGAGTATGCTGTTAAAAAGCTTCACCAACACTGGGATAATAAACTCTTTGAGAAGACAATATAACTCTCCTGGAAGGCCATCTGGCCCTGTCGCCTTTCCTGTTTTAGAGAGGTTGATCACCTTTCTAACTTCATCTTCGGTAATTTCCCTGTCCAAACCAGCTTGTTGTTCGGTCGTGAGACTTGGTAGGCAGATCTTATCAAGCCATTTTTTCCTTTTCTCAGGATCCTCAATGGCATCATTAGTATAGATTGCTTTGAAAAACTCGCGAAAGGCCATCCCTATGTCTGAATTAGATGACCGAGGTGATGACTCACCTTCCACCATGATCTGTTTAATATGGTTTCGTACCTGATCAGATTTTTCTTTCCACAAGAGTAGCTTACCGGCGCTTTTGCCGAATTCAAAGTGGGAAATTTTACTCGCTTCCCATCTGCGAGCAATTCTCTCCTGGAGAATACTCTCCAGTTGTTTTTTAAGTGAATCCACTTCCACCAAGTCTGTCTTCGCGTCAATTCCTGATTGAGTGCTTAGTTTTTGTTGTACTCTGCTCATATCTTCTCCCAAACCCTTGATAGCATTCCTAAATTTCTTTTTCCTAAAAGAAGCTCTATTAGTAATGCAGCCTCTCCAAAAATCTTTCAAAGTATCCCACACAACTGAGATATTAGATGTATCTAGATTCTTCTCAAGGAACTGAATAGTCTCAAGTTTGAGAAAATGTATCTCATCCTCCACTAATAGAATAGTACAGTCAAAAGACCACGATCTGGACTGTTGTTGATGTGTAAGAGATAAGCTAAAAGCTAATGCAGAGTGATCCGACAAGTGGGATGGCAGGTATTCAATGTGTTTGACCAAATCCCTTAGTGTGTAACTAAACAATGCATAGTCAATTCTAGATTTGTGGTGGTATTTTAGGTTGATAAAGGAAACCCCCGGTTGATCGCCTGCACGCTCCCTCCAGATATCTGAAAGAACAATCTGCCTCATTATAGTCATAAGAATCTTTTGTGATTTAGAAGGAACTACAGCTCGTGACTTTGGAGATTTATCTAACCCAGGATTTAGAACAATATTAAAATCTCGTACCCAAATAATAGGATCAGGAAAGTCAATCAGATGGTTACGGATGGTATCCAAACAAGAGGGGTCATCCTGATTAGGCCCATAATAGGCCTCCAAAGTGATAAGCATATCCCCCAGTAGCGTTTTTAATATGAGCCATCTGCCACTAGAATCCTCCCTGGATTCCAATACTTGCGCCTTGGCTTGTTTTTTGAATAAAACCATTACCCCTCTAATATTTGCTGATTGATCTGTACAAATAAAGGCATCGACCCATTTCTGTTTTATTAATATTTCTATTGACTCTATCTTGAGAATGTGTGATTCCTGGATGGGAATGACCTGCGCCGGAGAGTCTCTTAAATATTGTAAGATTCTATCCCTTCTGTTCTTCGTGCGCAGACCATTGACATTTCAGGATAGAAACTGCATCAGTGTCATGATGGATCTTTCATCTCCACCCTTAATGCCATCCCACAGGTACGGCCCCAGTCTGATTCTAAACTCATTTTGTGGTTAGGAAACAGCTGAACTGACAACTGAACTCGCTGGATTATGTCACAATGGAAGTTAAGACAAATAAAATGGTAATAGGGTGTCAACAAATAAGGAAATTTTACTCTTATATCACCGGTGCCCCCCCCCACCCTTTGGGAAACACGTCCCTTATTACTATGGCCTGGTGGATGGCCAAGTTTGCGTCCCACTGCTTCTTCTAATCCCCCCTTCCCTACCTCTTAAAGTATACTATCTAGTATACTATCTAGTGCTACTTAGTGCTAAATAGAAGTTGAAACTATGCTAAATCTTACCGAAAACAATTCCAGCCCACCACCCACTTTATCAATAAACTTTCAAGCCTATCTTTTTTCTTTTTTTGCTTTTAAATTTTTTTCCCTTTTGTTTCTGCCATTTTTTATTCACTTCTTTTTTTTTTTTATATTAATGATTAGAGTGGTTAAGGCTCATATACAGACTAAAGCTAAAAGGGGGGGCGGGAAAGAAAAAAAAGGCCTAAGTTGGACTGATCCACTACTCCTCTAAATTAGATTCATTCTTTTTCACGAGATGTACTACTTAGAGATTCCAAAAACTCATCAGCCTCATACGGAGTTCTAATATTATACATTTTGAGGTTGTGCATAATCTTAAGAAAAGCAGGGAATCTCATCTGTACTGTGGCCCCCAATGATCTAAACATATCCATTCTCTGGCCTAATACCAAGCCGCGGCCCCTGGAGGGAGTTACGGTGGGGCAGGGAGGCGGGGAGGGGGAGGAGCAGGGTGGAGGGTGCTAAAAACCGGCATATGGATAATTGCAGGTAAGTAAACAATTTAATTCATAAAACGAATTTCGTAGTGTGCACTGCATCACATTTTGCGATGCAGTGCGCGCTACGAAATTCGTTTAATTAATTAAATTGTTTACTTACCTGCAATTATCCATATGCCGTTTTTTAGCACCCTCCACCCTGCCCCTCCCCCTCCCCGCCTCCCTGCGCCACCGTAACTCCCTCCATGGGCCGCGGCTGCTAATTCCCACTGATGCTCTAAGGTCACTTTAGATAGATCCGAACGCACCTCAAATGAAAAGTCTTGTCCCTTTAATGATTTAGCCTTGAGTACCAAATTCAGAATCTTCTCCTTTACAGCGTAAGTGAGGAAATTTATGAGGATCTTTCTCGGTTTAGCCCTGCTAAGATTCAGTCGAAATGGATCCCTATAAGAATCCTCTGAATATCTTTTTCTAGGAACCCCACTGATTCCTCGAGGTTCAGAGAGTCCTTGAGCAATGCCACTATATAGGTCTTTAAGTCACTCCCCTCCTTCCCCTCCGGGATCTTTAAGAGGCGTAGATTATTCCTACGTGAGTTGTTCTCAAGTGACTCGACTCTCTCTCGCAGGACATCCCCGTCTCTGTGTAGTGCTTGAATTTTAAGCTCTGCTGACCCCAAGTTAGCTTTAAGGTGTTCAACAGAGCCCTCCAAGGTCTCAGTCCTTGCATTCAATAAGTCCACTTTCTTTTCCAGGGCGTCGCATACTGCTCTAATCTCAGACTGTTTATCCTCAGAGACTGCAAAGCCCTGTTTTAGTTTGGTTTAGTGACAAGAAAAGGGCCTCTATCGAATTACCACCTGTACTTTCCCCTCCTCCCTTTTCACAGGCCACCGATGGAAGAGCCTCCGAAGGAGCATTAGTAAAGAAGGCGGATGCTGTTAAGTTCTCTGAGGTAGTCACCTTGCTTATAGGGATTGAGGATGATGCCACGGGTAGTGTCATATGGGACGCAAAAGGTTTAGATGTGGTAAGATATGGTAGATACCGCCATAATTGAATTAGTGGGATTGGCCATCATACAAGGGGTGGAGGGAGAGCAAACAAGATTTTTCCCAGGGGCAGGAGAACAACCCTGCTCAGGAGATGACTTCTGATTTGTACCGTAACGTTCAAAATCTGGGGTTGGACCCTGAAGAAGGAGCGTAAAGAGAGGGTGACCCTAACAGAGGAAGCCTTTGAGGAGGCCTTAGCAGAGCCTTTGCTTCTAACCCCCCCTAACACTCCTCCCCTTCACTTGATAGCTCTGGAAAGCAGTGTTGTGCCCCACCCGAGACTCTTCCTGCTGCTGTGCCCCTTTCAAACCAGATGCTGGAGTGCCTTTAGGACTACCCAGAGCTCCTTTATCACCTGCTGGACCGCATACAGGACAATCAGCAACTTCTTCTGTGTGCTCTTTTCGTATTTTCCTTTCCTTTTACCCCCTCTTTTGTGTGTAATAGGCTTTGTTGTATTCTCAGAGCCTCCAATCTCCAATACGTGATCAGAAATAAGTGCGCAGGGGCTCTCTAACAGTGAAGAAGTATCGCTCTTACCAGCTTCAGCATCAGCTTCATTAACCTTCTTATCTCTGCACCGGCTTTTAGCCCCTTGTTTGTCGGCAGGGCATACAGAGTAATCAGAGATCTTACCGACCTCGGCTTTCGTGCTTCCTGCTACCTCCCGTAGGAGGAAAGCTCCGATGCCACTTGTTCTGACGCCGCCTGAGTTCCCCCGGATGAGACCGCGAGCCGCCGCTCTGCGACAGCGTCTTAACTCCAGGGCGGCTCTATCCCAGCGCGGCAGGAGCGAAGGACTGGGAATACGTGGAGAGTTCTGCCCAGCCCCGGAACACATCTAACAAGCCTTCGCCGCACTACTGCACCGATGAAGGTAGGCGCGGTCCGTTAGCCCTTCATTAGCACCAAAAACTCCTCCGGTGGCAGAAGGGAGGGGAGTGCAGAACTAGGACGCGCGCTCAACTAGCGGCCACCATGTTTCCCTTCAACCGCTATGCCCCCACCAAAAACTCCTCCGGTGGCAGAAGGGAGGGGAGGCTTTGGCTTGTGCATCAATGAATAATGGATGGCCTTCAGTCTTTCTTTTCTCTCTGCAAAGGAGCTCGAGAGGGAGCAGAATCAGGATTGAAGTGGAAGAGTAGATTTTCCTGCTGACGACTTAAGAGGAGAAGCTTATGTCACCATGTAATAGGAGTGGGACTATGTACACAGTCTATCTTGCACCCATAAGACACAGGGAGGGTCTTATTGATTTGACATCACACGATCTTAAGAACAATTGCCTTTCTGAGTGCCAGCTGCCTTCATAGTTGGTGTCTTGTTCACACCAATGCACTCAAGATTACATTTATAGTGAGGCATTGTGAAAACCTCTGTAGCCTCACTCTTCCTTGACCCTGCACATTTGTTTCCCTAACTGGGAGGTTTTCCTTTTATGACCCCTGTACACAGGGGCCCCATGGGCTCGATTTCCCTGACCCTTTTCTTGGGTAATGTCTGAGTCAATCTAGTGGGCCCTTGTCAAATCTATCTCATGATGCATCACACACTTCCCTATCTTCTGGAAAGGAATATTGGATTAATTATGGGAACTCATTCCTTTTGCATTCCCCATGTTTTTTCAATGACTACACCAGGTGTGGGAGCTAAGACTATGAACCTTAACTAGCGAATTTCCTATCTTTTTTAGACATTGTGGTGTTGCAACCATTAGACCCCTTGCAAACGTAGCTTCCCTTTCACTTGAATTTTATTGGGATTCCCTTTTTTTTTTTTAAGTTACAGCACCTATGATGTTTGAGCCTCATTGAGAATATGCCTTTGTTTGCTATTTTCCCATCATCCAGCACAAGAAGTGACTTGACTGGTTTCCTACCAAAGCTGTCTTAAACAGTGGTCAAACGAGAGGGTGTCAGTTGCCATTATTCATCTACACAGGAAGGTCACTGGATTTCGCATCATCAATTTGCATAGAAAGTGACATCACTGCATTCTTATCAAAATCGTCGTGGAAAGAAGAAGACAAGCAATAGGACGTCTTTTCCCATTATCCATCTGCATAGGAAGTGCTACCACTCGATTTCTCATCATCCATATGTATAAGAAGTGCCCTCACTGGTTTTCCCTTCATCCATCTACACAGCACCACACAAAACTGTCTTTAAAAGGCAAGAGGACTTTATTTCCTATCATACATCTGCACAGCAAGCAACATCATAGGATTTCCCTGTATAACAACAAGGTGATGGAAGGAATGGTCAAATTAGTATGAGCCACTTGCAGTTACTTGGACTGCATTCCAGAGATAAAGGTCTACGTTATGCAAATCAGTACAGCTCCTGCTCCTCCTGCAACAGTCCATCTCATGTTGCTATGCAGGGGCCCCTCAAGAAGGGACCACAAGTTTTGTCCTAGTTGGGGCTAAACAGTAGGGTGTAGCTTGAGTATTGTGGCACTGTGAGCACAGGATCCATGTTTGGGCATACCGTGCACTTATAGCATCAACTGCACAACAACAACAAGGTAATCGAAGAAATGCTGGAAATAATCTCAGCAACAGGCAATCAACTTGTTTCTCATGCCAGCAGTCTATCCCAAAAAGCCAGGTGATGACCACTCCGGAAGGCACCGCAAGCAACCACGGACCAGTCTTGTCCTAGTGGAAGTTCATCAGAAGGGTGCAGCTTGAGTTCAATTGCACTATGAGCATAGAGCTCAGTCCAAGCTAAGGTAGCATGATGTGCAAAATAAAAATGGACTCGTGTTATCTACAAGTTATGTTATGTTATGTTCTGTTAGGTTATGTTATGTAGCTTATAGAGCGCATAGCTGCCCCAGCAAAGGGGCGTCCTGGCACTTATAACAGTCAGAAGGAGAGGACCACCAGAAAAGGTATAGGAACCTACAGTGAAGGGAAAAGATGAGTCTTAGTTGCCTTACGGAATGCCAAATAATTGTTTAGGCTGCGAATGAACAGTGGGAGAGAGTTCCAAAGTTTGACCGCCACTGTGCAAAAAGCACATACCCCAGCCTGTGATCTCCTTACCCTAGGAACCACCGCCAAGTGTTTGCCCATCGAACAAAGTTGTCCGGGAGGACTGTAGGGTGAGAGCAGGGTGGCCAGAATGAAGAATTCAGGATCTTAAAAGCGATGCAAAGAGATTTGAATTCCACACGTCTGGCCACCAGCAACCAATGTAGTTGGTGGATGGCGGCAGAGGTAGAGCAAGCCCTCAGGAAGCCAAGGAGGGTTCTGGCCGCCGCATTCTGAACTCTCTATAATCTTAGGATCTCTGACTTGTTGGTCCCCAAGTAGAGCGAGTTGGTATAATCCAATCTCAACAGGATGGCAGCCTGGATGATGACATGCCGAGTAGATGGGTCAAAATAACGTATAATGGTTTGAGTCCATGCAGAATACCCGCCTCTTTCTTGGTTTGGGCCTGAAAGCTGAGAGCGGAGTCAATCCAAACACCCAGATTCTTTACTATCTGTTTGGGGGTGGGGACACAGCCCAAGGTAGTAGGCCACCAATGCTCACTCCACAGCTCACCATCCTGCCATCCCACCATCCTGAACCAAGAGGATTTCAGTCTTGCTTGTGTTGAGCTGCAGAAGAGTTGGCAGACATCCACTCTGAGAAGACTATAAGATTACTCCGAAACATGCAGGCATCCTGGGCTGAGTTAACAGAAAGTGCCACTAGCTACTGAGTATCGTCGGCATATGATACCAGTGTCAGGCCTCTGCTCCTAGCCACCGTTGCTAAGCATTGAACGTACAGATTGAACAGCATAGGGCTCAATGCTGAGCCCTGTGGCACCCCTTGTTGAATAGTAGGGATCCGAGAGGGGGGGCCGACACCTGAAAGTGGCTGAGAATAATTCAAGCATTCCAGCTATAACTTTTTTTCATACTTCAGTGTGATGTTCTAAGTATGACAGTTGTGCCAAGATGCGAGACCTGTGTTCACAATGCCACTGGCACCAAGCTACACCCAACTGAAGAGCTCTTATCAGAGCAAAACCAGTCTTGGGATGCTTTTGTTCTGGTTCATGGAGGACCTAGCTTGGTAGTTCAGGCTGGACTGTTCCTATTGGAGTAGGGGGCAAGACTGATTTACATATGGCTGTGTCCAAACCAAACCGAGGTAGCATGGTGTGCAACATAGCAATGGAGTAGGATGTGGTCAGAGAAATTCTCACGCCCCACCCCCACCACCATCGTTTGCTTCCAGTACCTGCAGTAATGGTTGAAGCCCTGCTCCAGCGCAGATCACAGTACTGGACGGTACTAAAATCTGGCAATTAGCTTAGAAATGTGCGTAACTATAGGTCTGGGCAATAATTGTTTCAGTAACTTATCGCTGGGAGGGACTCTAATGTGACTTTGATCATTAATTAAGAGGAAACATGACAAACATTTGAAACATTCACAATGCAAAACAATATACAAGAGGCTATCGGAGGCTTTTGTGTAATTGGCCTTTAAATGAGGATAAATTCCATCAAATATTTGATCATAGTCTCAGGTAGCTAAGGATGCGTTGGGAAAAATGCTTCTCATAGTGTTAGAAGCAATGGGACAAACGCCAAGGGGCGTTGTAGGAGGAATGTGAGAGAAAATCAGAAGGCCATAATCTGGAGAGATTCTGTTGGACAGAACCGTTAGCATAATGGTTCCAGGGTTCCTGCTAATCCTCTGTACTTGCATCACTGGCATAAGACGGTGGGATCCTAAACAAGGCTAACTATTTAGAATAAACAATCAATCATGATGCACTGTATTGATTTTCTGTCACAGCAAAAAGGTATTGGCTGCCTTACAAAAAGGGTAGCTAAAAGATATACCCACCTCGTAGGTACAAAAATTCTATACGTTATTTTAGCTATGGGAAAACATATGAATCCCATGACGTCACTGATGGTTCAGTAAGGCAAAAACTCAGCTGCTGGATTCCGTTAGATATTTGTGTCATTGCAGGTCATTGCAGGAGAGTGCACAAGAAATTTGAAACAGTTAATGTAAAAAAATCTCGGGGCAGATTTACCAGTCCCTTGCGCCACCGGTGCTTCGCTTTTTGTGTCGAACCGGTGGCGCATTTTACTGCTCCATAAATATGGAAATGTGTCTGGCTCCATGGGTGTTGTGTGGGAACACCCACAGCAACACCCATGTAACACCCATTTCACTCAAAGTGTTGCATGTCAAGGGGCCGTATTCACAAGGACAGGAAAAGTCACGCAGGGTGGCCTTTTCTATCCTTGCAAATATGGAGCAGGAAAATGCACCACCGGTACGACACAAAAAGTGACGCACCGGTGGAGCAAGGGGCTTGTATATCTGATGCGTGCTGCATTCTACAGCACGCATTGAAAGAGGAATATGCCTGTACTGATTGTTTTTGTGCAGGAAGGTGCCCCTTGCTGCACAAAACAATCTCCCCATGAAGCAGGCATCCTTGCACCATGGTGCAAGGGTGCCTGCGCCGGTGCATTGCAGCTGTTCGTGCGTCAGCACAGGGAAAGAAACAGAGATGCGACATATTGTTGTAAATACATCATATTCCTGTGCTTTGAAAGTGCTGCAACGTGGCTCAGCCAAAGGTAGTGTGTTGCCACGCGGCACACTTCCTTGATAATCTGCCCACTCATTTATAACAACTTTCCAGAGACTCACTGTTTAAAGAACCGAGTTCCAAGCCTAGTTGCCGATATAGAGCTTACTGCTGAGTAACTTTTCTTTTCTTTAGTTTTATATAGCGCAAACTCGACCCAAAGGTATCAGAGCACTAGTTGCGTACCAGATGGACACATTAATTTTGTTAAACAAAGGCAATTGAAACAATTTGCCCAGAATCACAGGATGTTGAGCGCACCTGCCGAGACTCGAACTTCGGCTCTCCAGTTTCGAGAGCCACTGCTCTAGACGTTAAAACATAAAGAAAATGCAAATATGCAATACATATTTCAGACAAAATAGGATGCACAATTTTTTTAAGGTAAACTATGATTGTGTTCATCTAATCGGAACTAAAAATATATTCCAGCTGAAAAAAAAAACAAATAGAAAGGGCGCTAGAACCCATGCGCTGTACTTGAACCAAAGCAGCACAAAGGAGAGCCTTTTCCGCATAACATATATTGAGGGGCAGATTTACAAGCCCCCTGTGCCACCACTACGTCACATTTTGTGATGTATTGGTGGCGCAGGGGGCTCCTACATATTTACAAGGAAAGAAAAAGCCTGACTTTTCCTCTCCTTGTAAATACGGCCTCTTCACATGTCGCACTTTGAATTGAAGGGGCATTCCATGGGTGTTGCTGTGGGTGTTCCCACGCAACACCCATGGAACAAGACACATCTCCAGATTTACGGGAAATCGTAAATCTGGAGATGCGTCTGAATGCTGCGCCACCCTAGAGGTGGCTTAGCGAGGCGCAATGAGGAGAAATGTTTTTATTTCTCCTCGTTTTATCCTCTTTCAATGTGTGATGCATTCTACAGCACACATTGAAAGAGAAAAAGCCTGTTGTGATTGTTTTTGTGCAGGAAGGTGCCCCTTCCTGCACAAAAACAATCTCCTCACGACGCAGGCATCCTTGCACCATGGTGCAAGGGTGGCTGCGCCAGCGCATTACTGCAGTTTGTGTGCTAGCGCAGGGGAAGCACAGAGATGCGACATATTCTTCTAAATATGTTGCATCCCTGTGCTTCGGAAGTGCCGCTGCAGGGCGCAGCCAAAGGGCTTGCGGTGCCAAAAGGCGTACACTAGGAAGTTCTGTCACAAGCTTACGTCTGGACATTTATACAATGCCCAGGCCAGAAAGCCAGACAAATGTTTTTCCAAAAGGCTGCACTCAAAGCGCAAGCACCCCAATGTGCCAGAAGTCACTCACATTCTAATTCTATCTGCAACACTCCAACGATGTGGCGAGATGTGCGCATTTTATTAAGAATGATAGGAATAAGCTGTCATTTCCCATTAGACAGCAGTACTATGAAGGAGACTGGTGCGCTCCACTTCGCTAACCTGCCTTACATCCGAGGTGCCGTATCCAGATCCACGTCCAATTTAACAACATTTTCCTTTCATTTTGTTTTGGTCCTATGCCTGATCTTCTGTTTCCATGGAGACATCATCTTTGCCACAGTTATCATCCGATGATACCATTGAAACTCCATAGTAGTTTGTCACTGATGTATCCAACTTTTGCTTGATTTCTCAATTACCAACTTCTCCTTCCTAGGTTCCACCAACAATTAAAGATTCACTAAGTCTCCCTTAACTCTACCTTATTACTGCTTTAAATACATCAAATTTATCCTACGCCGTTGACACAATATTTCTAAAACTGTACCATCCACTTCCATTTGATTTGCACTCCCTATTCATCTGGGGAACACATCAATATAGTGTTTTCCGTTAAAAAAAAAAAGACAACAAAATCAAACAATAATAATGCTATTGTTTTATGTGTTGTCCGATAACAGTGCTATTGTTGAATATGGTGTCAATTTGTACACAGCCACTCTTTTTTCGCAGTATCCTGCCTTCGCCACATTTGGACGCCATTTGAACGCCCTTGACTTCAGTAAACTAGTAATTTGCTTGCAAATGATAGACATTTTCATTAGAGTTTGTGTTACCTTTCCCACCCACCGGACACCGACCATCATCCTCCAATCAATCTTTGTCTACTGACCCAGTCGAGTACAAATTGCTCTGCAGAAAGATGTTCAAGACACAATGCTTAACCCTTGGAAATCTTTTTTTCATCAGCTTCCAATAATCTTGTAGCAGACTGAAAAATATATTTTAGCCACAAACTAAGCGTGGCTGTTATACACAGATCACACTTGACTATTCACTCCAGTTTACCCAGTCCTTTACCTTTTCTTAAAAACTGTGACAGACGCCTTCTATTAGAAATTATAGTCAGTCTTGGAGCGGAAAGAGCCAGCATGTTCCCATAGTTGTCTCTGATTCCTAATATTAAGGTGATTTGTAGAAACACCTCTAAAGAAGCACAAAATAATGTGTCTGTTACGTTTGTACTAATATCACTGGTTTCAACTCTCATGTCATCTTCACAGCACTGGGCCTTTCGACCCATGTTACATCAGTTACTCGTAATCATTGTTACACCTCGGTTATTTTGGTTCCCTACTTTTTCTACATTCTGATACGCAGGTGTGACGGTCTCTTCCTAAAAAAGTACTGTAAAGGTAGGTGTACAAGTGTCCCTTTTCATTTTCTCTGCCACATTTTGTGAGTTCACTTGGAGAAGCAGCATGGAATGGTTGTAACAGTGGTCCTAGTGGTACTGGTCAATATCCCTTCTACACAGAGCCTTCTTCTAAAGTGCTGCCAGTACTCTAAATGCCCCTGGCAGGGAATCTTCTGTATTCCCTTTACCACAGCCATGTCCATGCTGATGTTCAGACAATCAGCCCTACAAAGCATCTCCACTTAGAAGTGGGTTCAGCTGGTAAGAAGAGGGCACACCAGCACAAAGTGATGTGCTCGCATACCAACATCAACTTACTACCCAAGTATGAGGGCGGAATTATATTGCGGTGATACCATGCAGCCGCCTTACGGCGCAGCCACAGAGACCACTTTTTGTATTTGCATTGTTAGGAGGGGGAGTCTGAAAGTCCATGCGCCCGATGCCCCTGCCAGGGGACATGGTAATGAATGCATTGATATGCACGTTTTACCAGAAGCAGTGTCATCATCAGCAGCACAAGTTTCATATCACCCACTTTTATTGGTACCCTTGCCTTGTAGCTGAAGCATCACATCCGGTTTGTACATCGACCACAGTTAAGGTGGAACAAGATGGCTTCTGCCTACCGGGCTTTTATAGTATTATGTTATTATTATAATTATAATTATCATTACTATTATTAGTAGTAGTAGTAGTAGTAGTAGTAGTAGTATTAATATTGTTGTTGTTTTTGTTATTGTTATGGCTATTGTTAATACTATTGTTAACATTTTTGCTGTTGTTAATAATGATAATAATATTATAGCCTGCAGCCTCACAGGTAGTTATAATTCTATAATCCCACCACATGGTGTGCTCTCCAATAGGCTAGTATATTTATCACAAATCCTGTGGAGCGGTAACATATAATCCAATTCCAACTTGTCTTTTTCCATTAAAGAGAGGCTGAGCCCCGAACAGGACCAGAGGCTGAAACGGTTCAATTGACCCAAGGGAGCTTCCCAGCTGGAAAGAGGGATTTGTGAAGAAGAGGTGATAAATATTCAGGATCCTTCCTGCCAGTGAAAGGATGACACCGACACTTCTGATTAATCAGTTTACTAAACGAATATGTCTTTCTGATAAATTGTGTTAATACACTTTCTGGAAGCAAATCTTGATCTTTGCCCCTCAGTGCAGATCACTTCTTGCCTCAGACTGATCAGTTGCAGTAAACGGAATTCCCTATATTGCAAAATAAAAGCGAGCACCTGAGACCATGAAAAAAGAGGCTGTAATTTTTATTTTTATTTGGTATCGTCGTATGTTTCCTCAGAGTAGGGTTGTGAGGATGCGATTTACTGCAGACATGGAAATTGACAACAATTTTGTCTGAATGTGTTGATATTAATACAACATCTCTCTTGAGTGAAAAGTTCTCAACTAACATAAGTAAAAAATATACTCGCTGCATATGGGCGGGGGTAGGGCGGGGGTCTTGCGTCTATTTACCACAGCGGAACTGACGAAACAACTTTTTTGCTGTTGTCAAATTTCATCTTGAGAAGAACTAATCAGACATCCTATTAAAATTGTGTGTGTTCGGTTCCCTTACTCCCCACTTGGCGAATCTTAATGTGTTAATTTAGATTTCGGGCAGTATAAGATATCTTTACTTGAAAATACATATGCAAATAATCTAGGTGGCAAAATTATTGAGAGTACATGAATGAAAGTTCATTTGTTGTTTGCATCTATACTACCGCTATTGAATGATGCTGTTGATGTAACACCAAAGAAACAATGTGCTCTGGAGACCCCTTCTGTTTCAGTACTGACATCAAGAAAATGCCAAATACCCCCCCCCCCCCAAAAAAAAAAAAGAAAGAGAAAAAGTGTGGTACTGGCAATAATTTGTTTATATTTGAATCTTTTCTTTTGTAATGTTGATGCTTTTCTGTTTGGTTTAGGTTCCAAAGCTTGAAGGTTAAAGTACTATGAAACTACCTGAAGCCACTGAGGGTAAATTTCAAAAGATATAACACAGATGACAGCTCTAAAAGCCATGCACTTGCTTCTAAGTGGAAGTCAGGGTCAAATTAACATCCTATGCATGGAGCATAGAGTGTACTGCAGTAGGGGGGGTTCTGGATCCCTCTTCCTGTCTAAACACAAACATGTGCCTTCTCAGTGGCACTTGCCTCCATTTCATTCATCCCAGACAGAGAAATGTGTAGATTTTCGCTGTCAGGATGACCAGATGAATGCTTACCCATACCCAAAATAAAACATCTGTTTTTATTAATCTGTCATCTCTTTGAAATCCAAAGTATATCAATGTTAAATAACTAAAATAGGATTCCACTAAATTTTCAAGTGTAATAAATGTGTGTGGCATAGGTATGCATCAACAGGCTCGAGTCCATCTTCAAAATGCTTATCTTTTCTGCAAGTTGCGGCAAGAAATGTATTTAATGTTAGTACCACAGTGCAAAGACTACCGAAACAGCCCCAAAAGACCAAGCGCCCATCTGGTGATATCATGTAGGGTCAAAAAAAGTGAAATATCTGAGTATATATGACATGTGCTTTAGACTAACAACTACATTAGAAATGTATTCAGCTATGATCTTATAAGTGCTGTTGATAAACAACTGCTGAGTTTTAAACATTGGGGGAATTAGCAAAACCGACTTTTTGAAATTGTTAATACTATTGTAACTTTAAACTGTGTTGCATCCTGTGGAATCAACTAAGCAAAGTTAACTTGATTTGAACATATGTGTGGTTATCCAAAGCTCTAATATTTTGTTATTGGTAGCCTAATGCAAAGCATATTTCTCTGGCCGCCGCTCAGGCCCACTTTGGAAATCTAAATTAAAAAGTATGTGAATATATCGATAAATTTGTATGTTTTCACAGTCCATTGTATATGTCATGTTCTTATGTACGCATACTTTGTGAATACTTAATACATGTATCTCTTGTGATTCATGAATGTTTTGCACTTGTGAATATTACAGCTACTTGCAGCTTTATTCCTGTAAACTCTTGTATGTGTTTTATGATTTTACTACTTCTGCTCCTTTTCTAGTTTCTAACTAATTTAATAGAGAATCATTTTAAGAAGAAGATAATTATGACTTCATAGTCCTCGTTGACTGCCTGAGATCTTAAGCAAGTTGGCCAGGTAAAGTGGGTTGTTACCATAACTGACCTTGTGGACAAGGCAGCAGATCTTGAATTTAATTCTCGTCTTTTAAATGGGCAGCTAATTCAACTTGCGAAGTATAGATGAAATGGGATTGAATTTACGAGCAGAGTGGATACACCTAGCTGTCAAATGAAGTGCTGCTTTGTCAGGAGCCAGAGGAGGCACTGCATTCCCAAAGTGAAATCTCAAAATGAACAATGAAATGATAGTCATTTTTAGCACAACCAGAGGGAAAAAGGGGTCGATTTTTTTAATGTATGAAGATGAAAATGTGCTGTGATTGCCATCTTGTTGATATCCGGGGTAAAGGGTAGAGTCAAGAAAGAAACAGAGATTTAGTCATCGAGGTTGTGATGGGGTGGCTAAGCCTTTGTGCTTCAGAAAGTGGAGGAGCTAGGGATCAAATCTATTTTTTGGTAGAAAAAGACAAGACAAAAGGAAGGAATCCATGTTGAGGGGGGGTTAAGAAGAAAGATTTTCTGATGACTCTGTGATTGAATCTGAGGTAGACACTTTCTGAGGAGAAGGATGCCATCAACTGTTGAAGTCTTTAGAAAGAGCTGAGTGTCATCAGAGTACTGGTGACGGCTGACATCGGTGTTGTGGGTGAAGATGCATGGTAGCTCTATGAAGAGATTAAATAAAGTGGGAGACAGAATGGAGCCTTGAGAAAAACCCAAGATGTTAGTAGTTGAATGAGTGTTAGACCTGTCAACCTTAGCGTGGTCTTCCCCCAAACCTTTTGCCTCACCTCGTCCATTTTTGCTGCATTTAGTTTGTTGCCCTTGGAACTCGGTGCACTTTACCACTGCTAACCAGTGCTAAAGTGCTTTTGCTCACTCCCCTAAAAGCACGGATACATTGGCTTATACAAACCCAGCATATTTAATTCACTTATAAGTTGTTAGATTGTGTATACCGTATACACAGGGCTGTAAATTAAATGTTACCAATGGGCCTGCAGCACTTATTGAGCCACCCAGAAAAGTAGCACCTTAACACCTTCGCTTTGGTGGCAATTCCGCCGCAGCGCTAGGGGGGGGCCGCGCGGCGCTCCCATGCTTGTGATGGAACCACTCCATCACGAGCCTCGGGCGTGCTGTGCTTGTTACGGAGCGGTTCCATCACGGCCCCGCCCGCTCAATAGAGCGCACCGCACAGGCGCGAAATCAGCACAGCGCAGGCGTGCCGAGTGGGCCGTGACGGAACCGCTCTGTCACCAGCACAGCGCGACCGAGGCTGGTGACGGAGCAGTTCTGTCACCAGCATCCAAGGGGTTAAAACATGTCCCAGGTCTGCCATTGCAACCTGAATGGAGTTTTAAAATGCCATGTCAACTTGGCAATAAATCTCCCTAGCCAAGCCTTAAATGCCTCGTCTTTTACAGATAAGACACCTCTAAGGTAGGCTCTAGGTAGCCCATAGGATAAGTTACTGGGCATTTAAAAGGTTGGGTGTGTACTTTTACTTTTACGTGTCCTGGTAGTGGAAAAACTCCATAATTCGTATTTCACTATTGTGACGCCTACCCCTCCCATAAGATAACATTGGGAATTCCATATTACATTTAATAAGCTGTCGTTAGCAATTGGGAGCAGGTTGTTATGTTATGTTTGGAGTATCTGGATTTGTTGTGAAAACCCCTATTTAATGGTAAAGTTGGGGTTTTTATCACAATTTTTAAAATTTCACTTTAAGAAAGTTGGCATTTTTCAGCCCTTAGCCCTTTTGTGCATACAGCCTGGCCTGAGTTACATGACCAGGTGTAACTGACAGTAAAACATTGTGAATTCCTCCCTCACAGTCACACAAAAGAGGGATTAGGGGTGCCTGAATGAGCCATCTGCTGGCAGGAATAGGGGGAGAAGAATAGAACACAGGCCCATTTGCAACTGAATAGCCTGTGCCCTGTCTTCACACAATGAGCCTAACAACCCCATATTGACAGCCAGCTTGAAGCCAGGGCAGGGAAGCAGGAAATTGCATACACTTCAAATAATATACTGTTTAGAAGCTTCTCCCACCTTCCAGAAGAAGGGCATTAGGGTGTAAAATTAGGGCCTCAGACACCAACTCTTCAGTACACTTCTGGACCTGTGCATACTCTGCCAGGAATAAGGACCGCTGTGCTGCTGGGAGGACTGCAACTCTGCTGGACTGCTGCTCTGAATGATTGCTGCCCTGCTGGATTGCTGCCCTGTTGCCTTGCTGTTCTATTGCCTTCTTCCTGGGCACAATGACTGGATCTTCATCTGTCCCAGGACTTCCAGAGTGACTCACAAGGGCCAGTTTGCTGGCCTCCTATTCAGAGCCACAGGTACATAAAAGGCTACCTCAATCTTGAACTAAGACCTGGACCCTGCCTGAGTGAATCCTGACCCTCCAAGTGGTGCCACTCTGATCCTGGACCTTTGGAAGTGGTTTTAAATGTACCCGGATAGTCAAAATCTTAAAGTGCTCTTAGAACCAGAAGTAGACGGGACCAATCTGCTCACCTGTCTGCCCAAGGTGCACTGTCGGACAAATCGATTTGCGGATTCTCCTGCTATATTTTTCTCCTAAGCAGAAAATCCTTTTCAGTGATCCTTCGACAAAACAGGCATCCTGACTCATAGAACTGCCTGCAATTGTTGCCCTCTGCCTCCTCTCACTGGAGATTTTTCACTTCCATTCCAGAGACTAAGGGGTCGATTCTGATCTCGGTCGGAAGGGATCTGAATTGGATTCGGAATAGCCTAAACCAATCCGCAGCCCTTGTTTCTGACCAAATCATTCACAGTTCTGAATGAACAAGAAAGATGCCTGGAAAGCCTTAGCACTGACCAAATCGGTTCAGAAAGGCTTTCAGAGAGATAGAGCCTTCCGGAGCTTATTCATACAGCTCTATGCAGTAGGATTTTTGAGCAAGCAAGTACGATGACGATTCGGACAGCCTTTCCGATATGGTTTGCCCGGATTGAAAAGGATTCTGGAATCAGTATTTCGGGCCCATAGCAGACCCCCCTTCACCCAGGGCCCTCCATCCCTATGAACAGTGTGGCAGGCACCATGGGGTGCCACCACAGGGCGCACAATTATACCCAACCATCCCTTTTGTCAATGCGAGCCAGTGTACGCATTTGGTACACAGACTACCATGGAAGTCAATCGGAGTCCAACTGAATCGTATCCAGATGCATTCAAATGCATCATACTGATTCGGTCGGACTCCACCCATCCAAGTCGTATGGAAAGCATTCCGGACCCGAGTCGTTTGGTATGATATCGGAATGAGATGGGAATCAGGCCCTAAATCGGAACATAGAAATCTTCACCTTTTCATCGACTCATATCTATCCGATGATGATGCTCCCTTCTCGGACTCGTCCTGCAGCCTCGCCCCACTAAACATTTACCTTCTTCGACATTTTTTCTCAAAATTTTTTTTACTTTGAAGGTAAGTGTTGACCGTTCCCAATCCACTCAGTGTATCCGAACCGTGTTCTATCATGGTTGGCCAAATTTTTCGCCTTTGATCTATTCTCAGGTGGCTAGATGTCTGGGGTTGGTGTTTTGATATTTTAGGCGCTGGTTTTCACTAAAACTTTAATCATTAATAACTCTGGTTCCACTGATTAGATTTTTGTTGTTTTGGTGTCAAATACTTTGTTAACATTTACTCTATTTTTTAAATTGGTTTGGGATTTTTCTTGTTTTATGTTTTTACTTTATTACTATTTGTGCTATACATAAATACTTTAAACATTGCCTCAAAGTTAAGCCTGTTTGCTTTTTATGACAAGCTATTCAGGGTTAAGGACAGGTGTTGGGAATGGCCCTTTTCTGCTGGGTCATCCCCAATCTTTTTTCCTACCTTCCCTGCTTTTTCCTGACCTTGTTTTTGTTGGCATTAGGACTTTTGGTATTTTACCTCTGCTAACCAGTGCTAAAGTGCATGTGCTCTGTCCCTAAAATGTGGTAACATTGGCTTATCCACAGCTGGCATTTTTTATTTACTTATAATTCCCAAGTAAAAGGCATTACATGTGCCCAGGGTCTGTATATTAAATACTGCTAGTGGGCCTGCAGCACTGATTGTGCCACCCACTTAAGTAGCCCTTTAAACATGTCCCAAGTCTGTCACTGCAGAACCTGTGTGTGCGGTTTGCGCTGTCGGTCTACTCGGCATTAAAAACCCTTGCCAAGGCTTAAACTCCCTTTTGTTATGTACAAGTCACCCCCTAAGCAGGCTCTATGTAGCCCATAGGGCAGGGTGCTGTGTAATTAAAAGGTAGGATGTGTGCTTCTAATGGTTACATGTCCTGGTAGCGAAGAATTCCCAATTTATTTTCACTACTCTGAGGCTTCTGAGGCCTACCTCTCCATAGGTTAACATTGGAGATTCCTTGTTACATCTAATAAGCTGTAATTTCCAATTGAAAGGTGGTAGGCCTGTCATGTTTAGTACATATGAAATTGTAATGATAAATGCTCTTTAGTGGTAAAGTCAAGTTTATCATTACAATTAAAAAAAAATGCCACTTTTAGAAAGAATGCCATTTTCTGCTTGATGCTCTGTATGCCAATACACGTTTGGGGTGGGTGACAGGTGGACTTTGTGCGTTACCTTTAGACAGCCACACAATATGAGAGCTTAAGTGTGACTTAATGAGCCATTCATATTCTCATGGGCCATGATGGGGAGAACGTGATGGGAGGCTGGGTACAGCCTCATACTTACACAAGAATAGGCTGTGTCCTGTCCCCACACAAATTATTGCTTAACCCCCTGTAGTGAATCTGGAACCATGGCAGGAAGGGAAGACCCTTGTGCACTTGAAAGCCCTTCTTTGAAGTCTCCCCCACTTCAAAGGTATCACTGGGTATAAGACGTGTTCCTCTGTCGCTGCGACTTTAGTACACTTTTGGACCAGGAAGGAGGACTGCTGTACTGCTGAAGGACTGCCACCCTGCTGGGCTGCTGCTCTTGAAGAAATACTTTTCTGCTGTGCTGACCTGCCTGCTCCCTGCTGCCTTCCTTACTTGGGTGAGAAGCACTGGACCTACCCCACCTGAACCAAGAGTGACTTTAAGGATGTCTGCTTGCCTCCTGCTTGAAGTCTTAGGGACACAGAAGACTTCTAATCACTCCACAACCAGCACCTGGACTCTGCCATATATGAGTCTTGCCCTGTATAGTGGTGCCAATCCAGTCCTGGACCTTTGGAATTGGGTGTAAAGTGCTGCATCTGCTAGAACTCACGCATTGACAATGTTATTCCAATCGTAACTGGTGCATCTTCCTCAACCCATCTGCGAGGATCAAGTACATCGCTTACTGACTCCGCACTGCAGCACCTTCATTACTGACACATCTGCGAGGATCCAGTACATCGCTTGCCAAATGCACAATGCATTGCCTTCAGCTGGAAGCTTGATGATGATGATGCACCTCCCCTTCGTTGCTTGCATCTCTGATCTGTTCATGACTCAATAAGGTACCAAGTCTGATCTCTGTATGTGACCCATGCTTCATCATGGTCGGCCTGAACGCTTGACTTTGTCTCTGTCAAGCGTGGCCCGATAACCCCAGTTGGAGCTTTCTGCTTTTAAGCACATTATTTCAAGATATCCTTTAAAAATCCATAACTCTGGTTCTACTTATTGGATTTTCATTGATTTGGTCTAGTTTTGTTTACTAAATTAAACTCTATTTTCCAACCAGGTGTGGTTTCTTTTTGTGTGGTGTTTTTACTGTTTTACTTTTTAAAGTGTTGCACAAATACTTTTCAAATTGCCTTTTAAGTTAAGCCTTCCTGCTCTGTACCAAACTACCAGGGTGTGTGCACAGATACATGTAAGATGTATATCTGACGTACACTGCCTTGGACTGTAGTTCCTCCTTGGACAGGATGCATACCTCTGCCAACCAGAAACCCAATTACTAACAACAGGATAACTTAGTGACTTTTTGTTGTTCACCCTGCAAGGGATTGCGGTTGTTGCTTGACCAGGTCTCACATCCTAGTCAACAAACAACCTAATTTTGGAACATGGAGAAAAGTGGTCACATATTTCGCCAGTTGAGACATATTGGATAAGAGAGAATCAAACCAACTTAGAACTTTGCGTTGGAATCCCATAGGGCATTCAATAATCTTAAAATGAATGTTCAGTATTCCAGTGTAGAAACTACCTCCTAGCATTCACAACCACTTTACAAAGAGTAAACAAACAGCATCTTCCTTTACACAAATGTTCATAGGAGTTGTGGAAAATTTGTTTTCTGTTGCAAAGTTCTAAAATGATTTAGCAAGAGTTTGGGCTACTCTGCTGGAGAAGGAAAGTTAATAATATTTTCAGGGCTCGTCATGTGGGGCACACATGGAAAAAGCAAACTGCCATGGATTGTTTATGTACATGTACAGGAAGGTTCCCCTTCCTGCACATAAACAATCTGTAACACAAAATGCCATTTGGTGACTTTCATGTGTGCTGCATGAAGCAGCACACATAAACGTGACAAAATAGAATTTTAGAATTGTTTATGTGCAAGAAGGGACACCTTACTACACATAAACAATCCTCCCCTACACACAGACTCCCTTGCACTATGGTGCAAGGGTGCCTGTGTTGGCACTACACTGCTAAATGTAGCACAGGGGGAAACACAAGGATGTACCATATCCTTGTAATTATGGTGCAGCCTTGCGTTTCAGAAGTGGCGGAGTGAGGTGTTAAGCTATGACAGCTAACACCTCACTCCACCACTTCCTTGTTTATGTGCCCCTTAATAACCTCTGTTTCCTCTAATTCTTTGACATCTCGACCCATTTCTAAGTATGGGCGCAAAATCCGTTCCGCTTGCGGAATTTGCTAATTGCTGAAAAATTCGTGCTCCGATCGGTCTCTGACCCTTTATAAACAAGAGGCATGTGAACTCGCATAGATGCCCCGCCCGTTGGCCCCTCCACACACACACACTAGGGTATGCAACGTCTTCCCGCCCTTTTCCCCACTATGATGGACAGCTCACTCGAGAGACCTCAGCGCCTATCGGTGCGGTGGCAAAGTTACAGGCACACGTGGTCACTGGAGATAACTCTTCTGGCCCTTTACGCAGCTGTAGTGTAGGGAAAGCACAATACATTTACCCAATGAGGTAGCACTTACTGATTTGCCAGTAGAAAGTACTCCAGTTGAGTAGAGGTATGGCACAACATGGTAGCATCTTTGTGGATAAATATGCAGGCAGGATACATTCTGGCACGATGCTCCTGTCACAAAAATTAAACCTCAACAGGAATCACTTACAGATATAAATAAAGCATGTGCCCGAGTTGAAGCTCAAATTCAGTAACGCATTATAAGCAGCCCAAAAAACTAGTGAGCATTGTCGAGGCTAGGCAGGTGTGCTTACTGCTTCTCCCCAGATCTACCGTCTGCAATTAGCTGTCATCCTTGAGGAGGTGTTTGCATCCACGAGTTTCTTGACCGCAATCCCCTGTACTTCCTGTGACCAGGAGGCTGCTTTCTCGTCATCTGCTACTCCGATCTGTCTCTGACCCTTTATAAACAAGAGGCATGTGAACTCGCATAAATGCCCCGCCCGTTTGGCCCCGCCACACACACATACTAGGGTATGCAACGTCTTCCCGCCCTTTTCCCCACTATGATGGACAGCTCACTCGAGGGACCTCGGTGCCTATTGGCGCAGTGGCAAAGTTACAGACACACGTGGTCACTGGAGATAACTCTTCTGGCCCTTTACGCAGCTGTAGTGTAGGAAAAGTACAATACATTTACCCAACGAGGTAGCACTTACTGATTTGCCACTAGACAGTGGCAAACAGTCTATTTGTGCAAATCCTCGAGTTCGCAAATTTTTTCACGAACTCGCAGATTTTTTAGAGAGTTCGCGCGAATTCGCAGACCGCAAATCCGCAAAATTCGCCCATACTTACCCATTTCCTCTCTTTGCCTATTATCTGATGGTTATTGTTTTTACACATTTATATAAGCATTGAAATAGTGTAACTGTGCAGGTCTTCAAATTCTTATCCACAGATTAAAGTGAAATATGAACTTGTAGAGTCTACATTTTATTTTGAATTGTATTAAAAGTATTACATGCAATATCAGTGCTGACCTCCATATTGAGAATTTATCATCACATGACAAGATTTGAAAATAAGGAGAAACAATATTGCTGCCTCCTGCCATATCCCAAACATGAAATAAAGATTAGTTTGATTTCGAGTAGCAGAACAATAGCTTCTAAAAGGCTTCCAGTTGTTCATATCTTGATAGATGAGCCGAGGAAAAAGCTCTATTTAGAATGGAAATGTCAGTGATAAAGAATAAATTAAATTCAGTAAAGACAAATAGTGTCAAACCATAAGATACAAAGAGAAAAATATTCTATAAGCTTCAAGTCTCACTGAAAAGTGTGGAAACATTCTGGTACCTTTGGGGCGAGCTGATTGGGAGAAAAGGGTTGTTAAAATTCCCTGAGAAAAAATTTTAAATAGCAAAGACAATCATTTACATGGTAGAAGACTCTAAATGTCATTAAGTGTCACATTTTCTCCCAACCTGGTTTGACCTAAAAGCAAATACGAAAAAAATGCTGCGGTCAAATAAGGAAAAAACTTCCTATAAGTGTAAATCCTAGCTGATCA
Organism: Lissotriton helveticus; assembly: GCF_964261635.1. NCBI lineage: Eukaryota > Metazoa > Chordata > Amphibia > Caudata > Salamandridae > Lissotriton > Lissotriton helveticus. Next base: position 956,671,547 of record NC_136065.1, read on the forward strand.
TTCCACAGGCACAACAAGTATTAACAGCATTTATCACTTGATTTAGGAGTTTTGGCGCAACAAAAAGGTGTTCTTTAGCCCTTTGTCTGACCATGTTGCTATCCGAGTCAATCAGTTTCACCAAACAATGGAGCTGACATAAGTGCCCAAAAGTTTGAAGATAGACACTCGTATGATTGTAACCGGCCCCATAAAACCATAAGACCATCTCCTATCTACTTATTCATGCACACCTATGATTTTCAGAAAATGGAAACTAAGGCAAATCATTGTTTCTACGTTACTTTGGGTTTCACGTTAACCATTCTCAGCTTCCATAACATAAATTCCAAAATCAGCTCCCTTTCCACTCGCTTTGAGCTCTCCTTCATTAGTTGCCCTTGAAAGATTAAATCCCTAACTGAACTGCAATTGAAAATCAGATATTCCATTACTCATTTCTTGTCTGCTCCACTGTAAGTCATGCAAATACATGCACCTGCTTCTCATGAAGGTCAGTGCTGCCATAGCAATAGTTCAGTGAACAAATACAGAAGATCGGACAGCATATCGACAATGGCAAGCCTGCTTCTTCGCCTAGATCCACCCCTTCTTGCAGTATCCTGCAATAGACCTTCTTCAAAGTCCCATTTCATGCAGATCTTGCTGCCATACCCAAATCCCTCAAAGCCACCTCCTAAGAAGATGACAGATGATGTCTTACCAACGCTGTCATCAAATCTCTTCCAAAAGAACCTCTCTTACCACTATTCACCAATGTCAACACCTTCCCATCTTCCCAGAAGGACCGTCACACAGACCCTCTTCCCCAGCGGGATGGACTTTGGGAATACACTCTACACAGCAATCACTGCACGCCTCCTGAAGAGACCTACAGACAATACAAAACTCAGCAGCAAGACTCATCCTTGACCTCCCTAGATGGACCCAAATCAGACCCCACCTCAAGAAGCTACACTGACTCCTGGTCAAAAAGAGATGCCAGTTCAAGGTGCTTACCCATGCATACATAGCCCTGCATAACAGAGGATCAGCATACAGCTACAAACACATGACTTTCTACCAACCGACTAGACACCTACAATCCGCCTCCCTCTTCCTTGCAGACTCCCCCCGAATTCTCCAGGAAAAGATGCTCATTCTCACACCTGGCAGCCAAAGCTTGGAATGGCCTTCCCACACAAGCAGACTTGCAAAAGGGTCCCAGGCCTGAAAAGGTATTTCTGTGGGCTGGGTGCAGTGTGTTCGAAAGGTAAGACATGATGTGTGTGGCATGTCCTGGTAGTGAAATACTGCCAATTTCTGTTTTCACTATTGAAAGGCTATCTGTCGTATAGGATAGAATGGGGAGTTTACTTATAACATCTTATCAGTTATTCTTCCCATGGGAACAAGGTAGGAAAATGGAGTTTGGTATGCCTGAACTCAGAATATAAAGATGCATCTTTTAGTCCTGATGAGTTTTTTATGATGGGTTTGAAAATACCACTTTTAGAAAGTGAATATTTCTGTGCTTAGCCATCCAGGGTGCCTCTGCTATGTTTGTGTATTGACTGCCTGGCTTTGGAGTGACAGCGGCTGGGGATGTGCATTCTTTTCAGACACCACTTGGGGGGTGAGGTGTCTCCTGGGTGAGTCAGGGCTGGGCTGAATAGACCTGGGCTGCATTGAGAGTAGGGTGAGGAGATTTCTTTCACACCTCAATGGGCCTGGTCTGCCTTTGACAATGCTGTCTCCACCTCCTGCCAGGAAGCTGCACCAGAGAGGACAGAACTGGTTTTGGCTGGGCAAAGAGCTTCTCTGCCACCAGAGAACAAAGGAATGTGTGCTATAAAAAGTGGGGACCAGACCTCAGACTTTTAGATTACTTCTGGAATTCAAGAGGAATCTCTGCCAAGAAGAAGAGCTAGGAAAACTGAAGGAGAAGTACTGCCCTTTGCTGTGTGCGGTATGGGGTTGGCCTGCAGTGGCTGTTTCTGTCAAGGAGAGGATAAAGGCTTTGCTGTTTGCTGTGTCTCCTGCTTGAGGAAGATCTCCAAGGGCTTGAAGTAGAGCGTGCCTCCTATTTTTGAAGTCTCAGAGATAGAAACACTTCACCACCAGTACCCCTGAGCTTCCTTGCCGGGAGTTCTGACCTGCCAAGAGGTGTCTGTTGCTGTATTAGGCCTATGGGGGTTGTTCCTGCTGTTGGAAGCTGGAAAAGAAACATAACTTCAAGAAGCGCAAAGCATCAATAAATGTATCCGATGCATCGCCGAAGAAACCAACATAGCACCTGCCAGCGGCTCGAGAAATCGACGCACACCAAATCCCTTGCGCTGATCTCCGAAATCCGAATTCACTGCACCAATTCCGACACAGGCCCTGCAGTGCGGCTGCAAAAACTAACGCATCATGGGACTGGAGAGACCAACACAGCGTCGTCGACATGGCCACATCGAGAACCAATGCATCACAGCTGGGCACCACATCTGTAAAAACACTGTGGCGATAGTAAGAAACCGATGCTTCACTTCCCCACACAGTAAGAAACCGATGCATCACCTCCCCTGACACATGACACAATCAAGGTTACTCTGTGTGGAAAGTGTTGCAACTATAATTTGCTATGAATAGAACTGTTTGTACCTTTTAAAAGCCATGTTTGTATTACTGTATTGTGGATTTGTGTTGTTTTGGTCTTGTTTGGTTTAGATAAAGATTACCTATTTTTCTAAATTGGTGTGGTTTCCATTTTGTAGTGTTTTCACTCTATTACTGAATATGTGCACAAATGCTTTACACACTGCCTCTGACATAAATCTGTCTGCTCGTGCCCAGCTGCCAGGGAGCTGAGCAGGGGTTATTTTAAAAGTGTATCCCCCTTACCCTGACTAGGAAGAAGGGTCGCTACACGGAAAAAGGTGCGAACCATTGCCAACTAGAGACCCCCATTTCTAATACAATTTAACACCCAAATATAGTAATAAGCAACAGAAAGGTGACCAGTGAACCTTGCAAAGGGCCTTCCTCTGCTTGGAAACACATGCTGCTGCATTTTTGTAACTTTTGACCCATTTGATCTGGAAACAGTTTTTTTTGTTAAAATTTGCAGAATATGCAGCAGATGGTGGATTATGTGGCAAACCAAGAATTATGCAAAAACGCTCTGGCCGCCCAATCACATAAATCCAATGGCCATGGTTATACTCTGGCTGCATCATAAGTAGACCACGTGTGTCACTTTGTTGAAATGTTAAGTGCCTCACTCCTGTTAAACTGGCAATTTAATTTTTATTTATTTAGAAGTTGTCTATAGCGCTAACAAGACCCGAAGGTAGCAGAGCGCTTTACAGTAGAGGGAATGAAAAAGAGAACAACATGACACAAATCCATAAAAGCAATCAGCGAATGACAATTTGCAATGAGGAAAAGTTCGGACAGCAGGACTTCTTGGTACAGGATTCAACGTTACCGCATGGATTCTGGGACGTTTGCTGATCCAAGTTACCCACAACCAAGGGAGCGGATAAGGCACAAGGATTAGAGTTGGCTCTAGAATTCTGCATAGGACGGTATAGTTCTGATGTGCGGGGGGATGGCGTTCCATATTTTGGGGGCATTTCCTGAGAAAGAGCAGTCCGCAGTTCTCTTCTTTCTGGTTTTTGGTAGGATGAGCAGCAGGGAGTTAGAGCTTCTCAAATTTCTGGCTTGGCCTGCTTTTTTGAGCTTATTTGCCAGGTATTCCGGTTTGCCGGTGTGGAGGGCCTTGTGGGTTAGGCAGGCCGTTCTGAAGGTACTCCGCATTACCGCAGGGAGCCATTCGAGTTCTTTGAGTGCCGGGGAGATGTGGTCAGATTTTTTGCAGTCTGTGACCATTCTCGCTGCCGCGTGAAGTGTTGTTTTTAGTGGGGCCAGGTGCGATTTGGGGATGCCTGTTAGGATTGAGTTCCCATAATCCAGTCTTGATAGAACTAGAGATTGCGTGGCTAGTTTGAGGTCCTTGTTAGGAATTTAAGGTTTAATTTTGTTCAGAAGTCTGAGGTTGAAAAATGCGCTTTTCGCCGAATTCTTAATGTGGTTTGTCAGGGTTAGTTTGGGGTCTAGGGTGAAGCCCAGGGATTTAACGGAGTCGGCTAGCGTGAGGTTACCTTTGAGAGCATCGATCGACTTTAGCCACTCGGTGATTTGAGGGTTATCTTCTTTGTTTGAGATGAGGAGTGTTTCTGTCTTGTCGGGGTTGAGTTTCAGGTGATTCTTTGTCAGCCAGTCTTGAACTTCATTTAGGACATCGTTGAGTCTGTGGATGTCTTTAAGAGAGGAGGTTTCCAGGTAAATCTGCGTGTCATCCACGTAGAGGTGGAAGTGGATGTTGGCATTCCTGAGTAACTTGGCGAGCGGTTCCATGTAGATGTTAAAGAGCTGAGGAGAGAGCACTGATCCTTGAGGGACACCCTTGTTGACTTTCTGGGTACCGGAGGTGAAGTTCTTAATTTTTATTAATTGCGAACGGTTATGTAAAAAGGAGGAAAACCACTTGAGAACTACCTCGCCAAGGCCGGCTCTTTCTTGAAGAGTCATGATGAGGAGCTTGTGGTCCACCGTGTCAAACGCTGCGGAGAGATCAAGGAGTATGAGGAGGCAGCACTTGTCAGCGTCCAGAGATCCATGAATGTCGTCTATGATGTTCAGCATCGCGGTTTCTGTGCTGCGGCCTTGTCTGAAGCCGGATTGGAGGGGGTCCAGGAGATTGATGTTATCCAGATGTTGCGTCAGTTGCAGGAGTACACAGCGTTCAAGTGTTTTCGAGAGCAAAGGGAGGTTGGATATCGATCTGTAATTGTTCAAGTCACTTGAGTCGAGACCGGGTTTTTTCAGCAGAGGAGTGACTTGCCCCATTTTTAGACAATCGGGGACCACTCCGCTTTGTAAGGAGCTGTTTATGATTCTTCCCCAGATGGGCGCTAAGGTAAGCTTCATTTTTTTGATTAAAGAGGGGGGAATGGGGTTTGAAATGTGTGCTGATGGTTTGGAGGTCGAGATCAGCGAGATTATCTCAGCTTCCTGGACGGGGCGAAAGCTTAGCCAGGGGGAGGAAAAGGAGTCGGATGGGAGTGCCAATGGGGTGGCCGAGTTTCTCTTCTGGAGGAGTGGGTTGTTGATGTCTAGAGATAGTTCGATTTTTAAGACCTTATCGTTGAAGAAGTTGGCGAAGTTATCACAGAGTTCTTTGGATGCCTGCAGGGTTGAGGGCAGGGGCTTTGTTGTTTGTTGTCTGATTATGTTGTAGAGTTCTTTGGGTCTGTTTTTGGATTTGACCAATGCCTCGCGGAAGAAGCTGGATTTCTTGTTTTTGATATGGTTGTTGTACTTCCTGCGGGCTGATTTTAGTTGGAGGCGGAGAATGGCGGTTGGGTTGTTTCTCCACTTTCTTTCTTTGGCTCTCAAGTTTCTTCTTTCTGCGTTGAGGTCCGCAGTGAACCAGGTTCTAGATGGAGTGGCTCGTCTTCCTTTGAGCTTTAGTGGAGCTAGATTGTCGAGTATGGAGACTAACCCCGAGTTATAGTGGTCGACGATATCGTTGGTCGAGAGGTGCAGTGTGTTATTTGGAAGAAGTGAACTTAGTTGACCTTCCAGGATATCTTGGGGTACTTGGGAGAGGTTTCTCGACCATTTAGGGGGGTCTTGCGGAGGTTTAAGCGAGATGATGGGGTGATTGATGTGAAATAAGATCATGTGGTGATCTGACCAGTCAACTGGTAGTATGTGGTTGACCGTGATAGAATTCTTTTGGGCAATGATGGCATCCAGTGTGGCTCCTTTGTAATGAGTCTCCTCAGTACAGTGTTGGGTGAGGTTGTTATCTTCAAGGAGGCTAGATAGCGATCTGATTAGAGGGTTATGGGTCTCGTTCCATCGGAGGTTCAGATCACCAAGAATTAAGATTTTGGAATCGCCAAGTGCGTCTTGCGCAATCAGGTTAGATAGTTGTTCTCCAAACTCATTATTTCTGCCCGGGGGGTGATAGAGTAGGTGGCACAGTAGAGAGTCGTGGTCTTTTGTCTTGATGACGGTGGATAGACATTCAAAAGAGCCGTACTCGAAGGTGGAGGTTTCTGTGATGCTCCAGCTGTCCTTGTGGATGATAGCGACCCCACCTCCTCGTTGTTTAATCCTATCTTTGGAGACGAGGGAGAAACCGGGTGGAACCAGCATGTCTAGGCAGGGAGGGGATGTCTTATTAAGCCAGGTCTCCGTGAGGAACGCAACGTCAATGTCATGTGTGAGGATGGCTTCGGCTAAGTCGTTGCATGTAGAGAGGCCGATCTGCAATTGATTAGGAGGCAGTTGGTGAATTTCTCCTGATTGCTGGAGGTTCTATCTTTAGTCTCTCTAGGTATAGCGGTGAGGACTGGTAATCTCTGTGGTTTGACGATGGGTAGGTCTTTCCGGTGACCTGTGATAACTTGGATTTTGGATTTAGGTGACTCAGCAATGGAGGAGTCGTAGGTGGCGGCTAGTAAGGCTGCTTCCCTGTCTGACATAGGAGATTCTGATCTAAGCGGCCTGGAGGTCGGGTGTTTTGAGCCCGCTGGAGTGGGAGAAGAAATAGAGGACAAGGGTCTGGTGCAAGGGGCTCTTGTTGTTTCCTTTTTTTTTCAATCAGAACCCTAGTCCTTGGTGAGGGGGGCGAGAGGCTGGGCACTGAAGGCTTTTAAGGGCCCCTGGGTGATGATGGTTTTGGCGTGGAGGGAGGTCCGGGGAGAGAGTTTGTGGGGGTTACAGACTATACCAAGGTTAGAGAGGATTTCTGATAAACCTTGGGTGATAGTGTTGACCTGGTTTTCCAGGGCTGCGAGCCGTTTTGATATGGACTCAAGGGAGGGGATGTGGGCATCCGGAGTGGGGCCGAGTGTGTTAGGGTTCGAGAGAGTGGGTTGGGAGATAGGGGTCAGGGTGAAGAACGGGGGGGTGTTCAGGGGAGGGCCAGGAGGGGGTTTAGACAAGGGGGAGGTAGGGAGGAGGACAGGAGGGGGTTTGGACAGGGGTGGTTTGAGAGTTGTAGGGAGACTCGAGGGGGAGAGGCTCGTTGGCTGAAAGCAGCCTGTTATTAGTAGTTTTATTATAGTATTATTAGTAGAGAAAATTATAATGCTCTGAGGATGTGAATATTATGCAGATGACAGAATGGCATTATAACACTTACTCGATGTTTGTGGATGAGTTTGCGCCTATTACATGCTCAGGTAGTGAAAGGTGCACTAGATCAAAGCCTTGATTCAACAAAGAGTATATGCTATTACAGGGTAATGTTAGGCAATTGATCGGGCAAGCCAGAAAAATTCAAAATGAAACAACTAAATGCTATCTCAAAAAGTTGTACCATGGTCTGTATTTGGAATCAGGAAGGCTGCTTTGGCCTTGTTAAATTGAAAGGATCGCTTTCTGGATGCTTATGCAAATATTTTTTTCTGAAAAGGCAAAAAAAGGCAAGATGTCCCAGCACGTCCTTTCCAATAGAAGTATTTTAAAATGTACTAAAAATCCCACAGATCCATAAAGCTAGCATCAGTTAAATAGCAGCGGAGGCACATCAGTGGATTTTATTTCTAATCTTTTCATAAAAATTATGCCTTAGGACACTTTATCCTGCCACATAAATATTAAAAGGTCGGGAATCACCACAAGTTACATCTACCTTCCGAATTTCTTAACAGGAAGCGTTACCATCAGTAGAAATTAGTTGGTATTTTATTCACTAAAACAAGATTATCTGAACAATGGAAACTGGGCAGATGTGCGCATTTTTCTGCAGCCACATTTCAATTAGAGCACCCTTCTGTGCAGGAGCTGTCAGCTCACATGATCATATATGTTAAAGAAGAGCTGAGGCGGGGTCAGAAACCTCAGACCTGCAGAATTTTTAATGGAAGAAGAAGATATTATGCACCTATTTCACAAAAAATAAGTAAAATCTATACCCATAGGTCTATATCTTGCCATGGCGATTGATATATGTATTGTTCAAGTTCACAAAATTGTTCTAGATTGGGCCTGGCAACATACAACTGTTGCTAGTATTCAAGCTTCATTGCCCTTCCTACTCCTACCCTGGAAAGGGATTTTTTCCTATCAGAGGCATTTTTGTGCAAACCTGCAAACATATAGGTTTTGTGAGTTTTCACAAAGGTACAAGGTATTCAAGCCCTGGAATATGTAGTCCCTTCCAAGCCATGTGAGGTGATTAGTTCATTCAAAAGTCTTTTGGGGAGTAAATCACTGTACGAGTCTAAAATTGACTTCTGTAAAGTCCAACAGTGGGTTTGCATTGGTTAGAAAAGAAGGCAATTTGCAGTCAGCCAAGCTTTGTGATAGTCATGGGCAAAATGTTTGGGGCCTTTGAAAATAGCAGGAAAATATGTTTACTGATGGTGCAAAGAAAAGGTACTGTATCCTTTGACTTACTGTAAAATGAAGATAATTTAGGCCAAGGATGATTCCAAAATAACAAGCATTGGCAAACCCAATAAGTCTTGCCTGACGGGCAGCTATTAGCTTTGTCAATTGTTCTTTGTTACCAAATAGTGGAACATGGGAGACGCTTCGAGATGCTTTAAAACCCTAAACTTACTGGCATCCTTTGGCTCTGGGACCATATTCGTGCTGTATTCACACCCGGGACACCCTTGCCTGTCAGCTGATAGTCCCCCCCGCGCCGCTTATCTCATCCACGAGCGGCCGCAGAGCGGGGGGACTAAACGCACCAGGAGTCCTTGCGGGGCAGTCCCGCCCACTGACCATCACCACCGCACCCGGAGGCGCATAAATTACCGGCTCTCCCGGAGTGAAGCGGGAGACGCTTCGAGACGCTTTAAAACCCTAAACTTACTGGCATCCTTTGGCTCTGGGACCATATTTGTGCTGTAATCACACCCGGGACACCCTTGCCTGTCAGCTGATAGTCCTCCCCGCCGCCACTTATCTCATCCACGAGCGGACGCAGAGCGGGGGGACTACATGCACCAGGAGTCCTTGCGGGGCAGTCCCGCCCACTGACCATCACCACCGCGCCCGGAGGCGCATAAATTACCGGCACTCCCTCCGCCTCGCAGACGACGCCAGGCGAAACCCGGGCCAAGGGCGGGCCCGTTTAAGCCCGTTCAAGACCGGACAAGGACGGAACGGGCCACCCCTCTGACATCTGTCGCAGTACCAAAAAGGTCAGTGTCGCTTTGTAAGAGACTGGTTGTGATATTTATCAACTGTTATTTGAACTGAGTAACATCCAGGACTGAGCAAGGATGGCTACTCCACCAGATGCTGGCCCAAGTAGTAGGAAATCAACGGGTGGATCGTTATTGGGAACCCTAGATAACTTTCTCATTAGGGTATCAACCGTACTTGCAAAGGATATTGAACTTACTGAGAAAAGACTATCCTTGGACACATCCTTTCATAAAAGGTCCTCCCTGGGCCCCTTGGCAGCAGCCAGATCTCCGATACACTCACAAACCGACTCACAGGGAACGCTTCCTCCGTCGGGAGTGGCAATTACCCTCTCGCCTCAGCCTGTAACCACCTTGAATATAAGTGAAAATTCTTTAGGAGATGGAGTTCCTGCCAGCGATGTAGGTAGAGCACCATCCTCTAACATTAAAACCCGATCGGCTGGCCAAGTAAAACCAATTGTGGTCCAGTCGAAGGCGAGGGTGCAAGCAAAAAGGAAGCGCCCTGGGCCCCAAACCAATGCTGGAGGGAAAAAAGCAAGGTCGTGTAAAAATACTGTTCCTGCCGATGACCCAGCAGTGACGCCACCAAATAGCCCCGCACAACATGGTATGGCTGATAAAAACAGGCAGGAAAGCCATTTGGATACCAGGGGGGAGGAACCACATCTGGACTTGGGGCCTTCTTTCTGGAAAAGACTGGAGGGCACTCTTAAGAAAATGTGTCACCCATTGCATGAGCGGTTGGATTCTATTGAAAATAGATTAGTGTGCCTTGAACTTTCGTTGGTAACGGCTCAGAAACAGGCAGGACCAAGGCACAGCGCTCACATTGTACGGGTGAAAACACCTGTAGCCAACGGCTCAATTGGTCCCAACAGTGGTGCCGGGTCAGGGCAGGGTGTTAGGCCATCCTTGGCTGCCGATAAGGTGCACACACCCAAATCTCAACCCCCTGCCTTGACAGGGGTGGGAAATACACGCCAGGATAGTGAGGAACCACAAAATTCTCTGGTTCGGAAAGATGTTCCCCCGGTGCCTAACCATATTGGGGTGGGAGTGACACCACTGAGTAAAGAGAGAAATCAGGGTGATGGTATTAAGTTGGATGCTAGACAGCAAAATCTGCCTGCTTTACCCAGGGCTCACAAAGAGCCACTATTACCCTATATTGATCTCCCTCCCTAATCAGCGCCCTTTGTGGTAGTCTTGGTAGGGGTTCCACCAGTAGTCCAGGGGAAACTAGAATCATACCTAGACCTAAAGCATAAGTGTATTTTCTGGCTTAACAAGTACCGTCCATTGCCAGTTAACGTGCGAGCTGAAATCATAGGAGTTAGGAGAGTCAATTGGATAGGCAGGGGATGTAAGACGGTGGCAGGAGACTGTATCATTATTAATTTTAGAGACCAGATAAGTGTAAATTATATTTGTAATTGGCCTCAAAATGATCAGTCCAATGGGATACAAGCTCTACCCTTAGCTTGATATTATGGCCCCCGACTCCGGTTTCCTTTGAGAGGGACATGTTCCCACAGGGAGCTCTATCAAACTTTTGTCCATTAGGGAACAAAGGCTGTTCAACAGATTCCAGGCCTTGTCAGGGTTGGGGGACTGTGACTGACAGTATGAGCCACAAAGGTCCATCCTGGGTAGTAGAGCTGGGGTTACAATCGAGGGGGCAGAGACTGGGCTAGGGCAAGTGTCCCCCTTGAGTAGTATGGAAGAAGGGGAGGTTGAGGCTGGCCAAAGTAACACATGTGATGACATTATTGAGGTGTCAAATGTAGATCGGTTTTTGGGCAGGCAGAATAATGTACACCATGGCACAGGGGGCTGCCCCTTAAGGGGTGAACTGGCCGCAACACCTGATGGACCACTATGTCAGACATCGTTGGTCTCATGGAACGTTGCGGGACTGGGGTCAAAACTTAACTCGCTGGCTTGGGTAGAATTTATTGACCACTTTGACATTTGTTTGTTTCAAGAGGTGTGGGCGGTTGAACCAATGTTTAGAGTGGGATACTTGAACTTTTTTGTTCCTGCTATCAAAAAAGCCAGGGCCGACCTATGGGGGGTTTAGTGATGTGGGTTAGGCAGTCTTTAAAATGTCAAACCCAGTTGCTCCCAGTCGTAAGTAATGATATTCTTGGTGTTAGGTTCAGTTTCCCTGCTAACTTAGAAATTGATATTTATAATGTTTACGCTAGGGGGCTCCAAGGTGGCAAGAAATCGGAAGTTGTAGTAGAGCTGGATAAATTACTTCAGGCGACCCCCCCCCAAAAAATATTGTCACTGATTGCCGGTGACTTTAACACCACTTTTGAACCCCTTGGCTTGAATGATATACATTTAACAGAGGATGAGGATGCTAGGTGGGGAGTTCCTCAGCTTGGTACTAAACCCATAAGAAAATGGACCAAAGCCGCAATACAGTTAAAGGGCCTCTGCATGGAAAACGAACTGCGAGCTGCCAACGGGCGCACATTGTCAGATAAAATGGGAAAGGAAACTTTCGACAATGACGCTAGGGCAAGTACAATTGACTATCTACTTGTCCCACTTAAGATGTGGTCTAATCTCCTTGATATGGAGGTAGTGACTCGTATTGAGAGCGACCACAATCCCCTGACTGCCATATTTAACCTGTGTATACATAAAGTAGATGATCCCCATGTGGGTTACACTCTCCCAGATTTAGCCATGGCAAATGATGAGCGCCACCTCAAATGGTGTCAAGTTGCAGATCAACAGGATATTATTGGCAGTCTTGAGGAAGATCTGGCAGGGGCTCTAGAGGCTATGGCGGAAGTCACCCTGAACGGATCTCCCCTTAATTCTTTGTTAGAGGCACACAATAGGCTTTTCACCAAACTAAAAACATATTTCTGTAAACCTAGCTCAGGAAAAAGGAGAACCCAAATCAAAAAATCTGAGAGCTGGTATGACGGCTCTTGTCGCCAAGCTAGGGATGAGCTGGGCCAAGCCTTAAAATCCAAAGATATGGGTATAATAAGATTGGCCGGTGCGAACTATAGGCTTAAGCAACATTCAGCTAAAAGGGAATGGGAAGAGGGCATCTGGCAGGATCTTAAAGTGGCGTGTAACGCAAAGAACCCCAAACTTTTTGGGGACATTTTTAAATGGGACAGGGGAGGGCATCGCGAGAGCCCCCATAATAATGTTGACCGAAATTCATGGGTTGACTATTTTAAGCCCAAATACGCCAGCAGTGTTTCTGATAACAGTGAAGGAGCTTTTGATTATACCTTCTATAAGGAGCCTGTCTTTACTGTGGGGGAAGTGGGTAGGGCTTTGGACCAAGTCACCGAGGGTCGTGCTACCGGCATGGATTGTGTCCCCGCAGATTTATTTCTAAACAATAGAGGGCATTGGCGGATTTATATTTTGTATGTGGCTAACGCCATAGCCCAAGGTATGGAAGTCCCTAAATCTTGGAAAGGGGCAGAAATAGGGCAGGTGTATAAAAAGGGGGACAAGTCGCTTGCAGCCAACTATAGGCCAATAAGTCTAATTGACTGAATACAAAAAATCATGGGACGGCTGGTTTTGGGCAGAATCCAGACCTGAATGGATAATGACAATATTTTGAGTCACCTCCAGGCTGGCTTCCGCCCAAAAACATGTACCATAGACCAGGTTTTCCGGTTCATAACGCTATACTGGCGTACCGTGGTCCTGAAAAAGGGTACTTTGTATGCCGTCTTTGTTGATTTAAAGGCGGCTTTTGACCTGGTCCCACGCAACACATTATGGAAAGTCCTTGCGGGGCTGGGGATGGCACCTGAACTGCTAAGCTTGATCGTCAGCTTACATGAGGGCACGTTCGCTCGGGTCACCAGGGGGAGGTTACGGAACCCTTCCCGGTGGAACGGGGAGTGAGGCAGGGTTGCGTCATGGCGCCGACCCTGTTCTCGCTCTTTGTGAATGGGGTTGCGGACTTCCTCTCCCTGGTCCCGACTGATGCCCCCGCGATGTCTGGTGAGCGGGTCCCGATCCTCATGTTTACGGACGATACCCTCATCCTTTCAAAGACACCTAGTGGACTCCAGCAAGCGCTGAAGCGCTTTGAAGATTTTTGTCTGGATAGGGGCTTAGAAATAAACACGGCAAAAACTAAGTTTATGGTCCTTTATGGCCGTAAAACCAATGGGACTGCCAGGCCTTTTAGAGGGATGATACATATGAATGGCTCCCCGCTGGAGCGGGTGGATGCCTTCACTTACCTGGGGTTACCCTTCAAAGAGATCTGGGGTGGTCTAGACAATTAGACATTGTAGTGTTAAAACACCGCCAGCAGGCAGGCATTCTCTTGGAAAAATGTACCTCTTCATTTACAAAGCCCATTAGCCCATTACTAGAAGTATACGGTATGAAGGTGTTAAGTTCGGCCCTTTGCGGAGCCGAACTTTGGGGATTTTGAAGATTTAAGAAAGTTGACACTAGCAGAAAATGAATTTCTGCGAAAAGCTACTAGCGTTCCCGTAAGTACCCGGTTAATACCACTAATGTGGGATCTTGGAAAAAAGGCCGTGCAGGACCTTGCCTTTTTGCGGCCACTACTTTACTGGCGTCGCCTATGGACCACAGAAGAATTACAGCGCTATGCTCAGGGCCTGAGGGAGATAATGGCTAAGGATTCCTCCCAAAAAATACATTGGCTGAAGTCCATTCGGTCTTTACTTTTCAAATTTGGGATGAGGGAACTGTGGGAAGACCCGGAAAACGCCGTATTCTCCTCCAAATTTTTTTTTAAAGAAAAGTATTGGGAGATGGTGATCACAGAAGAGAGGTCAGAGGGTCTCTCCTCACACTTAACAGGTCGTTTCATGGATAAGGCCCATCCGAATCTGGAACCTTACTGGGACATTATTGGAAAACAGCAGGATCGCAAGCTCTATTTTCAGCTTAGAGTGGGCACCCTTCCAGTAAGGTCTTTTACAACAAATTGGGCAGGAAAAAATGGTAATGACAGATGTCCTAAGTGTGGGGAGGAACAAGAGTCATTAAGTCATTTCCTCTTCTTCTGTCCCCTGTATACTGCCCCCAGATCGATGTGGATCAAGCCTATATGCAAACTGCTTGGGATACATAGGCATGGAGAGGCCCTTAGAATCCTATGTACAGACTCGACGCCCATAATTGCTGTTGCTAAGTCCTTCAAATGGGCTTGGGTAATCCGCAAAAAACAAATAGCGACAGACACATGAAGATTAAGCTGTTTATACCCATATATATTAGGGGTAGCCTTTGTGAGCTTCTGTGCAATACTCCTCTGGAACAAATGTATACTTATGAGATTGATTTTAAGATTTTTGAAATAATGTAAGTTGATATTCGGCAAAAGTCCATTGTAGTTTAATTCTTTTTTTAATATTTATTGTATGAATTTTAATGGATTTTAAACTAATAATTGTCTTTTTATGTATGCTTTTATGACTTAATTGAACAATAAAGTTTATGGAAAATGGAGCATGCAAGTGTACATCTTGGAGTGCTCTTCTTAACCTTTATGAAGAAGCTTTTTAAGAAAACTGCCATTTGTGTACATAATTGTGCGTGCATGATTGGAGGCCATCCTGGAATAAATCATTGTATTTACCTTAAGAAGAAAAAACTCAAGATGGCCGCTGTTTGTGCACAGACATGCGCATGCAGACCGCCATTTTTTTTTCCAGAGTGCAACAAATTCATAGTAAAATGGCTTCTGCTGCCTGCATATTCATGCTCACACACAAGGGCCATCTAGGGAATATTTTGTGTTAACTTTTCTATTAATTTAGTACTCAGAGAGCCATTTTGGAAAAGTAAACTGAGAAATAAAGTTTTTGCTATGAGCAGTCAGAGACGTGAGCAGCCCAGTAGTGTGTGCAGTGTTGTGGCCAATGCAAAAAGATTTTACAATTTTTAAAAAGATAGTGGAAATCAGGGATGGAGCAGGAGTTATGGAAAACGGTATAAAGGAGCAGACAGCCAGAAGCAGGTGACCTGGTGGCAGTGTGCAAATGCTGAGTCTTCGTAAAAGGAATGTAAAAACAAAGAAAGCTGTGGATGACATGCGAGCAAATGCCCCAGCAAAAAGAATTAAAAATAAAGAAGTAAATAATAAGTTGGGGGATGAGGAGGAGAGTTATGCAAGTGATGCTTTAGGTCCCTCTAGTCAGCAGTGGAATGATACAACTCATTCAATCAGAAAATATGTTAGGCTAGGAAGAGATGCCTCAGTAGCAGAACACACAAAGGAATGGGGGGCAATCCAATGAAAAAGTATGAGGGTCTGAGACATGAAAGCCATCCAATCATAAGCAAGGTGCTGACCCAAAAACCCACTAGTCTTCCTCTACAACAAAATCACTTGCATGCAGACTCATGGTTCCCTGCACCCTGTGCCTGAATGTACACATCCGTTGATTGATTGATTGATTGATTGATTGATTGATTGATTGATTGGACATTGCTACTTCTTCTCTCTAAAGCATCCTAGCTTGGTGGATGTCCCGTGCCAACAACCCACATTGGTGCACAAAAAAAGCATCAGATACCATAGAACAAGTGTGGCAACATACAGCTGCATCATGCATACCAGCAGTGGCTAAAATGGCAGTCTGATAGCAGTGCCAGTTTACTGATCTCAGCAAAGTGGCTATGATTAAAAACTTTAAAAATCAGTCCTTTATTGAGGCAAAGCAAGTTTCCATGCCCACAAAACAGTGACAAATGCTGAGGTCTACTATGGAAAGCAAACTGAGACACATGGTCTATGGATTCTTTGCAGTAAACCGTCGCACATACATGTTTGAAGTATAACTGAGATCCATAAAACAGCGTCAGTTTATAGCAGCACTTAGCATGAAGCAGTCAATTCAGACATAAAAACACTACCAACTGGAAAGCATATGATTTTGCTGATTGTACTGCCTGCCTGTATGCTTTGGGCAGCAGTATAAATCACTGGCTATATAGGCGGGGTGGAGAAACATATATATCCTTCACTTATTGGTCTTGTGGAAATACCAAATGGCCTGTTAGGAATGTATTTCCTCACACCCAGATGCCAAATGCTGAGCACACACGATGGGATGTCCAAAACACAAGAACCTCAAGTGGAGCCAATAAACACCACTGCCAATATGCCTATGCAGGCGACCAATAACTTACTGAGATCTAATAAATGTGTGCGAATTGAAAAAAACGTAATTGTCTCCAAAGTTGTGATGTCTGGTTTATTAAATGCATGCGTCTCTCTCTGGTTTGCACCGTTCCAGACACCTGCGTTAGCAAGCGGAGGCAGGGTGTGGGGGCCAGGGAGGGTGGGGGGAGGGGGTTGTGAGTCTGGCGTGCAGATGAATTAAGCAATATTGCGCTATGCTAGGAAATGCAATCACAATTTACGGGGACACTGATTATTTCAGGGTAACATAAAATCAGGATGCCTACAGCGTAGCCATTGAAAAGGGACAGCGGAAGGTCATCGTATGCAGACGTTCGCTGTTTTTAACCAACACATCATGTTTGTATAATTTAATGTGCCCCCTATGCATGACCCCGCCCGCCCCCCCTCTCCACCTCCCTCGCCACTTTCCTTGCCAGACTACAACCGTTGCAATCAATATTAAAGACCACTAAACATGTGTAATTAAAAAGAGGCATTCCATGATGAACGCTGCATGCATAATTAATCACAACAAAGCATCCGTGAGATTAGAGGAAACGCAAAAACGATTTCATGTTAAAAAGGCGTCAACTTATACTTTGGTGGGAACGTCCACAACTAATATTATTGTGTTTGAATACCAGTGGCGTGGCAAAGTTTTCGTCAGAGCTAAGGCAAGCAAGGAAACCGACAACCATACTAGAGGTGCAACGGGGTCCCTCGAAACCCTGGAGCCAGGGTCGGATTGGGATCACAATTTGGCCCGGGCACTGACGAAAAAAGTGGCCCACATTAAGGGGGCGTGACCTACATTTAAGGGGCAGGCCCACATTCAAGGGGCGTGCCCTTTCATGAAACACCATTTGGTTACTCTTTGTGGTCTAATTTGTAGAGAAATATTTAGTAAATTAAGCTTTTTAAAGCTTACAGAGCAAGTAGCATTGGTAAAGACTAGGAGCACTGCAGTTCAGATAACTGAATACTTACTTGCAGTCTTAACGCCCTGCACAATGTTGTTCGATACTCTTTCTTAACCAGCTACCACAAACATCAGCCAACAAGATCCCCCATTGAGGAGGGAGTCACTGGAAATAATGAATACTATGAAATGTTATCTTAGGGCAAGCTTAGACTCTCCCAGAATAACAAAAAGAACATAGAAGTAGAATGGTGCACTCAACTAGAGGTGCCGAATGACTTGTGGAGGCTGCGCTCTGACACCTAACATAAGAAAACCAGACAGTGAAGCACTAAGGGGAATTAAATGGACATTTTGTATCGGAAAAGCTGTGTTACAAATATGGACATGTTTTTATAAAGTGTCCTCTTTAATTATCATGGTCCCTTTGCAGAATCATAAAGCATGAACAAATGGTTATTTTTTATAGTTGTTTTACCATTTGATAATTTTAAATACTGTAAATTCAGCCCAAGACCAAGGCTATTTCAGTTCTATTCATGAGTACCAATTACAGTACACATGATCTGATTTTTTATTTAAGGGCCTGGGCGATGAAGTGATCTACCCAGAATCACAGGCTGTTGAGCAGACGTTGGGATTCAAACTTGAATCCACATCTCTGCAACTCTGGCATTAGGCCACATATGCCTATGCACAGACAATGAATGAAAGTGGGAGGATACTGTTCTTGTGCAGGACACACCCCCAAGGTGACAATGGCCTACATACTGAGCAACTAAAAAAATAGCAAGGCCCCTTTCTGTCACAAAATTATTCCAGCCCTCCAGCACAGGAGCACCTGAAAAGCAGCAAAGCCCCTGCTATTACTAACCTACTTAGCCCTCCCCAGACCTTCAGCTCAGGAGCACACGAACAGAGGTAAGGCCCCTGCAATTAGTAAATTAATCAGCCCTCCAGGCCCTCCAGGCTTCAGGGCAATGTCCTGGCAGGGGAGCGCAAAACACAGCTGCTGGGTCATCCACAGTAGCCAGGGGGGGCTAAGGTGAAGATGGTGCGAGTTCAAAACATCACCTAGCACCCACAGGCAGACCCATTCTTCCTCGCCCACTATGCCCTGAATCTGAGGGGCTGTGGGCGAGGTGTTAAGATTAACACTGTTTCTCGGCTGCGTGGGCAATGGCTCAAGGCCTGAGCATAACCTGGCCCCCAGGGAGGCCGATTTTCGCAAACAATCACCCCTCCCCAGCCCACCCATGGCTTGATTGCTTTGCAGGGGCAGGGGGTAAAGTAGAGGCCACAGCTATTAATCACTAGGAAGCGCTCAGTGAAGCGCTTTCATTTCTGTCTCTGTCTCCGTGCCCTCTGTGGGCCGTTTTTTTCCCTCCCCTTTCCCAGTCCACAGAGAGAAGATAGCAGAAAGCACTCTCTGTGAACTGGGAAAGGGGAGAAAAAAAACGGCCCACAGAGGGCACTGAGACAACGGCCCTTCGGCCGATTCCCGAATGCCCGCATTGCCAATCCGCCCCTGCCTGGAGCTCGATGTCACTGCACCTGCCGAAAACACCCGCCTAATAACAATCTTTAAAATATACGCATATAAATAAATGACTACAAACCCCATACAGTCTTCTCCAATAATCATATAACCGGTCAGATGCTATGGCACTCATTTGATGTAGAAGGTATTCCATTTCAAAACTCAGTGTCCGGACCAGGGGTAAAATTGGCAAATCTTCTCTCTGTCATACAAGATTGGCTTTAATAAATACTCCAATTACCCCCTACCCCAAAATCCCACTAACCACAGGCTGAACATAAGGTCGGAATCTCCATTGCAGCTCTGTCCGTTTAAAAGCTGAAAAAAGAACACGCATTGATGAAGTCAAAGGTTTTCGCTTTGGATAGTGAAAAAATATATTTTTTCAAACACGCACATAATCACAGGTGGAGAGATGGCCTATGCACAAAGTAACAGGTAGCAAGGCAGATGGTAAAGAGGATTCAGAGGAAAAGGGGCGAAAACACTGTTAGGCCTGCAGGGTTGCGTTCCTTCGATTTTTATGTTCAATTCAATTCAGTTAGTTTATTTGTTACGGAACTCCAAAGGAGGTCCACAAAAATACACCAATACAATAAAAGAAACATGCTTTGTAACAAATACAAAATTGTACCTTAAGCAGTCAGCATAACATTCCACATACCAACTAAACTAAAAAAAAATGTATGTGATACCAGCTCGCGACAGTAGTGCGTCACTGGGAAAGGAGCATAGGTGTGCTCGGTTCCACAGCTGTAACTTGCCTACTTATTCTCCTTCCCCCTCAATACCCCCACTACCCCCCCACCCCCCAAGGGGTGGTGCAGGGGCAGCCTGACCAGACTTGAGAGCAAGGATAACTGGGTTGTGGCCAGAAAGTGCCTGGGTCATCGGCCACCCTATGTCAAAAGTGGGTCATCCGGTGCTGCTGTCATGTCATGTGATGAATACACATGTGGGGTTCAGGGCATGACAGCGCTGCAGGGCAGATAGCAGCAGAAACAGCAGCTCCTCTGATCTTTGCAGCGCTCAGAGAGAGCAGCTTGCTGCTTGTGAGCTGAAGTCCTATCTAATGCCTGCCAGGTCTACCTTGTGACTGCCAAGTGGCACACCACTGGTGCCAGCCATGACGGAGGGTCACCACCTGCGCTAGAGCTCTTGCTAACTCTCAGCCTGGAAAGGGAGGAAATAAGACCAGCGCTTTAAGTAAGGCCGAGATGAGTCTATCCGAGTTTCAGACGTGGCAGTAATTAAAAACGAAAGTTGAAACGGGTCCCTATATTCAGGGCTTTAAGTGGGATGAAAAAACTGGGTGGTCTTTCAAAGGGGGCGTGGCCAATGTAATTAAAGGCATGGCTTAAATCACTTAAGCTAAAAATCTGTGCTTAGCATAGTGTGCCGCCCGACTTGTATTTTGCTGTTTCTGCCATTGCATCTAGATATATGATACAATAAGTAACACCATATCTACAACAAGTCAGGACTACTGGCTTTGTCAATGATTGTTAGTTGCATAAGAAATAAACAGCAACTATGGCTTGTATATGATTTTGAAAAAGCTTCCACTTACAGTCCTGGTGACATCACAACAATGTTGCTGCTCCGGAGTTTAAAAAAAAGACGAGAAATCCAGAGAGAAAATGACTCTCTTAAAAGGTATTCTCTTCCCCTACAATGCTCGCCTGTCATGACATCATGCTGTAACTTCTCCACTAGTGAGAAGTGAGCAGTGTGAGCAGCGCACAATGATGTGCTTGCTGCCATGCAGTTGAAGAAAATGGACAGCCTGTGCCAGGGCACAAAACAGAGCCCGATAGGGACCCGTTTCAAGCCCCCCATTAAAAAACTGCCTCAGACCCGGTGAGACCCGGCCCACTTAAAGCCCTGCCAATATTGCAAGGGCAGCTCCTCCACTAGGGCGGAGGAGCATCGCCCCACTGCTTCTCGCAGTGCAAGAAGCAGAAACATAAAATGGCAATAACTTTCCGTTATTACCATATTATGGGACCGATTATGATGGCGGTTTTCCCGCATCCTCCGAGCCGGCGGTGGCTTCCGCCGGCCCAGAGGATGTGGGAAAACCGCAGCGGACTGAAAAAGACCCCCCGCCAGATTAGGATGGCTGGGGGATCGTTTCTCAGTCCGCAGCTTTTCCACGGCCGTCGCCTCCCATCCGCGGCGGAAAAGCACTAACATGGCTGGCGGTGTCTATCAGACACCGCCAGCCATATTAGGATGTCTGGAGTAACATGCCTTTACACAGCGGCATTTCTGCCGAGCAAAGGCATACGGATTTTTGTTTGGGGCCCGTTGCGGGCCCCCAGGGGTGAAGGGGGGCTGGGGGGGGAACATGGGGGGTACCTAAGGTATGCCACTGCATTTGCCTGCACAAAGCGGCAGGCACCTCCCGGTGCCTGCCGCTTTGTGCATGCAAATGCACAACTTACATTTTTAACATTGCGGCGGTTGCTGCTTCAAGCAGCACCGCCACAATGTTAAAAATACAGGATGTGACAGCCAGGGTGGCGGTCACATCCTAATTTGCACGGAGGGACCGCCGCTGCCCCTGCGGACGGCCCCTCCTACTCTATGGTGGCGGACGGACTCAGGTCCGTCCGCCATCATAATCGGCCCCTATGTTTGGTTGCGGGCGGGTAGGTGGGTAGGGATGCTCTGAGAGCAGGGGAGGGGAGGAGTGATGTGCCTGCCCACTCCAGAGTGCGCAAAGACTGTTTGGTTGGCCGCCTGGGGTCGCCCAAACCAGTCATGCGCACTCTGCCTTTTCTCTAAAACACAAAAACCAAAACCAAGCACCAGTATTGCCAAAAGCTTGGAAATGGGGGCCTGAAAGTGACCACACAACCTACTCAATTAAACAGTAAGTCTTCGGACAACTCTTTTGGTCCAGAATAAATCAATTATTTTTAATTTTCAATTTTTTATCAAAACATCTTTAGAAAATATTCACATATTTATAAACAGAAATAATTACACTCCACATTTATTCACGACAACACTTCTTACATTTGGTACCACATTCAGCCATGCATACACATCATAACACACATGAAAAAACAATTGACATCAAATTATACATAACATATTTGAAAGAATTAATTAAAAAAACACAACACAGGAAATCAGATCAATCGTTGAGCAATTATTTGTGTTTTCAAGAAATGTCCTAGTGTTGTACAAAAAAAGGTCTACGCGTTTCGAAAACCCTTTTCTTCAAGGGAATTCTCTTCAGGACCACGTAGCTCACGGTGCTTGTTCTCTTTTTACTCAGGAATTATCTATCCACTTTTACCGCTTGTGTCTACTGGAGTGTGAAATTTTTTTCTGCCGTGTGAATGGATTCCGCCGAAAGAATGCCACTGGAGAGATACGTCTGGGTGGCGTTTGTCTCCCCGTTCTTTTTCTGTTCTTTGTCGTAAGGAGCAGTCTTCACGTACTGTGTCCGTATCTCTCCATACCTCCGTTTCTCTAAAACGGCCTCTCCATTAGCCCCTCGCTGATTGGTGTCCTGACCAATACAACGCTGCTTGAGTAGCGTTGTGATTGGCTTATGGGATGGAGGTAGCCTGGCTGTTCCTGGAGAGCAGGACAGCAGGAGAGCAGTAAAGACACGGGACCTGGCAGTCGAAAAGGTAAGTGAAAATATATATATATATATATATATATATTTTTTTTTTTAATTAAATTAACCTCCCCTGCGTGACCCCCAGTGCGCGACCCTGCGACCCACCCACCCGTGACTGCTATATTGATGCCTTGAATTTTAAAACCAAAAAACAAAACGCTGATCATTTTCTTCACAAAGACTACAGGAAACACATGAATAAAATCCATGTCAGAAATGATGTTCCTAAATACACTTCAAGTTTGGCTTACTATTGCATTCCCTAAGATTAATTTCATTTCTCAGGATGCTGTATTAATTTTTTTTTTTCATGCAACATATTACTCATGTATTATGTGCAGTGTGAAGATTCACCTATGGGTATCTGTGTGAGTTCAGGTTATTATGATTGGGTGTTTATAACGGGCCGTAATAGAAAGTTCTGGAGCTCAGGCTGAAGGCACTATGAGTTTTGTACAGTGCCAGTGGGACATACAACTTTTCAGGATATATGCTCATCTGATCCTTGGCCCCACTGTAGATTATACTGTCCAATTTTCAAGTGTGCCAATTATAATTTGGATTCTATGCCAAAGTGTGTGCAGACTCTACATTGCTGTTGAAAGATTTACAGGGAGAAGTTACGGAAAATAAAATGCAGCACTTACAAGGGCTTGGGTTGTGTGCGTTTTGTGTGTGTATGTGTATGTGTGTGAGTGAGAGGGTGATGAAAGGCATCAGTGTCTAAGTGAGAAACTGCAGAAGAAAGTAGTGTAAAGAGTAAAGATGAGGTGACTGGGGCAGTCTGAATACCACTACCCCTTCTACTGACCTTAGTAATGCTTAATTCGCAGTCTCATAATTTCAGAATTGAAACCTTTTACATTCCAGCTTGTTGGACCTGGCCCTTTTTGGCAGGTTCACCCCGAAACGTTTTGCTTTTTCCTAGCCTGTTTCTGTAACCTAGTGTTGGTGATATTAGGCCTCTGCACACTTTTTCACTGTGGTACAGTGTAAAGTGCGTGAGCTCTCTGTGTATGTGTGAGAGGGACCTGCCCTCCCATAGGAATGCATGGGAAATATGTGTGACCATGGTAGTTCCTGATGTGTGGGGAGTGCAGGGTTGAGTTTCGTATGTGCGAACTCGTGAGATTGAATGCTGTGTAATGATGTATGTGGCATGAATGTGTCTAGTGTGGAAGTGCCGCTTCTAGACATGGGTGTGCATGTGTAGTGAGTCTGCTGGCACGTGATTGGCTGGAGCCTGGCTCCAGGAGTCTGGATGGCCTGCTTGTGGATTGACTGTCTGGTTTGAGGGTGACAGGGGCTGGGGAGCCCCCAGGAGGTTGTCTGAGTCAGCCCGTGGTTGAATGACTGCATCTGCAACTAGAGTGGTGGGAGGAGATAGCACCTGGGAGTGAATAGGGCTGTGCCTGCCTGCCACAATGCTGGCTCCACCTCCTGCTGGGCGGCTGTCGCCTCTGCCTCTCACACTGAAAGGAAGGAAGAAGCCAGGAAACCCAAATGCTCCAGCAACACCCAGAACTTGTTTAGACCGGGCTCAGGGCTCACTTGCACAAAGACTTCAAAGACTTTTAGGGGTATAAGAGAAGGACCCCTGACAACAGATTTTTAGATTCTACAATCAAGAAGAACCTCTGCCAGAAGAAGGACCGCTGAAGGAACTAAAGGAAGACTGCCTTGCTGTGTGCTCTAAGGGCTGACCTGTTCTGCTGTTCAACTGAAGGAGAGAAGAAGAAGGCTTTGCTGTGTGCTGTGTGCTGTGCCCCTACCTGCTTGAACTACCAAGACTTTGCTGTGTGCTGTGTCTCTGCAAGAATCTCCAAGGGCCTGAGAAGAGCTGGCCTCCTGTCCTGGAACCCAGGGTTAAAAGGTTGTCAAGAAACTGAACGAAGCTGCAAAGATCGTGCTGTTTTTGCCTGGAGCGTGAGTTTGTCAACTGCTGCTTGAGGGTTTAGATCGGTGTGCTCATCGACACACGGTTTGCGAGGGTCGGAGGTCTGTGGTGCCTCCCCTCGTGACTTCTGCTCTGAAACAACATCTGTGACCCTGAGGGCGGCCTAGCCGTGGCCAGCGCCCAAAAAACCTTGTTGCCGCTAAAGTTTTCGCTGCCAAGGGACCGTAAATCGTCCCGCGATCTCGCCGTACCTTGCCGGCGCTTCAGAGACAAAGATCGAGCCTGCTGCTCTCCCATTGGTCGAGGGAGTCGAGCCCCCTCACTAACGCCGCGCTGGGATTGGTCCCAGCACCGCCGCGTCATCATCTGAGCCGAGCAGCCATTGGTTAAAGGCTACAGCATCATTAGGGGCTCGTCCCGGGAGCCGCACTGCCATTGACTGACTCCCGGGCGTCTGCAGAGACTCGTCTGCAGAGCCGCGACCGGATTGGAAGAGAGACCCATTCTCGCCGTAGGAGCAACGCGTGTATTCCTTGCCCCTGGCCTGCTGTCCCAGTCAAGAAGTGCCGGATTAGTTCCCCGCCGCTCGCTGGATTGTCGAGAGCGGGCGGAGTGCTGAAGGGACTGGCCGGGGCAGGTTTGAAGGCTTCTCGCACGCTGAGGCTTCAGAGGGAACAAGACGGTGAGGCGCACATGTGAGGGTACGCGCATATAGAGCGAAGTGCTGATTTTGATCGTACCGCCCTAGTGAACACTCCAGTGATATTTTTGAGAGACTTGACAATTCAAATAAGTGAATAACTTCCTAGAACTAAGTGAAACCCTTAAGAATACGTGCAACCATTAAGAAGAAACGCCAACTACCTTGTAACTGACCTTTTTACTTTGCTAAACTAGATAAAGCTATATTTTTATATACCTACCTGTGTGGTCTCAATTTGTGGTGTACTGTTGGGGTCGTTGTGGTTATTAAGTGCAAATATTTTACACATTGCCTTGGGGATAGGCCTGTCTGCTCGTGCCAAGTTACCTAGGGGGTGAGCAGGGGTTATCTACAGTGTGTGTCCCTTTACCCTGACTAGAACTAAGGATCCCTACTTGGACAAAGGTACTTACCTCTGCCAATTAGAGACCCCCGGTTCTAACATTGTTGGACAGCGGTGAGGATTTGAACTAATATTTGCACTTGACCTACAGTGATTTTGTGTACACCACTAGTCTAGTTTAGCAGCCACCTATTTTTTTTTATCCTATTTTTGGAAAGCCTAGGAAGCATCATGTCTCTGACGGGAGTGTGGAGGAGAAATGGCTTGCTCGTGAGGGTGGTTATCCCCTGAGTGTAGTGTGTGTGTCTGGATTCCCCAGTATGGTAGGATCCAGTGGTGGCAGCTAAAATGTGTCCAGTGCGTGAAGTCCCAATCCCAGTTCCCAGAGTATGGTGCCTGGTGCTCAGTAAGAGGGGTACAGGTTGAGAGTCAGGGGCAGTGAGGAACTGTCTCACCAGTCTGGAGGGGGAGTGTGTGGATGAGGGGTGTGTTAAACTGGAGGAGTTGGTGTGAGTTTTTTTTTTTAAAGGAGCTTGCACGGGAGGTGTACCTCTGGTGGTGTGCAGGCGGTCCTGCAGAGGCACTGGATGAGAAGGTGGACGTCTGGCGGTGTGCTAGATGTGTTGCAGAGGCATTAGGGAGTGATTCTAAAAGTAGTGGCTTGTGTATCTGATGATCCTGTGTAGGGGAAGAGGTTCATGTGTAGTCCAGCTAGGTCCCAGTAGGATGGTAAGGGTGTAGGGGCTCACATCGTGTCTCAGTGGAGGCGGAGTGAGTGTGGGATGGTGTGTCCCACGTTAGCCTGAAACCCTGTCTCAGGGCCTGGAGGGTTCCCTAAGGGGGTGCCAGGTCACGGGCCTAGGCTGTACTTACAGGCCATTTGAGGAGGATCTTCCTGTGTCTAGAGGAAGGGGAGTGTCTGTAAACAGAACTCCTGCGGTCCTGGTGTTGGGCAGTACCGCTCCTAAGTGGAGGGTGCAGAAGTCCTGGTTTGCTGGGCATTTAACCGTCCAGAGTGCTTGACCATTTTTGGGGCCTCTGGAGGTCGTTCCCCGATGAGGGGGGAGGCCAGGTTCAGGTTCAGCCTGACCTGGAGGGAAGGGCATCTGTAATCAGTGTCCTGACCAGTTTTGCTTCCAGGGGTACCGCTCCAAGGTGGGAGGGTGAAGAACTCTGGAAGGGGGGCAGAGGGACGGTGTCCTTACCTCTGACCCCGGTGCAACCTGAGGGTTTAGATCCTAGGTTGGGAGATTAGGAAACTTCCAGGTCAAGAAGGAATCTCTGCCAAAGTAGATCAGCTGAAGAGACTGAGGGGGCTGCCCTTGCTGTGTGATCTGGGGCCCACCTGCAGTTTGTTGTTTCCACTAAGGTGGAGGAAAGGGGACTTTGCTGTGTGCTGTGTCCCCCCACCTGCTTGAAGAGGGACTGTGCTGTGCGCTTTGTACCTCCACAGCAAGATCTCCGATATACACAACAGCTTCGGCGCACCTACCACGCACCCTACCACCGAACCAACGCCCCCCACCACCACCCTCTGAGCCTGGACCCCAGTCAGCACCGAAGACACCACCCGCATGATGAACACCATCCACTCCGCATCACCAACCGACCCCTGCCCCCACCACGTCTTCAACAAGGCCGACTCCATCATCACACCCCAACTCCGGGACATCATCAACACCTCCTTCAACATCGCCACCTTCCCGGAGATCTGGAAGCACGCCGAGCTCAGCGCCCTCCTGAAGAAACCAACAGCAGACCCCACCGACCTCAACAACTACCGCCCCATCTCGCTCCTCCCTTTTCCTGCCAAAGTCATCGAGAAGACCGTCAACAGACAGCTTGCCGCCTTCCTTGAGACAAACAGATCCCTCGACCCCTCGCAGTCCGGTTTCTGAGCCAACCACAGCACCGAGACCGCCCTCATCGCATCCACTGACGACATCAGATCCGTGCTCAACAACGGGGAAACAGCGGCCCTCATCATCCTGGAACTCTCTGCAGCATTCAACACTGTCTGCCACCGCACCCTAGTACAGCGCCTCAGCAACATCGAAGTCCAAGAGAAGGCACTGGAGTGGATCATCTCGTTCCTTGCCGGAAGAACCCAGAGAGTCCGCCTCCCCCCCTTCAGATCCGAAGCCACCGAAAGTCATCTGCGGCGTACCACAAGGATAATCACTCAGCTAAACCCTATTCAACGTCTACATGAGCCCTCTCGCAGCCATCGCACGCAAACACAACCTCATCATCATCTCCTACGCCGATGACACCCAGCTGATCCTCTCCCTCACCAACGACCCCGCCACCGCCAGAACCAGCCTGCACGAAGGGATTAAAGACGTCGCCGAGTGGATGAAGAACAGTCGCCTGAAACTGAACTCAGACAAGACAGAAGTCCTCATCCTAGGATCATCGCCCTCCATCTGGGACGACTCCTGGTGGCCCCCTGATCTGGGCACCACTCCCAAGCCAACGGACCACGCACACAACCTGGGCTTCATCCTGGACTCCTCCCTCTCGATGACCAGACAAGTCAATGCCGTCTCATCATCATGCTTCAACACCCTGCGCATGCTCCGTAAGATCTTCCGATGGATTCCCACCGAAAGCAGGAAGACGGTCACCCGGGCACTCGTCACCAGCCAACTGGACTACGGAAACACCCTCTACGCCGGAACCACAGCCAAACTTCAGAAAAGACTCCAGCGCATCCAGAAAATCTCCGCACGACTCGTCTTGGACGTCCCCCGACACAGCCACATCTCTGGCCACCTGAGAGACCTGCACTAGCTCCCCGTCAGCAAGAGGATCACGTTCAGGCTCCTCACCCACGCACACAAGGCCTTCCACGACCTGGGCACAAAGTACCTCAACAACCGCCTGACCTTCTACGCGCCCACCCGCCAGATACGATCGACCAGCCTCGCCCTCGCCGCCGTACCACGCATTTGCAAAGCCACCGCCGGGGGAAGATCCTTCTCCTACCTGGCAGCCAAGACATGGAACTCCCTCCCCATCCACCTCCGGCTGACCCAGGATCACCTTTCCTTCAGGAAGCTCCTCAAGACCTGGCTCTTCGAGCAGTAGCGGACCCCTCCCCCCCCAGCGCCTGGAGACCCTACCGGGTGAGTAGCGCGCTATACAAATCTCCATGATTGATTGATTGATTGAAGTGAAATAGTTTCCAGATCCCAGGTGATAGACCAGTTGATGGAGTGAGGTCCTGATCTGGTGGGAGAGTTGTGTTCTGGTGGGTGCTTCCCTGGGAGGGTGCAGAACCCCAGAAGTAGAGGTAGGGTGGGGCATTCTTGCCCGTGACCTCTGGTCAGCCTGATGGTTGGTTCCTAGGTTGAAGGATCAGTGGTAGTTGTAGCTACACTGAGAGGGAGAGTGGAGAATGGCTATTGTGTGCCAGGGGTTACTGGCCCCCACTCTGTGAAGTGATCAGGACCTGTGACATTTGGATGGCCTAGGGCCTGGTCCTGGCCGTGGATGACTAGAGAGTACCAGTGGGGTATCCTAGTTGTGCCAGAGAGGTCTTGTTGAGAGAAATACATGTGGGTTCAGAGTGGCGCAAAACCGGAGGGTGTCCCTGCCGTGCGGGCCCGTGTCTGTGTTTTGTCACCCAAAGCAGGGAAGCCCATCAAGGGAGTGAATGGTCTACCCTGCGTTTTGGCTGGAAGGGGGTTGTGTTGGACCTGGCTCTTTTTGGCAGGTTCACCCCGAAACATTTTGCTTTTTCCTAGCTTGTTTCTGTAACCTAGTGTTGGTGATTTTAGGCCTCTGCACACTTTTTCACTGTGGTACAGTGTAAAGTGCATGAGCTCTCTGTGTATATGTGAGAGTGACCTGCCCTCCCATAGGAATGCATGGGGAATATGTGTGACCATGGTAGTTCCTGATGTGTGGGGAGTGCAGGGTCGTGTTTGGTATGTGCGAACTCGTGAGATTGAATGCTGCGTAATGATGTATGTGGCATGAATGTGTCTAGTGTGGAAGTGCCACTTCTAGACATGGGTGTGCGTGTGTAGTGAGTGTGCTGGCACGTGATTGGCTGGAGCCTGGCTCCAGGAGTCTGGATGGCCTTCTTGTGGATTGACTGTCTGGTTTGAGGGTGACAGGGGCTGGGGAGCCCCCAGGAGGTTGTCTGAGTCAGCCCGTGGTTGAATGTCTGCATCTGCAACTAGAGTGGTGGGAGGAGATAGCACCTGGGAGTGAATAGGGCTGTGCCTGCCTGCCACAATGCTGGCTCCACCTCCTGCTGGGCGGCTGTCGCCTCTGCCCCTCACACTGAAAGGAAGGAAGAAGCCAGGAAACCCAAATGCTCCAGTAACACCCAGAACTGGTTTAGACCGGGCTCAGGGCCCACTTGCACAAAGACTTCAAAGACTTTTAGGGGTATAAGAGAAGGACCCCTGACAACAGATTTTTAGATTCTACAATCAAGAGGAACCTCTGCCAGAAGAAGGACAGCTGAAGGAACTAAAGGAAGACTGCCTTGCTGTGTGCTCTAAGGGCTGACCTGTTCTGCTGTTCAACTGAAGGAGAGAAGAAGATGGCTTTGCTGTGTGCTGTGCCCCTACCTGCTTGAACTACCAAGACTTTGCTGTGTGCTCTGTCTCTGCAAGAATCTCCAAGGGCCTGAGAAGAGCTGGCCTCCTGTCCTGGAACCCAGGGTTAAAAGGTTGTCAACAAACTGAACGAAGCTGCAAAGATCGTGCTGTTTTTGCCTGGAGCGTGAGTTTGTCAACTGCTGCTTGAGGGTTTAGATCGGTGTGCTCATCGACACACGGTTTGTGAGGGTCGGGGGTCTGTGGTGCCTCCCGTCGTGACTTCTGCCCTGAAACAACATCTGTGACCCTCAGGGTGGCCTAGCCGTGGCCAGCGCCCACAAAACCTTGTTGCCGCTAAAGTTTTCCGCTGCCAGGGGATCGTAAATCGTCCCGCGATCTCGCTGTACCTTGCCGGCGCTTCAGAGACAAAGATCGAGCCTGCTGCTTTCCCATTGGTCGAGGGAGTCGAGCCCCCTCACTAACGCCGCGCTGGGATTGGTCCCAGCACCGCCGCGTCATCATCTGAGCCATGCAGCCATTGGTTAAAGGCTACAGCATCATAAGGGGCTCGTCCCGGAAGCCGCACTGCCATTGGCTGACTCCTGGGCGTCTGCGGAGGCTCGTGTGCAGAGCCGCGACCGGATTGGAAGAGAGACCCGTTCTCGCCGTAGGAGCAGCGCATGTATTCCTTGCCCCTGGCCTGCTGTCCCAGTCAAGATGTGCCGGATTAGTTCCCCGCCGCTCGCTGGATTGTCGAGAGCGGGCGCAGAGCTGAAGTGACCAGCCGCGGCAGGTTTGAAGGCTTCTCGCACGCTGAGGCTTCCGAGGGAACAAGACGGTGAGGCGCACGTGTGAGGGTTCGCGCATATAGAGCTAAGTGCTGAATTTGATCCTACCGCCCTAGTGAACACTCCAGTGATATTTTTGAGAGACTTGGCAATTGAAATAAGTGAATAACTTCCTAGAACTAAGTGAAACCCTTAAGAATACGTGCAACCATTAAAAAGAAACGCAACTACCTTGTAACTGACCTTTTTACTTTGCTAAACTAGATAAAGCTCTATTTTTATATGCCTACCTGTGTGGTCTCAATTTGTGGTGTACTGTTGGGGTTGTTGTGGTTATTAAGTGCAAATATTTTACACATTGCCTTGGGGATAAGACTGTCTGCTCGTGCCAAGCTACCTTGGGGGTGAGCAGGGGTTATCTATAGTGTGTGTCCCTTTACTCTGACTAGAACTAAGGGTCCCTATTTGGACAAAGGTACTTACCTCTGCCAATTAGAGACCCCAGGTTCTAACACAGCTATTCACAACAAACTTTCAGTTGTTGCTCGTTTATCTGATGTTGCTAACAAGTAGTGGAAAAGCCAATAGGTCTGCCTTGTTTTAGAGGCATGTCTGCTACTGAGTGATATGCATGGATGCAATATCTGAAAGCTCACAGAGAGGCATCAAAATAATGGTTGTCTGTCACACTATGAATTTTAGTGTACATGTTTTAAGCCACACCCTTAATTAAATGGATCACACCTCTTCGACTGTATTCATAATTAGACTTCTTTATAACGCCCCTTTTTGAGATCACCACCCCCACGTTTTTCATACTAATTAAATCTCTAAGCAAGTGTTTATGAGTGGATTATTAAATCTTGCTTTCAGTCATAGTTTTACGGAAAGTAAGAGCATGCCTGCCTGTCCAAAGTTAGCCAGATTGTAGGGAGCTGAGTGGCAGTCATGGTCTCAAGCTGCTTGAACTTAAGTTGTCATTTTACTCCTTAGCATGGATGCATGAACTAATGTTGTCATTTTACTACTCAGCATGGATGATACTATGCTTAACGACTACAGGGCTCACTATGATGTTGGTCGGAAAGCAAACTGACCGACTCCATGTCGGAATCGGTTCCAACTGACTCACGTTCAGCGTGTCCGCACGACCGATTACAATGTAACTGAACACTGTTCAGAAAGTCTCCTATTGACTTCAGGGGGAGCCTGTGTTCCGACCGACAACACTGGCTCCCGCTAAAAAAATGTGTGGTTGCGGAAAACCTTGTACCCTGTCAAGGGCACCCCATGGTGACTGCCATACTGTGCATGGTTTATAGGGGGGTCCCTTGGGTACCCCCAGAGGCCCCAACCAGAGGCCACAGAATAAAGGGGGCCTGGTAGGGGCCCCAAAAGTTAGTTGCCAACAGCCTTTTAGTGACGAACAAACCGTGCTGGAAACGCTGCCAGAATTCAACATCGTAATCCGTCAGTCGGAAACGAGGTCCATAGAGCTGTACGATTTGGCTTCGACCGACTCAGATTCTCCAAATGCCAGTCGGAACCAATTCGGACTGACTGAACTGACTGTTTACTTTCTGATCGCGAACATCGTCATCAGTCGGTCAGAAATATTTCAGACGCAAAGGTTCCGACACGGTTTAGGAGAATCTGACAGCCTCTTGGAGGCATTTCGACCAACATTGTAATCAGCCCCTATGTCGCGGAAATGGCAAAATACTTTGTCCCTTTCTAGCTCACCGTGAATGGTGCTGTGCCAATCCTGTGCTTTTATTTGAACGGCGGCATAAAGCGATGGGTTTTCCAGGGCCTCTTGAAGACTCGGAGTGGGGGTTACGTGCCATCCCTCCCCTTTTATAAAACCATGAGCCCTCCTCCCCCTTATTTGTCAATGCTCCATACCAAAGGGGGCAATTTTTTAAAAGGCCAACGCTTTTCTTTTTCAAATTTAACCACGGATTCACGGATCCTCCATGAATTTGAAGCAACATTTTTTTAAAATGGTTTGAGCCCACGGGTCCATAGTATCCCTACCCTGACCCCTTATGTCTTTTTTAACGTTTTTGTTAGGACTCTGGGCTGAGTCCTAAGATGACAGGTGTTACATTATTGTTGATGTGGTAGCAGCCAATCAGATCTCAGCATGAGATCTGCCAGCCCAGGATCCTCCGAAGTGTGACACATACAAACATTTTGAGCATTATTTGCTCAAAAACGACTGAACGGATTTACACCAAAGTACAAAAGACACTCTTTATGGACCAAGATCTAGCTTCATGCCAAATTTTGTGTAAATCCAATCATTGTTATGCGCTGTAGCTGTGTCTAAATTTTCTATGAAAAAATGAATGGGAAAATGCGTTTTGGATCCCCTCTTTTTTCTCGACCCCCACACGACAGATCACCATGAAACCTTCCATGCGCAAACTAGTCGAAAAGAAGCACTTTTTTTGGAAAGTTTTGTGGACAATTATCAAATGGCACCAAAGTTATTAGCAACACAAAAAAGGCATGAAAATACAATTCTAACTATAACCACCCAGTGGCGGCTGCCACTGCATAATACGTGTGTGTATATATATATATATTTTTTTTTTTCAAAGCATAAGAACACTCAAACTAAAAAGTACTTTCTCCAACACAACAAAGCAACAACTGACGAGACAACAAAACAGCCTGAACAACCAACAGGTAGTCCTCCTTTCATTAAGTTGACCGCTTCAGACATGCCACTCCTATCAGAACAGCAGGAACTAGCCAACGAATATACCACTGCAATTAATACCAACAGCGTGTAAAGTGCGGCCAGCAGTGCTGTGTCTAAACTAACCACAACAACGACTCCATTTAAACCTCGATCCAAGTTCAATCCCATTACACCTATTTGACTCCATAGACATTTTTCAGGAACAGGTAACAACAGGGATCAAACGACTGAATCATAAAGTACAGAGATTTACAAGGCAAAAAAGCAACAAACAGGAACTCCAATACCATTTGTTGATGGACAATCTCAAAATCAACAAGAACATAGTTATCCCCAATGCTGATAAAGACGGAAATCTAGTTCTCTGACCAACTTGCTTTTAAATCTTTGCACAATTAATACAATATGAAATTGGTAGTATGGAAGAATGCAGATCTTGTGACTCCTCAAGAGTACAAATATTTACGGAACGATATCCCGGTAACTCCATTATTGTACTTTATACCTAGGATACATAAAAAAAAATCCAAACTCCCAGGAAGGCCAATCATTTCTGCACGCAATAGTCTCCTTGAAAAAACATCGCAATATGTAGACTTCTATCTACAGGAATATGTACAACAGCTCCCATCTTATATCAGAGACACTGGGGACTTTCCATCTAAAATTCAGAACTTTGATTGGCAGGATGAATTTCTACTCATTGCTTTGGATGTAACATCACGCTACAAGTCAATTGACCACCATGATGGGCTGAGGGCGCTCGAACACTATCTAGCGAGAAGTACCCCTGATTTACAGAGCACAAAAAAATGCTTTAAATATGGTAGAGTTCTCTTTAAATAATAACATCTTTTTATTCCAGAATGTTTTATACCAACAACAAAGAGGTGTAGCCATGGGGGGCAGCTTCTCCCCCAGCTATGCCTGCTTACATATAGGGTGGTGGGAGGAGCTGGTACTTCTGAAGGAACACACCACCACAGTCACCAACAATATTAAGATCTGCCTAAGGTTCATAGATGACTCCTTCATAGATGACTCCTCAAGATGACTCCTCAAGAGTACAAATATTTACGGAACGATATCCCGGTAACTCCATTATTGTACTTTATACCTAGGATACATTAAAAAAAATCCAAACTCCCAGGAAGGCCAATCATTTCTGCACGCAATAGTCTCCTTGAAAAAACATCGCAATATGTAGACTTCTATCTACAGGAATATGTACAACAGCTCCCATCTTATATCAGGGACACTGGGGACTTTCCATCTAAAATTCAGAACTTTGATTGGCAGGATGAATTTCTACTCATTGCTTTGGATGTAACATCACTCTACAAGTCAATTGACCATCATGATGGGCTGAGGGCGCTCGAACACTATCTAGCGAGAAGTACCCCTGATTTACAGAGCACAAAAAAATGCTTTAAATATGGTAGAGTTCTCTTTAAATAATAACATCTTTTTATTCCAGAATGTTTTATACCAACAACAAAGAGGTGTAGCCATGGGGGGCAGCTTCTCCCCCTGCTATGCCTGCTTACATATGGGGTGGTGGGAGGAGCTGGTACTTCTGAAGGAACACACCACCACAGTCACCAACAATATTAAGATCTGCCTAAGGTTCATAGATGACCTCTTTGTAATTTGGCAAGGTACTAAATGTGAAGCTGAACAATTTGTCAGTGAACTTAATGCTAACAGTCTCAACCTACACTTCACAGCCTCAATCAGTTCGACATCTGTTAATTTTCTAGACGTCAGGTCTACTATAAGAATAGCCGACTTGAGACCAAGTTGCATAGAAAGCCAACTGCGGGCAACTCGGTACTACATGCAGGAAGTTCTCACCCACAGCACTTGATACAAAGCATCCCCTATGGGGAGATGCTTCGGCTCAAGCGGATCTGTAGTTGTGAGGATGACCTGAAAACAGCCCAACTGGCGGGTACCAACAGATTTTTGGCAAGGTGTTAGTTAAATGTATTAACACTGCCATTAAGAAAAGCAATGCTGTTACGAGAGAGAACCTTAGTATTAAAACCACGAGATAGAAACAACTCAGGCAAAGGATACTCAAATCTTCAGGATCATTCTAGGATACAATAGGCATTATAAGGCCATCAGAAACATTATTAGAAAGAACTGGCCCCAAATCCAAGAAGACCCTGTTATCGGCCACCTACTCCCCAAAAGAGCAGCCATAACCTTCACCAGTAAAAGGTTACAGGAGTGTGACCCATAAACCTCGTCAGGGCTGGGTTAGGAAGGTAGGTACAAAAACAATATCCCAACAGGTAACAGTAAAAGACAAATAAGCATGCATGCAGCAAGCATAACAATGACATAAATAGGGAGACCACTATTTAGTTGATAGAAGATTGTAAATCATCCTATATTTAGAAATTAATATTCATACTCGGGCACGTACAGTTAAAGCAGCACTGCATAGAACAAATTCAGTGACAACAATATAGCACTTGGTGCTCAAGAACGTGTCTGTGGAGAACGTGGCGACGCAAGTGATAGGGTGAACAGCGTGGACGGCGCACAGTGAACAATGGTGCAAATAATGTACAGTGAGTGGCTCAAGTATTGTGACACAGTGACATCACTAGATCAGCCAGGTATGGGGCACGGGTCCTTGTTCGATCGACGTGCCGGCTGGGGAGTCAATCCGGAGGTCTGTGAATGCATCATGGCCGGCTGAAATATCATTCCCTGTATATATTTTATTAATATTATTTACATATATATATTTATAATGAAACACAATTCAAAAAAATATATGTTTTAAATTCTATTCATTTTTGTTAAATTATTTAAATGTACTGCTATAAAAAGCACTATATATACATATATATAACTTTTTTACATGAACCAAAAAAAAATATTAACAATTCAATCCCAAAACATTAAATATATTACGAAAAACCAGACATTTACTTAAGATGTTATAAAAATGTGGAAACAAAAATATTAACAAATACTAAAAATTATAAACAAATATTATTAAAAAATATATTTACACAATATTAGGAATGTATTTGATTCTGGGAATATTATATTTATATCTGTGGTCAGACTACCGCATTACGATGGGGTTGGTCGGACCGCATTGCTCCAGGGACCGACCTACAGCTTCTCACGATCTCAAGGAGCTTGTCGGGCAATCAGTCAGATCGCATTCACTACAATGGAGGCGGTGCCTTCTCAGGCACCAAAGTGAGGATCCACCTTTCCACCAGCCATTTCATGTTGGTTCTTCTGATGTGAAAAGGCTGTATTGGGGCCCCTAGCAGAGCCCCTGTCCCCCGTATCCCTCTGCTATGGGCCCTGTGGCGCTCCCCTAAACATCCCTGCATCGTGTGGCAGGCACCGCATGGTGCAGGGATGTTTATAAACATGCCTATTGGCATTGCGACTTATGCTGGGGCCATTTTCTGGGCCACAGCACAAGCGTCAATGCAAAGAGGCATGTTTCCAATGGCCTCCACAGTGGTTGAATCCCAATTTGGGAGTCGGGACTACCGACTACCTGTCCGCCGATCACTTTACTGCAATGATGCCAGTCGGACGCTCATCTAACCGGCATTGTAATCGGGCCCCTAATTGTTAATGAATAAACATTTAATTAGCTTCCCACCCTTTAACCCTAAAAACCCAGCAGCCTACTTCTAAAATATGACAAAACTATATAATTATTACACAATTTAAATAATTATTAATCCATTAAATATTTAAATATACTTTAATATTATTTATTTTTAAAATATGATTTACTAAACTTCCCACCTTATACCCCTACAAAGCAAGAAACCCGCAACTAAATATAATTAAAGTAAATCAGTATTTCATAATGTAAATCATTCTTAATCACTCCAATAATTAATCATAAACTAATAATTAATTATTAATTCATTATTACTTAATTACCTTCCCACCATATACTCATAAACGCAACAGCTTGCACCTAAAAGTTAACTAGAATGTATGGTTACTATACAGTTTACATAATTATTAATA
This sequence comes from Lissotriton helveticus, assembly GCF_964261635.1. Taxonomy (NCBI): domain Eukaryota; kingdom Metazoa; phylum Chordata; class Amphibia; order Caudata; family Salamandridae; genus Lissotriton; species Lissotriton helveticus. The sequence continues at coordinate 956,709,055 of NC_136065.1, forward strand.
AATTAAGATTTAATTGTAAATAATTAACATCCCACCCTTTACCCCTACAAACATAGTAACCTGCACCTAAAATATAAGTAATATAAATCAGTATTACATAATTAATATCAATCACATACTTACTTAAACATTATTAATTCATTAATAATTAATGATTGCTTAGTTAACTTCCCACTCTATCCCCCCTACAAACCCAGCAATCTGCTACAGCTCTATAAATTACTTTTAACAATTAAATGAAAAAATATGTACCACTTAAAATCACAAACTATTTTTTAAATATTAGCAGCAATTATACAAACAATAATAACACATATAATTATTATATAAACTAAAACACATAAAAGTAATTAAAAAACAATATTGTTTACTATTATAATATGGAAAATGGTATTACCCACAGCGGTATTCTTAATAACTATCGGCCAGATTTACCACCGGCAAATTAGTGAGTCTAAAACTGCGTAGCATTTGCGACTCGCAATTTGCTACTCGCTAATTGGGATGCACAACAGTGTCTGAGACACTGTTTGCGATTCCCAATGGGGTCACAAATTGCATGCGTCATGCATATTAATGAGGCTGTTGCAATTTGCGAGCCGATTGGGAATGGCTGGCCCTCCCAGGGGCTTAGCAGACCTCCATGTCTGGGACTGCTTTTAAATAACACAGTTTTTAGGTTTCGACCTGGCGAGGGGCAAAGCCCCTCCCAGATCGAAAACTATTGTCTACAGTAGGGATGTTTGGACCGCCTCTGTCTATCATTGGCTAGCTCCATAAATGGAGGCTAGCCATTGGGAGACAGAGGCTGTCAATCGCGCTTTCTCTCGAAAACGCGATTCGGGGGCGTTTCTGGTGCTTTTTTTAAGCCCCGCCCCTTTGTCCCGGGCCGCGCTGCGATTGGCTGCCGGCCCGGGACACCCCCGTGACGTCATTCCCGGGCCACGCTGTGATTGGCTGCCGGCCCGGGACACCCCCGTGACGTCAGCCAATCACAGCGCAGCCGGGACCTGACTTGTTTTTTCTAACTTTCAGCCATGCTGCACAGCAGGTATTCGGTCCTATGTACACCATAGCTGAAAGGACTTGACCAGACCTAGTGACTTTGCCAGTGGGCGGTACTTTACGTTGTTCACAATGAGGCTCGTCACCGCGGCTGGCCTCTCCTTCCAAGCTTCCTGAGTTCCCCTTGTTCTTCTATACTTTACTCTGACGTTGGATAGATTAACGGTTTTGATATTGTGCATCGCATTTGTAAGACTCCTTAAACGACTGTATCTTTATTAGAATTCTAAACGTGTAAATTTGACATTGGTAAACTAAAATGAATTGTCAGAGCGGAGAATCGGGCCGCAGTCACTGCAGCGCCCAGAAGCAAGAAGATGCGCAATCTTAGGTGTACTAAGGCAATCTTAGGTGTACTAAGGCACACTAAAGCATTCCATAGGCGCTTCCCGGACCAATCACGGCTCCCCGGTGCACACAGGCTCAGCTGAGAACGATGCACTCGGCCCACAACCCGGCGAGCAGCAGAAATGCACGAAAGCTGCGCAGTGCGGTGGGGGGGGGGAGAGAGAGAGCGCTCGGCGAACATCCCAGAATGCCTCGCACGGTACAAAAATAACGGAGCTGCAGCATCATCAGCAGCACGGACCGGGCGCAGCACGACGCAGGCAGCAGCACTGCACCTGCTCGAGACCCTGTCCAAGGAGACTGCAGGCGCGGGAGGCCCGTTCGTCAGCAGCTGCAGGTGAAAGAGGCTCACCCGAGGCCCGCGCCAAGCCCGGCTGGATAGGGGCAGGGAGGACGGAGAAGCGCGGGCAGCCAGGGGGTGAGGCAAGGGCATCGGCCCTGGCGACGAACAGAGGCTTGGGAACTAATCGGGGAAAGGGGTGGGATCGAGAGACGGGTATTCGGACAGATTCCATAAACGAGCTCATGGTTTAAGTTACAACAAGGCGTTATATGTAAACTGGGGCCGCGTCCCTTACCCTCAACTGCAGTCGTGGTAGGGGGGTGGAGGGGGAGTGCATTTTCTGCCTGTGCCGCATGTATTTATCTTTTTTAGAATATTAATTTGCTGTTTCGTCGCACGGATTTGCATGTGCAAACCTTCTTTTGTATACAGTAGCTGTCTGTGTAAATGAGCGCGTGTAAGTGGCGGTGTATACAGAGCAAAAATGGCAACATTTTAGGCCAGGAAAGTGTAAGATTTAGAAAAAAAATCGGAGGAATGCATTTTCCCCATTGAATTATGTTGAACCAGAGGCCGTTTCAGGTGGGGCCGTTAAAATCAAGTTGGGGGGCGGAGGGGTGTTGTGTTTCAAAAATCGGGAGTAACCCACCTGCATCGGGTCCGTTGCCATGTATGTCAGAGGCTTGCTTGTATATATAGCTTTAGTCAAGTCTGTGTTGCCAAACGTTTGTTGAATCTGTATGTGCACAGGTTTGTGCGACATTAATCATGGCTTTCCCGATTGTGCCAGTGTTTTCTCCGTAGCACAGGAAAGGCAGTACGTATTGTTCAGCATTGGGGGATGGGTCAAGAAGCCACATAGATGCAGAGAATGCTGTACTATTTGGTAGCAATTCCCTAAGGGCCTGTTGCTGGACACAAAAAATGTAATGTAGCACCTAGAAACTTCTATTGTAGCAGAATGTTATAGAGGTGGGCGACTCAAACGGACAGGGAGAGTCGAGCCAATGCCTGGGCCGGCTCTTAAAGTCTGTGCACGAGCCGCGCCTCGAAAAGAGCATCTAAATCATACAACAAAAACATCAGGGAGAAATATGATAGTCTCTTTAAAATTTAAAAGGGTATTTCATTAACATGCAGAAACATTTTATCTTAATACATCAAATGTTTTTGTACAGAGCACACTAAAGGTGCTCCGATATGTGATCATAAAAAAAGTAGGCTTTGGAAAATAAATTATTTGTATAGGATCACACAAGTTGATCGTAAGGGGAAGCCAGGACTGGTCCCAGGTTTTCTAGTTTCACATGATACAATTCACCTGCTAGATGAAAACTTTTTTCTCTCCCTTTTAAAACCAAAAGTTTATGCTAACTTTTTAACTCTTAGTCACGATAGTGTGGGGGGCAAGCAGCATCCACAATAAAGGTGGGTTTGTTTTGGGCTTGACGGTCCAAAAGGACCTTGAGCTGGCAATAGCCAGGCCTCAGGCTCCAACCTTTAGCGTCTCGCCCACCTCCAGTAGGTTAGCTGCATGAATGATATTCAAAACTGTGATATCTCGGAAATTGTAAAGGCTAAATTGACGATTGGAATGGCTGCAGAATCTGGATAACCACCTGCAACCATTGAAACCAGACACCCCTATGCACAGAATGTAAATATGTGAGATCTCTGGGATTGCATAGGGCACACTACGGGCATGATCGGGTGCAGACGTGCATAGGCTCACCAGCAATGAAGCAGGAAAGCATTTCTGCATCTGCACATCCTGGTGATGCACACTCTGTAGTTTTTGATCTCAGTTGTTTCTCCGGGCAGCAGCAATGCAGTAATCCCATGGCTAACTTCTTTCTGGTTTCATCTGCACGGATGTACGAGTAAGTTGGGTCGTGCTGATTGGTCTAGGGTCAGCTCCACTCCTTGCAGAGAGACCAGCTCCCCTCCCCAACACTATGGTTATAATGGCAAAATGTTCTAAGATTCGTGGATTGGCTTTAGCCCGAGGAAGCACAGCCACTCGCAAACAAAGAGCTCCTCGAGTTTCAGGCTGTGTACAAGTAATTGACCTGAATGGCCTTTATTTAAGCATGGAGGTACTGGCACGCAGCACAGGCCACTGAAAATTCTGATGTGTTCAAAATTTGAAATTCTCTCCCATTCAGGGAAAACTTCCCACTTTGTCCAGATTACTCGGGGGCTCCTGGTGCAGGTAGTCACTGATCAGACAACTTGGGAATGGTCAAGGTGTGCTTAAATTTTACATTCAGGCCGCCATTGCTACGTAACTGATAGCAAGAGGGCAAAGAGAGGACGTGGAGAGGCAGGGGATCCTGTTCTAAGCAAATAAAGGGACAGCAACCTTCACCAACCCAACAGGAAGGAGTTCTTGGTCGGGTAGGAGTTCCTGAGCACAGGAACATGCAGGTGGTCATATCCACCCTGGTCATGTTCACCATGGACAAACACTTTCCAAGGAGATCGCAGTTTTGCACAACCACCCATTCTCCCCAAGGGTTGCCCTCCATTAATTCCACCCAGTGACGCACTCACAGGCACAATACACACTACGCCCACACCTATTGCGAGTTAGGATAAGACGGAACGGGCCTTTACTGGAGAGACCCAAGGGGCATTCTACCACCAGGCCTGATCTATGATTATTACCAATCACCTCACAGCCCGGGAGAGGGGGTAGTCAGCACCCTCACTCCAGCCGGAGAGACACACAGGATGTGGTGCTTTCCTTGTCAGTAGGGCTGGCTCTGCTGCCAAATGACAAGATTAACCTATGGAGAACTTAGTTGACTAAGTTCACTGAAATAAAAGGGTAGCTGAAAAGCATTAACAGGGCAGTGTGGCATAGCTTATCCAAGCCTCGCAGATAGACTTGACACGTTCTCACGGATATAACGGCATCACCTGCGCAGATTAAATTAAACTGCGGAAAATTTTCCAGATGCAGCCGGACGCCTTGGGAAAGGGTCAAGGGTCATGAATGATGAATAGTCTGTGAGAATCAGTATCAGTATCAAATACAGTTAAACGTTCATGCATCTTATGCACGTTTTAACACAAAATAAAAAAATGTCGCACGGTTTTTGTTTTCTAGTATATATTGATTACTAATCCGCTCCTGGGTTGAATAGCACTTTATAAAAATGTCTATGAATCAATTGCAAAATAAGCCACTATGGTCACGAGGCTATCCAATCAAAAACACACACTAACATTTTCACACAACCACATTTTCCTGAGCCACTTTAGCAACACATCTAACATGCTTATAATGCATAAGCAACTTACGATCAACCTGTTTATTGCAACAGCAAACTCAGCAGCGAGCCCTCTTAATGCAAAGCATGCCACATCCTCTTTACTTCAAATATCAGCCCACCATACTGTGCCCCATCCTTTCAACCAAAACCGGGTATGGGGCTCACCTCCTAAATGGATTTCTATTCAGAGGTACACGTACTACAAGATGGCATCGCTCACAATATAAAAGGCAAACTAAAAATGTTAATTAGTACCTTCTGAATTTAGCAGGACTCTGCAGTGGCTCTGCTGCGGGAATAGAGGAGGTGGGTTCGTTTTCATACTGCATACCCTTCACCCACTCTTACTTTATCTCTTTCAGCATGGGTGCCAACATCCCGCCAGTGCCACCCTCTGAACACAGTCCTTCCCAGGCGCTTGAAGAACTGAAAGCACGGCTGCTGGACGATTCTTGGGCTCTAGGAGGACTGGTGGTGCTTGGGTCCTTCTGCATCCTCGTCATGGCCCTGCTCGCCTTTGCAGCCCTCTTCGGCTGCTGCTCTGGCTCAGAGCGCAAGACAGGGCATCGATAGCCCAGAAGACCGGATGGACAGACATCAGCAGTTATCAGCACAATGCTCCTCAGTTTGATCACTTTTCCATGAGAACCCTGGATACTGGTCTCTCTTCATGCCAGTTCTTGATGCCAGTCTATGACCCGAGCTGGGTTGTACCGTGTGTCTGGATGTGTCTAGGGCCTGCCTGATGTCAGGTTATAGTCAATGGCAAGAAAGCAGTAAGCACCAGCTTGGCGGGCTTGTGCCAGACAGTATTTCTGGGGACTGCTATCACTCCATTGGCTCGCCTGCTTCCCAAGCTACCAGTGCAGACACATCAGCAGTTCTTTTTCCATAGGAGGAAACAAGCGCTTTCAAGAAGGATGCAGGAGATTAGCTGCCAGGAACCACAGTTTTGAGATCTCATGCCTGAGATGAGAAAACAGCAATCTTGCCTGTTTAATAGCGCCATAAGCCTATCCAATGTGTTGTCTAAGGCCTGAGACAATAATAATATGTCTATACCCAAAGTAACCAAGTCTGCCGTCTGAGGCAATATTCCGTTGGCATACCACTAGGGACGACTCTACTGTCTTAGACCTAAGCCCGTACATACATTGTTATACCTGAACAAGTACCGCTGTTTGACACCTCAGTCTGACACCTTGGTCTGTGTGATCTTAATAACTCGAGGGATGTGAGTGGTCAGTTGATAGTCCTGTTTTCAGAGTCACAAACTTGTGAAGCCTTCATTTATCCGAAAGCTAGCTCTCCTGTCCGAAGCATGAGTGTGTATGCTGTCCGAGGTCTGAGCCTGTGTCCAGTGTGTAACCTGAGTGACCGCTTGCAGGATTGGCCCTCTAGCACAACCTTGAGCCCCAAGGGGAAACCATGCTATCTGAAGCCTGTTCCTTTAAGACACAGTATTACTTCTGGACACTGAAAGCCCCGAAGTAGCGTCTTCCTTCTGCGAGGCGGTCTAGCAGTCGCTCAATGCTTTGCAGTGAGCGGAGTGGGAATGCAGTGATGCTCAGCACTGATCAATCTGAAAGCTAAACTGAAGGACATTTCCTCAAAGGGTGGTTGCACAGTGTAGGTGAATTAGTTTTCTGGAAAGCCCCAAGGTCTAAGCAATGGATCACCTAAGTGGACTGTTCAGAGAAGTGTAAAAGATAACAAGAGTCAGCAAATAGAACATGGTTGATGTAGAAAACTTTCATAACGTTTCCACCATTATACAATGTTATAAATTACCTTTATTAAAATATGTATTTTAGAAGACTAAAGATCATCAAAGTAAAGGTAAAAATGGGTGGGTCTCATCAATTTCTCCTATTTCTACGTTCGTCAGCCTTTCTAAAAGTCCAAGATGGATAAGGAAGAGCAGAAAAAGTCTGTAGCGGGGTAAACAGGTGGAGGGCGCTTAATAACATCTTACCAACAGCCGACTGTACAGGTCTAGTCTTTATGTGGCATCCTTTACAAATTATTAACCGTTTTCTAGGTCTCGGCTAGCATAGGCTGTGCACATGCGCAGTCTCGCTGGCGAGATTTAATGTTTTGGAGTAGCGAGGTTAAGCCCCGCCCCTCTTCTCCATTGGCTGGCCTCCTAAACGGCAGACAGCCATTGGAGAAGAGGTGCCAGTGACGTTCTTTTTTCGATCTAAGCCCCGCCCTTTTGCGATTGGGGGGGGGGGGTGTTTTTGACTTTTTCTACCTAGTGACGTTCTCAGTCCAAAACACGCCCCCTAGTCTGAAAAGGAGGGGGCTTACAGAGAATGTCTTGGCGTCGGTGCGCTTGTTTTCTGAACTGCTTGTTTTCCTTAGGGGCAAGCGGGTTAAGGACATAAGAAACATATTTCCCATAACAACACTGAACATTAAAGTTTCACTTTGTTTTAATAATTTGCTGCTGGTTTAGCCATAAGGCGGAGAGAATCACTGATGTTTAGCTTGGATGTAAGCCCCGAGATTAAAGCACGTAAAATTGCTCTTGTGGTGTTTACTTTCGGAGAGGAATGCGGTGATGTATTTCCCTTTGGTTCTGATGTTGGGAGAAGGCAGGATCCTCCTGGCTTCAGACCCTCGGTGAGGCACGCACTCCGACTGGAAGAACCATGTGTTGATCTCAGTACTGCAGTTTCCGCATTCCGGCACGCGCCAGGGCTCCGCTTGGACTACAGAGGCTTGATTGCGCCCAGCTAGGAGCAGCGTCGGCGTGAACTGAGGCAGCGCACAGGGGAGGGGTTGTAATTACCCGCAGATGCCTACCACCATAGCACGCACATAGTGCCGCAAAAGCCTGAGCACTACTAGAACTCTTCGTCTTGGCGAGCTCTATGCACATAATGTAGGCATGCGAAAATAATGCCGATTGAATAAATCGCAAACAGATGTCATATCTGACCATGTTTTCGAATATCAGTCTCTGGTACATATAAATAATGTAGTAATGTATTAAAATGGCAATTCCAACTCCACCGACACCCCCACCCACACATAAAACAGGATTCTCCTTGTACCCAAGAATGTGGTCTCGCTCATTTCGTGGTCAGGCACACGCAGACTACACTCAGGTGATTACTCATTGCCTCAGTGACTTTAGATGCTCTGACTCATTCACAAATAGCTCCAGTCCTGCGCCCAGGCTTTGTTTTCAAGCATGTCAGTATTTGTGCGGTGCCTCTGGAGGGAACAGACTGTTGTGTACAGGTCCTGCACTGTTTACCTCTCTGTTCTGAAGAACAAAACTCATTAGCCATATCTTGGTCGCCATCTTAAAACTGATAACAAATTAACACCAATTATCTAGTCCCAGAGGTCACGGGGAGGTGGTTGCAGAAGAGTTTGTGTAGAACCGGTTCTCTGCTGGCTTCCCAGAAGCATATGCAGCCGAACAACACCGCAAAACAGTTCCAGGCGCGCCGAGGGCTCCCTGCGAAGCCGCTCTGTGTGTGTGTGTGGCTCTGTGTGTGTGGCTCTGTGTGTGTGTGTTTGTGTGTGTGGCTGTGTGTGAGTGTGGCTCTGTGTGTGTGAGTGTGGCTGTGTGTGAGTGTGGCTGTGTGTGAGTGTGGCTGTGTGTGAGTGTGGCTCTGTGTGAGTGTGGCTCTGTGTGAGTGGCTCTGTGTGTGTGTGGCTGTGTGTGTGTGGCTGTGTGTGTGTGTGTGTGTGTGTGTGTGGCTGTGTGTGTGGCTGTGTGGCTGTGTGTGTGGCTGTGTGTGTGGCTGTGTGTGTGTGTGGGGGTGGCTTTGTGTGTGGCTCTGTGTGTGTGTGTGTGTGTGTGTGTTGTGTGTGTGTGGCTCTCTGTGTGTATGTGTGGGTGCAAATGCAATAGGTCTCACATTTGCGAGACATTAAGCTATTGGCATTGTAAATGACAAGGCCATTTATGTATCTGTTTTCAAAACCAACACATAAATACAAATGTTGTCATTTACAATGCCAATAGCTCAAACTTTTCCAAAGGCGAAACCGTTGCATTGTAAATGCTTGTTTTTTAATGCCGCCATATTCCTTAAAGGAAAATGTGATGAATTCAAAAAATAAAAATGAAACTTTTCAGTTTTATTGGTTAAGGGCAGGCAGTGGTCCCTGGGACCACTGCCTTCCCTTAAAAAATATTTTAAAAATATTTGCCCTTAAAAAATATTTGCGCATCCATTCACAAAGGGGAAGGGGTCCCCTGGGGACCCTTTCCTGTTTGTGAGTGCTTACCACCCTTCTGAGAAGGGTGGTAAACTGCAAGTGTTTTACGACCGCGATTGCGGTCGCAGAACATTCTTACATAGCTTAAGGAATTGCTATTAGGAAGGGATGACTTTGGAACGCCCCTTCCTAATTGCAAGTCGCTAATCCTATTTTGCGAGTCACAAATTGATTTGCGACTCACAAATTAGGATTAGTACATGGGCCACTGGTTTTTGCGGTGCGCAAACGGGTCTAAAACCCATTAGCGCCCGCAAAAAACCTTTGTACATCTGGCCCTAAATAACCTACCTGATAAAACGATATTCTTGACAATTATATTTCTGCTTCGAAATATTTTTGTGTCACGGAATTGTTTCATGATATTTCTGTCTCCCAATATTTAAAATGGGTTATTTTGTCCAAATACCACCAGAGCTTTGTGGAAGTTTCAGTGTTGAAATCTGAGGTGTGCTGCAAGGCGGAGGTTCAAAAATTATTAATATGTAGCATGTTCCACTAGAGATCATTTACATGTGTTCAGAATTTTGAAAATAAATCGCCCTCATTAGCCCTTCAGAGACAGCCTCAGATCTGGTCGTTTATATTTTAAAATTGTCTACTAATGAGTGGGAAGGAGTCAACTGCTCGAGCTGCACCAGGCTCTCTCGTTGGCACTCCCAGCAAGAAAGCAAAGACTGAATGAGCAAGCAGGCGGATCTTCAGACGAGCCCTGCTAATTAAACAGAAAGATGGCTGCTGGAGTTCAGGGAGGACGTCTCCTCTGCTACATAAAATATAATTCCCTCAATTGATGTCAGGCATCTTTCAACAATATTAAATTAAACTCAATGAAGAACCTTTCTGTGCTTTAAATCTTTAATTAAACCACGAGTCGTCATCGCAGAATTCATAAAAGCACATTTAAAATTGTAGAACTAAAAACAGTGTTTACATATTGCTTTTTTGTGTGGGATGTGTAATTTATTTATGTGCTTGCAATTGGTTTGCAGATGTTTACAGTACCTCACTGAACTGCAATGTGCGCAAGTCAAACTTGGCATCGGCGCATCACTACAGATGTCAGACAGGTCTAGGTTAGAAATTGAGCCCCACACGTGAGGATTGGTCGATTAAATTCATTCAGGCAGAGAATAGGAGGAGCTTCTAGTGGTAAAAAAAGGATGGGCTGGACATTGGAGCCAGTGGTTGCAGGTAGGGACCACTGTCATTCATTTTGGGGGATTTTCCTTGTCAGATTTGGAGCCATTGTAAGAGAGGGTAACACACTCAAGGGAGGAGAAGAAGGAAGAGAAAGATGGAAAACCTTGACCAACGTAAGAAGCAGGAGCCTGTAAGACTGGGATTAAGGGGTAGGGAGTATGGTGGTGAATTAAAGAGGAATGAGGTGGAACCCAGACTCGCAGCCTTGGTTTTGGGGAATGGCGACATTCAGTTGCACCGACTGCGGATTCCTGAGCACCACTTTAGCTGCCGGCGGATATTCTTTAACAAATTAAGCACTGGCAAATGACACATTAGAGCTAAAGACTCGGGTGGATCTTTGGAAGGTGGAAAACAGAGACATTTCGCTCTATTTTTTTGGGGCGTTCTGATCACGGGGTTCACTGAGGTTCTTTTTTTCTGCTACCATGACACTGCCTGAGACAAATAATCTGTTATTATGTAATTATGGGCTGTAACTGTAGTTTGTAGTTGTGCTTTTTCAGCATTTTATTTATTTTCATTCCAGCTTGTGATGTTCCTGCACAGAAAAGCTCTGTTTCCCCGCAGTGGCTGGGTGTTGCATTGCTTAAAGCTCCATCAACTGTGTGCAGAAAAAGAGCTCCATGAAAGATGCCTCTGGTGGCTAAGAGGTGAGAGCTGGGTCCATGTGAAGGACACAGTGGACTACCAGATGCTGCACCTTGCATGGACCATGGTGCCTTAAGAATAGAAACGAAAGTGCTTAGAGGAAAAGAGGCTGGTCACTAGTGCTGGTCAGCGTACTCTGGGGCATTGAGCTCCCATGAAGGTGTAGATATTGTGGTGTTGACACATTATATAGCACTTGCTCTAGATGACCCACTTGATTGTTGCAGTGGTGTGATATTGTGCTTAGCGGGAGTTTGACACCTAACTCGCCAGAAGGTCTGTTTCCGGTGGGGTCTGACATTGTGCATTCATGTTAATAGGGAGGTATGCAAATCACGAAAGTCTTATGGGTTTCTGTCGCTACTTAGAGAGCTAGTGCATAGTGAAAGTAAGTGCTGCTTGACATCCACAGAGTGTAGTCTGCACAGTTTCCTCCTCACTGTTAGACCACCCATAGCCGAAGCCTACATATGGCTAAAGCAGGAAGGTTGGACATGTAGAGTCAGTCATGGGCAGGTGAACAGATACTCGAGGTGCAAGTTAACAATAAGCCCTCAGTAGATTGGCAAGGTTCAGAGTGCCCCTAAACAATTAAACAAGCAAACGCAGATTGTAGGTGGGGGTCCCTGCAAGCCAGGCACTTCAAAGGAGCCAAGCTGGCACTGCAGCAGCTGAAGACTCCTACTGCCCCAGGGAGGATTGTACCCACATGGAGACTATCATGAAGAAGAGAACTCATGCAAGAATAGTGGAGGCCTAGCGAGGCCCGGTGAAAAAGACCACAGCAGATGGCTCGTAGGATAGGCATGAAAGGAAGGGCAAGCAAGAGTGGAGGAAAAAAGAGAATAGGTGAGTTTGTAAACATGAACATCACTCTAACCTCCACCATTAATGAAAGCTGGAGTATTCTTGGCAAAATGAATCAGATGCTTGTCCCGCTAGATAAACAGAGGATGTGAGGTTAAAATATAAATACAATGAGGGAGAATAGTTGGGTATTTATAAAGTAATCCTAATGGAAGAACGTTGCAGTGTAGATGAGAGTATGCTAGAAGTCTTAGAATGGGAGGTAGCGTTAAAGATAGGATATGACCATGGCCGGACTGGCTGCAGGGGGCACCGGGCAGTTCCCCCGTAGGCCGGAGGGGTGGGGTCAGGTTTTGTGCCTGTGGGGGCCGTTTTGTCACAGGGGATGGTTCTGCAGCAGTGCTGCAATATTTGCCCCCTGTAACAAAAGCAAGGACTGTGATTCTTTCTAGCACCTCCCTCCTAAACTCCAACCCCCCCCCCCCCCCTTGCACCCAGGGCAGGTCGCGCAGCAATCTGCCAGGGCTGGTTGCTGTTCTCAGTCCAGTCCTAGACATGACTCACATAAGACACAAGATAATAACATTTCTGGAGAGAGTGTGGAAGGGTGAGGGTGGCAGGGGTGCAAGAGGCAAAAAGGGTGCAGGCACAATAGAGAGGGCAGTCTGTAATGCTACACACTATGAACAAATATGAAACTCAAGAAGCAAAGAACAGAACACGAGAAAATAAAGAGGGCTGCAGGGGTGCATGAGGTAGGAATTGAGGATGAGAGACGATGGCACATGATCAGATAACCATGAGCATTAAGGATGAGAATACTTGAGATGAACTGGACAAGTACCTCATACTATGGAAGGAAGAGCTACTGATAAAGAGGGGAACTGCTCAGTAAGATGCATTAGGCATTTAACTTAGGGAAGAGGTAGAAGTGTATGAGTTTGTAGTGTAGTGTCTGCGAGGAAGAGAAGAGCAGTTTCAGCAGGAGGAGGATGCTGTCTATGAATTGAACCCTTCTAAAAACAGAGATGGAGAACTATCACACGTGGGGCTACATCTGAATGATAATGATGTGGCTACACTTGTGCCCCAGAAATTAAGGAAGAAGATTTTTTACTTGCAATATATTTGAATACGCTCATTGCTCCCTCACAAAGGGGAGGACAAGTGTGGGTCACAATGCAGGTACGCCTGAATGAATTCAAAGAGAACACCCCCCTAGAAAATGCCATTCATTTAAGGTCAGTATAGAGTTGTCCACAAGAGGTGCAACAAAAAGGTGGCAAAGGGCCACATGTATCAAACAATGTTGCGTTCGTAACAAGACCAATTTGCAAAGTCGTCCCATTTGTGAATGCAAAAAAGGCTTTTGCCATGTATCAAACCCTATTTTGTGATTCAGTAGCCTGTTACCGAATCGCAAAATTAGTTTGCAATTCAGTATTTTGGAAGGGGCGTGTTTAGGACGTCCCTTCCAAATACCGAATTGTAACAGTATATATGAAGGTTTTGTAACCGTGAGTGCGGTCACAAAACATTTGCATTTTATCACCAACTTCAAGTTGGTGGTAACCCATTCCCAAATTGGAAGGGGTCCCCTAGGGACCCCTTCCCCTTTGAGAATGATAGTACAAACATTTTTTCAGAGCAGGTAGTGATCCCACGGATCACTGCTTGCTCTGAAAAATTGAAAAGAAACCTTTTCATTTTTCTTTTTTAAGTCCAACACATTTTCCTTAAAGAAAAACGGGCTGCATTTTAAAAAAAATGACTGCTTTATTTAAAAGCAATCACAGACATAAGGTAGGTCGATTCGCTACCCCCTAGAAATCGCTAAATGAAACTCGTGTAGTTTCATACACTCAAATAGCGATTACTTAATTTCAATTCATAGAGAATGGCAATTAAGTAATTGCTGTTTGACATAATGTTACATGTGGCCCAAACATATATTGGGGCCTATTTAGAAATGCATTTTGGAATACATAAATTAGTTCTCCTGGAGTACTTGTTATGGTCTCTTGCTTAGCTTTGGAGATTCGCACAACATATCTAAAATCTCAATGCCATGTAGGGTATCTGGTTGGAAGTGCATTTTTGTTTTTGAACCTATGTAGGTAGTGTTTCCATGCTGTGTGGAATGATAACTGAGGTGTGGTTACCATTATATGGGACACAGAGCTTAGCAGTGTGATGGAGGGAGGCTTGTGAGAGATATTCATGCAGTTTATGCTTTTCAGTAAGTTGTCAGCTTTGAGCAGCTCTGCAGGTATCTTTATGGTATTTCTTATCATCCTAGTCTACTTAGCTGGTTACTGGTTTTGTCCAACCTGATACGTCAGTTAATGTGTTTGGTCCTGAGCAAGCATGGCTGGAGAGAAAAGGGGTGAGGAGATCTGCTAGACGGTGTTACTATCATCCCATATCTGAATGCAATCGTGGGATGTAAAGAAGCGGTAATGGCATGTAACTACTTAGGGCCTACAGTGGTGGACTAGATTAGAGTCATCCTATTGGTATTGTGGTACATCTCTTCAGTTATTCCATGCATGTTGAGTTGGTAATGGCTTGTTTGTAGAATGGTACATTACTGGGTGATGGACAATACCCCTACTAGATATACCTTATGTGAGTCTAAGAGGATTGAGCAGTATAAAGGAGTTAATAATAACTACAGTTGGATACCAAAATGTAATCTAGATCCTGTGTAGTTTGTGACACATTTGTCGCTGAAACTGTGAGGTTTCTGAAGTGATGAGGATGGAGATGAAAGAAAAGGACCATGAATGTTTTCCATACAATATGTCCCATCAAGAAAGTTACCACAATGTTGTGGAATCCCCCACCCCCTTTCACTTTCCTTTTTTTAAAGTGTGCTTCAGGTGGGGATGGCTGTCAACCTCTATAGTGTGAACCAGAACATCGTATGAAAGAATTGTTTGTTCATGTGCCAGTGCGGATTGCCACAAAGACAACCAAACAAAGGAATATTAGTGTTGTCAACTTGAGGTGTGCCTGTTGGACAAAACAGAATAGCAGAGAATCAAACACATACTTAGAGTACCAGTGCGAGCCTCATTAGGTTATGGTACTTCACTTTGTGGGTAGTGTGTAGTGCAGTGATAGTCAGATGTCATGCAGTAGAGTAGTAGTTGTAAAAAGAAAAGTGTCATGCATGTTGTTCCCCAGCTTAAAAAATGGCTAGTAACCTGGGCTATCTTTGCTCATCACAATACTTGGTAGTAGGTAGTGTAGTAAACAGCAGACTCTTTGAAGTGGCATGAAGGAATTTTGGAGAGCAAATCTGGCAGGTTGTGGGAAGAGCACACAAATACTGTGGAAAAATACGGATACAATACAGACCCATCAGATGTCACCACACTTGGAAGAATTAATTCATACAAAATATTATCTACCACCTCGATTTGGATCTCTGACCTGCAACGCCTGTGCTGGAGGAATAACAACTGATTGAACTAGGATGGTAGTTTGAGGTCAGATATAAATTGTGGCCAAAAATGCTCTTGGCTGGCACAGAAGTGCTACCTTAACATGTGATCACTTGATCTGAATAACATTAAAGAATCTACAGAGAACAACATAATTACACATACATTTACATTTAATGACTTTTGATATTTAAAATATGTATATCACAAGATATGATATAATGGCTAAACCGGTATTTATGGTGGATAAAATGGTTGTTAACTTGTAAACTAAAGATCACTTCACAAGGAATCCTTGTTAGTCCTTATAAACAGGTGTCGCCCTACTTTTGAAGCCTGATTGCAATCACTTTAGAGACGATCTTTTATTCAATGTTAAGTAGCAGATTTGGACAATGGGAGCAGCTCAGCACCACAAATTTGGGGCATTCCCCAGTTTACAGATTAGTGCAATGTTAGCTTTCAACCAAGTCATCATGACACGCCTAAAAAGGAAATTTCACAATTGAGTTGTGTAAATGGCTTTAATATATGAGGCATGCCTGCTTTTCAGAATTCTCGGGCAGGCCATTAGGGCTTAAAGCTTTTCCTGTTTCTAAAAGCTCCCTCATCATCTTCAGTTCTGCTGATAAGTTCTCCAAAGCAATTTTTCACTGTATGTCACAGACAAGGCGAGTAAAGGAAGATTTGAGTCAAAGTGATTCAATATATCCAAGTCAAGTCAAGGCAAATTAGAATACAAGGCTGATAACTGGATCACTGGCTTCTTAATAACATCTCATCCTGATGAATTTAGCCATCAAATTTAATTTTTATTTTATTTTGCTTCCATTGCTAGAATCTCTCTGCTCTTATCACTAAATTGAACCATCACCTGTTCATATAATACTAATTCTTCCAGATGTTTACTTGAAAACCAATCATTTCAATATTTTGTTTCATTTGAGGATCTATAAGCAGGAAGTATGATCAATACTTGCCATAGCATTATTAAAATCTCACCTGGCATTCTCGTTTTTACTGTGGGGTGTGAGGTTTTCTTCAACCGCTTGCTGTTTCTGCCTTCTTGCAAATCCAGTTATAATACCATGGATGAGGACCTCATATGAATCCGAAAATGAGGAAATATGATCAGGTCCAGATTATTGTTTGTGACTGTATGTGTTGTACAGAATCCTTTTTATCTGGTACGTACGATCCAGAGTCTAATGCTGAAGAGTATTTGTCCCTTTTAATAAATTTGTAACTGATAAAATAAAGCATATCAGGAGCTGACAATTGCCTGGAATAAAGCTTTGTTGGAAATAGTTTCATATGAGAAAAAAATCTATGTGTGATATACAGAAAACTGGAATAACCCACATCATTAGGAAATGTGTATGCCATACATCATATAAGTGCCACTGTCAGATTCGAACAGTTTGGCTTGCTGTAAACTTCAAATTCAGCCGAGTGGTCTTTGATTGTTAAAGCTTAATCCAGTCTCCTGCTAGAATGATAGTGAAAGGGATATTGGGCAGCTCAAGTCCCAAATTCAGAAAACTGTTCGGCTCCTCTGGACTGTGTCCATGGACAATTACCACTAATACATGGAGGGTTACCACTGATACTTAGATGCTGTTCGTTTTTAATACTCCGTGTAGGAAGCTGGCAGTGTGGGCAAGCAGTTAGACTTAACCAGAGGGCGTGTCAAGTATTTGTTGTATTCACTCAATCAAGACTGAAGGCACACACTCAGAGACTGAACCTAGACCAATTGGGTAAGTATCAGAAAGGTTTACTTATGTTTTATTCTTAGAACCAAGCAGGACTTGGCACAGGTAAGTAAAATATAATCTCACAAGCAGGACTTCACAAGGAAATGCAGTTGTGGGTGAATTTGCAATAGTTACAGGTAGGTATTGATTCAAAAAGCAGTTTACATTGCACAACAATTACTTTTAGAATACTTTTCAGTTACTTTTAGATTACGTTGAGTAATGGGGTGGTATGTCTAGATACCAAAATACAAGGAGCCTCATTTATGAGGTTTTCAGGTAGGGAAGCACTGCAGGCCATCCTTCTGTGCTTCCCTACGGCAACGGAAAAGGGCAGGAATGTGCCGTATCTATAAGATACAGAGCATTCCTGTCCTTTTCTCCTGCGCAGGAGCACAATGGGCTGCCTGCACCAACGGAAGCACCTTAACACAATGGTGCAAGGGTGCCTTCATTGCAGGGATGAATATTTTTGTACAGGAAGGGAAACCTTTCTGTACAAAAATAATCACAAGAGGCTTTTCCTCTTTCCTCTTTCTATGTGTGCTACATTCTGCAGCACACATAGAAAAAGGAAAAGAGAGGAGAAATAAAGATATTTCTCCCTGTTGTGCCTCCCTTACGCCTCCCCTGGGGAGGCGTAAGCTTTCAGCACTGCCTCAGATTTACGATTTCTCGTAAATCTGGGGCAGTGTCAAATGGCCATGGATGTTGCTGGGAATGCCCCCAGTAACACCCATTTCACGCCCCTTTAATGCAGAACACTGCGATAAAGGGACTGATATTTATCAGGCAGCATTAAGCTAAAAAAAGTGGCTTAGTGCTGCCAGATAAATATCACGCAGGCTTCTACGCCACGGAATGTCACAAAAAGTGACGATCTGATGGCGCAAGGGGGCTCATAAATGAGTCCCAAGGTAAGTAAGACTTTTCTTGGCTTGAGTTAAAGTTACTGTTTTTCCCATATAAATCAATAGTTCAACACTTAGAACATTTTAGGCCCAAAATCTTATAACATGGATTCCTACGGGAGAAAAATGGTTATTGGTTTCACAGGTAAGTACGCATCTTACAAGTGGGAGTTTTGAAGGTTAGGACCAAGGTTCCCCAAGGTCTGGGTTGGAACTTAAGTTGCACCACCAGCGGCACTGCGGCAGCCGGGTGCAGAGTGCAGGGGCCCAATGTTAGCCAATGAGCCTAAGAGGGGCTTTGGTTAGGGACTGCTTACGAGCAGGCCACTCTGGTGTGGGAGCAAAGCTCCTGGTGTTAAGGTCAGCACTCCAGGGGCCAACAATCAGCACAGGAGCTGCACCAACAGCGGCACAGGAGCAGCTGGGTACAGTGTGCAGAGGGGACATCGGGGACTGTGTGGTTTTTAATTGATTCCTTCGGTTCGGCAAAATTGCTGAAGGCTCAGGCAGGATGGCTTCCTGAAGATGATCACCGGCTGGAGAGGTAAGTTAGTTTCTTGTGGGATGCCTGGCCACCATCAATTGTGCCACCCAAGGCCGTGTAGAATGTTGGGTGCAGGGGTGTGTTCTGGTGATGGGTTATCTCACCAGCTCCGTTCACGGTCAGGGGACCCTTCAGGTTGAGGCTGCAGGCATCATCTTGAGGCTTGAGGGATGTTAGGGATCCCCAGATCCCAGCTCAGGACAGCTGGGGAGACCTCCTTGTGGTGTTAGACCACTCAAACTCAGGCTGTGGGTGTCAGGTGGAGAGTGAGCAGAATCGCTGAGTTGCTGAGATCCGGATTCTGGTTTTGGTGTCTTTGTTGAGCAAATCCGGCGCTCACAGGAGAGAGAGTCTGTAAGGTGAGTGCAGGGCAGGTCCTCCGAGCTCTGGGGGACTGCAGGCTTCTGGACACTCCGAGTTCGTCGCTGTAGGCAGGTTGGCGGTAGGACAGGCCGATAGTTTGCACAGCTCTTCGGACCTTCTTCTTTCTTCCTCAAATCTGAGGACACAATGTTCAGGGTGGCCCCTTAATACTAGATTTACGTGTGTTAAAAGGGGTGTGCAGGTCAGGACCAATGGGTCCCTTCCTTGGGGTGGGTACCCCCCCTATTATGCCACCTTCCAGTGGGAGATGGGCATGAGCCTCTTTCTGATTGGTTGGATCCACTCATCTTTAAGAAGGAGGGGACTGAGATGCGTGCTTCACCTTGCCTCCCCCAACCTGAAGGATGGGGTTGGAAAAGGTAAGCACACCTCTCCTCCTACCTTGGTTTTCCTGCTGATTCTCCTGCCCAAATTGGGGTGCAGAGCCAGTGGGAGCCAGTTGCTGGGGACAGTAAAAGGCAGGGACGGTTTACAAAGGCGGCAGGTCTTTGAAGCTTCTCCTTCATGGACCCAGCCCATCCTGGGGAGGAGGCATGAAACCTCTGCCCAGGATGGGCTTTGTTTCTGGACTAAGAGAGAGAATGCTCTCTACCCAGGGGTCCAGAAACCTGTTTGGTGGTGGCAATTGGCGGGCAGCCATTCAGGACCCATACCAGGGCTGGCCGTTTTTCAGGGGGTATCTCTAAAATGCCCTCTGAGTGCATTTTACATTAAATCCTACACTGGCATCAGTGTGAGTTTAATGTGCTGAGAAGTTTGCTACCAAACTTCCCAGGTTTTAGTAAAGCCATTATGGAGCTCTGGAGTTCATAAAGACCAACTCCCAGACCATATACTATTTATGGCTTTACTATATTTACAATGTCTAAGAATGGACTTACAAAAAGAAAAGGAAGATACCCTTAAATCCAATCTGGACAGGGTCGAGTATTGCAAAAAAACAAATGTCACGACCTGGACATCCAAGGACCCTAGCCCAACACAAATTGTTATTGTTAGGCACTACCTACAACATAATATGTACCCCACATTTATTCCACAAGAGCCTTTAAACACCTTAGTACGTCAGTAGAGCACAGTAAAGTAATCAAACAAAATACAATACATTTAAAAAACAAGATATTTTTATTCTAGTCACAATAAAAAGAGGAATAAACCTCCACAGTTTTTAAAACATTATACAATCCATAAAACAGAAAACAGTAAGTCGATGCAGCGTTTCAGTGAAAGTCTGATGTGTCACCTTCTTCAGGACAGTTTTCTATACAATAAAAACCACAAATTATTTTACAGGCTCAAAGGTATCCTGACGTAGAGTTTAAAAGGCACATTCTTTTTGCATTTAATCTAGAGTGACTATGACATTTAGCAATCAGCTATAATATTTTATGGTAGTTATCACATTGTATTACATCTGCTAAACAATCCCCTATGCACCTTGCATTGCATATAGATCTGGTCATTCTTTATCTTATCATAGAGGTAAATCACCTAAAACAAGTTTGTAATAAAAAAAGACATCCACTTTAAAATTACACAAAAACATGTAAACTACATACCTCTAGCCTTCTACTAAGGACTAGTTGTCAAGCTTTTAAAATATTGGAAAGGTTCAGCAATATGAAGTTTCAGGACAATCTTCCGTATTGTAACCTATCAAGATAACATATAAACAAAAGACACAGCTATCTTAATCACTTAATAGTTCTTAAAGCTCAAATTGTGTATATCATGCTAAATGTCACAGTCACTCTAGATTACATGCAAAAAGAATGTGCCTTTTAAACTGTACCTCAGGATATCTTTGATCCTGTAAAATAATTCATGTTTTTTATTGTATAGAAAACTGTCCTGAAGAAGGTGACACATCAGACTTTCACCGAAACGCTGCATCGACTTACTGTTTTCTGTTTTATGGATTGTATAATGTTTTAAAACTGTGTAGGTTTATTCCTCTTTTTATTGTGACTAGAATAAATATATCATGTTTTTTAATTTATTGTATTTTGTTTGATTACTTTACTGTGCTCTACTGATGTACTAATGTCTTTAAAGGCTCTTGTGTAATAAATGTGGGGTACATATTATGTTGTAGGTAGTGCCTAACAATAGCAATTTGTGTTAAGAATGGATTTAGACACTGAATGGGTACAGAGTTCATGCCACTGTACCCTCACCTGAGGGCTAGTGCACCCTGCTCGAGGGGTGGCTTACCCAGGCCTCAGGCAGTGGGTTGTAGACATGCCACACAAGTGTGTGTGCCTTGTTGACTCTTCACTTTTCTCTAAACCAAACCACGCACTGGGCAATGACAGTCTTTGGGTGTTTAGGTACAGGGTGGCACAATAGGTACTGCAGCCCGTAGAGGCTTTCCCTGGTCACAGTGCTCTTGGTACACATGGTACCTATTACAAGGGGCTTACCAGTGGCCAAAGATGTACCAATTGTGGGTACAAATGTACAGTTTTGGGCTAAAACACAATCCCTGGGAGCTCAATTTGCAGGGACCCAGGGCACATCAAGTAAGGTTGCATCAAATGTCAGGCACAAAGTGGGGGGTAACCATGCAAAACTTGTCACTTTCCTACACTCTTGTCACTCACCAACCTCAAGGATCTGCTCCTATTCTGATAATTCTAACTCCCACTTATGATAATAATCACAGTACCCTGATTTGTGATCTCTTCTATTGAGGTAAGTGCTGCGATTGCCCACTGGGGATTATATGGGTACTCCTTACTCACCGGAATATGCATATCCTCTAGTAGGATAGCATCTGCTTTTGATTCCTCAAGTACATGAAAGGTAGCCTCCTTTTACTAGTGATATGTCTAATTCCATTCACATTCCATACAGTTATTGTCATCTTTAACCACCCCTCAGACCTTAACTATTTACCTATTTTCCTGTTGATCTTCACATCAAGAATTATGAACTTAATTTTTTTTTAAATATGAGCCCTGTTCCTGTTGCCATCCTCTAGAACTGACCTCCAGCTCAAATTCTCTCCCCTCCCCTGCCGAATGAGAGACCACCGTCCTATACCCAGGCACACCTGACTCCTATGAGGTGTTTAGAGGGAGGATCTAGGTAAGCTTGTGAAAACAAACTATAACTTAATGTATTCTTCAATAACAAACCCCGACCCCCAACCATACTGATAATATACATTTTAAAAAATAACTCATATGTGATCCATGATAAATATACCTGCTGGGGGTACAATATTCAATATGATAGCAACATAGAAATGATAATCTGCATCAGAATCAGTTGAAAATTCCTTGATTTAGTGACATGAAGTTTATGGAGGAGACCACGGCTTATTCCCACCCGCCTTCTGCCACTCACCTCCCTCATGCCATATTCAGAATGGCTGAGGTGTTAATGTCTCCAGACAGGCTGCCGAATTCACTTCTCTGCCTGTAAGACACCGTGTTTATGTTAAAGTAGGCACTTACAGATGTATTCTGGGCGTGGGGGCCAGAGTAGGCAGTGGTCAGAATGTGGCAGTAGATCCTATAGATCAGAGCCGAATCGACTCTTTTGCCCTCCTCTCTGGAATGTAATCTAATGTAATCCCTCTTCAGCTAAATGTACATGTGCAACAGGTCACAGGAGATTCCCCTCTGCCTCCCTAATCCTTGGTAAACTGGACAGGGATCCCTACCACCCACAAACCTCTATAGATAGCGGCAGTTGATTGTATTACACTTACAGATGTGCAATCCTAAAATAAATGATGTTTAAATACTTTATTTAGACAATCAAGTCCATTAACGTGATAGCAGCATAAAATAATAATGGGAAGGAGTAAAATCAGTGCATAAAAACATTGTCACCATGTACGTCACAGTCAGTTCATGAAAAGTTAAGACTCCAGTGGCACCTAGCACCTACCATGCTGTTCTGCTGAAATATCTGTCAGGTATCAGGTCGTTTAGCGGTGTTTGTATATCAAATACTAAAATCAACTGTGTCTCGCTAAAAAAACACATAATATTGAGATAGTCTAGTTGAATGATGGTGGCTGCGGTGGACATTTTTCTTAATTTAAAACATCTGGAGCAGAGCATAAAAGAGGTGTTTGTGTGCCAAAAATGATATTAAAGTGCTAAATCATAAAATGCCATCCGCTACTATTAAAACTGCAGAAAAATTGCAGGCAACTGTTCTAAAAATTATTTTCCAACATCAGAAACCGGGCAGTAAATTTCTAGGATGACAGAGTGGACAAAATTCAACAGACGATAAATGAAAGATAGTAAAGGGATCATGTAGCTACCAATAATTGTGGTGAAAAGGTTATTAATTTAAGGGTTCTAGGGCTGAGCATAGTAACATTTCATTGCTGATGCTACATTCTGAAAAGAATAAATGGTCATGGGCCAAGAAAACCTTCTAAGTGCTAAATCATGAAGTGCCATGCTAAGTATTATCTTGACATTAGATGCATGGTGGGGTTATGTCCCTGGGCCCTAAAAGGGTAGAGCATGTGGCTGAATTCATTAACCGCATGCGTGCGGCCGTTTTTCCCGCTGTGTGCGGCATTTTTGTAAATACCGCGTTACATGACAAGCTCAGCTCGTCATCAGCATGGAAGGGGTTAATATGTTCGCCACTCTGTCCAGAAATGTTATCATGCTGGCTATAACTTGTGAGTGGCCATCATTCAGTAGTAATCCTATGGTAGTCTGTATTGTCCGTATCCCTTGTTTAATACAGAAGAGGCTTAAAAAACTTCTGCGTTCATGAGATAACATGGGAAATCTACAGAGCATAGTACTGCTAGGGAGGCATGCACATGAAGGCAGAAAGTCTAATGAAGGGAAACAACCCATATGGAAGTGACAATTCTTACGTTTGTAATGCAGTGAGAATGATTCAGTGATGTATTTTGAATCCCTCTGGGGTGCAGCTCTTGATGACGAAGTCCACGTGTTTTTTTTTCTCATAAGGGTCCGATAATCAGATGCAAAAGGACTCTCATTAACCCCTTTGCTTGAAGCTGTTTCGAATTGCTTGCACGGCAGGTTAAAACTTCAGAGAGATGTTGCGCCTTTATATTCCAAGGCTTCAAGGAAGATGTTCTTCCAAGGGTTTTAGGATGTTGCACAATTTGGGGATAGCACTTCCAGTCACATTAACTTCATCAGTGTGCCATCTTTAGCATGCTGCTGAGCGCACATATTTCACTGGCATGAATCTCTGTACCAGAAGTTGATCACTCAGTGTGAACTCTAGCCTGTTTTGGGCTGATCAGGTATAGTAAAGGAGCTTAAACAGTGATCTGAAGACAACGCTCTGAGCGTTATTCAACCCAGTTTTTTCTGTGTCCTACCCAGTGTGGGGATGAGTTCAGACCCGTCTGGCCGTTGCGGGCACCAGGCAATCCCCCGGTGGCCGGTTTTGGGCCCCTGGGGGCCGTTTTTGTTAAAGGGCCGTTTTTGCTTCAAAATCGGCCCTGTAACAAAAACGTCCGAAAACCGGCCCGGCAAAGTGCTCGTTCGCCCCCTCCCCACCACCACCACCCCCCGGGGTGTCTGGGGGGGGGGGACGGGGGGACGAGCACTTTGCCAGGGCCAATTTTGGGGGCATATTACCAACAACTAGCGATAATTATCGCTGTGTTGGCTTAGCGGCAATATTTCTATCGCCGCCCTTCACCCTTTTTTATCGCTGAGATACCTTGCTATTAGCAAGGTTTATCTCAGGAGCGATAAAAAACAGACGAAATGCGTGAATATCGCTGTCAATACAACGATATTCAGGCATTACCGTGACAATGCTCTTGGCCATGTTATCCACCTCTCATTGGATAACATGGCTAAGAACTGGTCAGGGCAGGCGTTAGCTTTTGGAGATATTCGCGCTTAGCGCGATTATTTCCAAAACAACGCCTGTGTTGATCATAGGAGATAGCGATGTTAGCGACTGTTTTCAGTCGCTAACATCTTGGCACGCCCACTTTGCATGTCATTAGCGATAATTATCCCTGACATGCAAAGTGGGCCCCTAAATGCCCGCTATCGCCTACAAGCTGTCGCTAACTGGTGTTAGCGACAGCTTGGTAATAGGGCGATAAAATTATCGCCGCATTAGCGGGCAAAAGTCCCGCTAATGCGGCGATAATGGCCCTTGGTAATATGCCCCTTGGTTCCCAGTCCGGCCCTGGATGAGTTTAGCCTTTACTATCTTCAACAGAGATTCAACTTGAGAATTGCTTGAAAAACAAATTGTAGTGAAGCAGATTTTGGTTTTATTGAGTTTAGATTAATTAAATGGCTTACGAGGGATAGATGCAATTCCCCCAGCCTTTGATTTTCAAACTCACCCATTGCTGCGGTGTACCTACACACTACGGTGTATGTAATCCTTTGTTTTACCCAAATCCGTGTGGAATGCAATGCTCTGTTAAACACCTAACCCCACACTGCTTCACATACACAACAGTGCAGTAGTAAATCTCGGGAATTGCCTATGTCACTTCACTGACAGTTTCTACGTAGCCCTCAGGCAGTTCAGTTTACTGGAACTAAGCATCATCATGCCTCACAAATTTCCCATCATTCTTACATGTACGCTGATTACTTGTCATAGTTTGAAAAGATTTCTGCATGAGGATTTCAGCACTTAAATCAAGACTTTCCTAGCCCTCTTAAGCAGTGCTTAATTTGTAAAATAATGAGTGCCGGTGCCCAAAGCTCTTCTCAGAAGCCTACGGCCTGTAGGATCAAAGTTGGCGCGTGCAATACCAAAGATGCATATTCTTAAAACATATAATGGATCTTTACTCCCAACCAGACACTCCCTGCCCATTTATCTCATTCTTGCCGGTCCATGAGACGGGTTTTCCTTCTTTCTCTTCCTCGTCTTTAAGCTTTGTTTTTTTTTCCCTCCCTTATTCTTGGTTGATGTCTGTTGTGGAAAAATAAGTGCCCGTCCCCAAACAATGAGTGGGGTGGCACCGACTGATAACCACCGTCTCAAATTAAACACTGCTATGAAGTTGTTTAAACAAACAAATAATTAACCATATCTATCCAGGTTCAAAGTCTCAAGAAAAGTAGTTTTAGAATTTCCGAAAATAGCACCTCCGTTTTTAGCACCAATGAACCAATGAGAGCTTGAGAGGAAATATTGCCCGGGCTTATCTTCCAAAAAAGTGGGAAGCTCTGGGAACCGTGGCTAGGCATGAATTGGATCTAGGCAAGACTTCACTTGCACATCAAAAACTTTGCACCCACAGTCGCGAAAGCCTTGGCTTGACAACCCCTGGCTTCACTCTTGAACATCCTTATTCTCAAAGCCTATCAATGCTACCCACCCTCGGTATCTGTGCTGCCCACCTTCTTTATGCCACAAGCGGCAGAGAGCTGCAATGGACATTTTTCAGAATCCGGAGACATTGAGAGGCCTTGCAACTGCTGTTCATCTAAGGATAAAATGGGCTGATTATGATGTTGGTGGGTCCGACACCATCAGTGCAGGACTCACCGACATCTGCCACCGCGGTCTGCCTGCCGCATTACGATGCAGCGGGCGGAGGCAGCGGGCGGAGGAACAATCTGCAGCACTTCCAACGGGCTTGGTGCGTTGGAACACACCAGAATCCCTTGAATGTTGGTGGAGCCAGGCTCGGCTCTGCCATCGTGATTATGATGTCAGTATCCGACAGCCATGCCATCTCTGCCTTTCTGACATGGAAAGGTTGACAGAAAGCGACATTGGGGCCCCTAGCAAGGCCCCCTTCCTCCCTAGCCCTCCACTATAGAGCCTGGGGGCACCTAAGGTGCCCCCCTTAACATCTGCATGATACCTGCCACACGGTGCAGGGATGTTTAAAAACGTTAATTCTACAATGGAAGATAGTGCTGCGGGCCACAGCACAAGCTTCCATTGTATAATGGATGTTTCTAAGAGCCCTATGGGAGGTCGCATCCAAATCAGGTGGTTTGAACCGCCAACCTATGGTAAACCGATTCTAGACTGATACTGTGTCCGGCAGAAGCAAAACTGCCCAACATCGTAATCAGGGCCGCAGTGTAACTGGCAGCCTCCAGAAACCTTATAGAGTTGGGATTGACTGCCACCACCCACCTCGAAGTTGAGAAGACGTGAGAAGCAGGGTGAGAAAGAGATTTGGTTTGAAGTGAATGCCTGTGCGTTCTTGTGTGAGAGTGTGTGTGTGTGTCTGAACATCTGTGTGAGTAAGCCTTGGAGGGACTGAGTGTGACTGTATGTGTATGTGAACCTGAGTGAGTCTGTGTCTCTCAGTTTGTGTGTACAAGTGGGGGCAAATCTATATGCATGTGCAATTTTCTATATGCGTGTGTATGCTAGCATGTACATGTCAGCATGTAGGTGCTGGCTGGCACTGGCATAATAACTGTAATTCTTGGCATGTTGGCTGCATCCAGGGGATAATTGTGTCCACAAGTGGCAGAACGCTGGCCACTACTATTGGTGAAAATTCTTGGCATTTTGGGACTTCACTGTCCTTGATACCATGATGAATCTGTGGGTAAACCAACGCCCCTGGCATATTTGTGACAATTCATGGAATTTTGGGGACATCCATAGCTGGCAGATGCTCCTCTGGCACAAATGTAAGCCCTGGTATATTGGTAGTAAATCTTTGCAATTTGGGACCATCCTTGACAGGATGTTGTGCACCTGGGTGAAGCACGTGCCCTTAGATAATATGACAATTCTTGACACTTGATACCCACCCGAAGCAAACACTCGCCCTTAAGTATGGATGGAAAATCTTACCCTTTAGTGGCTATCAATGGCAAGACTGAGAACGAGTTACAAGGGCAAAAGAAGTAAAAACAGAATATATAGATGTGTGGCAGTTATGCATGTAAATGCACAATGGAAATTATATATTGATGTTTGACCATGGAATATGAATTTACAAAAAATTTAAAAATGGTAATTGAGGGCAGAACGTATTTTCTTTTCATTAAATTGT
This sequence comes from Lissotriton helveticus, assembly GCF_964261635.1. NCBI lineage: Eukaryota > Metazoa > Chordata > Amphibia > Caudata > Salamandridae > Lissotriton > Lissotriton helveticus. The sequence goes on from NC_136065.1 coordinate 956,736,954, forward strand.
AAACTTTCATTTGGACAAATCATTTTATTTTTCTGGAACAAAAGCATGTGCTTGAAAGCAAAATGTATATTTTCATAAACTAGCAAGCATATATTTGAAGAGAAAATGATTCAAATTCCAGATACACGGTTGAAGCTATTTTCTCTGCTGCTGTCTGAGTTGCTTGTGTGATCTGTGTAACACTTCTTCTGCTCAAGCCTGTCAGGTTTTCACATCTTGAGCGATAGCACCACTGGATGAGTCTCTATATGCTCATACACTGCTCTAGGCTGCAAGATCTGTGAATTCTTTTATTTTTCCACTCTGTCCCTTCAAATGAGCGTATGCGATATATGAGATATCATTGAGAATGCACTTACAAGGGGGTGGTGGATAAAGAAAGGAAATCAAATCTAGTATTGTAGATTGAACCTATTAAAAATGTTAGACCTCGTAAAATTGCTTGTTCTGACCTGCCTGTTTTACTGGTGTATCAAGAAAATGCTAAACCCAATAAACTTGGCAATTCATAATAAGCAGGTAGGAATCCTACTAGGGATTTGTTTCAAAAACTTTGCAATTCTTAAAGGTAATTTTAGGCATGTTCTTATTCAGGTAGCTTACTATAAGATGAATCAAATATTCAATTAAAAGGAATAACATTCAATTGTTGTTGAATCAAGCATCAAAGAACATGAGACAAGAAAAAAGAGAGAGAGAACACAGGTGTGTATATTCAAACAACATTTAGTATCACTCAAAAATTCATTTGTGTAGGGTACATAAAAAACAACAACACAATGTAACCAGAAGTAATATTGACATAAACTGTACAAAATCCTTCACAGTTTCATTTGTGAACACCTTTTAAAGAAATCTATTTCAGGCAAATTGTGGAATTTATACAAAACTAATACTGCCTCTCTTTCATTTGAGCAGAAAATAGGTGCAAAGTCGACATTTTGATCTAATTTTGACTTTGTCCTTTAGACCATCTTCAGGACGTAGAGAATGTTGATTAAAAAGACCCATTTGGTTAAGTGGAAACCTTATTAATATTTGACCGCAAAATAGATCAACTAGCGGTTGGATACCTCCAGTTTGAAGATTCGTATGTGCTGGACGTAGAGATAAATTATTTGCGGTCACTTAGTTTAAAGACCCGCGACGTTGTTCACGATCTCTCGATATGTAAACTAGTAGCGAATTCATATGTGCTGGACGTAGCACTGTGATGCGTGCGGCTGGTGAAGACTTTGCCTGGATAACGACAAACAGATTCGCTACTGGTTTACATATTGAGAGACCGTGAACAACATTGCAGGTCTTTAAATTAAGTGACTGCAAATAATTGACCACTACATTAAGCACATATGAAATTCGCTACTGGGTTACACATCAATAGAACGTGAACAATGTCGCAGGTCTGTTAACGAAGTGACAGCAAATAATTGATGTCTACGTCCAGCACATATGAATCCTCAAAACTGGAGGCATCCAACCGCTAGTTGATCTATTTTGTGGTCAAATAATAAGATTTCCAGTTAACCAAAAGGGTCTTTTTAATCAACATTCTCTATGTCCTGAAGATGGTCTAAAGGACAAAGCCAAAATTAGACCGAAACGTCGACTTTACACCTATTTTCTGTTCAAATGAAAGAGAGGCAATATTAGTTTTGTATAAATTCCACAGATTGCCTGAAATAGATTTCTTTAAAAGGCGTTCACAAATGTAACTGTGAAGGATTTTGTACAGTTTATGTCAATATCACTTCTGGACACATTGTGTTGTTGTTTTTTATGTACCCTACACCAATGAATTTTTGATTGATACTAAATTGTGTTTTAATATACACACCTGTGTTCTCTCTCTCTTTTTTCTTGTCTCATGTTCTTTGATGATTGACCCAATGGCAATTGAATGTTATTTCTTTTAATTGAATTTTTGATTTATCTTATTGTAAGCTACTTGAATAAGAACTTACCTAAAATTACATTTAAGAATTGCAAAGTTTTTGAAACAAACCCCTTGAAGGCATACCTACCTGCTTATTGTTTTACTGGTGGCTCTCTTCCAATTTTTTAAGGTATTGCGTTGAAAAGGCATAGTTTTGCTGCACTTAGTTAAAATGATGTTTGGGAAGGTCACCCTTGAACAAGTCTGGTGAAGTGTCCGCTTAGGTGCCACACTATAAAAATACTAGAATATTTCATGAGTGTTCTTCTGGTGCCAGTGGCTTTTCAGCAAACATGTGAAAAAATGTGCTGTAAAACTATCTAGATTACCCTATTTCTTTCAAAATGTCAAGGGTGAAGAGCCACCTGTGGCCAATACATCTCTGGAGACACTCCAGCTCACTCAGATCATGAGTTTCCCGCCAACATTTTTAAAAAATATTATGAGACTACAATGACACATCATCATATAAAGAAATATTCAAGTTCTCTGTCAAGTTCTTCTATTCAGTTACCTAAAATTGAACACGACCACTCAGGCAACATAAAAACGTCATCGTCAGACATATCAAACCAAATCACTTTACAACATCGAGCACAAAATAGCACATTTATTATTAAGGCATCCCTTGCTGCACTGAAGCGCCATTTTCCAACGCCTCAGGACCTTCTTAAGTAGTGTATGGAGCAGCTCAAAGACAAAAGGTAAATTATGTGCAAAGAACATATGTTCACATGCCAGCACAACTAATTAGGAGGTACTGTACCATGCGTGGGCTCTGTTGTATCAGACTGTTGTGCGTAATTTCAACTGTTGAAGTAAATGTGGGTGACAGGGTATACGGGCAGGCTGGCTTTAGGGGAACGCTGGTCCCCAGTGCTTCGGCCTTTTGCGTGCTCTTGAACGTGAAATCCAATGAGCAAACCATATGTGCTGCATATTCAAATCCATGCAGATAATCTTATGTAATCCCGCGTCATCCCTGGTGTGTAGGCTGAAAGACAGAGATATTCAACGTACACAAAACTATCCTTCAGATGTGGGGTCAGAACAGTGCTTGCACCGGTCGGACTAGCGCCAGGGGCACCAGTAAACTGGGGGCGCCTCCATGAACAAAGCAATGGTCACTGGTGGAGCCAAACTCCGTCCAGTGATGGACCAGGGCTTAATTATTAAGAACGCTGACTTGACACTTTAACTACAAGGCAGGTGATGAGATGAGACCGTGTGGGCTCGTGCACCTGTGATCACGCCCATGCCGTCATCGCCTCCGCTAATTAGAGGACAAGTACAAGGTGTGGAAGGCCATTGGTGGCCTGATCAGCAAGTGAGCGCTCAGCGGCCGGATGTGAACTCCTGCTGGGCCAGCTGTTGCTTTCTATGTTCCGGTCTGTCTGCGGTGGAATGTGCATTGGTCTACCCATGACGACATGACCTTGACAGCAAGACTTCTTTGCTAATTAGCTCCCTGCGGGCGGTTTTAGTGTCCCTCCGGTGCAGCGCCATTCACAAACAGACCAGGGAGACGCGGCTTCGACTGAAGCGCGCGGAGCAGCGCGCGGGGGCTGACGGCTCGCGCCGCTCGTAATAAAGACATACGTATGTACAAGCAATGCACCCACAGTGAATAACATCTGACTTGACATATGCTGCAATGCACGCGCTGGCATCATTCCCTCATGCGATCCCACGCATACTGCCACACGCGCAGTTCAGCAAATATAAACCACATATAAGAATCATTTGCACATGAAGGTTCATCTCAGAGCTTTGAAGCCTTTCAAAAGCCAATGGGTCAGGATTAGGCTGTTTGTTTATGAAGTAGGCTTCCCAGAAGACCATCTGCCAGCCATTAGATTCATTTTCATGCGGTGGGTTTACATCTGTCGCGCGCGCAGGGCTGTTCTCTGTGGATGTGGTGTAGAAAGGATGCTTCCAGAGGAACGTTCTGTACCAGTACCTTCTGTTGTCGTGAACGTCCCAACCACACTCAGTGCGCGGCCGGTCACTATTGTTTATGGGAATAATAATAACTAACGCACGCAGTATGCGCTGCGTGCTTTCTTCATCTCACGAGGCACGGCACCCAACATTCCTTAGGAAGCATTTCGGTCAATAGCCACACCAGGGATTCACCAGGCAGTATAGTTTGGAACATTTTTACAGAAACACAAACTTTCAACAAGATATACTTTGGAAACATACCTCTGTGAAGTGAGGCTGCTGGCTAGCGCCTGGGTAGCAGAGCGCGGCTTTGAGTCGGCTGTCCCCTCAGTCCAACAGCTGGTTTCTCGTTGCGGTTCCGGTCTGGGATCCCGAGCACCTTTCCCAGCGAGCGGGAGAGCTGTGAGCAGCGCGGTTCTGTGCGGGAGCCCGAGCCTGTGGTCTGTGCGAAGCGCTGTGAGACGAGGCGGGGTCCAGAGGAGGGGGCTGGTAGAGGCGAGAGAGGACCTCGGAAGGAATGGCAACGCGTGTGCTGCTCATGAAGCTGTGCACATATGACACGCTTCATTTTCAAACTATTGATTTGGGTGGACGTCTTTTTTATTTCTTTGAAACAAATGAAAAGGAATTCCAATACATGTTGCAGGAAAATTACTTCAAAGATTTATTTTAGCGCCTTTGAAAACAACTTCAATAGACCATGAAATGTTAGTTTTTACAATGTTCCATTTTATGAAATATGGTTGAATTTTGTGCACGATATACTACACGAATCGTTGCTTGCAGAATGTGCAGAGTGAGTGAATATAACAGGCTGTGAACAAAAATAATAGAAATTATTCAGGATAAACTCAGGACTCACGATCCCCACGTCGCACCTGCCGCACAACGTTCAAAGAACGAAGTATATCACAAAAGCAGGACCTGCAATCTCTGACAACCCGTCACCAAGCTGTTGATAAACTAGCCCACATAGTACCGACAGGGTTGTGTTTCTGATTGGAATTATTCTGTGGCCCCCCTCCCCCAAATACCACAGACCGTGAGTCTGAAATGGGAAATCGCTACATTCAGCACTGGACAGCTCCCCGTGAGAGATTATACCGCTCACTATAAAGCAAGAATAAATCACCGGATGTGCCACGGTTTAGACAGTTGAAATCGTCAACACCGTGTTTTCCACCAATAAATTATCCCCTGTCAAAAGAAAATAAAGATTATATGTTATAAATTGGGGAGAACCTCATTGGAGATGGCCTATATTAAAGCATGGCGACTATTTTCAGACTTTCCACAGACATTTTCAAATTGAAGGACAGTATTGCAGATCACTAAGTGTGGCTCGCTCTCATCATTTACTATGCGAACGTGCAGACAGCAGGCGGTGCAGGATGGGTGTAAAGAGTGCAGCCGTGTACCTGCACTGGAGAAGTGAACGGATCCTCGTGAGATCTTTAAATTAGGCATTTACCACGCCAAACTTGAATAGTTGATTAAGGAATGGACGAATCAGAAACTCTGATTTGCGTATGTAAAAGAGGCAGCCAAAGAGTGGAGAAGGGCAGCTAGAGTACATGACAGACAGATGTACAGTGAAGCCAGGTCTACCAAATGACTGCCAATCAGGACATAATTCCTGAAAAAAGAAGTGGGGGGGACGCCGTCACCGGAAGTGACGTCACGACAGGAAGTGACGCCACGAAAGGTGGCTTTCACCATCAGGCTCATTGCCTCCTCTCGCTCACCTCTTAGATGCGATTGCATCTGAGAAGCCAGCGCGTGAGCAGCATGCTGTGAGCTCCGATCTCGTCCCAGAGAGGCCAAAGAGTGAAGTCTAGCTGTTTGGCAGGGGGGACGGCGTCCACCTGGGAAAATAAGTGGGGGGACGCCATCCACCCGCGTGGTACCCCGACTCGAGCCCTGGTGCCGATGGACAAAAATGGAGAACATGAACCGCTACATTTTCTCCACTCATGACTACCACCGGCTGCCAAAATTCTGGACTGGAAAGGAAAATCAGCTCGGGAAAAATGTTCAAATCAGCCCCACACTGTGGGCAATCATAACTACAATGGAGACACACGGGCTGTGGATATGTATAGGTATCTCGTCAAGTTCAGTAGGCAGATACTAGTATACAGGCTACTGGGGAAGTGCCAGTGATACAATGTCCAGTCCGACTCTGGGCGTAAATCTATTATTTTACTAGGCTTTTAGTGCGAGGTTAGAGCAGGGTCTACCGCCAGTTGTAGTCTTGCGGATCCATGGGACGGTAGCCAAGGCCAGATGGGTGAAGCAGAGGTCCTTTGCGGTGCATGGAATGCGAGGTGTGGTTGAGGTAAGCAGGCCCCACGTCTTGTAGGTCTTTTTAGGATTATATGAGGAGCTTGAAGGTGATTCTTTAGTTGCCTGGTAGCTAGTGGAGGTCTCTCAGGTGGCCGGTGATGTGGCTGTGGCAGGGAATATTAGGGATGAGTCTAGTGGATGCCTTCTAAATGTTCTGTAGTTTATTGAGGAGTTTCTGGGTGATGCCAGCGTAGAGTGATTTACCGTAGTCGATTCTGTTGCTGATGAGTGTGTGGGTGACCGTCTTTCTGGACTCAGTGGGGATCCACTTGAAGATCTTTCTGAGCAGGCATAACGTGGAAGTAGGTTGATGAGATGGCGTGGCTCTGGCGGTTCATGGTGAGCGAGGATTCTGGATGATGCTGAGGTTTTGTGCGTGGTTAGTGGGCTTGGGAGGGGTTCCCAGTGCTGCGGGCCACCAGGAGTCAACACTGGCAGAGGAGGTGAAGCCCATGATAAGGACTTCGGTCTTCTCTGAGTTGAGCTTGAGGCAGCTGTTCCTCATCCAGATGGCGATAGCTTTCATCCAAATGTGGAAATTGTTCTTGGCGACTGTGGGTTCATTGGTTAGGGAAAGAATCAGCTGGGTGTTGTTGGCGTAGGACACAATGTTGAGTCTGTGGTTCTTAACGATGACTGCGAGCGAATCCATGTAGATGTGATGAGAGTGGGGCTCAAGAAGGAACCCTGAGGCACTCCGCAGCTGATCTTTGTAGGTTCTGAGTGGAATGGTGGCAGTCTGACTCTCTGTGTTCGGCCAGTGTGGAAGGAGCAGATCAATTCCAGGGCTTTGTCGTGGATGCCGGCATTGTGGAGAATTGTGCATAGTGTGCAGGGAGAGACGGTATTGATGGTGCCTGAGAGGTCCAGGAGGAGGAGGGCTGCAGAGTGTGTAGAATGTGCACTGTGAGTGAATATATCAGGTTGTGACAAAAAATAATAGAAATTATTCTTGCTAAACTCTCAAGACGCGATCTTTACATCACACCTGCTGCACAATGTTCAAAGAATGAAGCATATCAGAAAAACAGGATTTGTAATCTCTGACAACTCTTCGACATGCTGTTGATAAACCAGTCCAGAGTACCGCCAAAGTTGTGTTTCTGACTGGAATTATTCCGTTGCTTCACTCTTCCAAATTACAACAGACTGTAAATCTGAAATGGGAATTGGCTACATTCAGCTCTGGACAGATCCCCATGAGAGATTTTAGCGCTCACTATAAAGCAAGAATAAATCCCCGGATGTGCCACGGTTTAGACATCTCAAATCCTCAACACTGGGTTATTCACCAATAAATTATCTCCTGCCAAAAGAAAAGAAAGATTATGTGTTATAGCCTTATAGCCCGCCGTAAAAGGCTATACCGGCTATTAAAGGCCCTCTCCAGCGTTAAAGGCCCCGAGCCGAAGGCGAGGGCCTTTAACAAGGGAGAGGGCCTTTAATAGCCGGTATAGCCCGACTACGAAGGGCTATAAGGCTATTAGAACATTCTGCCACTAGAGGGCAGAATGTTCTAACAAAAAAAACAAAGCCTTATGGGAGCGTGAGGGGATTGGAATCTCCTCAGGCTCCCTGAAGCCTTTGTTCAGAGCCAGAGCAGTGAACAAAGAAGCATTGGAATGTTGGAGCTCCAGGCTTATACCAGCCATTATAAGCCCGGAGCACTCCATTGTTTTCAATGGAGCTCCCAACATTCCAATGTTCTAATATAAATTAGAGAGAACCTCATTGGAGATGGCCTATATTAAAAAATGGCTATTTTCAGACCTTTCACAGACATATTCAAATTGAAAGAAAGAGTTCCAGGTCACAAAGTGTGGCTCTCTCTCATCATTTATTATGGTAAAGTGCAGACAGCAGGCGGTGCAGGATGGGTGTAAAGAGTGCAGCCATGTACCGGCACTGTAGATGTCCTGGGTCTGGTGAATTCTTTGACCACAATGAAAAGTTCTTTACTGTTGAGTTTGTTGACATTGAGTCTTTCTTGTAAGGCCACTTTCTTCATTTCCCTAAAAAGGTGGTGGTGTGCGGTGACAGTGGTATTGAAGGTTGAGTGATCTTCCAGGGTATTGCTGCTCCTCCATCTCTTCTTGAGCCTTCTAAAAGTGCGTCTGGACTCATAAGGGATGGGAGAGAACCAGCTGACTATCTTGGAGTGTCGCTTGCTTGGGTCTTTCTTCAGGAGGGCCAAACTAGTGGACCAGTGAGGGTCAGGGGCAACAGCTACCAGGCAGAGCTGTGCCTGGAAGGGAGCAGTTCACTTACAACGTCAGTGGTATTGCTCCCTCTCACCATGCAGTAGCCACCTTTAAGTAGCCTGAGGGGCAGGGCTGGACAGCTGGGAGGTGGGAAAGTGATGCTGGAGGGGGGCTGGGCCACGGGGATGAGCATTGGCTGGGAAAACAGTGAGAAAGGCGCAGAAGTTCAAAGTGAAGCATGAGAAAGAAAGTGACAGAATGGACGACAAATATGAAAAATGAAGATGAGCAAAAAGGAAAGAATAAGGAAAAAATGAAAGGAAAATGGAAAGAAATTTTAAGATAGAAAGAGACAGACAGCAGAGCAGCAGCAGAGAAGAGAATCTCCCCACTAGATCACCAGCGAGGGCCTCAAACTAGTGGACTAGCGAGGGTCAGGGGCAGCAGCTACCAGGCTGAGCTGTGCACAGAAGGGAGCAGTTCACTGGCAAGGTTCAGAAAGTTAAAAAAGCCTCTTATGAAGTTTAGACTACATTTCAAAGTTGTTCAGTCAAAGATTACTGTCCGTGGACTATTGCATTTGGGTAGGAAGAAGAGGGGTGATCCTGTTCCCAGGAAGGGCCTAGAAAGATGATTGGACGTGAGTAGGAGAAGATGCAACATCATTTTTGACTGTTTATTATGGTACGTTCTCCTAGAGTATCCCCCAAACACTCTGCCATTTACCCCTGCCAAGCCATATACTGATTCAAATTTGCACTTGCCCAGAACTTATTTCTGGTTGCTATTGCTACTTCGCATTCCCTTGCCTTATCACTTATCCCTTATTGCCTCTCTTTCTGAGAAGTTTTGCTGTGATTAATTACTGATTATTGAATATATTTGAGCTTTTTGCTTGATCTCTCTACCATTCAAATTTGAACTCTATATGGGTTCCTACTGACACCTTTTTGCCCCGTTCTTAGAATAGGGACTCTCTTCCTTTATAGAACATGCTTAACACATGTATTAAAAGTTGAACTAACCATTGCTTTATATCAAATTCTGTGAATGGTTGATTATTGAAACTAATACGAATAAAATGTATGACTTTGATTAAAGATGATTTACTAAATTTGAATACTAAAACCCTTAACAAAACTTCAATTAACTCTCAATATTGGCTGAACTTTAGATATAAATTGTGATTACTTTTTATGTGATGATTTGGCGTGGCCAAGACGTGGCTCTTTTCTGCGTGATCTCCATGACCACCTATGAGTCGCTGTATGGACATCCTGGTCTCTGATCTCTTTGCTAAAGCGCCGGGACACCCTCTGGGGTAGCCGTGCGCTATAAAAGAGTGTGCACATAACATAACATTTGCTTCTGATCTTCTCAAATACAACAGTACAGTGTGAATCAGTCCTGTGTGTGATGGTAAACCAAGTTTCTTTAAACTGATTCCTGCTCCAGCCCCTTCATTGTTCCTCTCTCAAGGGAACTAGCAGGAACCAAGCTGACCACATAAATGTATCACCCTGAATGTAAACATTCATGATGTACTAGTATTTGTATGCACATGTTGTACTATGTTCATCTTGAAAAATATGGAACTAGTTCTCTTGAGTAATCTGTGTGCTAGTGGAGGGGAACTCATAGAGGGCTGAAAGGCAGAAGCTCAGTAGAGGTGAAGGGTGGTGACAGACTCTGAGTGCTGGCAGAGTGGGTCTAAGCACCGGAAGAGTGGGTCTGAAGTACTGTCTGAGGGCCAGATGAGGGTGTATTACCACTGGCAGCGTATCTGGTGGTTGCTGTGGACTAGCATATGGCAGGTTGTAGTTGAGCTTATGTTATCTGAGGCCTGGTTGATGTTCTTTAAGGATTGTCTGTGATCAGTTGGAGCTAGGAGATGGTCTGTGACATCTTGTGTTAATGTGAATGACAGCTAAGAGCCCATATGAGTCTGAAGATGATCTGTGAGGATAGTTGAGTCTGACTGAGGTTGAATAATTGAGAGCTCAGGGAATTGCTTGGGCCAGTAAAAGTCTAGGCTGCTTGATGTCCGATGGACGGGCTCTTTGGAATGACTGTGTAATTTCAGGGGTGTCAGAGGGCCCAGAAAGAGGCCCCTGTTTCATAATCATGAAAAGGTCCGGTATCACACTCTCCTGCATACACTGGTGCAGGCAGGAGGACCTCGAAATATGTTTCTGCTCCCATCACCTCTTATGGACAGATTGGCTCAGTAGCAGGCCTCAAAGCAATGTCCTATTACGTATGGTAATCCTCATTACTCCGGGTCCCGTAGTCCTCGACACCTTCACTACTAATGAGATGGATCCATCTCCTGACAGAAAAAAAGAAAAGAAGGAATGCTGGACCTACCCCCACCCTTCCCCCCCTCCCGCCGGGAGTACAAAAGGGTACAGGTCCCAGCATTCCCTCTGAAATACCAAGCCCAAAGATGAAGGCCGGCACAAAGGGAGGGAGGGAGGGAAGTCATGAAGGTGTCGAGGACTACGGGACCCGGAGTAATGAGGATTACCATACGTAATAGGACATTACCCCCAGGTCCCTCCGTCCTCGACACCTTCACTACTAATGAGACATACCAAAGCCGCAACCCGGCGTTCATTCCAAAGAAAAATACACAACAAACCACCAGGACAACAAAGAAATCCAGAGATTTATTGGAGACAAAGAAATCAAGGGCAAACACAACCCAACACCCCCAAAGCAAAACCACCCTCCTCACCCAGCAAATTGGGAAGGCGATAATGCCGGATGAAAGTATTGGGAGAAGCCCAAGTGGCCGCCCTACAAATTTCAGACAGAGAAACACCCTGAACCTCAGCCCAAGAAGCAGCCACCCCCCTGGTAGAACGACCCTGAACACCCACCGGAGTAGGGGAACCAGAAAGGGAGTAGGCCAAAGAAATGACCTGCTTCAGCCAGCGATCAATCGAGACAGAGGAAGCCCTACGCCCCCGGGTAGCAGCCCCAAAGGAGACAAAAAGGGAATCAGAAACCTGAAATTCAGCCGTGCGCTCCAGATACACCTGAAGAGCCCGGCACACATCCAGCAAGGACCAACAAGTTCCCCCCGGGGAATCAAAACCAGGGCCCAAAGCGGGCAAGACCAACTCCTGGGCCCGGTGAAACTGAGAAGCGACCTTAGGCACGAAGGAGGAATCAAGGCGAAGAACCACCCCACCCTCCGAAAAGGACAAGAATGGCTCACGCGCCATCAGGGCCCCCAACTCACCAAGGCGGCGAGCAGAGGTGATGGCCACCAGAAAAACCACCTTCAAAGTAACAAACTTCAAGACCACGTCCGACAAGGGCTCAAAAGGAGGATCAAGCAAAGCCCTAAGGACCAAAGGCAAATCCCACAAGGGAAAGGAAGGTCGGGACACAGGACGAGAAAGGGAAAACCCATGCAGAAGACGAGAAACCAAGTCCTCATCATCCGAAAGGGCACCCCACGGAGCACGAAACGCCCGCACAGCAGCCCACTGAGCCCGCAAAGTGGACACAGCCCAACCCTTCTCGAAACCGTCCCACAAAAACGGAAGCACTGCCTGTAAGGGACATAGCAAAAGGGAAAGGTCCAACCCCGCACACCAACGACTGAAATTACCCCAATGACGGTAATAAGACCGAAGGGTAGAAGGCCTACGGGAACTCTGAAGAGCCACCGCTAAATGCTCAGGGAAGCCACGTCGCCGCCACACCCCTGCCTCTCAACCTCCACACCGACAGCAGCAACCGGAGAAGAGACAGGGATGGAGACGAAGGCAGGGGAGACGGGGACAGGGGGAGAAACCAAGGGCCCGGACCGCCAGCAGACGAACCGTCGGAAACCAAGACCTCCGAGGCCAAAAGGGCAGGACCACAACCACCTCCCGAGACTCCAGCCACAGGCGCGCCAGAAACGGAGTAATCAGCGCCAGAGGAGGAAAGGCATAAAGCAGGCGAGACGGCCAAGGAACCGACAGGGCATCCACCCCCCAACAACCCACCTGCCGAAACCGGGAGCAGAAGCGAGGCAACTGCGCATTCAGCCGGGAGGCAAAGAGGTCCAGAAAGGGACGCCCAAACCTCTCGCACACAAGCCGAAACGCAGCCCGGGTGAGAGACAACTCCAACGACCCCGGAAAGCAGGGACTCAGGGCATCCGCCACAAAGTTGTCCACTCCCCGAATGTGAATCGCCGTCAGAGACAGAAGGTGACCCTCCACCCAACAGAACAGGGGAACCACCACAGCATTCAGGGAGGCCGAACGGACCCCACCTTGATGGTTCAGATACGCCACGGTCACCGCATTGTCCGACCGAACCAAAACGTTGCGACCCAGAAGCAGGGACCGAAACCCCATCACAGCTCGACAAACAGCCGACAGCTCCCGCCAATTGGAGGAATGACGATACTCCAGAACAGACCAGCGACCCTGAAGGGACCGAGACCCCAAAGTCGCCCCCCAACCCAGAGAGCTGGCATCCGTCGTCAAGACCAGAGAAGGGGAAGGCTGCAGAGGGAGACCCCGGGACAGATGCAACTGCGTGGACCACCAAAGAAGAGTCGGGAGAACCACAGGAGAAACCGACAGCTGGAGCTCCAGATTCCCAGACACAGGATTCCAGTGGGACAGAAGATAACCCCACAGAGGGCGCAGATGGAACCAAGCCCAAGCCACCGTAAAAACCGTTGCCGCCATCAGACCCAGAAGCCTCAACCAGAGGCGCACCGGAAAACAACCCCCCACCTGAAACAGCCGGGCCAGAGACACCAGGGTCCGGATACGAGGGACAGGCAGGAACACACGGTTGAGGTTCGTACGAAACCGGGCCCCAATGAACACCAAGTCCTGAGACGGGGACAACTGACACTTCGGGAAGTTGATCAGAAACCCGTGCTGACTCAATGCAGACCAACTCCCTGGCCTCCAACAACAGGTCCCGGGACGGAGCATGGATTAACCAATCGTCCAGGTAGGGATACACCATCACCCCCTGGAGATGAATCCAAGCGACCAAAGGAGCCACCACCTTCGTAAAGACCCTCGGGGCAGACCTCAGACCGAAGGGCAACACACGGAACTGGAAGTGACGCCCCTGAACACAAAACCGCAGGAAGCGACGGGACCGAGAATGCACCGGGACCAGGGTACACATGAAGTGACCTGGAAGCACCAAAGGAATCACCCGCTGCAGAGTCTCCATGCGAAAGGGAATTTTTAGAACCCACCGGTTAATAACTCTCAAATCCAGAACCAGGCGGTAACTCCCCGTAACCTTGGGTACAAGAAAGATCAGGGAATAAAAGCCCGACCCCACCTCCTCCGGAGGAACCTCCTGAATGGCCCCCTTTAGAAGAAGAGCCTCCACCCCTTGAGAGAGATGACCCCTTATGGACCGGCAAGGGAGTTGGGCGGACACCGGAGTCCGGAGGGGGAACAGAGAACTCCACCACATAACCCTCGCGCAGGACGTCCAACACCCAAGCGTCTGAACGGGACTGAACCCAGGCATCCAGGAAGAAGCGCAGCCGCCCTCCTACCAACAACCCAGGAACCACAGCCAAAGAGTCAGGAACGAGGCTTAGCAGGGGGAGGGGACCTAGCCTTACAATCCCGACCCCGACCAGAAGCAAACCTTCCCTGGCCCTTCCGAAACTGCCTACGAGAGGAAGGGCGGAAGAGAGGCTTAGGCTTAAAGGGAGTAGGAGCAGCAGGAGAAGCCTTAAAAGAAGAAGAGTGCTTCTTTTCCTTAAACAGATTGTGCAACTTGTCCTCCAACCCCCCCCCCCAAACAGCATAGAACCCTGGAAGGGCAAACGCAAAGCACAAGCCTTCTGCGCAGAGTCAGTCTTCCAGTCTTTCAGCACAAGACTGCGGCGAGCCACCACACAAGCACCACCAGAGAGGGCAGCCACCCGCACCACGTCAAAAGAGACGTCAGAAAGAAGCTCCACCTGCCGCTCAATCTGGCCAAGAAGAGTAGAACAGTCCGTGGCATCATCCATTGACCGATAGAGGGACTTAATGTCAGAAATCAGAGATTGTGATACATAAGTACCATAAACACCAGCCCTCAAGGCCAGATGGGAGCCAGCATACACCTTCTTGTCCACAGGGTCCTTCAGGACAGCGTCCTCCGACAAGGAAGTGCGACCCACCAAACTAGCCACAAAGGAGTCAATGGGGATCGAGTCCGGGAGCTCCGTAGCCATATCCTGCAGGGGGGTAAAGGCGGGCCATAAACCGGGGAACTAGAATACGATCCGGATCAGCCCACTCTCGCCTCAGAACATCCTTAATAAAGGGGTGCACCGGGACATCCACCGTGGCAGAACTCTGGAACTGCCGCAGCAAAGAACCACCAGACGTACTGGGAGTCGCCACCTCCGCGAAACCCAAGATCTCCTTGACATGCTGTAGAATCTCAGGCAGAGCGTCCTTGTCAATATACTTCCCCTTGAGATCAGAATCCCCAGCCACCGCCGACTCATCAGCAGAGGAATCAGACGACACAGGAGCAGAGGCCGCCCCCTTGCCACGAGCCCTGGCAGCATCCATCTCAGTGATGGTCTCACGAATCAAGCGCTTCAAGCGCGCATCATCACCCCCACCATGACGCCGGGACCTGGCAGGAGAAGGAGAGCGTGAGGAACTGGAGGAAGAAGAAGAAGACCTCTCCCTATGGCGCCTCTTCCTCGAACTTTTGCCCATCCTCAAACTCGTAGAAAACACCCACAGGAAGCAAGAACAAGCACAAAGCAGCAGAAGAACCAAAAACCGCTATGCGGTACTCACCACTGCCCCGAGATTTAAACCTCGAAAAAACCGCCGGGACAGCAGCGCCTGACCCCGTCAGGATGGAAGCCAGGCACCGAAAACCGGAAGTCAGCACCCTGCGGCAGCCAATCCGGTATCACACAGGAGTCCACACCCCCCAGTAAGCCCGGCAGACCAGGAGGGGCAGCCATTGGGCGAGCGCAGAGCCCACGCGGGACCAAGACACCATGCGCAGCCACCAGAAGCGCGATCAGCCCCCCGCCACTCCCCACAAGCCAGGCAGGGGGGGAGAGGCCCAGGAAATCCAGAAGCAAACAATCCGAAAGTAAGTCCAGCGCGGGAGCGTCTTCAAGCTCCTCGCGCTTCCAATCCATCTGTCAGAATGACAGAAAAAAAGAACAGAGGGAATGCTGGGACCTGTACCCTTTTGTACTCCCGGCAGGAGGGTGGGAAAAGGTGGGGGTAGGTCCAGTATTCCTTCTTTTCTTTTTTTCTGTCAGGAGATGGATCCATCTCATTAGTAGTGAAGGTGTCGAGGACGGAGGGACCTGGGGGTAATATACCTCACTGCATACACTGTTGTGATCAGTAGCCCCTCGCAATATGTCCCCTATCCTCATGCTTAGCTTTATTATGCCCATCCTGATGCTCTATTATTAGTGACATAAGCTTACATTGACGTTACTTGTGCTGTGGGTGTGAGGAAATCTTACACCTCTGTTGTGCATGTTCTGTGTTTGGGGTAAACGTAGCACTCTGCCCTCACCTACAGACTGAGAAAGGAAGTTCCCCATTGGAATGAAGGTATTTTCCTTTACTCACTTGTGGATTTACCATTATTCCTTCAGCCAATTTCACTACTGATGCTGCCTGCTCCCATTACCTATAAACCCCTCAAGATTATGATCCTTATTATATGTTACCAAGGAACAGCAAAAAACAGTGTGAGAGGGCATGGTGAAGTAGAAGAGCAGAACTTAAAGGGAGCATGGTTAGTAGTAACTAATTGCCCCTTAGCACTTAGTCTGACTCCATCTTCATTGTCCATGTGTGTGAACATATATCAAGCTGTCTTCGCTATGGCCACTAAAAACAGAACACAAGTAGCCTGTGCAAAGGTCACTTTTTAAAATGTATGCTCCACCACTGGCAGCCTCCACTCATATGTACCATCACAATGTCATCCTTGGCCATGTTATGCCCTTCTAAACATTACAACACAAATACCCAAGATAGAAGCTGTGTAATTAAATCATTGTCATTGGTGGAAGTGTTTTATTTTGTTTAAACTCCTGGTTTCCATTTGTCAGTAATGGAAATAGTTAAATATATTTTTAGACCTGGTGGTAGTGTTTCCCTAAACTTTTTTCTTTTTCTTCATGGGTTATGCTGATTATCTGGGCATTTTCACACTGTAATGTAGTGTGAAAATGTGCATGCTCTTCCTACACATGTTAGGAAGTGATGCTTACCTAATGTTTTCTAACATGTCTCAAGCTATTTCATGTCTGTGTGTGCACATTGGCACTTATGCTCGGGTTGGCCTTACTAAATCATTGGCCAATTCTGAGGCTACCTTTCACTAACACTAGAGCACCCCTAAGGTAATATTGGGGGGGTGGGGGGAGCAAGTGATAGGTGAAAGCCAGGGCAGGTACACGTGTGTTACTTGCCCAGGTAGTGAAGAACCCCATGTGTGTTTTCACTATCAATGAGTGTTGCTCTCCCCATAGCTTAACCAGGGGTAATGGCTGAGATTACTTTAAGCTGCAGTGGTGGTTTACATTGGAGGAGCCTCATGGTGTTTGCTATCTTTGGATTCACAATATCAAATCAAAGTGGATTTGTCATTAGTAGCTTAGATATGCCACTTCTAGAAAATGGGCATTTCTCTGCGCTAAACTCTTTTGTGTGCCTTTTAGCTTGACTTCAGTCCACAAATAGTCAGGGGGAGCATATTTGTGCATTCTCCAGAAAAATCCATAAGCAGTGGGCATGCAACTAGAATGACAGACCTCTGCCATTTGAGGGCTTGGATGGATAAATTGAGGGGAGAGATTTTGACACTTTGCCTCTGGAAAGCGAGATCATGGCCCAACTAAAGATTAAGATCTGCATTCCAAGGACTCATCGCAGACAGGACTGACATTTAGGGGAGATGTGTGGTTCAAAGGGAACCCTCTGAACTACTACACTACAGTATGACCACTGGTTCCATACTTCAGCAGGGCAGAGATGCACTTGTGGGGACATATGACCAGACATCCTGCACTGTGTAGTGCCCACCTCCAGAGGAATCTGTTGTGCACAAGGAGGAGACTGCCATTTGAAGGGAACATGCACCCTTCCTGAATAGTGGCTGGCCTGGGCTGACTACCTACTGCTGTGTGGCACCCTGAAGTGTGCTCTCAAAGGGCTTGTTGGCTTGCCCCCTGTTCTTTGTGGTGGCCTCCCATGGGGGACCTACACTGTCTACGTGCTTCACCTGGAGGGCTGTGCCCTCCAAAGCACCTACTTTGTCTGCCGGATCCTGACTACAGCACGGTATGGGCGTGGAACTAAGTATTGGAGACTGAATTGCCTTGTGCGGACCCCCCAAACTGTGCCTGCATTTAAGGAGTGTGGGCCCTGCATAGTGGGGCCTCAACATACATAAGCCTCTCATTGGCAGTAAGCAGATTCACTGGTTGCGGGACTCCGTGTCACATCTTTCTCGTGTGACATGCCGACTGCATGCTCATTGCATGCGGTTTCTGATTCACAGGTTGGACCCTCAGAGGGAATGTGCATCAACAGTAGTGCTTCATTCTACCTCATATGGTACTACTGAACTGTTGTGACTGTGTATGTGTGTGACCAGATATCCTGGTGTGACTTGTATCCTAATGTACCTGATGTTGTGCCTCATTCCAGGGAGGTACAATTAACCCAACCATCCATTGGTTGTAACCATACTGTCTGGTGCGACTCGTGTCATCGCGCATCAAATGTAATGCCTCATTCCAGGGAGATACGGCAAACCAGACTGTGGGCTGATTGTAACCAGATTATCCTACAGTGACGAGTACGTATGTGTGCTAGCGTTCTTCACACTGACTTGCCTATATCCTTTGCACCACTTTACGGTGCTGTGTGAGTATGGGAGAGCATGCTGCATGCCCAGAAATATGTCATGTTGTGTTAATTAATGTGTACGTTGAATATAACCTTTTATTTACATACACCACATCTGGAGTCTCTTTTGTGATACTCAGTGTATTTATTATGTGAGAGTCCTGTGCCAATGCTTTACACATTGTCTCTGTGATAAGCCTGAGTGCCAAGTTACCCAAAGATGAGCGCAGGTTATAAAGGGAGTGTAATCACCTAGCTCTGACAGGAGTGGTAGGTTCTGTCTGGATTGGGCACTGCCTCAGTAAAATAGAAATTACCAGTTTCACCACATATTATTAACCATGGTCTTGATTCAGTTGATGGGTTATCTGTAGGGGTGTGTGAAATGTATGTTTTCAAACCTGTCATTTAGCACAATTTTGATGCATGGGCACACTTTGCAGTAATATATAACGCAAAAAACACAAGTGCTGTGAACAATAGCCGCTTGCGTTTGTTAAAGTCAAAACACAACACAAGAAAAATCTCCCCAAATTTTAGAACAATATATTAACTATTACTATATGAAATGGACACCAAAACAACAAAAATCAAAAAGCGGGAACGTGAGAAAAGAATTTTTACATTTTAAAGAAAATACCACCAAAAACGCAGTTGCGGTAGACAAAGACCTAGTTGGAATTTGAGGCTGACTACAATGGAGCACTGGTCAGATGCAGAAAAGGAGGTTGACCCAGTTGGAAGTTAAACATTGGGACTTAGACCCAAAAATAAATGTCAAAAGCTTCCCCAGCTGGGCAACACAGCCAACTATATCTGATGAGGATGCCCCGAAGTTGGATGGTCTTCCTACAAGGTTCTGGTGAAGCTATTGGCTTTTGACGGGAAATCTCAAAGAGTGAAAAATTTGAATTTTGCACCCAAGGATGGTCCATCTCTGGTCATAAACTTCTGGCATCTTCACCCAATCAAGAATATTTCATTCATACTTGGGGCCAGATGTACGACCCACCAATTTGCGAGTCTCAAATTGCATTGCATTTGCGACTCGCAAATTGGCATGCGCAACAGTGTGGGTGACACTGTATGCGATTCCCAATGGGGTCGCAAATTGCATGCCTAATGCAAATTAATGAGGCTGTCGCAACTTGTGACCTCATTGGGAATGGCTGGCTCTCATAAGGATGGTGGCCTGCTGGGGTCAACAGACCTCCATGTCTGGGACTGCTTTTAAATAAAGCAGTTTTTCTTTTTAAATGCAGCCTGTTTTCCTGAACGGAAAATGGGATGCATATAAAAATACAAATTAAACTTTTCAGTTTAATTTTTTAAGGGCAGGCAGTGGTTCCTTGGACTATTGCCTGCCCTTAAAAAATATTTTGAGAGCCACTCACAAAGGGGAAGGGGTACCTTGGGGACCCCTTACCATTTGCGAGTGTTAAAAATGACTATTCTAACTCCAGTGAGTGCAACAGTTGGGCAAGTGTTGGATAGTGTAGTGGTAAAAATTACAATTCTAACTCCAGTGAGTCCAACAGTAGGGTAAGTGTTGGATAGTGTAACGGTACTATGCGTTGTAATGGTATGCATTGTAATGACTTGCGATGTAATACCTGCGTTGTAGTGACATGCATTGTAATGACATGCGTTGTAGTGACATGCAATGTAATGGCTGCGTTGTAATGACATGCTATCTAAAGGATGTTGCGATGTAATGAGTGCTATGTAAAGGTAGTGCGATGTAATGACTGTGTCGTAAAGGTTGTTTCCCATCCTACATAGCTTCAGGAGTTGCTATTAGGAAGGGATGCCCTTGGAAAGCCCCTTCCTAATAGCGAGTGGCTAATCCTATTTTGAGAGTCGTAAATTGATTTATGACTTGCAAAATAGGATTAGTACATGGGTCACATGTTTATTGCGGTCGCAAACAGGTCTAAACCCCATTTGCACCCGAAGAGAACGTTAGTACATCTGTTCTTACCCTTTTGGTTTCCTTTTGGGCCAACACCATGAGTGGATCTGTTCTCACATCTGTTCTCACCACCAATATTTCTCCCTTAGTCACTTATTTGTAGCTCTGAGTCCTTCAGCGGGGCAAGGCTGCAGGCTTTAGCCAAAAGGGGCTCCACATGACAGGAAACCTTGTCTGCAGGGTCACCCTGAATTGAATTTACTGCTGTGGAAAATCTGAGAGTGAGAGAAAATGGAATATTCAGCCCAGCAGCAACTTTCTTTGATCGGATTGAGTTGGCAGGGTTGTCCCAGTCCTTGGGAGGTCTTTGGAGGCAAAACGTTTCTAGATTTCCTAGGATGTTAGGAGGAGTACACTATGACACAGCCCAGGGTTACAGGACCTCAGAAATAGCACTTGGGGTTAACACTCACTCAAACAGAGGCCAAAAGCATGGTCGAGGGCAGGTCCAATTGGAACTGGTCAGCTGGGAGGTTGCAAGAAACCGGCCTGGTGTACATGCACTATATAAATACTAGTAACATAATATAACATAACAGGAAAGGCCTCTTGCACCTTGTTGTATACCTTTAGCTCTATGACCTTTGGAGTCCGCTTCATTGTTCTAGAGGGAGAGCAAGTGTCGTCCTTTAGGGCTCTTCTCAGGTCTCAGTGTACAGGTTCAGCCCTCTTCTGATCTTCCTAAGGTCCAGAGAGTGTTCTAAGGAGGGTACTGGGGATGCCATAATTATGTCTGGCACCAGCTTGTGGGTGGAGGTGACTACAGGCTCCTCCCTAACTAATATGATAAAAGGTCATAGGGGTGGCCCTATCCACCTTTACAGCATTTCCTCTGTTCACTACTGCAAGCAATACCACAGTGCCTCTCTCTGCCTAAATCATAGGTGGTGAAATCCTTCTCCCTTTCTGCAAAGCCTGTGTGCCCAGCCCAAAGGTATAGCCAGAGAAAGGCCTCCTTTGTGGTAATTTCAAACCAGTTAAGGGACAGCTCCCTCTCCACTGCGATAGAAGTCTAGCAGACTGAGGAAACAAATAAGGGGCCTTTGCAAGTGTCACCTGATATCTGCCTATGGCAGGAGAGACCCCATTCAAATTAATTAAGTTCATGGACACTGCCAGAATGTGCATCCTTCCAGAGAAATAGAAATACCTCCCCACACCCAAGCCTTTATTTCTGTTCTGATAGCTACTTTTCAGACATCATTCAAGGTTGAATACTTAGAGGGCTGCAGCTGGAGGCCAATGCAAATGAGTCCCAAAAGACTTTAGGCAGGGAAAGGTAAGCTTCTAAAAGGACATTTTCCTTAATATTTATCAAAAGTCCAACTTCACCAGTGAATTGGGCTTTTCATAAATATTACAAGGAATCCCAAAATGAAATCTCTAGTTTTTCCCAGCCAAGTATAGCATTTTTTATATTTAATATTTCATCCCAGTATTTCGCTATGGAACAGCAAGCCTTGCTACAGCCAAAATAGCTTTTAAATGCCAGCCACTGCCAGGACATGTTTAGTATTACATTTCCACATGCTCTGCTTTTAAATATCATGCACCCCACTGGATAGGCCTGAAGGCCTACTTAGGGATGACTTATTCATAGTTAAAAGGAAGCTTTACACCTATAAAATGGTTATTGTGACAGGTTGAATTGGAGGTTTAAAACTGCTTTAGTGAGGCTACAGTGGTAGGCCTAAAACCATGTTTACTCTGCCACTGCAGAGGGTGGCATAATAGTTGCTCCAGTCCATAAGTAGCAGCAAAGTTACAGGCCCTAGGTACACTCTGTACAATATACTAGGGACTTATAGGTAAGTTACATATTACAATCAGGTTTATGTCAATTAAACCATGTGAGGATTGTGGTGTATTATATGGTATGGCTATGCCACGTTACCATGTAATGCACACACAAAACTATTTTGGGTCCAGATAGGCTCATTTGTAAAACCTTTAGCTTAACCCTGGGTAGCTGTGGCTTCGAGCAGCAGAAGTTAAACAATTAGACGCAGCAAACAAGAAAATAAAGTCAAACAACACAAAAGAAAACCAGCATCAGTGTATAAAAATAGATTATATTTGTATACATTTTTAGAGACCATAATAAGCAACATCCACCAGATGGTTCTGGAGATATAGATTTTTAAAGTAAAACGTAAATCTCAGCCTTTAAGGTTAAAGCGCAAACAAGCATTGGTAACCGTAAAGATTAGAAACATTTGCAAAATTTGAAAGAGTTGTGTTCGGTTACTCCGCCCCAAGTGGGTCAACAAAATCTGACAGGAAGAAGGTTAAGGGGCTCCAAGAAGTATTTGGATAGTTACCTGTCACCAAAGCAGTCTCAAATCCAGCTCCACATTTTACATCAAGACCACCATAGGCTTCATTGTAGTAGTCCTGATGCTGTGGATGCAGGATGCTGAGAATGCTAAAAGAGGCTCTGTATGCTCTGCAGTCAATGGGATGTCCTTGCAGCTATTCCCTTGTCCACAGGTAAGGTGGGATTATTTTGGTCAAATGGATCGATGACCCTCAAAGTCCTCTTTGAGGCACTGGAAGGTGATCTATGGATGGGCTACCGATCTCCGCACACATCGGGCCTAGCGGTATCCTTTGGTGAAGGCTGGTGTCCCTCTTTGGTGGCCTTTCTTGACTTAGATGATGCTCACAGGTCGAGCAGACTCAGGTGCAACTTTTGGTATTCAAGGATCAGTCTTTTGAGTTGCCAAGTGACTGTCGGGGGCGATTCAAAGAATGTGGCTACGGACTTGCTGGAATAGGCTTCTTCAGCTTTGATGGCCTTGTTGATGGTTTCAAAGGGGTCAGAGGACTGACCCTTGGAGCCATTTCTTTGGTCTGGGGCTCAGGAATAGTGACTTTTCCATGAGTCAGGAGCTACAGGACAGCCCTCTCTTTGCTAACCCAAGGTGCGGCAGGTGCAGTCTAGTAGTCGGAGCAGACTCTCTTATCAGAACCAGGGGGGTCAGCCAGGCTGTCCTTCTTCAGTCGTCTCTCCAGTGCAGTCATGATCTGAGGTTTAGGGTGCCAGGGGTGCCATAATTATGCCCAGAAAGTATTTGGGGGGGGGGAGGATGTAGCCATAAGCTAATGGGCTACCAGGATCCCTTCCGCCCTATGATGAGTTCTGGCTATGTGTGGCATCTGGCAATCCCAGGGTGCCCTAATCTGCCCACTCTCAAGGTGTTGGAACCCTGCCTTGGATATTAGGAGCTTGATAGGCCACCCTACGGGTGTGGCTACTTGTGAGCAAGACACCCATGGGGAAAACCGGTTTGGCCACTGGTCTCCCCACTCTGTTCTCACCACCAAATTGTCTATGTGAACAAAGGGGCATCAGGAGTATGATCAGTATTTTCCCTCCAAAGGCGGTTTCCTTTTGGGGCAACACCATGAGTGGCTTCCTGCAAGGGGAGGTATCACCTATCCCTGTAGCAGTCTTCCATTGTTCCATAGCCTAGGAATTGCTCACACTACACCCTAGGAGGGTAGAAGGCTATCTGCCGGCCAGCAACTGTGTGAGGCCACTGGACTGTAGTGTAGTTCCTATTTTCCCAATAGGCTCTGCGCATTGGAATAATATCTTCAATAGTATAGACGTAGGACTGTGGTTAACTAGGTCTTCTACTGACGATATTAGACTTAAAGTTATGTGTGCCAGCTAGCTCAGAGTTCACTAGAAACTTTCTCGAATAGGCAAGGAGGAGTTTAACCTCCCTGGATAGACAAGGGATTTAGTTTCTGACAACCATAGAACATGACAACTTTGCTCTCCCTAATCAAGAGTATATCTCTAGAGTCGTGTGAAAACAAAAGACAACTTATTTTACTCAGTCAGTACGTGCATTCTTAGTTTCACCAGATTGTAGAGAAAAGGAAGACACGGGCGTGTTCAATAAAAAGGTGTTATTTATTGATCAGTCTCTTTTCTCATACAAGAGAAATGAATCGCTATTATTGCAATACTTATAGTTAAGTAAAGTGCATACAGTAAAAGCAGAATTATAAAATAATACTGTAAAAGCATTGATATGGTTTCTTAGCCATATGATACTTTAAAATGGATAAAATAGATACATACATATATACATTGACTAATCGTACTCAACTGGTGCTTCTAACTACGCCTACCCCAGTGTACCTGACCTAAGCCTAATACGTGGGCGGGAGTAGATAAATAGCAGTTTAAGTTAAGTTTGCTTTGCCAAGGATCTGATTCAAGAATTCTCTGTAAGGGGTTATTCAGTTCAGTACCTGGGATTTAGAAGGCTGGAGGGCTGGTATCTCTATCTCAGGACTCGATATCCCAGTTACCCGCGAGGGCGGCTGGGAACGCCGGAGCTGGATTTCTCGGCAAGAGAAAAGCAGCGTCTCTCTCTCAGCGCGTCAAAAGGGAGGGGCAGCGTCCGTGGGCTTTTTCTGCATCAGCTGGGCTCCTCGGCAAGTCGCGCTGCTCCAATCTCGTCACCACCGTGTGTTTGCTTAGGGCAATGTCGGTATTATTTATACCTGAAAGGTGCCGAGATTGACGTAAGGATGGACATAAATACGTCAATAAGGATGTCATAAGAACTGGTCGTTCCTACATTCTTTACTGGAGTTCTTGGCTAAATCAAAACAATAGCTGCGGGGGATTTCCCAGGTTGCTGGAGGTTTGATTTGTTTTGAGAACTCGGTATGCTTTCGCTCATGCACAATGCTGCAATCACATCACTCAGACTCTGGTTGAGTCTGGTTGCCACTGAATTGGGGGGGAGACTTAAGAGGGAGGGGGGTTGGGTGGACAGGGGTGGGTAAGGGCAAGGGTGGGGCACCTTGGGGGGTGAAAATAAAAAAAGAAAAAAAAGAACCAGTTTTTTCTGCAGAGGAAATTTGTAAAAAGAGATTAAACAGCATATTAGCTGAATTAGAATATTATTTGCTTGAGGCACTGCAACAATCTTTCTCTATTAATAATGGGTAGATTAAAAATCCAGACTTGGAATGTCGGAGGTTTATTAACTGGAGATAAACGAAGACGAATGACTGAATTGCTCAAACTGGCTCCAGTAGACATATTTTGTCATCAAGAAACGCATTTGCCATGGGACAAAAAATCATGGTTGAATATTAATGGGTATAATTTATTGGCGGTCTCCACACAGACTTCAAATATAAGGGGGGTGGCAATACTTGGAAAAAAAAAATTGGGGTTAAGTGTGCGACATCTATCAGACTCCCATGGCAGATGGGCTATTGCTAAACTGGCCTGTGGTATAAACATCTGTACAGTTTATGGTTCAAATCTAGACGATTCCACAATTTTTGAAGAACTAGAGACCGAGCTGCCTACATGGCAGGGCCCACTAATTCTATGTGGAGATTTTAATATCTCATTAATACCACCATTGTCTAATCTCCCCTCAAAAACTAAATATCAAGGACGCAAACCCAAAGTTTACAAAACCCTCAATAGACTTATTAGCAATCTTGGGCTGACAGATTTGTGGTTACATAACAATCCACGTGATCAAGGTTCCACCTATTTCTCTCATCCCCATCAAAAGCAGGTCCGTATTGATTATATTTTTGTAACCGCTGACCTTATTCCACTATCAACTATAAAAAGAATGCCAAGAATAATCTCAGATCATAATGCTTTAATTTGTGCAATTACATTTAATCCTTTTATTGCTCACTCTAGGTCTTGGTCATTTGACCGGAAACTACTATCCAACATTGAATTCATCTTGCATATTAAAAAATGGTCTGAGGAATTTTTCAACATTATTCGTTTTAGTGCCTCCAGAAATATAGTCTGGGATTCATATAAATCTGCTTTAAGAGGTGAGATCTCTAGTTTCCAACATGCAGCACGAATCAAAGCTAGAAAACTCTACGAAATAAAGTTAAACGATTTAACGAAAGCTGAAATAGAACATACTTGTTTAATAGAGCAAAACAAAGAATCCCATAAACAATGGCTTCGGGTGGCGGTTTTGAAAGCTGAGCTTAATACTGAACTAAGTCAAAAAGCCGCCCAAACTTATAGAGCGTATAGGAAGAAGGTTTACGAGACGGGTGAAAAAATAGGCAAACAACTGGCCCTGCGTACACGTCAAAAAAATTTCCATAATAATATTACTTTCATTGTAGAAGGTGGACGTACCTATTTTCAGTCTATAGATATTATTACCCAATTTCAACAGTATTATCAAAAATTATACTCTGAAGAAGGGAATAATTCCGAAAAAGATATAGATATGTTTTTGGCTGGTTTCCTTAACAATACAGCAACCACTAACTTGCTGGATGATGAGATGAGAGAAATACTTGAAGCTGAGATTACGATTGATGAAGTTGTAGAAGCTCTATCACTTTTATCCTCGGGCAAAGCAGCAGGCCCGGATAAATTGCCAATCGAGATTTATAAGATTCTTAGCCCCATATTGAGCCCTTTATTACTGGACTTATTTCTAGGTGTACAGTATAATGGCATTCCCCCACCTTCTTGGGATGAGGCTAGCATTATAGTATTTCCCAAGAAGGGAAAATCGCCCGAACAGCTGACTTCGTATCGACCCATTTCATTGATAAATTCGGACTCCAAATTATATGCCAAAGTGATGGCTCTCAGACTCAGCAGGGTCATTGGGCATCTGGTTTCTCCGTGGCAGCATGGCTTCGTTCCGGGTAAGGGGACAACGGATCATATTCGCCGTACTATCGCTTTATTCGATGCCATGTCGGTCACGGGGATCAGATGTCTATGATCCTGCTTGACGCTGAGAAAGCCTTTGATCGTGTTTCATGGAGCTTTTTTGTGGGTTGCCATGACACGTCTTAATTTCGGCCCTAAATTTTTAAAATCTATAAAATCTATGTACCATCAACCCAAAGCAAAAGTCATAATCTCAGGATTGGAATCAAATTTTATTAATATAACAAGAGGCACAAGACAAGGATGTCCGTGTTCTCCTTTACTTTTTGCCCTTTATATTAATCCCCTTATTTTAAAACTATTAGAAAATATTAATATAAAGCCGATTGTGTATAACCAGTATGAAACTAAAGTTCTAGCCTATGCTGATGACATCGCGGTATTAACATCTCACCCGATCGAAGCTCTAGATGAAATCGAACTACTCTCTTTTCAATATGGCAAATATTCGGGCTAGTCTCTGAACAGGGGAAAGACCATTGTGCTGTGCACAGACAACACTATATGCTCAGATTCAAGAAGAGCAAATACTGCGACATATCTGGGTGTGATTTTATCCGCCGATATAAAGATATTAGTCAGAAATAATTTTGACCCTCTAATAGATAAAATTAGGATTGACTTGGACAGGGTAAATGGTTTGCATCTCTCCATCATAGGTGGAGTGAATTATTTAAAGATGAATATACTACCGAAATGCTTGTATCTTTTTCGATCCATTCCTTTACATATTGATTCTAACATAATTAATTTAATTAATAAACTTATCTCCAAATTTGTGTGGCAAAATGGGAAGATCAGACGATCTCTACTCTACCTATCCACTCCGCTCAACAGAGGTGGGCTTACTGCTCCGAACATTATACTATACTATTGGGCAGCCTTTTTAAAACACCTAAAACCAATGATTCTAGAAACACCCTTAGCCTTGGACACTATTAACATCACTATTCCCACAATCTATGAACTAATGATAGGGCAAGAAACGAATGGTTTGTTATTAAGAAAAACTGAAAAAGCCCATTATAATCAATTTAAGGGTGAGATCATTAAAAGTGCCTGGTTGATTTGGAATCAGATACTTAAACATACAAAGATTGGCAAACTCAACCGATATTCGCCCATATTCCATTCGACCATTACTTCTGATCTTGATTTTGAATATACAGCTAAGAAATGGTACAGTCTAGGCATAAAAACAATTAACGAAGTTTGGATAAATGGCCCACAAACTACATTTCAAGATGTTAAAATAAGATTTGGTCTCCCAGAAGGTGATTTTCTTAAATTTGCACAACTACAAGCAAAATTAAAAGCTAAAAAAGATGTAATTAATCTTCAAAAGAACGATTTAATAGAAGCATGCTATCTTGCAAAAACTAGGATAGGAACGCTATATAATATTCTATTAACTAATATTAATGATGATGTCGAGAAAATAGAAAGTAAATGGATGGTAAAATTAAACAATCCAGATATCGATATAGACAAAACACTTGAAATGAGCAATAAACTATTTATGGCTAGCAATCTAAAGGCACAACTGTATAAAACCATTTATGATTTATATTTTACCCCTGCTAAACTTTTTGCATGGGGGAAAGCGGAAAACGACCTATGCCCACGCTGCTCACAAGATCCAGCGACGCTAATTCACCTGTTTAGTAGCTGCCCTGAGCTACGTATATTAAAAAATATGATTGCCACATTTTGGGAGAAAGTCTTCCATCACAAACTTCCAGAGTCTGATACTTTGTATGTGCTGGGATATGACAGCTCGTTAAAACGAAGTAAATCTGAACAAAAACTTTTATTTATAGGCACAGCTGTATTGAGACTAATCTTGTCTGCGCGCTGGAAGGATACTCTTCCTCCTACTTTCCAAATGTGGCTAGCTCGATTTCTTGCTGTTTTTTCTTTTGAATCTGCAATATATGCAACTAGAGGAATCAAAACAAAATTACGTGGTAAAGAACTGTGGCACCCTATTTCAATATGGAAAGAAGGGCTCTGTCCTAGCGGAATTGGTTAATGGAAATGTCCAATTTTAAATGTACTATCTGTTATTTGTTCTTTTCCTCTGAATTTGAATTTAAATGTAAATAATGGATGTATCATATTTATTTTGTATTTTGTACTATCCTCTGCTAAATGCTGATTCTTAATAAAAAATAAAAAAAATAAAAAAAAGAGAACTCGGTATGCGCTCTATGGGGGCTGGAGGAATAGTGCTTGCCTAATGGTAGCATGCGCTATGACCTAATCAGAAAATGGGTTTCTGTGCCGTTGTATGGCTATTATTATTATTATTATTATTATTATTGGGACATTTATTGAGCGCTGCGCTTACGCACACCGGCGTGTCCACGCGCTGAGAGTGGGAGTAGACAGATGACAGGGAGCAAAGACATCACGGGCCCTTATTTGCTATAAAGATAGGTTTTTAATTTTGCCCGGAATCTGGCCTCATCTAGTTCCAGACGCAGGTCCGTTGGCAGTTTGTTCCAGTAAGTTGCCGCCAAATATCTGAAAGACCTGCCTCCCATGCGGGCCTTCTTGATTCTTGGGGTCCTCAGTAAGCCACCCCCTGTTGATCTAAGTGCCCGTGTTGGTATGTAGGCTTCGATCAAATTCGTCAGGGGGACGGGTGCCCTGCCATTCAAAATACGGTGACAGGTACATAGGGCTTTATACTCCACTCTTCTCCTTACAGGGAGCCAGTGTAGCTGCTGGAGGGCCGCCTTAGAGTGCGCCCTTTTTGGCAGTCTGAGTATCAGCCGTGCAGCCGCATTCTGCAGCACTTGCAGCCGGGCCATGCTTTTTTCTGGCGCTCCCAGGTACAGCAGGTTCCCATAGTCCGCCCGAGCTGTTACCAGGGCATGAACCAGGGTTTGACGTGCTTCCAGCGGGAGTAAGTCCAGGACCTTTCTCAGCTTCTTCAGAATCCCGAAGCAGACTCCCACCACCCGATTAATCTGGGGGCCAAAGGTGAGCCCTACGTCAAACCATACCCCCAAATTGCGCGCCTCTAGGCACGGGGTAGGGGTGGGGCCAAGGCAGGAGGGCCACCATGCCGGCGACCAGGCAGACTGGGCTCTCCCTACCACCAGCACCTCTGTCTTGCTGCCGTTCAGCTTCAAGCAATTGTTGGCCATCCATTCGGCAAGATCTTTCATACACGAACGGAAGCCATCGGCAGCAAGACAGGGCGCCTGCGACAGGGAGATTACCAGCTGCGTGTCGTCGGCATAAGAGACTAGTTGGAGGCCATGACTCTCCACGATCGATGCAACAGGCGCGACGTACAAATTAAAAAGGGTAGGTCTCAAGGACGAGCCCTGCGGCACGCCTTGGCCCAAAGGCACCCCCCTAGAATAGCAGTCTCCCTGCCTGACTTGAAAACTTCTCTCATTGAGGAAGTCTTGGATCCATCTCAGCGCGGTGCCAGAGATGCCACCTCTGTTCAGACACTGTAGCAAGATGTTGTGTGCTACAGTGTCGAACGCCGCGCTGAGGTCCAACAAGATCAGAGCCATAGTTTGGCCTGCATCCACGCCCTCTCTCAGATGTTCCGTTGCCATGAGGAGGGCGGACTCAGTGGAATGACGTGGCCTGAAACCAAACTGCGTCGCATGGAGCAGTCCCCTTTCCTCTACGTGCTTCATAATTTGGATATTAACCACCTTTTCCGCCACTTTTGACAGAAAAGGCAGGAGGGAGATGGGCCTCAGATTTTCTAATACCTCGAAGCCTAAATGTGGTTTCTTCCTGAGCGGGAGCACCACCGCCTGTTTCCATCCGACCGGCAGCTTCCCTGACCCGAAAGATACACCGAGGATATGCCTTATATAAGGCTCCAGGACTACCAGACTGTCTGCCAAGCGTTTAGGCGACACCGGGTCCCACGGGGAACCTGTTTTTACAGAGCGGCACACCACTAATAATTCCTCAGGAGGAGGGGTGCAAAAGCGTGTAATATGCCCTGCCGTCTCTGTGTGCCCTATTGCTTCCTCTAGGTCCAGCCCTATAGGCCGAATAGGGAAAGTTGAATAAATCTTCTCTACTTTAGCGGAGAAGTAGTTTGCAATTCGGTCACAAGACTCCGTAGAGCAGCTCTCCGGCTCTGTAGATGCCTGCACCGACGTCAAGGATTTATAGATGCCAAAAAGTTCCTTGGCAGAGTTTTCCGCCCCCTGAATTTGTTCCGCAAAATAGGCTGCCTTAGACTTTTTTATCAGCCTGTGGTGAATGCGCCTTTTTTCCAGAAATAGATCCCTGGCCTGGTTGTCATAAGACACCCTCCAGACTTTTTCTGCCCGCCTACAGTCTGCCTTTGTCAGTCTCAACTCAGCACTGAACCAAGGAGCTGAGCGATCTTTCCGGGCGCCTGTAGTAGTAGGGCGGCAGAGTGGGGCTGTCTGGTCAAGCGCTGCCGTAATGCGCTGATTCAGATTGAGGACAGCCGTTTCTATGTCCTCACCCCCTGGCAAACCGTCCCTAGTTAGGGCTTGGTTAAAAGCTGCCACCGAGAATTTGGCCCACTTCCTCCTAAGATAGTTAGCGGGTACCTGGCTGGTTTTGTTGGAGTTTCTACTCTGTATGGAGAATGCCACCAGGAAGTGGTCGGTCCAGGGAAAGGGTTCAACACCTGACACTTCCACACCTTCCCAATTAGCATAGACCGGGTCCAGGAGGTGTCCCAGTCGATGCGTAGGCGACTTAAGTTTCAGGTCCAGTTGCAGGGCAAGCATGTCCCGACCAAAATCCTCAACCCCGATAGCCTCAGGGCAGTTGAGGTGCAGGTTGAGATCTCCTAAAAGGAGAAATTTATCCCTGCGCAGGGTCGCCTCCATGAGGCTTTCTAACAGGCTCTCCCTAAACTTAGTGCAGGCCCCTGGGGGCCGATATACCAGACATCCATTAAGCGTCATGGCCCCATTAATTTTAATCGAGAAGAGACCCGCCTCACTCTCCATGATCGGCGTGCGTTCTAAGCAGCAACCCAAAGTGTCCTTAAAGATAATCGCAATCCCCCCTCCCACCCCCTCAGGCCT
This sequence comes from Lissotriton helveticus, assembly GCF_964261635.1. Taxonomy (NCBI): domain Eukaryota; kingdom Metazoa; phylum Chordata; class Amphibia; order Caudata; family Salamandridae; genus Lissotriton; species Lissotriton helveticus. The sequence continues at coordinate 956,769,015 of NC_136065.1, forward strand.
ATCTTGCCTGACCCAGGAGTAATTCTCCGGTGTAGCTTCAATAATGTCAGAGTCGGAAAACTGATCTAACCACGTTTCAGTTAGAAACAGTAAATCAAGTTTTTTTTCCGTAATCAGCTCGAACACATCGAGCCTGTGTTTACGTAACGACCTGACATTCAGGAGGCCGCAGGACAGTGCCTGCTCCGTAGTGTCCCGCGGCATAGTAGTCATGCGAAAGCTGCAATGAGGGCATACCCTGTCGCTGCTCATCATCCCGTGCATACAGGAGGAGGCAGTGTGGGGGCGGAAACCAAGTAGTTGTTCCCTAGTCCAGTAGATCTTTCGACCAGGGGTAGTAGCCCTAGGCCGCAGTCGGCCGCGGACGGGCGCAGACGGGCTTAACTCTGGCGCGCCACCGACGCGCCCGCTGCGCTCGTCCGCTGCGCTGACGCATGGGGAGATGTTTAAATAGGCTGATGACCAGGGTGGGCGGAGTCAGCAGGGCAGGTTGGGAGGGGTTTTTAAAAAGAGAGTAGCGTCCAGCGCTCGTAATCAGCAGGACGGCGAGGCTGGGCTGGGCTGCTTGTAGTCAGCGATGGAAAGACAAAGGTATTTTTAAAATCAAAAGTCAAATGCCACCCGCGAGCAAGTCCTCTGCCACAGGACTGCTCGAGTACAGTGGCGAAAAAGGGGCGGAGCCTAAATAGGCTGATGACCAGGGTGGGCGGAGTCAGCAGGGCAGGTTGGGAGGGGTTTTTAAAAAGAGAGTAGCGTCCAGCGCTCGTAATCAGCAGGACGGCGAGGCTGGGCTGGGCTGCTTGTAGTCAGCGATGGAAAGACAAAGGTATTTTTAAAATCAAAAGTCAAATGCCACCCGCGAGCAAGTCCTCTGCCACAGGACTGCTCGAGTACAGTGGCGAAAAAGGGGCGGAGCCTAAATAGGCTGATGACCAGGGTGGGCGGAGTCAGCAGGGCAGGTTGGGAGGGGTTTTTAAAAAGAGAGTAGCGTCCAGTGCTCGTAATCAGCAGGACGGCGAGGCTGGGCTGGGCTGCTTGTAGTCAGCGATGGAAAGACAAAGGTATTTTTAAAATCAAAAGTCAAATGCCACCCGCGAGCAAGTCCTCTGCCACAGGACTGCTCGAGTACAGTGGCGAAAAAGGGGCGGAGCCTAAATAGGCTGATGACCAGGGTGGGCGGAGTCAGCAGGGCAGGTTGGGAGGGGTTTTTAAAAAGAGAGTAGCGTCCAGCGCTCGTAATCAGCAGGACGGCGAGGCTGGGCTGGGCTGCTTGTAGTCAGCGATGGAAAGACAAAGGTATTTTTAAAATCAAAAGTCAAATGCCACCCGCGAGCAAGTCCTCTGCCACAGGACTGCTCGAGTACAGTGGCGAAAAAGGGGCGGAGCCTAAATAGGCTGATGACCAGGGTGGGCGGAGTCAGCAGGGCAGGTTGGGAGGGGTTTTTTAAAAAGAGAGTAGCGTCCAGCGCTCGTAATCAGCAGGACGGCGAGGCTGGGCTGGGCTGCTTGTAGTCAGCGATGGAAAGACAAAGGTATTTTTAAAATCAAAAGTCAAATGCCACCCGCGAGCAAGTCCTCTGCCACAGGACTGCTCGAGTACAGTGGCGAAAAAGGGGCGGAGCCTAAATAGGCTGATGACCAGGGTGGGCGGAGTCAGCAGGGCAGGTTGGGAGGGGTTTTTAAAAAGAGAGTAGCGTCCAGCGCTCGTAATCAGCAGGACGGCGAGGCTGGGCTGGGCTGCTTGTAGTCAGCGATGGAAAGACAAAGGTATTTTTAAAATCAAAAGTCAAATGCCACCCGCGAGCAAGTCCTCTGCCACAGGACTGCTCGATGACCTAATCAGAAAATGGGTTTCTGTGCCGTTGTATGGCTACTAGTGATTTATTAACCGGACAAGGGTCAGAAACAGGAATATCGATACAGTTCCCATAGGAAATACATCACACCCACTCCACGGAATCTATGTCCATATTTACTAACCTAAGCATAGTAAACATAACTAACATGTATGTGTATATAAACCGCCCCAAAATACATTAATTTGCATCAATGGTTTAGCGTAATACATGAAAAATGAATATAGTTACTGTATGCATTCAAGCAGTGTAATCATTCAAAGAGAGGATGCACATTGTATATCAGCATGAATGATTTGCGAAAATAACACATGAAATGGCTCTTAATACAGAAGAAAAAACTGCGAGACCACTTCATCACATAAAATATAATTCTATTTGAAAACAACCTAGAGGTCGAGGTAATGTCTTCTAGAGTTACCTAAAATAGAAGTGTTCTGTTCTCTAAGAATAGTTTTACTTTAAGCAGAAGATAAGTGCCCAAAAAAAAAAAGTAAATATTTTGATTTTGGAGAAAAAAATTCTTGTTTTCTTGAGAAGAACGGAAAAAATTCTTAGTGGCTTTGTTTTCAAAGTTTGAAGGCCGAATTCAGAGTTCAGGGAACGCTGTGTGCACGTTGCTTAAAGTTATTCCTTCTGTTCTGGTGAAAACATCATATCATTAAGATGTTCGAAAAAACAGTAAACAGCTTCTGGTGAGAGTTCGACTAGGTTGGAAAATGACGCTACCATGCAGTCATGAGCATGATCGCTTTCAGTGATGGTTTGATCAGCATTGCTGACAGAAGGTCATACCTGATCGATGCTGCTTTCATCTAGTACTTCACTACCCTTCAATCGCAGTGGTAAAGTCTCCACGAATGCCGTCATCAGGATAGGTAGCCGCTGGGGACAGCACAATGCATGAGCCTTAACTGGACTCAACAAAGTCTCTGCATCCAATGGCACTTCTGATTGTAGTGTGAGACAGGTGTCCAACACGCATTCCTCGCCGCATAGCAAGCACCTTAATACAGGCATAACACAAGTCTGCCACAAGGGTCTGAATGAAAGAAACCAGGTCATATTTAAATCTCGTAGCCGTGCTAATCCAAGGACTTTAGTTATGCGGTCCCGGTAGCGGATAGCTAGGATCGTTTCTTCCATTGTTGCTGGAGTCATGTCTGTGACACGGTTTGCCATATCGAAGCAAAAGTAGCAAAAATAGGACGCCTGCTACTAGTCTCAACAGGAGAGGTAGTCCGCCAAAGATGGAATGGATGAAGTTAGGAAAAATACTAAGGATGGCTTTGAATGGGGCCAAAGCTCCCGAAAAAAATGTCTTAAATACACTTGCGATACCACTTGTATCAGAAATATTTAAGATTTCGTTTTGTATTTCTGCGAAGTGTAGGGAGCTATTTGTTAATAACAGTGAATGAATCTCTGCCGTTGTCCTTGCAACTTGGAGATCATACGTTTCTTTTGATGACGTCAACCGGGTTGGCGTCTGTAGGAGCACAGTCTTCATTCTGCTTAAGGTATCAATTCGAATAGAAGAGATATTTAAACTGGTCCATAACCTTGCCTCCCTGTCTGGAGCATCATTTGGGAACAATACTCGTTCACAGCACATGACCCTGGTAGTCACGCTTACGAGATAAGGTTTTCCTGGCAGCAGGCTGCAACATCTGCGATCTACAATTAGAATGTAACTCCCGTTCGAGAGTCTCCTAAAGAATGGTTCTATTCGTGTTGCAGGTGTGCCTAGCTGGTGACATGAAAGGTTATTTGAAGTCCCTTCACAGGCCCCATGCAAACTTAAACCCTGACACAGAAGTATACCACTTAGTGACTTTTCACAATTATTACCACTAAGAAATACACTCTCTCCTTTATTACTGACACATGTGTGTGTATAGGGCAAGTCCCATGTTGACTTAATGTATCCTTTACCCAACCTTTCATACTGGCCTGCCTGTATATATTTTTGGCAGTATTGAAACTGGAAAGTTGTTATCGGAATATTTATTATCCCATGTATTATCCATTCAATGACAGGTCGTTCTGACATTGTCAATGGTAATCTCTCAAGTTTTTCAATGCTCAGAATTGTATAGTCAGCACCCTTCTGTGCCAAACTGATTTGTTTATCAGTAAGGTTAAAGATATTAAATAGTGACGTTGTGTTGATTAAACGCCAAGGCACATAGCCTGAACGCAGATTTTGTAACGTCCAGCCGCTGTACAATAGAACGTAACTGAGACTGGCCGTGTTGTAACATCAGTAAGTCTTGCTCTATTGTATCGATTGCTGAAGACACAATACTGTCCAGTGAATATATTCTGGAAGACAGAGTCATTAACCCATTGTCTACAACAGAAAGTGATTTTTCCAAATTAACATGGTCAATTTCCCGTATTTTTTCTGCTGTCTCAATTTGAGTTTCTTTCCAAGCTTCGTTATAAGCTGCATATATAGAGGCCGCTATGAAACGTTTTTGACGCTGTTTGCGTGGTCCCATAATGAAATCACGCAAGTCAGCACCTTCTTTAAGTAAAGTTAGGTGTTGCTTAATTTCTGCCAGTGTGGATGTATGTAGCCATTGAAGGCAGAGCTTTCCCACACTCTAAGTAGTTATTATCCCTGGATGTTGTCTCTGGGAGTATCTTGGGTCTGGCCTGGTCAATGTGAACCCCTGTAACTTATTCAGGAATCTGTCTTGACAGTTATTTGTGTCTGTAGGCCAGATCAACCATTGTTTCCAATCAGGATGTGTTCTGTTTTGGTTTAAAATATGGTATACGTCTATCTCAACATCCGAAGTGCTATTACTGTTCGTTGTTGGCTTTGGAATAGACGGTTTGTTTAAGTCTTTGATTTTGGCTAGGCCAAGACAGGTAGTCTGTTGAATAGTGTCATTCAAAAATATAATTTGTTCTGGGATCATGCAGGCTCTAAATAATGATTCTATACCTTGCACTTGCCAATCTTTTGTGCCCCAGATCGTTTTCGTTTCAATGTTATTGTTCCAGAAATCAAAACCCAATGTGTTCATTTTTTCAAAAAATGAGTCTGAATATATCAATTTTGTGTTTGTAAGCATGGTTTTCACTCCTGTCTTATTTAACAATTTGAAATAGAATGTTTCTGCATTACTTGTGTTAAACCCTGAAAAGTATGAATATTTATCATAACATTTTTTTGAACTGTCTTTTGGTGGAGTTGCACAATGTTCCCATTGGTTATAATTTAAAACATTTCTAGGCTGAGTAGATTTATGCAGATAATGGTTACCATAATGGTTGTAACAAAACATTCGTCATTAGATGAACCTTGCAAATAATCATGTTCTGTAAATTTAGCTGACATCACTAGATCAGACATCATATCATTAATACTTTCAAAGTCCCAATCATCAGCAAATGTGCTTGGTTTTACAAAGTCACTCAATGAAATCGTAAATTGGTGTGGATACTTCAGGAGTTCAACCGGACCATATATTTCATATTCAGTTTTGTCACATGCTACCCCGCCGGGTATTGGTTTGGCTGTGAAATTTACTGAAGAAAGTTCTCTTTTCTCGACGTGTGAAGATGTGTGTGGTTTAAGGACCAAGTTGATATTCTGGCTTGCTGTGTCCATTTTAGCATATTTTCCCTCAATGAAATGTCCCAAGCATAGTACCATGATGAGCCAAAGTATGAGGACAAATGCACCAAGTGCCACCCAAATTTCAATCCATGGAGAAATCAGATAGGTTTCTTTTAGTTGATGAAAAAGTTCCTTTGCTTTGTCTTTAAAAGTTTTTTTCGTTTGCTGATCGTCAGGTTCACTCAGATCCTCAGAAAAATCATCGAAATTGATGAAGTAACCGGATGCTGTTCTGTCAATTGTTTCAATTGCTTCTGGATTACTTTTTGCTTTTGGAATTTGTTTTGTTTCATTAGAATAGTCTGTTGTTACATCACTGTAGAATGCAGTTTCTTGATGTAAAGCTTTGATTTGGGTTTCAAGAGGTTTAAGTTCCATTGCTTTGTTGCATAGTCCTTGTTGTTTCACTGTAGGTTTATCAAATGTGATTAGTCTTTCAGTTTGAACCTCTGTGGTTGTAACAAACTTTGGTGTTCTGCTACTTCTTGGGAGTCCACTTGGCCTACTACTTGTTATCGGCCACATGATTGTGGTTTAACCAGGTCGATGGATACAACTCGGTTCTCTTTTTTACCAGCAAGGGGCGGTAGTACTACTGATCTTGTCCCGTTGACAGACAAGACAGGAACTGCTTTACTGTAAGAAGGCCCAAATTCCTTCTTTACCGCGATCTTCTCTCTGAGCAGATCCCTGATTTTTGGAATCCAGACAGGCCTTGCTGGGACAGGTGGTTTCTCTTCAGTGGCTGTTGGCTGTTGTTTCAACTTTATGTTGCTCAGGTCTTTTCTTGTTTCATTTAAGTCCTGTAAAATAGCCAAACGATCTTTGATATCAAAGCATTTTTCTTTAACCACTGAAGTCTGACTATCAAGGTCCTGGACTAACATTCTAGTCCCAAACAATAGTTCGTACGGACTGAGACCTTTCAGAGAATTTGTTGGCAGATTATTTAGACTACGTTGGACACTTATTAAATGTTGGACCCACCCAGCTCCCGAACCTAATACCTTTGCTGTTACCGATTGCTCTATGCCTTGGTTTTTTCTTTACACCATCCTGTTTCCCTCAGGAAGGAAGTGAGAAGAGTCCCGCAATGCAATGTTCATTCTGGCCAGGCACCCCCCATAAGCTTTTTAGAGCTAAAAGAAAGATTTTGGTCAGAACGTAACATGCTTCTAGTGTATATGCAATTATAGACTTGCAAATCCTTTATAACAGTTCAGACGTCAGCCGAAAGTTGGGGTCTACATTGTAAGTGAAAATAGTCTCTACATGTTAATACGACGCATTATTCATACTGGGTGAGTTTATGTTGTTAGCCTAATCCTTATTGGGGAAAACGCCATGGCAGTACACCGTCTCGGTCACCACTGCGATCTCTGTTGCAGTCTGGACAGTTTCTTGCAAATAGGTGATGTTCCAGGCTCATTCCTGGCCACCAGTATGTTGATTGCAATTCTGCTAGAGAATCCTTAATTGTGCGATGTCTAAGATCCTCGCCAATATGCGCGTCTACTATTAACAAGACTCTCCTGTTCATGTTTGGAATCACTCTATCCCCCACTCCAGGGATTCGAGCAAAAGGAACGGAGTTTGCATCGATTATGTATGTATAATTGAGTGGATACATGATGGGTAGGTCTGAACAGTCGCCCATTGATGACGTTTTTACCGCCAGCACTGTTTCACCGTCAATGTATTTTACTGAACGCTTTTTTGTAGCTACGGAAGCCGATTTAGTTGCTACCGCTGTGGCTGTCTCAGCCAATGAATTCCCTGCAATGTGAACGCCATCACGCTGATGACTCAGTGAATGTATCACGTGAGTTTTTGGTAGTTCTTTCTTTAAAAGAACTACTTGTTCCCAAAGCTCTCTTTGCTTTATTGTGGCACCTGTGTCATCTTTGTAACCGTTTTGAATCCATTTCTGTAAATCGTTATTGTATGATTTGACGCAGTAATACGAATCGCACACTATAAGTGTCGGGAATTCGCGATCAGCATTATCTAGCGCCATCTTTAACGCTATTATTTCAGTTTGTTTTTCTGAATTATTTTCCACTGAGTGTGTTTTTGTCAATAGAGGTCTCAATTTACCTCCGCGCCACACGTCTTTTTCAATCTCGCATGTGGCGTTGTAAGCCTGCTCTCCCCAAACTGAGGGTTGAGCATGTCCGTCTGTATATATTACACAGGCGTACTGTCGTAAGGGCAGAATGTCGATTGGCAGAGGATATTCTCTTTCATATTCTAGATTTTTTAATTTTTTCATTTCTGGATCAAAATAGTATTTTACTTTGTCTGTAGCAAGAGAATTTTCCCATTGTATCCATTCTGGATTTAACGTCATAGTAGGTAAATTACATGGGCTTGTTAACGCCTCGAATGCTAATTCTGCTGTTCTGACTGTAATCTGTCTACCGTCAGCTTGGTCTTTTTCTTTTGCTATAGCCGTTTGAACCGCATGAACAATGTTTTCTTTAATGCTGAACCTTTTTTCAGCTTCTGTGTACAAATGTGATTTGTATGCTATTGGTACCTTCTCTCCCTCATTAGAGGTCAGGTATGTGAATCCGCATCTTCCTGGGATGACTCGAATCACAAGGTTGCGTGTGTTGTCGCGTGTTTGCAGTTTTGTTTTAACTAACATGTCTGTTTGTAAAGATCTCAAAATTTCTGTGTGTTTTTGAGTCCAGTTGATTCTTTTAAAATCTGGTTTTATTAGATCATAGAGCAGTTTGACCCTCTCTGCATAATTTATAATGTAAGTTCTTCCGAAATTTAGGAAACCTAGAATTGATTGTAAGTTTTTTAGTGTTCTGGGTGCTTGGATTACAGCACATTTCTCTAGGAAATTGTCAGCCAGGCTTTTGCCTTCACTTGATAATTCATATCCTAAAAACAGGACAGTTAGATGGGCAATTCTTGACTTTTTAAAGTTGAATTTGTAACCCTCTGCTGCGAACCCAAGTATTATGGTGTTCACTCTTTTCAAGTGAGTATCCAAGTCATCATCTGTTAGATAGATGTCATCGACATAAGATAATGCCTCATCATCATATATTTGTAGTAACTCTGTTACTCTCGCTGAGAATAATCCTGGGCTGTTTTTGAACCCCTGTGGTAAACAACAGAATTTTGTTTGCGCGCCATTTATTGAAAACGCGGTCAAATATCTGCTTTCTGGTGCTATATTTTGACAAAAGAATCCGTTAAAGATGTCTAATGTTGTTTTGTATTTTTTGCGCACTATGTTATTCATTAGTGGTGCGCTGTGTGAGTTTTGCACTGCAAAAGTTTTGCAACATGAGTTCAAGTGTCTGTAGTCCAAAACAAGACGATATGAATCATCTGGTTTGGAGACAGGAAACAAAGGATTGTTCATTTGTGAGGTGCAAGTTTCAATCACCCCCTGGTATTCAAGTTGATCTAGGATCTCTTTTACCTGTTTTTTAGCTTCTTGCTTAATTGGGTACTGCCTCTGTGCAGTAGGTTGTGACTTTAACTGGATTTTGTGAGGAGGAGAGTCCTCATCCCATCCCACATGGTTTTTATATAATACAGGAGCCTGGGCTACTGCCCACTTTCTTGCAAGTGTATATTTTTTATGTATTGGAATATGATTTAGAGAAGGCAGGCATAATTATTTCTTCGCCATGAGGGCACTCCCTGACAAACTCTGGTGGCCAGTCTTTTTCAGCTAGAAGGATGTCATAGCCCTTGGAGAGATTATCCCAAAATAGACCCCTTATTTTCCTAGTCTTATCCCCCTCTATACGTAATGTTATTTCATATATTTTATGAGGTTTGCTAACTCTGGTATCTGCAGTTTCCACCTGAATGTATTCATTCGTGTCCACTGTCTCCAGATGATTCATCAGGATCTTGCGAGCTATGCTCACTTCTGCTGCGCTGTCTAGCATTGTCTGAGCCCACTCTCCGTTTTTCAGCTGTGTCCTCAGTATTCTCGGCATGGTTGATTACTTTAATACAGGCTACCTTCTTTTTTGGAAATTGTAATTTTTTATTTTGATGAGCAGGTTCCTTGTCTTTGGACTTGACGTGCTCTTCCCTGTGTTCTGATCGTCCTCTTCTTTCCGATTTCTGCGAGGAAGTCTGAAAAGATTGAGAGGTACGTGTATCAATATCTTGATATCTATCAGGTTTCTTTATATTATCCCTATTTCTAAGGTTGTATTTTTTCACAGAGGGCTCCCTTTGGGGAGACTTGCGTCCTTGGTCCGGAGATCTTTCTCTCCGCCGAGGAGACCTTCCTCTGTACTGGAATCTTTTTTCTTTGGGAGTGGATTGTTTATTTCCATCCCAGCTCTTTTTTTGAGTGTTTAGATTATTTTTGATAAATACCTTTTCAGGATTTTCAATTAGTTGGGGTTTCACCGGTATTCCACCCAAACATCTCTTCCTAGTTCTTCCTAGGATTTTTCTATGATTCTGGCAATTTCAAATGGTTGGTCTGCTATGTTTGTCTCTTTCAACCTCTGGCGGATTGCCACATTTGCTGCTTCTCCCTTTATATTGGCTAGTAATATTGCCGAGACCTGCTTGAAGTCTTTTTAGTAATTTCATATTAAGAGTTAAAGCAGGTTCTGGACCGTATTCATCTTGAATTTGTTTTAGCACATCTGGTATTACTGACATGGATGGAACACCATGTGTTTTTGTGTAAACTGAAGCAAAGACTGTACCCCAAGTGTCACAGTCCTCCACATGTGGTGCGATTCCCATTGGAAGACAGATAGTCAGAATCCTGTGTTTCTCAACAGGGGAGGTATCTGGAAATACCGCCTCTATTTGAGTGATTTTTTGTGCTAACCAGAATGGAATTTGTTCCCGTTTTGCGGGTACTTTACCTAGACAGGACTGTATGTTCTGTGGTGTAATTTTATTTGTGTTCCCCTGATGAGGGGTCAGCTGTGGAATTTTAATAGCTGGTTGGACTGTTGAAGTCCGCATTACATATTGGACTAATTGTCTGTGTATTCTAATTAGTTGTTTTAGCTGTGCTAAAAGATCTGGTGCAGACATTTCTTCAATGTCTGGATGTGGTGTGTATCCGGCTAGGACCTGCCACGTTGCTCCTGGTCTACCTAGTAGACCGAGCCTGGTGATGTGATTATTATGTTTTAGGGCGCCATTAAACCAGAGCAGGTGCTCTTGGTATTTGAGTGATATTTCCACCTCCTCGAAAGGAGTGTACTCATTCGGAGGTTCCTCTATTTTGTAGTAGTGGAACTCCTTTGTTACAGCGTTTGCTGCTGGAAAGTTTATCCATGAGTAGAATACCTCTGTCTGCCGATATTCATGTGCCTCAATTACGAATATGACTGTACCACCTCTCGGTGTCAGTCCATTTTCTATAAGTTTTAAAGTTATAGTTTTTCTTATGTTGACCGGGATTAGTATTGCCTCCGGGTCTTGCTGTAGGAGACTTGTGTCATCCGCTATCAGTTGAGCTGCTACTCTAGCTGTCTCCCTTTCTACTTCACTGTCTGACATTTTACTGACAGGAAGGTTTTTCTGTCTGTTCGCAGATCAGGTTTCTATGGAAACAAAGATTAGATGCACAATATTTTGGAACAGTGTATCCTTCAACGTTGAATAAACCAAGAACCATACATAGGAGTCTCCTCCTACGAAGTTTGGCAGATTTAACCTTTCGCCCACTCCAGACGTCTTTGGAGTATTATGGGAAAAAGGGGTCTGTGTGAAAAAGCACGACTGAGTTACTCTAATGTCTTACATTAGATTTATCGCCTATCCAAACCGTTGGGCGCCATGTAGTGTAGTTCCTATTTTCCCAATAGGCTCTGCGCATTGGAATAATATCTTCAATAGTATAGATGTAGGACTGTGGTTAACTAGGTCTTCTACTGACGATATTAGACTTAAAGTTATGTGTGCCAGCTAGCTCAGAGTTCACTAGAAACTTTCTCGAATAGGCAAGGAGTTTAACCTCCCTGGATAGACAAGAAGGGATTTAGTTTCTGACAACCATAGAACATGACAACTTTGCTCTCCCTAATCAAGAGTATATCTCTAGAGTCGTGTGAAAACAAAAGACAACTTATTTTACTCAGTCAGTACGTGCATTCTTAGTTTCACCAGATTGTAGAGAAAAGGAAGAGACGGGCGTGTTCAATAAAAAGGTGTTATTTATTGATCAGTCTCTTTTCTGATACAAGAGAAATGAATCGCTATTATTGCAATACTTATAGTTAAGTAAAGTGCATACAGTAAAAGCAGAATTATAAAATAATACTGTAAAAGCATTGATATGGTTTCTTAGCCATATGATACTTTAAAATGGATAAAATAGATACATACATATATACATTGACTAATCGTACTCAACTGGTGCTTCTAACTACGCCTACCCCAGTGTACCTGACCTAAGCCTAATACGTGGGCGGGAGTAGATAAATAGCAGTTTAAGTTAAGTTTGCTTTGCCAAGGATCTGATTCAAGAATTCTCTGTAAGGGGTTATTCAGTTCAGTACCTGGGATTTAGAAGGCTGGAGGGCTGGTATCTCTATCTCAGGACTCGATATCCCAGTTACCCGCGAGGGCGGCTGGGAACGCCGGAGCTGGATTTCTCGGCAAGAGAAAAGCAGCGTCTCTCTCTCAGCGTGTCAAAAGGGAGGGGCAGCGTCCGTGGGCTTTTTCTGCATCAGCTGGGCTCCTCGGCAAGTCGCGCTGCTCCAATCTCGTCACCACTGTGTGTTTGCTTAGGGCAATGTCGGTATTATTTATACCTGAAAGGTGCCGAGATTGACATAAGGATGGACATAAATACGTCAATAAGGATGTCATAAGAACTGGTCGTTCCTACATTCTTTACTGGAGTTCTTGGCTAAATCAAAACAATAGCTGCGGGGGATTTCCCAGGTTGCTGGAGGTTTGATTTGTTTTGAGAACTCGGTATGCTTTCTATGGGGGCAGGAGGAATAGTGCTTGCCTAATGGTAGCATGCGCTATGACCTAATCAGAAAACGGGTTTCTGTGCCGTTGTAAGGCTACTAGTGATTTATTAACCGGGCAAGGGTCAGAAACAGGAATATCGATACAGTTCCCATAGGAAATACATCACAGGACAAACTTGGCAACAGAATGGCAACTTTCTAAAAGTTGCCTTTCCTTAAAAGGGATATTAAATTCGACATGGGCATCAAGTTGGGTTTACTGCCATGATTAATTTGATACGTTGAAGTATCCACTTTAGTAGTCCCATTCAAAAGTTAGCCGGACTAAGAGGACAGCTGGTAACTCTGTGTTCGCAAGTGGTGCTACTAACGTTTCCACTGCAAAAACAACAATTTGGAAGTTTTGCTGTTAGAACATAATAAAAGTATATGTCCAAATTAAGACTATACCTCTTCCTGCCTTAGGACTTTCTCATGGGAAACATACATATATTGTTAAGGTAAGCGGGGCTTTGCCATTGGTAAATGGCAAATTTGAACTAGCAGTGGCAGAATGGGAGCCATTTTGATTTTGTCACACAGGTGTCACAACCAGCACCAAAAACCTGTGGGGGAGGAGACGTTATCTCACATGTACTGGATGCCCTTGGTAACATATACTAGGAACTTATGAGTAAGACAAACTATGTCCATTGGGGGTAGCCTAATCAACATACATTTTGTAAGGGGTTAGAGCACTAGTACTAAGGTCTGGTTAGCAGGCCTCAGTGCACTTTGAGAGGTAAAAAAAACCCAGCATCAGTCCAAAACTTTGGGGGTTATCAACAAAAAGATCCATTTCCTTTCAAACCATGTTGAAAAGGGGGAGCATAGGCACCTTACTACTGATCAGCTTGGTAAAGTGCACTGATTTCTATAACCAGCAAAAAGATAGGGCAAAATCTGGGAGTATATCCTACAACAGATGGCCATTTCCTGCAAGTGGCCTTTTTTCATGTTTTCTATTTATAGACTTATGATGAAATATTTTAATTGCATTAAAATTACATTTCATGCATTTCATGGGCAGAGACCAGATTGAAGGTGTCATTTAGATCCTGGGGCTCAAATTTGCTAAAAAATCATACAACACAGCGTGACAAGTAAAGTTGCTGTATTGTCTCGCATGAATAGGAGAAATCAAAGATGTGGTGATGTTCTGCTCTCTCCCTGTGCTGGCTTACTTTTAGCTGCCATGCACCGATGCAAACACCATTGCTCAATAGTGCAAAGGGGAGTGTGCTGTTGTAAGAATAGTTTTTGATCAGGAGGGAGTTACTTTGAGGATAAAAGCTGTGCCTTTGGGCGTTTCCCACTTTCTATGTGTTCTGTAGAATGTAGCATCCATGCAAAGAGGGAAAAATATTTCTCCTTGTTACTCCTGCCTTTAGGAGGTGCTGGATTTTGGGGCAAATCTCTGTCTGAAGTCCTTTATAGATAGTGATGTGTGTCAAAACCCATGGGTGGTTGCATACAAATGCTCATTCACCACCAAGGGAACTCTCCTTTGATGTAAAGTAATGCACTGCAGCACATTGTGTAGCATTCTGTTACTTTGGGTTACAATTCAACACAAACCAGATGCAAAGTGCATCGGCTAACAGAGGCCCATATCTGCCCACCTGGCAAACAGACCACCCACCCCATTTAGATAGAACAGCTACTCTGGGAGTTAATTTCTGCAGAAAGTGCTGCAGTTGAAATAACTACATTTATTTTCTAGAAAAATAACGGCAGACAGGCCATTATGCCTTGCAGCCTGAATACATTCATGTTGTTTTTCAGAAAAAATAGCCAGAAGCAGGAGTTTGCTTCGGAATAACACAATAATGGTTCTGATGCAAATGGAAGACACAGCTAGGGTAAATCTGCTTTGGGAGGACTGTCCTAAATAGGACAGACCTCTGTATGCACTAAAGGAATCTGCCCTGTGGTGGATGAGCCTCCGCCATGAACAGGTGGAAGCAGTGGAGGTCTCACCAAAGCACAATCAGTAACTCTATCACTTGTGAATGGAGCAAGGGAGTCACCAGTGTGGCGAGGCATGACCCCCACCAGTTTGCAGTGGATCTCCCGCTACACCAAAACCAAAATGAATATCTCGGGCTAAACATTGAAATACTAATTGTCTATTTAATGCTTCTATTCCTCATTCTTCATTTCACCCCTAAAGACAGGTGGCTATATAAACTCAAATGAGCAGTGCATCAAGGGCCTTCCAGCAGTAGACACATAGAACTCTCATTAAGTGTGGACGTACTCTCTAATTATGCAAACCAATTCTCACTGGAGTGCCAGAAAGGATGATAGCAGAGTGCAGCAATTGTTTACAAATCAAATTAAATTTCATAACATTGAACGTATGCTTTAGAGAAAAACCACAAAAGTCAAAGGTATTCGCATTGTCTTGTCAGCAGTCTTGTCTACTCCGTTTCATAGAATAATCCATAGACACCTGAGGTTTTGTGCTATATATCAACATCCAGATATGGGCCTTTTCCACCCTCTCCTCACCTCCATGTTAGAACTCAAATCAGAAGCACATCTGACTGGGGTTAGTGTGGCTAGCTTTAACTGTGCCTAGAGATGCTGCATTTGAAACCTAGGGATCCAGGTTCTAATCCTGGCCTTGGCACAGGACTCAACATTGTGTGATTCTGGGCAAATCACTAGGGCCGAATACAAATTTGGAGGTACTGGGTCTGCCTTTCAGCCCCGCCGCCGCCCTGCCAAAACAGTCCGCCCACCAGATTACAAGTGTTACTGGTGTCTTTTTTTGGGTGTTCCCATTGTGGTGCCTTTAAAAACAGGCACTGCAATGGGAAAGCCAAAAACAGTTCCCACATGGCATGGACTGAATAGTACATGACATGCAGGAACTGTAGTGCATACAAACAGGGGGGCACACGTTTCGCCCCCTGTGTGCATCCACACACGATGGATGCACAAGGGGATCTGCAGGGCCCCTTTGTTTCCTCTCTGCGAGGGTTTACATGGAGGAGGAACCACCATGTGAACACTGGCAGTGAGGAAACTCCTAATATGCTTGGCGGGACCGGGCGCAGTCCCACCAAGCATATTGATGCCTCCTGACAGCCACAACACCGTCAGGGAACGGCGGTTGCCCGGCAGCTGCGACGGGCTATGACGGTTCCACGGCCCATCTCATAATAGAGCGGTGGGCTGACCACCACCCGTGCACATCCAAGAGTCTGGCAGTTCACAGACCGCCAGACTCGTAATTGGGCCTTAATCTCTCTGTGCCTATAAATGTGAAATATATTGTGGGCAAAATGAATTTATGTAATTCTACATAATGTACATGATTTTGTGGATCAACTCCATACCACTCAAGTAATGTACCGTGCTCCATTACTTCATAGGTAGGTTTATGCTATCTAAAAATCAATACAAGCATGCATGCAACTAACTCTGCATGCTTGTGGACTTACACTCTGATCTAAGCTCGAAGAAAGAAAGAAGAGTCATTATTAGAGAAGCCAGAATAGGTATGCTATTGCATTAGGAACATTCAAATGACCTGGTAACATTTCAAGCACTGGGTTGCTAAGGTGTGCATAACTTAGTGTGGTGTAGAGCAAGAGGTGATGCTAGCTTCTGTAGTTACACAAATGTATGCTTATGCCTAGGTACACTCCTGAAAGATTAGACTTTTGCAAGGTGTATGCTGCCTTAGTAGCCCTCTAAACTAGAATATGCAAAACTCATTTACTTTGCTGGCAACATACCCAGATACACAGTATATGCATGCAGCTATTGGTGTGAGCATGGAAAGGAGCAGCTCATGCAGGTTTCATTACAATACTGATCTTTTTACACCCACTGAAAGTGGTTATAGAGGACATGGCCTGTTGGAAAAATGTCTGAAGCTGCTGGAAAGCATACATTGCAAGTTCTTGAGAATACTTGATAGGTTCACAGTCATTCCAGTAAATGAGATGCAACTGTTTATCACAGCAATTGTGAAATTCCAAAATGTTTTAACCTGTATTCTTGGGCAGGCAATCAAAGTATGCTGTTAGCTTAGAGAAATAGCCACATATCAAAGGAGGTGCTGGATTAGAACTGAAAATGAACATGTGACATACCCAGCACACCAGCTAAAAAGGGGCAAGGTTACTGAATACTCATCAAAATCCACAAATTATGTGGCTGTGCATCTTCTATTTTCTATTTGAAAGACATCAGCATAGACAGAGCAAATGGGAACTAATGCCTATAACTTCGTTCTGATATGAGATTTTGAGTGAGAGAAACTCAGGTCGATTCCGATCCAGTAAAAAGCGCTCTGAATCGTCGTACGGAGTGTTTTTTCCCTGTACGAATCGTACCCGTAAACGTCCCGTACGTACAACGAAGTACGATTCATACCAGGAGCCGTACACCGTACGAATCATACAGAGAACGTATGAATCGTATCCCCGTACGATTCGCCCTCGGAACCCGCTGTACGCGACTTCTGTACGGTTCGCGGCTGCTTTTTCAGACCTGGCAAGTACGATTCATGTTGGGTACCCTTCGTACGACCCTTTTTCTACGGGAGCTGAAAACTCCTGTAGAAGCAGAGTTCGCCCCAAAACAGGTACGGAACGGCCCCCCACGTGTACGGCTCGTACCCCCCATGATCGTAGGGGTACGGCTCGTACAGCCCATGATCGTAGGGGTACGGCTCGTACAGCCCATGATCGTAGGGGTATGGCTCGTACAGCCCCTGAACGTAGGGGTACGGCTCGTGCAGCCCATGATCTTAGGGGTACGGCTCGTACAGCCCATGATCGTAGGGGTACGGCTCGTACAGCCCATGATCGTAGGGGCACGGTTCGTACCCCCCATGATCGTAGGGGTACGGTGCATACCCCTACGATCATGGGATGTATGAGCCGTACCCCTACGATCATGGGGGGTACGAGCCGTACCCCTACGATCATGGGCTGTATGAGCCGTACCCCTACAATCATGGGGGGTACGAGCCATACCCCTACGATCATGGGCTGTATGAGCCGTACCCCTATGATCATGGGCTGTACAAGCCGTACCCCTACAATCATGGGCTGTACAAGCCGTACGGTGGGTACGTGAATGTGTGCTTTTCCGTACGAATCGCCCTTACCTGACGTAGCCCGTACGAATCGCGTCCTGATCACCCGGTCCGGATCGTACTCACCGAGTCATACAGTGTGTGTACGAGTCGTACGGAAACGACTCCAGATACGAATCGTACGGATGGTTATTTTACCGGATCGGAATTGACACCTTTGTGTCAGTGCAAATGAATTGACGAAATGGCACAACCATGGTTGGAGCCTGTGGTTTAATTTCACTCAACATGGGAAACAGCACTGGCCCAAAAAATCATACAGTAAACACTTATAACATGTAATGTACATTTGGCCCAGTGGGAGCACTGAGTTTCAAAGTAGAGTTGTCGCTCTCACCTACACAAGATTTTCTCAGGTATCCTCTGTTTGGAAGAATATATACACCTTTTAGTTGTGGCTAATATGCAAATAGGCCAGGAGTCATTTCAAAACTAGACCTGGGTGAAATGTAAGTTACGCTTTTATAAGTCACATAATTTTGGAAAGTTTTCAGTGCTCTTGTTAGGTGAAAATTCTAATATTATGCCATTACACCACTTCATGTTATTATGTGTGCATTGGGGAGAGGAGTTGGCATAATGGCTAGGGCGGTAGCTCTCGAATCTGGGGAACTGGGTTTGAGTCTCTGCAATGACGCTGAGCATCCTGTGATTCTCTGCAAATCACTTAATCTCCCCGTGCCTAACAAAAATGAATGTTTCTTCATGTAATGCAACTGGCGCTACGTAAAGAGCTCTGATACCCAATTCGGGTCAAGAATGTGCTATATAAAACTCTGCAAATAAAAAAAAGAATTTATCATAAAAATTGACAACAAATGCGCCATTTGCAACAAAAGTTTAGAGCGAACAACAGAACATGAGCGGCTGTTGTTCATGATGCATTTTTGCACTATTTTTTAGCACAATATGCGTCCTCACATCAGAAATTGACAAAAAGACCCATTTTGTGTTAAAATATAGCACAAAGGGCCAGATGCATCAAGCATTTTTCTCCTCGCAAGCGGGCCGGTTTGATATAGCAAAAAATGATTCTGCTTCTGCGATGCATCAAACCCAATTGTATGATTTGGTAACCTGTTACCGAATCGCCAAATGGGTTTCCGAGTCGCTATTTGGAAAGGGCGTGTTTGGGGCGTCACCTTCCAAATAGCAAATCATAACGATATGAGGGAATGTTTTGTTACTGTGAATGCGGTTGCAAAACATCTGTATTTTACCACCTACTTCCCCTTTGTGAATGGTTGTAAAAGAATGTTTAGGAGCAGGCACTGGTCCCATGGACCACTGCCTGCTCGTAAAAAATGAAAAGAAAACTTTCCATATTTCTTTTTGTAAAGCATCGCGTTTTCCTTTAAGGAAAACGCGATACTTTACAAAATGGGTTTGCGATTCGCTATTGGAAGGGGCGTGTTTAGGGCGTCCCTTCCAAATAGTAAGTTCTATCTGTATGCATTAATGTTTTGTGACTGTAAATGCACTCGTAAAACATTCTCATTTTACCACCTACTTCAAGTTGGTGGTAACACATTCGCAAATGGGAAGGGGTCCCAAGGGCCCCCTTCCCCTTTGTGAATGGTTGGAAAAGCATTTTGTTAGAGCAGGCAGTGGTCCCACGGAACACTGCCTGCTCTTAAAGAATGAAAAGAAAACTTTTCATATTTCTTTTTGTAAAGCATCTTGCTTTCCTGTAAGGAAAATGGGCTGCTTTACAAAAAAAAGATTGCTTTATTTAAAAACAATCACAGACATGGTGGTCTCCTGATCTCAGCAGGCCACCCTCCCTGTGATTTTTGAGATTCCTAGGGGGTCGCAAATTGCAACCTACCTCATTAATATTCATGAGGTAGGTCATTTGCGACCTCTTAGGAATCGCAGAAAGTGTATTACACACTTTTATGTATGCCGTTTTACGATTCCCTTATTGCGAATTGCAAAGACTTGCAATTAGGGAATTGCAAAACATTTTTTTGATACATCTGGCCCTAAATCACAGATTTATGTTTTGTGTAACCTTGCCTAAATTTGAAGACATTTTGCATAACTACGAGAAAACAGATTATGAAAATTGTCACCCCACTAATTAAAATGGTTATGTGCAACTCCTGAAGCTTCTTTTGTATCCCAAAGATATTTTTACTGTCCTTTCCATGTTAAACATCCACTAGCCACCAAATTCATAACCTCCTCTAAATGTTGCCATCATAACTGATTACTGTTTATATTGTGTGTAACTGTTGCTAGAAACAGGATTTATTTTAGAAATTCTCGTGCAATGCTGTAATAATAATATTATGATTATTATGATCATTATTGTGATGATAATGATGATGATGATGATCATGATGATGATGGTGATTATTATTATTAGTATAATCATTATTATTACTATTAAAAAAAAAAGAATAATAACACTGGGTTCAGGAAATAAAGGAATGTGATGGTCATTATTCACCAGATCTTTTTCGTTGTGGTTGCATTTTTTAAAAGTGTATCTTGTCCTAAAAGGTTCTTGTAGCTTTGACTTGTGTCTCTTTTTATTTTTGCAGTTTGCCTCAATCTGCAATTTCTGACTATTGATCCAGGATTGCCTGTTAGTCTGATAACACAATTCTTATTAGAACAGTGGAATGTTGAGAGTTTCATTGAACACAATGGAGTAGCTCCGGGCTTATAAGGGCTGGCATATATGCCCGGAGCTCCAATATTCCAATGTTTGTCTTCATGTCTATTTTTTAAGTTTAAGATGCTTTATTGAAGAGAATCAAGAAACAGTACAAGAATATAATGATATACATCGCCTAAGCATTATGAGTACATCAGATATAGAACAATAAAACAGCAAACAAACAAAGTATTATACATTTGTAAGCAGTACTATTGAAAGTCGTAATGCTTAGCATCAAAATAGTCAAAACTATTTAAGGAAATCAAGCATTTTTTTAAATTTCTTAGGACTAAAGAAGAAAAGGGAGAAGGAGAGGGAAAGAAGAAAAAGAAAGAAGAAGAAAGGAAAAGAAAAGCAATGGTTCTCCCTTTTTAATGTAGTACTTTCTTCTCTTAGCTGGTAGAATGCTCTAATAGCCTTATAGTTCTTCTGCCTAAGTATGCCCGTTGTTAAAGGTTCTCTACCTTGTTATAGGCCCTCGCCTGCAACTTCGGCCTATAACTCGGGTTCAGGGCCTTTAACAACCGGTATAACCTTTGGCAGCAGGCTATAAGGTTATAGTATGTTACCATCTAAGAAATTCCATCTACATGCTTCGACCTCCAGTGTGGACTGAGACTTCCTCATCTGTCTTATTTCTTTGTATATTGGCACAACATTTCTCCTCTGTACAGGGTACTCTGTTAAAAATGTTGATGACCCGAAACTAGCAAGACCAAAATTCGGTAAATAAGCATATTAATTTAACTTAAAGTGCACGTTTTATTGTGTGACTGGCAAGTGAACTCACAGTACCTGCTAGCCAGTAGTAGTTTTAAACACACACAGAGAAGGATGTTAATTTGTGGACCTTGCCATGAAGTTTATGCAGATACTCAGATGTCTTGTGTAACTAAGCCTCTGGGCAATAAATATATCTAGCCACTATCTTCATGAGCATTTTAAGGAATTTGTAATTACTAGTGTAACTGAAAAATGTGAAATCAATTTATCAATGTTTCTATTTTTAATTATAACTTTTTATCAGAGCATAAAATATAACCTTAATTCTGACATACCTAATACATATTTATTCATAGGCTAATGGATATTCCATTTTGCATCAAATAATTTTTGGTTTTAGGTGACAGATACATCAATGATTAGCAGTAATGCAAATAGAAAATTGGTCATTTTGTGTAGTAAAATATTGTAAGATGATACAACAGAAAATAAACAGTTCATTTTGATCATCATTCTCCAGTAAAGATGGGGACCTAAACATAATGACAAATATCTATCATACACCAAACCCCAAAAATATGCAAAATATGCAGACAAAAGGGGGGATTAAGGTCAGATTTTTAGACCAATGACCACCCCACCATTCCACAGTCAGATTCAGAACTGAATTCTCCATTTACCAGAAAGGACGTATCGTATCCCTGTCCAGCTCAGACATGTGGAAATACTAAAGTAAAGGATTGCTCTCACCTGACTAAGAAACAATGAAAAATAAGTAGTATAAAAAAACTACTACAAAATGACTATAAAATAATATGTACAAAATTGTCTCCTTACTGGGTACCAAACACCCAATGGTAGCACTTGGCTCTCTTCGTCTAAAGCCTACTAAGGGAGGTGGTATGGGCTAGTAATTTCACTTTGCTGGCATGTAACAACACTCAATAAATCACTGTCCAGTCAGTGTGTTTTCTATGAAAAAGGAAAAGTACATTTATTACACACAATATTAAATAATATGTATTAATTTACAAATATATACAAAATGTACCTGAAAAAAACTTTGAAATTTTAAAATCACACTAGATCCCTAATGGGTCATTGTCCCCCAAAACCACCGTACCCACCCAGCTATACCAGATAGAACATCACAATATAAGGAGTATCACTTTAAATAAAGGAGGCCTATTGGCTTTCCCAGGGGGTCAACACATCAATATATACGTCAAACCTTTTGGCTTTGTGAAGGAGTCAAAACATTATTATTGTAAGGCAAGCCTATTATTCAAGGAGTCATCAAACTAAAATATAAGGAAAGCCGATTGGCATCATCAAGGGGTCAACTGCATTATAAAACCAATAACGATATGTTAAAAGTCATCATATCACTAAAATTAGAAACCATGTTTAAATGCATTCATTATGGTCAATTAATTGCATTGCAATGTTTATCACAAATCAGTCAACAATATATTTTCAATAAAGTATTTAAAATCAGCATAACATGTGTCTTAGTCGTTCTTTCAGTCAGATCCAGATCCACAAAACAATAGTAATTTGAGCACTAACCTGCCACATCAAACCCAGTGGGAGGGATGAACGACAAGTGTCCTACCATAACCCCTGGAGCTCAGAGTGGCATTCCTGATACAGGTATCTACCAGAGAACCAAACGAAATGGGGGAAGGGACAAAATAGCAAACCCTGGCCAGCTGTTATGCAGGCGTCTTCACACATACACTCTACTCTGGTCTCTTCCAGGACATGGACTAATCTCCATCTGTGTTTCATGTTGTGTTGTGTTCACAAGTGTTACAGAGGAAGAACACACCTTAGTATGAGCACACTTCACAACTTTCCACTTGGGCATTCATTCAATCTTACACACTTATAAGGTAAGAGTAATTTATATTCCACAGCGCACATGTTTAAGTTTGCCACGGGTCAATACGCACTTTGCTTTGTGGTGATTTTCTTATTTAAGATGCTAGCCATAATCTTACAGTCTCTTTGCTTGCTTGGGTTCAATCCATGATTATTGTCTCAAAGCACACTTATTCCTAATCTGTGTTTGGGCACTTGACTTTTCTAAGGCACTTTTTGTACTTTACAGTCTTTGTCGCTGAGGTGAGGCTGAGGTTAGCATTTAAGAAGCAAAGCTTTGCTACTTTTAGGTATTGGCTTGAAGTCCTAAGGGTATCAATTCTTTAGTGCGCTGAGGTCAGCATATTAGTAGTGTGCTGCTACTGTGAGGGATTGCTTGGAAGTACTGAGCTTTTAGTTTGTTTGGACTTTGGGCATGCACCGACTTACTGTCTGTGAACTTTTTTCTTTTCTCTTTTGCAGGCAAGATGTCAGTGCAACTCCAGAGATTGCCAAGAGAAGCTGGTCAGCCACTATTATTTGGGGTTTCCACGGAGGACCGGACTCTTTGAATCAGGTAAGATGGATCAATAGACTCATAAAAGATCTTCATCCACAAGCACCAATTGCCTACCAAAGGGTAGCTGCTTCTATGGAGCCTTCTATAGAGTTCCTTCCAAAATGGCTGCCCAGATTGTGTTAACTCTCAAAAGAGAAGTTCTAGCATGACAAGTGTTTCAGCTCTGGATTGCCTCCAATCACATTTGGCGTTTGTAGTGCTGAGACAGTGCATATTCCTTCTGTCTTGGTCACATGAGGTGCATGTATGAAGGCCATAGAGTTGCCCATATTTCCCATTCACAAATTTTTAGAGGCAGATGCACACTACGATAAATCATAATCAGGTACTCATGATGTCCAGGATCTATGTGGTAGCGCATATGGTCATGTGTATAAACTGTCTGGGGTTACACCATGAGTGGATTTGTGCTCATGTCAGCGACTGGCTTGTGTGACCATGACAGTTCCCTCACTTTAAAACCTGTCTCAGTGGTTGTTCTTTTGGTGACTGTAGAAACTGTCTGCAAAATTTCTGAATGAGCCTGAGAGTATGTAAGTGGTGTGCGGGTTAGCAAGATCATTCTTATGGTCCAAATTTCTTCTACTCTGTTAAGTAGTACAAAGTCCCTTGTTTGCATGTGGAATCTAAAACCTTATGTACTTCATACTTCATTTACCCCTCTACTTCTGTGAGTCTGGAGGAACTCCTGCACGTAGATCCAGGTGACAGGGTTTTAGTAGTGTGACTTGAAATTCTTGGTGGATTCAAAGGGTCGGCAGTAAATGCAAAGATACCACTACTGGGTTTAATACCTGTTTTATCACATATGGTCTTTAGTGTTTTTTATATCCTTACAGAGCTACAGAACAGCTATTATGCCGCTATCAAGAGCACCAAAGGCCTTTTTAATGCAGAGCGCATTGCACAATCTAAAAATAACTTAAAGGAAATCGTTGCAATTGTTCAGAGTTTCCTGAAGCCATGTGCTGAACGTATGGTCACCCCTGCCTCTAACTCCTGGTGTGAGCAGCTATCTGGCTTTTTTGTAGATAAAATACAAAAAATCCAGGATAGTTCCGGCCCTGCACTTCAATGGGCAGGCGGAATACCTGCTCCGGGTAGTCTTAGATCCAGAGCCAACATGCACTCTCCTGACAGTGTTTACCCTCATTCCTTTGGCAGACTCTTTGGCCATTCTTAAATCTCTTAAAACAGGGTCCCCGGCCGATCCCTGTCTAGCAAGGCAGCTGGCAGCAGGGGCGGATATAGTTAATCCTGAAGTCAACAACATCCTTGATTTGTCACTGCAAACCGTCGCGGTCCCAATAGAATGGAAACAGGTAAAAATACTCCCCCTGCTAAAAAAAAATCTCTAAACCCTGCCACTTTGGCCAGCTATTGATTAATCTCACTCCTCCCAGCGGTGGCGAAGGTGTGTGAGAAGGCAGCCTACAAACAGTTTTCTGCGTTTGTGGAGACCTCTGGTGCACTCCACCCCGCCCAGTCTGGCTTCAGGGCTTCTCATAGTACGGAGACAGCACAGGTCGAGATGGCGGAAGCTATTAGGGGCAGAGCGGCCCTGATTTATTGGACCTCTCTGCCACGTTCGACATAGTACCACATCGCCAATTCCTCGTCCGCCTGTCCAGCAATGGAATCTCTAGCCTGGTGTGGGACTGGATCGAATCCTTCTTGACAAATAGAACACAACAAGTGTGGCTGCCACTTTTCTCTTCTTCACCGAGAAACATGTCCACGGGCGTCCCGAAGGGCTCAACCCTGAGCCCCCTCCTTTTTAATGTCTATGTGACATTTTAAATGGTTAGTGCTGGCCCAACTCAAATGCAACGAGGATAAGTCTGAGGTACTACTCTACGGGTCTTTCCCGCTGCATTTGCAGGACGACCTGTGGCCCGAGGGTTATCCCATGCTGAATGCCATGGAAAGGCCAGCAAAAAATCTGGGGGTCTGGTTTAGCGAGGACCTCAGGTCCCTAATGCAGATTAACAAACTGGCAGGATTATGCTTCGGCACACTGAAACTCCCCAAGACATTTTTGCCACTACTGCCTAAAGCTGCTAAAGAAATGGTGACCTGCGCTCTCATTCTCTCAGGCTTAGACTATGCCAACGCCCTTTAAATTGATCTTCCGGGATACTAGCTAAACAAAACTACAGACCATCCAGAATGCAGCGGCTAGAATGCTACTGGGTATTCTGGGTAGGTTCAGTGCTAAGCAACCTCTCTGCAGTTTACACTGGCTTCCGGTTGACCAGTGTGTTCTGTTTAAGGCCCTTACCATCGCTCACGGTGCCCTCTACAAATCAGGGCCGATGTATCTCAGGAGACGCTTTGACTTCTATGTCCCTCCCAGACACCTTCGTTCCACGGGACAATGCCTTGCAGTTATTCCTTGTCACTGCCTCGTTAGAATGGGAGGCAACTCCCTCTCAGTCAGGGCGGCGACGTCTTTAAGCTCAGAAACAACCATGAACTTAGGATGTTTAAAAAGCATTTAAAAACGTTGCTTTTTAATTAACCCTCCAGCTAGGGCATACGCCGTCCTCTCTCCTCCTAGTTGGCCCCCGCCCAGGGACACTTCTGAGTATCCGTGCGTGTTACAAATGTTGGATAATATAACATAAATGCTTTGTGTAGAGCCATACTCTACCTCTACTCCATAGCTGGGTTCCTGGGCTCTTTTTCTAGCTGCATAGCATTTGTTTTTTTTAGCTATTTCCAAGTGTGCTTTTAGCTTGCTGGAGGACTGTATATAATTTGTGATGGTGTTCCTGTAGTGAAGGGTTAGAAGAATCAACTGACAATTTAGAAGGTAAGTGAGAAAGAATGGTGAATATCCTAAAGCAGAATGTTCTGAGTTATTATAAACTAATGATGCCTTCCATAGATGGGAACTCCACTCCTCTTTCTGCTGGACAGCCAGACTCTGTAAATATTGTTCTAGTGTTTGCTTTAGGCACTCTGTTGCTCAATCTGATTCTGGGTGGTAACTAGTTGATAACTTTGCATCGATTTTCATCGTTGCACACAGTTCTCACCAGAAGTGGGCAGTAAACTGTGTACCTCGGTCTGTGATAAGGGGACTTGACATCCCATGTTCACGGATTATGTCTTGTGCAAATGTAGTCACTAAACTCACAGCCAAATGTAGTTTTGGTAAGGCTATGAAATGACCAACTTGGTTAAGTTATCTAAGGCTACAGAATCACTGTGTGGCCTTTATTGATAGACATTTCCACTATAAAATTTATGGAGATTGTGTTCCATGAACTCGGAGGTACCTTGGGGGATATTTCACTGTAAGGAGATGTACAAAATTACTTTCTACATGTCCCACTTTTAAATATCATGCACCCTGCCTTTATGGGAAATAAGTCATGCATATGGGTGACTTATCAATATTTAAAAGGAAGGTTTTGGCATGTCTAAAGGGGTATTTTGACAGGCTGAATGTGCAGTTTAAAACTGCCATAGGCAAGTTACCTGTGTGCAGCTACCAGACTGCGCACAACTGCCGTCTCTCATGTTAAGTCTGCACCTGTGCACACTTGTGTGTGCACACCTGTTCATCTGTGATCAGGCCAGGGCCCCTTAACCTTGCTGTGTGACAGTGGACTTATGTTAAAAGACGGACATTGGCTGTACACACGCCCTGTCCAATTACCATATAATTATTGGGCATGAGACTCAGATATTGAGACTCACCCTAAGTTAAGGTCCAGAACCCGGGTGATCATAAAGCAAATAATCCTGGCAACCTAAAATGGCGGAACTCATTTTCAACAGTCTCCCTCCCACAAGACTATGTGCTGCTTTCCATGGCAAAGGCATGGTTTTGATTATTGGATTGTCAGGCTGGGGTGTTGTTGACCTATATTTCTATCATGCATCACAAATACATCCTCAGAACATAGCAGATCACTATATGTATATCCTGGCTGGGGGATCAGGGATATCTGAGGAACAATATGTCAGTTGAGAATAGTACAAACCCATTTCTGGTATGTGCAGGCCCCCCTGATTCCGTATGTATCAATCAACCAGCATTTGTAAAGCACACGCTGTCACCCCTAGGGGTATCTGGGTGTTTTGTCTCTGTCGAAGAGCCAGGTCTTGAGCCTCTTTCTAAAGTCTGCCAGCAAGGGGTGATACGTTGTTGGAGGGTGAGGTCTTTCCAGGTCTTGGCTGCAATTTAGGAGAAGGAGTGGCCACTGATGCAGCAGCTGTGGGTGTGGAGGGTGTGTCTGAGGGCGAGTGAAGAGGAGCACAGGTGTCTAGAGGGTTGGTGGAAGTTCAGTCGATGGCTGAGGTTTGCAGGTCCTACGTCGTGGAGGGCTTGATAGGCGTGCATGAGGATCTTAAACTGCCATCTTTCCTGAACGGGGATCCAGTGGAGGTCCCAGAGGCGGGGGGGGGGGTGATGTGGGTTCATTTGGGGAGGTCCAGGATGAGCCTGGCAGCAGTGTTCTGCATGGTCTGGGTGGGGATGCCAGCATAGTGGGCATTGCTGTAGTTGAGGCAGCTGGTGATGAGGGCCTAACTGACTGTCTTCCTGTTGTTGGTGGGGATCCATCTGAAGATTCTGTGGGGCGTGCAAAGTGTGTAGAAGCTGGAGGAGGTGACAGCATTAACTTGTCGCTACATGGTCAGTTGGCTGATGATGATGCTGAGGTTGCGTGCATGGTCGGTTGGTATAAGTGTGAGTCCGAGTTCTGCAAGCCACTAGCTGTGGTCCCATGTGAAGTGTTCATTCAACATGAGACATGTAATTCATTTGGCTTAAGCCTAGGTCTTGCATTTCCCCATATAAACACCTTGAAATAAGATTCTGTATGGGATAGGATCGATCTTTTATCCATAACCAGCAACTTCTCACGACCCTAATTATAGTACCATAAAATAACCATCTTCCTGCTTGTACTCTTTCCCCACGGATAACTGTATTTGGGACCACTTGCCCATGAAAAAGCTTTAGTGGAATTTCCCACTTAACCCCAAGCCTGAGGCATTAACCAATAGCTATGCATTTGGCAAATATTTTGTATCTCATGGACTGGGCAATCCTTCAGAACTGTGGCTTCCAACCATATTTGAACTGAGTAAAGGACTTCACCTTGAGAATGTGAGTGCCTTAATGAAAATATCTCGTACTTTGGTATGGTAACAGTGAATGTACAATGGCATGTATAGCTGAGATACTGCAATATTGTGCCTTCTGTGAGGAAGTGTCCTTTTTGCCGTGATCACCACCATTGTATTACTGATACTGCTGGGTTCTTGACTGTGCACTGGGACACTGATAACCAGGCACAGAGCATGTGCTCTAACATCAAAAACATGGTAAAATTGCTTAATTGGCATAATTCTCTCTCCTATAAGGCCACAATACATGTTACAGAAATACACCCACGGCATGTAAAGTTAAATGTCACTTGTGGAGTGCAGCACTAATTGTTCTATTTACTAGGTTGACAGGGCTTACCAGTGTAGACTGACTGGTGCAGGGTAAACCTGCAGTTGGGCCTGCCAATATAACAGTATTTGACTGGGAACCCTCCTTTTAAAATATTAATATGTCACTCCTTTATAGGGCTTGCAGCCCACAAGGTAGGGTCAATTGTATTCAAAAGTAGGACATGTAGGAATGTTACCTTATCATAACAGTGACAAAGCCCCAAAGCTATTTTCACTGTATAAGGTTCTGGTTGTCCTGCAGGGAAAACTAGAGTATGGATTAAAATATGAATTCTGGAATCTCAGGTTTTAGACCTATTAGAAAAACTGTTTTACTACTAGTTCTACTATTTATTAAAAGCCCAATTCAATGATGAAGTTGGATATTTAATGAATATTGGGGAAAAGAACCTTTTAGAAATTATGTTTTCCTTGCCTGAGTTTCCTGGAGGCTAATTTGCAATAGCTCTCATCAGGTGCCAGACAGTGCAGGACCTTACTGAGGTGTGAAAACTGCCTTCAGAGCAGCGAGAGGTGTTTTTCTTCACCATGCAAGAAGACCATTTCAGGTGAATCCAGGAACGCGATTAACTTATAAATGGTATACCCTATTGAAAGTAAATATAAAAAGAGAGACCTGTAAAGGCAATCATTTTATATCCCCTAGGCTGGCTGGCTCCAAAACCAGTGGGAAGGGAGCTACACCCAGAATGAGTTTTGAGTGACTACAGAAGAGGGGGCTGCTTGTTTCCATCCACACTACTTAGTGATCAGGCAAACACTGCACATGGGAGAAAGGTATCTGCATCTTGGTGGATATTAGGAGTAATGTGCATCGTGGGATTGCTTACAGTAGGGCAAACAGAAACCGCTGAAAAAATAGGTAGGGATTGCCCTGGGACCTTTATCCCCATTGGTTAGGGTGAAGCAAAGAGGCATCCCATCCACTAGCTAGTGCAAACCAAAAATATGACACCCAAAGACAGTCTCCCCAGAACACTCTCTGGACCTATGGGAGAACAGAAGAAGGACAACACCTGCTGACAAGACCTGTGAGGAAACCTGAAGGTTTGGACTTGCTCCTACTTATACTTTAGACAAAGCCGTGAAACCCAAGATTCAGCTGGATGACCTCTTCTGTGACCACAGTGGCAAAAGAAGCTTAAAGAGTCCAGATAACGAGTAGAGACTAGGTCTGAACTGTACCCGGCTGGTAGCCGCTGCTGGAGTGAGTACTGAACTCCAAGTGTTGTTCCTGAAGACCACAGCCTGTTTTTAACTGACTTCTCCTAGCAACTCTGGAAAGCTGGGATTTTGTAAATGCTTAGACTTCCAGACATCCAAAGCACCAGGACCAGCCACCCAAGCCAATCCGCCTAAGGCACAGCTTTGTTATGCTCGAGAAACAGGTTCTTCTTGCTTTGAGCTTCTCCTCAGCAGCTAATTTATTTTAGTAGCCCCCTGTGAGAAAGTAACCAGCCTTGTGGAACTCATAGACAGATGTAGCCTGCTTCTTGTCCCACTAGAGAATTCTGAGCTCCAAGATAAGGATTTTGTCCGAACGTAGAAATCTTGACCAGGCAAAGGGGCTAAAAGTATCTGGCCGAGGTGAAGACTTCCCTGGGTGCAAAATTTGAATTTTCCCACTCTGAACTTTTTCCACCAAAGCCAACGTTTCAGCAGGACCCCATACAACAGCAATCCGACTTCAAGAGGACTTCCTCTGGGACAGCCTGCAATCTTGCCCTGCTAGAGAATTTCAACTCCTATTTCAAAGACTAAGTCCAAAGGTAAAATGTAGGGGTATGTGAATTCCTAGTAATTTGCATTCATGTTATTACAGAAAATTCCCCAAAATAATTGAAATTGCAAATATGTGGTTTCATGCTATATTTTAGCACAAAATGCGATTTTGGCACGTAATTACAGGTAGTGGCATAATGGAGTAATTTCAGAAATTTCATTTAACAAGATTAATGAGAAATTTCAAAAGAATATGATTTATGCCAGTGTAATTTAAATTTCGCAAAGGCCTAGTAAAACATCCAAAGTGGACAAACCTGGGTGGTGTGGCCAACCAGTGCTCCATCATGATTGACCTGAAATTGTGCCTTGGCCCTGGTGTACTGCGACCATAGACTATGATTTGCCCTTGGTACTTTTTGGTGCTATTTTTCTTTAAATCTTCTAGATTTCATCTCTGTGGTTCCCCTTGTTAGGTTTTTGTCATTTTGGATGTTGAATTTTCCTCTATTATTTATAAATTAAATTGGAGAGGGATTTTATAGCGTTGTGCTTTTGACTATTTAACTATTTGGTACTTCTAAACACGTAACACATTTTCTGTAAATTAAGCTGGTATGCTTTATACCCCTTGGCCTGGACCTAGTAGGGTAATTACTTTATTACTTGTGGTGAGTTACCATTCAGCCCAATACATATTTCACTTTCTTACCCTTTACCTGCCTGCCTCTGTGAAACCACAAGAAAGTGGGAATGAGAGTGCTATGGGATTTTCCTGAAGATCATTTCCTGGTTTGCAGGAACTAAAGTCACCAAAAAGCTAACCGTGAGTTTACTAAATATTTTCAGTACTTCAGGAAAAGACAATATTCGGCTATAAGAGTACCAGGGAGAAATGCCTGTTCCAATTAGAAGAAGATCTGACTTTCCTGGCCCTAGCCATAATCATGATCTTGCTGAATATTTTTCTATATTGGCAAGCCTCTCCAATTGAATAAACAAGGGTCCCATCCAATTACACGAAGCTCTACTTGGCTTCAGCCTACCAGTCTTGCCTGCGGGAAAGAAAAGCTCTATAGGTAACAGAAAAGACAATCAAATGACAAAAGCTTTCTAGGCGTCAGACGTTGTTGTCACAGTCATAAGGCACCCACCATCATAAGGCACCCTCCAAAGCCGTAGGCCTCTATGCTCTTGTAAGGTCCTTGTGCACTAAAGTCTTAAGACTCATTCAGCTTGGTCCTATGGCCCGACTCACCGCCCCTGTACAACCACACACACAAATTAGATAATTTTGGTTAATTTTCAGTAAAACTATTATTAAGCCAATTAAGCCCGGTTTCACACTTTCATTCAGTGTAGCAAAAAGACTCCCATCTGCGTTGTACCATATATCCATTATGAGTCTTTTTATTCTCATCACTTTCAGCAGTTCAGTTATCTAGGAAAAGGTATATATTTTTTATAAAAATAAAGCATCACTGCATGGTGTTTCCTTTTTCCCCTGTGACAATGTAAATGTGTAAAAAACAACACTCGTTCCTGAGAGCTATGCTTCCATCCTGGCCGCAGGAAAAAAAGAAAAGCGGGTTTCAATTCTCACAGTTCGTTAACATGTGAAACGCATGTGGCACTGAGTGACAGTGCTATAAAATATTTAAAACAGCACCGTCTTGCGAAGGTCTGCTATCAATCAATCAATCAATCAATCAATTTTATACTCTGCACAGTTTATGAAAGGAACACAAAGCAGCACTGCCACACCCAACAGTTCCTTACATAAAGAGGAGATGCTCTCCTGATTGTGGGGATACCCTTTCCGGAAATGCCTAAATTAACATCATTGCTCTCAATCTCACACCCTACAACAATGACCTGACTTTTGGAAATGTTTGACTTCTTCAGAGCGCTCTAAACCACCTAAAGATGTGATCTCACGCCCTAGTACGCTTGACATTTTTGCTACATGGACTATATGTACACACAATCTTAGAGCAGAAAGCTGTTGCTATATCAGATGATGTTTACAAATTTGGGAATCTAAGGGAAACTTAAAATATAGGGGTTGTAAAGGGATTACCATAGGCAATCACAGTGAAATGAGTATTGTGCCATGTCTCTTCCTGCTCTCCTAGGTAAATGTATACTATTTATTTTTTAGTCCTCTTATTTTTCCTATGTTCGTTGGAACTACTTGTGGTTTTGAAAAATTCTCAGTACGCTTTTTTAAAAGAGATTCCTGCTTCTCTGCATATGGGTCTACAAGCCCCTTGTGCTCTTCGCCTACTTATTCACTCTGGAGCTATCTTCATGCGACTACTGGTTCAGAAAGGCACACTCTTCATGCTCGCTCTGCTCCTTTTTAGGATTCCCCTGCACAGCACTTGCGCTGTAGTTGAGAAATCTATTGTTTTTCATATAAACTTAAAAGGGACTCCTCTCTTTCCTGGCTTCTCTTTGGTTCCTGTGAGTGCCACTTACCTTTCTTCCATTTCTATTGGCTGTAGCATATGTTCCTGCATTTACCAATGTTTGTTCCTCTCTGCTCTTCTTATCAGTTTGCCACCGCCAAAATACTGATAACATCCGCTTTGGTGGAACTATATTTTCATAACACTTTGCCTTTTACTATTGCAGCATATTTATATAACAATTTATCACAAAGAGAGATTAAGTGATTTGCATAGAATCACAGGATGTCACCAGCTCTCGAGTCAGAGGATGTGGCCGCTGCGCCACATCCTCTCCACTCCCTTGATATCTGCCAGGGAGCTCATTCCTTCTCCAGGACAATGATTGCTCTTATTTATTACATAGATGAAACTGATGCATTACCAATGCTTCTTAAATCAAGTTAACTTTTCCTTGGCTGGCTTACCAAACGGGGTGGTAGCAGTTACAGGCCTCTGCAAGACTGGCTCTTTTGTGGTGAGCGTTGCTAAAAGGAGGAGCAGGCATCGACTGAGGAGTACACGTGCATAGTACTGTATCATCAAAATCACAAGCATTCACTGCACACTTTTTTTCCTCCTCGATGGCAGTCTTGGGGGTCTACGGCTCTCCAGTGCAGGCAGGAGCAGCAGGGAGACTGCTGCTGTGGTCAGCTAGAGTTCAGGCGAGAATTGTCATTTTCTGCCCGGCTAAACAGATTCTTATCAAGAGTGAGCTGTACTGAGTATTAGGATGCTTTGAAAATATTTAATAAAGTTCACGGCTGTTCCCCCACAAAATCAAGATACGATGAAAATGTATAGTTATGCACATTTCACATGGAGGAATTCCTACGTTTTGGTTTTAATGTGCCATAGCTTCCATTTGCAATGATGGTGTGTTCATTTTATTGGCGAGTATGTTAAAAAAAGATATAATCCCTCCAATTTGGAACCAGTTTGAATCACAGTCTACCATGCTGGGTAGTGTTACCCTATCCGGTGGTTCATGTATTTCTTCCATAGATGTGGAACCAAAATATCGTCGTCTGAATATCATGTCACATAAAAAGCATATCTTAAATATCGTTTACGAAAAATGTTACGCCATTATAGTTAATATTAGAAATTCAACCATCAGTGTTACAATATTTTTGTAAACGAAATTTAAGACGCAATATTTAGGTCTTACTACATTCTATATATGATTTTCTGAAGTACCCCGAGATTGTGCTCAGTTTTATTCTCACCCTCTGGTTTCACAGTAAATTTGGTGGTAGCATTTATCAATAATATCGTGGATTTTGTGGGTTATAAGTAGACTTTGTTTGAATGGCTGAGGATTTCCAAGCATGTGATTAGTCGTTAAGCATTGCCTGTACATTACAATTTGCCCATCAATGTCAAGTCGTGTTTTTTGCCATTTAATTTATTTTTTGATTGTATTGAGCTCTATACCTTAATCTACTGTTTATCTTTCACTCTCGCCTCGAGTAGACGTCCGATTTAATTATGTCTTAATTTCCAGATCTCCTTTGACCTTGCAGGGCTCCTTGGCTGCCACTGGTGGGGGGTTGAGCTAAAACACTGGTTCTGCTTCAGTGCATCAAATTACATGTCCGTCGTATGTCGCCTGTAACAAGCGCTTTAAGTTCGGAATCAAACAGTGATGTTTACAGTAAAATTAAATATGGCCCACCGATTTTCTCAGCAGAGGCATAATTTATTTATGTCGTGTGATTCAGTCACTCACACAGCAGCAAGCAAACTGTATTCAATTATTCCGCCTGGATCTTTGGCACGTAAGGCAGCGCCGTATCAATCTCGGCATCTGATCTATGTTTCACACTTTTTATTGGACAGGCTCAAACGGGCCGCAATGCAACGGCGCGATGATGAATATTTAACATTATCAAAAATGAGCTGACTTTCAGACCCTGGGGGTGTTATCTATGGAAGTCAAGACAGCAGAACAGCATGGTATCCACACGAATTAGGAAAAGACGTAGAGGGTTTTACTTGTACAGGATCAGCATAAACATGGTGTTGAAAAGAGTGCATGTGGTAGGCCTTGCCTGTCACCCCCTCCGATTTCAGCAATGTCCTCACTGGGAAGAGCAGTAAAGTGGGTACAACAGACTGGAATGGAAAACTTCAGAGGAATTGAAAAAACTAAAAAATAAACACACTTGTATGACTGGGAAAACCATCTTTTAATGTACATGAAATAATGATCTATATGCGTATAATAAAATGTTCTCAAGAATATAGGGCCATATTATCAAGGAAGCTGCGGTAGTTTATCGCCGCTTTACCAGAAGGAAACTGCCGATAAAGCGGCGATAATGGGCTTGATAATATGCGATTCGAATTTCAATCGAAGCCCAGGTTAGATGTGTGAATATCTAACCTGGGCTTCGATTGAAATTCGAATCGCATATTATCAAGCCCATTATCGCCGCTTTATCGGCAGTTTCCTGCCGGTAAAGCGGCGATAAACTACCGCAGCTTCCTTGATAATATGGCCCATAGATTTTTAAAACATTCTGTGTGAAAACCATATGACATTCCATAGTGAGGTACAGCATGCTTATACCAGTGTCCTGGGCTCTTGTTGACTGCTATCTGAAGATGAAGGAGAAAAAGGTGGATCTGATATATTTGAACACTGAAAGAGACATGCCCAGCATCACTCTGGAGACTTGAGCCCGCAATACAGTTTTGCCATAATCGGAAGTGATAAATATTGTGCTTGCTTACCTAAGCAAAATTGGGAATATATCAGGTGCGAAAATATCGTCTATTGAGAGTTTTTGGAGAATAACATTCAGATTGTGGTGCTTATCAAGCAGGTTTGCTCTTCCAGTATTTACCACAAAACTCATGTTTTCCTCATACATGCAGCAACTAGGTTAACCATTTATATCGGACTTTATCGATCAACTAGAAATAAGGGCCTACG
Source organism: Lissotriton helveticus (assembly GCF_964261635.1). Taxonomy (NCBI): domain Eukaryota; kingdom Metazoa; phylum Chordata; class Amphibia; order Caudata; family Salamandridae; genus Lissotriton; species Lissotriton helveticus. The sequence goes on from NC_136065.1 coordinate 956,805,029, forward strand.
ACGTGAGAGTTTGCGGTTGCAACAGATTGTGATGAAGAACAATCTCTGGGTGTGTGCAGTTGGTAGTAGAATAAATAGCAGGGGCTGTATTACAGAAAGTGCCTCAAGGCCGCAGCGAGCGTTTGCGCCCGCTTTGTGCGCCCCTGTGACACTTTAGTATTACAGAAGGGGTCGCAGACACTTCTGCTGTCCCTTCTATAATACCGAAAGCACATAGAGCACCAGCGCCATCTTCAGGGGCGTCCCCTCATTTGCATAGAGGTGTGCCTCATGCAAATGAGGAAATCCCTTTACCTCTGCACCCGCATCGTATTACAGACGCGGGTACAGAGGCAACGAAGTGCACAGGGGGAGCACTCACAGTGCGCCACCTGGAACGCCTACAAATCCCTACATGACATTGGACCCAAATACCTCAATGACAAAATCTGTTTCCACGCCCCCAAGAGGAACCTCTGCTCGGATGTATGATGTTACAACGCATACTTTTACAACGCCTACCTTTACATCGCAAGTTTTACAACGCATACCTTTACAACGCATAGTGCTTTTAGGTGCTGGATAGTGAATAGTTTAATTTACTATTCCAACTCTTCTATCCTAGAGCGCCCCCAGCGTAATGCGTTGTAATAGTTTGCGTTGTAAAAGTTGCGTCGTAAAGGCACTGCGTGGTAAAAGTTGCGTTGTAAAGGATGTATACCCCTCCGCTCCGCCAACCTCGCCCTGGCTGATGTCCCCCGCATACGAAGAAACAGAACTGGCGGGAGAGCTTTCTCCTACATCGCGGCCAAGACCTGGAACGAGCTCCCTGTCAACATCAGACGCTCCCCTACCTTGCATATGTTCAGGAAGGACCTCAAGACCTGGCTCTTCCACTGATCTGGATCTGCTCCGTCCTCCCCCAGCGCCTTGGGACCCTCACGGGTGAGTAGTGCGCTTTACCAACCCCTGATTGATTGATTGCCCCCTGTTAGCAGCCATCTGGCAGGGGGAAAGTGGGTCCCATGGATCCCCCATACATTCCCCTTACAGGCGAGTGCAGTCACTGACTGCACCCACCTGCAAGGTGAGCTTTAATCCCCCTTCAAAATGCTGGCTGGTTGCCGCCTGCACTGTAACAACATGGAGTGGCTGTAAAGCAGTCACTCCGATTTTCAGTGAATACTCTGCCCTGGGGGCTGCGCGATTTCATGGCTTCCCTGGGGGCAGCGCATTTAGCATAATAGAGTGCATTTCATTGTTTGCGCCGCTCATACTTTTTAAAAGGTGCGCCTGGAGCAAACAATGAAAATTCTCCTTGTCTGTAATGCAGCCCCAGATAGTTATCTTGAGGACCTGCACAGTGATGCGAGTGGTGCGCTTTCTGATTCGTGATCCATTGAAACTGATGAGACATGCATTGAAACTAGGCTCAATATTGCTTTCTTGCAACGCTATCATTCTAAATCAAGTACCAACACCTAATTTCCATTTCTGTAATCAAAATAACACAATAATCAATTGATGAAAATAACACTATTTGTATGTATATTTTATAATAAAAAGAAACACAATAACTCGTCCTGTAATGCAGCAATATTCTCTTTTCTAAACTGTTTCTGATGTTCTTCATAAAAATAATGAAAACATGAATACCATAACAAATTTAATTTTCTGTGACTTCTATTAAGAGTGTTAGTGTATTCTGACTAGTATCAGTTAGATGTTTATAGACAATGTTTGTCAACTAAACCTTATAACCCCCATTCAGAAATGCAAATTTACATATGGAGAACTCCACACATGGAGATCTACACCTACACCTAGGTGCATATCTTCTCATAGATTGAATTAAGCATTTTCATGTTGAGCTCTCCTCCTACAATAAGATTTACAAGCCTCCACTCTCTCGAATAAGTGGGTGAAGACCCCTTTGACAGATTTTACAGCCATAAAGTCGCCTTAGTAAATTTCTGGCTGTTTGTGGTGATCGCTGCCACATGAATGGAGAGTTTCTATAGAAAGTAATAATTGATTTTATATAAAAAAAAGTTTGTTTCAAAACAAATCATATTGGTTGTACTGTGGACTGGATTTTGACTATACATATGACCATTGGCTAAATCCTGTACATCCCTGCTAACCCGGCCATCCCACCCACATCCACCCCCCTTAGCACCACGGAAGTGCTAATGCCCGTGCTTTACCTTCGGGTACATCAGGTGACTGACTTAGGGCCGTGCTGCATCCGCTTCTCGGGGGACAACTGCTGCTCTCGCTGGGTCAGAAGGAGTCTCCTGTGGACGTGGAGACTGCGAGACACCATGCAGAGGCTGGTTGACCGCGCTCGCTGCGGCAGGTCCTGGGGAGCTTGAGCTGAGCTGGAGCGGCGCTGCGGCCACGGACTAAGTCAAGCCGAGTGAGTGCCTTCGATCACGGACCACCCGTCTGTATTGCAGCCGACCCCCGATCCCGCCTTGCCTCGCCTCGCCCGGCGCAGTCCTGGGAGGCGGCTGTTGCGTGATTGTTTTAAGCGCCGGTCTGAGTGACGCTGAGAGCTGTGGAGCTGACCATCTCTGTGCTCCCCCGACCCGGTTGAGCCCGTCTTCGCTGGAGATTACCTCACCCCCATGACTCTCACTAATGTCCGGATACTCCTGGGGCCCAGCCGCGCACCTCGAGGCTCTCTGACTCGCTCCCGAGGGGCGCGCTGCCTCTTAATGAGCTCTGCGCTGGGGGCAATTCGACACGCTGTGGTCCTCCGGCTGGTGCTGAGGTTCTGTAATTCTCGAGACTGACTCCATTTTATATTGTGCCACCATTTTGTGTTGCCCTCACGTAGGCCTGTGAAGGTAGCCTGGCGAATAAAGTGGCCTGGCCTTCTTAGTTCATGTATATATTAATTAAGGTTTCTTTCTGACTCTGGAATGAACTGTAAGAAACTGACCTCTTCACCTGAAACTGACCTCGCAAAGCCAATTTCCCTGATCGATCTTTGTCTGAGATTGCCAATCAATGTTCAGGACATCGCTAACTTTTAGTTTCCTTGCACATGTTTTATCTTGTTCATCATCTGTTACTGTTTCCTTTTATGTTTCTTCATTACATGGGTTATGCTTTCAATTATAGGTTTGTCCGGCTTTTGGAGGTTGAATTTGGGACATTCCTAATGATTAACTTTTGGGTTGGGATACTGTACATGTAATCATGCCATGCCCTGCAGTGCCATCTAAATCAGATTAACCTTTGTGAACTATGTAATTATAATGTTTTGCCCATATCCTGCTAAAACCCCAAAAGGCTACTCACCTGCTGACCCTCCAGATTTTCCATTTGTTTAGGTATGTAATTCGTACAACTCCCTTACATGCCTGGGGCAGGATAAAGAGTATATAATATGTGAAGTAAGACCATTCTAGCAGACTGCCTCATTCAATTGCTAAGGCTTCTGTGTGACGTAGTCTCACTCATTTGAGTTTAATAAAAATGTTCTTTTATATTTTCAGCTTCTGTGCCAAATTCTTTATTATTGGTTTGAATGGACTAAGTATCAGTGAGACCCCTGAGAAGTGGATTTTTGATATCTACAAATGGCGCGGCCAACGCGGACCTCATCAGAGAAGTGGCTATCTGAGGAAGAGATCTTGTTAGAAGACAGAAATCTACTGAGGAGGACAGGACAGGACTCTACTGAGGAGGTACTCTGTGCACGGAGGTTCTGGGGATTCTTTGTCTCTGCAGCCCAGTATATTTCTGATCTTCCTGATTTTGATCCTCCACATGATGTCACTATTGACTGAGAACCTTTTTGGCGTGAGTATTTTAAAAAAAGATCGGTAGGTCATTTAGAACTTGGCAGTTAGAATTTGGACAACCATTTGTTTGGTTTAGCTTTGGAATTTTGAAATTTGTGTTGGCCAACTTTGGATTTGTATAGGTTTGTATATGCGAATTGCAATTTGTGTAGGCAGGTAATGAGGAGACTTTTCTCTACTTTGTATAAAATTTGAACGGTGCACGTACAAAGAGTACTTTAAGCACTATTTGGGGTATAATATTGTATATTCTGCAATATTTTTGGCATGCCTGTTTCAAGTTCACATCAAAGAATGTGTTGCTTTTTTGGAAGGTACCATAGTGAGATGTGAATTAAATTAGCCGTCTCCCTTAGAGGAAATACCTAAATAGGTTTAGGTATAAAAACATATTTCTTCCTTGGTGATTTTGTATCCCCAGGGAATTAAAATATGGACATAATACAAACAAGGAACCTTTTTTCTATGCAATTTTATGAATGGAGATATGCAGGGCGATTTTTGGTGTTCTGCCAGCCAAAGCTAGTGAATTGAGTGTATTTTGGCTTCTTGGACATACAGCAGTCTATTGGACTGTTTTTGCAGTCTTTCAGAACACTATTGAGAAGCGTTTCTTGTAAATAAGACTTATAACTAGTATTTACAAATGGTTTGGTTTAAGTACAGTCTGTGGGCTGTCCTTTGTTTCTGTCTTGAGTATTGATCTGTGGGTTAAATGTGTGTTTAAATGTCTATGTGGTTTTCCCATTAGTGCAACTTCTGTAAGTAAATAGCGATGGCGCTATTTATGAAATAAATGACTAAAAGCGCACTGTATTGTGTGTCCTGAGTGTTTTACCCCTTTCTGTTTATGTCTGAAATGAGCTCAATGTGTGTTTGTGGTTTTTTCTTGATGTTTTCAGTCTGTTATGCAAAATGTTAGTTAATTAATATTAATCAGAAATGAAATAAAAATCCAGAAATTAACCATGTGATATGCTAAAATAGCTATATGTTGCTATTTAATTTATAGAGTAAGCAATCATGCACATGTACAATGCTTTAAAGATAAAATTAAAATTCACATTCACTAGGAATAAAAAAGCCCTCAAAAACGAAATAAATTGTGTGTTTTGCAAAAAAAAACTCACAGCATTTTCCTTAGATACAATGTATTAGATATTAACAGGCAAACACATCATCTGAATACATTGCATTTTGCTGTATTGCACACGCATTTTGAAACTTGAAATGTCTTAGTTTTAGTTTTAAATAGACAGCCACCGTGCCCACGTTTTCAACACTAAGAAACAGCTGTTGCTGCCGCTAAGTAAGCAACATGAAGCAATTACGAATAGACAGGAATGTTTATTCAGTAAGGACTCTCCCAGTTAAACACGGGTGAACCTTTGCATTTCAGAATGCTGTTTTGAAAAAGGTTACAAAAATAAGGTTCATTATTTTGTATCACAGGAAGACATTTCAAGTGCGGTTTTCTTCTCTTTAAGCATTTTTCTGTAAGCTTATTCTCAGTTTTAATGTTAAAATAATTGTCCTTTAAAAAAAAGTGGCCCAAACATTTGCCATGTTTTAAGTTAGGCTTCTGTGCTTAGGCTTGTGAATGAATGCATCTAAAAATGATAGGCAAGGGATGCAGCTTGCTTTTCATGTGGAATTATCAAAAATGATTGGTTTTATTGAAGAAGAAGGAATTATTATTAATTATGAAAAAAATATATTTTTGTAAAAATAATAAGTGCTTCTAAAATCGTTTTTTAATATTCATGAAGCTTACTACTCATACTATGACCTCCTAGCATTAAAAAGTAATTTAAGTTGTGTTGAACAGCAAAAATGAGAACATTTGCACATGGAATTTCACTTGGCGCAGGCATAAAAAACTCATTTTTCTAAGGATTTACATGAGAGATGTCCAATGTCCAATCTCTGCAATGTGTAAAGAACATTCTGAGGATGATTAGTATGTAACACAATCATAGGATATTAATTTTTAAGTGCCCCAAATACCAAAGTCGAAATTGGGTAAAATAAACTATTTAAACAGTATTCTTGCCATTTAGAGTAGCTTTTAAGGTGCCTTAAGCTTCAGTAAATTCATACATTTAGGTATAATACAAGTTTCCAGGTTGTTCTTATTTGGGGTTGCTTTTAATGACTCAGTGAGCCAATGTGCCCGGTGCAGAGGTTTGAGTTTGATATCAGGGTTGAAGGTTCTAACTCTAGCTGGACCTACTGAGACGTTCATCCATTTAAGGATGATGAAATGAGTACCATTGTATAGGGTGGTAACAAGCATTTGTTCTAAAGCTGGTATGTTGTGTTGTTGTGTTCTGCGAATTATTCACAGTAAATGTTTTTGAGTCTGGGAATAGGAGTGGATTGTGGCACCTAAAGGGAGTAATATATATGGTATGTGGTTTTGGATAGGGTTGGTTATTGCAGGTTAGAAAGAGTTGGAAAGGCTTTTTGTCTTTGACAGCCTCAGGGTGAGGAAACAAGGCTGAGGAGCGCAGAGCGCGAGGCAGATTTTGACCTTCGGTCTGTCAGGTGGGGGTTAGGAGTAAGTGAAAACAGATGTTCTGCTGAGGTGTTATTCTTAGCTCTTGGAGGACTGTGTTAGGCTTTCATGTATGTCGACATCTGCAGCCTATTAAATCACGGCCTTGTCTCCGAGAAGTGCATTCCTGAGCGGCCTCGCTCAAAGCAGGCCCTAAAAGGGGGTGATTCATTTGTAATTCTGTTTTTGAAAAATTATGTCCATGTAGGTTGCTTTCATTTAACAGAACAAGAAATGTTGCATTAGTTTTAGAAGATGGTTGGTTACAGTTGATATTTTGTGTGTTATGTGAAGTGTCAGCAGTATGTTGAAGAAAGATGTGGTTTTTGTATGACTCCTTTGAAAAGAAATGTTCATGTGTTTTTCACGTTTTTGCATTTTGTCCTTCTATGAATTGTTCCTGCTGGTCCTGTGTGTCAGCAGCGACACAGTAGGTTGTATTTGACAGCCGATCTCCACTAACTGGTGATCTGCTGTCAAAAGGAGGGTGTGTAAAGTAAAACAAAGTGTAATTTTAATTTTAAGCCTGACAAATTAAGCAGGCCCGAATATTGGGTTTTGGGCTGCATGAAGTGCGTGTGTCACCGCTCATTTACATGTGCTATTGTAATTTGTCTATGCTTTTTGTGCTTGGTATACAGCACGTATATCTGATGGCTTGACATGTGTATTTTTTTTTTATGTATGTTTTTGTTTGATGTTGCTGCTTTTGATACTATTACAAGTTCCCCTGTGTTGCGAAGGGATTTGCATGACGATGCGTATCGCTGCACAACAGTTGGGTGAATTTGCTCTGACACTAAATTTCACAGATATGATATTTTCATGCTGTGAACAAGACAGACAACACTTCACCAGTGTATGTCAAATTTGGCCATAATAGTATTGAAGTAAAATAAAAGAGATATACAGGATCAAAGTGTGTCACCTGCAGTTAGTCACGTTACTGCCCCCTTCCTTTAAGGAACAGGCAGTCCTAGATTTATGTTTCCTTGATTGGACCTAAGGATGAAATTATAGATTTGTGACTCGTGTACAAGGTGACCCAATTTCTATATTGCATTAGTTAATCATGTTCTACTTCCTAAATAGTGTATGGCTTTGTTCCTCAAAGGGAACCAAGCTTCATTTTTTCCCTGAAGAAGGAACTGGAACATTGGCTGAGATTACCGTATATGGTGTAGCGGCCAGCGGTAGAGCTAACATTTTAGATTTTTGTGTATCACCCGTATTTTTGGTGTTGTGTCACATGCTTGACTATCACTCGAGTAATTTCTTGTTCTTCCTATAGATTTTTCTTTTGTCGCTTCTCCCCTGACCGATGTCGCATCATGTCTAGTTATTGGGGATTTTAGCTGTGTCCTACTCCCATTTCCTTTTTCCGTATTCCTTTCAACAGTCAGCCCATTTAATATAATTGGTGTATTGTTCAGGTTCATACTTCCAGACTGCAGTGATGTACCAGGTACCCGCATATTATGTATAATTCCCTATTGTATGACCAGACTGATTTTCAAGAATTTTCTTTTGGCCTACTTCATGTTTTCCAGTCTGACTGTCAGGGTAGTGATCGACTGGTTAACTGACTCAATACTATAGTAAGACAAGTTTTCCACCTCAATAGGAGACACCTTACATTTTTTTTAATATGACAGATTCAATGCCTATTCTAATTTGGTTTTTAGTTTCTTTTTTCTGCTGCTTTAATTTTTGGTGGATCAGATGTGTTCTAATCATGGAAATACTAGGACTCTCTAGTTCTTGTCTTTTGTTTCCACATTTTTGATCATTAGCTTTTGTATTGCATAGTCCACCTGATGCACAATTATTAAATGGAGGTATCTACATGTCCCTGATAATCTGTATTATGTGATTTCTCTTTTGAGGTGTTCTAGATAAGGAATTTAGGAACACCTATATGTAATCATTTAGAGAAATAAAAATGTGTTTACCCCATTAGACGATGCCACTATGTGCGAGGACATTCATTCAGATAGAATTCCCATGTAGCTATCTACCCTTAGATGGTAGAGGATATGCTCTCACATGGAAACCCAATTGAAGAGGCTAGAGGCACTGTTTTGCCTACTGCCTTTGTCTTTGTATTCTATGAGAATGACAGTGTATTTTAGATCACAATAGTCCCATGGCGTATGGCCATTCCTTTGAAGATTGCAGGCCACTTGCTTGCAGTCCCCTTGTTAAAACACTGAACTGTTTTTGTACTGAATTGAAGGAAACTAACAACTGTGTTACATTTCCTACGTCACTAGGTTCTGCGGGATCGAGTCATGACCTGCAGAACGCTGATAAGCCTAATTCCCATCAGTGACAGCTGCAGATGAATGTCAGACGTCTTGGCCCTACAGTCCCAGCACCCAGAAAGTAGCAAGGCTGGACAGCGATCGCCAGCGTGCCATCAGTGGTATTTTCAAAGTATTGTGCTTGCTTCATCAGAAGGCGTTGAGCATCAGAAAAGACGGAGGAGCTGGTTTTGCCACAGAACCAGAGTTTCAGTGCAAAAGAGCGAAAGAATTGAGGCTTGAGTCTTCTACCTGTCATGTGAGGGTAGTAAATTCTTTATTTAGATATAAAAACATATCTTTAAAAGATTCTTCCAGCACATTAATACAATCTTACAGCTTAAAGGAGATTAAAAATGAAGAAAATAAGAACAGAATAAAATGTAGCTTACTTATCAGTGCTTACTGCAACGTATCAATTTAGAAATAGCACTCCCGGACAATACAGATGGGGTTAGGTACACATTATGCTGCACAGTAGTCCAATTTTTCTAGAAGCCTGTAGGCATACTGAACGAATTTGGCCAATTTTATGTTTAAGACAGTGTTCTCTAAGGACAGAGCAGCAGTAATGGCGTGTCTGCAAGTCCGAACTCCCAGCCTGTTCCATTCCGGCCTGAGTAGGCGTCTGCGTTGGGAAATGAAGAAGGGGCATATACAAAGCACATGCAAAAAAGTTTCGCTTACTGACCCACACCCTCTACACGTTTGATCAGCCCTTTTTTGCCGCCATACAGGGAGATTTTGTAGGAAGCGCCAGTCTCCCAGTCCTAGGGCGATCAGGCATCGCTTTAGATGGTAGGAGATTGTTATCGAAAGATAATTTGCCGGGTAAAGTCGTTTATAGGAGTTGGCTACTGCCCAAGCATGGCTGCGTTTCGCAAGTAGAGCTTTGTCCATAATCAGGGATTTCAGTCTTATAACTTTTTTAATTGTGTTTTTGAAGGCAGTCTGACTTGGGTTGAGGGCCCAGAGATCCGCAGCAGACGTTTGTTGGATGTAGTTATTTAGGAGGCAGCCGTATGTTCCTCCCGGATTGCTCATACTAATTTCATTCCAGACCAGGAGTTCCAAGGTGCCAGCTTCTGCCTTCCTTAGTTTGTGGATCAGATTAAGATATGAGCCAGCATTGGAGGATTCATAATTAGTTAAGCCCAGCTCTAGTCTGACCTGTGCTGGCGAGGAGGAACTCGGCAGGTGAAGCAATTTCTTATAGAGTTTAGTTGTCAGTTTGTTTAGGGATTTGTTCATTTTTCCCTTAAAGATCTCTATGCCATACGAAAGTGTGGGCCCGATCTTTGCTCTAAGCACTTCCAGTAAGGGCAGAACCGTGGGGCCTGAGAGTCTCCTCGATAGCTTAGCCAGGGATATCATTAGCGCTTTTGCCTTGGCTGCAATCACAGTGCTCTGTTTGGTGAAATTGCCCCTGGAGTCCAAATGGACCCCTAGGTATTTGTACGATTGGCCGATTGAAATTCTTTCTTTGTTTATTGTCCAGCCTCCACCGTTGTAGCGTTTTTTGCCAAACGGGACAACCATTGTTTTTTTCATGTTAATTTCTAACTGATTGTTGGCCGTGTATTGCATTAAGGCGTCCAGAAGTCTCTGTAGCCCCACTCTGGTGAGACTGAACAGTGCCAAGTCGTCGGCATATAAAAGATTGCATAATGCCGTGCCTCCTACTTTTGGTGGATGACTGAGTACTTCCTCTAGAGTACTTGATAGGTCCGCAATGAATAGATTGAAGAGAAGGGGAGCCAGCACGCATCCCTGTTTGACACCACGAGAGGTCCAGATTTTCCGGAAGAGATGCGCGCCAGGCCCTAACTTCACTCGAACCCATGTGTTGGAGTACAGCAGGATAATAGGATTCTACCTGTCATGTCCTGGTAACCTCTGACAGTGTGCGGTCCCTTGAGCCCCTTGGCCTGAGTTTTTGGCCACCACCTCTTTTTCTTTGCTCCAACGGAAGGGCAGTGCACCGGAGGATCTAGGGCACTACATTATGGTGTCCATGAAAGAGCAGCTTGAGCGTCCTCTGACACTGAATAATGAGTGTTGGAGCCCGAAAAGTGCTGCTGAGCATGAAAGTCTGTTGCTCTTTTCAAATTAATAGTACTTGGGTCTGCACGAGATGATCTGTGCCCATGATCAATGAAGAGCACACTATCTGTAGTGCCTGCAGCAGAGGAGAGATATTGGTGCACTGCCTTGACACATTGAGACTTTCGAGTGAGCTGTGAGTGTTTGCCAGGAGGGCACTCCAACTAAACAGTACTATTTTCATGAAGAGGCCTGAATCGAGAGGCCCAATGCGGAAGAAGACAATGGAAGCAGATTTGATGGACGATAGAAGCCTGTCAGAGAGGCTTTGAACGGACTTTGGGCACAGTTGCACTAGCGATTCCAGTGCAATTGTATAAAGTAAATGTTAATTAAGTTCTCATTTGACTGAATTGCCATGGAAGAGGAAGTGGCTCCGCCTCTAGCATCCAAAAATGGTCCACCAAAAGTGAGTCTTTGTGCTACTATGTGTGTTCGGAGACCTGTCCAGAGAGAAGTAGAGAATAATAAGATGATGTTACAGCAACACCTTGACAACCTAATAAATATCGATATAGACCTAGATTCAGATTCACATGAGTCTTAGGTTATTGCCTACGTAATGGCAAAAGGAGGGTCTGAGGTTCTGTAATTCTCGAGACTGACTCCATTTTATATTGTGCCACCATTTTGTGTTAAAAAAAAACGCCGCTAAATCCTTTAAACACTCCATCCTGAAAAGGCACCCTGAGACCCTAATCTCTGACCATCGATCCACTACGGACAAGGGCCCAATCATCAATGACCTTATCTTCTACTCCAGGAGAATGTTGGTCTGGCTCAACACTCTCTCGAACCTCCTCAACGTACATAACACCAGGAACATACCTCACGGCAGCAAGCTCACGATCACACCTTCCGCAAACCTGCGTGCTGACCTCACCATTACCCTATACAAAAATAGCATTATCCTAATCCAAGCTTCACCAAAAGACCTCAACAAATTTGCGGACCTCTTCCCTCTCCTTAAAAAACGTGTAAACGACCCCCCTTCTTCCTCGCTCCCCCTGTGCCTTCCCCTGCTAAAACCTCCAAGGGAACTTGCCCTCTCGCCAGCCACCCTCGACAGGGCTCCCAACACAGACCGACAGAGCCCCCCTACTATGCATCCAGCGCCTACCAACCCCGGTGAGCCCCTACCCACTACCTCCACTCCCCATCCCTCTCCTATGGATCCTGTCACCACCCACTTGGTTCAACCCTCTAGGCAGGCCTAGCCCGTCCACTTGCCTACCTACACATGCCATCAGTAGCCTCCCTAAACCTTCATCCTCAAATCCACCCTTCCGTGGGGAAACAGGAACTGAGGTCTCTGGTCGTCTTAGCCACACTACTAAGCCTAATCCCTCTTCCTCAAATCCTCCTGACCCTGAGGATACTGGAACTCATGACTCTTTTCGACTTACCCACACCACTAAGCCTACTGACACCCCCTCCCTGGCCATACCCTCTAGATCTCATAGCCCGTCTACCAGACCACCTTCACAAGCCATCAGTAGCCTCCCTAAACACTCTACCCTAAATCCTCCCTTCCGCGGGGATACCGGAACCCATGACTCTGGTTGTCATAAACTCACTACTATGCCCACTGCACTCCCCTCCAAGTCAGTACCCTCATCGCGATCCCCTGCCCGCAAGAGCACCCTTCTTTTAGGGAATTGGAAACTCTCCACCGCAAAGCCAATGAATTAACCCTGAGCATCCACAAGTCCTTTACGGACGTCAAAAACCTCCTGCACCTATCCGAGCTCACTCTCTCTAAGATCAGACTCTCACAGAGCCCTACCCCCCCCCCACATCCGACTCCAAGCCCCTTCTCCACTTATTCCCATCACCCCTGAGACACCTTCGCCCTCACAGGCAGCCCTGCTACCTCTCAGAGGAAGAAATACAGGCCCTCCTCCTATCCTACAATCCTACCCTTGCTACGACTAGCACTATGGAACTCTCAGAGGATGAAATTGCTGACCTCCTCATTAGCTATGAGCCCCCATGTCCCTCTGACCTGAAGAATGATCAACCCATACGCATGGTTGCAATCAATCCTTATAGATTAGCCACTCTACGCAACAGGGGAATAGTCAACAGTAACCTAGAGCCAGTCCCAACCTCTGGCCCCAATCACGATTCACATAACGTTCCCTCTCTATCTGGTCTCCTTATCAACTGCCGCTCTGCGGTAAAACATGCTGCCGATGTCGCCAATCTCATCCTGAACCTAAACACAGATTTAGTGACGGAATCCTGGCTAAATGAATCCTCTTCGCCCTGCCTAGACCTTCTAGTCCCGCCCAACTATCTCATCATAAGATTGGACAAGCAATCACAAAAAAAGGGGGTGGAATAGCCTGCATCTACCGCTCCAACTTCCTTATCTCTGAACTTCTGGCCGAACCTACTGATTCCTGCGAATACCTTGCCCTTTATGTCTGTAACAACACCTCCCTTCAGTGCAGGCTGCACATCTTTTACCACCCCCCAGGCAAGAATGACACCTTCATAGACTACCTCATGGAAATCATCACAGCCAAGGGCTCGCTGAACGCCAATGACATTTTTCTGGACGACTTCAACTTGCACTGGAACGACCCCAAGGACCCGCAGGTCAACGCTATTAGAGACTTCCTGGCCGACCAAGCCCTTAGCCAAGCCTGCTCCCTCCCTACTCACTCAAAAGGGGCCACATTAGACTGGATCATCTCCAAGGAATCTGCGGTCAAACTAACTTCCATAGATCCCTGCGACTGGTCTGACCACCACGCTATCACCTTTTGTCTTCCTGGCACTCACAAGACATGGACACCGCAACCGGTGATCCCCAAAAGATGGATCAGGGACACCAAGAACCTGGATCACGAGAAATTGGCTGCCTGCTGTGCAACTGATCTCCCTCCTCCCCCCCATATCACCACGGTCGACAACCTCTCTGAACATTATTCCACAACGATAGGCAATATAATCGATGACCGTGCCCCCGCTAAAACTGAAACGAACACAGATCAAAGACAGGAACCCCTGGTTCAATGGTTCCCTTAACAATGAGAGGAGGTCCCTCCGACAAACAGAACGGAACTGGAAAAAACACCCTACCACCGACCATCTTAAACTTCTCCGTCTAGCCAGAAACGCCTACAACAAAAAAATCATCAATTCTAAAAAATTATTCTTCAGAGCTGAACTGGTTAACGCTAAGAATAGACCTCGCAAATTATTCGAGATGGTCAAACACCAATCAAACAAACTTGCTAAATCAACCAAAGAAACCCCTATTTCAACAATCCCATGCGAGCAATTCTCCTCCTTCTTTCGTGATAAAATCTCTGCCCTAGGAAAGGAACTCATATGGCTACCTATACCCAAACCCCTCCTGTTCTGCATCCCCTCTCAGCGCTGCCCTCCCAAACCTCCCCCAAGAACCAAGCGTCATGGTCCAACTTCAATGTCTACGATGAACACTCGATCTCAAAAACTCTTTCCTCCTTAAGCCTCAACAATCACTTCAACGACCCTCTCCCCTCAAACTGCCTTGCCTCTGTTTCTCAGGCTATCATCCCTTCTTGGACGACTATAATCAACTCCTCTCTCCTACAGGGATCAATTCCGGACTCTCTCAAAGCCGGCCAGGTGGTCCCCATTCTAAAAAAACCCACTTTAGATCCTGCCTCCCCTGACAATTACAGACCTATCTCTAACATCCCTGTCCTAGCTTAAGTGCTGGAAAAATGTGTACAGCAACAGCTAAGCCAACACATCTCCAACTTCCACCTTCTAGATGACTTGCAATCTGGTTTCAGACCTGGGCACAGCACGGAAACCACACTCCTCCACATTGTGGATGATGCCCTTCAAGCCCTCGACCAAGGCAAAACCTATCTCTTGATCCTCCTTGACCTATTCTCGGCTTTTGACACGGTTAACCATGAAATTCTCCTGAATCACCTCAAATTTAGGATGGGCCTGTATGGCACTGTTCTGGCTTGGTTCCGATCCTTCCTCCAGAACCGCTCGCAGAGAGTCCTGATCAACGGCAACCTATCCGCCTCCTCTCCGATCACAGTTGGTGTCCCCCAAGGATCAACCTTATCCCCTACCCTCTTCAATCTGTACCTCAAACCACTCTCAGAGGTGCTGCGCACTGCCAATATCTCCTACCACATGTATGCCGACGACACACAGCTCTACATCAATATCTCTTCTCCAAAGGATATCCATTCCCTGAATGAGGCCTTGAAACTAACTGTTCACTGGCTCACATCCAACCAGCTTAAACTCAACGCCAAAAAAACAGAGCTCCTCTTAATCTCTCCACCCAACGCCAATACAGACATTCAAGTGTGGACCAGGGCAATCACAGTGCTAAACTGCTCTCCTACCATTGTGGACTCTGCTAAATCCCTGGGAATTACCTTAGACGGCAACCTGAACATGCGGGGCCATATCAACGTGATGGCCAAAACCGCCAGATTTCACCTAAACTACCTACGAAACTTGAAACCTTTCCTCGACCCTCCTGATCTAAAATCAGCTATCCAGGCCTTAGTCATCTCTCGACTAAATATGGTTGCTCCACTCTCGCAGGCCTACCCAAGATCTCTCTAGAACCCTGAAAGCCTGCCTCAACGCCGCCGCCAGACTTCTAACTGGCTCCAAGAAGTTTGACCACATCTCGCCCCACCTTAAAGCTCTGAACTGGCTTCCTCTTGAGGCCAGAATCCAGATCAAACTGGCTTGCATCACACACAAAGCTCTCTATTCCAAGTCCCCTGCTTTTCTCGCACAGAAACTTGTATTATCCGGAGGAATCGGAAACTCCCGGTCCGTCAAAACCCTTTTGCTCCAACCCGCATGCTTCAAGAAAAAAAGAACATACAATCGGGCTTTCTCTGGGGCCGCCCCAAGAATATGGAACTCACTCTCACCCGCCATTAGAAGAATACCGTCTCTAGCCCACTTCAAAAAGGAGACCAAATCTTTCCTAATGGGCAAATTCCTCTCCTAAAGCTCACGCTACAATCACCTCATCAACCTGACTTTACCTATGATTACTGCACTATTCCTTGGCTGCCTGCCCCTATAATACCCACCCTGCACTTTGAACAATCCTTCAGGGTGATGAGACTGCTTTTCTAGTTTGCTGCATCGTTTTTGCTCCTATCCCTTAGAGTAGTCGAATATTATGACTGTTTGTTTTACCATATACTGTTTCTATTTGTTTCCTTATCCCCTCCCCCCCCCCCTTTGTTCTGTATCCAACCTGATACTACTGTAAAGCACTCTAATACCCTCACGGGTCTGGTTCGTGTTCTATAAAACACTAAATAAATAAATAATAAATAAATAATGAGAATATGGAATGGTTTGATAATCATTTATTAATGTTCCAGTTAGAGGTCACTCTATCTAGGTGTATATCAGAATGTGGATTAATAATTTTAGAAGGGTATGCCTCCCAGTTTAATAAACACACTCTAATTTGGTTACAACACTGTTCTAAGTGAATCTTTGCTCAATCTTGCTAGCAATATCAGAAGCAGCATATTATTTTCCAGAGAAATGCATGTCAAGTTCAACTAGTCCCAAGCAACATTACAGTTAAGAACACAACACAATGATATCCCCCAACAAATTCAGAAAGATCAAGCCACAAATCTATAGACCAACATAGATAAAAATGATAAAACTCAGATACAGCTAAAAGTAGATACACATTTTTAAACTGATATGGGTAAGGCACCTATTGAAAGTCACTGTTGTGGTAGACCCAGACCTTCAGTTGCAGTATCAGATTGCCTACAATGGAACATGGGTCAAGTAAGCCTAGATAGTCACATGATCAATGTTTTACCATTCCATTTCGTTATTTTCCCCATTCTCAAAATCCTCTAGCAGAGCAAGGCATGATACTAAAGCCAGGGACGGAATGTTTGTGTGTGACATATCGTCATCAAGTTCGCCTTGAGGCTTCAGTTTAGGGTGAAAATGATGCAAACTGGGAAAATCAGAGGGGTTACTTTGCCACCTCACCACGGTCCCAAGTTCTACCTTTTGACTCAACCCTTTTTCTGGTTCCCCAGAGGCAACAAAACAAGCCCAACAACCAGTTGTGGGCTCTGGGGAGGCACAGACACTTTTTCGGCACAGATTCGGGTGCCCAGCAACTGAATTTATTTACCCGTGGCTTGCCTCGCCTATAGGACCCGTAAGTGGATTTATCTTGACTCATCCAGTTGTGTCCACACTCTATATAAAGGGTCCACTCAATTTTTTGGGATTATGACATAAATGATGCACTTATATTCGCATGGCAATAGGAACACGGTTATATGAAGCACTGAGATAGTATATGGTGCTCGTCATTGGATTGGCTATCTTATTATACCATCATGATACACCTGGATTTCTAGCTTGCCCTGAAGAAGTCCAATGTTTAGGACGAAACGCGTTGGCTGTTTTTCTGCTGTATACACCGTTTTTTTCATGAACATGTCTGAATAAGAGAAGAACTTTGAACATACGTTGGATATCTGAATTTTTTGATTACTCTAAACATAACTGTTGGATGGTGCACCGTCTCATTGTTTTGAAATTGTATAGTCTTATTTGGACCTCACCTTGGCAGTGGGTGCCTAAATAGTGTGCACAACGCCAGATACATGGCATTTATTTTCTTCCATTTTATATATTTGGGGATATCTGGAAGGTGCGGTTTTTCCCCTGGGTGCCACGGTCCTGGTCAAAGTATAATTATATCATATGGATAGACCTAACCCAATTCAAGCCAGTGACAAGGTAGTTTTAGGTGATTTGCCTTGTAAGTAGCAAATTACTTCCCCCTTCTCATTCAGAGAACACATATTAGTGGAAACCACAAGTTAAGTCAAGGCCGTAATTATTTCATATTGTCAGGGAGATCCATGCATCTCAAGATTAATTAAGGAAGAACTTAAATATTACATCTTTAACAGCTCCCTCAGATTGGAAAGGTAATTTCATCATCCCTAAAAATAAGATCTGCTTGATGTCGCTCTTGAAGAACTCCTTCTGGCATCCCCTGTTGCTCAAAATAAGAGAGACGGCATCTAATATTCAACTGCAATATCACAAAGAAATGAACAGTCTTTTGTGCAATAAAGAAGATGGGATTTGCTGTCATCTTGGCATTGAATTGACACTATTAGAAGTCCACAATGCAATCTTCATTTTGTGGCCATTAGCTATACCACATTTCATTCTTACTTCAACAAGAGTATGGTGAACATATTTCTTTACCTTCATTTTGACATATGGTCCCCATGCTATGTCTCTGCTAATCCTGAGGAACTAGGGATCTTGAATACTCCCAGCACTACAGAGTTAACACTCAAAGCCAATCAGGGAAGTATCCAGGTCTAGAACAGAACCTGATTCACCAGTTTCGAAAACCAGATGCCCTTCCCCTTTAGTAGCAATATAGTTTAACATTTTAGGAAATGCGAAACACCATTCATATATATTATCGAGCTATAAGGCTGCAAGGTAAATATTAAATATAATCACAGTTATGGAATCCAAGGCAGTGAATTTGTTTATTCTTTCCAAGAGTGTCTACTTCAGGAGTAATGTATTTAACAAGCATTTTTTCATTTTTCAGGAGTAAACCTTTAGTTTAGCCCCTTGGAAATTACCTTTTTGGGTGGAAAGGTTTATTCAGAAAAAAACACAATTCTGATATGTTGGATATTGTGTAGTAAAATACTTCAGTCGATATTTTATTGTACTAGAATGCAACACACTTTTTTATTGCAGAAATGCACTCTAAAACTACTGATATTCCACAATAATAGGAAACGGTCTTGATTTTGCATGAACTTGGGTACAAATTGCAGCTATGCTCTCTTGCAAATCATCTTCAAGCCACACCTGTCTTACTGAATCCCATGAAGAGGATCCAGACAGGTTGAAAATAAGTATTTAATTCGATAAATATTTCATGTTCTCAGGGTTATTAAATCATTAGATTTGGCCATGGTCCCAGTCCCCTTCTTCCGTCATTAATAGATTTCAACCATTCTAGATTTGTCTGTCTTTGTAAAGGTGAAACAAATGTGCCATGAATGTGGAGCCTCTGTTAATGCCAACGAAACACTAGAAGGGTCTGAACATCCGATTGTCACCACCATAGACACATGACCAGATAGACTTCTTGCACAACAGTGCCAATCAGTATTCTGAAGAATTATCTTGTTTTGTGTTCTTGACAAATTGAAGGGCATAGTCAAGGCTTCCAATGTGCATTGTGACTCTTAACACCCGGACACTACCTGCTGCAGTTGTGAAGTACTATACTAAGATCACTCCACTTTTAAACGTGTTGCGGTTTGCTTTAAAATTAAAGTCGGTTTTTTATTATAAAAATAAAACCATTTGAAAGAAAAAAAGTAAATAGAAAAAATAGATTTTAGAGTTTATCTCCAGTGCAACAAGCATGTGGGCCCTTTTTGTGCCCAGGGAGCACTTTGGCATTACAGAAGCTGCCTCAGAAACGAGGTCCTTTTTTATGACAGATCCTACTAGCACAAATGCAGTGCCTGCACAATCCCAAGGAAACATTCCCTCATTTGCATGGGGGCATGGCCCATACAAATAAGGAAAAGCCATTTATATAGATGTGGGTGCAGAGATAAAGTGGATGCACTGACTGTGTGTGACAAAGAGATGAGACACAAACAGTCCCTCTAAGACGCTCCTTGGAAGAAGATAAAGGTGGTCCTATGGACCCTTCAGAGATGCCCCGGAAGGTGACTGTCACTTCAATTGGCTTTAGTGCCTCTCTACCCTCTTTTCAATGGCAGTCTGGGTTGCAGCCTGTACTGTGCAAAGCAGACCGGAAGCTTCAAACAACCAGTCTGCCTTTCACAAATGCACTGCCCCTCGGCCAGGCAGGAGTTGGCGGCTGTGCTGGCAGCAATGTATTAACTGTAATTGGGTGCACTATCCTGGTCTTCCCCAGGTGCACCCAGATAGAGGTGCACCATGGTGCAGAACCTGTGCACCCTATCTGAGATATGGGCCCAAGAACTCATAATGACATCATCCACATGTGGAGCTATAGCACTAATATTGAACATGTAATCAAAACCAACATCACATCTCTGGAGACGTCTGCCCCGGTTACCCGGTGTTTGGCGACATAGCAGACTCCGGGCGGTCGTGCTGTGGATAGTATCTGGGACCACATCGTGACCCACGCCATTACTATTTTAAACTGAAATGACTACTGGCATATTGAGCATATTTGTGCTCTCCAAGCATTTATATTGTAAGATTTCAGTGACTCAATTAACATCTGGTCAAGACTTTCTGATTTCTTTTAAATTGGAGTCCTTTGAACAGTGCATAGGAGCGATAAGCCCGTGAAAGATAACCATTATATGGTATCGTGAACTAATATTAAGAAGATTGGAGGTCTTCTCAGCAACCCCATATGAGATATATTATCTGTTTGTGGGATTCTTATGTATTTTAATCCTGAAGAAGGTGTTGGCTCTCTATTTACATGCCCACCGAAACGCGTCGATGCAATTGTTGAGTCACGCTACGTTAAGTCTTTGAAACAACCACTCCAACTATGATATTACTACAAAATGTGCAGTGTGATTGCGTTTTGAACTAGTGTAGCCATCTCTAAGCTATAGGAATTATTTTCCTTATCTTTGTTTCCCACTGCATGTTGTAAATCTTTCATGCAAATTACTGTCCTAATTTTTAGTATTGTATACTGTTTTTAATAATATATTGAAATAAATTGTAAATCTTTTATGAATCCGTCATTATTATTATCTTTATACTTTCACTTTTTGCTCCACTTTTTGAATTGAATGTTGTGTCTATAAGCATTAACGCTATAATTTTTTAATGTTGTGTCCATAAGCATAAGATGCTATTGTAAGTTCATCCAAAGGGGATCTCTTGCATTGACTAACAGTCTTTTGGAACCCCACCGATTTGGTTTGGGGGTCCCTCTCTTTAACTAGAGATCAAAACCAACATCAACAAGAGGACTGTCTTAGAAGGAAAGAATACAACTTTCATACACCATTGTTTTCCACTGCAGTTCATCCTCCCCAGTTCACTAAAATGCAGGTGACACGGCCAATTTTGTGCATGTTAGAAATGGGTGTCTCTAGTTGGCAATGGCTTGCACTTTTGTCCAAATCGGGACACTTGCTTCTAGTCACGGAAAGGGGTATACACTCCTTAAATAACCCCTGCTCACCCCCTTGGTAGCTTGGCACGAGCAGACAGGCTTGTCTCAGAGGCAGTGTGTAAAGCATTTGTGAACACATACAGTACTACAGTGAAACACTACAAATGGACACCACACCATTATAGAAAAATAAATAATCTTTACTAGACTTAACACAAGACCAAACAACAACAATCCACAATACACCATCAAAAATATGACTTTAAAATGGTAGTAATTGCTTAGTTCAATGTAGATGGTAAATGTGACACTTTACTCTCAAAGTACCTTGCATGCGTGAAGCAAAACAAACAAAAGGGTTCAGGGAAGGTGATGCGTCTGTTCCTTGCTTCGGGGGAAGTGCGTCGGTTCCTTACTGCGATACAAAAGGGGGTGGTGATGGACGGAGCATCTGAACCAATCAAACACTCACACCCAGTCAACAGATCTGGGTTTGATCCATCGCCGTTCTTTAGCCCACTCTGCCACCCCAGGTCAGACATGGCCATATGCAAATCAGTCTGAACCTGTGCCTCATGGGAACAGTCCAGCCCGAACTGCCAAGCCATGCCTTCCCTGGACCGGATTCAAGCTTCCTAGGACCGGTTTCTGGCATTACAGCTGTCTTCAGCCAGGCTTGCTTGAATCCAGTGGCAAAGTGAGCAAGGGACTCATGTCTGAGCATACCCTGCCAACTCATGGCGAACAAAGCGGTACAAAAGGGGGTGGTGATGGACGGAGCATCTGAACCAATCAAACACTCACACCCAGTCAACAGATATGGGTTTCATCCATCACCGTTCTTTAGCCCACTCTGCCACCCCAGTTCAGACATGGCCATATGCAAATCAGTCTGACCCTATGCCTCATGGGAACAGTCCAGCCCGAACTGCCAAGCCATACCTTCCTCACAACCAGTCAACAGATCTGGGTTTGATCCATCACCGTTCTTTAGCCCACTCTGCCACCCAAGTTCAGACATGGCCATATGCAAATCAGTCTGACCCTGTGCCTCATGAGAACAGTCCAGCCCGAACTGCCAAGCCATGCCTTCCCTCGACCGGATTCAAGCTTCCTAGGACCGGTTTCTGGCATTACAGCCGTCTTCAGCCAGGCTTGCTTAAACCCAGATCCGTTGACTGGGTGTCAGTGTTTGATTGGTTCAGATGCTCCGTCCATCACCACCTCTTTTTGCACCGCTTTGTTCGCCATATGTTGGCAGGGTATGCTCAGACGTGAGTCCCTTGCTCACTTTGCCACTGGATTCAAGCAAGCCTGGCTGAAGACGGCTGTAATGCCAGAAACCGGTCCTCGGAAGCTTGTTTCCGGTCCAGGGAAGGCATGGCTTGGCAGTTCAGGCTGGACTGTTCCCATGAGGCACAGGGTCAGACTGATTTGCATATAGCCATGTCTGAACTGGGGTGGCAGAGTGGGCTAAAGAACGGTGATGGATTAAACCCAGATCTTTTGACTGGGTGTGAGTGTTTGATTGGTTCAGATGCTCCGTCCATCATCACCCCCTTTTGTACCGCTTTTGGCTGCCATAAGTGTGGCAGGGTAAGCTCAGACGTGAGTCCCTTGCTCACTTTGCCACTGGATTCAAGCAAGCCTGGCTGAAGACGGCTGTAATGCCAGGAACCGGTCCTTCGGAAGCTTGTTTCCGGTCCAGAGAAGGTATGGCTTGGCAGTTCGGGTTAGACTGTTCCCATGAGGCACAGGGTCAGACTGATTTGCATATAGCCATGTCGGAACTGGGGTGGCAGAGTGGGCTAAAGAACGGTGATGGATTAAACCCAGATCTTTTGACTGGGTGTAAGTGTTTGATTGGTTCAGATGCTCCGTCCATCACCACCCCCCTTGTGTACCGCTTTTGGCTGCCATAAGTGTGGCAGGGTATGCTCAGACGTGAGTCCCTTGCTCACTTTGCCACTGGATTCAAGCAAGCCGGGCTGAAGACGGCTGTAATGCCAGAAACCGGTCCTCGGAAGCTTGTTTCCGGTCCAGGGAAGGCATGGCTTGGCAGTTCGGGCTGGACTGTTCCCATGAGGCACAGGGTCAGACTTATTTGCATATAGCCATGTCTGAACTGGGATGGCAGAAAGGGCTAAAGAAGGGTGATGGATTAAACCCAGATCTTTTGACTGGGTGTGAGTGTTTGATTGGTTCAGATGCTCCGTCCATCAACACCCCCTTTTGTACCGCTTTTGGCCGCCATAAGTGTGGCAGGGTATGCTCAGACGTGAGTCCCTTGCTCACGTTGCCACTGGATTCAAGCAAGCCGGGCTGAAGACGGCTGTAATGCCAGAAACCGGTCCTCGGAAGCTTGTTTCCGGACCAGGAAAGGCATGGCTTGGCAGTTCGGGTTGGACTGTTCCCATGAGGCACAGGGTCAGACTGATTTGCATATGGCCATGTCTGAACTGGGGTGGCAGAGTGGGCTAAAGAACGGTGATGGATTAAACCCAGATCTTTTGACTGGGTGTGAGTGTTTGATTGGTTCAGATGCTCCGTCCATCACCACCCCCTTTTGTACCGCTTTTGGCCGCCATAAGTGTGGCAGGGTATGCTCAGACGTGAGTCCCTTGCTCACTTTGCCACTGGATTCAAGCAAGCCGGGCTGAAGACGGCTGTAATGCCAGAAACCGGTCCTCGGAAGCTTGTTTGCGGTCCAGGGAAGGCATGGCTTGGCAGTTCGGGCTGGACTGTTCCCATGAGGCACAGGGTCAAACTGATTTGCATAGAGCCATGTCTGAACTGGGGAGGCAGAGTGGGCTAAAGAACGGTGATGGATTAAACCCAGATCTTTTGACTGGGTGTGAGTGTTTGATTGGTTCAGATGCTCCGTCCATCACCACCCCCCTTTTGTACCGCGGCAACCTCTCTGGCGGCACACTTCTCCAATGATGCAAAATGCTTCATCTGCGATGTGACGGCGAACAGCTGCAGCAGCCGCACGCTTCTTCGGCAATGTAACGGCAACTGCTGCGGCAGCGACAAGCATCTCCTTGTTGCATTGCGCTTCCACCTCCCAGCGACATGCAGTCTCTAAGAGGGCCCAAACAACAGCAAGCACCTCACTGCAGGTAGTATTCCCAGCAAGGGAGCTGGTGGTGAAGTCCTTGTGTCCCTGAGACTTCAGAACAGGAGGCACGCTTAGCTTCAAGCCCTTGGAAATCTTCCTCAAGATGGTGAAAGTACACACAATGTTCCTTTTCTCCTTTCTTTGGCAATAAGTAACCACTGAAGGCCAACCCCAAGCAGCAACCAGTACAGGGGCAGTCTCCTCCTTCAGCTTCCTTGGTTTCTCTCCTCAGCAAAGGTTCATCTTGATTCCAAGAAGTGATCTAAAGTTCTGGGGTCTGTGCCCCAATATTTATACTCCTAAATCCTTTGTTTTCTGAAGGCAGAGAGTGCCTGTACCTAGTCAAAACCAGTTCTGTCCTCCTGGGTGAATGTTCTGGGCAGGAGGTTGTGACAGCATTGTTTGGGAGCAGACCTGGCCCAGGTAGCTGAAAGGAAATCTCCTCCCCCCACTTTCTATTCTATGAGGGCTCAGGTCAGTGAAAGGAAATCTCCACCCCCTACTCTCTATTCTATGAGGAATCAGGGCAGTGAAAGTAAATCTCCACCCTACTCTCTATTCAATGCAGGTCCTATTGAGCCCAGCCCTGACCCATCAGACTGCTGGAGCCAAGACCCTCTCCAGCCCCCTGTCACTCACAAACCAGACATGGAATACACAAACCCAGCAGACACATACTGGATGGTTAGGCAAGAAAATACCAATTTTCTGAAAGTGGTATTTTCAAACACAGTATGTAAAATCACCTTCACTAAAAGATGTATTTTAACATTCTGAGTTCAGGCATACTAAACTCGAATTTCCGCCTTGTTCCATGGGTCAGTTAGGATTATAAGATGTTATAATCAAACTGCCCATTCTGGCCTATGGGAACAGGTAGCCTTGCAATAGTGAAAAACGAAATTGGCTGTAATTCACTATTAGAACATTCAACACACATCAGGGCATGTCCTACCTTTCACATACAATGCACCCTGCCCATGGAGGTACCTTGGGCCTACCTTAGGGGTGACTAACATGTAGAAAGGGAAAGGTTTAGGGACTGGCAAGTGTGTGCACTTGCCAAGTCAACATGGCAGTCCCAGACTGCAACCAGGCTCTGCAATGGCAGGCCTGAGCCATATTTTACAAGCTGCTTCTGTGTATGGATCAACCAGTGCTGCAAGCCCACCAGCAGCATTTGATTTACAGGCCCTGGGCACACATGGTGCACTGTACGAGGGTCTGACAAGTAAACCTAAATAGCCAATCATGGAGTCACTAATCCATTACAACAATTTACAATAGGGAGCACTTGCCCTTTGGCACCGAATAGCAGTGGCAAAGTGCCCAAAGCATCTAGACCCGCAGACACATGGCAAAAACACAGGAGGCAACAGCAAAAAATGGAAGGGAGACCCACAACAATCGTGCCAGGTCTAACAGTGCATATTAGGGAAAAATAGATATTATATAATAAGTTGCAATGTTAGTTTTTGTGCCCACTTGTTCGGAACTGGGGTTTTGGTTTACTGGGGTGTGAGCCCTGGTCAAGCAGCAACCACAGTCCTTGTAAGGGTGAGGCACAAGATAACCCTAAATTAACAAGTGCCAAACTCTCTGACAGCTTGGTACAAAACAGTAAAAACACACCACAAAGGGAGCCCACAACAAATTAAAAGAAATAGAGTCAGTTTTATTAAATAAAACAAAACCAAAAGAACAAAAAAAAACTTAGTAGAACTGGAGATACTGAATTTTAAAGTTTGCAGTGAAAATAGTGTCCGAAAGTCCAAGGCCTACTGGGGCTATCTGGACGCACCGGACTGTGACAAAGTCCAGCGTTGTAAACGTGGCAAGCAGCTGGCAATGAGTCAGTTCTTAGGAGTTGCAAAGTTGTGATGCAGAGTCTGTTGTCAAGGTTACCGTTGACTAGAGATGGGAGGACCTGTGCTGTGGATGTTCTAAGCCGCTAGGTCGATGCATCAGTTGCAAAAAGTGCAGTGTGCTATGTGGGTCTTTGCGATGGGCCCAATCCACGTATCAATCAATCTATCAATCAGAGTACTTGTAAAGTACGCTACTTACCCGTGAGGGTCTCAAGGCGCTGAGGCAAGGGGGGTGCCGCTACTGCTCGAAGATCCAGGTCTTGAGGAGTCTTTTAAAGGCGAGTAGGTCTTGGGTTTGCCGTAGGTGGGTAGGGAGGGTGTTCCAGGTCTTGGCGGCGAGGTAGGAGAAGGATCTGCCACCGTCGGTCGTTCGTTGGATGCGGGGGACAGCGGCGAGGGCGAGGCTGGCTGAACGGAGCTGGCGGGCGGGGGTGTAGAAGCTGAGTCTGCTGTTCAGGTAGGCTGGTCCGGCATTATGGAGTGCTTTGTGTGCATGGATGAGGAGCTTGAAGGTGATCCTCTTGTCGACGGGGAGCCAGTGTAGGTCTCTCAGGTGGGGGGTGATGTGGCTGCGGCGGGGGACGTTGACGATCAGTCGGGCGGAGGCGTTTTGGATGCGTTGTAGTCGTCGTAGGTGTTTGGGTGGGATTCCTGCATAGAGTGGGTTGCCCTAGTCCAGTCTGCTGCTGACAAGCGCCTGTGTCACCTTTCTTCTTGTTTAGGTCGGGATCCACTTGTAGATCCTTCGGAGCGTGTGGAGGGTGTTGTAGCAGGAGGAGGAGACGGCGTTGACCTGCTTAGACATGGAGAGGGAAGAGTCGAGGATGAATCCTAGGTTGCGTGCATGGTCGGTGGGTGCCGGTGCTGTTCCCAGTGTGGTCGGCCACCAGGAGTCGTCCCAGCCTGAGGGGGTGGGTCCGAGGATGAGGACCTCCGTCTTGTCCGAGTTCAGTTTCAGATGGCTGCTCCTCATCCAGTCGGCAACGGCCTTCATTCCCTCGTGGAGGTTTGTTTTGGCAGTGTGTGGGTCCTTGGTGAGGGAGAGGATGAGCTGGGTGTCGTTGGCGTAGGAGATGATGTTGAGGTTGTGATGGCGGGCCACTTGTGCGAGGGGGGGCATGTAGACATTGAACAGCATTGGGCTGAGGGATGAGCCCTGGGGGATGCCACAGATGATGTTGGTGGCTTTGGATCGGAAGGGTGAGAGGCGTACGCTCTGGGTTCAGCCGGAGAGAGGAAGGACGTGGTCCAGTCAAGGGCCTTCTCTTGGATTCCGGCTTCTTGGAGGCGTGTCTTTAGAGTGCGATGGCAGACCGTGTCGAAGGCGGCTGACAGGTCCAGGAGGATGAGGGCTGATGTTTCGCCGTTGTCTAGTGGGCGCCTGATGTCATCTGTGGCGTCGATGAGGGCTGTCTCGGTGCTGTGGTTTCATCTGAATTCGGACTGGGAGGAGTCCAAGATGTTGTTGTCTTTGAGGTGGCGGGCCAATTGCAAGTTGACAATTTTCTCGATGACCTTCGCCGGGAACGGGAGAAGGGAGATGGGCCGGAAGTTCTTGAGGTCCTTGGGGTCCGCCTTGGGCTTCTTGAGGAGGGCGTTGATTACAGCCTGCTTCTAGCTTTCCGGGAATGTCGCTGTTTCGAAGGAGGTGTTGATGACCTTCGTAGTTGAGGTTCAATGGCTGTGTCTGCTTTGTTGAATACATGGAGTGGGCACGGGTCTGACGGAGATCCTGAGTGGATGGAGTTCATGACCTTGCGTGTCTTGTCGTTGTTGACGTTGGACCAGGAGGTCAGGCTGTTGGCGCTGGTGGTGTACGCAGGGGAGGTGGAGTCTAGCGTAGTCGGGCGGTCGTGGTTTTGAAGCTGTCATGGATGTCAGCGATCTTGCGGTGGAAGAAGATGGCCAGTGAGTCACACAGTTCTTGTGAGGGCGGGATGTCCTTGGCATTGGCGCTGGGGTTGGAGAGTTCTTTTACAATGCTGAAGAGCTCTTTGCTGTCGTGTGCGTTGTTATCCAGGCGGTCTTTGAAGGAGGATCTCTTGGCTGATCTGATGAGGTGGTGATGTCTGTGGGTGGCGTCCTTGTGGGCTGCGTGGTTGTCTGGTGTGCGTTCGTGGAGCCATATTGTCTCCTGTTTCCGGCATGCACGTTTGGAGGTCTGGAGCTCGTCGGTGAACCAGGTGGCTCTCTTGCTACGGTGGCTGTTGGAGGGTTTCTTGAGTGGGGCGAGGGTGTTGGCGCAGTCGTCGATCCACTGTCTGAGGTTGCAGGCTGCGGCGTTTGGGTTGGTGGGGTCTGTGGGTGGGTTCTGGGCAAGGGTGGTGATCAGCTGGTCTTCGGTGACTTTGCTCCAGCAGCTGCGAGGCAGCTGTTGGGTGCGGTGGTGCGTCGTTGGTTTCTTGAAGGTGAAATGGATGCAGCGGTGGTCAGTCCAGTGGAGTTCGGTAGTGTGGTCGAAGGCGACGTGGGTGCTAATGGAGAAGATGGGGTCCAGCGTGTGGCCGGCGGCATGGGTGGGTGCGGTGATGAGTTGTTTGAGGCCGAGGTTGGCGAGGTTGTCAATCAGCGTGGCGGAGTTGGCGGAGTTGGCGCCATCGTTGTTCTCGAGGTGGAAGTTCAGGTCCCCGAGGAGGATTTAGTCCGTGGAGGCGAGTACGTGGGTGCTGGCGAGGTCGGCGATGGAGTCGCTGAACTGAGCCTGGGGGGTCCGTAAACGAGTGTTCCTCTGAGGGTGGTGTTGGGGTCGGTGTGGATCCGGAAGTGCAGGTGTTCGGCAGTGTTGAGGGTGTCGTCTGTGTGGGTGCCGGCCTTGACGGTGGACTTGTGGGCGATGGCCATTCCTCCTCCGATTCCATTGGCGCGATCCCTGCGGGTGATCTTGTAGCCGTCCGGGATGGCTATGGCGATGTCGGGCGCCGAGGAGTCATTCCACCAGGTCTCGGTTAGGAAGGCCACATCTGGGGCGGAGGTGTTGAGCAGATCCCAGAGCTCGACGGTGTGTTTGCGTGCGGATTGGGTGTTGAGGAGTATGCAGCGGAGGTGGTTGTGTCCAGTCCTTGGAGGTTTGGTGGCTCTGTCACAGGTGAAGCTGTGAAAAGGTAGGGCCAAATTTGACCAAGAACCCTTCAGTATTTGCCCGGCGTTAGCCGCCTCTCATACCATTCGAGATTTACCAAACAAAGAGGCAGGCGCTGGAGACAGAAGGCAGGAAACAGGAGTTTATTCCGACGGAGCAGAACACGTCAAATCAGACAACAGGGTATCTTCTCGAGGTGCTCTAACCGCATCTCTGAGGCCTGGCCTCTTATACACAGGTTTATGGCTTTATTACTTACACTGCATCCGTAATGTTTCTTTGAAGGACAGAAAAGACATCCTTGGAATCCCCGGGCCAGGCCCGTTCCCACACACATCTACAGTAGAGTTCCCACCCCGATCTCAGCATGTGGTGGTTATCGCGCAGCTGGACATTCCGCTGGTAACGGGGATGTGTGTGATCAGTCGGATCTTCGGGGTGCGAAAGCATTGATTAATCCCCGCTCCTTTGATGTGAGGCGAGGTCCTACTGTAGGGGGCAATAAACTGCATCTGTTGGGCTAGGTGATGGCCTGGGATCAGGCCGGACAATCGGGCAGGGAGGAAGAGGTTATCAAAAGGGCCTGTTCTTTGAATGAGATGAAAGAGTGAGGGGGTTCAGCACGGGATGTGGCTCGGAGACAGGGTTGCGTTAGAGGTGCGCTTATGGCCCAAGCAGGAGAGACCGGGGGCTGTCGGGGCGCGGGGGAATGCTTGCGAGGCCGGGGAGTGAGGGGGAGAGACGCGCAGGCTATTGGCAGTGGGCAGAGAGGCCACGACACACAAAATGGCTGCAACTTACGTGCATGATGGGGTCTAAAAGGGACAAGATGGCGTAGCCACTGTTTCACGATTTTCATCTTACTTTCAACAGTGGCTGGGGTGAACATAAATGAACGCCGCTTATATATACCTAATTTTGGTCATTTTCCACAGTCCCCAGTTTTTATCATAAGTTAGTTCATTCCTGTTCATGTCATAGGTGAGGATGTACAAGCTGACATTAGTTATACAATTCGCTTTGGTAGCCCACATGCATTACAGGCAGATGGAAATAATTCTGCTATCAATGCAGACAGAATCGTACATAACCATATGTAGTCAATGTGGTGGGAGGGGACACAGTGCATACAAAATTACATTAGCTGCGTCATACGTTAGACCTTGGGGGCGGGGACATTACATTAGATGATGTAGGAGATTCGTTCGAATACAAACATGGTGTCATACAAAAATGTTCTGGCAGGATAAGGGCTATTATCACTTGAGGTCTGGACTCCATGGGGGTCAAAACTAGACAGCATGTTCATGTGCATAACTGGTGTTCTACAATCATCAAGATACAGAGTTAACGCCTTCTTAGTTATCCATGTACAGTTGGAAGTGACCGATGTAAGGTTTCGAAAGCTCAATTGGGTGGTAATCAATACAAAGCGGTTGGGAGAGGAATTTAACTTAATACAAGGGACAGTCAAGGGGTGGCAATGTTCAAAATAAGGGTTCGTCTTTCCAGTGTCTTATTACAGCGAGCCATCACTGGTAGGCTCTCATTGTTTTTATTCTTTCTTTGGCACTGTTGAGCACCGGCGGTGGAGCTATGCGTCCAGCTCGGATTCAGATTTCGCGTTGCAGGGTGTGGCCACTCTTTGCTCTCGGACCACAGTCCTGTTTGTCCTGTTACCTAACTAATCTACCATAGGTACTTTAGTCGGGGTACCCGTATTCCGTTCTTCTTTCGGGACAAACCCTATTCTATCTTTTGTGCTGTGTTTCTTCTTTAAGTCAAGTTCAAAAAAACTCCATATGGAAAAAGGGGTGATGGGGCGTGCTTTGGGAGGCCGAGGGAAAAGAGGGTGGAGTGGGATCAGGTCTGAAACGGACCAAGGAGGGCAGAAATTTCAAGCAAGTGGGCCCATCAATCGGGCACAATGGGCTGGGACTTTCGGCACGAGCTCATCAACATGCAGGGGCTTCTGGACAGCCCTTCTTTCCTTCACCTTCCACGTTGAGAATGGTGCCTTGTCCCGCAACTCTTTGCTCTGTGGCTCCACCTTGGTCGAGGTCATAGATATTCCCCGATCTGCAGCCAGGCTGTGCGTCACATCCGGCCCCTCTCCTCCGACGACCGCACGTTATCTTTAAATGAGTACAAAAAAAACAAGTCTTAAAGAACTGGCAGGGGAAGATGGTTACACACTTTAATTTCTCTCCCAACCCCAAGTAGTTGGGGAAACGTTTATTGGTCACGATAGGGTGGATGCTTAGTAAACCTTACATCGGTGTATGCTGTTAACTCATGCATCATGGCTGTGGTGCAGGTCTGCAAGTATCTTTCTATTTTCAAACATCATGCCTGTCTGGTGTTTATTCCTGTTATATTCGCGAGCGTGGCAAGAAGTCTGATATCCAACAATTACATGGTTCGTCGAATTCAAACCGGCTCCTCCAGTAGAGACTCGTGTTTTTCTAAAATAAATCCTGTTGGGCTATATTTTTCTTCAAGGTCTGCTAATTCATAAAAAGTGTGAAGTGCTTATTATCATGGGCTTACAGCTACTTTTTCCAGGGAAGGACATACGTTAAGCATTTTTTTTCTCTTTTCTGACAGCAACGGCTAACTTTTATCAGTTTTCGGACGATTTATCTTTAAAAACAAGGTCATCAGCTACAGTCTTTAAGATTTTCTGGGACGGCTGGTTACAGAACTGGGACCATTCTGGAAAACGGGGACGTTTCGGACATTCTACTTAAGTGCAATGGGCGGTGGTAATCCAAATGATGAGGGTGGTGTTACTAAAGCACTAAAACAAAAGCCACTGACATATAGTTCCCTTTTAAGGGTCAGATTAGGGGACATTAGTCGTCTTACCTGTCCTTTCTTTCTCAGCCAATTAAGTTCCATCATTTTACAGAAAGGAGAGGTAGTAATATGGCAAAATACGATCGTTTTTTTTCTGTCAATTTGTTCAAACACTGTCGTGTCTAAAGCCAATTATACCTGTGCCGGCGAGGTACAGTGTCGTCATTCATTCAAAAGGGAGCAAGGGAGCCCTCAGAGGGAGAGAGCGTTGTGTGCACCAAATAGGCTATTAGTACACGTACAACATAAAGAGAGAGAGAGAGAGAAACGTGTATAATAATAGGTTATTCAGTGCACACACATATAGAACAGTACGGGTCGGTTTCACGTATAAAACACAAGCTGAGGGAAAACATAAATTCATAGTTTACGTACACACAAATACCAGATAGGGTGCGACAGTACATACATCAAGTACGGAAACCTAAGACAGAACACAGAGCTATTTTGGGCAAAAGGACTTTGTCATGCATGTTGCGTATTCTCAGTATTCTTTTTAATTCATTTTGGGGGTCGAGCTCTTTGTTCTCCTTCCTTCCTAATAGTAGACAATTTTTGTTGGTAATCTCGCTTCAAAAATACTTACTCCTTTTTAATTGGTCGGACACTAGTCCAGTCGCGCTTATACTCACGGTGGGGTCTTCCAACATCTAGCAAATGATGATCCAAGCTGAGGTAAAGGAGGGGTGTCAGTCGGACGTGCGGTGGTACAATTCTGACTTTTCTATGAGGGTGGAAGAAGAAGGGGTAAATCTAAAAAATAACAATATCCCTAATATCTGGGCTGAGGGGGATTCTGGATGAACCCCAACCCTGGGTACTCTTAACTTTTCTTATTTAGTCAGCACATAAATTGACCCACTGGTGCGCATTATTTTGGGTGTACATTTGGGATATCGGTTGGGGTTGGGTTCGTCGTACTGAAATAAGCCTTCAAGTTTCTGGTGTAGGCCACTCTCCCATTCGCTAGCTCCAGAGAGAGTCGTTCCTAAGTAAGGAAAGTGCTATATTTTTATTCGTCTTTTACATGCAGGTACCATGTTCGGGCTTAATTTTCCTATCCCATTAACCGTTTCGATCAACGCCTCAATCATACACAAAAAGCATTCTTTTATTGACCCAGACGTGCGCCACACATACGCATTCATACCGTACAAATCAGGGCCCATGCGCACATTCATACCATACAATTTTTCATGCTCCCAGAGATAGCTCCTACATATAATGGACCGTCTCACAGAGCTAGCCTATTTTCCTCGCGTGGAACACGGTGCGGTTTTAGGTCTTCTCCATACTTCAGCTGAAATTTCGATGTAACCTGCAAAAAGGAAAAGAGGGGGGGTGGCAGCGTTCAAAGCACATCAGCGCGCATAAACACGAAAATGTTTTTACCTACCACATACTTGACTCATCTCTCTGGGATGCAGTCCCTTATGTCTCGGCATTGAAGCCCAGAGGAACTGGTAGTGCGGCAAAGATAACCAATGGTAGTCTGTTCATTACATAGATCGCCCGAGGGCAGTAGTACAGACCGCGTGTAGGAGAGGGTCAAAGGCCAGGGGTATTCGGTATAAGGTGGGGGGGGTGACGGATTCATGTTTTCATTCGAGGAAAAGAAAAGGTTTATGGTGGTATAGGGTCGTTCCTGTTCGCAGAGCATGGTATTTAAAAAAACAACCCTATCAATCTAAATGACTGTTATGATGCTAGTTCCATATATTTTTCTTTTAAAACCTTGATTGTAAAAATGTCAGCATTCAAATACGGGCCTCCAACCATACAGGCCGGCCACGGGGCAGACGGGAAACGCATGAGGTAAGGAGAGATTACACTGTAGTATAGGAGTACGTAACGAGCGAGCCATTTAATTGGAAAAAACTAAACGTGACAAACGGTTGCAGGATCAGTGAAGGTTGATTTTATAATTGAAAGTATAACAGGATCAGTTACAATAAAATCGTTCATACGCATACCATGGGCGAGTATCATGAGTAACATTACTTCGGAGCTTTTAATAATACAATAATCAATAGTAAATAAACCCGACATCAATAGGGTTGTCCGCATGCTCAGTCAGTACACTTCCCCACCCGCCATTTGCACAAAGACCGCATACATCCCCCATAACATCAAGGCTAAGTAACTAGAATCGTCATAAGGAGTTGCAAGTCCCGCCCATACTGGCGCCATTTTGGTCGAGGCCAGGTGGGTCCAGAGTATAGTTCGAATGCCTCCAATAACTAGCGGCCGGACCAGAATCCCTTTCGGCAGTTCAAAAAATTCCGTTAACGCCAGCAGAAGGGACAGGCGGCATGAACCGCGACTTAAAGGCGAGGAAGGCAAAATCTTCCCTACCGGGTCACGCTGAGGTCCCACCGGAGCTGATCGAGTTGGCAGTCTACAGTGTCTCTTAGTAATTCGGACAAAGGCCGGTGTCAGCATGAGAGCACCACCATCTTGTGACAACGTTGTGGCCACTCCGGAGAGCGGGACAGCAGGCGTATCCCTCCACAGATGCGTTGAATCAGTCTTTCCTTCGGCACCAGATGTGGATAAGGCGGCGGTCGCCCGGGGCAGCGGCATATCCATGGGGGATAGTCGAGCAACAGTGGCGGTTGCCCCCACCGGAAGCCCACGGGAGTCGAGGGCCAACGACTCTCGTAGAATCTTTAAAACTGAGAGGACGTCTTCAAGAGTGGGGCTCATGCCCGAGCAGGCAAGCATCTGAGTTCCAAGGTAGCCCAGAGCCATCCTAATGGACCAGGCCCAAATCCGGGGTGTCGGCCGCCATCTTGAGAGCCCCCCCCTCCCGCAGCTGCCCTTCACCACAGCCGCCGGAGCGGGTCCCCCGGACAGTCAACCGCGGGGGCTTGTTGAGTGGAACGCTAATGGCAGTCTTAGTGCGGGAGAGGAGCCTCCACCTGGGGGGGGGCGGGGGAGAGGGGGCCGTCCGCGCCACCTCTCCGCGGGTGCCCCACGCCATCTGCGGGCACCCCGCGCCATCTCCTGGCACAGGTATAAAAAAAAATGGCTGGACCAGGCAACAAAGGGGGGAGCCATCAGCAAGGCATCCCCCGCACACAACTTGCTGGACATCACCTCTGGACGATCCGGGGACGGGCCTCGGCGCGTCGGGTTGCCTCCGGCCTATTCGCACAACGGTCCGCCACCGACGCTACCTCGCCGGCTGATGGCTTTTGTAGACTTTCTATAGCCCAAAGCCAACTAAAAAGTAGCCCAAAGTAGCCCAACAGGAACAGCGTCAAGCAGACGGCGAATGCATTTGGGTTTGTTGTTGCAGCCGGCTGCCATGTAAATAGTTATATAATAAAACGTTTTAACATGTTACTTTGCTGGAGTGTTGTATATATTTATAATATTTGCATAGGGTTTGTCGTTATTTGGGCGGGGTGGGCGGTGGAGCCGAGCTGTCTTGCAGCCATCATGGCGTCGAGCTCGGTTCTTCTCACTAGTTTCATATTTCTCATGAGGGGTTGTTCCTAATGTTTCTATTTTAGCGGGGTCAAAAAGATCCCATCAGTGGCCTACTGATTTTGTTTGATTCCTTTTGTTTTCCCTAACGATTTTTATGTTATAGTTTGCTAGCATGATACAACGGCTAATCCGTATTTTTATATATATGTCCTTTTTATTAGGGGTGTTCTCCGGTGGAGCCGGATGATTCACCTCTAATAAGCAGTCCGGGCTAAACCAACTACCAACAAACGGGGCGAAGATAGGCATGACGGGTTACAAAGGGGACAAAAGTCTGCACTACCTATCCTTCACTATCCGCAAAGACTAAACAGAGTATTGCGACTCTGTGCTTATTTGTGAATAGAGAATAACCCAAAGAGAACCAATTCCGAACGATCAATGTTCGGATAAACAATCAATCAAATGAGGGATAAAAATAGGCACGACGGATTACAATAGGGGCAAAAACCTGCGTTACCTATCCTTCACTATCTGCAAAGACTAAACAGAGTATTGCGACTCTGTGCTTGTTTTCAAATAGAGAATGATCCAAAGAGAACCAATTCCGAACGATCAATGTTCGGATAAACAATCAATCAAATGAGGGATAAAAATAGGCACGGCGGATTACAATGGGGGCAAAAGCCTGCGTTACCTATCCTTCACTATCTGCAAAGACTAAACAGAGTATTGCGACTCTGTGCTTGTTTGCAAATAGAGAATGATCCAAAGAGAACCAATTCCAAAACAGTAAATGCTTGGATAACAATCAATCAAATGGAGAGGGAAGCAGGCACGACGGATTACAATGGGGGCAAAGGCCTGCGTTACCTACCCTTCACTATCTGCAAAGACTAAACAGAGTATTGCGACTCTGTGCTTGTTTGCAAATAGAGAATCTCTCAGAAACAATCAAATGAGTAATACTAGTATTTTCAAACAATCAAACAATCAATTCGCAATTTGTCGTGTTACACGACCTTACCCGGACCGCATGGACAGTTTCTCGTCTTCCGCTTCCAGCGCCTGATCGTCCTCTATTCTCCGTAATTGCTGTGGCACTCCTGATGGTTCCCAGTCAGGACCGTAGATCACTCGAGAGAGGTCTGCTCAGAACCATTGAAGTTCGGATGATCGGCTGCCAGACGAGGGTCTATCGGGCAGGTGCACTTCCCGATCGTTGTAGTCGTTCACTCTGTTGGGACCTCTCCCACTGGATCCACGTGTCGCTGATGGGCCCCACGTTTGGGACGCCAATTGTGAAAAGGTAGGGCCGAATTCGACCAAGAACCCTTCAGTATTTGCCCGGCGTTAGCCGCCTCTCATACCATTCGAGATTTACCAAACAAAGATGCAGGCGCTGGAGACAGAAGGCAGGAAACAGGAGTTTATTCCGACGGAGCAGAACACGTCAAATCAGACAACAGGGTATCTTCTCGAGGTGCTCTAACCGCATCTCTGAGGCCTGGCCTCTTATACACAGGTTTATGGCTTTATTACATACACTGCATCCGTAATGTTTCTTTGAAGGACAGAAAAGACATCCTCGGAATCCCCGGGCCAGGCCCGTTCCCACACACATCTACAGTAGAGTTCCCACCCCGATCTCAGCATGTGGTGGTTATCACGCAGCTGGACATTCCGCTGGGAACGGGGATGAGTGTGATCAGTCGGATCTTCGGGGTGCAAAAGCATTGATTAATCCCCGCTCCTTTGATGTGAGGCGAGGTCCTACTGTAGGGGGCAATAAACTGCATCTGTTGGGCTAGGTGATGGCCTGGGATCAGGCCGGACAATCGGGCAGGGAGGAAGAGGTTATCAAAAGGGCCTGTTCTTTGAATGAGATGAAAGAGTGAGGGGGTTCAGCACGGGATGTGGCTCGGAGACAGGGTTGCGTTAGAGGTGCGCTTATGGCCCAAGCAGGAGAGACCGGGGGCTGTCGGGGCGCGGGGGAATGCTTGCGATGCCGGGGAGTGAGGGGGAGAGACGCGCAGGCTATTGGTAGTGGGCAGAGAGGCCACGACACACAAAATGGCTGCCACTTACGTGCATGATGGGGCCTAAAAGGGACAAGATGGCGTGGCCACTGTTTCACGATTTTCATCTTACTTTCAACAGTGGCTGGGGTGAACATTAATGAACGCCGCTTATATATACCTAATTTTGGTCATTTTCCACAAAGCTGCAGGTGCGGCAGGAGAAGGGTTTGTGGGTCCGTTTCGGTGCAGCCTGGAAGCAGGTGTCGTTTCGGCCAGTGTTGAGTGCATGGAGGGTGCGGAGTCTGGTGTTGTGGCGTTCACGGGGTCCAGGGGTTCTGGCGCTGGGCGCGGTCCAGGCGCGGATGGGCGCAGACAGACTTGCCTTAGGTGCGACCGTCCAGCGTCCGGCATATATGGGGAGGTGGGAGGGAGGAGCTGCTGGGAGGCGGGAGGCGGGAGCAGCGAGTGGGCAGGGGGGCAGTGAAAGAGTGGGACAGAAAGCAGAATGGGGCGCAAAGAGGGGGAAAACAGTGGCACAGCGGGCAAAACGGGGCACAACAGATGGGAAAAACGAGTGGTACAGAAGCAAAAACGGAGCACAGAGAGGGGAAAAACGAGTGGCACAGAGAGCAAAAACGGAGCACAAAGGAGGGGGAAGACAGTGGCACAGAGGGGAAAAACGAGTGGCACAGAAGCAAAACAAGGGCACACAGAGGGGGGAAAACAGTGGCTCAGAGGGTAAAACGGGGCACAACAGAGAGGAAAAACGAGTGGCACAGAAGGAAAAACAGGGCGCACAGAGGGGGGAAAAACAGTGGCACAGAGGGCAAAACGGGGCACAACAGAGGGGAAAAACGAGTGGCACAGCGAGCAAAAACGGGGCACACAGAGGGGGAGAAACAGTGGCACAGAGGGCAAAACAGGGCACAATAGAGGGGAAAACCGAGTGGCACAGAAGCAAAAACGGGGCACAGAGAAGGGGAAAACAGTGGCACAGAGGGCACAGGCACAGAAACAGCGGTAGAGCACACTTACCAGTGGGTACGCGGCAGCAGGAGCACACAGGCGGAGCTGCGTGGAGAGGTAGCGACCTACTCAGTCACTCGTGCTTACTTTTCTCAGAATACACATAGAATGACAATTGGAACGGTTTCAATAATTATTTAGTGGTCAAACGTCAATCTCGTGTAAAACGTATTTGCTGCGACAATCAAAAGATAGGAGCAGACAAAAGTAATTGCTAGCACCAATTTCATAAACAGTAGATACATTTCTACCATAGTGCTACAAAGATAAATATAGTATATGAACACAAGGGAAACCCAAAGCTCGTAAGGGACCAAGGGTACTTGAGTAATTCTAAAAACAACGGCTCCTTAGCAAAAAATAAAATACAGTTGTCCTGTATGCACAAATCAGTTCCATAGACAGATTCAATGATCAGAGTTTTCAATTTTGTTTCCACAATTTGATCAAAAATTTGAATTACCCAGCCGGAATAATTTCAAAAACCAAAGATCAAGTCAAGTCAAGGAAAGCTTTATTCAACTGTTTGTAGGACAATCATAAAAGCACGTAAAACACACAATTAAAATTCATTATAAACTATAAACATTACAAATAGCATAAAATTAAAAACAGAAATTTTTCACAAATTTCAGATAGACTAGCAAACATTATACATTTAAAACCACTGTCCTCAGTCAATAAAAACCCAGCAGTTAACAGTCCTCAAATATCATAGGTTTCCTAAGCTGGAGCACTTTCTTCAGATACAGAGCTATCGTCCAGGCAATATGTTCATTCTCCAAAAACAGGAGTCAAATTAACACTGAGTGACACTGTCTAAAACCTTGATTTTTTAAGAGAGGCAGTTTCCAGACTTTCCTTAGTGACACATAAAATTTACAAAAAACATTACATGAATTGTGGACTGGGCAGATTGCGAGTCACAGGGGCAGGGCAACAAAATTCGTGACCAATCATTCAATTTAAGGATAGACAATAATCTGTGCACAATGCCCAATCTAAATCTAGTTAAAAGCATTCTGTCAAAGCCACTGGGTACAAAAGTCAGGTATGGCTCCATCCCTAAACAAGTAAGTGTTAACTCGTGTTGCGACACGCAGCGTTTAGATGTTTCATCTGCTGCTCTTCTCTCTCCCAATAATAGGAGACCCTCGTATTTTAAGCCCTTTCTAGATGTAGATAACATGAAACGTGGCTTTGTAAAGTATTCCAGAAGAACTAGATCAGTCATGAAGCTCTGCACATACTTGACCAAGGGAATCTGCAGGGCCCCTTCGAGTCTCAGAGTGTCTAACATGATCTCTCTATTTACCTGAATCTGTAAATTTGACCAAATCCTGTGCCAGAGAAGTATTAGTTTGAGTTTAATAAGGTCCAATAAGTAAGGAAGACCCAACTCCTCATGACAGGCAAAGGAAGGTGTACTTTGGGGGATAGGCAAAGATCAAGAGAACAAACAAACCATGAACTAAAACAAACAATGAGCAAAAAAGCAATAATGCACAAAAAACAGGTGTTACAAACTGCCAATAAAAGACATATAAACATATACATGCAAGCAAACAGTGACCAACATTAATATAACACCTTTAGGTCACTTCTTAATAAAAGCAAAACACTACTGCACCAAAAACAAAAATACTACAAAGCATAGTGTACCGGGTCAGTGTGTATCTCGACAATGTTTCTATCCCTTAATATGGGATCGTTATCAGGACTGCGAATCAGTTGCCAGGCATGGTATCAATTGATATATTACATGAAGCACCTGATTTTTCAACAATCTGTAATTAAACAAACAAGAGGCTTTTTCAACACAATTAGTGCCTGTTTGTGAGTATCATACGAAGATGAAGCAGCTAAAATAAACAAGGAGAGAAAAGGAAGTCATAGGAATGAGAATTAGGAGAATGAAGAAATATTTGTTATTTTTAAGATATGTATATTAGGGCCATTTGACCCTAATATAGGGCCATTTTGACTGAAAGGAACCCATACCATGACAACATATTAATGTGGAAGAGATATATAGATGATATCTTCATGATTTGGTAGGGTGATGAGAACACCTCAACCACATTTATCGATTTTTCATCAAATTGTGCTAATAAAATTTAAAACTCTGATCATTGAATTTGTTTATGGCACTGATTTTTGTATCCAGGACAACTGAATTACAAAGATAAATATAAACTGATCATATAAATAGTAGCATTGGCATACTCCTACAATGTGCAGCTTACCTAAATGTACCTAGTCTAGATATGTAGGTGAAGCATGTATGTGTGCATATGTGAATGTTAAAGTGGGGACAAGAATCGCCCTGGGAAGTACTAACCACTCACATGATGGGTTAGAACGAAGGATTCCATCTCTGCCTTGAGGATGACACCCCGCAAGGGATATCAGGTCGCTGCCTGTTGGAGGATCAGCCTGCAGAACCTCAGTCTAGCCTGGAAGGAATTCTGCTCTGAATTGTAAGGGGGAGTGAGGGTCTTTTATACTAAAGTGGTCACTCCAGGATTTTTCTAGAATCAATATGTTTTGAAAACATTCGCTAATCCTTTTCTAAACAAAAATGCTCATGCACAGCTGGCTGTTGGCCATGGATGAAAAAAATGTGGTGAGCCTTATACAGAATAAACCTGCCATTCCTGGAGACATGTTTATGTACGTCAAGTACAGGGATTATGATATGGTACTGAGAGCCTGATGTCAGACATAAGCAAGCTACTAGGTAAAAGGTCACCTGTGTAAAACTGTTATAATCGTGTGGATGGGACAAAATGTATGTCTGCATGTGGTGAGACCAGCCTAAAGGACATGACAGTACAGAATGTTCAAGGATCTGATAATATGCCTATGAAAAAGTGTAAATGTAGGAAAAAGTAATTTCCAAGAACATTATCCCATACAGGGACACAAGTAAATGTGGTGTCAAGTGTCAACGTTCAAGAAAAGATGTCAACTTTAAACGTGAGCATGTTGGTGAGTTCTGCCGGCGCTTCAGTAGGTGTCTGCTTTTAATCAATTTCACTTCTGTGTTTTTAACGCTCACATTGTGTTGCTGTTAGATCGGATATTTCACTAGGCACTGGGCACTTTTCCTTCGCTCTTGTGTGCTCCGACCCCGGTCCACAGCAGCTAACGCTGGAGGGCGGACACACACGGCGCGACACCCACAAACCCGCCCCCCCCCCCCTCCCCCGGCACATCAGACGCTGACGGCAGGCAGGCGGAAATGCATTTTAAAACATCTATGAGCCGGACGCGAGCAGCGGGTGCACCGCTGGCGTGCCTAAGGCAAGCCCGTCCGCGCTCAGTCCAGGCTTAGGGCCAGCTCCCCTGGCCCTTTCTCTCTAGGGAGGATATGCTATTTCAGAGATACTTTAATGAGCCTTGACCCTCAGAGGGGGGAGCAAACTGCCCTTGTTTTCTGCTTAATAATTATCCCACAGAACAAGCAGCCCCTTGCACAAACTGCTCATTATCCCCTCCACAGATTATGTATCTCCTCAGCAAATTGCCACCCATCTCGATTAAAAGCAACTATAGGCAAAAGGACTATGTACTAAGCACATTGCCATCAGGTAACGTAATAGAGATGGTATCTGGCTCAATGGGAAATGATGGTTTAAACTCTGGTCTGCTTAGTGTAAGATCTCTTCCTAAGCACGCCACAGAGATACAAATGCATAACCTAGATGCTCTGTTCATGACGGAGACATGTACTATGGTAGCAATGGAGCTAGAGCTGGAACCAGCCTTCCCAATGGGATATAAGGCTGTCCATAAGCTAGGGGTTGGGAGGTGG
The DNA here is from genome assembly GCF_964261635.1 of Lissotriton helveticus. Taxonomy (NCBI): domain Eukaryota; kingdom Metazoa; phylum Chordata; class Amphibia; order Caudata; family Salamandridae; genus Lissotriton; species Lissotriton helveticus. The sequence continues at coordinate 956,847,198 of NC_136065.1, forward strand.
GACTGGAATCATTTTTAAAGAAGCACTAACTATCTCCCTGCTAGACATAGATGAAGTTACTTGCGCAGAAACATTGGGTTTCTCCGTCAAGGATCAGACAGGACACTCTCTGACTGGTGTGATCTGTTATAGGCCACCAGGGGCAATCAACGTACAACAACAGCAAGAACTGGTGGATATAATCCACCTCTTATCGGCTGACCCGTTTGATGTCTCGGGCCCGCCTGATCAGGTATATGACAGGTTTAGCGACTGGGTCTCTAGGGCCCTGGACACCCTCATTCCCTTGGTAACCTGCAAAACTAGAACTGGTAAGGCCAGCCCCTGGTACGACGACTCACTGCGGGCTCTGAAGGTCTCTTGTAAGCGCGCAGAGCGGGCGTGGCGTAAAGCCTACTCCAGCTCAAAGAAAGCTCTATATCTGTCCACGGTGAAGGTGTACCACCGGGCGGTATGTAGAACTCGTGCCGCTTTTTATGCGACACAATTTAGGAATAGCTCGAACCCGTCGAAGGCTATCTTCAAGGTACTGAAAGACCTCACTGCCAAAAAAGTCACAACATCACATCAGAGCTCTGTGGAGCATTGTGAAAAGTTGGCAGAGTTTTTCTTGGAAAAGGTGAATGCCATCTATCGAGCCTTTCCTTCGGTCGCTCCCTCGGCGAATCCATCTTTTAAGCCTCTACCATCTGAGGGACTACATTCTCTACCTTTGCTAACTTCTGATAGCCTAGGCACTTTGGCCCGCAGAGTGAAGTCTGGGTCCCCAGAGGATCCACTTTGCCCGGAAGTGTTCAAGGACCTAGCGGTACATGACATCTCACCGCTTTGTTCCTTGGTCAATTCGTCACTAACATCTGGCGAAGTTCCATTGAAGTGGAAGCGAGCCATGGTTCGTCCTATTCTTAAGAAACCTAGCCTGGACGGGAGCAAGCCGGAGAGCTATCGGCCTATTTCACTCTTGCCATGGCCGGCTAAGGTGATGGAGGCACACGTAAATGCTGTTCTCTCGGAACATCTCTGTCGAGTAGATATTCTCGACGCTACGCAGAACGGGTTTAGGGCAGGTCATAGCACGGAGACGGCTCTGCTTTATATGGTGGAGCACCTTCGCTCCGTGCTTGACGCGGGACAAACGGCAGCGCTTGTGCTATTAGATCTAAGCGCTGCCTTTGACACCGTCTCGCACCCTATCCTTCTGCTGCGCCTAGAGGAGGCTGGTGTCACCGGCACTGCTCTCGAGTGGTTCCGGTCGTTCTTAACCAACCGGGACTTTAGCGTGACCGTCCCGCCGTATCAGTCCAAATTCCATCCGTTGAACCTGGGCGTCCCCCAAGGCTCCTCGCTGAGCCCTACGCTGTTTAATCTTTACGTAAGGCCGCTAGCTGAGGTTGTCAAACAATGGGGTATGACCATGGTGTCATATGCCGATGACACCCAGCTAGCGGTCACGATCAGCGGGGATGCCGAAGTCGACGCCCCCAGGTTTTAACAAGGACTGAGGGCGGTCGCTAGCTGGATGACGTCCAATTGTCTTCAGCTAAACGCTAGTAAGACCGAGGTCATGGTATTTGGCAGACAACCGGAACTGTGGGGAGAGAGATGGTGGCCGGGGGAGTTGGGTCCTGCTCCCATCCCAGTCGCCGAGCTTAAAAACCTCGGGGTCTGGCTGGACCCTTCCCTTACGTTTGCATGCCACACTAAACGCACGGCTGCATGCTGCTTCGGCATCCTGCGTGGGCTTCGTCCTGTGCTAAAGTTCTTCGATGCCCCCACCAGGCAACTCATGATCCAAGCTACGGTCATCTCCAGGCTGGATTATGCGAGTTCCTTGCTGGCCGGTTTGAATGTGGCAGAGATCAGGCGCTTACAGAGGATCCAGAACGCCGCAGCGAGAGCGGTGGTAGGCCTCCCAAGATTCTGTCCTACCTCCAGCACCCTACGGTCACTGCATTGGCTTCCGGTGGCCCAGCGGATCCAGTTTAAGGTCCTCTGCGTCGCCTATAAGATCTTGAAGGGGTCCCCGGCAACTATCCTTACGACCCTTCTGGCCAATTACATCCCAGCTCGACCCTTGAGATCGGCAGACCTCGAATTGGCCGCTGTGCCGCGCTTCAAGCGAAGTAGGGCCGGTGGACGCTCATTTCGAGTGCGTGCAGCTGTTCTGTGGAACTCCTTACCCCCGGCAATTCGCGCTATGAGCGATTTGCTTTCCTTTCGTCGCGCAGTGAAAACGTTTTTATTCCCCTAGTTGTATACTTGTGTTGTCTATTGTCTAGTTGTGTTATGTAGCTGCCTTGTCGGGCGCCAGGACGCTCCTTAGCTGGAGCATCTGTGCGCCAAATAAAAATCACATAACATAACATAACATAACATATAATCAATAATATGGCCCTTACCCATACCAGGCTTTTAGTCCTAGGAGATTTTAATCTGTGGGCTAATGGAAGAATGGACACAGCATTTAACAATCTTACTCAGTCCTGTGCAAACCTGAGCCTGATACAATGGGTAACAGAGCCGACGCATATAGAAGGCCATATTTTAGAAATGATATTTGCTGAGGAAGGCCTTATCTCTATGGGGAAAACTCAGACCAGTGGGGTGGTCGGACCACTACTTGGTCAATTTTACTGTATCAATTATAAATAGGATGAGGCCCTCGAATAGACAGGAAAGGACCTTCCTTGGTAGAGACTGGAAAGGACTTTTAAGAAAGGCAAAAACGGGCCCTTTATTTCAGATAGAGACCCTGTTTAATCCTGAGAAACAGGTCACAGAGAACTACAAAGTGCTCTGCGAGCACTTAACCAGGAAGATTGACCAGCTCGCTCCGCTAAAAGATATCAGGAAAAGAGGTAGCCCCTCAGCTCCCTGGTATACAGAGAACCTAAGGAATCTTAAGCTGGCCTGCAAAATGGCAGAAAGACAGTGGAGAAAGAACTACATGGAAAAGGATAAAGCTAGCTGGAGACTTATCATAATAAAATATAAAAGAGAAATAGCCACTACTAAAGCAGAATACTTTGCCTCTATCATCCTCAAATCATCCAATAAATCTAGGGACATCTATCGAATAGTGAGAGATATGACCCCCCCAGATTGCACTAATAGTAAAATCAAACCCACTCAGGAGTTGTGCGATGGGTTGGCTCTCTTCTTCCAAGAAAAAAATAATAAGATCGTGGAAGGCCTGAAGGATGTGACTCCATCCGGCCCTTCAGACCAGGTAAAGAAGGAGAAATGTGAGAACAAATCTAGTGGGAACATCGACCCCATTCTAGCCGTCTCTAAGGCTACCATGGAGGATTTCCCGATACCCTCGGAGGAGGAGTTTGCTCAAGTGGCCCTAGGAATTTCCTCAGAGTCACCTTTGGATCCTATCCCCCACAAGATTATGAAAGAACTCGGATTAGAGATCATTCCGATCCTACGTCAGCTGTGCTGCCAATCCCTCAAAAATGGAGTGGTGCAGCCGAGATGGAAACAGGCTATTATTACGCAGCTAAAACCACACTGGACCCTGGTTGCCACAAAAACTATAGACCAATATCCCTCTTACCATACTCATTCAAGATCTTGGAATGTTTGGTCAGTAGGGCGTTGTCCCTCTTTTTGGAAACAAACAACAAATTGGAAGAGGAACAATTTGAGTTCAGACCTGCTCACGGAACGGAGACAGCCTTGGTGACCGTTTTAGACAACCTTCGAATGCAGGTGGACAGGAGTAAATCGGCAACCTTAATATTGCTAGATATGTCCACCGCATTCGACACGGTCAACCATGATATACTTCTCTCAAGGCTGGAAACCCTAGGATTGACAGGTATGGCATTGAGATGGATGCGCTCCTATCTATCTGACAGGTGGCAAGCAGTAGCGCTCCTTCCGTATCAATCGGAGTTTGTTCAAAATAAACACGGGGTACAGCAGGGGTCCTCAACCAGCCCTATTTTGTTCAATGCATATATGCGACCACTGCTGGAAATAGTAAAAACGCATAACATCAGCGTGATTAACTATGCCGATGATACCCAGCTCATGGTGTCCCTAGACGGCGACCAGGGGGATCCCCTGAAAAGCTTTCATGCATGTAAGTTTGAAATGGTAAAATGGCTGAAGGACAACTCGGGATCCAGGGAGGACTGGCAAGTGATTTTTGGCCAATAACTACAGATGGCCCTTTGACACCATTGAGTACAGTATGCAATCTGGGGGTCAGTTTTAATGAAAAGATGAATCTGGAGGCCCACATCAACAAACTAGTGGGAGGATGTTATACTCTAATTCGAGGACTTCGGAAAGTGCTACCATTGTTACCAGCTCAAGCAAGAACCACGGTAGTTAGTAGCACTATACTGAGCCACCTGGATTATTGTAATGCCCTGCTCTTAGAGTCCCCGGGATATCTAACTGCCAGTCTCCAGAGTATCCAGGCGTCAGCAGCAAAACTTGCTCTGTCTCAAGCACGTCGTTCCTCGACGACACAAGCACTGGCGGAACTGCATTGGCTCCCAGTGACCCAAAGGATTATGTTCAAATCCTTATGCATAGTGTTCAAAGCACTCCATGGACAGGGACCTAAACTACTCCAAGATAGATTCCAATGGTTTGAGCCTACACGTAACCTGCGCTTATCCTCGGCCAGTCTTGCCAGGATTCCCAGGGTAAAGAAAGCAACTATGGGGGGAAGAGCTTTTGGCGTGGCAGCTGCCCACCTTTGGAATTGTCTTCCCTGGAAATTAGAAGTACACAGAATTTAATGCAATTCCGTAAGAAAGTCAAGACGTGGCTTTTGTCCAAAATTTGACACCTGATCTAGTTACTTGACTCCTCAAATTACCGCCCTTCTTATGTCAGCTGCGTCTCTTATCAGTTCTCTTCTTATGTCTTAGCGCCAGGATGCCCGCAGGGTTGCAGCGCGCTCTATAAATGTTATAAATAAATAAATAAATAAATAAATAAATAAATAAAATGGTGTTGTCCTTGAATGGGCCTAATGTGACCACACAACATCGCAAGATCTTCAAATGGCTCCGGGTCAACACCAGACGAACCGTCACCCAAGCCCTATTTACCAGCTGGCTGGATTACAGCAACACACTCCATGGAGGAATCAACTCACAGATCCTGGAGAGACCACAGACCATACAGAACTCAGCGGCCAGACTCATCCTCAACCTCCCTAAGTGGACCCACATCTCCCCCGACCTCAGGAAGCTTCACTAGCTCCTCATGCAGTAGAGATACCACTACAAGATACTGATCCACACCTACAAAACCCTTTACAACAAAGGACCAGCATACATCAACCACTGCCTGAGCTTCCACCAAATATCCATACAACTTCACACTGACTCCCTTCACCTCACTCACACCCCATGCATACGGCAAAGCCGCAATGGAAGTAATTCCTTCTACCACCTTGCAGTCAAGTCTTGGAATGATCTCCCTCTCTACCTCCACGCCTCACCCCTGCTACTGGAGTTCAGGAAAGGACTCAAGACCTGGCTGTTAGACTGAGCCTCCTTCGCAAGATCCTCAGTGCCTGGATAACCTCACCGGTGATTAGTCGCGCTTTACAGGTCATGATTGATTGATTGCCAAAATACAGAAGAGGGACCCTGTGAACCTACTGTCCAGTAGGCATGGGGAGCTACCCACCAGGGAGGACAGATTATATAAACATGAAAGGGTGCTTCCCCAAAGTGAGAATTAATCAATAAAAATCAACTAAGAACACCCACAGAAAAGCTGAGATATTTTGAAAAATTTATTTTGAATCAATCATTTATAATAAAATTATTTATACCCTATTTAATAAAGGTCAGCTTCTAGAGTACAAAAATACTTTGAATAATGGAAGCTTGAATAAGCATCAGCCCAAGATACACATAGAGCAATAAAAACATGACAATTCATTCTTTCATTCTAACAGTCATCCACACACTCTCATTCAAACAAACCAGTTATTCATTATCAATCACAACATCAAAGAACGTCATGTGATGGGAAAAAGCGCCGACGCGCGTTTCGGAAACACAAAGTTATTTCAGAAGATCCTTCATCAGGGCGCATATGTTTAATCTATAGATGGGAGTCGGTTCATAGTCTCAGTAGTGGGCTGAAAAAAGCAGATCTGTGGGTGAAAGAAGTTGAAAAAATGTGTAAAAGATTTAAGTTACAAATTCAGGTCACATAGCGAAACCTGTCGAAATTACATACCTCTAAGTATGCTGTAGCTGACCAATCTTGGAAATTAGTCTATTAATTAAAACACTCCCAATTGTGAGTGATGTAGGCTGTCAGGCAGCGGTGTTCCTATCATCTGTTAACAGCCGAACTTTCCAGATTGCCCAATCATTCCGACGAGCCTATTAACCACCTGGTCTGAACAGAAAACACCCATGGATTCCTTCAAGTCGACGATTTTATCGTCCTTATCAGGTATAGCGTCATCTTTACGCTGACTAAATGTCCCTAATTCTACTGAATTTCGTTTTGGTCACACCTGTCTCTCAAATATAGTGCCTATCATGTGCTATCATAACTCTTAAGTAGGCACATCAGCATGATTATTTTTCTTTGTTAACAGATGATAGGAACACCGCTGCCTGACAGCCTACATCACTCAAAATTGGGAGTGTTTTAATTAATAGACTAATTTCCAGGATTGGTCAGCTACAGCATACTTAGAGGTATGTAATTTCGACAGGTTAAGCTAAGAGGTTATCCAACAAGTATCACCCAACAACCTAATCTTCCCCCCCATTTCCCCTCCATCCCCTTTTTCCCTTGTTCCCCCCCCCACCCCCCACCCAACAGGATGATTGTAGTAAATTCATATGTTGTCATTGTGTTTTTTGTACACTGCCTCGTTTCGCTATGTGACCTGAATTTGTAACTTAAATCTTTTACACATTTTTTCAACTTCTTTCACCCACAGATCTGCTTTTTTCAGCCCACTACTGAGACTATGAACCGACTCCCATCTATAGATTAAACATATGCGCCCTGATGAAGGATCTTCTGAAATAACTTTGTGTTTCCGAAACGCGCGTCGGCGCTTTTTCATATCACATGACGTTCTTTGATGTTGTGATTGATAATGAATAACTGGTTTGTTTGAATGAGAGTGTGTGGATGACTGTTAGAATGAAAGAATGAATTGTCATGTTTTTATTGCTCTATGTGTATCTTGGGCTGATGCTTATTCAAGCTTCCATTATTCAAAGTATTTTTATACTCTAGAAGCTGACCTTTATTAAATAGGGTCTAAATAATTTTATTATAACTGATTGATTCAAAATAAATTTTTCAAAATATCTCAGCTTTTCTGTGGGTGTTCTTGGTTGATTTTTATTGATTAATTCTCACTTTGGGGAAGCACCCTTTCATGTTTATATAACATGATTGATTGATTGACAAGTAAGACCAGAGTGCGGTTTACAGTGTGAATAGGTGTGTTTACAAGTTGGTTGCAACTAAGCAACTCAAAGATCTTAATTAGTGCTGACGTAACTTTTTAGGGCTTTCAAGCATTACATTGAAATCAACTTCAAATAGGAGTTTTTCACCGAGAGTTTAAACATGCAGTGCTACTGTGCAGTATATATATATTTTCTTTTAAATAGCCCAATGATGCCTGAAAAAACATAACACGGGGTTAGTTTCGGATTTAAAAGATCATGGATAAATTTAAATCATTTTGCAAAAATATAGGCAACTATTAACACAGAACGTTATTCAATAGCCCAACTGTTACGTTAAGTAAATTGCCTAATTTGCATAACATGTTGATGTAAACCCACTTTGAATGTGTCAAAACGGATATATGACGTTATAACGCATACTATTACAACGCATGTTTTTACAACGCAACTTTTACAACGCAGGATCCATTACAACGAATACCATTACAACGCATTTTTTACAACGCATATACCTTTACAACGCATACCATTACAACGTAAGTATAGGTAAGTATATAATTTTTTTAAAATTTTAAGTCACTAAATTTAATATAATTTAATTTTATTTAATTTTAATTTAATTTTTTTTTAATTTAATTTAATTTTTAAAAATACCTCTTTACCCAAAAACCCAAACCTAGCCCTGAACCCTAAAAATACCCCTTTACCCAAAAACCCAAACCTAGCCCTGAACCCTAAAAATACCCCTTTACCCAAAAACCCATACCTAGCCCTGAACCCTAAAAATACCCCTTTACCCAAAAACCCAAACCTAGGCCTGAACCCTACAAATACCCCTTTACCCAAAAACCCAAACCTAGCCCTGAACCCTAAAAATACCCCTTTACCCAAAAACCCAAACCTAGCCCTGAACCCTAAAAATACCCCTTTACCCAAAAACCCATACCTAGCCCTGAACCCTAAAAATACCCCTTTACTCAAAAACCCATACCTAGCCCTGAACCCTAAAAATACCCCTTTACCCAAAAACCCATACCTAGCCCTGAACCCTAAAAATATCCCTTTACCCAACAACCCATACCCAGCCCTGAACCCTAAAAATACCCCTTTACCCAAAAACCCATACCTAGCCCTGAACCCTAAAAATACCCCTTTACCCAAAATCCCAAACCTAGCCCTGAACCCTAAAAATACCCCTTTACCCAAAAACCCAAACCTAGCCCTGAACCCTAAAAATTCCCCTTTACCCAAAAACCCAAACCTAGCCCTGAACCCTAAAAATACCCCTTTACCCAAATACCCAAACCTAGCCCTGAACCCTAAAAATACACCTTTACCCAAAAACCCATACCTAGCCCTGAACCCTAAAAATACCCCTTTACCCAAAAACCCATACCTAGCCCTGAACCCTAAAAATACCCCTTTACCCAAAAACCCTACTTACCTATACTTACGTTGTAATGGTATGCGTTGTAAAAGTATATGCGTTGTAAAAAAATGCGTTGTAATGGTATTCGTTGTAATGGATCATGCGTTGTAAAAATTGCGTTGTAAAAGTCATGCGTTGTAAAAGTTGCGTTGTAACGGGTGCACACCGTCAAAACATTTGGAAATGCTAGACTGCCTAAACTTGAAGGAAATCCATTGAAAAATAAGCAAGTAAATAAGATTCATAACAAAGTCAACCATGTTAAGCAATTGGCTGACCAATAGCCCACTGTAAGTATTGGTATTCCCTATAATAGATCTTGAACAAAAGAACACTAAACGATGTCTTCAGACAAGACCTAAAAACTGCGGGGCATATTAGCAACAACTTGCGATAATTATCGCAAACCGCGCTTAGTGCGATTTTTTTTATCGCCTCCTATCACTGGATAACGCAGTATTACCAATGATTATCTCCACGGCGATAAAAAATCCAGCGATAGCGGCGAATCCCAACTTTAACCCCTTTGCAGTGGGGTAATTACCCTGCTGTGCTGGGGGGAGGGGGGCATGCACAGCGCCTCGGTGCTCACGACAAGCTCAGCTCGTCACACAGCACGGTGGCCATGTGCTCATGACGAGCTGAGCTCGTTACGGCCACACCCGTTTCTGTGGAACGCTCAGCACAGGGAGGGAATTAGCCCCGCGTGTCGAGCGTTGCCGCCGTTATGACGAGCTCAGCTCGTCATGAGCACGCAGCCACCATGCCTCCTGACGAGCTGAGCTCGTCATGAGCACCCATGTGGCTAACGTGAGATTTCCAACGATAAAAATCCTATCACTAAGGAAAATCTCGCTAATAGGCAGGTGGGGACTTAGGCGTGGAATCCACCTCCCATTGACTATTATGGCTAAATCAGGTTTTTACCAGGTGTAAAATCTTGGCGCTAATCGCGGTTAGCGTGCGTTTTTTATCGCGTCCCTGGTATTGCTAATAGGCGATAGCTGTGTTAGCGACTGCTTTTAGTCGCTACCAGTTTGGGTATGCCCACATTGCATGTCATTAGCAATAAATATCACTGACATGCAAAGCGGGCCCTAAACCGGTCGCTATCGCCTGGAAGCTGTCGCTAACTGCTGTTAGCGACAGCTTGGTAATTGGGCGATAAATAAATCGCCGCTTTATCGACAAAAAGTGCCGATAATTCGGCGATCTGGCCCTTGCTAATGTGCGCCTGCTTGTGATAAATCACACATGCAGATGAGCATGGTGTGACATGCTATGTAGTACGATTGTCGAGGGAGGTGTGAAAGATCATGACCTAAGCCAAAGCTTCATTTAATGACTCATGGCAGCCAACAGCATAACCCAAGCTGTATTCTACTTGTATTCTATATACGAAAGCCTCCACATAAAATAAATACATGAATATTAACACTGATAAAAATACTTTACGTATTTATACATACTTTTATGAATGGTACCATAGGTAGCCTATTAAAGAATATGCACGTCACCTAATTGTCTTCTTGCTTCTGTCCCCAATCCCGTCCCTCGTGGATTCCTTCATATCTCAGTAAGCACTCAAAGCACTTCCAATTAAATACAATAACCGTTTCTACTTTTAAGTGAATTAACTACAAACACATTACCACTGCCATGGAGACAGAGGATTGAAAAGTCAGATTCAGTTAAATATGATATAAAGCAAAGCAGATCTTTGCATCTTGAAGTGAACTCATGTGAAAAGTAACAGGATGATGAATATCTTTTTCCAAGAACTAACAAGGTTTATATTCAAATAAGTATGTTCAGCCAAGAAGAAGGGTGACTTTCATGTAATATTAAGTGCAAACCGCATGACTGGATGTACTGAGCCGAATGCAGTGTAAAAAGGCTGTGCTGTGTTATTTATCGACCTCGGGGCTGCTGTAAAGAATACCAACAATATTAGATACGTGAAGATGCATAAACAGACCAGTAAGTATTCCTTCTTCCCATAACCCGTCGGTGTAAAGGGGGGGGTTTGAAAGAGTTTTCGTTTCCCTTATTTTAATGACTCCGTGAAATATTGTTTGGAGCGCTTTGTTTTTAATGAGAGAGCTATACCAAGCCAAATCACTATGCATGCTAGGCTCCATAAGGCAGCTTAACATGCGGCCTCTCGTTAGGTTTGCTACAATCTGTTCGCCTGTGCGCTTTGTGAGGACTTATTTTATTCAATAAATAAGAAACATGCTTCTAATGCTATAAAACAGAGAAAGGCAAGTCTTCAAAATGTGAATAATTGTTTTATTTACCAATGTAGGGGTGATTTCGTAGGTGCTGGGGTGATTTCTAGGTGCTATGTACCAACACACAGGCCCGGTACAAACAATACAAAGATGGATTATTGTGTGCGAAGCAAATATATAGATTATATTCTTATGCAAGTATTTGCTTTGTATATGAGCATGACTGACAATAACCAGGTAGCTGAAGAAGCAAGTAGCGAATTAAAACCAGAACAAGTATGGATGCAGGATACAATAACCACACCTGGTCGAACAAATGTATTTAATAAAATCTCCACTCTCTAGCATATAGCACTTCCTTTTAACCATTGACATAAGCATGCTACAAAGGTCAATTCATATATGACCCTCAGAGAAAATGTCAAGAAAGGCTTCCCTGCCGCAACAGTTTTAGTTGAAAAGCAGTGGTTCACCAGGCTACGTTTACCCAACAAAGTACCAGAAAGTATGTTGCATGCATCATGAGTCTTGCACTTCTTTAGTGAATGGACAACTGTTCAAGTGAATCAGAGATACTGTATTATTCAAAAAGGGAAACTCAAAGGCAGGATGTTGCGTATCTACCTATATACTTAATCAAAGTGTTGACAGTGAGTTACAGTGCTTTTGGTTTTTATGTGAGAATTACAAATGATAAAACAAAAAGGTGCAGTAAATATATACAAGTGATGAGATATGGCCTCTAGTTCATTATTCCACTTGTACATGTTGATGTTTTGACACTTATGGCTTACAGTTCAAGCATTAAAACCAGGTGAAAAATTATTATTTATGAGCATTTGAAAGAGGAAATATGCAGGATGGGAAATATAAAAGTCCCAAAGTCTTCCCTATGTTGTCAAATTGAAGACTAGCAGAGGACAACCAGTGTTGGGAAAAAAATAATCCAGCAATCCTCTGGCGATACCAGTGATAGTATAATTTCTCATGCTCCGCCCGGTGTGTTACCAAATGTGAAACTTTTTTCGAAGCAGCTCAGGTTCCTGTAGGGAACACAGTAGTGATCGCAAATTGTGCACTGAATATTTGCGACCTGTGTCGATTTTGGAATGCGACCCATGTACTAATAGCTTGTGTTGTAAAGTCTCCAGTTGAACATGGGTTGGAATGATCAGCCTAATGAACTAGACTGTCACCATTTGTGGCCCTCTTGATTGGCTTCAGTCACAGAGATATTGGCCTACAAGGAACAGCAAACCACCATCCCCCTTTGTACATATCCACATGGTAAATATTTTCTTTTTACAGCAACCTGTGCTCCTTAAAGGAGTCTAAGCTGCTTTAAAAAACTGTTTGCCAATTTGTAAAATATAAGGAGGAGCAGGCAGTGACTCCCTGGACCACTGCCTGCACCTCTTGAGGTTGCCCTAAACAATTCTCAAAGGGGAAGCTGCCCAACGGAGATAGCTTCATCTTTGGAAATGTGCTATCACCTCCTTTGAAATGTCTGTAACTTTTCAATGGTTTGTGTCTGCAGTTGCAGTCAGAAACCTTTGATAAATCTCCTTGTGAATCACAATTAAATGGGAACTTCCTACTTGTGATGCAAAACTAGTCAGTAAACACATTTTACATTCTGAAAGGCTTTACTGAATCATAATATGAGTTAAGTAGATAGCAAAAAGCTTTAGTGAATCACAGGGCCTGTGACCATAAAACGGTGCTGAACAGCTTTCCATAAATAGGCTACCCTATTCTTAAAAGAATAGAAAATCCGGAATATAACATAATTTGCCTTTTTTTACTTTATTCACATCAAATCTTGAATGTTTTTTTAAACATTGCATTATCATGTATTACTATAATACCACTTAATACATGGAAGCAGAATCTCCACTGTGTAATGTAATTACTTCCTGTGTGGATAATTTCATTGCTCATTTGCTCAGTCACAATGCCTACACACACACAAACATGCACACACATTGTCACTCCACAGTCCTAAAATAGCTTCTGAGCTATTGTCTTAAGTGTATGGCGTCATGATGGACAACCAGTCATTGAGAAAATTATTTGACTTCATTCCCCAAATGGCCAGGAAAACAGTGGTGGTGGCACTGATCCTATCGCACCTGGATTACTGCAACAGCCTACTGGCGGGAGCCAACAAGCAAACACTGAAAAGACTACAGGTGGTACAGCACGCTGCTGCATGTCTAGTTCTGAAAGTACCATGCAGGTCCTCACCATCCGCAGCACTTAAACATCTCCACTGGCTCCCACTGCACAAGAGAATCCTATTTAAGATTCTCTTAATCACCTTCCGAGCCGCACAAAACCTAGGCCCAACGTATCTCTCAGCCAGATTCACCCCATACACCACATCCAGAACTTTGAGATCATCGTCAGCAAACCTCTTCAAACCTCCCAACTGAAGTACAAAACAAAGGGAGGTAACACAGTAGTTGCAATAGGAACTAAAGACTGGAACCTTTTGCCAACGCACCTGAGTATGTTAAAAATCGAGACACATTTCAGGAAGGCACTATAAACCTGGATCTTTGTAGCCGCAGACAAACTCTGCCTAGCCCTCATTTAGGGTCTCCACAGCTTCATCTTATCCTCTCCTCTGCCTAGCGCCAGGATGCTCCTTCTGGAGTGACAGTCTGAGCTCTATAAATGCACAAATCAATCAATCAATTTGATTCCTCTTCAACTACTTTAATTATTGCTGTGCTAGCAAGGACATCGGTTCAAACTCTTTCAGCGGGTCCAACATCTAAATCTACAGTGCCAGGTTGCCAGTCTGAAACACTCAGTTGTACCTTGTATTTCCAGTGACTCGTGTTCATCTTGGGTTCAAAAAATGCTTGACACGCTCAATCAACACATAGGAAGTAGCAAATCAGGTTACTCATTGACCAACCAGTTCCAACAGATTGCTGAAAGCTAATGTGTAAGCATGGTAGAAGGTATTGTTTTCAGACTTGCGCCATACACACAATCATGTCCCTGGGTGCTTGGCTTGCTTGTAAAATGATAAGGCGAGTACTGCTCTGTTAGTTCCATTATAAGTCTATTTGGTGCTACTCCTAAGCAGACCTATAGCAGGTCACATAAGCAGTTTAGATGTAATAAAGCCACTACATTCAAAGGGAGAATCTAGACGTATTTGTTTCAGGGGTCTTGCTGTGCCCCATTGGCCAAAGTACTAAAGTATTGCAAAGACATTGAAAGACCCATCATTTTGCTACATATAAGGTAATGTAAATTCTTAGGGCCTGATTACGAGTTTGGCAATGTGGGAGGGGGCTCCCATGTCAGCGTACCACTCCCACCCACCAAACTCAACCGCTGGCTGCCCACCAGATACAAGTTTCCTCTTTGTCTGGCGGGTGGTCCTTTGGCAGTTCCACAGTGGTGCCTAAGGAAAGGGAACCACAATGGGAGCGCCAAATCCCGTTCCTGCATGGTATGGACTGGGTAGTCCATGCTGTGCAGGAATGGGGGTGGGTACATGCACACAGGGGGCACACCCCAGGCGCAGAGGCAACAGGGGCCCTGTAGGGCCCCCTTAGTTTCCTCTCCACCAGCATTTTCATGGCATGAGCACTACCATGAGAGCCCTGATAGTGAGGAAACTCATAATATGCTATGGGGTGCTGCAGCGCCACCACCAAGCATATCATGGCCTCAGACGGCCGCTCCACTTCCAGGGATCGCGGTTACCCTGTGGTTGCGGAGGTTCTATGGTGGTCCAACCACCAGAGTCCTAATATGGCGGTTGGACGGTCGGCAAGGCAGTAACCACAATGCCACCATTGCACCACCGTGGGTTACGCAGTCCACCAAACTCATAATAAGGCCCTTAATCTACATTTGACTAAAACTGCAAGTCCCTGTACATAGGAAAAACAGATATACATTTCTTATTTTACAAACGCATATACTGTGTTACAGCAAGCGCTCAAGAGTAAAGCCAGAACAGCAACTTTGACCCAGTCCAGGTTCCAGCCTGCTTTTGCCATCTCATTTATACTCTGGTCTTCTTACTATCAGCCGTCATGTGTGAGTGCCTTAGCAATTAATCTTGGGTATTCCTGGTGTCTAGCAGACTTTTACTAAGAACCAAAGTGTAAGAGCCATAGAAGAACAGTGAACATGTCCCCACCGTCAAAGACAAGAATCTATCACTACTGTCGGGATTCTACCTAATGACTCACCCTAGTATGGAACTATGAAACCTCTATTACGATGACAACTTCCTGGCTTTATCACAAACCGAGACAAAATAATTACCCTCCTTGTGTAGCATTTGATTTATTTACAAAATTTACCAGCACAGAGAAACAGTACAATTTCCCGTATTCACTGTTTATAAACAACCTAAGTATTTTGTATGGACTAGAGGCACCTATATTTAGTTTTTGATGTTGTCCTATACCTCACAATCTCCATCTCACATGCAAATATATCTTTGCAGTTCAACCTTTATATCGTGGACACCTTCCTGAAGCAAAATGTCCCCACTACTGCTTATATTCTTTAGTGATAATTTTCTGAAACACATAGGGGTCGATTCCGATCCGGTAAAAAGCGCTCCGAATCATCGTACGGAGTGTTTTTTCCCCGTAGGAATCGTACCTGTAAACGTCCCGTACGTACAACGAAGTACGATTCGTACCAGGAGCCGTACTCCGTACGAGTCGTACAAGACACCGTACGACTCTAATCTCCGTACGATTCTCCCTTGGAACCCGCTGTACGCGACATCTGTACGGTTCGTGGCTGGTTTTTACGACCCAGCAAGTACGATACGTGTTGGGTACGCACCGTACGACCCTTTTTCTACGGGAGCTGAAAACAGCCTTAAAAGCAGAGTTCGTGCCAAAACAGGTACGGAACGACCCCCCCGGGTATGGTGCATACCCCCCATGATCGCAGGGGTACGCACCGTACCCCTGCGATCATGGGGTGTACGAGCCGTACCCCCATTGTACGATCGGTGTACGAGCCGTACCCCATTGCACGATCGGTGTACGAGCTGTACGAGCCGTACCCCCATTGTACGATGGGTGTACGAGTTGTACCCCATGTACGATCGGTGTACGAGCCGTACCCCCATTGTACGATGGGTGTACGGCTCGTACACCGATCGTACATGGGGTACCGCTCGTACACCAATCGTACATGGGGTACGGCTCGTACACCGATCGTACAACGGAGGTACGGCTCGTACACCGATCGTACATGGGGTACGGCTCGTACACCGATCGTACAATGGGGGTACGGCTCGTACACCGATCGTACATGGGGTACGGCTCATACACCGATCGTACAATGGGGGTACGGCTCGTACACCGATCATACATGCGGTACTGCTCATACACCGATCGTAAAATGGGGGTACGGCTCGTACACCCCATGATCGCAGGGGTACGGTGCATACCCCTGCGATTATGGGGGGTACGGACCGTACGGTGTGTATGTGTTTGTGTGCTTTTCCGTACGACTCGCCCTTACCTGACGTGGACCGTACGAATCGCGAATCGAGTCGTACGGTTCACGGTTTCAGCCTTGCCATACGTACGGATCGCGACAATTCGGACGGATTCACGGAATACCGATCGTACTTCGCGACTCGGACGGATGGGTACAATTCGTACGGAGAGGGCTCCGGATACAAATCGTACGGACGTTTTTTTTCCCGAATCGGAATCGACCCCATAGAGTAGGATGTAACCTCACTTCAAGGAAGCATTATTCTCTCACCTCATGCCATTGGCTGTTTGATGTATCATTTTGTACCCTAGGTAAAGCTTGCTTTCAGATGCATGTGGGACTATTTTACATCAAAACTCAGACATCACACGTTTATAATACTTTCTTGGATTTTTTTTGCGCTGCAGAAATTTTAGTTTAAACTATGTGAAAATGCTCAGGGGCTGCTTATGTCCTAAAATATTCCTTGAGCTTACACTGGCAATTAGTGTTTCTCATTAGAGCATGTTTTCTTTCACCAACATCCAGGCACTTAATTGGTGGATAAGATAATCAAGCGAGAATATAGAGCTCTTTCAGTGTGACAGACTCATGAAAGGAGTGAATGAGGATGTGCAGGAAGCATACACCGACCACAACCATGCCAGCAAGAGAGCCACCTGGTTCACCGACGAACTCCAGACCTCCAAACGCGCATGCCGGAAACTGGAGAAAATATGGCTGCAGGAATGCACACCGACCAACCAGGCAGCCCACAAGGACGCAACCCGAAGACATCACCACCTCATCAGATTAGCCAAGAGATCCTCCTTCAAAGACAGCTTGGATAACAACGCACACAACAGCAAAGAGCTCTTCAGCATCGTAAGGGAACTCTCCAACCCAGCACCAACGCCAACGACATCCCACCCTCTCAAGAACTTTACGATTCACTAGCCATCTTCTTCCACCGCAAGATCGCTGACATTCACGACAGCTTTAACACCACAACGCCCGACTACGCCAGACCCCACCTCCCCTGTGAACAGCCCCATCCGCCTGACCTCCTGGTCCAACGTCAAAGACGACGAGACACGCAAGGTCATAAACTCCATCCACTCAGGATCTCCCTCAGACCCATGCCCACGTATTCAACAAAGCAGACGCAGCCATCTCACCCCAACTACGGAAGGTCATCAACATCTCCTTCGAAACAGCGACATTCTCAGAAAGCTGGAAACACACCGAAATCAACGCTCTCCTCAAGATGGCCAAGGCAGACCCCCAAGGACCTCAAGAACTTCCGGTCCATCTCCCTGCTCCCGTTCCCAGCGAAGGTCATCGAGAAAATCATCAACAGACAGTTGGCCCGCCACCTGGAAGACAACAACATCTTGGATGAAATCACAGCACCGAGACAGCCCTCATCACCCCCATAGACGACATCAGGCGCCAACTAGACAACGGCAAAACATCAGCCCTCATCCTCCACTTAATTCCCCTCTATGATCAAGAGGGTAAGTGGAAGGTAGGATGGATACCCAAATGATAATAATGATCACGTTCGTGAGTGATGGGAATCCAACCATTTGTAAGGGTCTCTTGACTCTATAATCCTTCATACTTTCTTGTGGTTACTCTTGATGACAGAGGTGTTCAGTTATCTTTCTCCTCTAGCAGGCAGCTGGTAGATCAGACCCCGGTTTATATGTTTGTTTTTGATTTTATGGATTTAATAGGTCTATAAAATCCCTTGGACCCTCTATTACCTGTGTGTTTGTCTTTGTACCTTGCCCTTTGGCAGCCCATGGCGGTCTCTGCATTTGCTGCTCCCTGCCGCGCTGAAGAGCAGGGTGGGTGGGGGGGCTGTTGGTGAGATTCCGCTGATTGCCGCCTCACATTGGCCACATTGTAGAGCAGGGGGGAGGAGGCGTCACCCCAAAAGTCGTGCCGCCGAGGGCAGACCACCTCCCACCCCCATTACTACACCACTGCAAATCAGTTTACAATGACCTGTAAATGCTCGGGTCCTAAGGTCTTCTATGAGCATGCACTGGCGATCTGTGTGCCTTCAACATCCATTTTATGAATAGAAAAAAATGGTAAAAGAAAGAGCGTGCCTACAAAACAGATTGAAATAAGCTAGAAGCGCTCAGGAGCTAATCATGCCCAGTGGGTAAACTCTTCTCTGATGATGCAGTGATTATTAGTATTTCTCCTCTGAACACATAGTAAGAGGTGTCATCTTCTACCCATGCTCTGATTGTATATTGTGCTGTTTTTTGGCCTCACCTTGTTGTCCGTTGCCTATATTGAGCAAAGGCTGATGATTAGTATCCACCTCCTGTGAAAGTGATAATGGACTGTTTCTGTTGCAGCTACATGCTCTATCTGTGTAGTTACTTCAGTTTGAAACACGGCACAGCAAAGGTAAATAACAATAGAATGTTGGTATCAGTGGGCATGCCATGATTGATGTCTCACATTATACGAGTCAAGGTATAAAGTGCTTTCATTGCCACGTTTTTATGTTTGGGGTGAATGACCATGACAAAGAGACAGACTAACCAGAAATGATAATCCATGAAAGAGAATACCCACAAGACAGGGCAAAGGTATCTGAAAATGCCATGGGCTGCTAATATCCAGGACATAAGATCTTCTTTGAGCAAAAACTGAAGATTCAAATTTCTCCTCTAAATGTTACTGACATGAGTCAGCATATGGAGTCCATTCATTGGAGTGATTCATGTCAGGAGTGAGCTAGCATGAACAGGTGACAGACACTTACCACGGATAAAATGCAATGATTAGTGCTTCAAATTCTAGAAGTCTGCCTATGGAGTCATTTCAAGGCCACTGAGTCACAACAGACGTACATGAGCATTAACAGGAGAAAGCCAATGGTGAAAAAAAAAGAGTAGGCCCAACAGACAGGTCTGTATTATGTGGAAATGCTAAGTGGCAACTTATGTACAGTATGAAAGGTCTTCTTAAGCCCTGTGTTAACTGATTTCTTCTCTGCTGCATCCTCTGGCAGTCCGATCTGAAGTTGCTTTGGACTGTGAAGTTGCCAGTTTTCATATTCAAAACATAGGCAGATGATTTGTGTCTATACATTGAGCATGTGGTAATGACATGCTGTTTCTGCATACGTTATATTGGTGTGTTTTCTTCTGACTTGAGCATGGCAGAATAACGGAAAATGTCCATAGAAATACAGACATAAGTGAAGTAGTGGTGATTAGTATCTCTTGTTGAATGAATCAGCCTGTTTAGTACTTTCATTGCTATTTATTGATGCCAAGAGCGAATGAGCATGTACAGAAGACCAAATGCATCACAATTGGAGATCTCATGAAAGTAAGAATTAATTTGGTAAATGTGTGGGTGAGTGAGAATCAGCGGTAGGAGTGGAAAACTGAATCTAACATGATTGCAACTGTCCATATACTTACTCGTTACCCTACTCATTCGGCCATCCATGTATTCAATCATTCATATATCTAGACACTCATCCAATCAACTGCTCATAAAGTCAATTACTATTCAATCACCCTTGCACTCACCTTTTTACATATGCACTAAATCATTCATTCATCCGTGCATCCAAACACTCATCCAGCAATTCGTCTACCCTTTGAATCATTTTCACATTCACCCACTCAATAATCTGCACAACCACACAACCGAATCGCCAACCACTGAAGAATCATTTTCATATAAATAATTGCCAGATGAATTGGCTTTACTAGTGCTTGTTTTACAGATGAGGGGGCACTGGCAGTCACTAAGGTAGGTTTGCGAATATCATGAAATGTTAATATTCAAATTGTTTTGATTGTGATATCATGGAAATGGATTGGGTTCGTCCCACTTCTTTTGATAGAGTAGACATAAGTGTCCACAGGCATTTTCACCTTGCTATTGGGGAATAATCAATCATATACCAAGTTGTAACAATGAAACACAGTTAATACATGGCAAATGTTGTTTCCACTTTCTGCAAAGAGAAAAATTGAGGGACAGAATGTTCAACAATGTAAAACATTCACCCCAGTAAGGAGAATTGGGCCTAAATCCATAGTTTCTTTGCTCATCATGCCCTTCCAGTTTAAACCCAGCCATATGCAAATCAGTCTTGACCCTGCTCCCCATGAGAACAGTACGTCCCAAACTGCCAGGGCAGGTCCTCCTGGACCGGGAGAATGCAACGTGGGACCGGTTTCGGGGTGTCCCCCCTCATCAGCCAGGCTAGCTTGAATCCAGTGGCACAGCAAGTGAGATACCCACATCTGGGCATACCCATTCCACTTAGGGTGAAAAGTGCTGCAGCAACAAATGATGGACGGGATGCTGAATGTATAAAAGTACTGGACTTCTGACATGAACTGTCTGGCAACATTAATATCACTGTTGTTGCCAGCGTTTGGTCAATGCGTTACCATTTTTCCACAATTTACATTTCTACATTCCTCCCCTGAGCCACTGTCTATATTTAATGAATATGCCACAGTTAAACAGCTGTGATAGTGCAAGCATAATGGCACTTGTGAAGTCATTCTGACAATGTAAAAATCAAAACAACAAGCCACAAAATGCGTACTGCTGATGAGACCACAACCAATGGTCAGTAGGTGGAACTTGTGATATAGGGCAAGGTTATAGCTACTTTACCTGTATCCCTATTTTAAAGAAAACTGAGACATAATAGAAGGTGAGCATTGTTAAACCACAACGTTGAGGATTTAAGTGGTGTTCCTGGAAGGGATGCCATCTCCTAATACTGACAAAACATGGAGACATGCAGAACGGGAATACATTCGGTCACCACACCACTGCTTATATGCCTATTGGAACTAGCACTTTCTGACTAGACCTCACCTTATCTGAAAAGATGTGCTCTTGATAGGGAGGTTTTTGCCTGTGGCCAACCATGGGTACACAAGTGGGTAGGCCCCGGGATAAGAGAGATCAGAGAGTAAACTGCCCAAACACTCAGTGACAGTCGCTATGCTGGTCGGGAGTTAGGGTGGGGACAGTATTACTCCTTCCACCGACCGATACATCGCCTTAGAGCTCAGGAGATTGGGGATAGGTTCACTCTCCTCTTCTTCCTCCCCATCTGTCAACATTAGCATGGTGGCCTCAGACCTTTCAAAGTGTGGCTTGAGGCGATTGAAGTGTATTACCTGGATGGCTGTCGCAGTGTCTTGAGATCCACAAGGTAGGTGTTCTCCTCTTTCTTCTCAATCAACTCATAAGGCCCAGACCATCAGTCCTGGAGGAACCCGAGCTCTACAGCCTCCATCACCCACACTTTCTGTCTAGGTGTCAATTCCACAGGAGTGTCGTTCCTGTTGTACCACTTCTTCATTACATCCTATCTGGCTTCTAAGTTGTAGGAGGCTTATTTCCACAACCTGACCATTTGGCTCCGGAAGGCCAGCATGTATCTTACTACATTACTGGGAATTCTCTTGGGAGACTGCTCCTAGCACTCCTTGACCAAATGCAGAGGTCCCTTGACCGAGTGCCTGTATAGAAATTAGAAGTTGCTAAAAGCCCGTCCCTTCTGAGGGACCTCCCGGTAGGTAAACAACACCATCCCATGTTTTACTCAGGGCATCTGGCAAGCCTCTGATCATGCCTTTCAAGGCCTTGTTGAATCTCTCATCAAGCCCATTAGTTTGGAGGTGGTAAGGGGTGGAGAACTTATATGCCACTCCACACTCCTTCCACATGGCTATCATGTAAGCAGACATGAAGTTCATGTCCCTGTCAAACTCCACCTCCTTGGGGTATCCTACTCTGGTAAAAATCATCAGGTCCTTCACCATCACAGGTGCAGTTGTGGTCCTCAGAGGGATTGCCTCTGGGTACAGAGCGGCATGATCCACCAGACCAGGACAAAACTGTGCCCTGAGGGAGTGTGTCGATCCATAGGCACTGCAATGTCGATGCCCACCCTCTCAAAGCGGGTGTCAAGAACAGGCAAGGGGTTAAAGGGTGCTTTAAGTTTCCTCCCCACCTTGCCCCTTGACTGGCAGGTCACACAGGACCTGCAGAATGCATCTGAGAACACCCTAAATCTGGGCCAATACAAGGGAGGTGTAAGCCAGGCAAAGGTCCAGTCCTGGCCCAAATTTCTACCCAGGGGAATGTCATGGGCCATTTCCAGTAGGAATTCCGAATAACACTTGGGGACCACCAGGGCCCTCAGACTCGCTGTACAGAATGTTAGCCTCCCAGTAAAGGTGATGAGTCCTGGATTCATCACCGGCTGCTTGGACCTCAGCTTGCCACCTCAGGCCCTCAGGGTGGGGCACTCTCTCTGTGCCCAACAAAACTATTCCCTGGTGGTGCAGGGCACCAGAAGGAGTAACGTCCTCTTTAGTGGACTCTGGGGCACCATCGGTTAGTTCCCCAGCCATCTCTCCGGAGGTACATTCAGAGGGGGTTTTCCCCATCCTCATCCTCTTCCCTTCTTAGCAGGGGGCTGAATCATTGTTGCAGACTCCAGACCTTTCTGACTCCCTTCTCGGGTAGTCATGGACCCCAGCCCCTTCTGACTCCCTTCCCTTATCGGGTAACCATGGACTGTGTGGTAGCACAGATCCAGTCGGGTAAACCCAACATCTCCACATGTGCCCGGAGCTCCACTTCCTCCCAAAAAGTGTGCTCCAGGTCATTACTCAACAGACAAGCCACTGGCATGGCAAGACTCATGGCGGCCTTCAACAGACCCAAACCGCCCCCCTTCCAAATTGCACCTGGGCCACCGGGAAAAAAAATCCCTTTTGTCAGGCACAACCACCTGGTGGGTGGCTTGGGGAATTACTTGCTCTGGAGAGACCATCTGACTGCTTACCATAGTCAAGCTGGCCCCTGTATCCCTCAGAGCCTCGATCTCCTGCCCATTGATAGTGACCTTTTAGCTATACGTTGCTGTATAATCAGGTACTTGGATTAGGCCTGGAGCTAAATTTTGTTCCGCTCGCGGAATTTACGGAATTTGGGTAATTTCGCGTTCCGCGGAGAACGCAAAATTGCCCAAAATTCTGCTTTCAGCAACTTCGTGAATTTTTTGCTTGTTCGCGTTCTCAAATGCGTGTTCGCGAGATATTTCCCCCCGAGTACGCAAACAGCGATTGCAAACAGTAAAAAAGCATCGCGACCAAGCAATTCCGCGTGTTTGAAGAATTTTTGCGCGTTCGCAGAGATTTTTTACGATTTCGCGGAGATTTGCGTAACGCAATTACGTAAATTCCGCCCACCCATAACTTGGATCCCGGGAACCATCTCACCGTCACCCAGGGACACTAGGGTAACAGCACTAAACTCCCCCCATTACATGGGACCACCTTCTCTCCCAATACTACACTTGCCATCCCCAGAGCCCTTTCTCCAGGGGGCAGGGGCACTTGCTTTGGACACTTAAGATATCCTTTGCTGTGTCCATACCATTAACACTTGTAGCACTTAGGGGTTTTCCGCGGCAGACTCTTGTCCAGGTAACTATTCTTCTGACGACCAGATTGGTAATTCGGTCCAGATGCTTTTGCCTGTGAATGTTTTTGGGGCACACAGAAGACTCTTTCTTTTTTTCACCCCCTCCTTCTGTTGGTGGGGACCCTGGCCTCCCTGTTGTAATTTAGCAGCGATTAGGTTAAGCATTAGCAGAAGACATCTTGTATTTAGAGACTATCTTGTCCGTTGTGTGGAATCCATTTGGTATTTCTGGCAGCCATTTTGTTTGCCATGTGCTCGCCATGTGCTCTGTCCTACCTTCCTGTCAACTGCTCTTGAAATCTGCCTAGAGATGAGATATATTTAGCCTCTTCTGCTTCGCACATGCTCAGTTGAGCTTACAGCTATCCCCAACTTGTAACTGTCAGGACGTGTCCATCTGAATTAGCTAACTGTCAGCCCCTCCCACGTGTTGCCAGCACGCTCTCTGTATGACCTTATATGTATTTAAAACCAGCATTCTGTACTTGTACCGCCTTCATTTGAGCCCCTGTGTGGGTATAAAAGGACCAAGCTTCTTCCAGTCATACACTACCGAAGGGTGTTGTGTGAATGTTGTTCCACCTCATGAGGTTTAATAAACTCTGTACTTTCTCTTCCAGTTTCTGTGCCAACTTCTTCCTATTGGTCTGATGACACTGTGCAGAGAAAGGCGAATCCCTTGCACTGGTAGGCCTTGCTGAGGCTCACCACCACAAATTGGTGCTTCCAACGTGGGGGTCATTGGCGACTCGGATGCCCGAAGGACTGGTGGAGATGAAGGATTGGAATCTTGCTATTGGACGCGATCGCTGCCTCAGGAGACCCGAGTCTTGGCACCCACGGCATTTTTCCTTTCTTTCTGATCTGACCATCCAGGTGGCGCCGGTCCTCGACTGAGACCTCTTCTGTTGATTCGCCATGCCGTGACCATTTGGTCGATTTGAGAACTTGGCAGTTGGAACCTGGACACCGTTTGATTGGTAAGAGCCGTTCTGCGGCACTTGCTGTTGGTTTGACCATTTTGATTGGTAAGGTAGTTTAGTAACAGTTACTGCGGCTTTGTTTGTACGATTGG
The DNA here is from genome assembly GCF_964261635.1 of Lissotriton helveticus. Lineage (NCBI taxonomy): Eukaryota > Metazoa > Chordata > Amphibia > Caudata > Salamandridae > Lissotriton > Lissotriton helveticus. The sequence continues at coordinate 956,872,362 of NC_136065.1, forward strand.
CCAATATTGAAATCTGTTTGACAATTATATATGTATTGTAATTCATATAGGCAGGTAATGAGGAGATTTTTCTCTATTTGGATTTGTTTGAACGGCGCAACGTACGAAGAGTACTGTAAGCGCTACTTTGATCATAATACTACATATTCTGCACTATTTTTGGCATGCCTGTTTCCAGCACACTTCGTAGGATGTGTTGCTTTTTTAGTGGTACCAATTTGAGACTTGACAAAGCACAACTGGCTCCCCCGGAGGGGACACCTAATAGGGACATGTATGTTAAGTATGGTATTTCTTCCATAATGTACAGCACGTTATGGAATAAATATACTTGTAAAGATTCTGAGTTTCGTTGGCCTATGCATGGGTCATTTAATTTGCGAAAGATTCAGTATGTGAAGCAACGAATGTTTAAGCGAAAGGCTAGGCAAGCTATGCTTGACTGTGTGCGAATGTGGGAGAAAGAAGTGCGTGAGCGAATGAAGCGTGAGCAGGCCTTGATTAAAAAAGAACAACGTAAGAGCATTTATGCGAAAGCATTAGAAATGAAAAATAAAGAAATTAAAGAAATTAAAGAGAGGAAAGAAAGGGAGCGTCTGTTACAGGTAAATGGCCAATACGCTGTTCGTAGACCTCTTTATCCTATTCTTAATAAAACCTAAGATGATTCTCTCTTATTAGATCGTTGTCCACCTCCGTATACTCTACCTACTGCTCCTTATGAGTCGGATGAGGACTCTCCCACAGACCAGGACAAAGCTCGAGAAACTCGTTCAATGTTATCTGCTGGGCGTGCATCTGACATTAGATCTGCTGCGCGTAAAGCCGTTCGTAGTACTGCCACTGCTTCTGAACTTTTAGATAGTATAAAAGGTTGGCAGGAAAGGGAGCAAATATATTATACCAATACATTTGCCGTTTGCGAGAGGAGGAAAAGGCAGCAGATGAAGCTGCACAAACATCCCACGTCAGCATGGCACGAACTCCTACTCCTGAAACAGATAAGAATTTTGTAATTAATGTGAAACCCATGCGGGAAGCAGCGCCTTTATATGTTCCTCCTAAGGGTACAAATGATGATAAGACTTCTGTAGATGCTAAAGGGTATTTTATTTATAATTGGGTTTACACTCCTTGGAATAGAGCAGATGTTATGGCCCTTAAAAATGCATTGCCTGATCCACGAAAGAATCCAGCAGCCTTTTATGAGGAAGTTGAGGGTGCAATTAGTTCTTGTACTATGACATTGCCTGATATTGATTTGTTTTTTTGATTAATATTACCGCCTGATATGTGGAGAACTGTGCGTAAAGTTGATGACCGTGTGACATTTGGAGCATTCTGGAAAGAATTAGAGAAGTTAGATGAAGACAGAGAACCTGCACAGAAACCGTGTCAGTTAATTTTAGACCTTCCGGCAGCTATATTAGTTAAGTTAAAGACGATTATTCCCCCTAAAAAGATAGATTGGACTTTATTAGCGTTGTGTAAGCAAAAGGCAGATTAATCGGTTTCAGATTTCTTTACACGCTTTAAAGAGGCATTCCACGATTTTAGTGGCCAGTCATTGACAGATGACACGGGTAGGCATCTGTTTGTCGATAAATATGTCGCAAACCTTTTGCCAGGAATAGCTAGTCGCCTGAAGGCCAGTGAGAGTTCATGGACTACCTCTTCTCCGGTTTCTCTCTTAACCATGGCTCCGTTTTATGAGCGATAAGAATTAGAAGCTAAAGGTAATGAGGATAAAAAGTCTAAAGAGTTGAAAACAAAGGTTATGTTAGCTCAAGCTTATGGCCCACCTTCTAGAGGTATTGATAGAGGCGGACGTGGATCTTATGGTTCGTCTTTTCCATCCTACACTCATTCGAATTTGTCTGTTGACCAGTGTGCGTACTGCAAGAAATTTGGACACTGGCTTTCTGATTGTCCAGTACAGCGTGCTCAGTAGTGTCCACGTGGTCGGGGACAAATGAGAAATCGCTCAGGATATTCAGGGCCTAGAGGAAGCATGAATGATCGCGCTAGGTTTGATGCTAATACACGTGGGCAGGATGGGTTTAACACTTTTGATAGAAGGAACCAATATCAAATGCCCGACTATGTGCCGTCTGATTTTCAAGATTCTGCTTATGTATAGGATTGCCTAGGATGGGGTAAGGAATCAGTTGAAGTTCCAGTAGATCAGAGGGGTCCCTATGTTACAGCACATGTTTTGGGTTCTACTGATCAGTTTCTGGTTGATATAGGAGCTACTCGTAGCGCTTTGTCTAAACAATTGGTTACAAGGGCTCCCCTGTCTGGCTTAACCATTACATCGATAGGTTTCGATGGAACACCTTCCCTTAGCCCATTGTCACAACCACTTGCATTCCAAATATTGTGGGTCTTGATATGCTTAAATATTTCAGGGCTACGATACGATGTTCTCCGTAAGGAGTACGGGTTATTTTGAATGACAACTGCCCTGTGATTGAGAGATCTTGTATTGTTAAAGAGGACATTGCACTAGCCTCACTCCCTAGTACTTTGTGGGCTACTTCAGACACCGATGTAGGGCAAATGGTTATTCCGCCAGTGCATGTTAGTGTCAAGGAGGGTGCTTCATTGCCAAGACTGCCTCAGTATAAGATTTCCCGAGAAGGAGAAGAAGCACTCACATGCATTGTACATGACTTGATCAAAGTAGGGGTCGTAGAAGAAGTTTCTTGTAATGTTTTCAATAGTCCGATTCTTCCCATTTTGAAAAAAGATACTGACACTAAGATTTACAGATTTATCATTGACTTGAGGGAAGTAAACAAGATTGTAGTACCGCAGTACACTGTGGTTTCTGACATAACGACACTACTTACTTTGGTTCCTCCGACAGCAACTACATTCTCTGTTATAGACTTGAAGAACGCTTTCTTTTCGATCCCTATTCCTCCTGAAAGTCGACATTTGTTCGGTTTCACTTTGAATAACTGATCGCATAGATATTATAGAGTTCCTCAAGGCTATATTGAGAGTCCTAGTATTTACAGTCAAGCATTGATTCCTTTACTTTGCCTGAAGGAGTGGCTCTCATACAATATGCCGATGACATCTTGTTGGCAGCTGATACGCCTGAACTGTGTGAAGAGTGTACTTTGTCTTTGCTTTCTTTTCTTGCTACACACCATCATAAAGTGTCACGAAAGAAATTGCAATATTGTAGACCAAAGGTAACCTATTTAGGTCACCTTCTGTCTAAGGAGGACTCTGCATTGACACCAGATCGCATTCAAGCAATTTTAGACACTCCAGTACCTTCCACACAGAAAGATGTCCGTGCGTTCATTGGTTTGACTTTGTTTTGTAGGCAATGGATATTGGGCTTTTCACACATTGTTAAACCCCTGCTAGCGCTTCTGACTAAAAACACTCCGATCCCCCTTCCATGGACAGATGAATGCCAAAATGCTTTTCGTCAGTTAAGACAAGCTCTTTGTTCGGCACCAGTGATAGGCACACCAGATTATACGAAGGCTTTTACACTCTATGTACATGAGAAAGATGGGTGTGCATTGTCAGTTTTAGTACAGACACATGGTGATAAACAGCGCCCCTGTGCATATTTTTCTGCAGTTCTTGGTACTGTTGCTCGTGCGTTGCCTGGTTGCTTCCGTTCAGTTGCAGCAACAGCTGTGTCCATACGTCAGAGTGAAGGGATAGTTTTGTCACACAAACTGTTGGTGCTAGTACCCCATGCAGTAGATGCCCTTTTGGATCAGACCAAGACACAACACTTAACTAGTGCTCGCCTGACAGGATACGAATTGACACTGTTAGCACCTCATATTACCTTGAAGAGGTGCGCGACACTGAACCCAGCCACTTTGTTGCCATATCCTGCGACTCAGTCCCAGTCAAAGGTACCTCACGATTGTATATGAGGAAGAGGTGTGGCGCCGCTGCCAGGGCGACTGACGCTGGAATCTGGGGATCACGGTTCGATCCCCGGCGCCGGTGGCAGGTTAGCCCAGCACCATGTGACTCTGGGCAATAGCTTGCTTAATCTTCCCAACGGCCCCCAGCGCCTAAAGACCCTTGCGTGTGATTGTGCGCTTTACAAATGTGGATTTATTTATTTATATTCCTTACTGAGGAACAGACAAAGGGTCGCATCGATTTGCAATATACGCCCCTTCCAGATGTAGATGGGGAACTGTGGGTTGATGGGTCCTGTCTGAAGTTACCAGATGGCACGACTTCAGCTACATATGCAATCACCACGCTTGAGACAGTAGAGGAAACAGCTCGTATACCTCAGAAGTCGGCTCAAGCAGCTGAACTAATAGCTTTGACACAAGCGTGTGAACTTAGCTCTGACTTTTGTGTGAACATTTACACGGATAGCCGCTATGCTTTTGGAGTGGTTCATGATTTTGGCCTACTCAGGAAGTAAAGAGGCTTTCTTACATCCCACGGGATGCAGATAATGCACGGAGAATTAGTACATAATCTCTTGACTGCACTTACATACCCAAAGAAAGTTGCTATTATGAAGTGTAGCGCACACAAGAAAATAATTGACAAAATAGGACAAGGCAATGCCTTTGCAGATCGCGTAGCTCGTGAAACTGCGATGCAGCGAAACACTACTTCCATGTATGTAGTGATATCACAAGCTGAGCGTTGGCATGATGCTAGAGAGGAAGTATTAGATATGCAGAGATCTGCCTCTGTGGAAGAGCTTGAGAAATGTTCTAAAGAAGGAACGTTAGACAATGAGGGCTGTTGGCGTAACAAAGAAATGAATAAATGGAAATTGCCTGCAGCCTATTTACAACCTATGGTTCAAATGGCACATGGGCTGGCACATGTTGGAGCTCTAGCAATAACTAAATTGCTTACGCAAGTTTGGGAGCATCCTGAAATTGCCAGCACAGCTAAAAGAGTGGTACAGTCCTGTTTGATCTGTTGGCAGTATAATCCTGGAAAAGGGACACGGACTCCTACAGGAGGGTTTGCTACACCAACCGAACCTTTTGAAGTTTTGCAGATGGATTACATCCAACTTGAACGCTGTAATAATCTGAAATATGTCCTAGTGGTGGTATGTGCCTTCATTAAATGGATAGAGGCATACCCTACGAAGGATAATACTGCTTTCACCACAGCAAAGGTGCTTCTAAAGGAGTTTTTCCCTAGATATGGTGTTTGTAAGCTTTTGTGGAGTGACAACGGACCTCATTTTATTGGAAAAGTTGTTGAGTATGTCCTGAAAGGATTAGGGATCAAATATATGTTCCATATAGTCTTCCACCCGCAATCAGCAGGATTAGTGGAAAGATATAATGCTACTTTAAAATTGAAGTTAGCGAAAATACTGGCTTCCACGTCTTTAAAGTGGCCAGATGCATTACCCTTGGCATTGTTGTCCATAAGATCGGTGCCACATTCACAAACTGGTCTCACCACCCACACGAAGTGGTCTTTGGGAGACCGATGAATATTTGGGGAGTTCCCAAGCCACGCCCCATACATGATGTTCCTTGTGTTCTGATGAATGATTATTTGGCACAGTTAACCGACAGTTTGATCTCTATTCATCATCAGGTTCGAGAAGCGCTTCCTAACAGATCTACAGGTGAGGCCCACGAACTCCGTCCTGGCGACTATGTGATGGTCAAGGTCTTCGACAGATCGAACAGCTTGGAACCGAGGTGGCGAGGTCCGTAGCAAGTGCTCCTGCGACAAGGACAGCAGTTCGAGTGACTAACAAGAAGAACTGGGTCCATAGCACACACTGTAAGCGTGTGTCGCCTGCCTTGGTGGAACCTGCTGTGCTGACCGACCATCGAGAGATTCTGGAGACAGAGATAGGTCAAGCTATCTCACCTGACAAATCTGCTGGAAGTCTTCCCGGACCACATTACTCCTGGAGCATCGCGATACCACTTGAGACCGAGGAAAGAATCTGCAGTGTTGAAAAAGACTGGTTGAGCTACCGCCCTGGGTTAGTGAAATGGAGAGCCGATGTGGCAAGGGGGGGATCAGCCTTGCGTTAGTGTAGTGACACCCGCCTTGGCCCGTGGTGAAGAAATCAGCGGCTTCCCAAGGGATAAGAGCTCCAATGATTGTTTTCAACGAGTTTTTAGAAAGATCAATTATCGCTGTTGCTGAAATGAATACCAAAAGAATCATTTGTGCTGTAGGGTTTGTTGTTGCTCTGGTGGTTATGGCGATAATCACCTGGTTTGTTGAGAAAGTGGCTCCTGCTCGACAGCTTCTTGTTGCCACTACTCCAGCGGAACATTATTATTTTACACTTCCCTACCATGAGCAGAAACATCGACAATCCTACTTAAATAACACATTCATCCAGATGTTGCATCATACACACAATGCCACGAATACTACCAATTTTTGGGTGTGTGGAATGATATCTGCACACCAAAAGAAAGGAGGAACACCTTTTATTCCTCTACCGTTTTCCCACAATGGTTCATGTCAAGCTTGGTATGCCCTTTTGTTTGCTTTCAGAAAGCCCTCAGTAGGTGGAATCATCTTTCGGTTGAATAAAGTATGCTATCAAGATAAAGATGGTTATCTCCAAGCTAAAGGGACTAAATGGGAATGGGAAGAGTACCAACCGCACAATATTTCGACACCATATGTCTTCACGAATATGAGGAACATTAAAGACGATGGACCTTTTGTAATTTCTGTGACCAGAGCTAAAGCAGAACTGTGTATGAGTAGTGTTGGGAGAATTCCCGTAGGACGGAGTGAATATATTTTGACTTTGAATATTGAAGGAGCTAACAACAGTAGTTTTACGTCTTCGCATAATTCGTATTTTGTATGTGGTAATAAGGGATACTATCAATTGCCTGTTGGGTGGTCTGGGTTTTGTTACATATCATTTTTGTTACCCCCTGTGTTTTTAGCACCTGTGTCATATCACCTCGACCTAAGGTTGTATAATGATATTTCCAAGAATAGATACAAACGAACAATAAGTACAGATGAAGTTGACCAGACAGATACCACTTTGCAACAATATGTTGATTTCAATTTGGGTTTGCTCTTCTTTGTGGGTGCTGCATTGAATAGCAGAAAGATAAGGCGATTAACTCGTGTTGTGGAAGCTGTCACCAATCAAACAGCTATGGCACTTGGGAACATTACAGAGGAACAACTACAAGATGGTATTAGACGCGATTTTGGCTGATCGAGTTGGTGCATGTCGCATCATCGGTAGTAGTTGTTGTGTGTTTATACCAGATCACTCACCTTCAGTATATGATGCAATCTCAAAACTGCATAAGATTGCTGCAGAAATTCACACAGAGACTGGTACATGGACATTTTCAAACTGGATATGGACACTCTTTGCTACTTGGGGCTGGAAGCTACTGACTATTCTATGTATACTACTGGTGATACTATTTACATGCTGTACTTGTATACAATGTTGTCCTATGCTTTGCTCCATGTGCATCACTGCTTGTACACCTGCCAAAGAAAATACTGCAAACATAAAAGCACAACAAATGCTAAATAATGAAATTACTGAGATGATGAACATCAATGTACAGGATTTATATCTAGATTACCCCAGATAAACGAATGTCTTCAGCTAATGCTGAAAGGGTCGTCTGTTGTAATTTGGCAGCGATTAGGTTAAGCATTAGCAGAAGACATCTTGTATTTAGAGACTATCTTGTCCTTTGTGTGGAATCCATTTTGTATTTCTGGCAGCCATTTTGTTTGCCATGTGCTCGCCATGTGCACTGTCCTACCTTCCTGTCAATTGCTCTTGAAATCTGCCTAGAGACAAGATATATTTAGCCTTTTCTGCTTCGCACATGCTCAGTTGAGCTTACAGCTGTCCCCAACTTGTAACTGTCAGGATGTGTCCACCAGAATTAGCTAACTGTCAGCCCCTTCCACTTGTTGCCAGCACACTCTCTGTATGACCTTATATGTATTTAAAACCAGCATTCTGTATGTGTCCCGCCTTCATTTGAACCCCTGTGTGGGTATAAAAGGACCAAGCTCCTTCCATTCAGTGTGCTACGTCATACACTACCGAAGGGTGTTGTGTGAACTTAGTTCCACCTCATGAGGTTTAATAAACTCTGTACTTTCTATTTCAGTTTCTGTGCCAACTTCTTCCTATTGGTCTGAGGACTCTGTGCAGAGAAGGGTGAATCCCTTGCACTGGTAGGCCTTGCTGAGGCTCACCACCACACCCCTTTGGGAGTCTCCACCATTTAACTTTTTTGGATGGCCTTGTGCTGGCTCAGAGGTCCGCTTCCTAAGCAAGCCATGAGCAATCAACCAGCTTGCTGTCTACCAGGTGTTGGTGCAGGTAAAGAAAACAGGTCTCAAGGAGGTGCTACTTCAAGACTAAGTTGTACAATCCCTCTTAAACACCCAACGCTTCAGTGCCTTATCAAAGTAGTCTACCCAGTTTTGTGTGGTCAGTTTGCAGCTGGCCCTAAACCTCTGGCAGTATTTGTACAGGATCAGTCCAACCGTATTGACCAACACAGTCTTCATGGTAGGATAGTTAGTCTGGTTCCCCACATCCAGTGTAAGGAGGGTGTCCCTCCCCACAGGAGGCATGTACCCCCATCAGCTACCTCCCCAGCCCTCTTTGGTCATTGGGACCTTCAAAGCCACCTCATAGGCTGCCAACCATTTGTTGAAGTCATCCCCCACCTGATAATCCTTTGCCATATCCTTTGGGATTCAACCTCTACCGTCACTGTTAGACACTGCAGGGGCGCTGTCATCATTACTTTTGTTGGACCCTACTTGCAGGGCTCTAATGTCAAACTCTCTGAAGCTAAGCTCACGGGCTATCATTTTCTCTTTTATGGCTAGTTTCTTTTCTGCCAGAACTTGCTCTTTTTCCAATTGAGCCAGGACTTGCTCCTTTTCTAATTTAGCAACGGCTAGGGCCTGCTTTTTGGCAGTCCTGGCAAGCTCTAGCTTTAACTTCCTTTCTTCCCTCCTGAACCCCAGCTCTTCAGGGGACAGGCTCCTTGAGGATATACTGCAGCCGGTTCAAGAGTAGCCCACCAGGTCTGGGAAAAGAGGGTCCTCTCTCTCTATAGGTTGGCCATCAGGGCCCTTCTGGCCATGTTCTAATTTTTTTCCACCCTCAGACTCTCCTCCACTATTCACTTCCCGCTTGGGGTAGGCCTCATCCCAGGCCCTCAAGGCTTCCTGCAGCTCCACCTTCTTGGTTCTTCCCTTGCACGCTACCTCCTTTGCCTGGCAGACCTCCTTAAGCTGTGCCATTGTATAGGTTTACAGATCCTGTAGCTCAAACGCTATCTCAGGTAGGCCCTCAGACATGTTAGAGAACTAGTGGAAGTAGAAATAGAGGTCTATGTGGAAAAAAAAATCACCACTCCCCAGCTATCTCTCGGTTCCTTATAGAGACACCTTAGGAACAAAGGAAAACTTTGCCTATGTTAAGTCGTGGCGCACAATTAGTTACCATGCGATGCAATGCAAGTCCTATCCACACTAATGACCAACAAGTGTTTGAACTGGCACTTTATAGTTGGCAGAGGCAGTGCCCTAGCCAGGCAGAAACTACCACACCCTTGGGTAGCTTGGCACTGGGCATTTAGGCTTATCACAGAGGCAATGTGTAAAGCTTTGGCACAGCACTCTCACACAATAAATACACTGAGCGTCACAAAAGAGACTTCACACGTGGTGTATGTAAATAAAGTTTGTATTCAACACACACATTAATTAACATACCATGAACATCATGTATTTTTGAGCTTAGATTATATTTGGAAATATTACTAGCACTACTAGGCCCAACGTGTTAAAATGACATTGGTAGTCTGCACACTTGGGAGAAATCCTAGATTATCCCTCAGCACCATAATGTGGTGTGAAACTGTGTCAGAACTAGGCCCACCATGGCAATTATTACATTTCAAAACCACACAGTTATAGGTAGGCTGTCCTGTTTTCAGTTTCTATTTTTGGTAAATTCTGGTGGGGTTTTTTCAGTGTTTTCAATATCTTCAAAAACAGTTGTTATCAGTGGTTACACATTTTCACGCCACTAAAAACAACAGAAAAAGTGTTTTTCCGGTGTTTATGGAACGTTTTGCTTTTATCATTGCTTGCTTTCTGCACTGAAAGAACATGGTATATAGTCAGTGTACGTATAGTGTATATGAGGTCCAAAGAGATTTTTGCAAATTTATCTTATTGTAGTACACCATACAATACTTCTTCAGTGAGTCTTTGGTCATGTGCGCTTGCGCTTTCCTTCCCATGTAAACTTCTGTGAAAAGGCCCTCTCAGCATTCATAGCCCCTTGGGCTGAGAACCGTCAGCTAAGGGGCACATTTGGAATGACTCTTTCTTTGATGCCACATAAAGCACAAAATGATAAATATTTGCATTTTAGTTCCTGGGCATAAGAAAACAGTGCACCAGAATGGACTAAAAAGTCAATAGCATTCCTCATTAACTCTGAAGATTGTAAAGATGCTTTCAGCATACCATCTAACAAGTGGCAAGGATCTCCTACAGGGAATCACTTCAGCTCGGGTATCAATTTTGACAGGTCATCACACAAATGTTTTATATACGTAGCTGAATCACTACAAATACAAACAATATCACTCCAATCTTTTTTGAACTTGGAAAGAACCTTTTTTGCTGAGCATAATAAGTGACAATGCGTTCCATGTTTTCCAAAAGTCTGGTGTCACGTTTTCAACACTATCCCGGATGCTTGGTGATATATATACTTGTCACTATACCTTGCATTGAATGTTTAAAGCCTGAGGTGTTGGCAATTCACCTACTATCAATACCGACCCACTAGAAACTATGGTCTGATGTATTAAGGGTTTTTACCCATTCTCTGTGGGTAAATGTGATGACACATATTAGGAAAGGTTTTTATGAAACTAGCCATTTTACCTATCAGTGAAAGAATCAAATGCAGCCAAAATATCAAATGTGAGTTTGATATGTCCTGATTCTCTACGGTTTATAAAATAATTAAACTATACCTAAAACGTGAAACTAAACCCTGCATCTTTAGACCAAAGGCCATAAAACTGAAAAAAATAAAAGGAAGAAGAAACAATATTTTAGTGGCATCCCTAAAGAACAAAACTCAAGCAGAATAATGTTAGCCAGTCTTTCTTACTGCTAGCTTGTATAACGAAGTTACATTTTATTGACCCCTTCAGTAAGAACAAAATGACTCCTTCACTTTCTTTTTCCTTTCTTTGAATGGCATTTAGTTTATGGTTGTGCAGGTGTTTTTTCAGTGTTTATATGTTTTCACCGGTGACGGCTATTTTTCTATCAGTGGGGTTTTATCAGTTATTATAGGTTTAAACCTAAAACCCCACAGCCTAGTTATAGGGTACACCCTAGAGAACAACTCTATCAGGAATGTATACACACAGATAATTACAACACTTTTAAACAGCATGTGGGCCAATGCCGCACGGGTAAAACCAACGTCAAATGTTGTATTCTTTTGGCAGGGAATCAACATGTAAAGCAGCACTGCAGTGCAGTGTAATTAATAGCCGGCGGTCCTCATGCAGTCCCTCCCACACACTCACCCAGCACCACTATGCGATGCAATGGATATCAGGCAAGTCCGTATGGAGCTTAGTCACACACACGCACACAGCACCGTAATGTGGTGCAACTGATATCCAACAGGTCAGTTGATAATACAAATGCAGACCCAATGGCCCAAGCCTTCCTCCACCTTTCAGCTAACCTTAACCACCCTACGCCTATGGGTTGGAGATAAAGAAAACCTCCACCTGATACTAGGCCGATTGCGGCCAGAGCCACACTTAGTCAGGGTCCCAGGGGAGAAGGTGGGGGTAGGTAGCAGGGCAAGTTAGGTGACAGTCGACCAATGGGGCTTTAGCCACCATTCGGGAAGTTCACCCACGGTATGCAGCTCAGAAGCAGGCTGAGACTCGTTCAATCAAAGGATTCCACAATTGGTCTTTGGGCACCGCCCAAGTCTGCGAAGCACGGGATGGGATCACACAGTCTCTTGACTCACTTCTTATCATTCTCAAAAGAATTCCTCAGCCCAGTCACCACCCAGGCCCAATAGGGCAATAATACATGTCAACACAAAGTCGTTGGGGCCAGGCGAGGAGAGGGCTGTTGATCCGCAGCACTAAGGGCACAAAAGGAACAATTGATGAATGGAGGATAAAGCCTTTCAGATGAAGGAGGCATCCCTTCAGACACACGTCGATCAAAGTAACACCAAAGATGGATAAAATCAAATTGAAGTAAATAGGTTAAAAAAAGAAAACAGCATAAGTCATAGGACAATGAGAGAAAGAGTCAAAATGCACGAAAAAGATCATAATTGGGCAAGTGAAGGGTTGGGTGAGTGGATACACTAAAAGAAAACAACAATGAGGGAGTAGAACTGAGTGAAAAAAGGGGATACAAGACTGAAAAAAAAGGAAAACAATAAGGAGACAAAGACAGTAAGGGTGCAAGATATATATGTGAATGTAAAGGTGTTTTATGCCAAACATATTTGGAGCCCGTGCGGTATAGAATTGTTTGTGCGTCATTTTGTTTACAGGCCATCATAAAACGTGGTACTCTACAAATGTGCACAGACTGCAACAATCAAATGCCGCAAGTATTTTTTTCTAAGAAAGGTGGAAACTCTTGGGAGCGAGAGAGCAGTGGGCACAAGACATGGAATGGGCACGAGACCATCTTAAATTGGGAAGAAAGCTGAAGTAATGGTAGCACGCTTCAACAAAAATACAAAAGGCAAAATTGATAAATTCGCATTGTAACAGTGGTTGCAGGGCTCTGATATATCAGCTGGCACATTTATTTATTTAAAACATTTATAGAGCGCAGCTGTCGCCTGGCAGGCATCCTGGCGCTAGGGTGGCTACTCCTAAGATAGAAATAGTAGAAAATTGTTTAGTAGTGACAGAGGGACTCTAGGGAAAAAGCCAAGTCTTTATTAGTTTTCGAAAAGGCAGGAGCTGTGAAGTATGGCGGATGTCGGCGGGCAGACTGTTCCAGAGCTTTGCAGCCGCCACTCGGAATGATCTTCCCCCGATCCTGGCTCTCTTGAATCTGGGTACTTGAACTACTAATGGAGGGTGTAGGAAAGAATCCCAAGCCGGAATTTCAAGCAGTCAGCTTGCTACAAACAAATGAGTCTTGGTGACCTCTGCAAAGGGGCAGAAAGCACATTCAGTGGTAGATAGCAAAGTCGCTTCAAATGTGAAAAGCAGATTAAGACTGCAGGGGGAGTTCGCCGGTGAAAGATGTGTCATGGTGAATTTCACTGCATTAGGGTGTTGCGGCTTTGGTACCTGCTTTACATATGCACACCTTGCTGTGGAACATTTAGCTTTCAGTCTTCAGACGCCAAAGCATGAACAACAACTGAGCTGTGTTTGAAAAATGAGTAGGCCTTTAGTATTATACATCCTGCATGTTATTGGGAAATAGCAACACTTTCCATTTTTTATCAAGACACCATTCTCTTCACACTATTACTATCACTAACAGCCATAATATTTTGAATAATATATTCAAGACAATGACATGTTCCAGATAGACCACGCACATTGATGATAAATGATAACATCACAGCTGCTAAAAGCGATCGGTTAATTGCGAAATATTTGTTTAGCAAAAGGAAGAGACACAATTAATATGAAACATGTCTATTTTATTCCTCATTGTTTTTTTAATTATATGTGTTTTTCTGCGTTGTGATACATCCTTAGTTCTTACATTTTATCTTGCATTTGTCATGTGTCACAGCTAAATTTTAATCACGATTAAGCGCAATTCATTCAGATGTGTGTTTTTACAAGTCAATTGACGACATCACCCTTTAATTCCATTATTCACAGTTAATCGCCCTTATCATACAAGTAATAAGCACTTGCGTTGAGCAGTGCAGCACATGGTGGATAGTGCTGACTTTTTAAATAATTTTGAGTGCTCCAGAAAATGTCTCTTTTCATGTCTAGTTTTACTGTAGCTACATTGCAACAACATTTAAGAGATGCAAACATAACACGTTTCCTTAAGACTTTTCTCTCTTGTGTGTAGAGCCGGTAGAAAACATGTCTGCCACTAGAGGAGGGGAAAACTAAGTGTATGGCATGGAGAGGACTTTTCCTTGTCCGTTCAGCATAAGAAAAGCATAACATGTACTGACAAGCGGCATGACGGCAGAAAGTAAACATTTAAAAAAAGCCTGTGTGAATGGTTTGTGTGTGTGGCTCTGCAGAGCTTCAATGCACAGAGGGGAGGAAGGACCATCACGCGCTGTGCAAGGAGGAGGAAAAAAACAATCCCTTAGTGAAAGTGCCTCAGCTGAAACAGGCACCCAAATGAGGGACAGTTAAGAGGAATGGACCAATAGAAGGTCAGCATTATGGATTGGCACAAGAAAAAAACAATGGCAATTGGTGTGTTTGCCAGAGCCCATAGAAGAGGATACAACAGGTTGATAGAGGCTCGACCAAAAAACAAGGATTAAAATCATAATTACATTGGAAAGGACTAATTTTGAGTGAACTATGTTGCATATTATTATAAGCAAAATCTGCTCCCCATAAGAACTTCTTCCTATTATTCACAGTCTGTAAGAGCTGACATCTTATATATTGTTCTAAACATTGATTTACTCTCTCTGTCTGGTCATCTGTATGAGGGTGATAACTTGTAGATAAATGCATTTCTATTTGTAGTATTCTGCACAAAGCCTTCCAGAATTTGGAGATAAATTGGGATTCACGATCAGATACAATAATTGATGGCAAACCAAGTAACCGTACAGTAGATTATAGGAAATTGTATGCAAGTTCTTTAGCATTTGGCAGAAGTGATAATGGAATAAAATGGGCCATCTTGGAAAACATATCTACTATAATCATGACTATTTTCTGTCTTGGGTAAGTCAATTATAAATCCATAGAAACTGCATGCCACTGACATAGGGGAGTAGGTAATGGTTTTAATAACCCTGCAGGTGCATTATGTATGTCTTTACTTTGTACGTGCAAAGTGCACCTCTGTAGACACAAACTGTTTAATGTTAGATACTAGCGTGGACAACCAAAAATGTAATTGGACAAACTCTAAGGTTTTCCTTTCCCCAGGATGACATGCTAAACATTGTGTATGACATCACTGCAGTGCTTGTTGCTGTAGGACAGTTGTAGTTACAAATTTTCTTTCATAGATGTAACACATGCCATCAATTTGCTTACTACAGTGATTCTGTAAGACTTCTTCTGCTTCTTTGGTTCTCTATACGGCAGCTATCCTAGTTAAAAAGGTGCTTTCAGAAATGACTGCTCCTATCAAACGTTCTGGATGTATTATAGAAGAGCATCCATTTTCATGTTTTCTATCCTCATGTTCTAAACAAGTTAATGCATCAGCCTTTCCATGCTGTCTGCCTGCTTGGAAGTGGATTACTTAATCGTAATCATTAAATAATTGGGCCCATTCCAATTGTTTCATGGACAAGGCCTTAGCAGATTTCAGATATTTTAGGTTTCTGTGATCTGTGATGTAACGCAACCATAATATAATCCCTCCATTCCTCAAATGCCTTCTTTAGGGCTAACAATTCTTTGTCACCTATAGAGTAGTTTTCTTCCGCTGGAGTAAACCTATGTGAAAAATCAGCAACAGGATCGAGCTGACCCGTTTCCTTATTTTTTGTGATAAGACCGCCCCCTACTGCTACTTGTGACACATCAGTGTCTACTGTAAATGGCTGAGAAATGTCTGGGTGTTGAAGAATGGGTTCACTCAGAAAATCCTGTTTCAATAGTTGAAAAGCCTTTTCAGCTGCCGAGGGCCAATGAAAAAACACTGCTTTTTTCAACAACATGCTACAATTGTGGAAATATGACTTATAAATTGGCTATAGAAATTGGAGAATCCAGAAAACTTTGGATTTCTTTCACTGACTTTGGAGACTTCAATTTTAGGATTGCAGAAATCTTCTGAGGATCCTTACTAACTCCCTGAGGTGAAAATATGAAACACAGAAAGGAGACTCTAGAAACATGGAACTCACATTTTTCTAACTTGACATGCAATTTATTGTCTCTTAATCGTTGTAGAATGGCTCTTACATGATTCTTATGTTCAACCAATGTGGGGGAGTAGATCAGAATATCATCGAGGTAAACAACTTCACACACATCCGAAAACATCCTCAGAACTTCATTAATAAAATATTGGAATACTGCAGGTGCATTACATAGGACACACTGCATCACTAAATATTCATACTTTCCAAATTTTATACAAACGGTTGGCTTCCCCTTGTCTCCCTCTCTAACTCTCACCAAATGATATGCATCTCATAAGTCTAATTTTGTAAATTCTTGAGCATCCTTTACTTGATATAATAAGCTAGGATTAAGAGGTAAAGGATAATGGTTTTTAACAGTTACCATTTTAAGGGCTGTATAATCAATACACACGAGTAACTCACCTACCTTCTTTGGTACAAAAAACAAAGGAGAGGAGGGAGAGGAGGACAACAGTCTGATAAATTCTATGCGAAGCATCTCATCAAGATAGTCTCTCAATTGGATGTTTTGTTTCTCAGTTAATGAATAAATCCTATTACAAGGAATATAGGTCCCAGGAATTAAACCTATTTGGCAATCATATGGCCGGTGTGGTGAAAGAGTAGTTGCCTTTTGTTTATCAAAAACTTCTGCCAAGTCTTGATAGAAAGGACGAGAGGGGAAACATTTTCATCTGTAGACATTGCTACAGTCTTTTCATGATCCATGTTAGAAGATTCATATAAACACTGTTCCCTACAATAGGCTGAACAAAAAGATAGTGTATGATTCTTCCAGTCAATATCTGGATTATGAGTTTCTAACCACGGAATTCCCAAAATTACCTGAAACTATGAGGTTTTAATCAAATCAAACTGAATTCTCTCTTAATGATGTCCCTGCATGTCTTACCATGTTAGCAGTAGAATGGGTGATGAGACGTGACTTCACGGCGCTACTATTGATTATTTTAACCTCATCAATTTCATCTTTACACTCCCACGGAATACCGTATAATGACACAGTAGGGATTTAACCTTAAAATTTCCACTCCATGAGTCAATTAACAGTGGAAAGCAAACTGAACCCCCATCCCAGGATAATTGTGATGTTACAAGAAAATGTCGATATTGTCTTATTTAGGATGTTTGAGCTAACATTTTTGAGGCTATTTCCTGAAGTAACCCTGAATAACTTGCCTCTCTAGGTCTCAGGCACTCTAGTTTCCGGACTCGTCTTTCTTTTTAGGTTTCACTGGACAGCCCTGTAAGACGTGTCCCTTATTTCCACAATACAAACAAAGTCTTAACATTCTACAACATTTTCATTCTTCCACACTTAATGGTGCCTTTAGGCTTGCTATCCCCATAGGCTCAGGGTCTTCCTTGAGTTTCTTCTCTTTATGCACTACAATCTTTGTACCTGACCGTCCTTTATCCCAATTTCACTCTGCCAAATGAGGATCTAGTTTCACTACCAAAGCAATCAGTTCATTACAGTTTTCTGGAGGATCCACCAATTCAGCCAACAGGTATTTCAGTTCATCTTGAAGTCCCTTATAAAATAAGGAACTCTTTTTTACTTTCAGGCCATCCTAATTTTGCCACTACCCTATTAATTAAACGTGGTTATATTCACCAATAAATCCTTTCTCCTTTGTCGGAAATTTAGCAACTCAGTGTCCACTGACTGGATAAAAGTATGCCAATCAAATAATCGTTTAATTCTGTTTTAAAAGCAGAATTATACAGCAACGGATTGTCTCTCTCAACTAAAGGTATTGCCCAGGTTGCAGCCGTGCCCCCTGGATAATATTATAATACAAGGATTTATAATAATATTATAATAATATATATAGTGATTTATAAAGTGCCTGGTTACACCATATGGTGTGTTCCAGTGCTGCAACTTGCCCTGCCCTGTCTAACCTACAATCAAAGAGTCTGAATCAGAAAAGCAGCAACAGACACTATGAAGAGCTGAACAAGGAGGTTTTGAGTTTGTTAATAAATGATGTTTCAGAGGATTCAGCTCTTAGCTGTGCCAGGCGGGAGTCCAAGCCTTAGCAGGCAAGAAGGAGAAGGAGCACGGGCCCAAATGGCCCTAAAGAGCTTGGGAACTTGCAGCAGATTGGCCTTAGAAGATCTCAGATTACCTAACGGGGACTAGGACTGTATCATAGTGCATAGGTATTTAGGACCTTTCTGGGAGATAGTTCTTTGGCAGAAGTAAAGGGCTTTAAAACAAATTCTCTTCTCCAGAGGTAGCCAATGGAGGATATCAAGAGCTGTAGATGCTGATGCCCTCCTTGGGAGAATAAGAACCAAATGAGCCACTGCGTTTTGGACTCTTTGGAGGTTTTCAGACTATCTTTGGTAGCTTCCGGGTAAAGGACATTGCAGTAATCTAACTGCGACGTTACCAGAATATGTACCACAGTTTTGGGTGATTCAATTGGGAGCAGGTCAAGGGTCTTTCTTATAGTTGTAAGAGTTCCAAAGCATTTCCCTGCTAGGCTAATAATCTGGTGTTCCAAGGATAGTTTGGAATCAAACCATTTTCCTAAGTTTTTTACTTTAGGTTTGGGTTCCGAGGTCTGGTCTAGTGCATCAGGCCACCAGCCGGGTGACCATACAGAGGGGGCCTTACCCATGATGAGGATCTCTCTTTTATTGCCATAGAGCTTCAAACAGCTGTCAGCTATCCATGAGGCAAGTTCTGCCAGGCAAGATTCAAACTGTTGCACTGGACCG
This sequence comes from Lissotriton helveticus, assembly GCF_964261635.1. Taxonomy (NCBI): domain Eukaryota; kingdom Metazoa; phylum Chordata; class Amphibia; order Caudata; family Salamandridae; genus Lissotriton; species Lissotriton helveticus. The sequence goes on from NC_136065.1 coordinate 956,891,218, forward strand.
TCCCCATCCTGGGAGAGAGTCACAATCAATTGAGTGTCATCAACATGTGACACTTGTTTAACACTGTGTTTCTCAATGATTTCTGTTGGGGGCAGATGTAAATATTTAAAAAAAAGTGGGGCTCAGAATGGAGTCCTGTGGAATTCCTTGTGGTAAAGTAAGAGTCTGTGATGTAAAGGGTCTCTGGGCATCTTGTAATGTGCGATTAAGCAGAAAGGTAGTGCAGTGCCGCCGACATAGCACTCGTCTAGCCTCTGAATCAGGAGACAGAGGGATACGGTGTTGAAGGCCATGCTTGGATCAAGCAATATCAAGGCTGAAGTTTGGCCTACATCAGCGCTTAGTATTGATCGCAAGTAATAAAGCAGACTCTGAGGAAGCAAGTCCCTGGATTCAATTAAACACGTTAGCTAATTATTAATGTGCTTTTTGAGGATTTTAGCAAAGATCCAGGATCATGGGATCAAGGGTGAGTTTCTTGCAAATAGGGAGCACAGTTCCTGATGTTTTGGGGGCCAGAGAGGCTATAGAGTCAAAAGCAGCATCGATCAATGATTTGCTGATCATGTCGGCTATATCTACATCCTTACCTAAATCGGGGGGGGAACCAAAAGTTCCTTCGTAAAGACCTCAGAATCAATATTTGTCCATTTCCTAGAGAGGGCTGCAGTATTGCCATTACAACCGGGGGCAAAGTTAAGAGTGGAAAAGAAAAAGGATTCATCAAGTGATCAGACCAGGGCACTGTGTTAAGGGTATCCACCACTATTGTAGAAAAATTTGAAAAGGTGGACTCCAAAGTGTGTCCTTTCATTTGTGTGGGTCCAGAAACTCATTGCACGAGGTGCATAGTTTCTAAAACTCTAATTAAGGATCTGGACCCACTGCAGGAACTCTCCTCAAAGTAGAGGGTGAGGTCGCATAAGATTATTAACTTGTTGTGGCGTGCAGCAAGTTGAGAAGTCAGCGAGGGTCGATATGAACTTGGGTGCTGGGAAGGGTTAATAAGAAAAGGGCTCTCTCACACTCAGCTACATCTATTTCTCTAAGAGAGCACTGTAGAGTCTGTTTTAAAAAAAACACTATGCCTCCTCTTCTCTGGCAAAAGGCTGTCACGCCTCACAATCTCATAACCATTAGGTATAGCATCTAAAATGTCTGGGGCGGACGTTTTCGTAAGCCCCGTCTCCATCAGAAATAAGGCATCTGGTTGTTGATCACTAATAATATCAAAGATCTCCTGTTTGTGTTTGGCTACAAAGAAGCACTTTATTGTTAAGCAGTGTATTATGTATTTTTGTCCTGGGCTACTCTCCCTGAACATATCCTTAGTAAGATTGGGGGTATAACCACATGAATTACATGTGATTTGGGAACCACCTACCTCGATAGAATTGCAGCAGTCAGTGTGTAGGGCTGGAGCTAGTTTCCTGAGTTTGAGGGCAGAGTAGGTCCTTCACTAGGGGTTAAAACGGGCAGGTGATCTGGCCCTAGGTCCCGGACTGCCACGGATGGGTTCGGATTGGCTTGCCTTTGGCGCACCATGCGTACATCTGTGCCTCGTCCATACCGAAATAGGCTGCCTCAAGACAGGCGAGTCTATCCTTTGGGCAAAGAAACAGCGGGGCATATTATCAAGGGATTTATCTCAGCTTTTTTGGCTTTAAAAGCCAAGAAAGCGGAAATAAAATTATCTCCCTATTACCTAGCTGTCGCTAACACCAGTTAGCGACAGCTAGTAGGAGATAGCGACCGTCTTGGGCCCCGCTTTGCATGTCAGAGATATTTATCACTAATGACATGCAAAGTGGGCGTGCCAAGATGTTAGCGACTGGAAACAGTCGCTAACATCGCTATCTCCTATTGCCAACTTTTGGAGATATTCGCGCTAAGCGTGAATATCTCCAAAAGCTAACACCTGCCCTGAGCAGTTCTTAGCCATGTTATCCAATGGGAGGTGGATAACATGGCTAAGAGCATTAGCTCGGTAATGCATGAATATCGCTGACTTTACAGCGATATTCATGCATTTCGGCCGATTTTTATCGCTTAGGAGATAAACTTTGATAATAGCAAGGCTCCTAAGCGATAAAAATCGCCACAACACGGCGATAAAATTATTGCCGCTAAGCCAACATAGCGATAATTATCGCTAGTTGTTGGTAACATGCCCCAGCAACCCTGGGTCCAGCAACCCCATGCACGTTAGGAGAGCTTCATCTCCTGCATGGCGCCTCTGGGAAAAAAACAGCAAGCTAAAATAAAATAATAAGCGAAAAGTGAGCAAGGGAAAAATATATCATCATTAAAACAGAGGGGAGCCAGTCATCTCTCTGCACTGAAAATGCTACAAGGAAAAGAAGTATACAGTATAAGCAAAATTAAAATACACTCCTGGAAAAGTATTAAAGCCCACTCCGAGCGGAGTGGTAGTAGACTGTCGAAAAAGAGAGTGATCTCCTATCAAAGGTAATGGCCGGCGCGTCTTCGCATTGGCAATACTAAAATAGACTGCCTCAAGAGTGGCTTGTATATCCTTCGGCCAAACAACAATGGGGGCAGGCAAAGAAACACCAACCACGTTCCAGCAACATGGCACACATCAGGAGAGCTTCCTCCCCTGCATAGCACTACTGGAAAAGAAACAGAAATCTAAAATAAGAATTATTACTGAAAAGTGAGAAAGGGAAAACAAATAATCAATAAAACAGAAGGGAGGTAGGCATCTCCTTCACTGAAAGAGCTACAAGGAAAAGAACCACACAGTATGAGCAAGATTAAAATCGACTCCCGACAGAGTGGTAAAGCCCACTCCAAGCAGAGTTGTAGTGGACTGCCAAAAAAAGAGGGATCTCCTACCGGAGGTCATGTCTGGCCCATCCGCGCATTGGCCATACTGAAATAGGTGTCCTCAAAAGGGGATACGACAAAATACAAGCTCATTAGGGAAACAAGCAGGCTTACAAATAAAGTGCTCTGATGGGTCTTCTGAGGATTTTCCACCCCGATATAAGCCTGATATACTTGGATTCATATTAGTTGTACAGTGTAAGGCATCCATTCTTTGAACTAAGACCTGAGCCTGTTATTGTAAATTGCTGAACATATGAGCCAGATCGGCCTGGAAAACATCGCGTACCTCCATTTCACTCAGGCGTTTTTTTTTGTTGTTTTTTTTACTTGGCCTCTTCGTTCTGTCAGATTCTTGCCAGAATGTATTCGCAGGAGTGAAATGAATACACTGAAAGTTCCCAGCTTCCCCATAGGTCAAGCTGATCAAGATACAACCCTACTTGACCCAAGGGGATGAAGGGACACGAACTGGTGGTTGCCAGAGTGATACCTTAAGGCTTCAGTCTTGTCTTGACATTATTGTTTCTATAAAATAAAGAACATATTTTAGGCCTAAATAGGCTTATTGAAGGATGACTATTCTAGTATTAAACTCACTTTTAATTACCAAATGTTCCTTCATCTTTGTTCTGGTGTGCTGATGATTCCCAGGGCGCTACTGCTGCATCTATGATAAAGAAAATACAGGGTAAGTATTAGGAATATCTTTCTCAACTATATGGAAAAAATGTTAGCTAGTTTTTCTGCGACATACCTTTCAAATTACTCTTCAATCACTTCAAATCATTTTACAAGATGCCCCTTTTCTCTTCTAGTAAATTCTTTCTTTTTCAAAACATAAAAAGTGAGTTTCCATACACTTTTAGAACTTTGAACAAACAAATTAGATCACTTTTATAGCTGATAGCAGCACATCTAGGTAAAGTTCAAACCAAAATTAAGGTGCATTCAGAAAATGCATAAAGTACTTAAAGTATGATATTTTGCACCATCTCGACAACAAAAATAATGTTAAAAATGCTTAATATGTTCATCACAAACACATTATTAATAGCAGTCTTCTCTTTTTAGATATCACAGTTTGTACACAGTCAAATTCATCAAGCAACAGTCATCAGAAAACTATTGGCAAATTCTGAGATAAGTGAAATGATTTACGACTTCTCAGATGCTAGCAGCGTGTTTCCTCCAGTGAAGAGTCTGCCGCTTAAGTTCTTCTTCTTTTCTTGATCTTTTTCAGATGCCGATAGTTCCAGAAATGTGAGAGAAGGAAATCAAGGGACGACAGATCCAACGAATCTGTTGAACCGAAGCTCCCGCTGAGAGGGTGAGGATGAGACATATGAAGAAAACAGGAAACAGGGACCAGAGAGCACTGGGATGCAGAACTCACAAAGCAGGAAAAGTAAAAGGACTGCAGAATGACAAGCAGTTGTTTACGGCGCAGCGAGTAGTCTTAAAGGCTGCTTGCTCCAACCATAAACCCCTTCGACGCTCATGACGAGCCCAGCTCGTCATGGAGTTTCCATTGATTTCAATGGAAATTACATGGAAGATCATCAGGTACCTTAGCATCCAAGTGGTTAAGGAGACCACGTCTGCAGGGATGCTGCGCTCGATCGTGTCTGACTGTACCTCCCTGGACATTAAGCACCACTTATGGTGCGCATTGATACGGATTGCACCAGACACTACCAATCGCACACAAGGAAGAGTTGCAAATTATGTACCTCCCTGGAAATGAGGCACAACGCCTGTGTGCTTTGATACGAGTTGCACCAGACAATTATAGTTACACACACAGACGCAAGTTCAGCAGTGCCGCATGAGGTAGAACGAGGAACTCCCTCCGAGGTTTGCAACCTGAGAATTGGACACAACATGCAATGAGCATGCAGTCAGCGTGTAACACAAGAGGCGACATGATCGACAAAGCTGGTTACAACAAGACTCTTATGTGTGTTGAGGCCCCAAAGACGCAAGGGTCATACTCCTTAGTTGCGGCAAACCTTTGGGGATCTGCACAAGGCAATCCAGTCTCCGGGCACAATACTTAGTTCCACGCTCATGCTGAGCTACCAGTTCATATTCAGCAGACAATGTGGGCACTTCAAAGGTGTCACATGTCGGAGGTGTGAGTCCCTCGCCGGAGTTCTTTGATGTCCATGAGACCTCCAAAGAAAGCAGGGGTAAGCCAACAAACCCTTGGAGAGCACACTTCAGGGTGCCACACAGCAGCAGGCAGTCAGTACAGGCCAGCCACTATTCAGGAAGGGTGCACAGTCCTTTCCAATGGCAGTAATACTCCTTGTGAACAACAGATTCCTCTGGCAGTGTGCACCACATAGTTCCAGGATTTCTGGTCCCAAGTCCCCACAAGAGTATCTATACCCTGCTGAAGTATGGTACCTATGGTATACTGTAGTGTCCCTTTGAAGTAGGGGTAAGTTCGGAGGGCTCCCTTTGAACCGCACATGTCTCCCTTAAATTTCAGTACTGTCTGCCATGAGGCTGTGGAATGCAGATCTTAATCTTTAGTGGGGCCATGATCTGGATTCCCAGAGGCCAAGTGTCAAACCCTCTCCCTCCAATCTATCCAGCCAGGCCTTCAAATGGCAACGGTCTGTCATTCCAGTTGCATGCCCAATGTGTATAGCTGTCTTTGAGGGTTGCACAGATGTGGTCCCCCAGCCTCCAGTGCGTGGACTGAAGTCAAACTAAAAGACACACAAATAGTTTTAGAGCAGAGAAATGCCCACTTCCTAGGAGTGGAATTAAATCCACCTTTACCACAGTAGAGGGGTTGTCATTGTGAATCCAATGATATGAAACATTATGAGGCTGCTCCACTGCAAGCCACTATTGCAGCTTGACGTAATTTCAACCATTCCCCCATGTTAACCTATGGGAAGAGCAGATCTCATAGGTAGTGAAAACATACATGGGCATACTTCACTTCCTTGGCAGGGAACACAAATGTGTACTTGCCCTTCCTTTGACCTACCATTTGCTTCACCCCTCAAAACTTACCCTAGGGGTGCTCTAGTGGTTGTGAAAAGTCCCGTCAGGAGTGGCCAAAGGTTTAGAAAGACCAACCTGAGCATAGGTGCACTTGTGCACACACAGGCCTGCAATAGCAGGCTTGAGACATGTTTAAAAACATCAGGTAAGCACCATTTCCTAACATGTGTAGGAAGGTCACACACACTTTCATACTGCATTTACAGAGGGAAAGTGCCCAGATCCCTAAGGCCTCTAAACGAGACTCAGAAAAACCCAGGAAAAAAGGCAAAAGTTTAGAGAAACACTACCTCAAGAGTATCAGGTCTAATAATGCCTCTGGTTACTTGTGTACCTGAGATGAAGATCTACAAATCAGGGGCATAATGCAAGCCCCTGCAGCTTCTGCGGTGCAAGGTGGCCCTCAAACCTCCAGGAAGGGGACCCTCCTTAAGCTCAAGGCCAATGAATATATGTGTGATATGGGATATCCATGGGCTCCTCATCACATTCTGCAGGGTGGCCTTATCATTTTGCATTACGCCACTGCAGCAAACATTTTACAAGAAAGCATGTTACACACAACCACTGGGTCATTTGAAAGGACACAAGGCCCATTGTCTCTATGGGACAAGACCACCATTGCTGAGCAGCAGTTCTTCGATTTGAATGGAGGAGAGTCACTCAACGCTGACAGTGGAGAAAGCAAGAAAATTTAAATGGTAAGGAAGTGAAGAGATTTCATTTCAATTTTATTTTTCAGTTTAGACGAGCTGAGTGGCAGCGCTGGGCAGGGCAATAGCTGCTGATTGGCCACAGAAGGCAATGTTGCTGGCTGCTCCAGTTTAAACTGCACGTGTCATTTTGACCGGCTGTCTTGCGCCAGCCAGCCTGACATGCGCATGGGTGAAGAGCAGGCACAGGCCTCCAGAGCCTGCAGTAGCTTTGAGGCAGCCCGCTACAACCAATCCTGGTGCTGCTCTTATGCTGCCTGACATTATCTGCAGCATGAGAACAGCATCAGGATTAGTTAGGGGAGTGGCTCAGAGACTCCTTGCTGCCTTGGAGCCTTGGACCGCAGCAGGACTGAAGAGCAAAACAAAGACAATTTAGTGGGTCAGTCGTTATTTTATTTTTTAATAATATTGCTTTCATACCCACTTACAGGCAGTATGAGAAACTCTCACACTGCCTTGGTTCAGTCCCCAGAGCTCTCAATCGTGGCCCATTATAACCACTGTTCATAACGGACCACAATTGAGAGTTGTGCTGCTTTCTCACAGTGCCAGTAAGTGGGTAAAACATTTTGCAACACCATTTTATAATGAAAGCGGCCGCTACGGTCATTGCTGCCATGTTTTAGGAGGACGGCCTCAAACACAAATCACCATTGCAAGCCACTCACTACACAGGATCTGCACTTACTATTCACATGGGTTAGGCCTGACCATCCAAACCCCTTTACACAACACAGCCATGAGGATAACCTACACCCTCCAAACCACCAAACCCACATCAGTGTGTTTTGGGGAAAAACATCTCTCAGAATACAACCTACGCAGGATGAACCTAAAGCGTAAAGTAATGTCTGCAAGAACAGCAGAGAGCAAAGTAATGTGTGAGTGCTCCACAATACAAATACCCAGTACCCAAAATTAGCTTATCTTAGTGCTATCCTACAGACTCACAGGAACATTTTTATTTATTATTAAAATCACTTCTAAACAACTACCTCGCACTGCTTGAGACGTCCAAATTGAGAAATTGAGATGAGAACAATGGTACCATATTAGAATAACTCAGGCCATATACACTTCTTAAGGTACCACACTAGAACAACTTAGTCAACATACACGTTTCAATATAAAAAAACACTTTTGCAATATAAGTTCAAAAAATGATAATGACTCTTTTCAGTATAATGTACGGTTCTGAAATATAGAATGATGCAAAAATATCTCTCAAGTTCAACTGTTCTCTCAGAGCTTTGCAGATGTGTGTGGAAATAGTCTCTAGGGGGTTGCTGACTGTACCCAATTAAAACAATGTTTACATGGCAAGCAGTGCAGTGCATAAAAGTGCCAAAGGGCACATAGGCTTTCAAAACTGCTAATTTTAGAGTCAACTGCTGCATATATGCTGGGCGTTCAGTAGGATCTGTCATTTCTGAGAACATATTTCACAAACAATAACAGCTATTTCATTCCACAGATACACAAGCAGATGTATTAAGGACGGTCATAATGAAAAGCAAAATAGAACTGGAAGGGAAGATCGATGGGCATGTTTAGTATGGTGTGAATACATTCTCCTTAGCCCTATTTAATTTATGGCTTTTGACAGCAGTTTACCATGAGAGAGGACATGGGGTGAAGACGCAATCAGGAAGATGGAAAAGACATGTATTTGCCGAGACAATTCTAGCGATCTGTCACGACTTCAAGACACGGACTAATCTCGACGGGCCATTTCGTCAGAGTTATTATCGAGGCTTTTCGCGCCATGAATCTTAAAGCATTTGATTGAAAAACTCTGCGCCCCTCATAATTCTCACAGAAAAGTGGGCTCGAAGGAGGTCTGGGGGTACTGACTCAGGTGCAGCTCCAGGAGACGTGCCACAGCTTCACTGCATGTGGACTATAAGTCACCTCTTCTGCATGAAGGCGATGCTCCCAGGGAAAACAGCATAAATCTAAGGCTTCTGAAAGAGCATACTTAGTTGCTGTTCCCAGGCTTCATGACATAAACGTGCCTCCAGCACCTTTGGTCCTTAGAGTATAATTTAGATGAAATAGGGCGCAAAGCAGAGAGCATACTTATAAAAGAAACATGAAGAATGGAAGAAGCAGCGCGTGTGTTTACACGTGCGCGCGCATGCGTGCTTGCGTCTGTGGTTGCGTGAGAGGTCGCAAATGAGAGGGACGTGGCACAATTAATAAAAGGAAGATGCAGATTATAAAGAAGTAGTGAGTATAAATACTTATACAGTATTTGGCTATGGGTGATATTTTAATTAGAAGAAGAGAGGGTATGCTGCTGGCAAAAGAACATGAAAGACCAAGCAGAGTTCAAACAAGAAATACAATGAAAAGTAATGATTAGCAGACTCTGTAGACAAAGCCTGATTTACACATGAAGAATAACCACCAAGCATAGTGCCAAGATTCCTTAACAGGCATCATCTTCAAATTGTGGTGGCTTTTGTAGTCCCTTTTCGCTCTTTAAATATTGTAGTATACCTAGTCACATGTTAATGAGTTTGTATAAGAAATCATTGCAGAGGAATTGGGTTACCTTTCTGCCCTAAGACCTCAAGTTACAGCAAAAACTATCATTTTATGAAGGAGAGGATTACTGGTAGTCTTTTTGTAACCATATTACATATTTGGACTGTTTTTAGACATATGTTCTTTGTGCCTCACTGGACCGGAGGGACCCTTCTTTTCAAGGACTCTAAACTCTGACCCACAGTATCTAAACCTTGGTGAGGGCAGTGGTCCACAGTGGGCTTCTGTCAATTAAGAAGCTGCTATTCGGTGGTGAGGATCAAACCACACTTAAACAAATACTTTACATAGAGGGTCCTAGGGATTATCAATATTTAAAGACCAGGCAGTGTTCTATCCCCATTCTACAACTGAAAAAACACAAAGAACCTACCGGTCTAGAAACAGTGGGACACAGATTAGCAGAGAAACTAGAGTGTCTAGGTCAAAAAGAAAACATATTCACAAAGTGAAAAAGAATCCCATCAGCCCACATCAGTGGCAGATCTTCATCATCTGGGATTTGCTGTTGGTTGCACGGCTTATGCAGCCAGCAAGGATTGATGTACAAACTGTGCTTTCTTTGTACCCCAGTGATTGGTACATCCACTAGCCAGTTTCTATCAGTGATGCTGAAGATTTGCAGTGCAATAAGGTGAAAAAAGAAGAAATATAGTCCAAATTTTAAAATTGACTACTAGGATACTACAGAAATTTTAATAAACACTGTCCTAGTGTCAAATCTAAAAAAACAGTGCGCTGACAGTTTGAAATAATAACTATCAAAGGCGATGAAATGGCAGGTCTACATGTTTCAGCCACATAGATTTCTTGTTTCCAGTCTTTCGTCAGGACCAATATAACAACGCTACTGCAAAATGTAATATGAAAACTGTGCAAGAAATTAAATGTAACAACTTAGATGGTTGGTGCAATACACCCTACCATGTCCTGTGAGTCCCAAAAGGTAGTCGAATGTCACAGGAAAGGATCAAACCACACTCAGGGGTGCCGGAGGTTAAAATTGTGTAATTGAAGATTAGTGAAGTATATATTTTTTCTGATCTCCCTATTGCAATATTAAAAAATTACATTAGATATCAAGGGCCAGATGTAGGTAGCCCTTTACCGATCGGAATCGGCCGAAAATACCGATTTTCGGCCGTTTCCGATCGGTAAAGGGCTATGGAGATGTAGGGGCACATTTTCGGTAATTTTACCGATTCGTTATCATTACCGAATCGGTAATATGTACCGATTCGGTAATGATAACGATTCGGTAAAATTACCGAAAATGCAATGTAGGTAGCCTATGTTCCATCAGCACATGGCTTACAGAATCGGTATTTTACCATGGAATACAAATCCATGGTAAAAAAACGATTCCTGTGTACATGCACATCTGTGCATGTACACATGTGCCATGTGACAGACAGACGTGCCCTTAGGGCATGTCTGTGTGCCACATTGCACACATGCCCGTTTTGGGGGTGCTAGAGGGTGTCAAAGTGACACCCCCTGCACCCTTGTGAAATCTTTAATTACCGATTCGGTAAATACCGAATCGGTAATGCCTAATCATTCCTATGGGCTTCAAAGCCCATAGGAATGAATGGGCATTACCGATTCGGTATTTACCGAATCGGTAATTAAAGAATTGTTAAGGATTCGGTAACGAATCCAGATGTTGGGACCTACATCCCATTTACCGATTTTGAAATACCGAATCGGTAAAATTCGGTATTTCAAAATCGGTAAATGGGATTTACCTACATCGGGGCCCTAGTGCCTTGCAAGGACCCTCCCCAGTCCTGGAGCAGCGCAATTTAGGTTCCACCCTTACACGTCACAGAGATGCAATTATATATGTGCACCTGATATTAAACTCATCGTGTGCCTCAACTTTATGAACATGTGAAGCATTTAAATGAATTATTGAAATATATTTACTGTAGTAATTAGAGATGTATATCCGGGTGTGCACTAATATTTAGTTTAAACAGGAAGACATGTATATCTTTACTCATGTTTTACATTTATACTTCAAGTTACATTTGTTTGTGTAAACATGTATTTTTTTTATTTTTTATATTTCTTTTTATTTAAGACAAGGCATCAAAAAATAAAGGCATAGTACAGAGGAGACACTCTCCCACATTATATTACATCTTACCGGAGAAGGTAGGGGGAGGGGGAGGGGAACAGGGAGCAGAGTACATATGTATTAAGAAATCACGGGGCAACAGGAATATCAAATGTGGCGTCTACGGGTGGTACACAAATCTCCCCCCTATATCGGTTCCATAATCCCCACACTGATGCCCATTTACGAGGCCGGCCCCTTGCCAAGTAAACAGTCTTTTCACGAAACATACACCAATCCATATTCTCTTTCCATCCCTCAAGGTTGGGTGGCCGCTCGGATCCCCACTGTTGAGCAATATTCCTTTTTGCTATCATCGCACCCAGTGTCGCCCACCTCGTCTGAGCTGAGTTAAGATCTGTAGGTTCCCAAATATTAAGGAGGCATCTTCTTGCTTCTGGCAGCACCGCTACCCCCAGTACCTCTTGCATAGTATCATGTATCTTACTCCAATACTCAACTATTAACTGACACTCCCAGAGGATAAGGAGGAACGTACCCACGAGACTGCACCCCCGTCTGCACAAACCAGATTCAGATCGCCCCATCTGAACTAGACGGGGCCCTGTGACATACACCCTGTGTAGTATTTTCAACTGAACAAGCCTCAATCGTGCTGGGATCACGACTTCCTTCGGGGAGGACACAGCAGATTGCCAGTCCTCATCATCTAATTCAATGCCATCTCGCGTCCATTTATCCCTCAGTTCTACAAGAAGATCTGTTCTATGATTAATCAACTTCTTATAAATCAGGGAAATAGTCATCTCGGGCAAATGACCATCTAAAATTCTATCTTCTGGGGTTAGGCCTCGGGTAGGTCTGCCTCTGCCAGTAGAGCCACCATCAACGCGTGTCTGACATGCGCATAGCGGAAATACTCAGTTCCCCCTCAACTCAAATTCAGTCTGCAGCTCTGTAAATGTTTTAATCCTTCTCTTAACCCAGATATTGCCAATGGTTGAAATCCCAATCAGGTCCCACTTATCAAAACCTCTTGTGTTCCAAAGCTTGCCTAGCTTTTCCGAATCAAACAGCGGGGTGGCCAGCGTCAATCGGTCCCTCCATCCCAGGGAGCTAGTGGCGTCACACTAGATCCGCACTGCATGTTTGGTCGGCCCCGTCAAGCAGCCCCTTGATGACTTAGCATATTAAGCCATATTATAATTACCTCCAGGGAGAAGCCACCTGTCCATCACGTATCCAGGATCCGAGGCGGGCCCATAAGTACCCTGATTAATGGCCGCCAGCTGAGAGGCCCAATAGTAGCGGTTGACATCAGGAAGGGCTACACCGCCGTCATACCATGGGAGCGTCAATTTAGCTAAAGCAATACGGGGTCTACCCTCCCATAACAGACTACGCTGCAACCCCTCCACCGCACGAAAGTAACTAGCCGGCACCATATCTAATGTATTCTGGAGGGCTTAAAGGATGCGGGGCAGAGACATCATTTTAAAAAGGGTTGCGCGCCCCAGCAGAGAGAGGGGAAGCCTCTTCCAGCTGGCTATGTCACTCCTCAATCTGGTCAAAGGGGGAAGGAGATTCCTCGCGTAACGGACTGTAGGGTCTAGTGAAATGAAGATCCCTAGATACTTGAACCCGTCTGTAGCAATCTGAATCGGACAATTACGCGGGGGAACCGGGGTCTCCTCACTAGGAACGAACAAAAGAGATTTCCCCCAGTTTATAGACAGTCCGGAGTTCCAACCAAAGGAGGCCAACACATCACAAACGACAAATAGGGACTTTCTAGGTAAGGTCAGATAAAGTAGAATGCCGTCCGCATACAGAGAGATTCGGGTCTCGCACTGCGGGGACCATCGAATACCCCGAATAGAGGGTTCCCAGCGGATCCAGGCCGCTAAAGGTTTGAGGGCCAGTGGAAACAGAAGGGGAGAGGGGGAGCCCTGTTGAGTGCCCCGCCCAGGACAAAATGGCGCAGAGACCCTGTTATTTACCACCACCTGAGCGAGAGGTTCAGTATATAACAGACGCACCCAACGGATGAACTCGGGTCCAAAGCCAAATTTAGCCAGGACTGCCCATAAATACGGCAATTCTACAGTGTCAAAGGCCATCGTTGCGTCACGCGAAGCTATTATGGCCGGCTCCCTCAGGGTATGAGCCCTGGCTATCACCCCATGTAACCTGCGCAAGTTTAGGGCCGTGTTTCTATGAGGAATAAAGCCCGATTGATCGGGATGTATCAGCCCGCTGATCGCCTTAATCAGTCTATTAGAAAGGAGCTTGGCAAGTATTTTGGGCTCCGCATTCAGTAACGAGATAGGCCTATACGAAGCACTACTCGATTTTGGCTTACCCTCTTTATGAATAACCACAACAGAGGCCACTCTCTGATCATAGGGCAGTATCCCTTTCTCCTGGGCCTCAACAAACATATCTCTAAGGTAGGGAGCCATCTTATCAGGCCGAAGTTTATACAGCTCAATTGGGAGCCTGTTAGGTCCCAATGCCTTACCCACATTCAGAGAGCGTACCGCCAGGGCCACCTCATCTGCGGTGAGGGCACCATCCATGAAATCACGGTGCTCCCTAGTCAAGCACGGTACCTGCAAATCTCGCAGCAACAAGTGGAAGTCTTCCTCCGGTAGATCCGAGACTGAGATGTACACAGTTTGAAAATAATCCGCAAAACTATCCACTATACTTTGGGGGTCTGTGAGTCGTGCTCCCTCCGCTGTCACAAGTTCCGGGTCAACACGATCTGCCCTATCCTTCTTGTCCAACCAAGCAATAAGTTTCCCTGCTTTATCTCCAACATCATATAACTGACCCTGCTGCTCTCTACTCAGGGCTCTGGCGCTATCAGTGACCAGTGATCTATACTCAAGCTGCTTAGAATTCAATACGTGCAGTTTAGCAAGCGTCACCTCCAACTCCAGTCCCTTCTCCAAGTGAGCTATCTCAGATTCTACTTCAACAATTTCCTTGTTCCTATATTTCTTCACTCCCGCAATCGATGACAGGGCCTGGCCCCTAATAACCGTCTTGAAGGCTTTCCAGAGTGAAACCGAAGAGGACACCCACCCCTCATTCTCAAGGAAATAGTGATCTAGAGACCTAGGGCCCGATGTAGGTAGCCCTTTACCGATCGGAATCGGCCGAAAATACCGATTTTCGGCCGTTTCCGATCGGTAAAGGGCTATGGAGATGTAGGGGCACATTTTCGGTAATTTTACCGATTCGTTATCATTACCGAATCGGTAAATTTACCGAGTCGGTAATATTTACCGATTCGGTAATGATAACGATTCGGTAAAATTACCGAAAATGCAATGTAGGTAGCCTATGTTCCGGCAGCACATGGCTTACAGAATCTGTATTTTACCATGGAATACAAATCCATGGTAAAAAAACGATTCCTGTGTACATGCACATCTGTGCATGTACACATGTGCCATGTGACAGACAGACGTGCCCTTAGGGCATGTCTGTGTGCCACATTGCACACATGGCCGTTTTGGGGGTGCTAGAGGGTGTCAAAGTGACACCCCCTGCACCCTTGTGAATTCTTTAATTACCGATTTGGTAAATACCGAATCGGTAATGCCTAATCATTCCTATGGGCTTCAAAGCCCATAGGAATGAATGGGCATTACCGATTCGGTATTTACCAAATCGGTAATTTAAGAATTGTTAAGGATTCGGTAACGATTCCAGATGTTGGGACCTACATCCCATTTACCGATTTTTGAATACCGATTCGGTAGGATTCAGTATTTCATAATCGGTAAATGGGATTTACCTACATCGGGCCCCTAATCAGGTCCTTCCGTATTTTAGGGTTAATCAAGTGCCAGGGATTAATGGGGGCTACCTTACCCCAACCCCAAAGCAATACAGAATTGGAACCAGAGCGGAGAGTGGTCAGATATGCCTCTAGCAAGGTGTGTCGCCTCCGCGATGTAAGACGCTTGGGCCGCAGGCACTAGACAATAGTCTAAACGGGAAATGCTACCATGGGCACCAGAGTGAAAGGTGTATTGTTTTTGGTCCGGATGAAGCAGTCTCCAACCATCTGCCAAACCCCTAGCGTCGAGGAAATCAGGAAACCATCTCTTAACCCATCCCGCATCCCTAGGAGGAAGTCTATCCATAACTCCAGAGACCACCGCATTAAGATCTCCCCCCAAAATCAGTAGTCCCCTCGGGAGATCCAGAAGGATCTTTCCCAAATCTGCAAAAGTGGTAGTTTGCATACCCGGGGGGACGTAAACCGACAACAAGGAGAGGGTTTGCCCCTCCCAACGACCTGTCACCCCAACATATCTGCCTCAATCATCCTCAGAAATAGAGTCAATCACCAACGGGAGCGCCTTCCAGGTCAGGATTCCCACCCCTCTGGATCCCGAAGTGAATCCCGCATGCGCCACCAACCTGTATCCCATTCTATGAATCGCTTTACATGAATTTCCTACTAGATGCGTTTCCTGAAGTAGAACCACATCAGGATCATGACGTTTAAGATACTGAAGAACCACACCACGTTTGATCTTATCCCCCAACTCATTCACATTCCAACTCAACACCTTTAGTTCCCTACCCCATCATCAAAAACGAAAAGGATGTGTCTATCCTCCGACCCCTGCAGCATTAAACTGCTGCGTTTCAACTCGATGCCTGGAGACTCGATGCCCTGGTAAACGATAACAGAAAACATAACAAATAAAACAAAACCACTATCACACATCAGCAAACATCACATCCCTCCCCCCACCCTGCACCCCTGCTCATGGCAATCGCCAACCCCCAACTAGCAGTGTGCCGGTCGCCCCATATTCTAACTAACTGACTATCTAAGAGTAGATCTGAGGAGGAGTTCAGCACTCCACAACCCCGCACGCCCCTAGGATATTGTTACGCCTGTTTTAACTCCCCTTACACAGAAGCAGATTTACGGCAATGTCTCATAGATGACCCCACCACCCAGCAAGATCTTATGTCACAGAAGACAGTAGTACTCGTCATTCCTGTTCTTGTGAGCCCTCTCCGTCTTCGCTGCTCCGTCTCTGAGGTTCTCCCCGGGGGGGGGGGGGGAAGGAAGACTCTCCACCCAATCTGAGGCCATTTCCGGATTGTCAAAAAAACAGACCTTCCCCTCAGTCTCAACACGCAACTTGATAGGGAACATCATGGCATATTTGAATCCTTTGTCGCGAACTCGCTCCTTGACTCCGAGAATATTCTGCTGCTGCCTCTGAACCGCCTACGTAAAGTCCAGAAAAAAATTGAGGGTGGAATTTTCATACTTCTGAGGGCCCCCAATTCTGGAGGCTTGCAGGATAGGGTCTCTATCTTCAAAGTTGAGCACCCTCGCGATCATTGGCCGAGGCGGAGCCCCGGGTCGCGGCCCTCCTCCCGGAATCCTGTGCGCCCGCCCCACCGTGAAGAAGTTCCCAGGCCCCTTCGGTTTCAGATGATTAAGTATAATGTCCTCCACAAAAAGGTCAGGAGCTTGACCCTCGGCCCTCTCCGGAACACCAATGATGCGCACGTTGTTTCTACGGGCCCTTCCTTCGTATTCGTTCAGTTTGCGGCCCGCCATTCCACTAGGGCTTTAAGGTTCCGGACCTCTTGCTGCAGCTGCGCTACGTCGTCCGTCAAACTCAACATGTATTCTTTTGCTCACATTTTGCAGTCCTTTTAAAGTTACACATGTGCATGCATAACCATACATTGCAAGTACACATAAATCCTTAATTAAAGTTTGCCTGACTACAGGCCTCAGCTGAAATTCTTTTTGCTCTGCCAGCATGTTTTTTCTTTCGTTAAGATGTAATTATCATGGTTTATGCTAGCTAGAGAATGGTTTATTATCTGTATTATTATCTGTATTAGACAGATGAT
This sequence comes from Lissotriton helveticus, assembly GCF_964261635.1. Lineage (NCBI taxonomy): Eukaryota > Metazoa > Chordata > Amphibia > Caudata > Salamandridae > Lissotriton > Lissotriton helveticus. The sequence goes on from NC_136065.1 coordinate 956,908,351, forward strand.
AGGGAGGCCTTAGAGAAACTTGGCAGTTGTTGGACCCGGTCTTTTGGCCAGGTTCACCCCGTGACTTTTTGCTTTTTCCTAGCCTGTTTTTGGAACCTGGGTTGGTGATTTTAGGCCTCTGCGCAATTTTTCACTGTGGTACAGTGTAAAGTGCGTGTGCTCTCTGTGTATGGATGGTGAGTGACCTGCCCTCCCATAGGAATGAATGGGGAATATGTATGCCCATGGTAGATTCCTGATGCATGGGAAGTGCAGGGTCGAGTTTGATATGTGTGAACTCGTGAGAAGGAATGCTGCAGAATGGTATATGCGGCATGGCTGTGTCTAGTCTAGAAGCGCCACTTTTAGAAGTTGGCATAATTGTGTAGTGAGTCTGCTGGCGCGTGATTGGCTGATGGGCCTGGCCCAGGAATGCCTGGGCCTGCTGGTGGATGGACTGTCTGGTGAGTAGGACGGGGTCTGCAGGGCCCTGGAGGAGGGGGTCTGAGTCAGCCGTAGATGAAAGGCCCCCATCTGCTGTTAGGGAGGGGAGGAAAGAGCGTCTAGTGGAACCAGGCTGTGCCTGGCGGCCCACCCCTGATGGCTCTCCTTCCTGATAACCCACTGTCACCTCTGACCTGAGGCTGACAGGAGAGGGAAACCAGATACACCCAGGGCTTAGGGCTCGCTTACACAAAGACTTCAAAAGACTTCAAAGCCTTTTCTGTGTATAAGAAGGGGCTGTGTTCCCTTCCAATTTGTTCTTGTTTTCTGACTTGAATCTGCCAGGGGCGTGCTGCTGCTTGGGCTCAAGGGAATCCCTGAGTCCTGCCAAGCCCCTGGCCTCCTGATGGACTTTCCTGGATTCCTGGGGGACCCCTCTGCCGTGCCTGGGCTGATGGGGAGACTTAGCTTTGCCCCCCTGGGAAGCTCTGGGGCTTTGGCAGCATGAAGGAGCTGCATTTTTCTGTGGATAGCGCTGGAACCGTATTTCTAGCGCCTGGAGGCGGTGAGCTTCCCCCTGAGCGCTCTGCCTGTTTGCTAGCGATATGGAGCGCTTGATTTCCCCCTAGCGCGTAGGAGCGCTTTATCCTTGGCCATAGCGCTTAGGAGTGCTTTATTGTGTTCTAGCGCTGGGGGGCGCTTGGTGGGCTTTGGCCGGTGCCCCCCGGCATTTGCCTCCCAGTCACCGCCGCCGCCCGGGCTTGGAAGCGCCTGCAGAACCGAAGGCGCCGCGCTCTCATTGGCTGAGAGAGCCGAGCCCCCTCACCAACGCCGCGACGGGATAGGCCCGTGCGGCGCAGCGTCATGGCCCCTGTCGGGCCGTGATTGGAGGAGGAGAGGAGACTCGTCATCGGGGCCGCGACGGGATTGGCCGGTCGAGGCGGCCCCGGGAAGCTGAGGAAGGCTGCGGCGCCGCGTGTGAGGAGAAGATGGCGGCCGTTGCGGGGCTCCCGTGGCCGAGAGGGAGCCCCGAGAGAAGGGGAAAGCCTGGCTGCCTCATCGCCGGTCTCCCGTGGGGAGAGGGAGACCGGACTTGCTAGGAGGCGGCGAGAGTGAGCCGCCGCCCAGCAGAGAAGCCGCCGCCCGGAGGAGCCCGCCCAAGAAAGCCCGGTGAGTCGGGAGGGCTGGGGAGGGCTCCGTGCAGCTGCTGTTGGTACCGGAGAGCGGCACCTGGGCGGGAGTGGAGGTGGGGCGGCCCCAGCTGACAGTGGGCCGCCCCCAGGTTTCAACGGAGCCTGAGGCTCCAAAGCCCATATTTATTTAGAGCACCCCGGGAGGCGCAGGGGGCATGTCGTAATCCTGAGGCCCCCGAGTGGGACTCCAACGGAGTGGGTGACGCCCCTACGAGCCCTGAGAGGCTCCAACGCAGGCCATATTTGCTTAAGGAGTCTAGAGGGCTCCTGGGACACCTCGGGGCATATTGTCGATGCCCGTCCCCTCCTGGGCTTGTGTAGTGCTGGTGCCATTGAAAGCACCATGGTTGTTTAAGAGCCCCAGAAGGCTCCCGCGTTCGGCGCAGCGTGGTGGCCAGAGCCTGGGTGGCTCCAACGTGGACCTAGCTGTTTGTAGAGCCTGTGGGGCTCCAGCGTGGCGCAGTTTGTGCCTGAGGGCCAATGAGGGCCCTGGCGCAGTTTTTATGATTCTCCAGCGGCCCAGCAATTAGTGGGCAGCTGCACCGTTTAGGCGCAATTTCAGGAGAGAGTCCCTGTGTGGGACAGCGAGGGCACAGTGGTGCCCGGCCTTCCCAGCTGCGCAGCACTTAGTGCCAGCTGCAACGTTTAGGCCCTTGTGAGTGTTCCCAGGGGCCCAGCAAGTAGTGGGCCCCTGCATCGTTTAGGCCCTGACATTGAGACTCAGGGCGTTCTAGCCCCAACAAGGCCAGTTGGCCTAGGGACTGCCACGGGTGGTGGCTTATGTAGGTTTTGCGCAATTGTATGGTTCTTGCACCTCTGAATGTGATTTCTTGCATCATGTCTTATTCCTGCACCTCTGAATGTTTTTAGACATCATGTGACTATTGCGCTACTGTATTATTCTGGTACCTCTGAATGTAATTTTATTGCATCATGTGCTTTATTCTTAACACCGCTGAATGTGTAGGTTTAAACATTATGTGTTTCTCTTTACTACTCCTCTGAATGTATATCTATGCATCATGGGTAATGTGTTCTTTCTTAGACCCCTAAACGCTGTGTGATACTTAGGTGGTTTTCCTTTACTACTCCTCTGAATGTGTTTCATACATCATGGGTAATGTGTTCTTGCTTAGACCCCTAAATGCTGTGTGATACTTAGGTGGTTGTTCTTTTTAGTACAGGTGGTCCTAGTGAGGTCCTGGTCCCCTGCGTGACAGTCTCCTAAGGGTTTAGGGTTGCGTAGGTGGTACTTACCTGTTCCCAGTAGTTACTGGATGTGACCTATAACTGTTACTTTGTGTTACAGTGATTTTATATACTTTTATTCTAAGTTCTATAAGTACTATTTCTATTTCTAAAAGTGCTGAGTATGACAGTGGCCCATGTGGCCCTGTCCTTTGTAAATAATCCCTTGTGAATATTGCCGTGCCAGTTGGCACAATGTACATGTGTGATTTCTATCTGATATGTTTTGACAATACAAAAGTTATTTTAATATAACCTTGTGTGGAGTCTCTTTTGTGGTGTGCCTAGTATGTTGTTGCTGTTGTGCGCTGACCTAAATGCTTTACACATCGCCTCCGAGTTTAGCCTAGACTGCTCGTGCCAAGCTACCTAGAGGGTGAGCAGGGGTTATCTTGGCGTGTGACTTCCTTGCCCTGACTGGAATGGTGGTTTCGGCCTGGCTTTGGCGTCAGCCTTAGCCTACCCGAAATAGCCGGTTTCCAACATTGGTGGGTCAGCGGTGCGGATTTGGACTTGCGTTTGCCCAGTGCCATAGCGACAACTGGCTACATTACAAAAACTCTGCGTTTTTCAGATAGTCACATATTTGGGATTATTGTTTTTGATTTTGTTTTACCTCAAAAGTGTCATTTTCAGATGGTGTTCCTGCGCTTTATGTTAAGTGGCAGATGAGAGAAAATGACAGGGCGGGACGCCAGTAGATAGGGGAGGTTCCCATAGGTTAGGAATCCCTTGCTGGGTCCAGTGTCCAATCCCTATTCCTGTCCCTGTGTGGGTAGATGGAAGAGAGGGAGGGTGGAGGAGAAATTGCTTGCTCAGGAGGGTGGTTATTCCCTGAGTGTAGTGTGTGTGTGTCTGGATTCCCCAGTATGGTAGGATCCAGTGGTGGCAGCTTAAATGTGTCCAGTGCGTGAAGTCCCATTCCCAGTTCCCAGAGTATGGTGCCTGGTGCTCAGTAAGAGGGTGACAGGTTGAGAGTCAGAGGCAGTGAGGAACTGTCTCACCAGTCTGGAGGGGGAGTGTGTGGATGTGTGGTGTCTTGAACTGGAGGAGTTGGTGTGAGTTTTTTTTAAGGAGGTTGCACGTGAGGTGGATGTCTGGCGGTGTGCTGGATGTCGTACAGACGCATTAGGGAGTGATTCTAAAAGTAGTGGCTTGTGTATCTGATGATCCTGTGTAGGTGAAGAGGTTCATGTGTAGCCCAGCTATGTCCCATTAGGATGGTAGGGGTGTAGGGGCTCACGTCCTGTCTCAGTGGAGGCGGAGTGAGTGTGGGACGGTGTGTCCCACGTTAGCCCGAAACCCTATCTCAGGGCCTGGAGGGTTCCCTAAGGGAGCGCCAGGTCAGGAGCCTAGGCTGTACTTACAAGTCATTTGAGGAGAATCTTCCTGTGTCTAGAGGACGGGGAGTGTCTGTAATCAGAACTCCGGCGGTCCTGGTGTTGGGCAGTACCACTCCTAAGTGGAGGGTGCAGAAGTCCTGGTTCGCTGGGCATTTAACCGTCTAGAGTGCTTGACCATTTTTTTTTGGGGGGCCTCTGGAGGTTGTTCCCCGAGCAGGGGGGAGGCCAGGTTCAGGTTCAGCCTGACCTGGGGGGAAGGGCATCTGTAGTCAGTGTCCTGACCGGTTGTTGGCTTCCAGGGGTCCGCTCCAAGGTGGGAGGGTGCAGAACTCTGGAGGGGGGTGCAGAGGGACGGTGTCCTTACTTCTGACCCTGTGGGAGGAAAGTGTGTTGCTGATACGCCGCTGGCGTGTGCTCTGTCTAGCCTGGAACATACTGAGAATCACCCTGTGATAGGGAGTACTGGAGGAGAGTGTGTCACTGATACGCCGCTGGCATGTGCTTTGTCTAGCCTGAGACATACTGGGCCTGTAATAGTGGAACTGGAAGGGGGTGCAGAAGGACGGTGTACTTCTGACCCCGGTGCAACTTGAGGGTTTAAATCCTAGGTTGGGAGATTAGGAAACTTCTAGGTCAAGAGGAATCTCTACCCAAGTAGATCAGCTGAAGAGACTGAGGGCGCTGCCCTTGCTGTGTGTTCTGGGGCCCACCTGCAGTTTGTTGTTTCCACTAAGGTAGAGGAAAGGGGGCTTTGCTGTGTGCTGTGTCCCCCCAACCTGCTTGAAGAGGGACTGTGCTGTGTGCTTTGTACCTCAGAAGTGAAATAGTTTCCAGGTGGTAGACCAGTGACGGAGTGAGGTCCTGATCTGGTAGGAGAATTGTGTTCTGGTGAGTGCTTCCCTGTGAGGGTGCGGGAACACAGAAGTAGAGGTAGGGTGGGGCATGCTTGCCCGTGACCTATGGTCAGCCTGGGGGTGTGGTCCCTAGGTTGAAGGATCAGTGGTAGTGTATCTGCACTGAGAGAGAGAGTGGAGATTGGCTATTGTGTGCCAGGGGTTACTGCCCCCACTCTGTGGATTGGTTAGGACCTGTGACATTTGGATGGCCTAGGGCCTGGTCCTGACTGTGGATGACTAGTGTGTACCAGTGGGGTATCCTAGTTGTGCCAGAGAGCTGTTGTTGAGGGAAATCTATGTGGGTTCAGAGTGGCGAAAAATTGGAAGGTGGCCCTGCCGTGCAGGCCTGTGTCCGTGGTTTTGTCGCCCAAAGCATTGAATACCATCAGTGTAGTGATTGGTCTACCCTGCGTTTTGGCTGGAAGGGGGATGTGTTGGACCCGGTCCTTTGGGCAGGTTCACCCCGTGACTTTTTTGCTTTTTCCTAGCCTGTTTTTGGAACCTGGGTTGGTGATTTTAGGCCTCTGCGCACTTTTTCACTGTGGTACAGTGTAAAGTGCGTGTGCTCTCTGTGTATGGATGGTGAGTGACCTGCCCTCCCATAGGAATGAATGGGGAATATGTATGCCCATGGTAGATTCTGATGCATGGGAAGTGCAGGGTCGAGTTTGATATGTGTGAACTCGTGAGAAGGAATGCTGCAGAATGGTATATGCGGCATGGCTGTGTCTAGTCTAGAAGCGCCACTTTTAGAAGTTGGCATAATTGTGTAGTGAGTCTGCTGGCGCGTGATTGGCTGATGGGCCTGGCCCAGGAATGTCTGGGCCTGCTGGTGGTTGGACTGTCTGGTGAGTAGGACGGGGTCTGCAGGGCCCTGGAGGAGGGGGTCTGAGTCAGCCGTAGATGAAAGGCCCCCATCTGCTGTTAGGGAGGGGAGGAAAGAGCGTCTGGTGGAACCAGGCTGTGCCTGGCGGCCCACCCCTGATGGCTCTCCTTCCTGATAACCCACTGTCACCTCTGACCTGAGGCTGACAGGAGAGGGAAACCAGATACACCTAGGGCTTAGGGCTCGCTTACACAAAGACTTCAAAAGACTTCAAAGCCTTTTCTGTGTTTAAGAAGGGGCTGTGTTCCCTTCCAATTTGTTCTTGTTTTCTGACTTGAATCTGCCAGGGGCGTGCTGCTGCTTGGGCTCAAGGGAATCCCTGAGTCCTGCCCAGCCCCTGGCCTCCTGATGGACTTTCCTGGATTCCTGGGGGACCCCTCTGCCGTGCCTGGGCTGATGGGGAGACTTAGCTTTGCCCCCCTGGGAAGCTCTGGGGCTTTGGCAGCATGAAGGAGCTGCATTTTTCTGTGGATAGCGCTGGAACCGTATTTCTAGCGCCTGGAGGCGCTGAGCTTCCCCCTGAGCGCTCTGCCTGTTTGCTAGCGCTATGGAGCGCTTGATTTCCCCCTAGCGCGTAGGAGCGCTTTATCCTTGGCCATAGCGCTTAGGAGCGCTTTATTGTGTTCTAGCGCTGGGGGGCGCTTGGTGGGCTTTGGCCGGTGCCCCCCGGCATTTGCCTCCCAGTCACCGCCGCCGCCCGGGCTTGGAAGCGCCTGCAGAACCGAAGGCGCCGCGCTCTCATTGGCTGAGAGAGCCGAGCCCCCTCACCAACGCCGCGACGGGATAGGCCCGTGCGGCGCAGCGTCATGGCCCCTGTCGGGCCGTGATTGGAGGAGGAGAGGAGACTCGTCATCGGGGCCGCGACGGGATTGGCCGGCCGAGGCGGCCCCGGGAAGCTGAGGAAGGCTGCGGCGCCGCGTGTGAGGAGAAGATGGCGGCCGTTGCGGGGCTCCCGTGGCCGAGAGGGAGCCCCGAGAGAAGGGGAAAGCCTGGCTGCCTCATCGCCGGTCTCCCGTGGGGAGAGGGAGACCGGACTTGCTAGGAGGCGGCGAGAGTGAGCCGCCGCCCAGCAGAGAAGCCGCCGCCCGGAGGAGCCCGCCCAAGAAAGCCCGGTGAGTCGGGAGGGCTGGGGAGGGCTCCGTGCAGCTGCTGTTGGTGCCGGAGAGCGGCACCTGGGCGGGAGTGGAGGTAGGGCGGCCCCAGCTGACAGTGGGCCGCCCCCAGGTTTCAACGGAGCCTGAGGCTCCATAGCCCATATTTATTTTGAGCGCCCCGGGAGGCGCAATGGGCATGTCGTAATACTGAGTCCCCCGAGTGGGACTCCAACGGAGTGGGTGACGCCCCTACGAGCCCTGAGAGGCTCCAACGCAGGCCATATTTGCTTAAGGAGTCTAGAGGGCTCCTGGGACACCTCGGGGCATATTGTCGATGCCCGTCCCCTCCTGGGCTTGTGTAGTGCTGGTGCCAGTGAAAGCACCATGGTTGTTTAAGAGCCCCAGAAGGCTCCCGCGTTCGGCGCAGCGTGGTGGCCAGAGCCTGGGTGGCTCCAACGTGGACCTAGCTGTTTGTAGAGCCTGTGGGGCTCCAGCGTGGCGCAGTTTGCGCCTGAGGGCCAATGAGGGCCCTGGCGCAGTTTTTATGATTCTCCAGCGGCCCAGCAATTAGTGGGCAGCGGCACCGTTTAGGCGCAATTTCAGGAGAGAGTCCCTGTGTGGGACAGCGAGGGCACAGTGGTGCCCGGCCTTCCCAGCTGCGCAGCACTTAGTGCCAGCTGCAACGTTTAGGCCCTTGTGAGTGTTCCCAGGGGCCCAGCAAGTAGTGGGCCCCTGCATCGTTTAGGCCCTGACATTGAGACTCAGGGCGTTCTAGCCCCAACAAGGCCAGTTGGCCTAGGGACTGCCACGGGTGGTGGCTTATGTAGGTTTTGCGCAATTGTATGGTTCTTGCACCTCTGAATGTGATTTCTTGCATCATGTCTTATTCCTGCACCTCTGAATGTTTTTAGACATCATGTGACTATTGCGCTACTGTATTATTCTGGTACCTCTGAATGTAATTTTATTGCATCATGTGCTTTATTCTTAACACCGCTGAATGTGTAGGTTTATACATTATGTGTTTCTCTTTACTACTCCTCTGAATGTATATCTATGCATCATGGGTAATGTGTTCTTTCTTAGACCCCTAAACGCTGTGTGATACTTAGGTGGTTTTCCTTTACTACTCCTCTGAATGTGTTTCATACATCATGGGTAATGTGTTCTTGCTTAGACCCCTAAATGCTGTGTGATACTTAGGTGGTTGTTCTTTTTAGTACAGGTGGTCCTAGTGAGGTCCTGGTCCCCTGCGTGACAGTCTCCCAAGGGTTTAGGGTTGCGTAGGTGGTACTTACCTGTTCCCAGTAGTTACTGGATGTGACCTATAACTGTTACTTTGTGTTACAGTGATTTTATATACTTTTATTCTAAGTTCTATAAGTACTATTTCTATTTCTAAAAGTGCTGAGTATGACAGTGGCCCATGTGGCCCTGTCCTTTGTAAATAATCCCTTGTGAATATTGCCGTGCCAGTTGGCACAATGTACATGTGTGATTTCTATCTGATATGTTTTGACTATACAAAAGTTATTTTAATATAACCTTGTGTGGAGTCTCTTTTGTGGTGTGCCTAGTATGTTGTTGCTATTGTGCGCTGACGCAAATGCTTTACACATCGCCTCCGAGTTTAGCCTAGACTGCTCGTGCCAAGCTACCTAGAGGGTGAGCAGGGGTTATCTTGGCGTGTGACTTCCTTGCCCTGACTGGAATGGTGGTTTCGGCCTGGCTTTGGCGTCAGCCTTAGCCTACCCGAAATAGCCGGTTTCCAACAGCAGTGAACTTGGATAAACAACGTTCGAAGGAGGCCTTCTGTTCATCCAGTACTAGGATAGCAAATTGTTCAAGGTTGAGAACCAAAGCTTTAGTCTGATGTGATGTAATTCTGAAGCCATGTTCCAGATGCACTCAAGTAGTGTTATGATTGGTCCCTGGTGGTGTGAAGGAGATAAGAACATTTCTAAATCTCTTGTTACTTTTATATTGGTGTTCACACAGCTGAAGGTAGAGCAAATTCCCTTTAGATTTAGCGAGATACAGACCTCTTCGCTTGCCCTATTCTTGCAAGTGTGAAGCTTTATGATCAACACTTCTTCACTTTCATTTTCGGACTTTTACTGGTCTGTTCTTGCTAACAGTTTCTTTTTCTGTGCTCCTGATTTAGAGACCCTTGATAGATGACCCTATATTTTATTTATGTTAAGAAGGAAGAAACTTCCCTTTTCTAAGTTTTTGTATGGAACACCTGTTTGCTTTAATCTGTGTTTATACAATTGTGGTTATTGGAATTCAAAATGTAATTCTGTTATGCCTTAACCTACTGAGATTGTTCATCTTACCTATTGTATAGCTGCATTTATGGAACTTATTCTTGGTATGCATATATAATGGATTGGTTGTCAGACCGAAATAAAACTCTTTCACTACATTCAGTGATTCCTTCTCCTTATTGTTGGGTCACATTGGCTCCATAAGTTAGAAATGTGCAGTTGATGCATTATCCCTTTCACTACTTCACATCAGCTATCAGCTATCAAAGATCCATAAGACAAATGGGTAAAAATGTTTGCTGACTTGACTAAGAGATTAAGTTTTAGGGATCAGTGCTTCATCAGTCTTTACAATAATGTCAACATGTTTTCCACAGAATTGTTAGCTGTTCTCTGTCGGGGTATTAATTTATTCATCAGGATAGTAGGACCCCTAAGCAGTCAAAACAAGACTCAAGTAAACTGTCGCTGTACAAAAAAAGAGGAATATACAACATAGGTTATGATTCTTACTTAAATAACATGTGGTAAAATAAAACAAAAACACTTCAAACTAGAAATATATCATTGGATGTTCAGGCTATGAAAAACAAGGTATAATATCCATCATGTCATTCATGCCCTTTGTGAAACATCAGTCATCTCACACACACCTCCACTCACCAGAAAAATTACAAACTCAGTTATCCAGTTGAGTCATGAGGGGTAGACTTAGCAAGGAGTCCTAAATTATGGGCCCCTTTGTTACAGGGAAAGTGTACTTAGGGAAAATTACACAGCATTAAACCATCTACCAAAAGTGTCCTTTATAGGATCACTTTAATGTGATCACTTGTTTCTAAAATACCTTCAGCTTCCCTAGTCTCCTGAACCCCAAGATAGAGGGATTCAGTTCTTAAGGGCATGGTGCTAGAAGCCAAATCAGGAGGCTTTGTTAGACTTGTCAACATGATGACGTGCAAATGCGTGTAGTTGTCTCAATGGGTGATATTGAGCAATGGAGTCTACCAAGGAATTTCTGGCATTGCCGTTTGTACAAAGTTTTGATAAATCTGTCCCTCAATCAAAACCACTAATTAATTAATACAGGTCAAGATATTAATCTTTAGGCACACAGCAGAGGGCATCTAGTAAAGTTATTCATGATTGTTTAGGGGCTAGTCCTATAGGCACTCGTATAACATCACAATTTCATTTATTAGAGTAATCTATGCAAATGATTCAAAGCAAAAAGTATAATACTATTTGTGAACTCAGTAGTAAAGTTAAGGAGGTTAGGAAAATCATGTCTCAGTCAAATTCAGTCTTAAGATCTGCCATGTCTGGTATACCCAAAACAGTGAAGTACCTGTGTGAAGTTTTTGCTGTTGATTCTTAGAAAAACAGTTGTAGGCAAAGATACACAGAAATCGGCCCAAGCTATAGGAAGCGCTGTGGAAAGGCTGGAATCCAGCAGTGGCTGCTACCCAAAATAGGTGGTGGGCAAGGGGACCGAGGGGAGACGGGAATAAAGAAATAACATGCAATTTACCTTCATATCGCTGCCTCTCCTCCATACTCTCTGAAGCAGCCTGGAACCAGGGGAAGCGAAGCACACAGCCTCCCAGAATCCCATGGCCAATCACAACGCTGCGTTGTGATTGGTCTGAGCGCTGTGGTTTGGTGCCCAGACAGTGGCTTGCAGGCGGGGCATTTTCTCCACCCAGTCTATAGTGCAGCCTACATGGAGAACATGCACAGTGTGCATGACTCTGTGGCTGGCCCGTTTCGGCCGGCCAAAGTGCCATTTGCACTTTTAGTGCTGCCAACACTCCTTCTCTCTGTGAGGCGTGGGGAGCCCAGCCCCGCCCTCCCCTTCAACTGCAAGCTGAATACAAAAAGCACTATGATAATAAAGGAACGTTATTATCATTTTGTTTGATGCATTCAGCTTGCAGCTAAAGCATTGGGGCGCTTCTCCGCCTTAGCGGAGGAGCTGACACTGTGGGAATCTAGTCCAACACTCATATGCAGGCACACAGCATAAGTGCAAGTAGAATGAACATCGTCATATAAGAATATCGAAGACCGAATATTGAGGGACAAAATATCAAAAGGTAATTGAATGTATGGAAGTATATTGTTACTTTTACTAACTCTACATCTACGTAGCTTGATGATATATGCACAGCGCAGGTGCATATATTCAAGTTCAAGTTCGTAATTTGTATAGCGCACTACTCACCCAGAGGGTCTCAAGGCGCTTGAGGGAGGGAGTGTGCATTATTTATCGAATAGCCAGGTTTTGAGCTGTTTTCTGAAGGAGAAGTGGTTCTGTGTAAGGCGGAGGTGAGAGGGGAGGGAATTCCAGGTTTTGGCCGCTAGGTAGGAGAAGGATCTTCCTCCCATGGTGGATCTAAGGATGCGCGGAATTGCGGCGAGGGCTTGATTGGATGACCGTAGTTGGCGGGTAAGTGTGTAGAAGGACAGTCGTGTGTTGAGGCATTCGGGACCTAGGTCGTAGAGGGCCTTGTGTGCGTGGGTGAGGAGACGGAAGGTTATTCTCTTGTCGACTGGGAGCCAGTGGAGGTCTTTCAGGTGACCACAAATGTGAGCTTGACGGGGGATGTCTAATATTAGTCTGGCTGATGCGTTTTGGATGCGTTGGAGTTTTTTCTGTAGTTTGGCAGTGGAGCTATGTATAAAAAATAGCTAGGTATAAAAAATCAAGACTAACTTACCTGTCAGTACTTTTTTTCATTATTTTGTCCTTGGTATTCTGTTTTATTGATATTCAGGGGTCGATATTCAGAGTCGCACCAGTGGAAATGGTTTGCCACTGTGGCGATGTAATTAAAAACCTTTCTCAAATTACAGAAAGACTAGGAGATATGTAGGCAGCTAAAGCTAAAGTTGTACAAACCCTGAAACATAGAAATTGAAGAGACTTCAAGGGGTGGCAGTGTGTCATAACAGTGTGGCATAACAGTAGAGCCAATCTCAACTCAAAGGAGACATTTTGCGCAGGGGAAGTGTGGTGTTACTCATCGTGCCATAGAAAAAAATGTTAGTAGAAGTTCTAGACTAAATTAAAACATTCATATAATTGATAATTTTACATTTTCATGAAATTCAGACAAAGTATACTTAGTTTTTATTTTAAAATCAAGCCAGTTGGTTGGTTAGGTCATCATTTTGAGTTGCACGGTTTTGGTGTTATGGTAAAATTGCATGCAATTTTACTGTAACTGTGCGGTAAACCCGTCCCAGTGCTATACAATTCCAAGTTAAATGCCCATGGAATTGGAAATTGTTATGTGTACCAAATATTCCAATCTTTAAACCACCTGGAATTCCAAATCCCATGGGGTTTAGCTCGTCCATTTACCACCTGCACTGAGCAGTTGGTAAAGGTATGCAGGGATCTTTGGGTAGGGTGGGGGAAAGGAGGGAGAGGGGGAGTAGAGGGATGGAAGGGAAAGGTGCTTTCAGGTAATGGAACAGTGTTTGCTCTATGATGTATTTCTGGTCCACTGACTCATAATTGGAGCCTTATTAATTAAAGAATTTTGCCACCAAATGTCACAAATGAGAAATTATGTTTAAAAGAAACAATCAGAAATAATAAAACTTAGTTTAAGAGTTAAAGTCTTTCTCATACAAAAATTGTTTGCAGCATCTGTCCTGCAGGTACGTTATTCTACAGCTCTTCCATTATCGTCCCTAGGGATGAATTCTAACCTCATTATCAGAGTTATCATTAACGTTTCCCTTTGGCATGCCTTTTTTTTATTGTTATTGATATATTGTGTAACATTGGACGTGTGGCTAGTATTTTACATGTTACTGCATCGTAATCCAGTGCTCACCCACTCTTCTGCAGACAAAGAAACTTCATTGAGCAAACCAAATATTCTTTCAATATTTCATCTAGGATTCTTGTGAGCAGAATTGCTTCTTGTTTCTCTCACTGTCTGAGGATGTAAGTATGGTGTTGTTATCCACAGGTGTCAGAAATAAGCACTGTTATCTGTAAGAAGAATGATGTTTTTTTGAATGTGTGTTTTTGTAAAGTTCACCTTATAATTATACACATGTCTGATACGATCTAGACTTACAAAGAAACTACTCATCTCCAAGCTCTCCTCTTGCTAGACGGTTTTTACATAAATGAGCCATGTCTTTTTCCAGGAAAATACACAACTGTGTCAGTTATAAGGGATATTTCATTGCACACTACCCGTATAGGGAGAGTGCTGATTTTGATGGTTTCAGTAAATATTCGCACTCTCCGAGGAGTGCAAATAAAGGCATGAATGTCATCAATAAGTCCCAAAATATTTGGAAATGGTGCTATTGATGTAGCTTTATAGCCTGCAGCTCCTGAGGGTTATTTGGAAAATAAATAAGTAAATGTATCCTATCAATGACGGCATCTTCAAAATTCCGAAAAATTGTAGAGCGAGCAGTCTGAGATATTCGCTCAGCAACTGTTACTGTCCACTACTAACTCCCAGATGACAGAAGGTGTAGGCTACAAAAAGCCTGAATGTGTGCATGAACTGCCTTATTGCATTGGGCGTGCCTGCCTAAAACAGGATGTAACTCATTGGTAGACCTGGCACCATTGGCGTGGGTCTCCCTTCCTTTTTTTGCTGTTGCCTCATGTATTTTTGCTGGTGTTAGATGCTTTGGGCACTGTGCCACTGCTGTCCAGTGCCACAGTGCAAGGGCTCCCTATTGTAAATTGATGTACTAATCAGTGGATCCATGTTTGGCTATTTGGTTTACTTGTCAGACCCTAGCACAGTGCACTGAGTGTGCCCAGGGCGTGTAAATCCAAATGCTGCTGGTGGCCTTGCAGCACTGGTTGTGCCACCCACAGAGCAAGCCTTGTAAAATGTGTCTGAGGTCTGCCATTGCAGAGCCTGTGTGTAGTCTGGTACTGTCACACTGACTAGGCATGTGCACCTACTTGCCAGTCCCTAAACCTTCCCTTTTCTTCATATTAGTCACCTCTATGGTAGGTCCAAGGGCATGGTGCATTGTAAGTATAAGGTACGACATGCCCTGGTGAGTGTGGCATGTCCTAATAGTGAATTACAGCCATTATTGTTTTTCACTATTGCAAGGCTACCTGTTCTCCTTAGGCCAGAATGAGCTGTTAGAATTATTTCATTTTATAATCCTGACTGACCAAGAGAACATGTTAGAAATTCGAGTTTAGTATGCCTGAACTCAGAATGATAAAATGCATCTTTTAGTGAAGTTGGTTTTAACATTCTGTGTTTGAAAATGCCACTTTTAGGAAGTAGGTATTTTCTTGCCTAACCTTTCAAGCCTGCCTCTGCTAGGTTGTGTATTCCTTTTCTGAAGTTTTTGAGTGACAGGGCTGCGAGATTCCAAGAGACAGGATGAGTCAGCCCAGTGATGAATAGAGAGATCTGCATCTAGATGGGAAGGAGGAGTTGCACCTGAACCTTGAATAGGGCTGTGCCTGCCTTCCACAATGCTGGCTCCACCTCCTGGGGAGCGGCTGATGTCTTTGCCCTGCACACTGAAAGAAGAGAAGGAGTCCTGTCAACAAAGTGCTCCAGGACTGTACTTGCCTTCCACAATGCTGGCTCCACCTCCTGTGGGGCGTCTGATTCTTCTGCCCTGCACTGTGAAAGGAAAGGAGAAGTCTGATACACAGAGTGCTTCAGAACGGCTTGGACTGGGCAAAGGCCCCACACCACACAAGAAGGAGAAAGGAACTTTGTGTACTTTGCTTTCAACTTGTGAAGGATCTCCAAGGGCTTGGAAAAGAGCTTGCCTCCTGCTGAAGTCTCAGGGACAACAGACTTCAACCCCCAGCTCCCCGGAGTTCTTGTGGAAGTGCCTGCTGCTGTTTTGGGCCTTCTGAGGAACTGCGTGTCGCAAGGAGCTGGAAGCGCGACACAACGAGATTGAAGCGTGTCGCCGTCGCTACTGCGGTCGCACTTCTGAACAAGGGTGTCACCGCTGGAGTTGTAGCCTCGCATCGCTTCAAGAGAAGAGTCTCGCAATGAGGTCGGAGCGTGTCGCCGTCGCTGTGCCTGCCGTCGCACTTCTGAGCAAGGGTGTCGCCGCTGAAACTGTCGCACTGCACCGCATCGAAGACAAGCTCCTCGCATCCCCGAGAAGCGCGCCGCCGTCAGAGCTGCTGTCGTCGCATCGTGAATGTCAGCGCTGTCATTGCCGCATTGTGCGGAAGCTTCACGCATCGTGGGAGAGTAGAGCATCGCAGCCAAAGCTGTTGCCGTCACATCGCGGAACAACGGTGTCCCCGCTGCAGTCCACGCATCGAACCGAGAACTTCTCGCATCCCCAGACAAGCGTGCCGCATCTGGAAGATCTTCACGTTTTTATTTCTTTGCACCTGAACTTTGCCGCATTTCCCTCGCTGCGACATTGCTTGTCGCGGAAGCGCAATGCATCGTAAGGTACATTGAAGCAATGTGTTGCATCTTAAGAACTGAACTTAACTAAGCTAAAACTATCATCTTAAAGTAACAGTATTGTGTATTTTTGTCGTTTATGGTCTTGTGGTAAATCTATATAAAGTATACTTATTTTTTATATAAAACTTTGTGTGGTGTCCATCTGTACTGTTGTCACTGGGTTACTGTATGTGGTCACAAATGCTTTACATACTGCCTCTGAGATAAGCCTGTCTGCTCATGCCAAGCTACCAAGGAGGTGAGCAGAGGTTATTTTAGGAGTGTAATCCCCTTATCCTGACTAGAAGCAAGGTTCCCTATTTGTCACAAGTAACCTGCCTGTGCCAATTATAGACCCATAAACCTCCAGTTTGATCAAACATGCTATCCCTTTGATTTACATTCTTCTCCTCTGATCTCTCAGGATATGCATCCTCCTTAAGATCGCAAAGAGTGTTAAAAATGTGAAAGCTTGTGTTCCATTTCGGGTGACCTATTACACTTTGCGCTTGGCTACAACCGGATTCCATTTGATGGTAAATAGTTTGCAAGTGGATGGTACATAAGGATTGAAAATTGGTCATTAGAAATCACACATTTAGAAATGCAATTTTCATTTGCAAATTTAGAATTTGTTAAACATTTGGTATGTTGTGCAGTTTTTGTGAGCAAAGTTCACCCACACTTCATTTATCTTACAAGTCAGATTATGGGCCAGATGTACGACCATTGGCAATTGCAACTCGCAAATTGTGCCAAATTGCGAGTCGCAATTGCCAATGTATACCAGTGTCTGAGACACTGCTTGCGATTCTCAATGGGGTCGTAAATGCCATGCCTCATGCATATTAATGAGGCTGTCGCAATTTGCGACCCCATTGGGAATGGCTGGCCCTCCCAGAGATGGTGGCCTTCTGGAGTCAGCAGACCTCCATGACTGGGACTGCTTTTAATAAAGCTGTTTTTTTAATGTAGTCCGTTTCCCTTAAAGGAAAACGGGATGCATTTGAAATAAAAAATATTAAAAACATTTTAAGGGCAGGTAGTGGTCCCTGGGACCACTGCCTTGTCAGAAAAAAAGTTTTGCGCACCCATACACAAAGGGGAAGGGGTCCCCTGAAGACCCCTTCCCGTCTGGGAATGGTTTACCACCCTCTTGAAGAGGGTGGTAAACTGCACGTGTTTTGCGACTGCAATTGTGGTCGTAAAGCATTCTTACATAGGGTTCAGACTCACTATTAGGAAGGGACACCCTTGGAACGCCCCTGCCTAATAGCGAGTCGCTAACCCTATTTCGCGAGTTGCTATTTAACTAGCGTTTGCAAAATAGGGTTAGTACATGGGCCATAGGATTTTTGGATGGGCAAATGGGTCTAAAACCCATTTTTGCATTTAAAAACTGTTGTACATCTGGCCTTTAGAGTGCCAAAACATTTATGCAAATAGTTTTCAACCATGGGCAGATTTACTAACATTTTGTCCCATGGTTGCATCACTTTTTTGGTACAGCCACAACGCAAAAGGCTAGTCGAGATTTACAAAGCCACGCCAGGGCTGATTTGAATAGTCTTGCGTGGCTTTGTAAAAAAAGAATGCAATGCAGCGACTTGCACTGCATTGCATTACGCTGCATCGGGTAGGCGTTACATTGGTGTAGCATGAGCATTCCCATGCATACACCCATGTATTTGTCAAACATAGATTTACTAAAGGTAGTAAACCTGTGCTTGCACCAAAATGGTGTGACTACCAGAAAGATGTGTAACGAGGAGAAAGATCCTCATTTCCCCCTGTCACGTTGGTCGAGAAGGGACGAGGCTGGATGGGGTATAGAGAAAACTGGTTTTATTTCCTTGACAACAAAATGTGGGCTTGTAATTTTTCCCGGGAATGTGCTCTGGTGTTCTCTCTCTCTCGGCCGTCTCTTCCTCTGGGTAGTGGTTCCAACGGGCGGGTCCTCGGTAAAAGAAAAAATAGAAACGGTTACCCCTCCATCCAGATCTCCCTACGAGCAATGCTATCCTCTTGCTAGACTCAGAAAGTGGCCCCACTCCCTGAGGACATTACCCCCTAATCACGGGTTTAAAGAAAAAAGGATTTGTAGGGAAAAGCGGACCAACACTCTTTCACTATCTTCTATGGACCTTTCCTGCATGGATATGCCCGGCGGATAGTTTGGCTGGTTTCCCCGCTTTCTTAACTCCCGGTGGAATACAACCCGACGATGTTGCTCCTCTCCCCTATATTCCTGCGAAACTGGCCTGAACTCCCCACCAGCCCACCACCGTTTCCCGGCCCGTCTAAGCACTTGCCTGAGGCCGGGACCCGCCCCTGGGGTCCCGGTGTTACCATCCGTATCGCCTTCCTCGGACCTCGACCTGTCTCCTCCTCGAGCTCCTGCGGCTTCCGACAGCTGTGGTCCCGTCTCTCCGTTCTTCTCCGTCCGTGACTCGTTAGGGTCCCGACTGTCTCCGGTCTCCTGCTCCGCCGTCCTTCTTCTCTCTCCTGTGCCGGTTCCAGCCTGTCTCTTTCTCCACTCTTCGCCTCGACACACTCCTCAGCTGTTTCTGGTTCCTTGTTATGGGTGGAGCTCCGCCCCGGACTAGAGAGTAGTGTTCCCACAAGGAGGGTTTGTTGAGTGCCCCAGAGCACTCAGGGGTGTTCCTATCGCCGTCTCGGTCAGTTGGTCCGTCACACTCCCCAACACTCCATTTTTCCATATGTGCTGCATTCTGACGGACATATAGAAGGGAGACCATGCTTCTAAGGATTGTTTTTTTGTGCAGGAAGCCATCCCTTCCTGCACAAAAAGAATCCTTCCTGTAAATCAGGCACCCTTGCACCATGGGTCAAGGTTGCCTATGTTGATGCAAGACTGCCAGAAGTGCACCAGCACGGTGAGAGAGCAGAAGTGTATCTTAGTAGATATGCGGGCATCAAAAACAAAGTGATGAATGGAATGCTTGAATTAGTCTCAGCCACTGGCAGTCGCTAAGGCCATATCCCAATCCATAATTTTTCACCCACAATGCCACCTCAATTTTGACCCTGCCATATGCAAAACAACCTTAACCCTGTTCCTCATTGGAACAGTCTAGCCTGAACTGCTAGGCCATGCTCTTCCTGAACCAGATTATAAGCTGCCCAGGACTTGTTGAGTGCGCACATCCTTGGTCACTTAGGGAAAATATGGCCACAATACAGTTCCGGAAGATTTGTAGAATCTGCTCAAGCCTCATAGACAATAAGACAGAGGCAAGCATTCTGACTGAAAAACATATGGCTTGTTATCACCCT
This sequence comes from Lissotriton helveticus, assembly GCF_964261635.1. NCBI lineage: Eukaryota > Metazoa > Chordata > Amphibia > Caudata > Salamandridae > Lissotriton > Lissotriton helveticus. The sequence goes on from NC_136065.1 coordinate 956,927,441, forward strand.
AAATAAATCATCGCTAGGGCCAACATACGAGCATGTAACAATCATAGAGAAGCAGTTTGAAGACAAACAAAAAATGGTCAAGTCACAATTTTCCTGAACAGTGGAAGACTACACTATGAAGAGCCATTATCCTCCTTTAAGAGAAATAAGAGTCTCAGAGACATGGTGGTCCACACAAGACCTAAACAGGCGAGTAAGGTACAACAAACCTTATGGGACCTGCTAAAATTTGTGGGGCATTTTCCCTGTGGAACTTGCTCTGCGTGTTGTTTTTCAACACCCGCATAAACTATTGTCCTTGATCTTGACACTCCATGAGAACAACGAAACCCATTGTGGTCCAGCATGACTGGGGGCCAGCAGTCGCCTCCATAAGGAGCGCTGCTGTAGTGCGTCTTTTTATTGAGATGGAGCCTGACTAAGTTGGGTGAAGCTGCAGCTGCCTGGGCCGCTGGGGACCACATGTTCCAGATGTAGTGTTGTCCCTCATGGTTCCTGAGCACGGCGTTAGGACCATGCAGGGCGAGGTGTGGGCGGGAGGAAAGGGGAGCACAAGGGAAGAGGAGAGGCAGAAACAAAGAGGAGAGGAATGGAGGAAGAATGTGGAGCTGGGGAGAGAAGAGAAATAAAGAGTTAATTAAGCCATACTGCGTCCGTCCCATTAATCTGCATGACACCCTCAACCCTTGCTGCCTCATACCCACCGAACAGTGCTATGAAAGCACACACTCGACTCGCAAGGTCCTTGGCCCCGTTATTTCCAGGGAGAGCAAGGGCAGGGTCACCCCCCTCAGATTTGCAGTGGACACTGCTTCTTGTGTTGGTAAGCCCTAATTGTTGTTTGCTAAGCCTCTTCGTGGCTGCGAGTTCCTCTGGCTAAAGCAGTGACTACACCTTTACACAGTGAACAAATTGTCAGGGGCTCCTGCCTGTCCCTGCTAATCAGCAGCGGCCAGTGCAGGTAAGAGCAGTGGGGCCGCGGTGGGTGGGGAGTACAAAGATGATGATATGGGTGAATTAATTATTTATTTCATTTTTGCTTGTTACCCGTCTGTCGAAATACCCCCCCACCCGGCCCCACCGCTTTTAACTGTACGGTCTGCGGCTGCTGTTAATCCAACCTTGCCCCTGTCATTTCCTTCTCTCTGGCACTGGTGCTGGTGAGGCAACCCTTGTGATTTTGGGACTCTTGAAAGTGCTGGAGTGAGATTGGTTGACTAATGGATTTGCCCCGCTGAATCATGGGACAACAGAACGTACTTTGTTCTTGAACACGGTGACTGTTTGCTACACTTTGGCTTAGCACAAGATATCACAAAGTGACACGAGTCTCCTGTATTGACCATTGCCTACTGCCCTGAGAATTGACCCAGCACATATAAAGTCCCCTTCCCCTGCAACCTGTTAATTGAATTGACTTCTGTTACTGGAATCTAACATTTTTTTAGGCCAAATGCCTCAACCTTACCTGAAGGACATTGTCGAAATGAAAACTATTGCCCCAGAGGGGCCCAAACAACAGGGCGCTGATATTGTTTGCTACTCATTACACTTTTGGGACTGACATAAAAGATTGCTGCTTACAAACCCACCACTTGTGTTGCATGTCATGTGGTTGCTGTTGTTGCCTACCAGCTTTAATTAGCGTAACCCATCTCTATCTCAAAACCTTCTCCATGGAGGACATCCAAAGACTAAATGACACTCTATGAGAAGTCCAGCACTGGGTATCACTCAATCACTTGAAACTCAGTGAAATCACTGAGTTTCACACTGGACCCAAAATTAGACATGACCAAACACATCAAAAACTCCGCCAAGAGCTCCTTCCTCAACCTTAAACTGCTCAACAAAATAAAACCCTTCATCCCTCCGAATGACCTTAAACAAGCTACTCAAGCCTTAGTGCTGTCCAGACTGGACAATGGGAATGCAACCCTCACAGGAACAGCAAAATCCCACCTGGCTCCCCTCAAAGCAACTCTGAATGCAGCACCAGAATGGTCACCTGAGTAAAGAAATTCGAACACATCTCACCTGTACTCAGAGAACTACAATGGCTCGCAATAGAAATGAGTGCTAACTTCAGAACTGCTTGTCTCACGCACAAAGCTCTGCACACCGGGAAACCCGCCTACCTGGCCGTGAAACTCAAAAAAGCAGGACAGGCAAGGAGCCTCAGGAGTAGCAACACTCTCCTCCTCATCCCTCCGAGAACTTGTTAACAACAAAATGCATCTCGATCCTTCTCTGGAAATGCGCCCAAAATCTGGAACTCCATCCCAGTCCATATCAGGACCACCCCCTCCTTTGTAAATTTCAAAAGGCAACTCAAAGACCTCTTCCTCAACCGATCCCTTCCAAATGGATAGGTGCTGTACAACGCAAACCCCTGCACACAGCCACCTGAACAGTAAGCCTTCTACCTCACCCACCTCCCGAATAGTCTCTGGGCCCCCCACTCCCAGAAAGGGTCCCCACACAAGTCAATTTGTATACTACTTCTATACACTGTGATTTCCTGCTAGCAATGTGATATATTCTCAGACTTTTGATGCGCCATGACTCAATATGTATAATACTGTTTTTCTGTGATTGATTTCACCACTACTTATGTTGTAAAGCACTCCGATACCTTCGGGGCTGGCTAGCGCTATATAAAACACCTAAATGAATAAATAAATAAATAATAAGTAAGCATTTGGAGGGCGGGCCTGTCTGTGCCCATCAGCACGTGGCAGAGGCAGGGCTGGGTTCCATCTCTTGGCTTGCCAGGAAAAAGTACTATGTTTTTGAGGGGCATCATGATAAATATAGGGCTTTTGCTAATTTGACAATCTGATTTATTTATTTATTCGTAAGTGCAACATTCATCCGAGAGGATATCAGGGCGCTAGGAAAGCAAACACCTAAAATGAGAGTAAGGTGATTTAAAGTGTAAACCAGTGTTGGCATTGGGCTTTGCTTTGTGAAATGTTTGCCATTCAATAATTATCTGATGTGGGCCCAAGGCTAGTAACTAGGCCACTGGAGAATTGTGATTAATTGGTGCAGTTAGATAACATGGGGAAACGTAAAGCATCCCAACCTACACAAGGTGTTGCCAAATACAGCAATGCCACCGGACTTCTTGGAAACCAGACTCTGCCTTGAAATAGAACAGTTAATGGAGGAGGTGGAGTCCACTATAAGAGCAGTCACTGTTTCTATAAATGATGTAAAGGTCAAAACCCGAAAACGATAGCAACATTTTCCTAGTTATTTTAAAAAACCAGTAACAGCACATGATACCCAAAAACAATGTTTAGGGAATGAACAGCTAGAATCAAATTTGCCTGTAGCTTCCCTTCTAGGTTCCCTTGTACCATGCCAAAATAGATTTCTTCCATTGTTGGAAGAAAATGAGGAAATTGAAACCAATCATAATAAGATCACACAGGCACATACAATGACATCTCCAGTCCTATCAGCAACCAATATGGCTACTTATGTCTTACTAATTATTGACTTAAAGGCACAGGTGGGGGAGTTAAAATCTATGTTAGGTCTACTCACGGATATAGTAGATCCAGTATTGTCTCTTAGGCAAACAACTAAACATCATGGGGAATCACATACCCCTAAGAGGGGGCCTATGAGTTCAGTCGATCCAGAAGTTCCAGTGCCTTACCCTCCAAATGATCCTAGTGTGAGCATTTTAAGACTAGCCTATATAACTCAAGTGGTATCTAGTAGCTCCCAGGGTGATAGGCCTATGATTAAACCAAATGCTCACCTGGCAAGCATTAGTCATAGCAAAAGCAACTCGTTGGCTACTGCTTGTAAAGATATGACAAAATCGAAGAAGGAATAATCATTCAAATAGCCACCCTCTGACTGCATTCAGACTAGCCATGATTAATGTTCTGAAACAGTCAGATCCAGAGAGATTTGAAGACGAGGAGTCTATTGAAAAAAAGCAATCCACTGAATGAGGCATATCACGGGTTGCCACTCGGTTATCATGGATGATATCATTGGGGCCAGAAGAAGTTCTGAAACAGGTTTGCCCTTTGACTCAATTGAATCATGCTTTAAGGATAGGCACATTTTGGATGACCATGTCGCTTTGGATATCCGGTCTTGTCCTCCTAATAATTCAAGAATCAAGTTCATAGACATGGGTATTAGTAGGCCTTCTAACCTGCGGAATTTAGCTGATTTGTTAGTCACCACATAAGGGCTGGATTGTAATGATTGACTAACGAAGGCCTTGGTGCCCCTTTCAGGCATCCACCTCAAACAAAGGAGGTAATTGAGTGCTTCCTTCCGTGTAAAGACCTGCATATATTAGCCTCTGTACCCTATTCTAGTGGTTGTTTCATAGTTGGTGCGCATCTGACTGGTGTTACCTCTCCACTTAGCGTTCAAGCTCCTAATACTTTAACATCTTTATCTGATAATGCCACATTGAGGATTCTATACGCAAATACTAGGAGTCCTAGATGACCCTCTTTTTAAAGATTGTGTGGCATCTTTGCCTGGTGATATTGATAATCCAAGCTTTGCAGTCACCCAACCATCTCTTGATAATTCTAGTTCTTCTCAGGTATGATGTAAGCTGAGTTCAGTTGAATTGATATGCCTTGGCAAAGAAACAGTGGGCTCCACTACTACAAGTGATATAGCTAAGGCCACCGATGGCATTAATCAACCTACTAGTAGCCTCTGTGCGAACTTGCTACCATCTATTATTTCAGTTGTTTCTTGGAATGTAGCAGAGCTCATAAGCAAAGTTGTTGTTACCTCTCTGAAGAGAATTTTTTTAGAATTACAATATATGCCTTTTTCAAGAAACGTGGTGTATTGAACCCATATACAAACTAGATCATTTATCATACCATGTCCCAGCATGGCCAAATAAGGTAGGGAGGCCAGCGGGTGGGTTGACAATATAGGTAAAGGCTTTCCTAAATTGTGATATACGGCAACTGGGAGTCGACAGTCTGGATAAATTAGGCATTGCATTGAGTTGGGGCAGGAACCCTGGTATGACACTCTTTAATATCTATGCAATAGGGGAAAAGGGTGGTTTCATCTTGAAAATAATCCAAACCCTTGAGGTCCTTTTGATTAAACACCAGTCAGTAACAAATTTGATTCCCACTGGGGATTTCAATACTACCTTTGAGCCCCTTGATAAAGATGATAGTGAACTCACAGCAGAGGAGGATGAACTATGGGCTATTCCCCAGATGGAGGTCGCGCCAGTGAAAAGATGGATGCAGGCTGCTCTCCAATTGAAAGCACTCATCATTGAACTGGGAGCCAGGGCCATCAATGGACGGAGTAAATCAGATTGTAAGGGGCATAAACCTTTATAATCATGTATTCAAAAACCGTATTGATTTCATATTGGTAGACTTAAAATTGTGGCATCTACCTGAAGATATGATTATACAAGAAAAATTGGAGGGCAGCCACAATCCTCTATGCCTTACAATGCCTGATATTTTTAGTTTTTGGTTGATCCTTTTACCCTTACTTGTACTGGTGATATTGAGCACACATCTGATAAACGCCACCTTAAATGGTGGTATGTAGCAGGGAAACCTGATCTTTAATTAAATATTAGGAATGACATTCAAGCAATTCTTCCTAAGTTGATGCATTGCATGGAAATGGATGCAGATACATTGGAGATTGGAGATTATTGAGCTGTAGAAACGTTTTTTGAGAGTATAGCAGCATATTTTTAAACATTCCCTGAAAATGGCAAGAAGTCTTTATCCTGAAGCAATAATTGGTTCAATAAAGAGTGTAGGAGCTAAGGCGTTCGTTAGCCAAAGCTAATAAGATTAAATATATTCCCCTGATTTTGGCTACTAGAAAGCCCAGTAAAAATAAAGCGTAGAAAGAGAGGGACGTCAACAGATGATGTGATTTAGTGGACGCGTTTTCATCCAACGATCATTCACGCTTCTGGAAGTTGGTGGCTAGAGGTGAGAATATAACAGGCTTTAAACCCCATAACCATGTTCCACCCTGTGACTGGTATACCCACTTGTCAGCCCTATATTATGATAAGGCTGCTATCCCTGCATAGGAAACTGTGAATGGGACTTTCTTGAATTTACCTCACTGCCTTTTTATCTAGCAGATGTTATTAATTCTTTGACTGCCTTCCCAAGAGGTAAGGCTGCTTGCCCAGATAGTCTCCCATTAGATGTTTTCGTTCATGGCTTAGCTGTCTGGGATGAATGCATACTAATCATTGCAAATGCCATAGCTATGAGTGTTCCTATTCCTGAATCGTATTAGGGAGCTGAGGTAATACTGGTTTGTAAAAAATGGTGACAAGAGGCTCCTGGTCAATTACAGGCCTATCAGCCTAACTGACAGTATACAAAAAGTCTTCTGCTGCATGGTGCTAGTAAAAATCCAACAATGGATTGAGAGGAATGAGATTATAGGCCCGTTACAGGCTGACTTTCAAGCTAAAACATCAAACATGGTGCAGGTTTTCAGATTTGCTATAATTTATTGGAAGATGGTATTGATCGGCCTTTGTTGATCTTAAATCCACCTTTGATCTGGTTCCATGCTCAAGGCTAAGGCTGGTCCTTAGAGAGATGGGAATGCCTCTTGACATCTTGTCCTTGTTCATTAGGCTACACAATAAGAACTTTGCTGGAGTGCAAGGAGGTTCACAAGGCCAATTGACTGACAGTTTTGAAGGGTGTCCATCTAGCATGTGCATTGGGCCCCTATCATTTTTACTTTAAATCTAATGGCTTGGTACACCAACTTTCAGAGTGTGCAGCTGATGCTCATTCTGTAGCTAACATTAAGACACTCGTACTTTTGTTTGCAGACAACACCTTATTGATTTCGAAAACACTGAGTTGCCTGCAAAAACTACTAAACTGTTGTAGTGGCTTCTCTTCAGAAAGAGGCTTAGCGATTAATGTAGTCAAAACCAAACTTATGGCATTTACTCATCATAAAGAATATAAGGGAAGCCTAGTACTGGTGGGTGAGGTATTGGAGAGAGTAGATTCCTTTGCGTATGAGGGAATTAAACTTTCGTCCATGGCAACCGCATATTAATAAGGCAAAGATAAAACATGGACAGATAGTTAGTGGAATTTTAAAAGAACATCGTGCTTCTCACGTGAAGTCCGTTGCACCAGCTCTGAAAGTCTATGAAGACAAAACCCAGGAGTACCTTTATATGGTGCTGAGTTATGGGGTTTTAGTGATGTATCAGACATTGTGAGATCAGAGAACAAACTTTTATAAGATCATAGGCTTCACTTCCCCCAGCACCCCATTGTACCCCTTATCCCTGGATGTGGGCTTAAAAAAGCTAGCCCATAAAGCTCCGTTGCAACGTCTGCTTCTCTGGTTGAGAATTTGGCCGCTAGGATATACTTTCTTTTCCCATCCCCATTCTCGTCATACTCGTTTAGACTATATTCTTCTATCGAATTCAATCAGGGGTAGCTGCACTATAAGGAAGCTTCCCAGGGTATTATCCGACCACAACCCTTTAGAACTGAATATTGCATGAAGTAGTACTATCGGTACTAGAAACCTTTGGACTTTTGAAAGAGCCTTCTTAAGAAATGAGGAGTACCGTATTCTTATGAGAGAGTGGCTACCATCTTTCCTAGAAATAAATATGGGTAGTGCTCCTGTTGAGGTAGTATGGGATGCAATGAAGGGTGGCATCAGAGGGGAGACACTGCAATTCTCAGTACGCACCAATAGAAAAGGTAAACAACAACTAGCCTCTTTACATCAGAATCTGAATAAAGCTGAAGCAGATCTGATTGTAGCTGTACAAACAGGTCAAGGTACCGAGGGATTAGCGCAAGTTGCAATCACGAGAAATAAGATATTTGAGATCTTTACGGAAAAAGCAATCACTAAAGCTATGACCTACAAAGAAAAAACTTATGAACTCAGCGAGCAAGTCGGGCACCAGCTGGCTGTTCGCACATGGGAGGAGATGACAGGAAATATGATAAAAGCTATGAAAGATAGTAATGGCGAATTGAGACTAGAAGAACTCGATATTAGAACTGCTTTTCAAATGTTTTATCTAGAACTGTACAAGGAACCGTTAGGAGGGCAAGAGGATGCTAGAGATTATCTGGATGAAGAGCTAGGGGAGCCCCTGGGACAAGAAGATAAGGATTCATTGGATTCTCCCATTAGATGGGAGGAAATACTATTATCCATGAAATCCCTGACCGCTGGTAAAGCAGCAGGTGTAGATGGGATCCCTACTGAGTTTTTTCTTGAGTTTGCTGAACAAATGAAAACTATTATGTTACAACTTTTTAAGTCCATCCTTCAGGGAGGAAACCCACCACCGTCTTGGTCACTAGCAAGGATTATGATCTTCCTGAAGAAAAAGAAAAATCCCTTGGAAATGGGCTTGTATCGCCCGATAACTTTGATTAATGGAGACTCAAAGATTTACTCCAAACTCCTTGCAGGGCGATTGGCACCTATAATCCATAAAATGGTATCAGTCCGACAACACGGATTTATCCCAGCAGATCAACAAGTGACCATATACAGAGATTTATCTCTTTATTTGACTTTGCAGAAACTACAGGAGACCCTATGGCCCTTATTCTTTTGGATGCAGAAAAGGCATTCGATAGGGTCTCCTGGAAGTTTTTGTGGGCAGCAATGTCAGATCGGGGAATAACAAAGGGATTTATTAAAGCTATCCAAGGACTCTATGTCAATCCAAGTGCCAGCATGGTGATAAACGGGAGTATGTCCGAGAGTTTCATGATCACGAGGGGAACTAGGCAGGGGTGTCCCTGCTCGCCTCTCTTATTCGCGATATACATCGATCAATTTATACGCAAACTTGATAGCCATCCTTGCGTGCCATCTATTTTGATCAATAATTATGAAACCAAAGTCCTAGCTTACGCGGACGATATAGCTTTAGTTACCACCAACCCCAAGGAGGCTATCAAGATTGTTGAGGAGGAAGCAACAAAATTCGGCAAAATTTCCGGTTATAAACTGAATACGGGGAAAACTCAAATAGTTATAAATGACAAAGTGGAGATGGAGGACGTTAGAGTTGTGGAACACGCTACTTATCTAGGTGTCAATATAAGTGCCAAGGTAGACAAAATTGTACAGATAAACCTCGATCCATTAATAGGGCGCACCAGAAAAGATCTAATTAGATTGTATAATCTACACTTGACTATTGGTGGCAGGTGCAATTTGATTAAAATGTTGATCCTACCTAAATTACTTTACTTCTTTAGAACAATTTGTCTTGAGTTTTCACTGTATTATTTTAAAAACATCGAATCTCTGTTTTCTAGATTTATTTGGGGATTTAAGAAACCACGAAGGGCATTAAAATGGATTATGCTACCAAAAGAAAGAGGGGGGCTAGCGATGCCTAACTTTAGGATCTATTATTGGGCAACAGTGGCCAAATATTGTACAAATCTGATAGCTATCGATTCAAGTAATCGTACGATCCCGACCCCTCAGGAAATGGTTCTAGGAGATAGAAGCAAAGGGTATTTATGGCGACATATTAATGACAATTTTTTTAAGAAAACTAAACTCAAGACCATTTTGGGAATTTGGAAAGTTTGGAGCAATATCCGTAAACTCCTAGGGCTGGGACGCTCCTCATACTATACTCCAATTAGTGGCAACTCTGATCTCCCAGAGATTTTTCATGATGGCTGTATGTCTAGATGGGCTAGGGCAGGGATTACCCAACTACGCTGCTTCTATATCAAAAATCGTCTGAAAAGCTTCTCAGAGCTATGTAATGACTATAATGTTAGCAATAGGGATTTTTTAAGTACCTACAGGTTAGGGATTTCTTGTCAAAGAAAATGGGGGGGGCGCTGTAATTTTCAAAATGTCATAGCAATAGATAAGTTATGTTCGGAAACTACCCCTAGAATCGGGGAAATTTATAAGGAGCTTATTAATACTCTCCCGGATGATCTAGATAAACATCTTGCTAGGTGGCAGGCTAACCTATCCGTACAGCAAGCAACACCGGATCGTGCGCTAGAGCTTGCACAAACATCGCTAATGTCAATAAAATTGCAAGCACAATTCTACAAAACATTTTTTGCCCTTTACTACACACCGTATAAAATGGGCAAATGGGCAAGCGGCTCGGGAACTGCTTGTCCACGCTGTTCATTGGCGGCAGCTAATGATATTCACATGTTGGCCACGTGCTCAGCACTTACCAACCTTAGGATAGAAGTATCCAATTTCATTTCGGATATATTTCAGGTAGAAATCACTATCTCCACTGTAGAATTGATTTTAGGAGTGGCTGCAACTGAGCGCCCAACATAACAACAGGGGCTGATTTTTGTAGCCATGGTGGCTCTTAGATTGTGTATAGCCACCGCATGGCTCGATCCTCAACCGCCATCTTTCACACAATGGAGAGCTAGATTACTTGCCATATGTAGCGTGGAGGTGGCCATATATAAAAATAAAGGATAAAAAAAAAAACAAAGAGGGATGCTGATTTGGGAACCACTGATACTCTGGATAGAAGTCCACAGTTAGGGGAAATATATTCAAGGGAATATCCCTAAGGAGAAAGCGGATGTGTGAATCTCTCTCTTCATTCTTTTCTTTCCCTTTTGTTTTTCTTGGTTATCAAATCTTGCGAGCTGCAAGAGTTTACTTCTTCAACTTATATACTTAATGTGGTTCAACCGAATTTGTTTCTTGACCTTGGTCTGCTGGGGGGGGGCATGGGGGGTATGTATTGTATTAAAATGTCAAAATCTGAATAAAAAACTTTTTTTTAAAAATGAGAATTTGGCCGCTCCATAATTGGTGCATTATACAGCTTCCTTAGAAGAGATTATCAAGGCTGACAGGTCCAATAAAATCTCATGGCCATCCAGAATCAAAGAGCTGCTGAACTCTCTAGGTTTGGGTGGTCTTTAGCCGCATCCTATTACAGACAAATTTCCTTCCAAGGGGCACTGAAAAAACATTATTGGGTTTTCACTCTACAGAGGGAGGAACACAACGTTAGGGGTACCACCTTGACTGGGGAGTTCCTGAACTTTAAGCCACAATAATAATAAATAAATATCCTTATTTGTAAAGAGCATACATATCACCCCTTAAGGTTTCAGGGCGCTAGGGACCATTGGGGGGATTAAGTGAGCTATTGCCCGGATTCACAAGGTTCTGAGCTGAGCTGCCGGTGGTGCCGGGGATCAAACCATGAGCCCCGTACTCCGGAATCAGCTGTGCCACACCTCTCACAGCATATGGTGTAGAGCACTACTGGGACTTGGTCACAGTTCCGCTAGATTGAAACCTATATCATCAGTTTAGAGTGGGGTTACTCCCCTTGATGTCATACACAGCAAGGTGGGCTTCAGTTCAGTTTCTGTGGACTGGCCTTTTTATGACGACCAAACTGAATCCGCACCGTATGTGCTTTATGTGTGTCCTGCATATACCAAGCTCCACTCCACTTGGATTACACTAGTTTCTAGGCAGCTGGACACATCAAGCCATCATGCAGCATTAATGATTCTAAGAACTGATCCTTGTTCTTTACATGCTTGTGCAGTTGCAACATTTTTGGGACTGGTGTGGGGAAAAGGAATGGCTGCTACTGTTGTTCTGTGATATTACATCTTAGCATATTGGAATGTGATCCTTTTTGTATCAGCTGGTAATTGTGCTTTTGATCTTTACATGAAAACATTTTTAAAATCTTTTGGAAAAATTTTACCATATATTTGCTGTTAACTGTGATTTCTGCCAACTTGTAAGGACATTTTTTTTATATTTTGTATGTTTTGTACGTTTACTGAATACTCTTATGGCTGATGCCAAAATAAAGTTATATTTTACTTGACATTTTACCCTTGATGAACTAACTGATCATGACAATCTGAGGAAACAAAATAACCAGAGGATACCACATTGGTTCGGTCTTACTAGGATTTGTGTTTTTCTCTCCCTCTCCATTTTGTCTCATTACCTTAAACTATTTTGTGACTAAAGGGGCATGTTCTGCAGTCCTCCCATGTAGCCTAGTGGCTATATATAAAAGGGTAGGTAATTGCCAGTCCTTCGGAATGTAAGCCAAGCCAGTCCTTTTGTCCGTGCTAGAAGAATATATCATTATCACTGCAACCCGAGTGTGATTTCGGATTGCTATGCACCTGTACCAAATATATATATTTATATAGCCGCAATAGAAAAGGGATGTTTCCGACTGCCTACACAGCAGTCACATCATTATCGGCAGATGGGATCTCTGATTACTTGTCGGACAGTCCCAATCCTGAGGCGTCCGCCATCGTAATGAGGCCCATAGTATCCTCCTCACAGATTTGGTGATAAGAAACGTAAGAGAACACACACATATATTATCACCAATCTGAGAGGAAGATACTATGGGCCTCATTACGATGACAAGTAGTGGGAGGTCCCACCCACTAGATAAAGATGCGACCACCGTGTAGGCAGTCAGAAACATCCCTTTTCTATTGTAGCTTGTGCTGCAGCACGTAAAAGGGCAGCAGTACAAGCTACAATAGAAAAAGAGATATTTTTCAACATCCATGCACTGTGTGGTGCCTGAGAGTGCACCAGAATAGTGCAAATTATGCAAGTCACCACAAAACCCTAAACAAATGATGTGTTGTTTCATTGTCTTTTCTCCTGCAGGAATCAAAGAGAGGAACATGATCAGAATTAAGGGCACCATTGTCCTCTGTGCAAGTCAGATTAAGTTGCATGCTGTGTGTTGTCCTGACCTAATGAGTTAGGTTTAACTGAAAGACAAACACTTCTTTCCAGGGTATAGCTTCTAAGTCTTGATTAAAGCCCTGGACCGTTGGCCACCTTGACGTAGGGCTGAAACATGTTGATGCTAACAGATATGGTGTAAGACCATTAACTTCGTAGACATGCCCCAGGTATAGTTTCACTCTCTATACATTAGTATTCCTCCATGATCCACAGGAGGATCAGTTAAACATGTAGGATCCTTTTTGTGGATACAATTATGGCATCTCCGGCACCCACCTCAGAACACTGTTGGACTTGTGGAAAATCGAAGAGGGCTGAGCCTCCTGTCTGAGACCAGAGAAGAGCCCAAAAGGACTGGACCTGCTTTTCTCTTGCACCCGGGGCAAAGTGGAGTCCAAGAGGCATACGATTGAACTCCTGTTCAAGCTTCAAGGATACAACAACCTTCAAGAGGCCTTTCTTACAATGGCCCAGCTGATCAGTGGCACGTGGACCTTGACTGAGCTCTGCCTGCCACCTTGTGAGTCTCTAGTTTCTTCCCCTGAGGTCCTCGGTGGCTTTAGAAATGTGCAACAGTGGTAGATTGGGACTTGAAGGATTAATATCCGAAGGTGAAATCTATGACAGGGACATACCTGGTTGGGGTATCCGTTCAGGTCAGCGTAAAAGTTTGCCTATTTCTGGGCTACTTTGACCATTGATTATCATAGGAACTTTGTACTTCTTGGTGCTATTTTTACTTAAAACTTTAAAAATGTATATCTCTGGTTCCCCTTATTGAATATTTGTCATTTGCGTTATTACTTTTAAACTTCTCTTCATATTTATTTTAAGATATGTTTTGTTTTGCATTTCTATTTTATTACTGTTTTAGTACTGGGTTAATACTTTACATGCTGCCACTGAGTTAAGAATGTCTGCTCTTTACCATAGGTACCGGAATCTTGAGCTCATGTTTATTTAGTGATTAAGTGGTTCACGCTAACAAATAATGTGGATATTGCTCGAGGTGTCTACATACCACCTCAACTGATAACTCAAATTCTTATAGTTATCCTTCATGTTTTAATTTATTTTTAGTTATTTTACCTTTAGTTTATATTCTAGAACTAGTTCTTTAAATAAATAAGTTGTAATAGTGTTTTGTACATTTAAAACAATTGTAATTATGTAATTTAAAAATAAAATTAGTCATTTTAAATAATACTTAGAATTAAAAACAGTGTTAGCAATTTTAAGCAGTGAAAGTAGATAAATATGTTTTGTTTGGGTATAGATATGCTTATTCGTGACCAAGAGGCATCAATTGACAAAAGCATTTGTACTCCTATAGTTCTGTTTTGGGGCCAAGTGGGTTATTTTTGGGAATAGAGTAGGTAGTTTTTTATTATTTTGATTTTTAATTAGGGGGTTCAAATATAATATTGCTGTGTTTTAAAATGATATATTGGTGTACTTGTATGAAATGTAGGGCCCTATTTAGAGTTAGGCAGACATGGTACCCTCTTTGGCAGACATGGTACCCTCTCTGTCAAACCGATAGACAGTCCACCAGGCCCAGACTGGGAGCAGCAACTAGCCCTGGCAGATTGCTGCTCGAGGGGGCCCTGAAAGGGGGGAGTCAGTGTGGTAGCAAAAAGTCCTGCTCCCGCTTTTGTTACAGGGGGCCGATATTGCAGCACTGCTGCAAAACTGGCCCCCAGTGACAAAACCGGTTGCCACTGAAACAAAACCAGCCCCCACACCTCTGGCCCTCCAGGGAAATTGCCCAGTGCCCACTACGGCCAGTCCAGCCCTGCAGTCCACCCTATTTAGAGTTGAGCAGACCTTCACCTTTCTAACAGTGGTACGTACACCTATGGCTCCACCGTCAGAAGGCTTTCACCGACAGGGTAAGAACGTCGGATCGCCTGCACTTTTTAGAAGTCTCGAAAAACTGGTGGTAATGGACTGAAAAAAATGTCTCCCAACTTTTGGGGTGAGATGTTAGTTTTTTGGTTTTTCAATAACAAACATTGGCTTTAGGCGTTTGTTTTTCAATAACGAAAATGTTAGGTCCGTGGTTCACTGAAAGCTGGGGGCCACTTGCCTTCCCGTCAGAAGAACGGCAGTTTGCCTGGAGGCACAGGGATCGCCTCTGGGTGGGCCGTGAGCCATAAATATGACAGACGAGTCTCGTCAGGGACGTAATGTCCTCTGCCACCCTTGCGGACCTCGCGTTGCCATCCGAAGTCCAAATCAGACTCTTAGTTATTTTGTTTCAAAATTGCGTTCACTATTTACATGTATTGTATAGTTATAAATTAATTTTTAAAAGTAAAAAATGAGGTGTGTACTTTTCTTTCATTGCGTATGAAATGTGTATATTTTTCTTCCAAATAATAGCAGTACGGCATGAGTAGTACTTTACATACTCCAAAATGCTTTTGCGAATAGAAGTCACGCTATTATGTGGACATAATTCTATTATTAATCCATAACCACTTTCCACCACTAGAGCTCAATAATATCACACTCAGCAAAACTTCTAGGACAAAAAAAATATGTTAAGCACAATTTTAAAGATGGTCAATATTCCTTAATGGATGTTTATTACGGTATATCAGATATAAGAGAATTTAATAATTACTGGCTACATTTGGTGCGTGCTTTGCGTGTAATAGTTTACGTAGCATTAAAGGTAGAGAAGTGTAAACAGCTGCGGTGGCAAGTTTTCATGCCACTTTGAAGAACTCCAGCACTCCAGGATGTTATCGTAAAATATTTACAAAACAAATCATACATTAATTAACACAATTCAAAGCTTAGAAGTATATATTTTTGATGTTATGTTATGTTATGTTATGTTATAAAATATTTCTAGAGCGCACTATCACCGATTGGTTGCTTGGCGCTGTGAGCAGCAGTAACATGGACATAGAGGGAGAGAATTATGAGAATGCTTGTCTGAATAACCAGGTCTTCAAGGCTTTCCGGAAAGAGAGGAGGTCCTGACAATTCCGGGTCTCCACCGGGAGAGAGTTCCACAAGCAGGATGCGAGGGTGGCAAACCTACGACCTCCTGCACGCTTTAGATTGAAAGAGGGCGACTGCAGGAGGTTCTGATGGAGAGAGCGTAGGTTGCGGGACGGGGTGTATTTGGAAATCAGTTTGTTGATGAATGATGGGCTTTTACAGTATAAGGATTTGAAGATTATGCAGCCCGTCTTGAAGGCACAGCGCTGAACTACAGGGAGCCAGTGTAGTTTCCTAAGGAGAGGGGTGGCTGCTTGGCGCCTAGGTTGGTTCAGAATCAACCTTGCGGCATAGTTCTGTACCATCTGGAGTCGCTTAGCTAGGTAGTTGGGAAGACCTAGGTAGATGGCATTTGCGTAGTCCAGATGGGATAGTACAGTAGAAATCACCACCTGGGTGATTGCCTCGGGTGTGAGCAGGCGACGTACCTTCCGGATTTTCTTCAGTTGGAAGAAGCACTTGGAGACCACTTGACCAACTTGAGTTTTAAGAGATAAGTCACGGTCCACAGTGACTCCAAGTGTTTTAGCTGCCGAGGAGGGTGTAGGGGCTTGGCCTAGTTCGGAGGGCCAGTAGTGCGGGCCCCAGTATTTGCCGCTTTCGCCGGTCAGGACTAGCTCCGTTTTACACAGATTTAATTTGAGCTGGTTCTGATCCATCCAGGTTTTGATGAAGCTCATGGTAGACTGAAAGTGCCGTATGGAGTCTTCGGTGTTGTCGATGGTAAAAAGCAGCTGTAAGTCGTCTGCATAGTTGAAGACTCTCACCTGATTGTCTCTTAAGGTCTGGTGATGGTCTGGTGATGATCATTTTTTAAAAAGACTTTCCTTTCCAAATTAGCATGTGTCCCACATTTTAAAATGACAACATTGGGTTGTTTTTGTTACAGGTATACAACTAGAAAGAATGCTCTTAGGGAGCATTCTCCCACAACTGTGTATATTAATGTAGTCAATATACCTAACGGCTGTATGACCTCTTGACATTCATGACTCTCTAGTTGTGGGTGGAAAAGTCATTTCCTTATCACTGGCCTTTTTTTGGCCAGGTGCAAACTATAGCCCTTATAATTCTCTCCCTATTCCTGTGAATTACTAACTTTGGAATGCAAATCACACTTGAATATACTGCATTCCTTTTGTAGGATTATGATATTTTTCTCAAGTATGTTATGTTTTAAAGTAAAAAAATATATTAAATCTTAAATGGGCATTTGGATTTTTGAATTTGAAAACTGATTATCTGATTGGTTGAAAGTGGATTTTCGTGTTAGGATCCTCCAGAATCGGAACACTTAAAACATTTTCTGATGTCTTAAAGAGGGAAATAGCAGGGCAGGCCACTGGCTCAGAGAGAAGGCCCACAGGCAAGAAAGCTCCTTCCTAGACTTGCTGTTGCAAATGATTAAGTGAACCGATCCATGAAAAAGCAGGACTGGGGGTTTAAAACTACAAAAGAGTGTGAGTAAGCAGTGCTCCTGACAGCGATTCCATAATCCTAAAATCCAGCCTGCATAACATGCAGTACGTGGATGGCATGCAAGTAACTTGAACCCTCAGCCATTCTAAAAAGGTTGCTACTTTGCAGGAGGCCAACAACCTGGTCAGTTTCAAACATCACATCCAAGATAGCCTCTGGTGAATGGGCTGTAGCACCAGCGAGGGGTGCAAAAGAAGACATTGACCGTAGTGCCGCTGGAGAACGGTGACAGGCAATGATGGCTGAGTTTCAGTTTGAGAGATCATCTGGTAGTGTGAGAGTGCTAGGTTGGCTTTGGAACTCTGAGACTCTCTGGGAGATATGTGACCAAGATGGCTGCTTGATATTTCCAGTCCCTCAAAGGAACTCAGCTAACAACCTGTGGGATCACACATTGGTGCCCTGTGCATTCATGTGGAACTCGGGCAGTGACTGCTTGAGGAGTCCCCTCTTGCACCACAGGCCAAGTCACAGCCTCTGAATATATCGCAGCGCACAACTCACACTTGCATTGGATTACTGGGTTCTGCTGTTGAGGTTGAGGACACGTCTGCTCTCTATTCTAGAAGAACAAGGCCTAACACGCCTGAAGGATTGTTGCCTAGAATATGGTGCAACATCTTCAGATGCAGTTCATGAAGCACATACACTATCCCTAGAAATGCTTGCCCACAAAACAATAATCAATTGAGTCTCAATAAAAGCAGAAAAGGGGCCTCACGCAAAACAACTTCTGAAGACTTGTTACATTAGTGGTGAAGGACATGAGCACAAGCAATGAAAACAAACAGTGCACATTAATCATAGAAGGTAATAAAACACTAGGGAACAAGATCAATACCCTAACAATGTAGGTATTTTGAAACAGGGCGTGAAGAAGATCCACAATAGAATGAAAGAGTCTGAAGACTGGAAAGTGGATATTGACGATGAAACATGTAATAGTACATAAGTCATATAAGAACTGCGTACAAATATTGTATGATCACATGACACGCTTTGGAGACCTACATGATTAATTTATTGAAAAAAGTGTTCCAATCCAGGGCATGGCAAAGGAATCTTAGAGCAGCTGAAGGGAAACATGTGTGTCAAGGACCTCTAACGTCAGGCCAGTGCGCACCTCTGTCCACACGCACTACTGATGCTCAAGGTGCTATACTTCAAAGATAAAATTAGACAACTAGCTATGGTACAATATCCTCTTGAAATAAGACACAAGGAAGCAGGTTGCACATCTTCCCATGCTTCACATCTGAAAGCAGTAGCTGAAAGCAGTAGAACAACACCAGAATACAATGTTGCTAAACGTTTTGACAAGAAAATTTCGATACCTTAATGGACCCGACCCATAACTGAGGGAAAGTTCCTTTCCAACATGCAATAATATCCCTACTACGATTCTGAACCCGCTGGATAAATCAGCACAGATTAAAATGACCTCAAGGTGCAATACATCAATACATTTTGAAAGAATACATTCTATAGAAGTTGTGAAGTAAACATAAATGCTGCAGAGTGCTTTTCACAGTTGATCAATGGATTCATTCATTTGCTGGGAGTAGGGAATGGAGAGGGGAAACGCATACTCTCTCTCTCTCTTTCTCTCTCTTGCCTTCACTTTCTTTCTTTCCTTCTTTCTTTCTTTTTCTCTCTCTCAAACACACACACACACACCAGTTGACACAAGGAATCACTTAAGTTTCTCTATCTATGGCCACATGGGTAGACCAGTACTACCAGTCTAGAGAGTACTGAAAGATCACATTCTGTCATAGCACCATTACTGATTCAGCAGTTGGGAACAATTAAAATCATCATTTAACCCATAAAGATGTGTTTGCATTCTGAAAATGTAATGGTGCACACACTTATGAAGTTGTATCTTAAATTACTCACATCTCTCAATAATAAACCATGTCAATCCTCTACTATCGTGAATGCATTGTAAACATTGAACAGTCACTTAAGTGGTCAGTCTGTCACATACAAAATGATACGTTTATACTCCATAACCCTTAATTCAGCTTTACATTTGGTCATTCTTATATATTGTAATATACAGGGCCATATAATCAGATATATAACATGGTAGTATTAGAGAACAGCCTTTTTTGTTACAGTGTTTGTAAAATGTGTGGAGTTAATGCATACTGTAAAGGATGCATGAAGCTTGACAAACATGTGGTGACATTTCCAGTGTCATCAATTGACCTTGAATAGTCTTTGTGATTGTTTTTTTTATTAATCTATTTATTGATTTTTCGATTTTTTATAAATCTATTTTCGATTGCATAACAAAAGGTATACAACAAATAAAAACATGAGTGATGCAATAATCCCAACCTCGCAGGACTTTGTGATTGTTGTTGTATATACAAAGCTATCACAGAGATGTTACTCCTTTTAAATGAGAATCATGGGTATTGTGTATTGAGTTCACTTACATTTAAGATTTACCAGTTTTTCTTCATATTTCATATATCTTCAGCCACGGCACCCATCTTCATAATACATCATAGATTTTTACAGTTCAATTGGGAGTGTGCTCTTTAGGAGTTTAATACCTTACTGCTTGAATTAGCTGCTGCCCCTTGGTGTTTTACAAAACCTATGAAACCTATGATGGCCTTTGACAGGGGACGAGTTGCTCACACAATACATTTTTGGGGCAACATCCTGTTTAGGGCCTAGGAGAGAAAGGTATTACAGAAATAGCTGGGAAACCTATGGCACTGTTGGTCAGCTTACGGGGTCATCCTCAACAAGTAATATGTGTTACACAAAAGATTCATGGGCTTTTATGGCTTCCTGATAAACTCTACTTTAGCAACTCTGAAATTACCTTTGAGTAAGAAGGTGAAAATCTTGAAGGAAATCTGGTGAATAGTGAGTGCCAATGTGGTATTTGTGGCCTATTTGTCTCAGATGGTGGCAGGGACATCTTAAGGATTTTGGGCGTCCGGGGCCAAACGTGTTTTGGGGCCCCCTGTTCAGAACACCTTTGGATTTATGATCTATTTTCAGATCTTTTATACCCTCCTTGGCCAGGTCATTGGCAGTGCATAGGCACATTGATCTAGATTCTAAATGTGTTTACACCTAATGTTCATGGATAATGATGTGTGTTTTCAATATTGTAACACAACAGCAGCTTGCTAATATTACTGCAAATAATCTCTGTGAAACCCTCCCATTTCTCATACGTAAAGTCTCTGCAAAATGTCTAGCATAGATTCTTTCACATCACTCACATTAAAAATAAATAGAAGTAAACCGTTATTTAAAACAATCTTCTTCGGAATTATTCAAGGAAATCAGGGCAAACAAGACTGCAGAACAGAGCTGGCTGTATCAGGGGGCCCCCTCGAAGGCTGGGGCCCTGGGCCAGAGCCCATTTTGCGCACGCCTTAAAACGTCTCTGGGTGGTGGGCCTGCATTCTACATCCATCCACATGATTTTCCTATTCTCGCTTCTCTACAGGACTGTATGGAGAAAGAATATAATGAACCTCTGAAAGGGAATAATTACCCATTGAGAAATGGCGGATCTTTTGGAGGAGGCTTGCTTAACGGCTAAACTATGTGTAAGCATCGAACAACTGGGCCATTTTTGGTTCTCAAGTTATGTATGTGTCAAGCTAGATACCAGCGGAATTGTTTGGGATGCCAGCTATGGTGAGGTTTCCCAAGGTGGTAAATTGTCAGGAAAGGAACATGGGGGCATATTACCAACAACTAGCGATATTTATCGCTAAATAGGCTTAGTAAAGTTTTTTTTATCGCCAAGCATCGACGGATATTATCGCAGAGATAACGTGCTGTTAGCAACGTTTATCTCTAAAGCGATAAAATATCCGGCGATAGCGGCGAAATGTGTGAATATTGCTGAGAATACAGCGATATTCACGCAATAATGCCAATAGGGTCTTAGCCATATTATCCACCTCCCATTGGATATAATGGCTAAGAACTGGTCTGAACAGGCGTTACCTTTTGGAGATATTCGCGCTTAGCGCGAATATTTCCATCGCTACGCCTGCGTTGATAATAGGCGATAGCGATGTTAGCGACTGTTTTTAGTCGCTAACAGGTTGGGTACGCCCACTTTGCATGTTATTAGCGATAAATATTGCTGACATGCAAAGCGGGCCCCAATCCGCTCTCTATCGCCTCAAAGCTGTCGCTAACATCAGTAAGCGACAGCTTGCTAATAGGGCGATATAATTATCGCCGCTTAGCGGCCTAAAACAGCCGCTAAAGCGGCGATAATCTAATATCGCCAGGCTTGGTAATATCCCCCGTAGTGTGTGCATAGACTGTCTTGAAATACTTACAGGATCTGTTGCGGTAAAGTGCCTCCAAAGATGTGATGAATTACCGCATTCTGTAATGAATGGATAAGGAAGACAATCTCAATTTGCTAATTGCAATTAGCGATTCGCAAATTGAGATTGCGATTTCAAGGGTGCAGGGGTGTCCAAAGGACACCCTGTTGCACCCCTGAAATGATGTGTGCACATATGTTGCGCACACACATGCCCTTAGGGCATGTGTGTGCGCAACATGAAACTTTGAAAAATGCACTTTAGTGCATTTTTCAAAGTTTTTGCAAATTACCATGAAGTTGTACTTCATGGTAATTTGCGTGCCCTAATGGCGAATTCGCTATTTTTTTCACTTTAATGCATTGCATTTAAGGAATCTCAATTTGAGATTCCTTAAATGCAAAGAATCGCAATTTAGCGAATTCTTAATTAGCGATTTTTGCATTTGGGGTGATGCATCCCAAATGCAAAAATACCGCTTGCAAAGGGCCAGATTCTCAGAATCTGGCCCTTTGCGAGCGGATTTTTGTTTGATGAATCTGGCTGTAAGTTTTAATGGATCCGGCAAATTAATTTTTTGATACTTAGGAAGGGGAGAATGTTTGCATTGTTAGCATTCCAGTCATCATTTGTTTGCTGTAACACTTTTCACCCTAAGTGGGATGGGTATGCCCAGATGTGGGTCCCTTGTTTACTGTGCCACTGGATTCAAGCTAGCCTGGCTGAAGAAGGGTGACATACCCTGAAACCGGACCCAGGAGGCTTGTTTCCAGTCCAGGGAGGACCCTGCCTGGCAGTTCGGTCTGGACTGTTTCCATGGGGCACAGGGTCAAGACTGATTTGCAAATGGCTGGGTCCAAACTGGGGAGGTGTAGTGAGCAAAAGAACAATCAATTTAATGCAGAGATCTTTTGACTGGGGAGAATGTTTGCATTGTCAACATTCCGTCCATCATTTGTTTGCTGTAATACTTTCTAAAAGTGGCATTTTCTAACACAAACTTTAAAAACCATCTCCCTAAAGAGATTTGTTATTGAATTCTGAGTTCAGGGAGCCTAAACTCAACTTCTTCCTCTTGTCCCAATGGAAAGTTATACTTGTAAGATGTTACAAAGTAACTCACATGTTAGCCTATGGAACAGATAGCCTTTCAATAGTGAAAAACAAAAGGGGCAGTATTTCACTAACAGGACATGTAACACCCACTAGAACATGTCCTACCTTTTACATACACTGCACCCTGCCCATGGAGTACCTTGGGCCTACCCTAGGAGTGCCTTACATGTAAGGAAAGGGAAGGTGGAACAATCAGCACTGCAGGCCCACTAGTAGCATTTGATTTTCAGGCCCTGGTACACTCAGTGCACTTTACCAGGGACTTACCAGTAAATCAAAGATGCCAATCAGGGTTAATCAATCAGAATAACAATTTACACAGAGAGCATATGCACTTTAGCGCCTATTAGCAGTGGTAAAGTGCCCACAGTCCTAAAGCCAACAAAAATAGGTCAGGAAACATAGGAGGAAGAAGCAAAAAGTCTGGGTATTGCTCAACAAAAAGGCCATTATCAACCAAATGTTCTTTTTTCTTGGTCCATAAGATCTTCCTATTCGCTAATCCACATCATCACGTTTCCCACAAAAGCATTTTCTTTTTTTAATTTTCATTGGGATTTGCTGTGGATCCAGGCCCACCCACTCAGCTGCTGGGACCCTCACCTCCCCGTGGCTAATTATGTGCCACATGCCCTTCCGCAGCTCCGAGGACGACACCTCCGTGGGGCTATGTTTACAATAATGTGGGGGGCTCCAGCCCCCCCGTGCAGCCCCGGGGACCGCCACCACTCCGGGGCTATATTTAAATGTAATATGTGAGAGGCTCCAGCCACCCCACACAGCCCTGGGAAAACTACCTCCCCGGGGCTATTTCCCAAATGGGAGGGGGGCCACACGGCCCCCCTCCTGAAGCTCTCAATTTCCCTGCGGACCGCCACCCCTCATAGCCCGCTCTAGAAATGTACCGGGGTGTCCACACCCAGGAGATTTGCAGTATGCTATGGGATGGCAGGAGCACTGCTCCTGCAATCTTAGAGGAAACAAGTGCTCCACTTTCAACAAGTGAGAGCATTTTGCTATCGCTTGTTCTAGGTGGAGCACTTTGCTTTTCACCTCCAGGGAGCTGCATGTCAGCAGCTCCTTGGGGGTAAAAAGCAATGCCATCTCCCACAGGAGACATGAGCTAACCGGGACCGCTGGGGCCTTCAGGCTCCCCCAGCGGTCCTAAATGAAATGGCCATGCCCCTGGGGATGGGGTCCAAGGAGCTAAAAATGTCTGAGAGGGGGGCCGCGTGGCCCCCTTCCTTAAAATAAAACAATGATTTAAAAAAAAGAAATGGCCTTTCCCCAGGGGATGGAATCCCCAGGGCCAAAAATGACCCATGAGGGGGGTTGCTTTGCCCCTCTCCCTTGAAAAGAAAAACACATTTTAAAGAAAAACTGACCAGGCCCTGGGGCGGAAAATGGCCTCAGGAGGGGGGCTGTGCACCCCATTCTCTTTTTATTTTAATTAAAGAAAATGGATCAGGCCCCAGGGGTGGGGTCCCCGGGGCCCAAAAGAGTCAAGGGAAGGGGGGGCCACATCGCTCCCTTGGTAAAATAAGAAAAAAAGGAAGCCGGCAACTCACCTAGGCCCGTACCGGCTTTCTCCACTACCCCTGGCTTGCTCTTGGTTGGGGGATGAAGCCCCCTTAGCTGCTGAGGGTCCTTAGGGGCCGACTAGCCCACCTGTTACCTCCAGTAAGCCCCACACAGTGGGATTGCTGAGAGGTGGTTGGAGGCCACGCCCCTATTTCCGCCACTCTGCAAACATGAGTCTTGCACACTGCTGGTGGGGTGATGAGTTTCCCTTGTATCCTGAGGGCCTCAGGACTAAGGTGGACTTCATCCCCCCAAGCAGCAGTACGCCAGGAGGCACATTTGCAGAGTGGTGGAGAAAGGGTCATAAGCAGTGCATTGTGGGGGCACAAGTTATAGTTAACCCAGGTAACTATAACAGATCAAATTCTCTGGTTTTGTACAAGTTAAATGTCAGCTTAATAATAACGTCCCTGTAACCTTTGTTGTTTTTAGTGAACTTCTAAGGTTTTTTAAATGCTATTTGCTTACTATAAAATCCCTGTAACCTTTGCATTTTTCAATGAATTTCTAAGGTTTTTTAAATTATATTTGCTAACTATAACGTCCATGTAACCTTTGTTTTTTTAATCTATATATATAAAAACGAATGTATGTCTGTCTGTATGTCTGTCTGTCTGTTTGTCCTTGATGCATTACTACACCATTCATCCGATTGCCATGAAACTTTGGGGAGTTGTTGAGTACACTCCTGCGAAGGTTTCTAGCATACAATTTTTTAAAATATCGGCCCCCCAGGGCCCTCATAATCTTTCGAATACTGATGTATGCACCAGACGGAAAAACAACAAATCATGTATCCACAAGCACTCGAATAAATAAATAGAATTAAAACACCATTCATCCGATCGCCATGAAACTTTGGGAGGTTGTTGAGTACACTCCCGCAAAGGTTTCTGGCATAAATTGTTTTTAAATATCGCCCCCCCAGGGCCCTCATAATCTTTTGAATACTGATGTGCGCACAAGACGGAAAAACAAAAAATCGCCATGAAACTTTGGGAAGTTGTTGAGTACACTCCCGCGAAGGTTTCTGGCATAAACTTTTTTTAAATATCAGCCCCCCAGGGCCCTCATAATCTTTCGAATACTGATGTACGAACCAGACGGAAAAACTAAAAATCGTGTATCCACAAGCACTCGAATAAATAAATAGAATTAAAACACCATTCATCCGATCGCCATGAAACTTTGGGAAGTTGTTGAGTACACTCCCGGGAAGGTTTCTGGCATAAAAATGTTTCAAATATCAGCTCCCCAGGGCCCTCATAATCTTTCGAATACTGATGTATGCACAAGACGGAAAAACAAAAAATCGTGTATCCACAAGCACTCGAATAAATAAATAGAATTAAAACACCATTCATCCGATCGACAGGAGACTTTGGGAAGTTGTTGAGTACACTCCCACGAAGGTTTCTGGCATAATTTATTTTTAAATATCGGCCCCCCAGGGCCCTCATAATCTTTCAGATACTGATGTACGCACCAAACGGAAAAACAAAAAATCGTGTATCCACAAGCACTCGAATAAATAAATAGAATTAAAACGACACTTTGAAATGTTTTCCATATTAAAATAAATAAGTTTCAATAAAAATGACACAATGTAAATTGAATGTTATCATAACGAGTTTCCTTGAATTTCTTTTCTTCGGAGATCGCAGCAACGCGTGACGGGTAAGCCAGTTAATATATAAAATAGGATGTACTAGATGGCAAAGGCACTTTATCTTGAAATGTGTATATGCTGTGCCTTTAAAGTGCAGCACAGGCAGAGCACACTGGTCTTCTGGCAGGTCCTATATTTGGGTGGGGTAAATATACGCTGCAGCCTACATATAACTTTTAACTCCATGCTGTTGGTGCATTTGCTGTGCTATTTACTGTGGCCTTCCAGGAAATTTTACTAAATAAATTGGGTGAAACCAATTTTATGAATACCATTTTAGGGCCTAAGCATACAAACAGTGGCACTGATTAGCAGTGTTTCATGACATATAGTCCCAGCAAAATCATGGTTAAGAAAATAGATCACATGAAGTCACATTAAATGTGTTTATTTTAATATGTTCATTGGCATGACATTTGTTTTCGGTGACAGGTCAGTTTTCTGACATCTGAGTCATTAAAAAAAGCTACATATATTCTATTTTTATGTTTCCTTGTATTGCTCCTATTATGGTTTAGATATTTTAGTCCATTGTGTATTTTGGTTGAAAATGTATCAGGAAAGGGCATTTACTGCACCAAATATGTGTGATGAGACAATAGGATTTGGAGAGCTCCAAATTTTTATAACACAGAATTTAAGGTTTATTTGAAAAATCTTTAAGGAAGCCATTTGTTTGAATGTTATGTTTATTCTTTCATTATTGTAGGTAGAGTTCTATAGTTTCTTGAGGGGACAGTAGCTTGGTTCTTTGCTTATTAACCTCACATAGAATGGTTCTGCCACCAAGTACAAAGGGGTGTGAGACAATAGAATTGTGTGTTTGTGCTATTAATAGCTGATGCATTTCTTCTTGTCCAATTTCAGCTTTTGTTATAATATCACATGAAATCTCTTTCAAAATCATTGCATCACATGAAAAATATATAAAGTAAATACTAAATGCAAATACAGAAACCTTGAGTTATTCCAAGTTTTCAAGAAAATTAATTCTCTCAATGTATTTCTGTGTGGAGAAAACATTATGCACATATTTCCTATTCCAACTGCCTCAGACTTACAGGTAATTGAACAACTTTCCAGTCAAACATGTCTTAAAGTATTGGTAAAGACTAGTTTCCAAGTTGGACGGCAAGGGGAAATGCATATATTTTTAGAGGAAGTGTTAAATCCAGAGAAGAATCTACCAGTGTACTTTTCTGTGGTTTAGGATTTGCTGCAGATATTAGATAGTTGTTCCAATTTCAATCAAGTCTAAATCAGGGCTGTTAGAACTAGGGATCTCTAGTTGGCAGAGGTAGGCGCCACTGTCCAAATAGGGATCCTTGCTTCTAGTCAGGGTAAGGACTGGAACCACTCTTTAGATAACCCATGCTCACCCCCTTGGTAGCTTGGCACAAGCAGTCAGGCTTATCAAAGGCAATGTGCTAAGTATTTGTGCCAACACTCACAGTAACACAGTGAAAACACCACAAACTGACTCCACAACAGTTTCGAAAAATAAAGGTATTTAATCTAAACTACACAAGACCAAAACGACAAAAAATCCAACATACTCAGTTTAAGAATATGGTTTCAAATGAGTTCTTAAGGGTGGGGTAAAATAATCCACAGTTGCGTCACATTTTAGCCAACAGTACCTTTAGATGCAAAAAAAGTTCCAAGGGAAAGCTGTACCGTTGAAAAGCAAGCGATGCGTCACTCCTGAGACCCTGGGGAGGCGATGCGACAACGCCGCTGGACGCAGCGGGCGTGTTGCTGTGACTCCAGTCTGTATGGGGAGGGATGCGATACCTTGCGTGGATTCCGGTGCACAGATTTCGGTGGAAGCGGCTCACAAAAGGTACGATGCGACGATCTTTGGGGTGGCGACGATCTCCGGTGCGGTGACGATGCACGGCTCAGTGTCGATCTTCTCCTGCAGCCCCTCGATGCGATGGCTCAGCGACGACTCTAGCAGCGACGTGGTGCGGTCTGCAAGCAAGCGGTGCAACAATCTCACCCAGTGACGACAGGCTCTGCGATGATACTCTCAGCGATGGTAATCTTCCCGCAACGGACTGGTGCGTCCCGCAAACGAAGGATGCGGCGACTCTGGCAGCGGCAACAGGCGCTGTGACGATCTCGGCCTTCGTAGCAGTGGGAAATTCCTCACACTGACGGTGATGCGCTCCGCAAGCGAGCACTGCGTTAACACTTGCAGAAAGTCTTTAAAATCTTGGTTTCCAGCTTCCCAACACAGGTACAACTTCCAGAGGCACCACAACTGGCCCAAGCACTCTAGGGAAGACAGAACTCTCTCAGCAGAGTTCAGGGAAGCTGGGGGTGAAGTCCTTTTGTTCCTGGGACTTCTTAACAGGGAGTCAGCTCTTCTTCAGGCCCTTGGAGATTCCTTCAAGTCAGGGGACACAGCACAAAGCAAAGTCCTTCCCCTCCCCAGCAAAGCAACTGCAGGTCAGTCCAGCAAAGCAACAGCAGGACAGTCTTCCTTCTTCAGTCTTCCAGCTTTCTCCTTGGCAGAGGTTCCTTCTTGATTCCAGGATGATCTAATTTTCTGTAGTCTGGGGTCCTGTACCTAAACCCCTAAAAGTCTTTGTTCCCTTTGTGCAGAAGGTCTCTGAACCCGGTCTGAACCAGTTCTGGGTGTTCCTTGAGCACTTTGTTTT
This sequence comes from Lissotriton helveticus, assembly GCF_964261635.1. Lineage (NCBI taxonomy): Eukaryota > Metazoa > Chordata > Amphibia > Caudata > Salamandridae > Lissotriton > Lissotriton helveticus. Next base: position 956,956,096 of record NC_136065.1, read on the forward strand.
CCTGGCCTCTCCTTTCCTTTCAGAGAGAGGGGCAGGGTCGTCAGCCGCCCAGCAGGAGGTGGAGCCAGCATTGTGGAAGGCAGACACAGCTCTATTCAGGCCCCGGTGCTATCCCCTCCCACCACTCAAGATACAGATGCAATCTTTACGCCTAGGGCTGACTCATCCAGCCTCCTGGGGCTCTCCCGCCCATGTCACCCGCAAACCAGACAGTCAATTCACAAACAGGCCAAGGCACACAGAAAGGTCAGACAAGAAAACAGCCACTTTCTAAAAGTGCTGTTCTCAAACACAGGATTTAAAAACCACCTTTCCTAAAAGATGTGTTTTCACATTCTGAGTTCAGGGATACCAGACTTTTATGTCCTACCTTGCTCCTATGAGAAGATATGCTGGTAGCCACTGTAGCCAGCATTCCCCATGAAAGCCTATGGGCAAGGTAGCCTTACAATAGTGAATAATGAAAATGGCTGTCATTCACTACCAGAGCATGTTACCTGCACTAGTACATGCTCTACCTTTCACATACACTGCATCCTGCCCAAGGAGGTACCTTTGGGCCTTCCATAGGGGTGACCAATGTGCAGAGAAAGGGGAAGGGTTAAGCCTGGTCAGTGGGGACACTGACCAGGTGGACATGGCAGTTCACAGACTGCACACAGGCACTGCGGTGGCAGGCCTGAGACACCATTTTAGGGCTACTCATGTGGGTGGCACAATCAGTGCTGCAGGCCCACTAGTAGCATTTGTATCACCAGCCCTGGCACACTCAGTGCACTTTACTAGAGACTACTTGGTGATACAAATATGTCAATTATGGAGAACCAATTACAATCACAATTTACACAGGGAACACTTGCACTTTGACATTTATCAGCAGTGGCAAAGTGCCCAAAGCATCTAAACCAGAAACAACGAAATCCAGCACAGCGTCAAACATACAGGAGGCAGAGGAAAAAAGACAGGGTAAACCCTGCCAAAGATGTCAGGTCTAACACGTGTCCCCTCCAGCTGAAAGTGGGGAGAATTGCCCACCCTCTTGGGAGTTCTCTCCACTAAAGCGGAAGAATCTGGGCAGACCATCAGAGTTGGCGTGTTCTGTACCAGGGCGGTGTTCCACCGTAAAGTCTATTCACTGTAGGGAGATGGACCACCTCAACAGTTTTGGGTTCTCACCCCTCATCTGCATTAACCATCTCAGGAGCCTGTGGTCTGCCTGAACTGGGAAGTGAGTTCCAAATAAGTAGGGCCTCAGCTTCTTCAGAGCCCAGACCACAGCAAAAGCTTCCCTTTCAATTGCACTTCACCTCTGTTCCCTGGATAGTAGCCTCCAACTCATGAAAGCTACAGGTTGGTCCCAGGCCTCGTCATTGATCTGTGAGAGTACTGTTCCCACACCATGCTCTGAAGCGTCTGTCTGCACAGCAAACTCACTGGAGAAATCAGGTGCCTTGAGCACCGGTGCTGTACACATGGCAGTTTTCAGGGCATCAAAATCAGTTTGACAGGCTTCGGTCCAATTCACTCTCTTGGGCTGCTTCCTTAAAGTCAGCTCTGTCAAGGGGGCAATGATGGTGCAATATCCCTTGACAAATCGTCGGTAATACCCAGTGAGACCTAAAATGGCTCTCACCTCTGTCTGGGTCTTGGGTGGCTCCGAAGCCAGAATGGTATCAATCTTTGCCTGTAGGGGCGCCACCTGGCCCCTTCCCACCTGATGTCCCAAGTACACCACATATCCCTACTCTATCTGGCACTTGCTGGCCTTGATAGTGAGGCCTGCCCTTTGCAGAGCCTTCAACACTTCACAAAGGTGTTGCAAGTGTTCCTACCACGTGGAGTTGAACACAGTAATGTCATCCAGGTATGCGGCGCTGAATTCCTCCAGCCCGGTCAGTACCTGGTTGACCAGTCTTTGGAATGTGGCAGGGGCGTTCTTCAACCCAAAGGGCATGACTTGGAACTGGAAGTGCCACTCTGGCGTTGAGAACGCAGACCTCTCTTTGGCCCCCTCAGTCAAGGCAATATGCCAGTACCCAGAAGTTAAATCAAATGTACTGAGGTACTGGGCAGCTCCCAACCGATCCACAAGTTCATCAGCTCTGGGGATGGGGTGTGCCTCAGTCTTGGTGACCGCATTGAACCCCCGGTAGTCCACACAAAACAGGAGTTCTGGAGTGGCACCGGGCGCAGCTGCTTTTGGCACTAAGACCACTGGGCTAGCCCAGGGGCTGCTGGAGGGCTCAATTACCCCTAGAGCCAACATCTTGGAAACCTCTTCCCTGATGCTGGCCCTGACCTTGTCAGCTACCCTGTAAAATTTCAGTTTCACAGGTAAACTATCTCCAGTGTCCACATCAAGGACGCACCAATTGGTGACACCTGGGGTCAGGGAGAACAGGGAGGTAAACTGACCCAACACTTGGCGACAGTCCCTCTGCTGCTCTGGGGTCAGGGTGGGCGAGAGGACCACACCATCCACTGACCCGTCCTGCTCCTTGGCTTCCAGGAGGTCAGGAAGAGGGTCACTTTCTTCTTCCATTCCAGCATCTGTAGCCAGGAGCATTGTCACTTCAGACCTCTCAAAGTGGGGTTTGAGGCGGTTCACATGCAAGACTCTCAGGGGCTGCCTGGGAGTCTTCAAGTTAACCAGGTAGGTTACTTCGCTCTTGTGCTCCACTACCTCATATGGCCCAGTCCAATTGTATTGGAGCGCACAATGCTTCACTGACGCCATCACCCACACTTTCTGCCCAGGTTGAAATTCGACCAGAGTGGTATTCTGGTTGTACCATCTTTTCATTTCTTCCTGGCTAGCTTTTAGGTTCTCCTGGGTGAGCTTCCTGAAGCGTTGTGTCTGGTTGCGGAAGGCCAGCACATAGCTGACCACATCCTGGGGGGTTTACCCATGGGATTTCTCCCACCCCTCCTTCACCAGTGTGAGAGGTCCTCTAGCAGGGTGGCCATACAGAATTTCAAAGGGACTGAACCCTAAGGACTTCTGAGGCACTTCCCTGTAGTGTATGCAAACAACAGGCTTGGTAAAAAGACATCCCACTTCCGTCTCATGGGCTCCGCCAGGCCCATAATCATACCTGTCAGGGTGCGGTTGAACCTTTTAACCTACCCATTTCCTTGAGGGTAGAAAGGAGTTGTGAACTTATAAGTTACCCCACACTCCTTCCACAGAGACTTCATGTACCTAGAGATGAAGTTTGTACCCTGGTCGGAGACCACCTCTCTGGGGAACACCACACTGTAAAAGATCCCCATCAATGCACAGCCCACCACGGGGGCTGTGATTGTCCTGAGAGGGACAGCTTCCGGGTACCGGGTGGCATGGTCCTCCAAGACTAGGATGAACCTATTGCCTAAGGCTGTCTTGGTGTCCAGTGGCCCCACAATGTCGATGCCCACCCGCTCGAAAGGGGTGCTCACCACTGGAAAGGTTTTGAGGGGTGCCTCCCACTTCCCTCCGCTCTTGCCACTCACCTGACATGTCTGGCAAGATCTACATAATGTTCAGATGTGCTACTTCATCTGGGGCCAGCAGAAGTGGGTTACAAGCCTTTGGAAGGTCTTGTCTTACCCCAGATGTCCTGCGAGGGGCACGTCATGAGCCAGACCCATTAGGAAGTTCCTGAAGCTCTCGGGTACCACCAGCATATGGTCTGTACCCGCACCCCCTGCCTCTTCCACTCCTGGCAGGTTCCTGGGCCACTGTTTCAGGCTCCAGTTCTGCTGAATCACCCCTACTGGCTGCCATAGCCCGCGTGGTCCCGCAGATCCATGCAGGCAAACCCAACATCCCCAGATGAGTCTGGTGTTCCACATCCTTCTATGAGGAACTCTCCAGGTCATTACCTAGCAGACAGTCTACAGGCAAGGCTTCGCTTACAACAAATTCCAAGAGACCAGAGACACCCCTCCACTCAAATGGAACACACGCCACTTTGCAGAGGTGCACTGAGCTGTCAGCTGCAACTACTTTGCGGAGTACATTGGGAATGACCTGCTCTTCAGACACCCACTAACACCTTGTGGATGTCATGCTGGCTCCTGTGTCTCTCAGAGCCTCCACCTCCCTCCCATTGATGGTCACCTTCTGCCGTATTTCTTAGTGTTAAGGGGCAGAGAGGTATCCTGGACCATCTCTTGGTCTGCTAGAGAGACAAGGGTCATGACTGGTAATCCCTCCTCCCCACTGGAAATCAAATCCCCTCCCAAAGCTACACTTGCTAACCCTGGGGCTGGAGCACCAGTGGGTGCTGCAGATTTCTTAGGGTACCTATTGATAACATTGTCCCACCTCATTGCAGTGATAGCAGGTAGGGGGACCTCTGTTATCCCTTCTGACCCTAGGGGGCCATGGTTGCTTTGGTTTGGGGGGTTGGGATTCCTTTCCCTGGGAACTATTTTGGGGCCCTTGAGAGAACTCCTTTTGGTTACCCTTGTCCCCCCCACTCTTCTGCTGGGGACCCTGCCCACCTTTGGCTGTGGTACCCACAATTCCTCTGTGGACCGTGGTACTGGTCCAGCGTTCTGCCTCCTTAACAAGCTTAATGCGGTCTGTCAGCTTGATGCCTAAAAGATGCTGGAGCAGCTCTGGAACACGAAGACTACTCAAGTGCTCCAAACTAATTAAATGCAACAACCCCTTGTAATCAGTTACTTTGCTGCCCTTCATCCAACCTTCCAGTGCACGCAAGTACAAATTCACACACTCCATCCAAGTCTCAGACTCTTCTTGAGATCCTGAACTGCAGTCTGTACTGCTCTGGAGTAAGTCCATACCTGAGACATAGGGCCTCCTTCATATTGGGGTAGGTCATGGTACCTGCTAACTCTAAGGGCTCTAGAGCACTCCTCCCACAAGCCTCAAAATGTTTCCACAGGCCCGCTCCCAATGCTGTTTAGGCACACCATTCATTCTCAATGCAATTTCATAAGTAGTGAACCAGGCATAAATATCCTCACTCCTATTATAATTCTTTACCAAATCCTTGGGAATATTTACTCTACCCCCTGGCACTGGCTGTGTGCTGTCACCATTTGAACTGGAATCCACCTGCTTGGCCTTGATATCCAGTTCCCTCATGCTCAACTAATGAGCCGAAAGCAATTTCTTTTCCTCCAGGGCACTGGCATTCTTGTTTTCCTCTGCCACCCTTAAGCCTGGATTGCCTATTGGCAATTTGTAGGGTTGAAATCCCTCCCTTCCACTTGCATCATTTCCTTGTTGGGCCTCCCACCAGGCCTTCAAGATTCTCTGCAACTCATCCTTCCTGTAGTTGCTCTTTATGGGACACTCAAACTTGTGGCAGAATTTCTGAAGCTTTGTAACTTTGTAGGAATACAAATCCTCAATAACAAACTCCAATTCTGCTTCCACACTGGGTGACTTTCCTTTCACAGATATGATGCTTTTAAGAGTTACTCAAAAATAGAACCAATCAAAAAACTCAACCGTAGTATGTGGTGGCGTAGTGGTCTGCACTCACTAGTGATGTACACCCGTCACTGTGGGTCTAGTACAAATACAAGTTCAAAATCCCACCGCTAGCAGTTAACGATTGACACTAATCACCATATGATCGCATTGTGATTCCGATGTTTTGGTTTTGTTTGTTTAGTTGTTGTCTTCATGAGAGGAAAAAAAACCAAAAACCTGTATATTTTTTGATTCGACTTGCATAAAGCTGTACCTTTCAATGTGGCATCGCCACCTTTATCCTCCACTACCAATAATGACTACGCAGAAAGTTGCATGCTGCAAACTGCCTAATAAACTGTTATAGCGGCCAGCCCGTGGGGTTGTAGGCATTCCGCTGTGTAACTTGGACGGTACAATAAAGGTTTTTAAAAAAAATAAAAAAATAAAAATCCCACCGCTGACCAACAATGTTAGAACTGGGGGTCTGTAGTTGGCAGAGCTAGGTACCACTGTCCAAATAGGGACCCTTGCTTCTAGTTAGGGTAAGGAGGAACCACTCTTTAGATAACCCCTGATCACCCCCTTGGTAGCTTGGCACGAGCAGTCAGGCTTATCAAAGGCAATGTGCTAACTATTTGTACCAACACTCACAGTAACACAGTGAAAACACCACAAACTGACTCCACAACAGTTTAGAAAAATAAAGGTATTTAATCTAAACTACACAAGACCAAAATGACAAAAATCCAACATACACAGTTCAAGAATATGGTTTCAAATGAGTTCTTAAGGTTGTGTTAAAATAATCCACAGTTGTGTCACGTTTTAGCCAGCAGTACCTTTAGATGCGACAAAAGTTCCAAGATAAAGCTGTGGCGTTGAAAAGCATGCGATGCGTCACTCCTGAGACCCTTGGGAGGTGATGCGACAACCCCGCTGGATGCAGCGGGCGTGTTGCGGTGACTCCGGTCTGTATGGGGAGAGATGAGATACTTTGCATGGATTCCGGTGCACAGGTTTCGGTGGAAGCACCTCGCAAAAGGTTTGATGCGACAATCTTCGGGGCGGCGACTGTTGTGGTGAGCCTCAGCAAGGCCTACCAGTGCAAGGGATTCGCCCTTTTCTGCCCAGAGTCCTCAGACCAATAGGAAGAAGTTGGCACAGAAACTGGAATAGAAAATACAGAGTTTATTAAACCTCATGAGGTGGAACTACATTCACACAACACCCTTCGGTAATGTATGACATAGCACACTGAATGGAAGGAGCTTGGTCCTTTTATACCCACACAGGGGCTCAAATGAAGGCGGTACAAGTACAAAATGCTGGTTTTAGGTACATATGAGGTCATACAGAAAATGCACAGTCAACAAGTGGGAGGAGCTAACAGTTGCTAATTCCGGTGAACACATCTTGACATTTACAAACTAGCATCAGCTGCATGACAGCTGCAAGCTCAAATGAGCATGTGCGAAGGTGGAAGATGCTAAATATAGTTTGCCTCTAGGCAGACTTCAAGAGCAGTTAACAGAAAGGTAGGACCGAGCACATGGTAACTCATGGCAAACAAAATGGCTGACAGAAATACAAAATGGATTCCACGAAACAAACAAGATAGTCTCTAAATGCAGGATGGCTTCCGCTAATGCTAACCTAATCGCTGCCAAATTACAACACGACAATCTCCGGTACGACGACAATGCGCGGCTCAGCGTCGATCTCCTCTCGCAGCCCCTCGATGCGATGGCTATGCGATGACTCTTGCAGCGACGTGATGTGGTCCGCAAGCAAGCGGTGCTATGATCTCACCCAGTGATGACAGGCTCTACGACGATACTCGCAGCGATGGTAATCTTCCCGCACCGGACTGGTGCATCCCGCAAACGAAGGATGCGACGACTCTGGCAGCAGAAACAGGCGCTGTGACAATCTCGGCCTTCGTAGCGGCGGGAATTTCCTCGCACTGAAGGGGATGCGCTCCGCATGCAAGCGATGCAGTAAAAATTGCAGAAAGTCTTTAAAATCTTGGTTTTCAGCTTCCCAACACAGCTACAACTTCCAGAGGCACCACAACTGGCCCAAGCACTCTAAGAAGGACGCAACTCTCTCAGCAGACTTCAGGGGAGCTGGGGGTGAAGACCTTTTGTTCCTGGGACTTCTTACCAGGGAGCCAGCTCTTCTTCAGGCCCTGGTAGATTCCTTCAAGCAAGGGAACACAGCACAAAGCAAAGTCCTTCCCCTCTCCTTGGCAGCAAAGCAACTGCAGGTCAGTCCAGCAAAGCAACAGCAGGACAGTCTTCCTTCTTCAGTGTTCCAGCTTTCTGCTTGGCAGAGGTTCCTTCTTGATTCCAGGATGATCTCATTTTCTGTAGTATGGGGTCCTGTACTTATACCCCTAAAAGTCTTTGTTCCCTTTGTGCAGGAGGTCTCTGAGCCCGGTCTGAACCAGTTCTGTGTGTTCCTCGAGCACTTTGTTTTTCTGGCCTCTCCTTTCCTTTCAGAGAGAGGGACAGGGTCGTCAGCCGCCTAGCAGGGGGTGGAGCCTGCATTGTGGAAGGTAGACACAGTCCTATTCAGGCCCCGGTGCTATCCCCTCCCACCACTCAAGATACAGATGCAATCTTTCAGCCTCGGGCTGACTCATCCAGCCTCCTGGGGGCTCCCCAGCCCCTATCACTCTCAAACCAGACAGTCAATTCACAAACAGGCCAAGGCACACAGAAAGGTCAGACAAGAGAACAGCCACTTTCTAAAAGTGTTGTTCTCAAACACAGGATTTAAAAAACACCTTTTCTAAAAGATGTGTTTTTAAATTCTGAGTTCAGGTTACCAGACTTTTATGTCCTACCTTGCTCCTATGAGAAGATATGCTGGTAGCCATTGTAGTCAGCATTCCCTATAATAGCCTATGGGCAAGGTAGCCTTACAATAGTGAAAAATGAAAATGGCTGTCATTCACTACCAGAGCATGTTACCTGCACTAGTACATGCTCTACCTTTCACATACACTGCACCCTGCCAAAGGCGGTACCTTTGGGCCTTCCATAGGGGTGACCAATGTGCACAGAAAGGGAAGGGCTAAGCCTGTCAGTGGGGACACTGACCAGGTAGACATGGCAGTTCACAGACTGCACACAGGCACTGTGGTGGCAGGCCTGAGACACCATTTTAGGGCTACTTATGTGGGTGGCACAATCAGTGCTGCAGGCTCACTAGTAGCATTTGTATCACCAGCCCTGGCACAGTCAGTGCACTTTACTAGGGACTTCTTGGTGATACAAATATGTAAATCATGGAGAACCAATTACAATCACAATTTACACAGGGAGCACTTGCACTTTGACACTGATCAACAGTGGCAAAGTGCCCAAAGCATCTAAACCAGCAAAAAGGAAATCCAGCACAGCGTCAAAAATACAGGAGGCAGAGGCAAAAAGACAAGGGAAACCATGCCAAAGATGCCAGGTCTAACAAGGGCGATAAAGACATTTGTTCTGTGGGTGCTCTTTGCTATGAGCGAAGAGCACCCGAAGAAAGTGAACTGCATTAGATTGGCAAGACAAGTGTTCATGTTAGTTGAGAGCTTTGAAGTTCCTTCGTTTGAAGTGGCTCATGAGGGTGTCCGAAAAAGCCACAATGCACTGAGATCAGCATGTCTGTCATTTCTGATTCCAATTAAGCAATGATGAGCTCTCATAATGTGTTTTCCATTTAGAACTTGGCAAGAGCAGGCACCTACCTGTTTTTATCCCTGGTCCTGGCGGCTCCTGATTACAAATGAGACAAGAGAAGTGCCTTCACCAGTAAGGCTGATTCTGGTCTACCAACAGCACTTTCTACAGACATTAAGAGTGCATAATAAAGATGCAATTTACTGAAACGAGCATGGCCCTAGCTGCTGGCTCCAGTTAAGTAACGGTAATCTCTTACACTGTACCCTCCATTTAGAATTTGGCAAGAGGTTGTACTTACTTCCTCTAACCTATATACCTCACTATCAACCCCCCTACTTTTAAAATAAGTGGCAGAACTCGCCACCTTTTTAGACATAGATGGGGAGTTTGGGCAGGTTATGTAGGTAAGCAACTATAGCTGCAACTTTAGGGATGGCAGAGCCCTTTTCAAAATATTTCCTTTCTCAGGACAGAGAAAGTTTGGCACACAGCCTGAGTGTTAAACTGGGTATCCTTGATGTTATTTCCCCTCACTTTTTGCCTTCTGACCTCCTGTTTTGCTGACTTCATTTTTAGGATTCTGGGCACTTTGCCACTACTAACCAGTGCTAAAGTGCATATTTAATTTACTTATAAATCTCTAGTAAATTGCACTAATGTGACCAGGGCCTGTAAAGTAAATGCTACTAGTGGGTCTCCATTACTGATAGTGCCACCAACCTAAGTAGCCCTTTAAACATGGCTCAGGTCTACCCCTGCAGAGCCTGTGTGTGCAATTTTAAACTGCCATTTCGACCTGGCAAGTTAACCTACATGCCAGGCCAAAACCTTCCCTTTATTATACATGTCACCTCTAAGATAGGCCATAGGCAGCCCTATGGGCAGACTTCTGTGTGTTTAAAAGGTAGGACATGTGCTTTTGAGGTTAACATGTCCGAGTATGGAAAAAATGCTAAATTCGCTTTTCACTACTGCAAGGCCGATCTCTGCCATAGGTTAACACTGGGATTGCCTTAACACATCTTTTAAGTGTAATTTCCAATTGAGAATAGATAGAGAGTTGGAGTTTTGTGTCTCTAGACTCACAATTTGAAATCACAACTTATTTTTGAAGGTGGATTTTAAATTGTAAGTCTGAAAATGCCACTTTTTAGAAAGTTGGCATTTTCTTACTTTAATACTAATCAAGTGGGGAAGGATCGCTTGTCCTGCGCAACCTTTGGTATGCAGGAGAAACGTGGGGTGTCCCAAATAAAAGACCCTCATGCACGTGATGGGTATGGTGGTAAATTAAGCGGTATATCTTGATTTTCCGCTTTTTGTTCACGTGTGTGCATAATCATCAGGTCAGTGTGGTTATGCAGCCTCCACCAGGAGGTTCTTACCCAAGGTTGGTACAGTAGTGAGCCAGTGATAAGGGAGTGGAAAGTGATTAGAAAAAAATGTATAAAAAATCCCAAAAATCAGATGGTGATTTTATTCGTTCTGTATTTGGGACTGGTAAACTCTGTAGTTGTGCATAATATGGCACTGATTATGAGTAATAGATGCACTCAGAGTATTAAAATCATGAATGGTAGTGGCTTGTTGGCGTGCTCTGCTCTCTCTTACCGGGTTTCTGGGTAAGAGAGAGCAGAGCACGCCAACAAGCCGCCAGCAGAAGACGCAATAGTCTGTCTGAAGCTCTACTACCTGATTGGAACGCGTTAGCTAAGCGTGTGAGGTACACTGTGACCTCCCTAACAGAAAAACAGGTTTAATATATCCTTAAATTCTATCACCATTTGGAAGAGCACCATTTTATATATTTTCCTCACTTTATTCACCCTGAGATCCTGATGAATGCCCGTAAGTCCTAGTTTAAGGCTGTTGAGGCAGAAACATGTCGACCGTCTTTTAACCCACTACCATTCATGATTTTAATACTCTGAGTGCATCTGTTACTCATAATCAGTGCCATATTATGCACAACTACAGAGTTTACCAGTCCCAAATACAGAACGAATAAAATCACCATCTGATTTTTGGGATTTTTTATAAAAAAAATTCTAATCACTTTCCACTCCCTTATCACTGGCTCACTACTGTACCAACCTTGGGTAAGAACCTCCTGGTGAAGGCTGCATAACCACACTGACCTGATGATTATGCACACACGTGAACAAAAAGCGGAAAATCAAGATATACCGCTTAATTTACCACCATACCCATCACGTGCATGAGGGTCTTTTATTTGGGACACCCCACGTTTCTCCTGCATACCAAAGGTTGTGCAGGACAAGTGATCCTTCCCCACTTGATTAGTATTTACGTATATCCAGGAAACTGAATGGATCAGTCTTTCTACCTCCCTCTTATGATTAGATAATTTTCTTACTTTAACCATTCTGCGCCTCTGCCTGCATTTGAATGTACGTCTGGGTTGGGTGCCAGCTAGGCTTTGTGAGTTCCCTCTAGACAGTCATACACAAAGAGTGATGGGATTTGAAGTTTGTATCCTGATGGCCCATCAACCACGCTGATGGAACTTCCTTAGGTAGATTGAGAGGGAGGAGCTGACACTGGCACATGAATAGGGCAGTTCCTGTCCCCACACAAAGAACTGCATATCCGGCTATAGCGAGCCTGGAGCCAAGACAGGAAAGGTAGGGACCTTGTGGTCTTCAAAGGCCTCTTTGAAGTCTCCCCTACTATAAAGGCACAACTGGGTATGAGTACTGCACCACCAAATCAGAACTTTGCTGGAACCAAGTAAGCATGGGCGGAGTTCCACTATGCAGGACTCTGCGAAGTGACAAAAAAACTCAGCCATGCTATGCGGATTTCCACGAGCAGCGGAGTGTGTTAAGGTCATGCCGTTCGCAGTGATTTTGAGCGGCGAGTGTTTTCCCCGTACAGTAAAATCATCGCAAATGGCATCATGCTCAGCGCAAGAGGGCGCAGCTTCCTTTCTGGTGCTCAAGTAGATTTTCTACTGAGTGGCAGCTTTCTCAACGCGAACAGAAGGTTTTTCAACTCGAATGGTCGCTACCTGCTGCAACCACTCGCATTGGGAAATCCGACCATCTGCGTTGAGAAATCTCACCAGAAGGCTGATTTTCCTCACTCGCTCGCACTCGCCAACTAGACCTTGGCGAGCGTGAGCAAGGAAAAATGTTGCCTGTGGTGAATTCTCGTGTAAAACTACAAAAGAGTGTCGTGGGAGAAGTGTGTAAGCACTAGACACAGAGAAGAAATCTCCCTGAAGAAGTCACAGTGGAAATCAGCGGGGGGTTTTTAGGAAGCCCTCACTCACCACCCTGGGTGGTGACATGCTTCATCATCGGGCCCACCAGGAGAAGCCGAATGCCTCCCTGGTGTGCTACAACGCCAGATTACTGCGGAGCAGGTTCATTTCCATCCTGTGTTCCAAACCTCTTCTTGGCCGGACTCTCTGCAAGGTCCCTATGACTCACATGCTCACTATCCAAACCTCACAGTGATGCTGTAACCTGATTGGCTGCCTCTCCCAAGCCTCACTTGCAGTCCTTCCAGGGATTGGCTATTCCGCCTGGGCCAGCAGTCGCCGCCCCTGTCAGCACCACACTTTAGTTTTTTTCCACCATTGCCCCATATCCACAGGGTCCGGTAGCAGGAGACGCTAGGTGCAAAACGGGTGGCAGGCGTTGCGGGCGTAAGATCTCCAGACCACCCTTACTTCCAATCAGATAAGTAATCTGTGCACACTCTTTCCTTTGTTTTAACTCCGTTTTTCGCCTTTCTTGTTATCCCTCCACAGGGTGTTCCATTGTCGCTTTCCCCCCCTCCCTAGACCCATGGGGTGTGGATCTTGTGCATTACAAGTGAGAACCCTGTCCAGTATTTGTCAATTATTTCTTTTTTGATGCCATACTTTACATCACCTTTTGCCCCATTTTCGGGGTAGTTTGATCGCCTAACCACGAGTATTGTGTTACCGGCCGATCTGTCTAACGGACATTTCTACGTGACATAGTGCATGTTTCTACGCTGTTCCCACCTATAGGACGGCGTTTTCTTGCACTAAAAAAGCATTTATGGCACCATGATCACCTTCTCAGTAGTCTCAAGCACGGCCACACAGAGTTTTTACGCTGCAAAAAACCCTTGAGATGGATTGCACTAACTGTGTGTTGTTTGTCTTTTGTGTATGTATGTCCTTTTCTTTCAGACAGTACAGGGACCTCAAATTGAAGGTTTCCCATCACTTTTGTTTGGTTTTTGTACTTTATTTTACACATTTGTTTTTAACTTTCACGTCCTCTGGTAAGGGTGGGCCTTAGCGCGCCCATACCGCCGAGGTACACCACCTGACGGTCCTGATGAAAGCCCAGTAAATGACGCATAGACGGGCAGAAACATGTTGACCCCACTTTAAGTGGAAACATCCGAGTCATTAACTGGTAAGTTTCCCACACATATTTTACTTATTTCAAACTGACCATTGAATAAAAGTGTTTCCGTATGGTACAGTTTCTGACCTTTTTAATTCACATTTCTTTTTGACACTTTTGCCACAAAGAACCTGCTCCGCAGTAATCTGGCGTTGTAGCACACCAGGGAGGCATTCGGCTTCTCCTGGTGGGCCCGATGATGAAGCATGTCACCACCCAGGGTGGTGAGTGAGGGCTTCCTAAAAAAAACCCCGCTGATTTCCACTGTGACTTCTTCAGGGAGATTTCTTCTCTGTGTCTAGTGCTTACACACTTCTCCCACGACACTCTTTTGTTGTTTTACAAGATTTAACAGGGGGACCAAGAGTGTCCTTTTCCCTCTCTCTCAATTTGTTATTACTGTGGTGAATTCTCCTCACTCGTGTTTGCCAATTTGACGTTTTGGAAACTCCACATACTCCGCGGAGCGCAGAGTGCAGTAAACTCTGCAAACAATGTGAACGGAGTGGAGTACACCACCCAGGATTAGAACTGAGAACATTTTGCCTGGAAGAAGAGCTGCTGTGCCTCAGGAGGGACTACCACTTTGCTACCTGCTTTGCTCTGTTGGCCTGCTGCCGGTTGCTTTTTGCCTGAGAGTGAGAAGGACTGGAACTCCTCTTCACGTCCTTCAACCCAAGTCATTCAACCCCCCTGTTCTTGAAGCATGAGGGCCATCAAAGACTTCCTTCGGCTCTTATTCATCTGCTGAACTCTGCAATCGGTGAGTTCTCATTTGCCTGAGGTGCCCCTCCTGTCTTTCCCTATTAGTGTACGATAACATTATAAGCCCTACCCCAGGTCGATATCTTATGCAATACAGTATTCACAAACGATGAATAGAATTAACTTATGGTAAGAACACTGAATTTGTGAAAGTAAAATAAGGCATTGAAATCTATATTTTAAAAGTAAGGGGGAAAAATAAGGCATGGAGTAATTTAGTCTTCGATCATTTTAAAGCTTTGATGTTTGCTAGGAAGAATTTTGGTCCAAATCCTTTATTTAAATCAAATATGACCCCGTTATTTCTTTTAGAATATTGAAGGGAAATTAAGAGTCAAATGTAATCAAATTATTTGGACCAGAAATGTATGAAGTGTATGTTAAACTTGTTTTATCACTCTAATATTTTTCTTTTAATTGTTATTGCTTTTAACTTTTTTAGGTTTATACTTATGAACTGAATTGATCCTATATTCACCCGATGGAAATGTTTGGTTATTTCCAAATAAACTATTCATCTCAATTTGCACAAACAGAACTAGTATATGTAGGTACTTAAATTATGTGTTTGTTTGTTCTGTTGTACTTGATGGAACTTTTGTATGTTTAAATCAAAATGTGTATTAATATTAAAGAGCAGAACAATTAATCTACACTAGAATTTAAATGAGTGTATTGACAATGAGTGGTTGCAATTTAAACAAAATCATTATGACGTGGTTTAGTGAGTTTTTCTGGCTTACTTAAACTAGGCCTCAGTTAGGCCTTGCCACCATTTTAATTAAAAAGGATGCCTTATCATGATGTTCATTCTCTGTTTACATTTCTGCCTGACATTATTTCGTATGACAATATTGTTCGCGAAAAACTGTTGATCTCACTGAAATATACCTTTTGTAACTATCTCCAAGTCTCTCCCTGCTAGCACGCTGCATTGCATTCCTTCACAAATATTGCTGTTGCTTATGTAACTACCTTGTTCTGACACCTCCAAATGATATTAGATCAGAAATAGGGGAATCAATATTCATGTAGTGGGTTATTGCTAAAGTGATAGGGCCATGTGACTCTTTAGAATGTGAAAATATCCTTTGTTAAAGCAATGATCATGCCATGCTGACTTTCCGGTCCTTTATAATTTCTATTAAGAAAACTGTGTATAAACCCCTGGATTTTGTAGGGGGCAAATGAGACCTTTTGCAGAACTTTCCTCAGCTAGGGAGCTGCCCAATTTATCAGAGTTTGCTGCACAGTTTAGTCTATTTCTGATTTTGCCAATTATTTTGCATTTCCTAATACTGAGAGCCCGCATGGCAAATCATTTCTTTGTATTTTAGTGACATTGCTGCTCTATTTCAATTTTTCAGATTTATGCATTGCACATTGATTATTTATTAAAAGTTAAAAAAAAATGTAAATTCAGCTCTCGTACTCACCTTTGATTCAGTCATTTTCTTGACTGTATTTTGAATCCAAATAATTTTTTAGCCAATTGGTCCTTAACTTAAAAACATAAAGCCAATTAGGACTTCCGCAAGCTTACCTTTGAGATCTCACATTGTATCGTATTCAGCGGTGATTCATTCCATCCTATTTTTAGTTGTTAAGAAATGTGACTGAAATGCCATTTACATAACGTGTATACTACTGCCTTGGTGCACTCTTGAGATGCGCTTTTTATTGACATGTTCGAAGGTGTTCATTTTATGACTCCTTTTAAGTAATTTCACTATCAAATAACAGGAAGATTATGTCCTGGTATACATTCCATGTACTCCAAGAGCACATTGGGACTGCTTTTTACTGAATATGTATTTCTCTTTAGTGAGTGTCACTAAAGGCTCACTTAAGTCCCAGCAGAATGGTGCAGGCACATTGATGATATTTTTTCTGCAAGGTAATTGGTCTTCATAAACAGATAGAGCTCTAGTTGTCTTTCTTCATAGATAAGGCCTCTACCCTCTGCAAAGAAAAGGAAGAGACAACAATCGAGGTGTTGATATTTTCTTCAGTGGTACAATTATCACGTATTACACGTTTTGGGTGGAAAAAAAGGGCAAGAAATTCGTTTTTTGGTGCTTTACACATTAAAAAAACATGTCCCAGTATTTTCTGCAACTATTTCCCCCAATACATTTTTGCAGGCTTGACCTGCTGAATTTTTTCCAGGGGGTGTGAATGTTGTTACTTATTAAAAGAGTGCGATAAAACCTCTACAACTCATATTTTCAAAATGTACTGTAATAACAGTTACAATAGATATTGAAATTATACCGAGTATTTGTAATAACTCCCAAGCATACATTAGAAACATTTATCTAGGCATAGATTTTAAGGTATTTTCACAGTTTTGGTGAACCATTTGTCTTAAAAGTGTGAAGTTGGCTAGCGTAAAGGATTGCAACTCAGCGACTTTTCACTAAACTACATGGGCCTCATTTATGAGAAATGACGCATCGTTGCATGAAAGCAGCGATGCGTCACTTCTCAGTGCGCACTCCATGCGACATACCTGATGCGTCATATTTACTGTATGACGCATCATGTCGCAAGGAGTTATAGATACGTCAGTATTTCTGACGTATCTGTATGGCGCAAAAGTGACGCATTGCTGGAGTGTGTCACAAAAGTGACGCAACCCCAGCAATGTGTCCTTTCACATGGGGCTAGCCCCATGTGAAAGGGCTTGCGTCAGTCTTACGCCTGCTGTGAGGCAGGCGTAAGATTTTGACGCATTTGAGTCCTAGAAGTGGCGCAGTGAAATCTGGTAGATTTCACTGCGTCACTTCTATGACCCTTTCTTGCGTGGGAACACCCCCCCCTGCATACATTATACCTGGCGCAGGTCTAATGTAGCGCAGGGGTTTACAAAGTGACGCATCTAGCTAGATGCGTCACTTTGTAAATGTGGCGCAACAAGGTGCATTTTTTACACTGCTGGTGCGTCACAAAAAGTGACGCACCAGTGGTGCAAAAGTGACGCAAGGGCTCATAAATGAGCCCCCAGGAGCAGAACAAAGAGCTAAGACCCTGAGGTTTAAGAAATATGAGAGGCCACCCTGAGAAAATGGTGTCTGTTGCCACTTGGTAGCCATCCATTTGTCACCTGCTTGCAGCATCCCACTCAGAGACTCAAGACTAGTCTGTGTCCTAGCGCCTCTCACAAAGACGACCCATGGCCTCCACAGTCTGCCTCAACATGATCCCTAGGCTGTCTAACTCACAATTTATCCCCGCCCAGCATGTACAACAACCTGCCGTGATCCTAGCCTTATCTACCTCAAGCAACCCATCTGCCTGCACAGTACCAGTTGCCTTCTCCAGCACCTATTGGTGTCCATGGAAGGGTGCAAGTTCCTGCCACTTAGCATTCCCTGATGGTTTTACATTTGATCCCTGAAACAGGAAATGGTGGAAGGTTAGTCAGGACTTCCCACCTCCCAATCTACCTGCCACTGTGTCAGTGCTTAGGTAATGTTTTTGACATATTTACCACATTTGTGGATTTTGTGTTTCCAAGTGACTTCTTTCTTATGATTGATACAGCTTTTCCCTCCAACAATCCCAAAATATTGCCTTAATTCGAGCAGTCAAATAAACCTCCATATCAAGGCTCAAGTGTGCAGTAAACTTCAGTCTATATACTAAGGGGCATATGTATAAAATACCATTATTGCCATTCTCAAATAGCGTTTCTTAGAGAATCGCTATTTGAGAATCGCAAAACGGGATGTAATAAAAAATGTGCAAATATTCTTCGATTCTCTTGGCATTCCTTATTAGACAATTAGGGAGTACCTTCCCATTCATTCCTATGAGCTAGGAGGCCCATAGGAATGAATAGGAAGACATTCTCCATTTGTGAATCACAATTAGAGAATCGCAAATTGAGAATGCAATTTTAAGGGTTCCAGGGTGTCAAAAGAACACCCTGTTGCACCCCTGAAATATGTATATGTGCACGTGGCGCACATACATGCCCTCATGTATGTGCGCCACATGGCACCTTGAAAAATACAAGAAAGTGAAAGTGGAAATTTGCTATTCCTTAAAGCCAAATCACACTTTTTCTGTGCTTCATACATTGCATTTAAGGAGTCGCAATTTGCGATTCCTTAAACGCAAACGCAAAATAGAGAATGGCAAATTTTGCGATTCTCTAATTTGCAATGCCCTTTTGGGATGATACATCCCAAAAGGCCTTTTCCTGTTCGCAAACGGGAAAAGGGCTTGATACATATATCCCTAAATGTTTTTCAGTCAAAGGTCTTCTGCATATGTGATAAACTACCGATTTCCAATCTAGTTAATGTTTTCTCAAAGAATGCTTAGGGTTGCCCTGTTAGTACGGATTTTTGCTGAACAGGTCCGACACGTGAGGCATAGCTCACCGGTGTAGGTACATTTCTTAATGGTCCCCACATGGAGGCAGAAACCTCCCTGTGGATCACACCATTGCTTCTGGGAACTTTGGGGTTTGTTTCTGAGAAATAAAAAAACAAGCATAACGGGTCACAACATTGTGGTGGCCCCTGACACGGTTTTGCCAAAACAGCTTCACCATGCTTGCCAAAGAACGTTCAGCAAAAGTCAAAGAACTCTCTGTGGGCAAGAAATGACCTCAAAAACAATTATAATGCTCATTGAGTTAACTACAACAGTACAAGTATTTGGGGGAACCCTACAAGGCCAATGTTATCCTATGGGGTGTAATATTTGGATTAAGCTCTGAGTTCCTCAGCCAAAAGCTGCTAGGGCCAGATCTAGTAAAACTTTGCATCACGTTTGTGTTGAAAATCATGATTCGCTTTGAATTGTTTCCCAAAGTTACGCACATTTTCTCCTTCCACTGTTTTGCACTACATGACATCAAGGCGACCTTCCATGTGTGGTACATGGTCATTCCCAAGAAAGCACCCATGGATGTTGCAAATTCTTAACTCAAATATTCATAGATAGGGATTTGTGGCAAAATCTTCCTCCTCCTTGCGGTACATGATTAGCTAGACAAATGTGTTAATGTCTTCTTGTTTTTCCTTCTTTCAATGTGTGCTGCATTGTAGAGAAGACATACAAGGCAGGAAAAGTGTTAAAGGATACTTTCTGTACGGGAAGGGTTCCCTTCCGGTACACAAACTATTTCTTACATAATGCCCAACCTTTTAACTATGGCGCAAAGGTATGTTCGTTGGCAGTCTAAAGTGCGGCAGCGCAGGGAAAGAGAAAACAATGCATAATTTTAGTAGATATGGCGACAGTTTTGCTCTCTCACTGTTACACAATGCAGGTCAACACCTTTAGTTGCTGTGGTACTTTACATGAATGTTTTGCAAATTTGGGACCTAGTCCTAGATGGCACCTGTGGGGAAGAACCACATGGGTAGCAGCAGGCAGATTGCCACTTCCAAAGGGAAGGACATTAACAATTGGAAGGGTACACACCATTTTGTGCAGGCACACAATGCTTTGGAGGACCGTATACTTCAGGCATACGTGACCAAAGCACCTGAACAATATTCATCTACCACGCTACCACCAGCCATCATTTTGGTTTTATCCTTGTTTGAGGAAGAAGTCTCCCCCACCCCATATTGTGGATACAGGTATACTTTGGGTATGTTGGCTAAAGGCATAACAAATCTTAAAGCACCACCACTGGAATCGCGAATTGATTTGTCCAAGCGGAACTGTTCACTCAAAGCTGAGCATATAAATGGCAGGCACAACTTTTCCCGCCATGTGAGATATTTACCCCTATGCCGAGCACACAGATTTGGCCTGGATGTCCATATTTTCTGTCTATTTCTACCTTTCTTTACAACGATCAGCATTGCTCCTGACTAAGGAATGACTGAATTGTTGTAGTTCTTTCTTTTTTAATACTTCCATTGTGCCTCCAATATAGAAGATGTTGTTAAAAAAGCAATTTATCAGTTTAAGATTCCTAATATGTTTCAATCTTTTTCTGGATAGTCAAAGGCTCAAGGACAAAAAATGAGGAACTAGTGATAAAGAAAATGTAGAAATTCGAATTGGAGTTGTACAGATAGACGTTAAAGTTACTTCAATGATCTCATAAGTAGTGAAAATAATATCACTATTGACAGATTTGGTATTGTGATGATTCGAAACTAAAGATTAAAGCACATAAATAATGAGCAAGATCATAAAACATTTTTGATTGACATCATTAAAGTAGTTCTTTTTCTAAATAACTTTTAACACTGGATGAGAATTGTCTTTTTGTGCTGCATTGTTGAAATATGACTTTTCCTTAAAAGACAAAAAGGAAAATATATGAAAACCATACAGACTTTACCTACGTCTTCTTTTCTAAAACTGATAAAAATCCATACGTTTCATGAACCTTGCTCTCAAAGACATGCTGCACCAAAATTTTTCGTAAAGAGACCCCAAATATTGTGTGGAAAAAATGATCATATGTTCTCAAAATAACAGGTGTCACGAGGTGTTTCCTCCACTCTGTCGCAGTTCCTTTATTGCTCTGTATGAGATGGAAATGGTATAATGCTTGTAATGTAAATAAACCCCAAGACTTGCATGGCATATTGCTGATCTTTCATCTCAGTTTCTTGGAAAATAATGTGTAATAACTTACATCGTTTACCTCGGGAAACCTCGTTTGTTTTTTTCCTTTCGCACGACAAAAGAATCTGCTTTTTCGTTTTCAGATTTTTGGATTAACGGCGTGATATATAATTTACCGTTTGTGGCAGAGAATCCTGTCAGTCAAAACCTCGCCCACTCGAGTTTTGAGTCGGACGGACTGTCGTGTATCTGAAGGTTGTATCGGCTGCTGGCTCCACAGGTGGTCAGCCCGATGGAGTTGGGGACGTTGATGTATGTGCGTCAGACCATCCGAGAGTGGGTGATTTATTGTTCTGTTCTTTTCAGTTCAGTCCTCCAAACCCTTGCGTATCAGAGTCATTAGTTGTTTGTTTTTCAAAAATAAAGTCCTACTTTGGGAGTTGTTTTTGAAAAACAGAACAGTTTGTTGAGCGGCAGTCTGAAAGATGCGGCTGCCTCTGGAGGCACAGAGATCTTCGCACAGCATGCAGATGTTTCTAAATATGGTGGGCGGCAGTCCAGCGAGGGTAATCTCCTCTGCCACCCTGATGGATGGACAGACCGATGAACAGCTGCCCGACATAGTCTAAATGAGGCCTAAATGTGCAGCTCAAATGCAGCCAGAATTACTGCGCATAAAATATCTTTAGGTAGCACTGGCTGTGAATGACTTGATAAATAAGTTTATCTTCAAATGTTGGACCTTTTTAATAGCTTTATAAAAGACACTGGGGCTCATTTATGAGCCCTTGCGTCACTTTTGCACCACTAGTGCGTCACTTTTTGTGAGGCATCAGCAGTGTAAAAAATGTGCCTTGTTGCGCCATATTTACAAAGTGACGCATCTAGGCAGATGCGTCACTTTGTAAACCCCTGCACTACATTATACCTGCGCCAGGTATAATGTATGCAGGGGGGTCTTCCCACACAAGAAAGGGTCGTAGAAGTGACGCAGTGAAATCTACCAGATTTCACTGCGCCACTTCTAGGACTCAAATGCGTCAAAATCTTACGCCTGCCTACAGCAGGCGTAAGACTGACGCAAGCCCGTTCACATGGGAAAGGACACATTGCTGGAGTTGCGTCACTTTTGTGACACACTCCAGTAATGCGTCGCTTTTGCACCATACAGATACGTCAGAAATACTGACGTATCTGTAACTCCTTGCAATATGATGCATCATACAGTAAATATGATGCATCAATCATGGCGCAAGGAAGGCACACTGCGAAGTGACGCATCGCTGCTTTCACGCAGCGATGCGTCACTTCTCATAAATTAGGCCCACTGAGTTTCTGTAGATGACAAAGAGCAATATGTTGCCTCTTAAGGCCCCCTCAGTATAAAAATGGTGGGCACACTGCTATTCATTGGTATTCCAGCTAGAGAGAATCATCTGCTGAATATAGGAAAAGTCTCTCTCTGTAATATCAGAAAATAGAGAAAAAGAGAAGGAGATCCATACAGTTAATCTGATTCCTGTATATTCTTTCCCAAATGCATGTTACTCCAATTATCACCAGTCCCACTACACCCTTCCCCCCCACAACCTGGAAATACCGGGACCCAAATTTACCTTAAACAAGCAAAGACACTGAGTATTCCTTAAGCCTCCAGGGCTTTACAAAGAATCACAGGAGAGGCTGAGAAAGAGCCATGCAGCAGTTCCCAGCCTGCCATCCTAACTCATGGCATGCTATCTCCTGTGGATTGGGAGATGGCATTTGTGTGCAGTTTTGTAGCAGGTCCAGAAGCCCGCAGCCAAGAGACAGGAAGGCGGACCCCCGCCATTGAGCCAATGCTCCGGAAAGCTAATGAGAGAACCTCTGTGAATCTCCCTGCATGTGTCAACTCCCACAACTGGGTAAGCAGTTTTACAGGGTGGGATTTGAGAGTTGGTCCGCTCTCTTCTGCACCAGTCCTTACCTGTGGATCACTGGGACCAGAGGGATCCTCTTGAATCAGTTTAGTTACACCATATCCTCAAGATTCTTCAGCAAAGAAAGTGGTGGAGTCTAACTATATATATATAGCGCGTAGGATGGGAGTGCTACCAAGACCAAGAGACCTATGTTGAAGAAGGAGGGAAGACAAGGAGTAGTCAGCTCCTGGCAACCTTGTATTCTAGTGGAAGGTGTTGGATAAAACAGAAGGTCTCGCTATATCATGCCACAGTCAGGGGAAACGACCTTTACCACTACTCTTAAACAGTCAGTCTGCAGGAATCACAGGACCTGACAAGATGTCAACTGATTGAAATTTCCTTATTACAGGGAAAACAGGATTCCAGCTTTGAAGAAAGGAAGCCATACACGCTACATATCAAGCAAAAGCAGGAACTCAACTCGAGCTTGATGTTGAGGTGAGAGGGTAGTCCAATCCCACGTTCTTCGCCAAATTTATGTGGTGTCCACCACATTAGGAATAAAAGATCTTACATCAAGTAAGTGACAGGACTGGTTTATTCACCTCATCCATCAGCCGCTCCTAAGTAACTGATTCTTCAAGAACCCCCTTACATACCAAGATTCCACATGGAACCTTGGATAATGTCACACTTATGAACTGCCTTCGGAAAGAGTCTGCTTCAAAAAAAGAGTTATACAGTACAGGTCCTCTGTATCTGTTATCATTTGAAAAATATAGAACAAAAATATTTACACGCAACAGCCTTCTGGACAGGAGTTTTCCTGAGAGTGTGATACCGGGGGACAGTAATCCCTCTTTGTCATACCAGGCACTTTTCTGGGCTGCTTGGAATAAGGGCCAAGCCAATGTTGTGTGAGTTTGCTTCAGACTTTCCTTTGTGTGACAGAAATACAAGTATTTGTTCATTTTAAAGCTCCATCGATGCCGCGTTAACAATTTCTAGCTTGGATGTTCTAATGGTCGGCAGCCTGTTGAAAGAATTGTATTGTACTCTATTGATTATTCTATTTATATCATAGTTTTATATTGATATTGATTTAAGTGTCAATAAATATTGAATTGAACTGAACTGACTAGATTCATTACATCTGAACTGGTATATTTATGGCACTCAAGCACCAGCGGTGTTCTCAACAGAGTTGACACAATTGTGCAACAAGAAAAGGTAAATAATGTGAAATAATGCAGCACACTATATGACAGTATTGTTTAGCTATTTTGTGATTTCAACACATATTATTACTCTCAGGCCAGGGTTGCACCTCATTGATTTCAGTTGGACCTGGGGATCTGGGTTCGAGTCTCGGTAACGACGCCAAACATCCTGTTATTCTGGGCAAATCGCTTAATCTCCCCGTGCCTAACAAAAAAAAATGAATGTGTGTCCTCATGTAACGTAACTGGTGCTATGTAAAGCGCTCTGATACCCGATTCGGTTTGGGTCAAGTTCACGCTATATAAAACTCAGCAAAAAAGCAACAACAACAAAAAAAAAAAGGAACTGAATGATATTCCGTCCATCTTTCCAATGGGTCTGCCATTGCGTGGGAGCAAATTAATTTTTTTTGTAACTTTTGATGAATTTGAACTAGAAACAATTTTTAGGGTGAGATCTAAACAGGATGCAGCAAGTGGTGACTTGTTTTTCAAATGCAGAAAATCCATTCCAATGCAGAAAACACTGCTGCCAAAGAATAACACAATTCCAGTGGCCCTGTATTTAAGCACATTTTTCCTGGTTAAAAGCAAGAGATATCTATTATATGTCAGAGTAGACAACAGAAAATATTTTGAAGGTCATGCACCAATGATGGTGATGCAGGAGAATTAAAAATGGATCTAACTTACTGATACCTGCAATCGTTCTAGTAGTTAAAATCGCACTCACTAGCCGTGTTTTTTTGTATTTTGAATC
Organism: Lissotriton helveticus; assembly: GCF_964261635.1. NCBI lineage: Eukaryota > Metazoa > Chordata > Amphibia > Caudata > Salamandridae > Lissotriton > Lissotriton helveticus. Next base: position 956,980,814 of record NC_136065.1, read on the forward strand.
TGAAACTGACAAGGGCTACGCCTGGAGGAATTTTTACTTCTAAATACAGAGTTTATAAAACCTTACACAGAATGCAAAGCTGAAGAAAGCATCCGGATTTAATGCCACTGGTTTAAGTTTGCAAAGATGATGATGCATCAAACCGAACACCCAGGTTACCAGTAAATAAACTGAAAGAGGACAGGTCCCTGTCTCAAGGGCCAGCACTGAGAGGCTCAGAGATCGTCACTCCATGTACCACAGTCCCTGTTATAAGCATGGATATTTCCAACCAGCATTTCTGCATCTACTCAAACCAACAGGCATATTATGAAATTATTTGGGGCCATAAGTATCAAAGTTAAGTTTTGCGAATCTCAAATAGCGAATTTTTGAGAATCGCTATTTGAGAATCGCAAACCGCTATGTATGTAGGATTTGCAATACATTTTGCGAATCCTACATATTCCTTGATTGCGAATTGCAAATTGTGAATCGTAATGAAGGAATACCTCCCCATTCATTCCTAGGGGCCTGGAGGCCCATAGGAATGAATGGGAAGACATTGTCAATTTGCGATTCCCAATTAGAGAATCTCAAATTGAGAATGCAATTTCAAGTGTACCAGGGCGTCAAAAGGACACCCTGTTGCACCCCTGAAATGAGCATTGTAGTACATGTGGCGCACATACATGCCCTAAGGGCATGTGTGTGCGCCACATGCCACTTTGAAAAATGCAAAAATTTGCATTTTTGAAAGAAATCACAAATTACCACCAACCAAACCAATAAGCTTTGATTTATCCTGGTAAAAGTTTTGGTTCCCACAACTCCAATCTAAGTTTGCTTTATTGTTTTAGTTAATAAAAACCATAGCAATTTTTTCCCGCTTAATATAAAATAGGTGTCTTCCTCTATCAAGGAGCATAGTTACATCAACAGAAAGAGAGAATGGTTACATTTTGTTAAAATAGAGTGAGTGAGCCCCACATGTTAAAAATAGGCGTTCAGAGCAGGAAGGCGTCAAGCATTAAAGTGCTAGTGCGGCAAAACATTAAACTAGACAGTACGAAACAAGGTATGTGGCCCCCTGATGTATAAAAGGAATTTAGGTAGGAGGGTTACTACCCAGAGTAAACAAAAGGACAAATTGTCAAGGGATCAGTGCAATAAGGCAGGATGGTAAACACACTTTCACAAGCCGCAGACACTTTTCAGATGCCCAGTCAGTTCGTGTTTCAAGGAGTTTTTTTATAAGAGTCGTTATTAATCGTTGAGAGGATGTGACAGGCTGCAGAGCTGCAGAGGGGGCTGGAGAAGATCTTGAGTGCTTTCATGAATTTACCAGACCTCAAAAGAATCTTTACATTAGTTTTGAAGAAGCACAGCGTCGAGGACTTCAAGAAGGAGCGAACTGCTTTCATGAGGTACATTAGTTTCAGGAGAAGCCTCCTGAGGGCATTGAGCGATGGGCAGCAACATAAAAGGCGAAGCCAGGATTCTCACTTCTAGTGACAGTCTGCAGGTCCCCTCCTTGCCATGGCCGGCCATGGGGGAGGCCTAGTAGGTGCATGTATAAGATTACTCCACATGCCTGTCTGTTGATGGCTTCTGTGAGGTAAACTTGAGGCTTCCCAGCTACGTAGGAGTTGTTCGAAGGTGCTAAAACAGGAATATTTGAAAGAGCATATATCCTGCACATAGGAGGAGGTTTCCAGCTGCTTCTTTATGGTATTTTCCAGGCGGTGTAAGGAATAGTGTCCGATTTTAAGGCTGCACCTGCAATTTGTAAGGAGGTGATTGCGTTTTGAACTTGCCATTGCCAAGAGTTCCCAGGACTCTCAAATATCTCTTTCAGGCGAGCTTTGAGGGAGTTGGTTGGAGCTCTCAGAACCCTGATGTAGAATTTCAAGGTGTCTGTCTCACAGGTTAGTGACTGTCTAGATAAACCAAGTTCCAGGTGGAGTCTCCGGATACATCTTGGAAGTTGAAATACCTTCCTGTAGGCCCTGTATTGTATGTAATGTAGAGTGGGGGCCCAAGCTCCTGGGAAGGCCTGGTGTCCGTAGTGTATTGCAGAAAGAAGGGAAGATTTCATCACCTTACAAATAGGTTCAGACGAAGGGCTGTTCAGCTTATTGTTAAGACAGGTGGGACAACTCCAATCTCATTTAGTCAGTGCAAAGAAATGGAATAGGTGACGGTGTGATGGTGTAAGCCAGTAGTGAAAGATGGAGTAAGGCCATTGTTGAGATACCATCATTTCACATTGTCATCCTCAGATCAGCAAAAGTGAACATTTTGAATGACTCGTTCTGCAGACCAAATCCGGTGATGGAAATTTGCTAAACATTTGACAAAGCATTGCTGCATTACAATCCGATCCAGGACCTTACATGTCAAAGGACTTAGGAAAATACTTTTACACTAACCAGATCACAGGGATCAAGCAAGGGTGTTTTCAGAAGCGGAAAAACAATTGCTTTTTTGCAGATTATGTTGGCAGTTCATCCTTGCTAAGAGATTTGGCAAAAAAAATGTAGAAGGGCCAACAGGCAAAAATATAGCCCTTGTTGCAGGAGTCCAACAGGGCAAGGATAATTAAGAGAGATTCAGCTCTGGCTGTCTGTAATATACAAGAAAGTGTCCTGGCTGTAACTGGTTCAACACTATTATTTGGGTGTAGGAACACACAGGGGACATTTTAAATATTTTGAATGCTACCAACCAGTGGTGCAGTGCTTAAAGCCCTAAATACAATAGAGAAAATGATCCTCCATGCCACCTACTGGTTAGTAAAATACAGCCATAATTCAGATACCGTGAGCCCTTCTCCTTCCAGGACCCAGTGCCCCTGCACCTGCTGCACTAATGGAAGCTCGTATTCTCAGTTTCATAAAGACGTACGGCCATATTATCTAGGCCAGCGTTAAAATTATAGCCGCTTTATCGGCAGGAAACTGCCGCTAAAGCAGCGATAATGGGCTTGATAATATGCCCTTGTGAATTCCCATAGAAGCCCATGTACATACCAGAACATGGGTTTCTATGGGAATTCACAAGGGCATATTATCAAGCCCATTATCGCCGCTTTAGCAGCAGTTTTCTGCCGCCAAAAGCGGCGATAATTTTAAAGCCATTTCTTGATAATATGCCCCGTAGTCCGAAAACATGTTGCATCACTCAAGCCAGGGCCACAGGTTTCTGGTCAATTTGGATATTTTTACATTTTGCAGAGAGACCACCTTCTAATTACTTTTTATTCTCCAAAAACGTAATGTCTCTTATCCTTCTCCTCCTTTTAAACCTTCTCTGACCTTAAACACCCTCAAAGCAAAGCTTTTACTCAAGTTCCCTCGCGTGAGCTGCCAGTTTCACCTTTCCCTCCTCCTACGCATGCGTTTGCCCTTTAGCTCCAGTGAGTTACAGATAATCAGAAGCGAAAGGTGGCACCTTCAATTAAACATCTGCCACTTTCTTTTGAAATTACAAACCTGTTAAAACCCTAATACAGTAGATGCTGGAATACTTAAACAGCTTAATTTCCCAAACCTTATCTCAGCATATTGTCAGTTGTAATTATTTTGAATTAGAACAATTATAGATATTAAACAATTAACTACACCGCCTAACCAGTTCAGAAAATGGACAGGGGAGAAATTGAGTTTTATTATAGAATTGTACTAATTAAGAAAATTAAGCAACCTAGATGAAATGACAATTGGAATCTGTGTAGAAGGATGTGGAGGTTGTCTGCTGTTCTGTTAAATGTTTAGTATGTTAAAATGTTTTTTCTGTCTGACCTAAAGGCTTAAGAAAATAAAAATATACATTAATAGATATACAACACGGACCTACTCGGAGATGTGAGGTCGCAACGCAGTTTTGCCAACTCATGAAATACCTTTTATTTTGTTGTAAAAAAAATAGAAGCGCACTTCAATAAGTAGTCAGCTTATTAGTAACGTAGACAAAAAATGACTTGTATACCCCGAGGTAGTATCTGTAAGAAGGAAGGCGCCTTGGACTGAAAGCACTGCACGTGATTACTGTGTGATTCAGGCTTCAAGGAGGAAAATTAAGGACTTTTTCCAGAGTATATTAAAATTATAGATACGTAGAATTCTCACTAAAGAGGTGTAAATTCAAAACAATTAGCATAACCATGAGTTTACAGCAAGATCACCTAGCATAGCGAAGAATAACACTGCAATGCCTACTAAGGGTAGGGGGTGTGGTCTAGTAATTTCCATTGACTGGCACACAACAACAACACTGAATAAATCATTGTCTATTCAACGCTTTTTCTTTGAAAAAGGAAAAGTACATTTATTACACAAACACACAACGAAATAATATGCAATAATTTAAAAATATGTACATCAGGTAGATGGAAATACTTTTGATGACACCCTTATATCACATTTGGTCCCTAGTGGGTTATGACCCCCATAATTAGATTATCACCCACCAATACCAGATTTTTACAACACAATATAAGGATGTGATTATGTATACGGCAGGCCCACCGGCTTTGTCAGAGAATCCCCATGCTAAACTCTGCGACCTTGGTGTGGTTTCCCCTAACTTTTTGCCTTCAGACCTCCTGTTTTTGCTGACTTCGTTTTTACTGGCCTTAGGATTTGGCACACTTTACCACTGCTGACCAGTGCTAAAGTTCTTATGCTCTTTCCCTATAACACGGAAGGATTGGCTTATCTACAATTGGAGTATTTATTTTGGTTATAAGTCCCTAGTAAAGTGCACTACATGTGCCCATGGCCTGTAAATTAAATGCTGCTGTTGGGCCGTCAGAACTAATTGTGCTACCTACTTAAGTAGCCCTTTAAAATGTCTCAGGCCTGCCATTGCGGAGCCTGTGGGTGCAGTTTTAAACTGCCATGTCCACCTGGCCAGTTAAACGTCTTGTCTAGTCCTTCTGGTTTTGCCCAAATGACAAGAGCTAGGTGAATGATTAAATTAGTGTGCTATTTAATTCAGAACCAGGATACAAGGTCATTTAGGTGTACGCACAGGTGTGAATACGTTCTTGATGTTTTTCACATGTGTAAGTTATAATTTGCGTTAAATGTTTTGTGGGTTATTAATGTAATTGAAAAAGTGTGCTGGTATTGTTTTTTATCCATGTTGGTCAACTGTCTATGAGTTGTTGATGCAAAAATGATTCATGAATATTCAAGAATATGAAAAAATAATTAATTTGCGCGCCCACAAAACAAGTGAATGTATTAAAGGATCATCAGCATTAGCAATTCAATTGTAGTTCTACTTATAGAAAGTTGGCATTTTCTTGTCTTAGCCATTCGGGGCCGGCAGTCTGTCTCTGGTCACATGACTGGGTGTAGTTGGCAGTTGGGCTTTGTGTATTTCTCCTAGACAGCCACACACAATGGGATCTTAGCTGTGACTTGATGGGCGATCCTGGAAGAATGGGAGGACCTCACTTACACCTGAATAGACTATGTCCTGTCTCCATACAAAGGGATGAATACCCCTGTAGTTAGTTAGAGCCAGGGCAGGAAAGGCATGGCATCTGTGCACTTCAAAGGCATGCCTCTAGAAACCTCTCCCCACTTCAAAGCCACATCTGTGTATAAAAGAAGGACCTCAGACACCACAAAATCACTATACATCTGGACCTGTAGATACTCTGCCATGAAGAAGGAATGTTGTGCTGCTGAAAGGACTTCAACTCTGCTGGACGGGTATTCTGAAGGAGCTCCTGCCTTACTGGGCTGGCCTGCTTTCTGCTGCCCTCTTGCCACAGAAGGAACTTGACCTGGAACCCATTTTTAACCCAGGACTCCAAAGTGACTCAAAGGGCTAGCCTGCTGGTCTCCTGATCTGAGCTTCAGGGACATAACAGCGTTCCCTGCACTACCCTTCAACGAGCTCCAGACCCCCAAGAGGCACATCTCAGGTCCTGGGCCCTTGGTGTGTCTTTCAAGCCCTTTAAATCAAGCTTTTGGCCTCTTTGCAGCCCACCATTGGACCCATTCCCTCCGGAACCACACCGTTCTCACCAAGAAACAGCGCGAGTCGCTGCAAGTCCATCTCCTCACATAATAAGCATCGTCTGCTGGTGTGGATTGCCACCACGATGCTCCATCCGGCACATCCAGGATACCCGGCCTGCACTTTGCACCACACCGACCATTGCCAGTGATGCTCCTCTTCCTCTCAGCCTAATTTGTCCCCATGAACGGGCCTCTTGACATAAAACTTGAGAAGGTAAAACTTCAGCTGGACTAATCTGGGACTGTATCTGACTCGCTTTCCATTGAGACCAACCTGTACTTTGGAATTTGACCCGGTCTAACTCAACCAAATAGCCGCGGTTAGAGCTTTCTCTTTCTAGGTGTTATTTTACAGTTTATTCCTTAAAAATTCAAACTCCGGTTCTACCGAATGGTTTTTTGTAATGTTGGTCTTGTTTTATTTATTAAATCAATCTCTATTTTCTTAACCTGATGTGGGATCTTTGTTTGTGGAGTTTTCACTGTTTTACTGTTTTACTGTTTGAAGTGTTGCACAAATACTTTACAAATTGCCTTCAAATTAAGTCTGACTGCTCTGTGCCAAGCTACTGGAGGGTGAGCACAGATTAATGTGGGGTTTGCTTGTGCCTTAACCTGACTAGGATTTGATTGCTGCTAGACCAGGGCTCACATCGCAGTCAATCAGGTTCCCAATTTCTAACACCCCACATTAATATATAGGACAGGCTTATTAGCTTTGTTAAGGAGTTATTACACAATATAAGCAATAATTGAGCTGTACTTTATTACCAAAATGAATAACCATGTTCAATTCCATTCACCATGTTCAATTCCATTCATTATTTTAACAAAAAAAACAGACCATTGTCATCAATGAGCAATTGATTGATTGATTGAAAATAATTTATATCGCGCAACTAAAACCCTGAGGTGTCAAGGCGCCTAACAAAATGAATTTAAAAAAATGGCAAATCAAACTACAGGTATGCGTGTGCAAAAAGACGAGTCTTCAGGGCCTTTGTGAATAACTGCAGGGTAGGGAGAGACCTCAGTTCCCCCGGAAGAGCATTCCACCACTTGGGTGCCAAGGCGGAAAAGGCTTTACCACCCCATCTAGCTTTTCGAATACGCGGAACTGATAGCAGAGCCTTGCTTGAGGAACGCAGAGTCCTGCAGGGACTATAACAGGACAAGATAGATCCAATTCCAATAAGGCTGTTTTTTGCTAAAGCCTTATAGATCAGACACAAGATTTTAAACAGGATACGATCCTCCATGGGGAGCCAATGAAGCCATTTTCTGGCCAGGGTGGCCGAGGTGCCTCGAGGTACGTCCAGAGCAAACCTAGCCGCTGCGTTCTGGACTACCTGCAAGCGCTGCAGCAGACTTTTATTCAGTCCCGCATACAGCGCATTGCAGTAGTCCAGACGAGAGCCCACTAGAGCAACTGCCAGTGGTTTCCTAGCCTGCTGCGAAAGATAGTGCCTGATCTTCCTCAGTATGCGAAGGATGCCCCAACAGGTAGAGATGGTCCTGTTTACCTGTTGACACATAGTGAGGGTTGGATCAATCACTACCCCGAGATTTTTAGCAGATGCAGCAGGGACAGGACATGCTCCCAGTGAGTCTGGCCACCAATCGGCTGACCATACCTCCTCCTTGCCTCCGAACACCATCACCTCAGTCTTCTCCCCGTTCAGTTTCAGCGAATTGTGAATCATCCACTGTCCGACAGCCTCCATACAAGATCTAAAATTGGAGGCTGTCGGAATAACTGGCTGGGAGAGAGAGACGAGGATCTGGGTGTCATCCGCATAGGAAACTACCTCCATCCCAAAAGATCTAATTAGTCTGGCAAGGGGGGTCACATAGATGTTAAAAAGGGTCGGACTTAGCGCCGACCCTTGAGGGACCCCACATTGCACAGACAGGGATGGAGATAGAAATGTACCCAGCTTCACTTTTTGCTCTCGTTGATCGAGGAAAGAGGTAAGTAGAGCTAGTGCCTCCCCCTGAACCCCAATCTCCCTCAGGCGAGATGTTAAGACTGAGGGAGAAAGGGTATCGAAGGCGGCTGTAAGATCTAAAAGGATCAGGAGGGAGGTCTGTCCCCTATCCACACACATACGGATGTTATCCAGTACTATGGTGAGGGCAGACTCGGTGCTATGTTCCCTCCTGAATCCATGCTGGGAGGGATCTAAACAGCCAGAATTTTCCACGAATGCAGCAAGATGTTTGTTCAGATGAATTTCTAACATCATCGCAGGGGCTGGGAGCAGTCAGATGGGACGAAAATTCTTTAGTACACCGGTCGAGAGAGGGTTTCTTGAGTAAAGGTTTTACTACTGCATTTTTCCACTGCTGAGGAAAAATACCCTCCCTCATAGCCCTGTTCATGATGTCTACAAGAGGGGGTAAAGGAGAATGTCTGCACTGCTTTAAGATCTTAAGCGGGCAAACATCTAGAGGAGAGCCAGATTTAATTTTATCCAGAAGTGTCTCTACATCCTGTAGGGAGAGAGAAGGGAAGGATTCCAGGCAGCATGCCTGAGGTTTCTCCAAAAGGGCAGGGTCCAGGACAGCAGGAACAACGGGCTTGGTGGTAACAGGTCTCAGTAACTCTAAAGCAGTATAAATATCCAGGATCTTAGTCTGGAAGAAAGACGCTATGTTGTTACAGAGCTCCTGGGACGCAATCACCGGGTCGGGGGTCTGAAGGGCAGTAAGGGAATCTGCTATCCTAAAGAGCTCTTTAGGAGAGGAAAGTGAGGAAGTTAGGGCAGTGAAGTATTCTTGTTTTACCCTAATAACTTCCAATTTATACTTTCTTATCAAGATCTTATGGGTATCCTTATCCCTTAGATCCCAGCTGGTATGCCATAAACGCTCCTGTCTCCTGGCTTCTTGTCGGAGTAGTCTTAAATGCTCCGTAAACCACGGGGCTGAAGGTCTTTTCCTGGCAGAATAGCATAGCCGTATAGGGGCCAACACTTCCAAGGCCTCTGTAATGGTCTTATCATATTGTAGGACAGCTGACTGGACATTGTCCCCCAGGGAAGAAGGCATCCTAGATATCCAAGGTGTAAAGGAACCTTCCTTAATATTATGCAGGTTCCTACGTAGTTCCGTTTTACTCGGAATATTTCTAAAACCATCCAAGATTGGACAGGACATAGTGAATGGTACGGCCAGGTGATCTGACCATGACAGAAAAAAGGGATCTTTTACTGTCAACCTCCAATCGTTGGAAAAAATTCCATCGAGCGTATGTCCTGCTCGATGAGTGGTTGCTTTCACCAGCTGGGAAAGTCCACAAGCCAACATGACATCCAGCAGGGAGAGAGTGTCATGGGTCTCTAACAGCTCAAGATAAAAATTAAAATCTCCCAGAACCGTTAAGTTTTCTCGGCCAAAATAAGGTTCTAAGGTGTGGAGCAGTTGCTGTCCGAAGTCGGCTCTAGGGCCTGGGGGGCTATAGACCAAAAGTCCATTAAATGTAAATTTATGGGGGCCTGTCAGAGAAAAATATAGTGCTTCAAAGGTATCCCTGGCAACCTTAACCGGTGTAATGAGGCAGTGAAAGCACTCCCTATAAAGAATAGCTAACCCCCCACCCACCCGGCCCACTCTGTCATGTCTTGCCAGGCAGTACCCATCCGGGACTGTTTCAATAAGGTCAGGGCCAGAGGAGTCCTTTGCCCAAGTCTCCGTGACAAAGACCAACGAAGGCTTTCTGTCCAGTACAAGCTCCTTAAACATAATGCTATTCTTAATGAGTGAGCGAGCATTAACAAGAATACAGTCTTCTTGCCGCGTATTGACTCCTATGTCAATGGGAGGGTATGATAAATGAGTGGAGGGAGGTAGACCAGAGCCACTGGGGCATGCCAAGAAGCAGCCACAGTGAGGAGATGAGAGGAGATCTTCAGGAGAGCTTCTATGATAACACAATAGTCTTAAGGACTTAAGCCTTAGCATCTCCTGTAATGAGTACTTACCGGCCGATGGGCCAACCTCATTTTGACCAGCCGGCCAGCCGTCCAGCCCGTCCTTGGCGCGGATGGGCGCAGACGGGCTGGACTCTGGCATGACTCCGGCGTAGCGACGGCTTACACGCTGCGCGCACACGCTGCGCGCCATGTGACCGGTTTATACAGGGCTCTAGCTACTCTGCCTGCCTACTAGAGCGCCCAATAGTGCAGCGCTTCCCCAGACCCACCCAAGATGGCGCCCACCAATTGTCAAATGCGAGGGTCAGGGCCGCCTGAATAGCGGTGAGGACACGATTTACAGTGCTGAATTGCGGACCATGGGTAAAAACAGGGAATAACTGTGCTAAAAATAATACCTAAATAAAATAGGAAAACGGGGAATTTAAAACGCTAAAAGCGTCTTAAAGCCAGCGCAATGCGAGTATTATGCCGCCAACAAGAAAATGCTCCTACCTCCAGCCTGCTTTATAGAGAATGCCAGGAACTGCCTCTGGCTACTCTGCCTGCCTACTAGAGCGCCCAATAGTGCAGCGCTTCCCCAGAGCCAATGTCAATGTCAATAAATCTTTCAAATATAGCATTGAAAATCAAAATAATATGTCAAGTGTATTTATTTCCACAGTTCAAGCCACATCAAATGCAGGCATAGGACCAACCACTAGGGATCCTTAAATTCCGGAGTTCAAACACACCAAGCCCCTGCTCGGGTATGCTTAAATAATGTTGCACCTTTCCTGGAGGTTACCCTTTCACTTAGGGTCATTTCAAAAAACCTTCCGGGGGACGCCACACTCCCTGCAGCCCCGCAAAATACTTACTAATCTATTTGGTGGTGCCCCTCCAGATGTCAACTGATGGTGGGGGAAGGACATGGTGCCCACTCCTGGATGCCAAAACTGGCTCCCAGCCAGCAGCATAGTATAAAATCTTCAGTGCTCAGCCTCTCCCCCAACCGATTAGGGCACAGGGAACGGAGGCCTCATGTCACCATAAGGTTGGGGCACAGTAGTGTCCCCTCTCCCCTATTTATGAATAATAATATTAATAATAAAAAATAATGATGATAATAATGAGTTTCTGTGAATTCTGAACCCGTGGGTTCCATTTTGTGTATGGCAGCCTTTTTGTGGTTGCCCTCACATAGGCCATGATTGTGGCTGAAACCAGTCCTTTAAGGACATGTAGACCTTAGCTTGAGTTAATGCTGACTCATAATTGACCTGAGTGAACTGACCCTGTTGCCTGAAGCTGACCTTGTTAAACCAGTTCCTGCCCTTTAGCTGATCAAGATTGAGGATCAAAGCACAGGACATTGTAGAGTTTGGTATGCACACACACACCCCTTATCTGTTTTCTGTTCCTTCTTTTATGGTCTGTTTATGATATGGGTTGTGGTCCTTTTATTATGGGTGTGTCCGGCTTGTGTAAGAAGGAATGTTAGGTATTTTGCATGCTTGCAAAAGCAAGGACTGCCCCTTACTTTTATGCTGAGTTTTGTAACCCTGAGCATATATATAAGGCCTCTGTTCTCTGTATTCCTCAGACTACCTCATTCAGTTGCTACGGCTTCTGTGTGACGTGGCCTTACTTATTACATTTAATAAAGATGTCTTTTCATATTTTTAGCTTCTGTGCCAAGTTCTTTTTTGTTAGTAAGTATTCCCTGAGAATGAAGATTACATTTCTTCAAATGGCGCGGCCAACATGGGCTTCATCAGAGAAGTGACTTTCTGTGGGAGTGATCTGGTCAGAGGACTGAAATCTACTGAGGAGGACAGAACAGGATTCTACTAAGGAGGTACTCTGTGCACAGGGATTCTGGAGATTCTTTGATTCTGCAGCCCAGTATATTTCTGATCTTCCTGATTTTGATCCTCCACATGATGTCACTCCTGACTGAGAACCTTTTTGGCGTGAGTATTCTAAAAAAGACCGTTAGGTCATGTAGAACTTGACAGTTAGAATTTGGATAACCTTTTGATTAGGAAAAATAAGAAGTACAAGTGGGTCGCTCCCACGACTTTGTTTGGTTTCTTGGTTTTGATTTTGTTATTGCAATTACCAAAGCCGAGGGGTTTGGTTTCTTGGTTTTTGATTTGGTTATTCCAAATTACCAAAGCCGAGGGGCTCGTATATTTGCGAGTGTATTGGTAGAGATAACCCCTTGAAGTTTGAAGCTAGATTAGTGAGCTGTAAAATGCCTAATCTTAGCAAATTTGGGACTGTAGCTTTGGAACTTTGGAATTTGTGTTGGCCAACTTTGGATTTGTATAGGTTTGGATAGGCGAATTGCAATTTGTGTAGGCAGGTAATGAGGAGATATTTCTCCATTTGGTTTAGTTGAACGGTGCACGTACGAAAAGTATCTTAAGCACCACTTTGATTATAATACTTGCGTATTCCGCAGTATTTTTTGGCATGCCTGTTCTCAAGCTCACATGGAAAAATTTGTTGCTTTTTTGGCAGGTACCATAGTGTGATGTGAAGTAAATTAGCCGGCCCCCCTAGCGGGAAATATCTAAATAGGTTTAGATTTACAAACATATTTCTTCCTTGGTGATTTTGTATCCCCAGGGAATTAAAATATGACATAATACAAAACAAGGATCCTTTGTTCTGCGCAGTTTTATGAATGAAGATATGCAGAACGATTTTGTTTGGTGTTCTGCTAGCCAAAGCTAGTGAATTGAGTGTATTTTCGCTTCTTGGACATACATCAGTCTGTTGGGCTGTTTTTGCAGTCTTTTTGAAACACAATTGAGAAGCAATTCTTGTAAATATGACTTACAACTAATATTTGCAAATGGTTTGGTTTAAGTACAGTCTGTGGGCTGTCCTTGGTTTCTGTCCTAAGTATTGAGTTATGGGTTAAATGTGTGTTTAAATGTCTATGTGGTTTTCCCATTAGTGCAACTTCTGTAAGTAAATTGCGATGGCGCTATTTATGAAATGCATGGCTAAAAGCTCGCCGTATTGTGTGTCCTGAGTGTTTCACCCCTTTCTGTTTATGTCTGAAATGAGCTCAAATGTGTGTTTGTGGTTTTTTAAGTTTTCAGTCTATTAGGCAAAATTTCTAAACGCTTAAAAAAAAAAAAAAAAAAAAAATTCACATTCACTAGTAATAAAAAGGTCCCCAAAAATGAATGGTGTGTTTTTGTAGAAAAACCAACTTATATCATTTCTTCATTATTTTGTATTACAGGAAGACATTTCAATTAAGGGTTTCCTCTCTTTAAGCATACGCATATTCTTGGCTCTGTTGCTAAATAAAAATTGTCCTTTTTAGAAAGAAAAATGTAGCACCAAATGTTGTCATGTTTCAAGTTAGGCTTCTGTGCTTAGGCTTATAAATGAATGTGTCTAAAATGATAGGCAAGGGTTGCAGCTTGCTTTTATATGTGAAATTAGCAAAAATGATTGGGTATATTAAAAATAATTATTAATTATGAAAAATAATAATTAAAAATAAGTGCTACAAAATTCGTTTTTTACTATTCATGGAGCTTAATGCTCATACTGTGACCTCCTAGCATTATAATTTGATTTGAGTTGTGTTGCACTGCATAATGAGGACATTAGCATATGACATCTTACCTAGAGCAGGCGTAAAAAACTCATTTTTCTAAGGATTTACATGGGATATGTCTAATGTCCACTCTCTGTAATTTGTAAAGAACATTCTGAGGATGATTAATATGTATCACAAGTATAGGATATTTATTTTTAGGTGCCCCAAACATCAAAGTCGAATTTGGGTAAAATAGACCATTTAAAACAGCATTCTTGCCATTTATGATAGCTTTAAAGTGTTTTAGGCTTCAGTAAATGCATACATTTAGGTATAATACAAATTTGCAGACTGTCCCCATTTGGGGTTTGCTTTTAAATGACCCAGTGAGATCCATTTAAGGTTGATGAAATGAGTACCATTGCAATACGCATTTGTTCTAAAAACTGGTATGTGTGTTATTGGGTTCTGTGAATTATTCACAGTAAATGTTGTTTAATAATCTGGGAATGGAGATCATTTTTAGTGCCTGAAAAAGAGAAAATATTTTTCAAAATCGAGTGAATTATTCCAGGTTAGGAGGAGTTAGGAAGGCTTTTTGCCTTTGTCAGCCTCAGAATGAGCAGAGGGTGGGGGCTAGAAGAAGCTGCAGCTGGCTCAAGTCGCGCTTAGATGCTATCTTTGGTTTCCCTATAAACAATGGAAGGAGGCTGTCATGTTCACATTTGTAACCTTTTAAATTAGGGACTTGTCTCTGTGAAATGCAGAATGACCTTGCTAAACAGGCCTCTAAAAGGAAGGGTTTCTGGTTTCTCCACAAAATTAAAGAACTTAATTCCAAAGGGAAAATATGAAACAGGTTTCTTTGAAAGTCCCAACACATGCTAAATGCTCTGCAGAAATGATATATTTGTATCTCTGCCTCTAAAAAAATAATGTCTGCTAGTTGCTTTTATTTGACCAAAAATGAAGCATTGTATTAAGTCTTAGACAGAAAATAAGACAAAGCTTTTTATTGAAATTTTGAAGGCTACATGCCTAAGTGAGAACGAATTGTGGCGCAAAGATAACATGGAGTGTCAGTGAAAGAATTTTACTTTTGGAAAGTTAAAATGGCTTAATGTTGCAAGGTGACTGACAAGATGGTAACAGTTAAGTAATGGAAATTTATTTTTGTGTCTGTTAATGTGTATTATGTTTTGTCTTCTGATTAAAAGTTATAATTGATGTCTGTTTGTTATGAGAAATGTCTCTCTTTTGCGTGTTGTGTATTTTTTTTTGCTTCTGCCAACAGATCATTCATGGATTGTTCTGGCTGATTTTAAGGCTGACAAGACACGTGAGTTTGGTTGGTTGAAATGAGATGTGTTTTTGCGTAACTCCTTTGGAAAGAAATGTCCATGCGTTTTTCATGTTTGTGTATTTGGTTCTATCATCAATTGTTCTTGCTGGTTCTGTGTGTCTGAAAGTTGTATTTGACAGCAGATATCCACTAATTGGTGATCTACTGTCAAAAAGGAGGGTAAGGATTTTAAACATGACAAATTAAGAAGGCCTCAATAGTGGGTTTTGGGCTGCAGGTTCACAGTGCATAAAGTACAGGACTTGAAGTGGGTGCGTCACCGCTCATTTACATATGTTATTGTCTTGTCTATGTTTTTTGTGCTTGATATACAGCGAGTATATCTGATGGCTTGACATGTCCGTTTTGTGCGTTTTTTTTGCATGTTTTTGTTTTATGTTGCTGCTTATGATACTATTACAAGTTTACCTGTGTTGTGAAGGGATATACATGACAGTTGGGTAGATTTGCTTTGACACTAAATTTCACAGAAAAACAGACAACACTTCATTAGTGTATGTCAAATTTGGCTTTAATGGTATTTGAAGGAAAATACAAAAGAGATATACAGAATAAAAGTGTGTCACATGCTGTTAGTCACGTACTGCCCCTCCCCTTAAGGAACAGGCAGCCCTAAAATTATGTATCCTGAATTGGACGTAAGGATAAATTATAGATCTGTGACTTTTGTGCATGGTGACCTAATTTTTATATTACATTAGTCAGTTTTGTTCTGCTTCCTAAATAGTGTATGGCCTTGTACCATAAAGGAAACAAGGTTTAAGTTTTTTTCCCTGAAAAAGGAACTGGAACATTAGCTGAGATTACCGTATATGGTGTAGCGGCCAGCGGTGGAGTTTAAATTTGTGTATTATTTTGACCTTTTGTGTATCACCCATACTCTTGGTATTGTGTCACATGCCTGACTATCACCCAAGCACATCGTGCCTAGTTATTGGGATTTTAGCTGTGTCCTAGTTCCATTTCCCTTTTCCATATTCTTTTCACCAGTTAGCCCATTTCTTTATTGTTGGTGAATTATTCAGGTTCACACTTTCAGATTGCAGTAATGTACCATGGACCCCCATCTTATGTATAATTCCCTTTTGTATAACCAGACTGTTTTCCCTGATAATCTATATTATGCAATTTTTCTTTTGAGATGTTCTAGATAAGAAATTTAGGAATACCTAGACTTAATCATGTCACTATCTACCCTTAGATGGTAGAGGATATGCTCTCACACGGAAACCCAATTGAAGAGCCTAGAGGCACTGTTTTGCCTACTGCCTTTGTCTTTGTATTGCCTTTGAGAAATGACAGTGTATTCTAGACCAGAATTGTCCCATGGCATATGACCACTCCTTTGAAGATTGCAGGCCACCTGCTTGCAGTCCCCTTGTTATAAAATGAACTGTTTAAAGCATCGCACTTGCTCCATCAGACGGCATTGGAGATCACAGAACCAGAATTTCAGTGCAAAAGAGCGAAAGAGAAGGATTCCAGTTATTTTAAGTTTTTAGTTTCTCACCTGTCATGTGCTGGTAACCTCTGACAGTAGGCAGTCCATTGAGCCCCTTGGCCTGAGTTTTGGCCACACCCCTCCCCTTTTCCTTTGCTCCAACGGAAGTGCAGTGCACTGGAGGATCCAAGATTGGCAAAAGGCACTCCATTCTGGTGCCCATAAAAGAGCAGCCTGAGCGTCCTCTGACACTGAATGATGAGTGTTGGAGTCTGAGAATGGTCCCGGGTCGGCACGAGATGATTTGTGCTCATGATCAATGAAGATCATGCTATTTGTAGTGTCTGCCGCAGAGGAGAGATACTGGTGCACTGCCTTGAGACATTGAGACTTTCGAATGAGCTATGAGTGTTTGCCAGGAGGGCACTCCAACGGATACTGAGAAGCACCATTTACATGAAAGGCCTGAATGAAGAGGCCCATGCGGAAGAAAACAACAAAAGAAGATTTGATGGACAATAGAAGCCTGCCAGAGAGGCTTTTGAACGGACTCTGGGCATAGTTGGTTTCACAAGTGGTTTCCGTGCCATTGCATATAATGGGTATTAAGAGACTGATTTTTGCTGTTTTGCTGGCATTGTTTTAAAGTAGTATTCTGTTTAGTAAAAGCAGAATAAAGTCCATTCCCTGTGGAAGAGCATCCCTTTTCACCTCAGAGCATTGATGAGGATCACCACTGTTTCATCTGAACATATAATGAGTTACTGAAATGCATAGGAGCCATAAAAAATTGTTACTAGATAATTTTAGGATTTGCTTTCTGCTTAGAGTTATGAAAAATTATAATTTTGTTTGTAATAGTGGTCATTACTTTCTCCTGTTGTCCATATGTTCTTAATAACATGTTTTCTAGTGTTTTTAAGCATGATGTTGTCTCTGATGGGATAGTTTTTTTTTTGCTACCCAGTTGACATCTGTACCCACCTCCCAACCTATGTCTCTTCCTACTACTACTTCTTTGCATTCTTTTCATGTCTTACCTGAACACGAGCAGATTAGAAGGTCGGAATTTGTGAATAATTCCTTTGTACAGTTTCAGCATCAATACCAGTTAGTAATGAACACCACTAACTGTTGGGTGTGTGGTCTTATGCCACATACTACAGATAGAGGTATTCCCTATTTGATTCTGTCATTTAGTTACAATGGGTCTGTATGAGCATATCAGGCGATGTTTATTTATGCCAACGAAGTCTATCCCTTGCGTTCCATGAAAGATAACTCGAGTAATAGTGCCTTAGTGAAGGGAACAACGGATAATATTGATATCAATTCAGACACAGACTGAGTGATTGCCTATGTAAGGGCAAAAGGAGGGTCTGAGGTTCTGTGAGTTCTGAACCCGTGGGTTCCATTTTGTGTATGGCAGCCATTTTGTGGTTGCCCTCACATAGGCCATGATTGTGGCTGAAACCACTCTTTTAAGGACATGTAGACCTTAGCTTGAGTTCATGCTGACTCCTGTTTGACCTGAGTGAACTGACCCTGTTTCCTGAAGCTGACCTTGTTAAACCAGTTCCTGCCCTTTAGCTGATCAAGATTGAGGATCAAAGCACAGGACATTGTAGAGTTTGGTATGCACACACACACCCCTTATCTGTTTTCTGTTCCTTCTTTTATGGTCTGTTTATGATATGGGTTGTGGTCCTTTTATTATGGGTTTGTCCGGCTTGTGTAAGAAGGAATGTTAGGTATTTTGCATGCTTGCAAAAGCAAGGACTGCCCCTTACTTTTATGCTGAGTTTTGTAACCCTGAGCATATATATAAGGCCTCTGTTCTCTGTATTCCTCAGACTACCTCATTCAGTTGCTACGGCTTCTGTGTGACGTGGCCTTACTTATTAAATTTAATAAAGATGTCTTTTCATATTTTCAGCTTCTGTGCCAAGTTCTTTTTCATTAGTAAGTATTCCCTGAGAATGAAGATTACAGTTCTTCAATAATAATAATAATAATAATAATAATAATAATAATAATAATAATAATAACAATAATAATAATAATAATATGATTTATAAAAAGCATGGATACAACTTGCAGAGTGTCCCAACACTAGGATCCTGCAACAGTTGATGAGTGGTTACCCAGTTTAATGGAAAAGCTCACTCTACACCAAAAAGTCAGGTAATGGCGTCTTTCTTAACAAGAGTTCGGATGGGGCTTGTCGAATTTCCACAGGCAGGGTATTCCATGCTTTAGGAGCTAGGAGACCAAAAGAGCTGCCTCCTGCTCTGCCACTTTTGAATTTCGGGATGAAGGCCTGTTTGGCTACAGCTGATCTGAACTTTCTAGTGGGCACATAGGCTTTCAGCATCAGCTGAAGGTAGTGAGGAACTTGGTAGAAAAGAACCTTAAAGCAATAACAGAGCGCTTTAAAAATAACTAAATGTCTTATCAGAAGCCAATGTAATTTCCACAGCGCAGGCATCATAGAAGCCTGCCTAGGGAGCTTCAACAGTGCCCAAGCCGCTGCGATCTGAAACCATGCCTGAAACATACCCAGGTATAGAATGATATAATAGTCCAGCCTTGATACCACCAGTGCTTGGATCACAATTTTCTGGGTGGCCTCTGGTAGGAGATGGAGGACTTTCCTCAGTAATCTCAGTATCCCAAAACACTTCCCAGAAAGGGTGGTGATGTTAGCATCAAAAGATAGTATAGCATCACACCAAATGTCTAGGTTTTTAACCTTTTCCTCAATTATGGGAAGAGGGCCTAGGCCGTTGAGCCACCAGACATTGGACCATATGTTAATGTGCTTGCCCAGCACCACTACCTTAGTCTTCCCTGCATTAAGTTTCAGATAGGCAGAGTCCATCCATGTTTCTACTTCTAATTGAAATTCACGAAGGGAGGAGGCCACAATGTTGCCGTTCTTTGACAGTGTGATGACAATTTGTGTGTTATAGGCGTATGAGATAATAGGAGAGAGGATGTAGCCGTATGGCTAGAGCGGTCGACCTCGAAGCTGGGGAACCGGGTTCGAGTCTCTGCAACGATGCTCAACATCCTGTGATTCTTGGCAAATCACTTATTCTCCCCGTGCCTAACAAAAATGAATGTGTCCTTCTGTGATGAAACTGATGTAATGTAAAGTGATGTCTCGGGACTAGTTCGCGCTATATAAAACTAAAAAGAAATTACAAAAATATTAGAAAACCCATGTCACTCAATGACCTCCACCACAGGGCGGACATACCCATTAAAGAAAGTTGGGGTGAGTGACAAGCCCTGAGGGACTCCCTGCTGCAGGGGGTGCACGGTGGACTTAAAACCTTTTTGAGAGACCTGAAAGGTGTGCCCTGCAAGGAACGAGGACAGCCAGGGCAATGCGTTGCTGCAGATTCCACAATTCCAAAGCCTCTTCAGTAGAATATTGTGTGACACAGATTTAAAGGCAGCATTAAGGTCCAGCATCAAGATAGCCACTGTATTCCCCTGATCCATGATCCATAATTCAACGAGCTCATTAAGAACCCAGGAGCAGGGCCGATTCAGTGCTGCGTGAGGGGTCCAGGACCCCAGCTAAACTATGCAGGTCTTGGATAGATTGGAGCACCAAGAGTGGACTTGAAATCAGGGAAAATCCCCAGGCATGCCCTTCTCAGGCCCCATTATTCCTCCACTCTTGTCTAAATCTTCATACACAGCATTCTCGGACAATCCAAAATAGTGTTGTCAAATTTTCTCTGTGAAGAACTCCTATGAGGGCCTCAGCCCCACTCCTCGCTGACATCACTGCCAGATACCTTCATCTTCAAAGGGGAGTCCCTCCTGTGTGGTTCCAAATGCCTAGGATTCCATCTTTGGTCAATGGGTCTGGGCTAACACAGCCCAGGTGCAGTTTGATTGAAAAAAATCAGATGCAGATTTTCCTCCCCACCACCTTCTTTCTCAGGAACTGAGTCAATCAGTGAACGTTGTTCTCTTTATGTGTAAAGGCCTTTGTTCTCTCTGCTGGGTAGTTTGGTGATTAATGTGGCCCAGCTGGGACAGCAGCCCGGAATGAGATTCTGAGCAGCGCCAAAGAAATATGACAATCCTTGACTGTCGTGTATTTCTATAGGTTCTGAATCGATCCCCCTATTCCTGACCCTATTCTGGTTAAACTAACTATCAAGTTAACTAACAGTCAGCCCATGAGGCAAGAAATCTCCCATGATGCAGATACCGTTATCTGACGCAGTCACACTACGGCACAGGAACGTGTTATCTGATTAGGTCATAACGCTTGAGATCTAATTAGACAAGCGACATTCCTCCAGCCCCTGATAAGGCATACGACGTTCTCATAACAAATCAAACCTATGACAACCTGGATAATCCGTGCGGCCATTGTTTTGATTTCACAGAGAACTTTTGCAAAAGAATGTGCTAACGAGCAAGTCGTATGACATCTTTATTGACGTACCTATGTCCATCCTTACGTCAATCCCGGCACCTTTAAGGTATAAATATTGCCGACCTTGCCCTATGCAAACACACGCGTGGTGACAAGACGGAGCAGCCATACTTGCCGAAGCCGAGAGCAGAAGCAGACCCCGCAGGCAGCAGCCCCGCCTTCCTGACGCGCTGAGAGACGCGCTGCTATCTCAAGCCGAGAGACCCAGCACCGGCGCTTCCGGGTAGCCCTCGCAGGCAGCCTGGAATATCGAGAGCAGAGAAAGAGATACCATTCCTCATTCATCCTAAATTCCAGGTACAGAACTGAATAACCCCTCCTAGAGAATTCTTTAGTTATTCACTTGGCAAAAACAAACTTAACTTAAACTGTAACTTTCTATTCCCGCCCACGTATTAGACTTAGGTCAGGTACACGGGGTAGGCGTATTTAGAAACACCAGTTGAGTACGTTTAGTCAAATGTATATGTGTATGTAAATATATTTTAATCATTTTAAACATCATATGGCTCAGAAACCATATTAATGTTTTTACAGTATTATTTTATACTATTGCTTCTAATGTATGCACTTTACTTAACTGTAAGTATTGCAATAATATCGATCCATTTCTCTTGTACGAGAAAAGAGACTGATCAATAAATAACACCTTTTATTGAACACGCCCGTCTCTTCCTTTTCTCTACATTCTGATGAGACTAAGAATGCACGTACTGACTGAGTAAAATAATTGCCTTGTGCTCACACGACTCTTGAGATTGACTCTTGATTAGGGGAGAGCAAAGTTGTCATGTTCTATGGTTGTCAGAAACTAAATCCCTTCTTGTCTAATCAGGGGAGTTAATCCTTCCTTGAACATTCGAGAAAGTTTCTAGCGAACTCTGAGCTTAGCTGGCAAACCCAAAAATGAAGTCTAGTATCGACAGTAGTAGACCTAGTTAACGTCTGGTCTAGGCCTTTACTATTGTAGGTACTATTCCAATGCGCAGAGCCTATTGGGAAAATAGGAGCTACACTACATGGCGCCCAACGTGTTTGGAAATGGCGATAAAACTAACGTAAGACATTTAGAGTAACTCAGTCGTGCTTTCTCACTCAGACCCCTTTTCCCAAATACTCCAAAGACGTCTGGAGTGGGTGAAAGGTTATTATATCCTCCAAAACCTCGCAGGAGGGAACTCCTATGTATGGTTCTTGGTCTAGTCAACGTTGAAGGATAAAACAGTTCCAGAATATTGTGCATCTAATCTCTGTTTCCATAAAGAAACCTGATCTGCAAACAAACATAATACCATCCTGTCTGTAAAATGGCAGAAAGTGATGAAGAAAGAGAAGCAATTAGATTAGCTACTGAAATAGCAGATGCTGATGCTACCATGCAAACAGCAGACCCGGATATAATACTCATCCAGGTCGCCAAAAGGAGATCTATAACTCTAAAACTTATAGAAAATGGACTGACACCTAGAGGTGGCACAGTCATATTCGTAATTGAGGCACACGAATATCGGCAGACAGAGGTATACTATACATGGATACATTTTCCAGCAGCAAATGCTGTAACAAAGTACTTCCACTATTACAAAGTAGAGGAACCTCCTGAAATGTACACTCCTTTCGAGGAGGTGGAAGTACCACTCAAATTCCAAGAGCATTTGCTCTTATTTGATGGCGCCCTAATACATAACAATCACATTACAAGGCTCGGTCCTTTAGGAAGACCAGGAGCAACGTGGCCGGTCCTAGCCGGATACACACCACATCCAGACATCGATAGGATGCCTGCAGCTGAACTATTAATACAGCTAAAACAATTACTAAAAATTCATAGACAATTAGTTCAGTATGTAATGCGGACTTCAACAATTCAGCCAGCGATTAAACTTCCACAGCTGACCCCTCACCAGGGGAACACAAATAAAATTACACCACAGAACATCCAATCCTGCCTAGGTAAAGTTCCAGCTAAACGGGAACAAATACCATTCTGGTTGGCACAGAAAATAACCCAAATAGAGGCGGTGTTTCCTGACACCACCCCGCTGGAAAAACACAGGATTCTGACTATATGTCTCCCAATGGGAATCACACCACACATAGAGGACTGTGACACTTGGGGTACAGTCTTTGCTTCCATCTATACAAAAACGCACGGTGTTCCATCCATTTCGGTGATACCAGATGTGCTAAAACAAATTCAAGATGAATACGGTCCGGAACCTGCTTTAACTCTTGGTATGAAATTACTGAAAGACTTCAAGCAGGTCTCGGCTATATTATTAGCCAACATAAAAGGTGAAGCAGCAAACGTGGCGATTCGCCAGAGGTTAAAAGAGACAGATATAGCAGACCAACCAACTGAAATTGCCAGAATCATAGAAAAATCCTATGAAGAACTAGGCAGAGATAGTCTAGGTGGAATACCAGTAAAACCGCAACTGACTACAAGTCCAGATAAAATATTTTTTAATAATAATAATTCACCAAAAAAGAACTGGGATGGAAACAAACAATCCAATCCTAAAGAAAAGAAATTCCAGTCAAGAGGAAGGTCTCCTAGGCGAAGAGAGAAATCTCCAAACCCGAGACAAAGGTCACCCCAGAGTGACCCCTCTGGGAATAGATATAACCTTAGAAATAGGGATAATATTAAAAAACCTGATAGATATCAAGACATTGATACACGTCCCTCTCAATCTTTTCAGAATTCCTCGCAGAAATCGGAAAGAAGAGGACGATCAGAAGAGCACGCCAAGTCCAAAGACAAGGAACCTGCTCAACTGAAAAAGAAATTACAATTTCCAAAAAAGAAGGTAGCCAGTATCAAGGTAGTTAACAATGCCGAGAATACTGAGGACACAACTGAAAAACGGAGAGTGGGCTCAGACAATGCTAGACAGCGCAGCAGAGGTGAGCATAGCTCGCAAAGTCCTTATGAATCATCTGGAGACAGTGGACACGAATGAATACCTTCAAGTGGAAACTGCAGATACCAGAGTTAGCAAGCCCCACAAGATATACGAGATAACATTATGTATAGAGGGAGATAAGACTAGGAAAATAAGGGGACTATTTTGGGATAACCTCTCCAAGGGCTATGACATCCTTCTAGCTGAAAAAGACTGGCCACCAGAGTTTGTCAGGGAGTGCCCTCATGGCGAAGAAATAATTATGCCTGCCTTCTCGAATCAAATCCCGATTCATAAAAAATATACACTTGCTAGAAAGTGGGCAGTGGCCTTAGCACCTGCTTTATATAAAAATCATGTAGGATGGGATGAGGATTCTCCTCCTCACAAAATCCAGTTAAAATCACAACCAACTGCACAAAGGAGGTACCCAATTAAGCAAGAAGCTAAAAAACAAGTAAATGAAATACTAGATCAGCTAGAATACCAGGGGGTGATTGAAACTTGCACCTCTAAAATGAACAATCCTTTGTTTCCGGTCTCCAAACCAGACAATTCGTACCGTCTAGTTTTGGATTACCGACACCTTAACACATGTTGCAAAACTTTTGCAGTACAAAACTCACACAGTGCTGCACTAATGAATAACATAGTGCGCAAAAAATACAAAACAACCTTGGACATCTCCAATGGATTCTTTTGTCAAAACATAGCACCAGAGAGCAGATATTTAACTGCATTCTCAGTAAATGGCACTCAAAAACAATTCTGTCGGTTAGCCCAGGGGTACAAGAACAGCCCGGGGGTATTCTCAGCGAGAGTAACAGAATTACTACAACTATATGATGATGAAGCATTATCTTATGTCGATGACATTTACTTAACAGATGACGACTTGGAGACTCACTTGAAAAGAGTGAACACCATAATATTTGGTTTCGCTGCAGAGGGTTACAAATTCAACTTCAAAAAGTCCAGAATTGCCCATCTGACGGTCCTATTCTTAGGATATGAGTTATCAAGTGAAGGCAAAAGCCTGGCAGACAATTTCCTAGAGAAATGTGCCGTAATCCAAGCTCCTAAAACACTAAAAAACCTACAGTCAATTCTAGGCTTCCTAAATTTCGGAAGAACTTACATTGCAAATTACGCAGAAAGGGTCAAACCCCTTTATGATCTAATTAAGCCAGACTTTAAAAGATCCAGTTGGACTCAAACACACACAGAAATTTTGAGATCCTTACAAACAGACATGCTAATTAAAACAAAATTAGAAACCCGTGATAATACACGCAACCTTGTGATCCGAGTCATCCCAGGGAGATGCGGATTCACATACCTGACCTCCAATGAGGGAGAAAAGGTACCAATTGCATTCAAATCACACTTGTACACTAAAGCTGAAATGAAATTTAGCCCAACGGAAAAAATTCTTACAGCAACACAGACAGCTATAGCAAAAGAACGAGCCCTGGCACAAGGTAAACGAATAATAATCGTGACACCAATACCAGCCTTAGAGGCGGTAACAAAGGCAAGCATTCCAAATGCTAAAGCACTTCATCCGAGATGGATACAATGGGCTAACTCTCTTGCTGCAACAGACGTGGTGTACGAATTTGATCCTTACTTAAAAACACAAGAATTTCTACAATATGAATTTGAATGTCCTCTGCCAACCGAAATTCTGCCTCTAGACCAATACGGCTGTATAATATATACAGACGGATCAGCACAACCCGCAGTAGGGGGTAAACAAGCTTACAGTGCTGCGTGCGCGATTGTTAAAGGTCGTTGGCACGAAGGGAAATTTAAACCAACCCTAACTAAAACACAATCTCTAGGAGATTGTACAGCTCAGCGAGCTGAACTACTAGCATTCAAGATGGCGCTTGAAAATACCGATCGAGAATTCCCCACACTCATAGTGTGCGATTCGTATTATTGCGTTCAATCTTACAATGAATACTTGCAGATCTGGCTTCAAAATGGTTTCAAGGATGCGAAAGGTGGCACAATCAAGCACAAAATGCTCTGGGAACAAGTAGCTCTTTTACAAAAAGAACTACCAAAGACTCACGTGATACATACACTGAGTCATCAACGTGATGGCGTTCACGTTGCAGGGAATTCATTGGCTGATGAGGCCGCGAAGGCAGCTGTGCAAACGGCTTCCGTAGCTGCCGTCACCCGGTCAAAAACAAAAATAGACAGCGAAATATTACAAGCTGTCAGCGCTTCAGAAAAGGATTCGATAGAACCACTCCCTAAAGGCTTTCCAGTAAAATACTCATACATAACTGATGCAAACAATGTTCCTTTTGCTCAAATCCCTGGAGTGGGGGAGAGGGCAATTCCAAACATGGAACATAGGTTAGGACTAATAATAGCGGCACATGAAGGGCTTGCTTCTACCCATGCTGGCGTCTCAGCCACAGTATCATTATTAAAACAGAGATACTGGTGGCCACAAATGAGAAGACAAACAAGGAACTATGTTCTAGCATGTGAAATATGTCAAAAAATGAAAGTATCAACTGTGAGACGTCCAGCACAGACGCCCCTTCTAATCTCGGATAAACCATTAGCCTGTGTTTATCTAGACCACTGCGGTCCCTTACAAAGGGATGGTAACTATAAATATATCTTGGTCGCAGTGGACTCATGCACGAGATTCATATGGATGTGGCCCCAGCGAACGGCTGACGCCAGAACTGTTATAAAAGATTTGCGGGTCTTTATCGGCACATACGCAATTGGCATTCTGCATTCGGACAATGGTCCTGCTTTTAGCTCTCGGGCTTATAAGGAGGCCATGGTCAGCATGGGCGTGCAATTGCAGTACTCTTGTCCATTTCACCCTGAGGGGAACGGAATTGTTGAAAGAAAAAACCGTGACATAAAGCAATCTATAACGGCAAAGGTATTAGGTTCGGGAGCTGGGTGGGTCAAACATCTAATAAGTGTCCAACGTAGTCTAAATAACTTGCCAAGAAATTCTCTGAAGGGATTCAGTCCGTACGAATTATTATTCGGAACTAGGATGTTGATCTCTGACCTTGATAGTCAGACTTCAGTGGTAATAGAAAAAACCTTTGATGTCAAAGACCGTTTGGCTATTTTACAGGACTTAAACAAAACAAGAAAAGACCTGAGCAACATACAGTTGAAACAACAGCCAACAACCACTGAAGAATCACCACCTGTCCCAGCAAGACCTGTCTGGATTCCAAAAGTCGGGGATCTAGTCAGGGAGAAGATCGCGGTAAAGAAGGAATTTGGGCCTTCTTACAGAAAAGCAGTTCCTGTCTTGTCTGTCAACGGGACAAGATCAGTTGTACTACCGCCACTTGCTGGAAAAAAGGAGAACCGAGTTGTATCCATCGACCTGGTAAAACCACAACATGTGGCCAATAACAAACGGTAGGCTAAGTGGACTCCCAATAAGTAGCAGAACACCAAGGTTTGCTACCAGTACAGAGGTTCTATCAAAGAGGCTCATCACATTCGAAACGCCTACAGAAGAACAACAAGGACTATGCAACAATGCAATAGAACTAAGACCTCTGAAAACCCAAATAAAGACATTTAGCAGAGACACACCAATCTATACTGAAGTACCAAGTGAAAATGCAAAAAACAAAAATCCTGAACCAATTGGAACAATTGACAGAACTGCATCTGGTTACTTCATCAACTTCGATGATTCCTCTGACGGCTTCAGTGAACAAAAGACACAGCCATCATCAAAATCCTTTACAGACAAAGCGAAGGAACTTTTGAAACAACTAAAAGAAACATATCTGATTTCTCCATGGATTGAATTTTGGGTGGGTTTTGGTGCATTTATCCTCATACTTTGGCTCATCATGGTATTTACTTTGGGACGCTTCATTGAGGGAAAATATGCTAAAATGGACACAGCAAGTCAGAACATCAACTTGGTCCTCAAACCACACACATCTTCACACGTCGAGAAAAGAGAACTTTCTTCAGAACTTTCTTCAGCCAACTTCACAGCCAATCCTATACCTGGTGGGGTAGCCTGGGACAACACTGACTATGAAATTTATGGTCCGGTCGAGATCCTGAAATATCCACACCAAATCAAGATCTCCTTGAGTGACTTTGCAAAACCAAACTCATTTGCTGATGATTGGGACTTTGAAAGTATAAACAATATGATGTCTGACTTAGTAATGTCTGCTAAATTTACAAAACATGATTATTTGCAAGGTTCTACAAATTATGATAGTATGTATTGCTATAACCATTATGGTAACCATTTCTTGCATAAATCTGCACAACCTAGAAATGTTTTAAATTATAATCAATGGGAACATTGTGCTACACCTCCAAAAGGGAGCTCTAGAACCGTTTATGACAAATATTCATATTTTTCAGGTTTTAACATAACTAATGCTGAAACGTTTTATTACAAATTGTCAAACAAGACAGGGACCAAAACCATGATAACCAACACAAAATTGATTTATTCTGATTCGTTCTTTGACCAAATGAATACCTTTGGATTTGATTATTGGGACAAAAATGTTGATTTGAAAAGTGTTTGGGGTACAAAAGAATGGCAAGTACAGGGTTTAGAAGCTTTGTTTAGAGCCTGCATGATCCCAGAACAAATGATATTTTTAAATGACACTGTTCAACAAACCACCTGTCTTGGCTTAGCCAAAATCAAAGATTTAAATAACCTGTCTATTCCAAAGCCAACAATGTTTAGCAATAACTCTGATACAGATGAAGAAATAGACATAAACCATATACTTAACCAAAACAGAACACATCCTGATTGGAAACAATGGTTGATCTGGCCCACAGATACAAATAACTGTCAAGATAGATTCCTGAATAAACCACAGGGGTTCAAAATGACCAGGCCAGACCCTAGATATCCCCAAAGACATCACCCAGGGATAATAACAACCTACAGTGTGGGCAAATTATGCCTTCAATGGCTACAAACTTCCACACTGCCTGAAATTAAGCAACACCTAACTTTACTTACTGATGGTGCTGACTTGCGTGATTTCATACTGGGACCACGCAAACAGCGTCATAAGCGTTTCATAGCAGCCTCTGTATATGCAGCATACAATGAGGCCTGGAAGGTTACTCAAATTGAAACAGCAGAGAGAATACGTGAAATTGATCGTATTCATTTGGAAAAATCACTTTCTGTAGTGGACAATGGGTTAATGACTCTGTCCTCCAGAATTTTTTCATTGGACAGCATTGTGTCTTCAGCAATCGACATATTATCGCAAGACTTACTGTTATTACAACATGGTCAGTCACAATTGCGTTCCATTGTACAGCTTGGCTGGACGTTACAAAATCTGCGTTCAGGCTATGTGCCTTGGCGTTTAATCAACACAACGTCACTATTCCAAATCTTTAACCTTACTGATAGACAAATCGGTATGGCGCAGAAGGGTGCTGATTATACAATCTTGAGCATTGAAAAACTTGAAAGATTACCAATGACAATGTCAGAACGACCTGTCAGTGAATGGATAGTCCACGGAATCATAAATATTCCAATCTCAACCTTCAGGTTTCAATACTGCCAAAAATATATACAGGCTGGCATGTACGAGAAATTGGGAAAGGGGTACCTTAAAACAACTTGGAACCTGCCCTATTCACATGCATGTGTCAGTAACAAAGGACAGAAAGTGTTTCTTAGTGGCAACAATTGTGCTATGTCACTAAGCGGCACGCTTCTGTGTAAGGGTATTAGTTTGCACGGAGCCTGTGAAGGGAATTCATACAACCTTTCATGTCACCAGCAAGGCGCACCTGCAACTGAAATAGAACCATTCTTTCAAAGACTCTATAATGGGAGTTACATTCTTATTGTAGACCGCAGATGTTGTAGTCTTATGCCCGGGACTCCTTATCTCGTCACTACCACGGCGAAGGTCAAGTGCTGTGGACGTTCTTTGTTCCCCAGCTCCTTTCCAGACAGGGAGGCAAGGGCATGGCCCAGTTTGAAAATTACTTCTATTCGAATAGATACTTTAAGCAGAATGAAAACAGTGCTTCTTCAGACGCCTACAAGGCTCACGTCATCTAAAGAAACGTATGATCTACAAGTCGCAAGGACGACTGCAGAGATACATACATTATTATCAACTAATTCCCCCGTACATTTCGCGGAAATCCTAAGCGAAATCTTAAATATTTCTGATACCACTGGGGTCTCAAAGGTATTTAAGACAGTATTTTCGATGGCATTAACACCATTCAAAGCCATACTGGGTATTTTTCCAGATTTCGTCCATTCGATTTTTGGCGGACTTCCCTTGATCCTGGGACTAATTGCAGGAATCCTATTCCTAGTCCTTATTTTTCGTTATGGCAACCCATGTCACAGATCAAACTCTCACGACAATGGAAGAAACGATCCTAGCCATTGGATACCGGGACCGGATATCAAAAATCCTGGGACTCTCCCGGCTTAGAGACCTGAACATGACTTGGTTTCTATCATTTCGACCAATGTGGCAAAGGTGTGTTTTACCTGTACTAAGGTGTCTGCTATGCGGAGAAGAATGCGTGTTAGACACCTGTCTGACGCTACAATCGGATGCGCCGGTGGATGCAGATACACTGCTGGTTCCTACCAAGGTTCACGCTTTGTGCTGCCCTCAAAGGCTGCCAATTCTGATGACGGCATTCCTGGAATCTTCACCACTGCGATTGAAGGGTAGTGAAGTTCAAGATGAAAGCAGCATCGAACAGGTACCACCTTCTGTCAGCAATGCAAATCAGAATGTCAATGGAGACAATCATGCGCATGAATGCATGGTTACCCCTATTTCCGACTTAGTGGAACTTTCCCATGAAGCTGTTGACAGTTTTTTCGAAAGCCTGAATGATATGATGTTCTCTCCTGAACAGAAATAGAGACTTTTGAGTAAACTCGCACACGGCGTTCCCTGAATTCGGCCTTCAACTTTAAAAATAAAGTCACATGAACAATTACAATCCAGTTCACGGACAGCGATTTTTTCAGCAAGCCCCTAAAATATTTTTCTATATATTTTTTCCCGGGACACTGATCTTCTGCTTAAAGTAAGAAACTATTCCTAGAGAACTAAGATTTCTATTTTTAGATACTTTATAGACTTTAGCTGCCCGCTGGTATGTTCACAAAATATTTTATGTGATGAAATGGTTTCGACTTTTCTTTCTGTATAGCCATATTAAGAGCCATTTCATGTGTATTTCTCATATACCAACAAGCAATAATGCATAAAATGCGTGTTTACTTTTGCATTTAATTCATAGCTTAAGTGCATACAATATATATGACTGCAATTTTTCAGTATATTTGAAAATTTCAAAATGCATTTATGTATTTTGGGGTGGTAAGGTATACACTATACTCTATAGTATGTTGTACTATGTTATACTATGCATAGATTAGTAGATATGACCATAGTTAGCGTGGAGTGGGTGTCGTGTATTTCTATAGGTTCTGAATCGATCCCCCTATTCCTGACCCTATTCTGGTTAAACTAACTATCAAGTTAACTAACAGTCAGCCCATGAGGCAAGAAATCCCCCATGATGCAGATACCGTTATCTGACGCAGTCACACTACGGCACAGGAACGTGTTATCTGATTAGGTCATAACGCTTGAGATCTAATTAGACAAGCGACATTCCTCCAGCCCCTGATAAGGCATACAACGTTCTCATAACAAATCAAACCTATGACAACCTGGATAATCCGTGCGGCCATTGTTTTGATTTCACAGAGAACTTTTGCAAAAGAATGTGCTAACGAGCAAGTCGTATGACATCTTTATTGACGTACCTATGTCCATCCTTACGTCAATCTCGGCACCTTTAAGGTATAAATATTGCCGACCTTGCCCTATGCAAACACACGCGTGGTGACAAGACGGAGCAGCCATACTTGCCGAAGCCGAGAGCAGAAGCAGACCCCGCAGGCAGCAGCCCCGCCTTCCTGACGCGCTGAGAGACGCGCTGCTATCTCAAGCCGAGAGACCCAGCACCGGCGCTTCCGGGTAGCCCTCGCAGGCAGCCTGGAATATCGAGAGCAGAGAAAGAGATACCATTCCTCATTCATCCTAAATTCCAGGTACAGAACTGAATAACCCCTCCTAGAGAATTCTTTAGTTATTCACTTGGCAAAAACAAACTTAACTTAAACTGTAACTTTCTATTCCCGCCCACGTATTAGACTTAGGTCAGGTACACGGGGTAGGCGTATTTAGAAACACCAGTTGAGTACGTTTAGTCAAATGTATATGTGTATGTAAATATATTTTAATCATTTTAAACATCATATGGCTCAGAAACCATATTAATGTTTTTACAGTATTATTTTATACTATTGCTTCTAATGTATGCACTTTACTTAACTATAAGTATTGCAATAATATCGATCCATTTCTCTTGTACGAGAAAAGAGACTGATCAATAAATAACACCTTTTATTGAACACGCCCGTCTCTTCCTTTTCTCTACATTCTGATGAGACTAAGAATGCACGTACTGACTGAGTAAAATAATTGCCTTGTGCTCACACGACTCTTGAGATTGACTCTTGATTAGGGGAGAGCAAAGTTGTCATGTTCTATGGTTGTCAGAAACTAAATCCCTTCTTGTCTAATCAGGGGAGTTAATCCTTCCTTGAACATTCGAGAAAGTTTCTAGCGAACTCTGAGCTTAGCTGGCAAACCCAAAAATTAAGTCTAGTATCGACAGTAGTAGACCTAGTTAACGTCTGGTCTAGGCCTTTACTATTGTAGGTACTATTCCAATGCGCAGAGCCTATTGGGAAAATAGGAGCTACACTACATGACGGCCTGCAAGATGAGTATGTATGTTAATGGAATCTGCTAAATCAAACTTGGTGTGAATGTTTCCCCCCAGTTTGACACATCACTGGACTGTGTAAGACTAAGTGGGTTGAAACTGCATTTTACGCAGATTTTACCTACATGTATAATACAGTGAATGTGCTACAACTCTTACAGTGAACGCTACTGACATATCTATGAATGCCCACTAACATTATTGAGCCTACACCAGGTCAGCATCTATCCTCGCAGAGTCCCTTCTGCACCAGGCTACCAGTGTGCAATTACCGGGCTGCGCACAACAATAGTCTCAAATGCTTAGCCCACTCTTGTGTGTGCACACATGTGCACAAGTGTTTACGTGTAACAGGGCAGTGCCCCTTACAATAGCTGCACAACATCAGCCGTTTTTAAAATGAGGACACAGACAGTAAACACGCTCAGTCCAATTACCATGAAAGTGAGCCTCAGGTAGTGAGACTCACCCACAGTAAAGCTCCAAATACCGTGGGACCAAAAGCGAGAAATCCTGGTGGAATAAATGGGCAGACCCCATTTGTGACTTACACAATATGGAGAAGTCATGTCATGGGAGATGGATTAACAAAGTAGGCTAAAAAATTAAAGCAGGTCCATAGGTCTGGGTCATAACAACTGAAATAACTACAACAAATATATGTCTATGCAGACACCAGAATACACATAAGCACATTGCAACTTTATGCATGTACAACAGTCACATGTATTCAAGGAGGCCAATACAACTTTAAGTGGGGTCGTCATTGGCTAAATATTTTTTTAACTGTACACCATGACACAATTTTCAGAATGATCACTACGATGTGCATCATTTATAACAAGGGACATCAGCCAGAAGTGATGGTGCATGAGAAGGCAGACAACATTGAACACAGGATAGTTTGTCAATGCCAATTGAAACCTGCCTCAGAAATACCCACAATAGGCCTGTCGGTGAGGCAAGTTGACTGGCCAATAAACTCCTGAACTTCAAACATTAGCCTCTGTTCATCATTTGTTTGTTGTAGGACAGTGATAATTGAGAATGGACTAGGTTTTCCAGTTATGTTTCTACATTGTGACAGGACAGTTTTTTTCTCTATGTCATGTTGCTAAAGTAAGGAAGTAATTTAACATAGGGCTGCCCAATCTAAAGTTTTCCCAAGGTCAACGATTACTTCCCATCTCGGTTGGGAAATGCTTTTTGACACAAAATAAGAATGACAACCAGCCTGACAGATGAGGAACTTGACTCAGTGCTTAGAAGTAGGTACCCATGATAAGCAACAAGAGATGTACTGCTTCCTTTCAGATACATACATACTTTATGACTCCACCTGCCTTCTGTTCCCCTTTTACTTTCTAGTTTTCAGAGAGCCGACCAGCTTACCATTTACTATCTACCTGCCCAGCTGGATCCTCTGACTGCGCTTTTTGTCATTCACTGTTAGGGTACTGATTTAACTCCCACAGCCCGAATAAGTGGTTGCCTTATATTGTTTTTGGCTTTTTTCAAAAAGCTTAAGGTGTCCTTTTGACTGTTGATCTTTAATTTAGAATGTATACTATGTACCACCGATTCGATAACGAGTTAGTTCATCATTCTGTAAGTTGCATGGTGAGCTTGGTGTGCACACTTTTTTCTGCACTGTCACTCTAAGGCACCTTCTCCCCCCTCCCGTTCATTGATTTCCCTGACAGTTGTTCTCTTGCTCTATTTCACTGCAAGGACAGCTTCTCACAATTCATTTGGGCAACTGTACTACAAATTCTTAATATCGTAAGATACCTTCACTTAATTAATAATTTTAGATTTTTGGATGCTAAATTGTAACTTTGTCTGTCTAGGATCTACTTGTGTGCTCTGAGCATGAAAATTGTGTTCGTCCTGATAATCAACGTTAATTTTTCCCTATGAGTCGAAACACCATCATCACTCTTGGGCATAAAGACAGTGCAAAAGGGAAGTTGGTTGATTAGGAGCTGCTACACCATAAGGAACTGATTCATTCCCTAGTATAATAATTAATTTGTTATATTATCCCTACAAGTGACCCCTTCACTGTTTATTGCCTTTCATGAGGAGTTAGCAGAGTTTTGCCCACTCCGTGTTACGTTTGTAAAACGGAGTTCAAGCAAAACGCCTTCAACCTCCAGATGGCAAAGTTTTTTTATCACAGGTGGCTCGCCAACATTAAGTTAGCGAGCGAGAATTTGTGTCCCCCAGCGTGATATTTGTGTGCTAGAATGCCACCTGGCAAGATTCTCTCAACGTGGGTCGCAGCAGGTCATGACTGAATGCCTTGAGAACTTGGCAGAAAATGTACTCGAGCGGCAGAAAGAAGCAGCGCCCTCTGGGTGGTGCTGTTAGCGCTGATTTTACAGTGCGGAACGATCTCCCAGTCTACAATCGGTGTAATTTGCCAAATTCCGTCAGCTCTGTAAAATCTCACAGAATCTTTATGTAACTCTGCAGAATTTAGCAGAGTGAAACTCCGTGAGTTTTGACCACCCCTAATCATGTCACTGTTTTTGTATCACTGAACCTACTTGCACTGTGCTATCACTTATTCACAGAGCACGATTCTGGCTTATTGTAGATCCTGAAGTACAAAATATGTATATAAAGGAATGTTGTACATAATTGAGGTCTCCAATGTTTACATTCCCCTGTATTTTTGATTGGCTTTGGTTGATGATCAACAATTGATGCATAACATATTAGTAAGTGAGACCTAGAAATACTTTTGTTGTTTGACTTAATGCAACACCAGCAAGGCAGAGCAGTCTGCACTTGTTTTGTACTTTCTGTTGACAGATCCCAAAAGTGGGAGTCTGTCCTCCAAAATGAAAAGCAAGTGTCATTGACATACTGGGAACTTTCTCCTATTGTACAGGGCACATTTGTTTCTATTTTTGCAAACTGCCATAGTGCCTAATAATGTTGCAGATGGCAAACAAATTCACAAACTTTCTACCAACTGGTGTTTAAACAAGATGTTGGTATTTCTGCCGCTAGGAAATCAGCCATCCCCAGGTACATTAAAAAGGTGGGGATGTAAGAAATGTGCACGGAGATTAGCCTCTCATTTTTAGAAGTTGTCTGATTAACACCCAGATTTATATCCAGTCCTTACTGAAGATACGTGAAATTACACAATGTTATGTCAAGAGTCAAAGACAGGATTAGAACCCAGGGGCCTCATTTATGAGAAGTGACGCATCACTGCGTGAAAGCAGCGATGCGTGACTTCTCAGTGCGACCTCCTTGCGACATACCTGATGCGTCATATTTAATGTATGACGCATCATGTCGCAAGGACTTACAGATACGTCAGTATTTCTGACGTATCTGTTAGCGCAAAAGTGACGCATTGCTGGAGTGTGTCACAAAAGTGACACAACTCCAGCAATGCGCCGTTCACATGGGGCAAGCCCCATGTCAAAGGGACTGCGTAAGCCTTACGCCTGCTGTGGGGCAGGTGCAAGATTTTGACGCAACGGAGTCGTAGAAGTGACGCAGTGAAATCTCATAGATTTCACTGCGTCACTTCTACGAGCCTGTTTGCATGGGAACGCCCCCCCCCCCGCATACATTATACCAGACGCAGGTATAATGTAGCGCAGGGGTTTACAAAGTGACGCATCTACCTAGATGAGTCACTTTGTAAATATAGTGCAACAAGGCACATTTTTTACGCTGCTGGTGCCTCACAAAAAGTGACGCGCCGGGAGCGTAAAAGTGAAGCACGGCCTCATAAATGAGGCCCCAGATTTGCAGGCTGCAAAAGTCTGCACACTTGGGGCCAGATGTACGAACCTAAATTGCATGTGCAAACGGGTCAGTGACCCGTTTGCACATACAAAAACAAATAGGGCCATATTCAAATCCCATTAAGCGAGTCGCAATTTTTTTGCGACTCGCTAAATAGGAATTGCGACTCGCTATTAGGAAGGTGCGTTCTAAGTGAGTCCCTTCCTAATAGTGACACGTAACCCTATGAAAGAATGTTTTGTGACTGCAATTGCAGTCGCAAAACACTCGCAATTTACCGCCCTCTTCAAGAGGGTGGTAACCCATTCACAAACGGGAAGGGGTCACCAGGGGACCCCTTCCCGTTTGTGAATGCAGGAAAAACATTTTTATGGGGCAGGCAGTGGTCCCTGGGATCACTACCTGCCCTTAAAAAATTAAACGAAAACGTTTCATTTTTCTTTTTTTAAATGCATCCTGTTTTTCTATTAAGGGAAACGGGCTGCATTTTTTTTTTAAACTGCTTTATTTAACAGCAGTACCTAACATGGAGGTCTGCTTAGCCCAGCAGGCCACCATACCTGGGAGGGCCAGCCATTCCCAATGGAGTCGCAAATTGCGAGTGCCTCATGAATATTGATTAGGCATTCAATTTGCAACCCCATTGGGAATCGCAAACAGTGTCTCTGACATTGTTGCACATAACATTTTGCGTCTCACAAATTGCGACTCGCAATTGAGCGCAATTTGTGAGTCGCAAAATCTATGGTCGTTCATTTGGCCCTTGGCACCTTGATGAGGTCCCCAGGTTGAGGGCTTTAGAAGTCCCTTGACAGATATTCTGGTGTGGTATGGTGGCAGAGGGTCTGAATTCCATGATGGAACTAACCAGCCACGCCTGATTTTGGGGCTGATGGGTTCAAGTCCACTACACATTAATTACTTAAAGCCGTTCCACCAAATAGCAGGAGAGATGTTCTCATGTTCTCTCTCCACTGACATTTTACTTCTATAGGCATGTAAACAAATTCCCCAGCCTTATACCAGTTGGAAAAAATAACATCACACTGTAACTCTGAGGAAGCAATTTAAAAAACAGCACAACTTTGTACATGTTTCCTGAATGTCAGTAAAGCATCACGATGTGAGTACAAGTTGTAAAGAGCAAGTTACTTACCTTCGGTAACGCTTTTTCTGGTAGATACAGTATCTGCCTGTGGATTCCTCACCTTGTGAATATCCCCCTTGCGTCAGCAACATTCGGAAATTCTTTTCGCAGCTTCGCACCGATGTGGACTTGGACGTCATACAGGCACGGGATCGCTCGCGACTCCGCTGACGTCACCGACGCCCATAATAGGCCCACACCGGCGTGATGACATCAGTTCCGCCTTTTTTTCCGTGCCTTCGAGGCACACTGATGGACCAATGACAGTAGATATATACATAGTATACACAGTACAAAATAGTCAAGGTAAAACACACAGTGTAAAGTAAATATAAGAAAACATTTGAAATAATACATTTTCCTTGTCCATAAAATATTTACAATACAGATTCTCTAGTATAGAAGAGCGGACAACGGGGAGGCGGGTGGGTCAGTGAGGAATCCACAGGCAGATACTGTATCTACCAGAAAAAGCGTTACCGAAGGTAAGTAACTTGTTCTTCTGATAGATACATCTGCCGTGTGGATTCCTCACCTTGTGAATAGAGTCCCACAGCAGTCCCCACCCCCGGAGGAGGGTGTCCACTCTTCTAAACCAGGAAATCCTGGAGGACAGAGCGCGCAAAGTGGCCGTCCCTCCTCAACTTCGGAATCCAAGCAGTAATGCTTCGCGAAAGTGTGGAGGGAAGACCAAGTTGCCGCCCTACAAATGTCCTCTACAGGAACACCTCTAGCCAATGCTGAGGTTGAAGATTTAGCTCTTGTAGAATGATCCCTTATACCCACTGGTGGTTCCTTACCGGCCAAAGAGTAGCAGATCTTTATACAGAGGACGATCCATCTTGACAAAGTTCTTTTATGGTCCGCTCTTCCTCTCTTGCAGCCAGCAAACCCAATGAAGAGCTGGTCATCCAACCGACAGTCTTTAGATCTGTCCAGGTAAAAGGAAACCGCCCTTTTGGGGTCCAGACGGTGTAATCTCTCCTCCTCCTTGGAAGGGTGTGGGGGAAGATAAAAGGTAGGGAGGGTAATGGATTGACCACGGTGGAAAGGAGTCACCACCTTAGGCAGAAAAGCAGCCCTGGTCCTAAGAACCATTCGATCAGCATGAATGGTTAAGAAAGGGGGCTTGTAACTAAGAGCTTGAAGCTCACTTACCCTCCTTGCTGAGGTTATTGCAACGAGGAAAACTGTCTTAAGAGTCAAAAGCCTCATAGGACATTTGTGAAGAGGCTCAAAGGGAGCACCCATCAAAAAGGTCAAGACAAGATTTAAGTTCCACTGAGGCACAATAAAAGGAGTAGGTGGGAACTTATTTGTGAGGCCTTTTAAAAACCTTAAAACCACAGGAGATTTAAAAAGAGATGGCTGGTCAGGCAAGCAGAGAAATGCCGACAGCGCCGAAAGATAGCCCTTCACTGTGGCAACAGCAAGCCCCTGCTGCGCCAGAGAGAGGGCAAACTGAAGAACTTCAGACAAATGGGCTCTCAAAGGGTCAATAGATTTCTCCCCACACCAAGTGACAAATTTTGACCATCTATATGAATAGATGGACTTAGTGGAGTCACGCCTGGCTGACAAGATGACATCCACCACGTCAGGCGGGAGAGAAAAGGTATTCAGGTTGCCCCGTTCAATCTCCAGGCATGAAGGTGTAATGTCTGGAGGTGGGGGTGTAGAACCTGCCCCTCCATCTGAGAGAGGAGGTCTGCCCTGAGAGGGAGACAGAGCGGCGGGTGAGAGGAGAGGTGGAGAAGATCTGTGTACCACACCCTTCTTGGCCAACCCGGGGCGACCAATATGACTTGGGCCCGGTCCTGGTGAATCTTCCTCAGAACCCGAGGATTCAAGGGTATGGGAGGAAACGCGTAAAGGAGTTGATTTCCCCAACTCAACTGAAACGCGTCCCCCAAGGTTCCTTGCATCGGATACTGGAGACTGCAGAACGACGGGCAGTGAGCATTCTCGCGAGTGGCAAACAGGTCCACCCGAGGAGTTCCCCACATCCGAAAGATGCCAAGAACAACCTCCGGATGGAGCCTCCACTCGTGATCGGCCGAGAACTGACGACTCAGACTGTCTGCTCGCATGTTCAGAACCCCGGGCAGATGATTTGCCATCAGACAAATCTGATGGTCCTGAACCCAAGACCAGAGCCTCTCTGCAGAGACACTGCGACCCTACTCCTCGCTGCTTGTTGATGTACCACATCGCGGTCGTGTTGTCCGTCAGGACTTGCACTGACCGACCGCGAAGGGAAGGGAGGAAGGCCTTGAGCGCCAAACATATCACCCGCAACTCTAGAAGGTTGATGTGAAGCAACCTTTCCTCTGGAGACCAAAGACCCTTGACCTCCAGATCCCCCAGATGAGCACCCCACCCCAGAGTGGATGCATCCGTTATCACCGTGGCCGCTGATGGAGACAGATGGAAAGGCTTCCCTTGTGACAGATTGCCTTCCACGCCCCACCAAGAAACATCCGCTGCAGCCTCTCTGGAGATCCTCACTGACTCCCTGAGATCCCCTTGGTGTTGAAACCACTGCCTGCGGAG
Organism: Lissotriton helveticus; assembly: GCF_964261635.1. NCBI lineage: Eukaryota > Metazoa > Chordata > Amphibia > Caudata > Salamandridae > Lissotriton > Lissotriton helveticus. The sequence goes on from NC_136065.1 coordinate 957,020,845, forward strand.
GCACCACTGGAGCGCCCTCATATGCCAGCGTGCATGGTTGACCAACAGAATGCATGAAGCCATCAGACCGATTAGACGAAGGACCTTCAGGACTGGAACTACCGCTCCATTGTAAAATAAAGGAATCATTTCCTGTATGTCGCGAATCCTTTGAGGAGGAGGGAATGCACGACACACAGTAGTGTCCAGTACCGCACCTATGAACAGGTTGCTCTGGGAAGGCACAAGATGAGACTTGGGTACATTTATCGAAAAACCCAAACGGTACAACAACTGAGTTGTCTCCTGCAGATGCTGGAGCACTTTCTCTGACGACTCTGCTTTGATTAGCCAGTCGTCCAAATAGGGGAATAACGTAATCCCCGACTTTCTGAGATGTGCCGCCACCACCGCCATCACCTTGGTGAAGACTCAAGGCGCAGTAGTAATTCCAAAAGGAAGGACCGCAAACTGATAGTGCTGCGATCCCACCGTTAAACTGAGATACTTTCTGTGCGACTTCAGGATTGGGATGTGGAAATACGCATCCTGCAAGTCGAGCGACACATCCAGTCTTCTTCCAGCAGCGCTTGAAGAACCTGTGCAAGGGTGAGCATCTTGAATTTCTCTTGTTTCAGATAGAGATTCAAGATCCTGAGATCCAGGATTGGACAAAGTCTGCCATCCTTCTTGGGGATCAGGAAATACCGGGAGTAGCATCCCTGACCCCTTTCCTGCTCTGGGACCACCTCTATCGCACCTTTTCTCAACAAAGTCTGCACTTCCTCCTGTAGAAGTAACAGATGTTCCTCCGTGCAATAACCTTGGCAAGGAGGGTAATTGGGAGGAAATTACCGAAAGGGAAGGGCATACCCATTTTCTACGAGATTGAGAACCCAAAGATCTGATGTAACCGATTCCCAATCCCGTAGAAAGTAGGTAAGCCGACCCCCCCACTGGACCCACATGAACCTGAATGGCGGATCTAGGGCTGCTTTTCTGTGGCTGGGGGGTTGGAGGAGGTGGAGGAGGAAGAGGTTTGACACCCTCGAAGATGACCCCTTTGCTTTCCCCTGTATGACCTGTACAAGGTGTTCTGCTGCCCCTGCTGTTGTTGCTGCTGCTGACCTTGTCTAAAGTTCCGAAAGGAAGAGCGTCTAAATCCACGGAACTTTCTGGCCGATGCACCTCTAATTTGGAGACCCAAAGACCTGGCAGTAGCTCTGCTGTCTTTAAACCTTTCGAGGGCTGTATCTGCCTTCTTGCCAAAAAGTCCTTCTCCATCAAAAGGCAGATCCAAAAGCGCTGCCTGAACATCAGCAGAAAAGTCCGAGGACTTTAGCCAAGCCGATCTTCGCGTAGCAACTGCAGTACCCATAATCCGAGCCATAGAATCAGCTGTGTCCAGACCGCTCTGAATTACTTGGCGTGCCGCTGCTTGGGTGTCAGACAACACCTCCTCGAAATCACTCCTGTTCTCCTCAGGGATCTTAGGAACCAAAGCACGCATTGAGTCCATAAGTGCGTGCACATACCTCCCCATGAGACAAGTGGCATTTGTAGACTTCAAAGCCATACTTGCAGATTTGAAAGTTTTCTTGGCCACCTGATCTTGATTTTTAGATTCCTTGTCCCCAGGAACTTGGGGAAATGCACTTATAGACTTCTTAGAGCATGCAGCCTGAATCACCAGGCTCTCTGGAGAAGGGTGAGATATCAAGAATGCAGGGTCCTCTGGAGCTACCCTATGCCTTCTAGCCACACTCTTGGGTACAGCAGGAGCAGAGAGTGGCTTCTTCCACACCTCCATAATGGGCTCAGTTAATGCCTCATTAAATGGAAGTAAAGGCTCCACAGCCGAACGGGTCGGTGAGTGAAGTACTTCTTTTAGAACGTTTTACTTAAATTCAACCGTTAGTAATGTTAAATTTAAAAGTCCCGCAGCCTTTCTCATCACCACATGATATGGCTGGACATCCTTTGAAGGCTCATCATGCCCTGAGGGCAATTCCCACTCCGGGGAAAAATCCAGGCCACTGGCATCAGCCAGCTCTTCAAAACAATCTTCACCCAGCTCACCTTCCTCTAAGTCAGGGCGAGAGTCGGCATAACTTTGTTCCTCCAAGAGGCGTTGTGCTTCTCTCCTGGACCTCTCCTTTACACGCCTCGGCACCGGATCCACAAACAACTCCTACGGAGTCGGAACCGACGTCGATACCGACTTCGATGGCCCAATTGTATGCTCCGGATGTCTACTTGGAGCAGGCGACGTCGGCATCGGAGTCGTCGACTTCGGACGAGCCGGTGACGACCTCGGCAGAGCCGGGAACTGCCACGGCGTTGTTGGGGCTGGCATAAACGGCATGAACTGAGCCGGGGCATAAGAATGTGGAACACCCAAATTAAATGCCAGAGGACCCATGGGACCCGAAGGTGCACCAGAGGGGTACCATGCCCTTGAAAACACGCCATACATAGCGTTCAAGAACGCTGAAGGGTCTTGGCCCGGCGCTGGAAAAGGTGGTTGAACACCCTCAAGCTGACCTCGAGGTGGATCAAATCCGGCTCAACCATATGTGCAGATTCATCAACTTCCACAGGGACTACTTCTTCCTCCTCTCGAGCCGGAGACGGCGCCGTAGATGGATTGGACTCCGGAGCCGGAGAGGGTACCTGCGACCTCGAAGGCGAAGCCTCACCTTTCTGATCCGGAGTCTCCTGCGGCGGGACCACCTTCGAACGAACCCTCCTGGGCGACCTCGACCTCGAGTTCGACTTCTCACCCGAGTGACGTCGAGACTCATGCCTCCTCTTCCTGTGCTTCTTCCTCGATCTTGAAGCATGATCCAAAGAGGACTTCGAGGCCGAACCCTCTTGAGATCGGGACCTTGACTTCGACCTCGACTTCGACTTCGTCCTCCTCGAGCGGGATCTTGAAGTCTTCTTACCCTTGTCGGCCTTAAGTCTTGCCACAAGCAGTTTGGTTTCCCTCTGCCGCAGGGCCTTCGGATTCATCTTACAACAAGATGTACATCCATCCACGTCGTGATCGGAGCTTAAGCACCAAATACAGTCCTTGTGCGGATCCGTGATGGACATCATTTTCCCGCACTCCCTGCAGGGCTTGAAACCGCTCTTCTTCGACATCGTCACGAAACAAAGAAGCAAGAAACACAGAAAAACGAAACAAAGTCACCAGTAAAGCTACTGAGATTCCCGAAACCGTTAGCGTCGACGACCCGCAAAAAAGGGAACTGACGTCAGCGGAGTCGCGAGCGATGCCGTGCCTCTATGACGTCCAAGTCCACGTCGGCGCAAAGCTACGAAAATAATTTCCGAATGTTGCTGACGCAAGGGGGATATTCACAAGGTGATGAATCCACACGGCAGATGTATCTATCAGAAAGTGGTAACTGTTTTGTGGTCAAACATTTTGAGAAGCCACTTTTATAAAGACTCTTTCTGAATATTATGCTGAGGCCTAATGATCAGTCCATTTGAATTGCCCGCCACTCTATGGGAGGTTATCAAGCATAAAAAGGCCATAGTCCCAAACCCCTCCTGTTCTGTAAAGATGGTGAAGGAGTAGGTGTATTCTATGTAAGAATGTTTTGTGACTGCAATTGCAATCGCGTAACACTCGCAATTTACCGCCCTCTTTAAGAGGGTGGTACTCATTCACAAACGGGAAGGGGTCACCTGGGGACCCCTTCCCCTTTGTGAATGCAGGGAAAATATTTTTTAGGGGCAGGCAGTGGTCCCAGGGATCACTACCTGCCCTTAAAAAATTAAACGAAAACCTTTCATTTTTCTTTTTTTTAAAACAGGCTGCATCTTTTTTTAAACTGCTTTATTTAACAGCAGTACCTAACATGGAGGTCTGCTTAGCCCAGCAGGCCACCATACCTGGGAGGGCCAGCCATTCCCAATGGGGTCGCAAATTGCGAGTGCCTCATGAATATTGATGAGGCATGCAATTTTCAACCCGATTGGGAATCGCAAACAGTGTCTCTGACATTGTTGTACATAACATTTTGCATCTCACAAATTGCGACTCGCAATTGAGTGCAATTTGTGAGCCTCAAAATCTATGGTCGTACATCTGGCCCTTGGCACCTTGATGAGGTCCCCAGGTTGTGGGCTTTAGAAGTCCCTTGACAGATATTCTGGGTTCCAAAAGAAAGAATGCTCGGGTGTGGTATGGTGGCAGAGGGTCTGAATTCCATGATGGAACTAACCAGCCATGCCTGATTTTGGGGTTGATGGGTTCAATTCCACTACACATTAATACCTTAACGTCGTTCCACCAAATAGCAGGAGAGATGTTGATCTCATGTTCCCTCTCCACTAACATTTCACTTCTATAGGCATGTAAACAAATTCCCCAGCCTTATACCAGTTGGAAAAAATAACATCACACTGTAACTCTGAGGAAGCAATTTAAAAAACAGCACAACTTTGTACATGCTTCCTGAATGTCAGTAAAGCATCACGATGTGAGTACAAGTTGTAAAAGTGGTAACTGTTTTGTGGTCAAACATTTTGAGAAGCTACTTTTATAAAGTCTCTTTCTGTACAGTGTGCTGAGGCCTAATGATCAGTCCATTTGAATTGCCCGCCACTCTATGGGAGGTTATCAAGCATAAAAAGGTCATAGTCCCAAACCCCTCCTGTCCTGTAAAGATGGTGAAGGAGTAGGGGTAGGAGAATAAAGTGGGAGATTTTGTAGCCATGCAAAAGTGACACAAAATAATTTATTGTTTTAGGCTGGAGAGTGCTTGAGCTCAGCCAGATATCTTACTTGAGCCAGGCTCTGGCCTTCAGTAGCTCATTCGTACCTGCCTTCCTCAACAAACATTGGCATAGACAATAGTTCTCGCCTTAGGGACCTTATAAGAGTTTAGCCATGCAACAGTTGATGTTGTTTCACCAAGGATATTGTGCTGCATTACTAAATACTTATAAGGTCCCAAAAGCGAGATATATTGGCTTGTTTCCTGTATTGTTGATTCTGTACATTCGATTACTTAGGTTTTAGGGTGTATATAACCTTGATATCCTATGTCAATCAGTAAACCTTTTGCTCCCTCTAGTTATGACACTGTGTACTTTCTTTACATTTGTATGTCTTCTGAGAGGCCAGCTCAGATGTAGTGAAAAAAAAAAGTGATATTCATGCAAAACAGCACTGCAGCAGTCTGCAGCGTTGCAATGGGGCTATTTTCTGTGCCAGTCTGACCCTTCCCCATTAGACCCCTTTGCAGAGAAAATAGAAGAGGGGATTGGCACTCTGTGAAATAAAGCTATTTCGCCCTGTGATCGCGTGAACTTTTTCAGCTCAAAGGATATTTTGGGCTGAAAAGTTCAAAATGCCATTACAAAACGGCATTGGGTCATGGAGCTACAATCAGTAAATGATGTAGTAAAAGGTTCAACACGTCTAAATAATATAATTTTGAAACGGACAGGCCATAACACTGCTTGAATCACTAGGAATCTGACTATGTGCACCCAAAAGTTGTACTTATTCCATTCAGTAAGAACACTGTTGTGTTAATTTGTAAGAGCAAAATATATTTCACTCAAGCTCAGAGTAAAATGGCTTTGCGACCTAGAGCGTCAGCCCTCTTGTCCATTATCTTTGAAATAGTGGTAACGGGCAGGGATGAGGGCAAACACCCATAAGGCAAAATGTATTTCGCAATGGGAAGTGGTTCGGCACTTCGTTGCGTCACAAATAAGCACTTGGCATCACTTCAGTACCGGCGCTAAATAAAAGCAAATCTGGGCCAAAGTTTCAATGGTCGGGACAAAATAGTGTACTTCCCCAAAAAAATGTTGGAACCAGTTAAATAACGCCTGAGCCTCGATGTCATAAATACCCTTCTTTCCAAATGCATGCGCTGACGTCGACATCAAATAGGATGAACGCTTAAGTTTATATTTTTTACATTGTTTTGTTTTCCTCCGATAGTGCTGCTTAAGGCTAGAAGATGCTTCATAGCACTGTCGGGAGACACTGCAGCTTTAGAGGATATGCAAGAAGTATATAATAAATACGACAACATCCATGTAACAGGAGGATTTTTTCCAGTCTGCTGCTGGGGCTCTGAGGTAGGTGAATGAGGCGCAGTTTTCAGGTTTCAGGAAAAGGAAACTAAAATTGCATGTAAGTGTGTTCAGTTCAAACCCTGCAGCCAGCATACAGACAATGGGTTCCTTCCACCCAATAATGAGTTCCGTTTCTCATGACACCTCTTCAAGCTACGCATCCCTGGCCCAACTTGCGTTTACGATTTTAAATAAGTGGGCTGCCTTCCTTTCCAATATTATTCAGCTTTATACAAGATAGGCGCATTGTACAAGCCAACATGAGAAGTCCTACAGGCTGACAGACACCTCTGAACCTCACAAGGTCAAGGCTTTGTATCCAGACATGAGCACGAAACTTTAACATATGAGGGCTGCATCAACGCTGGAAGAAACATTTGTGAAATTACTTTAAGAAGCTGTGAGACGGCGAGCGCCGTCTGCCAGAAACCTCTCACTATCAGGTGTGAGGGTGATGAGAACAGCCACAAGAAGAGAAAGGCCCAGGACCTCAGAGGACTTACATGGGAGAGGGGCAGAGCGGCTGCCTTGGTTATCATAGCGGGAGCTGTGGGAGCCGCACTTCCGGCTCAATGCCACGACTACTGACGGGAGGAGAGAGCAGGGCAGGCGGGCGGTGTCACTCAGGACTCAGCACACCTCTCTACCCAAGGAGGCGAGTGGGTCCTCCCACGGGGCAAAGTGTGCATTCACCCTGCAGCATAATCTCTCAAGTAAGGAATGCTTGCGGCCCCCTCACGAGATAGTAATAGGGAGTCAGTAAGGAGCCTGATGTTGGTGAAGACTGGCAAGAAAAGAAAGCAGAAATGTGCAAGTGTAGGAGGGGTTAGTTGAGGTAGCGTAATCAAACCAGGGGAGTGGGTGAAAACACTGCAGGAGACCAAGGGAGGTGAGGTAGGGTGGGGGAGGCTAAGCTGTTTTCAAGCACTCGTGCTTGCAGGAGCAAGGAGCGGCGCACGCGGCCATGCTAATTGAAAACATATGGTCGGCGTGCCGCTGCTTGCTCCTGCAAGGTGGATGCCACCACAAGCACGAGTGTGCTTGAAAAGGAGCAGACTGATGGCTAAAGGCCCTACTAGAGCCGCGCATGCGCGCTGCCTAGGCGAGACCTAAAAACTAAACAAGGCTGTAAGTATGGGGCTTGGGAGAGGCGAATGCTCAAAAGGAAAGAGTAGTCAGCTGGTAGCTGTAACAGAGAGAAAGAAAGGAGAAGACTTGTCCACACAATGGACTTCTGGAAGCACCTTTTATTTTATGTACTAGCCACACGGAACAGTCTTGTGCATTTCATTTGTGTTTAATATGTTTCTCAGTCAGTTGCGCTTTAGAATTCAAGACAGTGAAATTTAAAAAGAGGTGCAACTTGTTTAGGACTCTTCGAATTTTTAAGCATTCATGACAACAAAGAAATTACTCTTTCCACATTACCAGAATTACATATAAGAATTTTAAGCTTTTGTATCCTACTGTAGACAAAGACCCTTCCCAGGCTCCGCGTGTCAAGAATGTTTTTGATATCTTGGTAAAATGTACACCTCTTCAAAAACCTAAATAAAGCAATCAACAGTTGGAATGGTTAATGGTTGCAAAGTATCTGTTGCAGTGTTAAACTTTGTGTGGAGCAAGTTTAATAACATAATCTCCTTTGAGGTACAAATACATTGTTTTTTATTTCAAATCAATAAATTATGCAGCAAGTAGTGGATTATGTACTAAGTCCGTAAATTTAGAGCCATGGAATCTTTTTTTAGCGAAAGGCCCTGATTAACACTGTGCCTTCATGGACCATCTGTATGGCACACCTATTTTTACATATCTCTCTTACTCTCTGCCTCTCTCTCTTCCTTTTTCTTTTATCCTCCCACTGTCATGACCTTTGCTTCATTAATTCTAAAACTGTGCTGTAAAAGGGGAATTTCATTTTTTCCCACTTTCCGGGCTGCCCCTCATTTCAGGTAAAAACAAACTAGCTATGTACATCTGATTTGTACCTGTATCATGATTGCTTAATTTCCCAGAGTCAGTGTGACTAGGCTGGGCATGGTTCTTTCTACATCCATCTCTCTCTCCGGCATAAGTGCTACCACATGTACCCTGTACTGTTGCAGCCACAGACAGGTGGAACCAGAGTCCCTCCTGGACTCCAGTCAACATACCTATAATTGATAATGACTTCCATCTGTCACTGTCTACCACCACCCTTCCTTTCATGGCCTCTTGATCAAGAGTGACGGTGTTTGCTGGAGCAGGTGACCTTCAAGCTTCGTTAGCACTAGAAGATTGGATGTTTACACTGAGTTCAGAACACTGACTACAGATTGGCAGAGTCATATGACACTTGAACTTTTTGTTTATTGCAAGTAGTCTTTATGTGAAAACACAATCTAGTAATTGTGACAGGAGAACTGTAGTGTTGACATTTAGCATTGACAATCATAATTTAGCAGCAACTGAGCAGATGGATGAATACAACAGCAGAACAAGGGATGACGCACTGATTACTTAGGGTGACCACCTCTCTCCAAGTCTTAAAGGGCACTGTTTCCAGTTCTTTACTTTGTGTGATAACCTTATGCTTTCAGGATGTTGCAGCCTTATTTTGCTTTCTTTTAAGTAATTAGACTAACACATCTGAAATCAATGATTGGTAGATGAATAGTTCAGTCCTGGACCTCCGTAAATGCATGAAGTAAGGTGTCCACTGTAAGAAGTTGGCCTGGTATATGCTGTCCACTAGTTATAGTGGGCACCTTGCACCAGTCCAAATCACCCTTATTGATGATTAGGTTAAAGACAACCTTTATTGAAAGCTATCCTATTGGTAGCTATGGAGAGCAGCCTTCAGGCTACGTCTCGAAGGAATGTAAAGCAGCTTGATTTACCTGATTATAACCTCTTGAATGAACAAATAAAAGGAGAACCACATAAGGTAAATATAAAATATATGTATTTATTACTAAACACTCTCTACTAACCTCTTTATGAAAACAAGGCACAAAATATTACAGTACTAGAACGACAGTAAATAGCACAATACACAGCGGGATCCAGGGGGCGACCGAACCATATACTAAGAAAGTGGTATAACAACCACAACTTGACTAGACACAGTGCCTGGAGCACGTAGAATCGCTGGGACCCCAAGGAACCACCCAAGGTAGTGACACAGGGAACCCACGGAGGACGCGTGCAGTGTGAGAACACAGCAGTGAGCTCCGTACAATCCTATGGGAAAGACGCGGTTGGAATTTTAATGAATAAGGGCACTTAGGAGAGGACTTTGAGCAACCCCTTTTAGACTTAGAAGGTTCTACGGCAAGCACCCAGTGACAGAGTACTCATGTTACCTAACCCAGGGAAACGGGTGCATAGGTGTCAATTGGTGTCAGGAATCTTTGTTGTTTTCAATGGCGTGATGCTGCAAAGTACTGCTGCCGTGAAGAGGAAAAGTGTCCAGTGTAATCCAAGCCTGGATCAGAGGGGTGAAGAACCTGAAAGCAGAGGGGACAGAGTCTGAGTCACTTGCCAGTGACCAGGGGCTCGGTAGACAAATGCCCACCGATGTCGGGTGTTTCAGGTGCGAAGACGTGAAGCTTGACTCTGCTGCCACAGGAACCAGGAGATGTCGACGACAACCAAAGTCCGCAGGTGAGCTGTCCCATGAAGGATGTTGAGTGCTTGGGGGTCAATGTCCAGATTGGAGACCAAAAAGGCTTGGCAACTGCAACCCACGGATTGAGAGAAAAGATGCTTCGGTGAAGACCAGCAAGGTCCTGGGGACTCCTCAAGCTATGGAGAGTCAGGGCACGTCTGGAGAAACCAGGAAAGCCCATGGAAAGTCAAAGTTACCTTTACAGGGACCCACAGAGTTTAGGCCAATAATTTTCTGTGAAAACACTGCTTGGGGTGTGGACTACAAGTAGCCCAAAGCACAGCCTCAGGGATTGCCAAAAAGCATATGCTGCTGCAAATCTGCACTGTGTCCAGGGATTCAAGTTGCACGGTCCCCACGAGGGCTGCGGGTCTCAGTTTTGCTGAGAGCACTGGTTGGCCTCGGGGAAGCTTGGGAACCTACCTCCTGTATTGCAAAATCTTCAGAGTCCTTCAGGTGCTGCGTAGATGCAAACCAGTCAGATGCTTCGAAGTGCCTGTCTTGCAGGGGAGTAACTTCTTTACTCCAAGAGAGATTCTTCAGTCAGCCAGCAAAGCATAGATTATCGAACAATACTTGGTTTCTGTAGCATTGTTTAGTCCAGGTAAAATCTAAAGGCCTGTAGTCAGGGGTTCCTTTTTTATACCCAAGGAAGGCATGGAACAAACTCTGGGGAGAACTAGAAGACAAAAGAACTCTGGGTACCCACCTATGGGAGGGTCAGGACAGAGGACAGAGGGGTGGCTACACTCATGTCCTTTGTCCAGTTTCACGCCAGAGCAGGGGCTGAGAGCCCCTGCAACCAGTTTGAGCTGGACTATGCACAGGGACACCAAATGTGCCCCCATTGCAGACATAAAAGCACTCTTGGAGTACACCCACCCAGCCCCAATACACTAAAGCATGTCTGGGAGGTGATCACACCACCCTGTGACAGGAAACCTATTGTCCAGCCTCCCCTGCTGGAGTTTCATCCAGCAGTAGGAGGGCACACGCGTGTCTGTGGCTGGCAGCATCCATCTTGTGATGCCAGGGTCGAGGAAGCAGGTACCGGGTGTACCGGTGCTGTCATATTTCTCCCTCTAGGCTGGTGAAATCATACCTTCCCCGCTAGTACTGGTGGGGAGGTATGATTCCAAGGTGTTTGACACCAAACATTGCATGTTTCCTTACAGCCATTTCAAAATTAGCATATATCGCAAGGTTATAATGCACTTAAGAGTATATGATTGGCTGCATCACAGAACAACCCTGAAGAATAGATTCCGAAGGCTGCAGAGGGGCCCTGCTCATGCATGAGCACCCTCTCACACAAAACCCAGCACCCTGCCCTCAGGCTTGATTAGGCCTGCCATAGGGGTGACTGATAGGTTTATATGTGTAGTGATATAAGCTAGATATAGGGAACCTATATCTAAGTAAGGGGTGCATACACCACCTTACACAGGCTGCTGTAGCAGACCTGTTGTGTCATTTTGAATGGTCTCCCAGGGGTGGCATAATAAATGCTGCATCCCCTGAGAGGCCTCTGGGGTACCTATGCCCTGGGTATATAGTATACCATATACTAGGGACTTATAAGGGTACCCCAGAATCCAATCTGGAGTGTACCTAAAGAACTTGCAATCAATTTAGAGGGGAAAGAAGCTAGGCTGGGGTCCCGGATAGCAGGATCCCAGCCAGACTAAGTAAAAAACAGTGAAACATCAGCAAAAAGTGGGGGTAACTATAAGAAGCAGATCCTACTCTCCTACAGTCACCCTATGCAGACTAGAATTCACTCCCATATATTTCCGTAACGTATCCTCTGAAGCAGGAGTGCTGGTAGGAGAGGCTGAATCTGTTGCCTATGAGAGGGTACGGTGCAGAGTTCCAGTTTTTAGGTTACGAACATGGTTGACTTTGGCTTATGAGATGAGAGGGTGAGTAGTAGATGACATTAGACACAGAAAGAAAGGTGTGCAAAAGAACTATAAATTAGGAATAAAACAGCAGAGGTGGATGGAATAAGAAGGAAAGATGATCTGGAGAGATAAGAAGATGGGAAGATCATGAAGGGTAAAAGGTCAGGTGGAGACATTAACACAGTGAAAATCTCTTTATGTTGATATTTGGCCACCCCATCATTTGGCAGCCATAGTGATCCGCTCCGTATAAAAACTTTAAGACACTGCACTTATTACACTACAAATTAGACATATAAATGTTAACGAAATAGAATGTAAGGTAGTTTACAGACAGTTACATCCACAACTCTGAGTTTGTACTTTGGCCCTTGGTGCCAAGCCAGGCCCCTGGCTAGGCTGTGGCTAGGCACTCCCTAAGTATGTGCTGACTTGTCCACATGTTTGTAAGAGCAATAACTGATCTATACAGTGCAACAAGCCTAATTTGAACAACGCCTTAGACAAAACACGTCTTAATCATATGCAAAAGAAGCCTGGCCCAGTTGAAAAAGAAGCACCTCTTGAAAATTAAAGGTATTAGTAATCAAATTAAAAATGTCTCCTACCAAATTCACGGTGCAATAATAATGCACAGCAGACATGGCAAATCTGCAAGCCCCCCTTCCCTTTTGCAAGGCAATATGTGTTGTGCATTTAAACAAATACATTAGGAATGTCATCGTGCGCATTATCTTTACTAATCCTCCATTGGAGACTGCTGCCTGGTCTCGTAAAGCAGGTCAGAGGTCACGCTGCTTGATTGGAATCTGCTTCGGTTCCACGCACAGCTTTAATGCGTGCAGAATACACAAGCACACGTCTAAAGAAGTATTGTGTCTGCTGCGCTTCCGTTTTTTATGTCTCAGACATAATAGTAGTGATATTCTGTCCGGGGCAAGGGTTAACCTAAGAGAGACTCAGCAGTCAGTCAATGTCAAGGGGTCCTGCATTTATCCAAGTGAGAATGATTACCGTCTGACAAAATGTGAAAACAAGTCAATCTCCCGCTAACCGTTCTCATCTAACAAGCTCTTTTCGATTTCATCGCCGTTGCTGCATCTGTGCCTGTTCCTTGCTTCGCTCGGTTTGATTTTACCCTTGTGGTTGCGCGATGTTTAGGAGGCGTGAAGCGAAACAGAAGGCAAAAGTAACAAAGTGCCATCACTGTCGGGAACAACAGCGAACAGACTGGGTTACCCGGGAAATTAGGATTCTGCTCACCCTGCTCGACCATCGCAGAAAAACAAGCTGCGTTTCGCACGCTATCCCGTGATTAAAGTACACTGACAGACGACCATGGGTTTTATGCCACAGTAGACGTGTCCTTCAAGGGCCCTGGGTTAAATCTGTACACACGGGAGCAAACAGTTGCTGAGAGGTGAAGAAGGACGTTTGCCCATAGTCACGCACCAGTCAATACAAGACAGCAGCAGTGAACTGTCCTGTAAAAAAAAAAATCAAAATGTTTCTATTAGCAGTGATTAATTTGTACAATCAATAAATAAATAAATAATTAAGTGAAAGTTCCCTAGTTTTCTTAAATTGTTCCAGTTTTTTTGATATGGGTTGTTGAATACCAAGATGGGCTCTTCTGGACTCCATCTCACCATTTTCTCCCAAAACCCTTAATTGTGATCTCTTTATCATGCTCTTGTATTTTCTTTGCGTCCTTGATTTGTCTGTCAAAGTTTCCCGAAGTTTCTCTTTCTCTTTCTTTCACCCTTTTTTTTGTCTTTTGTTTTCTTTTTCACGGTCAAGATGCTGAAAAATAGGTCACTGGTTAACCCACCTGCAACCGCCTACATACATTATGCCCCTATAGTCTTTAAACAAGGATATATAGCACAATATGAATCATTCCTAAGTAGTTTATATAACTATTTATGCACATAAACAATTCTCTGGGAATTATAAGCACTTTGCAGAATAATATTTTTATAAGTGAGTTTCTAGTCAATCAATGAATCAGGTGTTTGTAAAGCACTGCCACCCGTGTCGGCCTCAAGGCGCTGGGGAGGGGGATCCTGATTCGTATGGGTGAAGAGCCACGTCTTGAGATCCTTCCTAAATTGGGTCAGCAACGGAGATTGCCTGAGGTAGAGAGGCAGGGTGTTCCAGGTTTTGGCGTCGAGGTGAGATAAGGATCTATTTTTGTGGCACGGTGGCCAGGGCCGTCATCTTTTCATCAGTGAAAAAAGGCATTACATTGTATCTTTCCTCTTTAGATGATGATAAATTATCTCATTGTCTTATGAATACTTGAAAACTTAATAAAAATACTTTGAGAAAAAAATACACCACATAGAACGGTGTCCCTGATGGAGCAAGGACTCATAGAAAAAGAGACTTGCTCGCAAGCAATCCTCTCATTTAACTTCTAACCTTGTAATAATTGTGTATTGTGTAAATTAATACGAACCACATTTGACATATAAGATAGAGAAGCTTGCCTACGTTTTTTTACTAATAAGTAACTCAGGCGAAGTTCTAAAATGGCCGCTAATGGGAAATCTTTATTGTAATGCGTCAGCTGCATCTACGCAGTATGACGAGCTGTCGCTTGGAGGTAATTTCTTGCACTTGCGCAGACACTATTAAAATGGCTGCTTGAGAACTCACATGCTGAGCAATAATAAATAAATTGGATTAGAATAGAGATAGGTGGTATACAGTGAAACCATTTTATTTTGAAAGTAATATTTATCTTTTTGACTTTCTCATTAGTATACATTAGGGCCTCTTGTCCGAATCCAGAGTCCATAACCCACCTAATCTCCACGCATGCGTGATGTGAGTAAGCTGGAAGAAGTGATGTGATTCTTGAACACAGTCCAAGGTCGCAAAGGATACATACCTTGGGAACCAGTTTGAAGAACTCTGAAATGAATGGGAACACATGAAGTTGATACCTTTGTTTCTAATATGATGTGAATACGGGTGGGAATAAAGTTTTATGAATACAAAATTAAAGGGTGGGATCTTTTAACAAGGACTGAAAGACTAAATTGGAACTTAAGCATGGTGTTATGATCATCCCCCTTGCCTGTCAAATCAGTGTTAGTAGTTACATGATATTGAAGCATTAATGGCTGGTACATGAATATTGTAGGGTATAATTGAGGTAGCTTTAGCTAGTTAGTGAGCATGAGACCAGGATGCTGCCCAAGTGAGACGGAGACAGAGATTTTGCTGCAGAGCTCGGGATGCTGTCGGAGTGAAGAAGAATCGAATGCAGAACCATCTATCTTAGAAATAATTACTTAGAAGAAGATCGTGGAAGAATCGAGAGGAGAAAGAGAGTGTCAGAGAGGGGGCTACGCAAGCGTCGGTGTTAGAGAGGTCATCTATCTTGTCCTGAAGCCTTTGTCGCTTGATCTTCCCCGGGGGACCCTTCCCAGCTCCTTGGCCAGGGGGCTGGTTTCCACACCATCTTTGGTAACTATACTTTTGTGTCTGTGCAGATGTGCTTTTCTCTCTGTCCTCTCCCTTTTGAGCCTAAGTCATTGCAAATCTATGAAGTATTTGTTTGATGATTGATTAATTGAAATTTCCTTCCAATGAGTGACGGAGACTGTACTGTACTTTAAGAAATGTTTAACTGAAAATTAATTTAGATAAAGATTTAAACCTTACCAGAGTCTTTGGTTATTTCATTGCAAAAGAGAAATAATTCAAGTCATTTCACCATCAACTAGTTCAACTAATGGTCCATTGACCAGAGGAAATAACTTTTCGATCCGTGTAAAAGATTAGTTGAGAATAAGAGGTGACTAATCTTGAAATTTCAGCATACAACAAACTTAGACTCCTGCGGTTATTACTAGAGTGTGTGTGTGTGTTTATGGGCCCAGGGGAGTATATGGTATGGGAGAATCTGTTGCTGGTGAGCCGCTGGATCAACCCAATGACAATATATCTTGCCTTATAGGCTCGGCGATGATACATCATACTAAAGGCTTCATTGCGAGCTTCCACAGCAGTCCAAATATTGACAGTAAATGGAGGTACCTGCCAATTGGGATTTCAAATTATGGTGTTTTTCAGGAAAATATCAACTGTTAAAAGCAGTCTCCCTGTGAAACACTGTGAAAAATATGCAGGAATCAGCATAAATACAAATATTCCCACAATTCCCCCAAAGATGATAATCCTTGGTATTTTCTTGCCCTTGGAATTAGAAAGCTCCCGGGCGACAGTAGCTACAATGGTTGCCAGCCTTGCCAGTGCACGATCTGCAGCTGCATAAATTGGGGGTTGGCTCCTTTTATTTTTATTTCTTTTTTTTTGTATTCTTTATGCTTTATAATTTTTTTTGTGCCATTTGCAAACTTTGATGTGGGTTTGCAAACCTTGAGTGGCTTATGGGTCATTTTGCACCTCCCAGAGGATTCAAGGACCCCCAAATGCAAAATTCACATGTATTTTTCATAGACTTCTTCAGGCAGAGCTACAACAAAAACTGCTGAACAGAATTACACCAGCTTTGTTAGGAAGCTAGATCTTGGTACACAGATTGTGCTTTTTGTGATTTGGTGTACATCCACTCTGTAGTGTTTGGGAAATTAAGGTTGAAAAATAGTTGCATATCTGTATGGGGTGCATTTACTGTGGTTATGCCCTGGGCAGTCCACCCTTGGTTGGGACAGTATTTATAAAGGGGAGGAGAGGGCTGCATGGCCCCTCTTCCCCAGCCTCCAGAGGCCCAGGGAACCCTCTCCCAGGGCTACAATGTGTTTATATGGGGATGGGGGTGACACTGCCCCCTTGCAGTGCTTCAAAAGGCCCTGGGGAGCCCATTCCAAGGGTCGACATTTAAAATGGGGATGGAACCTGAGTGCCCCCCCTCCCTTTAGCCATTAAAGGCCCTAGGGAGCCCACCTCCAGGGACAATTGCTTTAAGAAAGGGGGTGCACAGCCCACTCCTCGAGCCATTAAGGGCCCCTGGGGCTCCATCCCCTTGCTGCCGGCTCACCAGCTATGTCCAAGAAAGCCCATCCCCGGGACATAGCAGTTTCCCTGCCTACACCGGCATGGGGAGGCTAATTTGTGATTTCCTCTCATTTGTCAAGAGCATTTTTCAAAACTCCTACCAAGCAGGAGCAAACATAAAGTCTGCTCCCAGCAGGCTGGAGCTTTAAAAATGCTCCCACCCACTGGGAGCAGACTTTTGATCTGTTTCCCTGCCCGCACTGAAGTGGGCAAGGAAACAAATCAAAATAATGTTCCCATTAGTAGCTGCTCTCTCCAGTTGGGAACAAAGCTGGCTCCTGCTGCATGTGAGGAGCTGGCTGGGGCCACAGAGGCATTGGGGCTCCCCCGTTGCCCAAATGTATATGGTGAGTGCCTTGGGTGGGCACACGGGGCCCACCTTTAAGAAATGCAGGATAGGGTCCCCGGGGCAGATAGCTGTTTAGGATGGAGGCCCCTAAAATATTCATGGTCCTGGGGGATGGGTTTCCCAGGGTCTTTTTAAGGCTCATGGAAGGGGGCCAAAGTAATGGGGTCCCCTGTGCCTATTTAAGGCTCAGGGAGGGTGGCCACACATCCCCTCTACTTAAGAAAATACACAGCCCTGGGGGATGGGGTGCCCAGGACCTAACAAGTACCTTGGTCACTCGTCTCCCCCTTTCGTTTTTAGTAGTGTCCCTGGGGGATGGTGCCACAAGTCAAAACAAAACTTGGGGAGGGGTGTATGCCCCTCCCCTTTGTTAAAAAAACAGCCGTGAGGGATGGGGTCCCTACTGCTTCATAAGGCCCGGTGAAAGGGGGCCATAAGGCCCCCTCCTCTTTCATATGAAAAAGGCCCTAGGGAGTGGGGTCCCCAGAATCTAATAAGAATGAGGAAGGGGGTAATGTGGTCCCCCTCCAGTGAATAAAAGGGCTTGGGGAGTGGGGTCCCCACATTTCAACTTATGCACTACCTTAAAATTCACATAAATTGTGCACCTCTGTATACAATCTTCTCACCTCACTCGCCACCCTACATTAACTGTAACTAACCCCTTCATCTTCCACAGTCTTGTCCACGCTTTAAGCTGCACTCCCAACAATCTTTATTGGCACAGGACAACTTCGGAACAAGACAGTGCCCGGCAGGCAGGAATCGTCATCGCATTTCGGGCCTCACACCCTTCTTCATAGGCTCCATCTGTGGAAAGAGGCGAAAGAATCACAAACACATCCCCTTAATTTATTTGGACTGAACTACCGAGTATTTTTTTATACAATACACTAAAAATAAGAATTGTGAAACTAATCCCCTTGTAGGCACCTGTTACTTATCATTTAACTGCCCAAGCCTCCAATGGTATATTGGATTTACCCACATCTCTGTATCTTCTTAGGTTTCAAGCAGCAGATATGAGAGGCTTTGCCCTTCTCAGATACTTATGCCAAGTCTGTGGGTCATGGGGAGTTAGGTCCTGGGACGTGCAATCGGCTGGACCATACGTTATACTTTAAAGACAAAATGCCAAATGCAAACTTATTCTAGATCCTCTCTTTGAGGAAAAAAACAAGTGCAACTCCTAGGTTAATTTGGGTATAACAATATTACCCTCTTCTGTTTATTGTTTTCCAGTTTTTTACTGTTTCTTGTATGAAAAGGACACTTTCCATATTGCTTTGTTCACACATAAAAACAACTATTTACAACACAAAACATTTTCATAACACAAACACCAAATTGCATATATACAGGTATTTGTTTTGCTATATACACAAAAAACAAGCATTAGTTTTCTTACAAAGACAAGAGTCACGTTGTAGACTCGAAGTTTAGATAAACAATTAATGATTGAAATCACAAATGAGTAAGCAACAAATTAATGAAATCAAATATTCATTCCAAAAGAATAGACCATAAATCAATTTCAGTCTATTAGAAAACTGATGTCTACTCTCCTTTGCGCCAACGCGTTTCGAATCCGGTATGTTCACTCAACGGATTCTCATCAGGGCTCTGTCTTTAAATATTTATCTAAAGATGTATAAAACAAAACTCATTTTAGCTTCATTGTCTGGAAATTTTAGACTTTCATCTGACAATTGTCAATGCCACTGATATTACCTGTTTTCCAGCGGTCGCCGGTCCGCAAGTACTATTGTGCTCTTGGCTGAATTGCTTTCACTGTGCACCTATAGGGAAATAGGGCATAGTGACTTTTCTTATTTTATCCTGGCAGAAAAACGGGGGGCACATCTCTGCTTAGCATACCTTTATAGATCGACTCTTCAGTCTCAGTTTACTTTTCTGTTAATGTTGATGGATTACAGCCTAAAAATCAAGAGGCATTTGTTTTAAAAGAATTTCTCGCATTAGGTCGAAAGAGATGACGCTCACTACTCGCTAAGGCATACCTGCTCAGTGCCGCTTCCTGCTTGGGCTGCAAACACTTTTTTTTTTTTTCAGTTTCAAGCGCGCGCCTTGCGCTTTTCGAGTCAGTCAATCGCTGTCCTCATAAGTGAACAGTCGTTTCCCTAAGTGTGAAAAATTGGATTTACTGACTTGTCATTTACGCTGCATCAAGCGAGGCACTACAATTTCATGTTTAGGGACTTACTTAGTATCGCGGCGATCCGGTGACTAGCTCGTCAGTCTGTGGATGCGGCGGCCATCTTAAGACGGTGTTTTAAAGCTTTCTTTTAGTTGTGATTATCGGCGGCCATCTTTTAGTGGGTATATTGTATACATAAGTTAACATGTATCATGTATCATGTTGGGAGCAAACTTGTATTAGGGCTTGCAATTGTGTTACCTTACTGTTCAACAATTTCCCAGGGACATTATTCAAAGCGTGCTGAGATCCAACAGCTATAATCTGGATATTTCAGATAATGAATTAAGCCCAGTTAATGCACTATTGAATTTCAATATCAAATACGCCTCCTTTTGAAGCAAGATTTTATCAGGATCCATAGGTCTGGATTGTTGTAAAACATACAAAACTGACCATTTCAAGTCATTTTCAGTATGTTTATTTTCAATAAAATGTTCCACCATAGGGGCGGTCAACACCTTATTCTTCAATCTGGATTTATGTTGGGTTATACGCGTATTTACTTGCTATGTTGTCTTGCCTATGTAAATTTTTGTGCATGGACAGGTGATGACATACACAACATTACGTGTCTTACAATTAGAGAAACTCAAATGCTTCCACCTTATGTTTCCATGTTGGAATTCTTTCCCTTCTACTGTTGTCCCACAAGCCGCACAAGAACCACACTTATGGTGTCCTTCAATGGGTTTTAGCTTCCATTGTGACAATAAGTCACTCTTGGGTTTTGGTAATGCAATATCTGCCCGTACTAATTGTTGCCCAATACTTTTATTTTTCCGGTACGCAAAAAGCGGACGCGGAAACGGACAATCCAAATTTTCTAGTAAGTGCCAATTTTTTAGAACGACCTGTCTCAGCTTGATGGTGTCAGGCCCAAATGTAGTGACACAGACCAGACGATCCAGTTCTGTTTTTTGTTTGGTCTGCAACAAGCATTCGCGGGGCGTATACCGCGCCCGCTTCAACGAGTGCTTCAACAATTTTTTAGGATATCCTCTGTTTTTTCAGCTCATTACAAAATGTGTCAGCATGCCTTTCGTATTCAGACAACTCTGTGCAGTTTCCTCTGATGCGAAGCAGTTGGCCATACGGTAAGTTGGCTTTCAAGCTCCTGGGATGGGCGCTTTGGTGGTGCAGCATTGTGTTTTTATCAGTCTTTTTTCTATGAAGAGAGGAGACTAACTAAAAGAAAGCTTTAAAACACCGTCTTAAGATGGCCGCCGCATCCACAGACTGACGAGCTAGTCACCGGATCGCCGCGATACTAAGTAAGTCCCTAAACATGAAATTGTAGTGCCTCGCTTGATGCAGCGTAAATGACAAGTCAGTAAATCCAATTTTTCACACTTAGGGAAACGACTGTTCACTTATGAGGACAGCGATTGACTGACTCGAAAAGCGCAAGGCGCGCGCTTGAAACTGAAAAAGAAAAAAAGTGTTTGCAGCCCAAGCAGGAAGCGGCACTGAGCAGGTATGCCTTAGCGAGTAGTGAGCGTCATCTCTTTCGACCTAATGCGAGAAATTCTTTTAAAACAAATGCCTCTTGATTTGTAGGCTGTAATCCATCAACATTAACAGAAAAGTAAACTGAGACTGAAGAGTCGATCTATCGAGGTATGTTAAGCAGAGATGTGCCCCCCGTTTTTCTGCCAGGATAAAATAAGAAAAGTCACTATGCCCTATTTCCCTAATCCTTAAGTTCAACACTACCATTACAGGCCTGAATGAGATGTCTGAACTCTACCATCTGTAAGGAGGGGCACATTCCGATTCCTTTTCACAATAAGAGAGAATTCGTACTTTTTTTTTTTTTTTTTTTTTTTTTTTAAATCTTCCGTCGAGTTCTTTCCAGAACTACAACTCCCATGATACGTCATTGAGTATACAACGACAAAGACTGCCAATGGTGAACAGAACACTCACATTGTTTCACCACATTATCAAATTAACACCAAACTTTTAGGCGCCCTTAGCGCACATCAACCTGTGGCTAACCACAATTCTTAACACGAAGTCGCGAAGCACTTTCGCATCAAAGGAATTTTAAATTTTGAAAAAACCCAGTAGGGACTACATTTCCCATGAACATCCTGCCGGCTTCAAAACAACTTCCGGACCAACACGGAATTGAACATGCCAAACCAGATGGCGCCTTCCCTGCAAGCGAGGAGCGATTAAAATAGGACAGCGCAACCATCAAAGGTAAATGACGTCGCGCCCCCTTCAATGCCCCATTACATGGTTTCCCGCACGGGCTTAGTCCTTCGCCAATTCAGTTTAAATCCTGACTACTCGCCCACATGATTTCCCGCACGGGTCTCGCCCGGTGTCAACCCCGTTTAATTCGCTACAAAAAAAAACCCCCGCATGAATGCCGCTGGTGGGAACCTTTGGCACACATTTTGACAAACCACCTGGTTTTAAGCAGTTGTTAAATCCCAATGAGCACATTGGACTTTTTTTCCCGTTGAAACGTGACTTATCGTCCTGGCGCTCCACACGCCCTGTTAATCACGAACTCGTTTATCATTTTTTAGGAGTTGTCATTTGATCAATTTGCCGGGTGAAACTTCCCATTGGCCCTTCAAACGTATTTTTGGACCATCGCAAAACATCAATCATGTAAGTTGTTTGCACTTCGAACACGTTGTGCCTACATTGCCTGAACCCCTCCTTCAATCATGATTGCAATTACCAAGAATGGCTCTTTCTTACCGTTTCAGATTCTAGGATTTGAACATTGTTTCAAGCAAACACAGGTATGACACAAATCGCGCTGATCAGTATGTGAGTTGAAGGTCTCTCATGTGTGGTTTCGACTGAGTGTTTGTTTATTTATGTTTTTCAGATCATGTCTGTCGGTCCTGAAGAGAATCTCTTAACTTAAGCAGAGATTCGAAACGCGTCAACCCCCTCTCCTCATTAATCCTGATACATTCCGTTTTTGCGACCAACCTTTTCTTGAAATTCTCTAAAATACAAACATAGTATGTGGTCGTATATGCAAAAAGATATGTCTAATTTGGCAGGTTTTCATTTAGATGTATAGGCCTTTTCTAAACTAGAGCAGAGATTCTGCAATAGGCCTTACCTTGAACAATTTGAATCCAAATAGAGGCTTTATTTAGCCCCATCACCTCTATATGTTGTCTATTGTCTAATCGTTGTCTAAAAGTGTCATTGTTTACGTTGTATTGGTGAACTGTGGTTTGGGTTTTCTACCCCGTTGTCTTTGGTTTTTGTTATTGTATAGAAATGAACCTTTAAACGAGTGTTGTTTACATGTCGAGATTATTGCAAACACTCATCTGAAATTAATTTCTTGTTCAAATTGAATGGTTCATTTTTGTTCATGAGAAAAAAAGAAAAAAAGAAAAAAAGTCAACAAAAAACTAATGAAATAAATTTATTTACGACCCCCTCTCCTCATTAATCCTGATACATTCCGTTTTTGCGACCAACCTTTTCTTGAAATTCTCTAAAATACAAACATAGTATGTGGTCGTATATGCAAAAAGATATGTCTAATTTGGCAGGTTTTCATTTAGATGTATAGGCCTTTTTCTAAACTAGAGCAGAGATTCTGCAATAGGCCTTACCTTGAACAATTTGAATCCAAATAGAGGCTTTATTTAGCCCCATCACCTCTATATGTTGTCTATTGTCTAATCGTTGTCTAAAAGTGTCATTGTTTACGTTGTATTGGTGAACTGTGGTTTGGGTTTTCTACCCCGTTGTCTTTGGTTTTTGTTATTGTATAGAAATGAACCTTTAAACGAGTGTTGTTTACATGTCGAGATTATTGCAAACACTCATCTGAAATTAATTTCTTGTTCAAATTGAATGGTTCATTTTTGTTCATGAGAAAAAAAGAAAAAAAGAAAAAAAGTCAACAAAAAACTAATGAAATAAATTTATTTACATAAAGATTCAAGACTGAATTGGTGGTCTTTGGGTTGAGTAACCTTTTCGCTCAACACCTGGTTAAATAAACATAAATAATTGCACAGTACTGGCAATTTTTTGTTCATTCATTCTTCTATTTCCCTATAGGTGCACAGTGAAAGCAATTCAGCCAAGAGCACAATAGTACTTGCGGACCGGCGACCGCTGGAAAACAGGTAATATCAGTGGCATTGACAATTGTCAGATGGAAGTCTAAAATTTCCAGACAATGAAGCTAAAATGAGTTTTGTTTTATACATCTTTAGATAAATATTTAAAGACAGAGCCCTGATGAGAATCCGTTGAGTGAACATACCGGATTCGAAACGCTTTGGCGCAAAGGAGAGTAGACATCAGTTTTCTAATAGACTGAAATTGATTTATGGTCTATTCTTTTGGAATGAATATTTGATTTCATTAATTTGTTGCTTACTCATTTGTGATTTCAATCATTAATTGTTTATCTAAACTTCGAGTCTACAACGTGACTCTTGTCTTTGTAAGAAAACTAATGCTTGTTTTTTGTGTATATAGCAAAACAAATAACTGTATGTATGCAATTTGGTGTTTGTGTTATGAAAATGTTTTGTGTTGTAAATAGTTGTTTTGTGTGAACAAAGCAATATGGAAAGTGTCCTTTTCATACAAGAAACAGTAAAAAACTGGAAAACAATAAACAGAAGAGGGTAATATTGTTATACCCAAATTAACCTAGGAGTTGCACTTGGTTTTTTCCTCAAAGAGAGGATCTAGAATAAGTGTGCATTTGGCATTTTGTCTTTAAAGTAAGTCTGTGGGTCAAGCAGGAGATCACTCCTGTCCAATGGGCAGTAAGGTACCGCCCCAAGGTATGACCACTTCTTGCAGAGTGTGGCCCTATTTTGTCAAAGAGTGCACCAATTCTTCCAAATTCGTAATGGTTGATTTTCCAGCAAGGAGATACGAGCTGGCTAGACACACCCCTAGGATGGCTAATCTCCATAGTCTCTCCCCCTTGCTTCTGCTCATTCCTTCCTTAAGCCTAACATCTGACTGGGTTCAAAAGAGTAAAGTAAGTGTAAATGACACTGGTGTGTTCCCATTCCCTTGAAATCCATTGTTTACCGCTCATCCCCCTGCTCTGGCATTCCTGTGAAGCAGAACACTGCCCTCTCAGCAGAGCCGGTTAATCCCAGGGGCTCTTCATCACCTCTTCAAAGGAGCCTGGCTAATCCACTTAACTCTGACTAATGAGAACAGACCACTGGAGGGCTGAATCTGAGCTTACAAACAAGAAAGTCTTATAACTTCTTTCTGTATCTTTTAGGAGAAATTCAACAATATAATATTGTTGGATTTACCAATACCATTTTGGGGAGTATTTGAATGCTATGTTTATCATTCTTCTAATAGGAGTTATTAGTTAATAACTTATTGCCATGTTAACCTAGGTGGCATGGGACTTCCAGCACCAGGGCTTATAAAAACATATGTCACTCTGCTTATATCTACAGGACCCCCACCCGGGTACACCTAGGGTAGACTTTAGGAGTTCTGAATATGTAGAAATAGTGCAGATCCTCCCTCCACTGTGCTCTTAGCACCAAAGTCGATGTTGTCCAGCACTTTATCACAATGTGGGGAGTGAAATGTGCAATTTCACTTACCCTAGGGCATATAAAACTAATTTTATAAGGGCCCTTATAAATACATGTCCCCTCCCCTGGGACACCTAGGGAAGACCCTGGGGGTACCTAATATTCCAAACATTGTAGGTTATCCATTTTTAAGTCCCCCAAACACCAAAGTCGAGTTTGGGCACAATTTAATTTTTAAAAGCAGTCCTGCAACACAGGGCTACTTTTAAACTGACCTCAGGCTCAGCAGTGCACACATGCATGTGCAGAAAGGGCTGCTGGCCTGTAAGCTGCCATGACCTATTATATACTAGGGACTGCAAGGTATGCTCAATTCCCCTGCCCTATTATGTACTAGGGCCTTATAGGGTAGGTCATTCCAATCACAGGGGTACCTCAAACTATAGTGTACCCTATTGTATGTAGATGTATTCTAAGTGTCTCTTTCAGCATAGCACTTGCCATGGGCCGGGTTAGGCAGAGCCCAGGGTCAGTCAGAGTCAGTTACCACCAGAACCAGCGAAATGTTGGGGGTGCCCAGGGCACAGGATGACTTTGCAACATAGCCCCCCAAACGAAAGGTGATGGGTTACTAAACTACACCCTGGTAGTCCTCATAAGCTAAGTAGAAAAACCTTGAAAGTCCATCCACATTTGCATGGGCAACCCCAGGTCTGTGTTCCACTATAAAGTCCATTCCCTGTAAAAGAAAATGGACCACCCTAACAGCTTGGGATTCTCCCCTCTCATCTGCATGAGCCAGCTGAGAGGCCTGTGATCAGTTTGAATATGAAAGTGAATCCCAAACAAATAAGGTCTCAACTTTGTCAGGGACCAAACCATAGCAAAAGCCCCTCTCCCAATGGCACTCTACCTCTACCTGTCATACCCCTCCTCTTGCTTAGAGGCAATCCACCACAAGCTCTCAAGGGTGGGACAGTCTCTCAGTCCCTTACTGAACTCCTCCCTGGAGAGTCCACCTGCTCCGGTCAGTTCTGCCAAATCTAACAGCTCTGGCAGGGATGGAGTCCCTCTCTCAGAGGCCAGATCCTCCCCATTAGGGTTATATTCTTCCTGCACCTCTGGAGTTCCCTGGGCTGGCTCACCAGGCCCAGTACCCTTGTCCTTGGATGCATGACCCTTTTTTCCAGGGTTCAAGTGTCCAACCCTTCCCTTCTGGCTAGTCTGTGACCTAGTCACAACACATACCCACTCAGGGAGCTCCAATATTTTTATATGTAGTACTCTCTCCACCCACCTCTGACCTTTCAGAGGCTTCATAGTCATTGCCCAGTAAACACAGGACTGGGAGCATCTTAGACACAGCTACCTTCATAGGGCCTGTCAAACCTCCTCATTCCAAATCCACCACAGCTATAGGATGGAGTTTTGTAGAGCTGTCTGCATAAGGCACCTGGTGAAGCAAGCCATGCAGCAACCTTCCTGGAGTCTCAAGCTCATCCAGGACCATAGCTACACTAGCCTCTGTGTCTCTGATAGCCTTAACCTCAGTCCCATTCACTTTAGGCCTCTGCCTGTACTTGTCCATGTTTAGAGGTAAGGCAGCAAGGGTTGCAATATGCACACTACCCAGGGACACTAAGGTTGCTTCCACCACCTGACTACCCCTCTCTGGGGCACCACTCTCCACCCCTGGCAATCCCTGTAGATGTCCCCTTAAGAGGGAGCTTCTTTGTGCAGACAGCATCTCCCCGTTTGTGCCCTGGCAGGTTACAGTCAAATCACTTACCCACCTTTGAGGGATCAAAGAACCTACCATTCTTTCCCTGATACGCCCTCCCTTTGAATTTGGGTTGACTCAGCCCCCCTCCTTGTTCAGGTTTTTATAGGTCTGTGGTGGACTTCTTCTGTTTTTGAACTTCCTTCCCCTCGGCTTTCCCCTGGGGAGGGACTTGTCCTCCTTTTTTCTGGTCACCCCCTGGTGCTGAATAGAAATCAGGGTTCTCACCCACTCACCAGCTGCTTCTCCCAGCTCTCTGGGGTCTGTCAGCTTAGAGTCACCTAGATACTAACATTGTGCCCCATGAATATTTCTACGACGTACCCCTGCAGAGGATTTTCTCACATAGAGCGCACTTTACGTGCTTTGCCACCATTTCCTTTTCCCCCAATGGGATGGTGAAAAATTCCCACGCAATACATTGTCTCTTTGCAGGGGTTCCTCCTCTGATGAATTGTCTTCCACAGGGTGTGGACCCTAGTCTCTACTGCCATCAGATGCTATTTCATTTTTAAATTGAAACTCAAAAAACTCTAAAATTATTTTCCAGCAGATAAACAGCAGGTGCTGAAATGTGAACCTCCAATCTCAGCACTAGAAGTCTGAATAATAGAAACCTGGGTAGGGACTCCGATTCTAAAATAATAAAAGTGTGTTGTCCAATGAAATCCCTTTAACATGTGATATTCAAACACCGACTATTCGCGTACACTGACGTATTCTCAATAACAGGAAATGGAATTAAACAGTGTTGAAACATAACATTACTTATGTAAATACCACTTTATATGTTATATTAGTAAATTACTGATCACAAACATTGATTATAATACGTGTATATATGTTTTTTACAATTTGTAAAAATCACGTTGAGTTTGTGAATAACAGCGTCACCAGAATGTGCGATTTGCCACTGTTTGCAACGAATTGCAAATACAAAAAAAAAGAAAAAAATGCTTCTGTGCACAACTTGCAAGACAGAATATTTCTATAAATTTCAAATAATTGCCAGTGGCCCAGCTGCTATGCACTTCAGCTGCACGGACGCGCTCTTACCTGGTTTAAGTATTTAAGTAACCCTCCCTCAGAAGGGGCGTTTCACGATCGCCGGCACGGGAGGTCTGTGTTCCAAGTAAACCAGTGGCGAATATAAAAGGGGCTTAGTACCGGGGTCCAGCAACCACTCCAGCTCTTGTAGGCTCCCCTGTGAGCAGCTGTGTACTGGCAAAGGTAAAACTAATTCAAAGAAAAGTGAGAAATTAAACTCAAGAAAAGAAATGAAAAGAGGCGGGAGGAAACTCCCTTTCAATAGGGCACCCGGGTAAGAAACTGGGAGCCAGGCACCTCCGGATTGGCATCGAGTGCCTACAAGGAATTAAATCAGAGGGCTTTGTGCTCAGGAAGAGCTCATCCACAAAACCACTTACATACCCATTCACACATTGATAAAACCACCTCCAAACCCACTCATTCACTTATACAGCCACTAACACAGATACTTACCATGCAAAACAGCCTCTCACATACCCAGTCACTTACCCATACACCCACTCAAACAGCCACTCATTTACCCATTCACCTGCTTGCGCACCCAGTCATTCACCCAGAGAGCCATTCGCACAGCCAGTCAGTCACCCATACAGACACTCACAAACACACTCACACACCCATAGATCCACTCACACAGGCACTCAGTCATTGATACACCACTCACACACACCACTCACACACAATAACCCACTCATACAGCCACTCTTCAACCTAACCAGCCATTCACACACCCATTCACTCACCAATAAAGCTACTCACACAGCCAGTCACTCACCCATGCAGCTATTCACACACCTATTTATTCACCCATATAGCTACATAAACACCCACTCACACACCCATACAGCCACCGACACACTCCCACATTGATACAGATAGTCACACAGCCACTCAGATGACATATGTTAGAAACAGTATCACTCATTCGTTGTACAAAAAGAATAGTAATTTAACCTATACTGTAGCTTAGTATATATCTTTAAGTCTCAGAAACTTTTATGAAACACACTCACTGGATGATGCATTCAGTGATGTCATCAGTGATGCCATTTGAGGTGTATTAAGTGATGTCACTGACCATTTCATGAGTGATGTAATATGTGAGGTTATTAGCACTGCATTGTGGGAGCGTAAGTTACAGTTAGCTCAGGTAACTATAACTGCTGAATTTCAATGGTGTCATTGCTATGTACAAACGACCTGGGTAGAAAGGCAAGCACACAAGTAGACACCGTAGTACTGCCTTTTGTTTGGTGGTGTATGAATGAGTTGCACAGGCAGCACGTGTGTTTCTTCCTATTATTGGGACTACATCTCTCATAACCTCCAGGAGCTTCGGTCAACTCCATGCCCAATCAAGCACAAGACTATTTAAAATTCCACCTGTGAATTGTCTGGTGCTTGACAATTCAAGTCGGAGTCAGATTCTTGTGGATTCAGTCACTCTTTGCAACCCTTTCTTGCATTTTTTTTGTTTCTGCACAGGAGAGCAAACTTTTTCATTTGGTGGAATTTTGCTTTGTGTTTTTAGCTTGCGCTGGAACGCGAGCTCTGAGCCCCTCCCTTCTGAGGTTGTGAGGATTCCTTCCCGCTTGGAGGTTCGAGCCTTGCTCCCTTTGGACCAGGTTTCCGGGTCAGTGTGCGTGGAGCTTTCCATTGGCCTTGCAGACTTTCCTGAGACCCTCACGTGGAGGGTAATTACAACAATTCTTCATTGTAGTTGCTCTGCCAGCCCAGAGCTCTTCACCGACAGAATTCCATCGCTCTATCCAGGCACCAGGAGACACCGGTGTCTCAACCCTATTCTGTGTTGTGATCTGTGTCGATAACAGAACGTGATGAAGCACAGCTGTAACGCATGCTCTTTAATCAGCTAAGTACATTCTGCTTACTACTATTTTTACATATTTTTAGGGAGATGATTAACATTTATTAACTTTGTTCATGCTGTAACTTCCTACATTTGGGAGTGTACTTCAGTTTCTTTAATTTTATAGCACCTGGTTCTTCTTCTTTTGGATGACTGCGGCATGTGGTGGAAGTAAGTGTGTTTGACCATAGTATAGATTGACCATTGTAACAGGAAAAGGGGAGCGGACAGTGTTTGTACAACATGTCTCTCTTTATGTCTTACTGCAGGACACATGGGAGTAGACTGACTGTCTTAGGGAGAATAGACTCGGTTCTTCCTTCCTTCCATGGACAGCACTCACCTGTTGTATCCACCACCACTTTCTCCTTTTTTTTTCTTTCATCCCTTTTTTCCCTTTCCCATACGTGGTATCTTTTGTTAGGGTTGTGTACTTATTACTCTCAGGAGATACCATAGGGGCAGAAGGTTATCTAATCTTTTACATTCCCCTGCTAGTTGCTGGACAAGAAGTTAGTGGTATCCTAATCTGTCTTCTGACAATGGTTTTGTACGAGTGAAATCTGAGCCCAAATATAACGCCCCTGTAACCTTTGTTTATTTTTACTGAATTGCTAAGGTTTTTTTCAACTCTATTTCCTAACTATAATGTCCCTGTAACCTTTGTTTTTTTTGTGAATTTCTAAGGTTTTTTTAATTCTATTTTCTAACTGTCAAGTCCCTCTAAGGTTTTTTTTTCAGTGAATTTCTAGGTTTTTTAAATTCTATTTTTAAACTATAAAATCCCTGTAACCTTTAATTTGTACACAGCTTTGCACAAAATGTCTACTCGAGTTAACCCTTCAGTTCAAAGGGTCTCTGTTACATGCAAATTGACTGAACGTCCTGATGATGGTCTGACGGACAGACCGAAACGTCGACTCCCCCATCTATTCTTAATAATTTGTTTACCAGTAACTGTACTCTGCATTTTTAGACAATGATACTTTAATAACCATGGAATAGATGTTCACATACTTGAACTGCAGGTCAATTTGTTTATACCTCTTTTATGGTGTTTTGCTGTATTAATTTATGTTATCAGTACCCTTTTGTTTTTTACCTCCATAAAAACTTTGTTATTCTTAATAAAAAAATATTCCTGTGTTTCTTTGATATCATTTTTTCTATTGATTGAGTATCAGTACTTGTTAATTTGACAAATGTTTTGATTGTTCTACGGTTCAGGATCAATTTGGACTGAACTACCGAGTAATTTTGTGTACAATACACTAAAAATAAGAATTGTGAAACTACTCCCCTTGTAGGCACTTGCTACTTATCATGAAACCTAAGAAAGCAAGAACGGCCATGCTGAGAAGTTTGATATGCAATCACTAAGGCCTGCATTCAGAAGATTGCGCTTCTGCGCCATCTGGAACTACTGCCCTCAGGACTACCCTGCAGTAAAAGAACTAAAGAGTGGGTCCCTGCAAGCTACAGGTTAACAGAGATCACCTGGAACATTACCACCAAGAATCCTCAACCGCAGCGTTACCAGTGGATTTGTAAGTTTTGTGGGAACTGAAGTCCTCAACTTTCAAGGAAATCTTGGAGATTTCAGACCCTTTGAGTGCGTTTAAGACACTTTGGGACCTTTGTGGAACTTCAAGAAGAAGTTCCAGAAGTTTGCAGAACTTTGGAGCAACTTTGGAAAAAACCTCTATAAGTGGACCGACTCAGCCTGGCCAAGCCGCCTGCCTTCAACTGCAAGTCGATCTGCCGTCTAGGTTCGTCCTGCTGAAAAGCTCCGTAGGTCCGACTTTCAGAGTTTGACCGTAAGTAGGTGAAATCCAAGGTCAGTGAACCCTCACCAAATCTTGCCTGGTGAAGAGCATCGAGGGACCCTGAGAGAAAAAGCTCTGTAAACGTTTCTAGGTCTGAACGGAGGAAAGGTGACTGTGAGCAACTGTGAAAGCCAAGCCACCTGTCTTCAACCCCGAGTAGGCCTGGATCATTGGTTCGTCCCGCTGGAACGCTCCAGAGGTCGGACTTCCATAAGTTTGATCGGGAGCTCATAGCAAGGCAATCCGGTGAACCCTCACTGAATCCGGACTGTCTGAGAGCTACGAGAGACACCGAGAAGAAAAGCTCCAGAAACGTTTCTAAGTCAGAAGGTTAAAACTTTGACCAAAGCCCAGGGTGAGGGGTAGCAGAGCGAGGCTCCATCGTGGTCGGACGGAAACCTTGACTTTGACCTGGTCTACCGCGACCAGATGTCCTAATAAGGCACTATAGTCAAGTCAAGATTAATTTATTTGATTTAGTTCTCTACTGAGAACAACAAATTTCAACCAAGACATTTGTTAACACAATATGCATAAAACCATTCAATACAAATTTAGAAAGATTTTTAAAAATGTAAACAGGGTATGACACACAAATTCATCTGGGGAGATTTAAAAAGCGAGATCAGTCTCTGCACAGGTGTGTTATTACATCTAAATTGAATTATATTTAAGTAGCGCCTACTACCCTCAACCCATGTCATGTTCGGGCAAACTGACAAGACATGCTTCAGATCTTACACTCCTCCATTGCAGAGATCGCATATACAAGTAGCATTTACTTTATGGGTCCATTTAAAAGTCAATGATTTAAAAGGGAGTATCCCAAGCCGCAATAAAATTATACATCGCCGGATTCCATGCTTTAAAGAAAAACTGATATATTGTTGAACCTGTTTATATTCAATTGATTCTCAATAGAATTCACAATGATGCAATTTAGAACAATGCATCATGTCCAATTCTAAACTGATGCTCGGCATCAGATGTTTTAAGAAAAGCTTCAATTGGGCTGGAGTCCATAATTTCAAGAGTACACTTGTACAGTTTGATCATTTAAAAGCAATAATCAGGTTTTGGTTAAAAATTTACTTTGTGGATTCGGGCTCGAATGTCTCAGTTTTTAGTAAATATCTTAAGGTACCTTGATCTGCATGTAAAAGATTGTAGGCCTATCTTAAGATATTGGTGATGGCTCTGGCGAAGGAGCTGACTAGAGGAAATTCCAGACGCAGTGCTTGTGTAGGACCAGTTTGTTGGACCCTAACCAATTTACAAAGACTTTTCCCTTCTTTAGTTTGTATTTGATGATACTGGCTAATTGGAATATATTTCAGAACATACAACAAGACAGGGGGAATCTTAGAACTATAGACCTGTAATAAGGAAAAGAAGTGCCTTTGCCCGGAAGGG
Source organism: Lissotriton helveticus (assembly GCF_964261635.1). Taxonomy (NCBI): domain Eukaryota; kingdom Metazoa; phylum Chordata; class Amphibia; order Caudata; family Salamandridae; genus Lissotriton; species Lissotriton helveticus. The sequence goes on from NC_136065.1 coordinate 957,053,556, forward strand.
GAATACAAGCGTTGAAGCGCCCCATGTGAACATCTGCTTTACAACTCAAGTGCTGCAGGTGAGGGGAGTTTTGTAATGATTGAGTGAATAATCGCCTCAAAGAAATATATTCTTTTGCCACTTCTAGCCTTTCTCCTCCCAATCTCCAATTGAATTTTGTATAATGTTTTTTTTCCTCTGAATGGTACTACTTTTGTTTTTGTTACATTTGGAACCAAAATTTTCTTTTGTAAATCTTGTGAGCACATTTAAGTTCCTTTGTAATCTGAATGGGGTAAGATCGAGTATTACCACATCATCGGCATACATCATTATCTGAATTTTACACAATGGTATCTTTGGAGGAAAATTAACAACCTGCAAAAAACTGACCGGGAGGTCACTGAGGTATAATGAAAGGAGATGGGGAGCCAACAGGCAACCTTGCCTAGGACCATTTGGTGTGGCTATTGGACGATTAAGTCCCTTTTCTTTTCTCATTTGTTCTTGGCACCAAGTTTTTGAATGTGTGAAATGATTACATGTAGAAGAGTTTCCGGAATACCCTGACTTCTTAGCTTGTTCCAGAGTGAAGTCTGTACACTCTATCGAATGCTGTTGAGAAATCGACAAAGATGGCATAAACGACCTGTGATTTCAAAACCACGTTTATGTCTATAATTGTCTGTAGTACTGCTATGTTATCTGTTATAGAATGTTTCAGTCAGAACCCAGCCTGATTAAAAGGGATCAATCCGGTAGAAGAGGCCCAGTCGTTAAGGTGGTCCAGGACACTTGCCGCGAAGATCTTCCCTATTGCGTCCAGCAATGCGATCTGTCGATAGTTACCTGGTTGCAACCGAGATCCCTTCTTGTAGATAGGGATCAAAATACTCCCCTTTCATGATTTTGGGATTTTCCCGGTAGAGTAGTAATGAGAGTAAACTGGTGCAAGAAACTTACTCCATGCCTCAGGATTACTTTGAAGAACCTCAATCAGGATTTGGTCCAGGCCCCTTGCAGCAGAAAAGGCGCTATAGGGTTCTATGTGCTAGATAATACTAAATGTTTGAAAATTCATATCTCCGGTTCCCTATATTGGATTTTTGTCATTTTGGTGTCATTTTAAAGATACAAATATGTCCTGTTTTTTTCATAATTGGTGTTGGATTTTTATTCTGAATTGTGTCTTAATTATTTACTGAATTGGTGTTTTGAAATATTTTACATACGTCTTTAAAGTTAAGCCTGCCTGCTTGCAGCCAATCTACCAAGGGTTAAGCATAGGAATAATTTTCTTCGACCCATTCTGAGCCCAATACTGTGTTAGTGGCCTTATTGCCAGTGGTAGATATACATTTGCCCCTACTAATAATCCACTTTCCAACACTGAGTGATTATGTGTGTCACTCGTTACATGGAAGAGTGACTGCATGTGTTACTGATTGTATGTGTGTCTGAGTGGGTGCATGAGTGGCTGTATGGGTCAGTGAGTGGGTGTCTTTTTAGCTGTATGGATTATTTATTGGGTGTGTCAGTGGTTACATGGGAGAGTGACTGGGTGTCTTAATGATTGTATGGGTGACTGAGTGTGTATGTGAGGAGCTGGATGAGTGAGTGACTGGGCTGTATCGATGTTTGTCTGGATGTCTCAGTGGCTGGATGAAAGACTCCCTTGGAGTACAGCTTCACAATGTAAGTTTCTTGAACTACACAGAAATAAGTATTTAGTAACTTACTTTACTGCAATAGATGGTGGCATTCATCTGTTTAGAACGAAAAACAACATAAATATAAGTTAGTATTACTTTTTACAAATCTCCATCACAAACTTTTATTTTCTGCAGTGCATAAGTTCATACTATAAAAACAATAGTGATTTTTTTATGCTGTAATAGTATTTCACATTAGAATAAAGAATTTCCTTTTCCCTTTTTACTGTTCTCATCTTTTGTACTTGTACACTATAAACAATGTACTGTATAATGATTACTCCATGAACTGTGGGGGAAAAAAACAACCATAAAGACTAGAAAAAAAACAGTTCACAATTCAGCACATGCCCTTTTCTTTTCTAAATTCATTTTGGTGTTTTAAAAAAAAATTATTTCCAAATAAAATGGCATCTGGTGGCAGTTAGGATCAGTAGCCATACCCTGTTGAACACAGTTCTTTAGAGGAGGAATCCCTGGCAATGACGCAAATAATTGCATGGGAGTTTTCCACCATCCCCTCTGGAGAAAAGAAAGCAGTGGTAAGGCATGTCAAGTTCTCTTTATGTGGTGAGACCCTCACCAGGGGTAAGTCTAACAAATATTTGCGTGGCACAAAGAGTATGTTGAAACATCTAAAGATGTACTACACCAAGCACTGTTGAAAAAGAACATAAATATAAGTTAGTATTACATTTACAAAATTCCAGAATCAAAAGAGTAATAGTATATCACATTATAGTAAAGCATTTCATTTGTTTTTTTTTTCTGTTCTCAGCTTTTTACTTGTACACCATAAACGTTGTCTTAACTTGTAAGCACATAGCACCCTGCCCTATGACCTACATGTACCTTGCCTTAGGGATGACTTATATGTAGTAGAAGGAAAGTTTAAAGCTTGCCAAGGAGTTTTAAATGCCCACTCAACCAAGCAGTAGAGCTGTACAGACAGGCTCTGCAGTAGCAGGCCCAACCCATGTTTTTAGGGATACTTATCTGCATGGGTGATTAGGAGTATCAGCACTTCAGTACATATCAAAATAAGTGTCCTAGTCCCTCTCTGGGCGTTTCACTGAATGTGTAAGTGACTATGGCATTATAAGAATATCTGTCTTAGTATCTTTGGGTCTCTATAGGTGTATGTTTCTGGCTGTTTGGATTACTTACTAGATTAATTAGTGCGCTTGGGGTGTATACCTGTGTGTGCAACTGGCTCTGTTGCTGCTGGATACATAAGTACTGTATGGGCATGTGACTGAATGTGTAAGTGTCTCTGTCTCTGTCTGACTGGGTGGGTAAGTGACTCTGGTTTTGTAAATATGTATTTTAGTTAGCGCTATGGGTGAAACACTGAATATTGAACTGTACCTAGGGGTCTCAAACTACACATGTGACTGACTGAGACTTTAAAGTGGATGTCTTACCTTCCAAGCATACATCACTCTGCCTTTTACTTACCTACATCCTACCTAAGGGATATCTGTCCATGGAAAACAGAACTTTAAAGCTTAGCAAGCAGTTTTTAATTACAATTCAACTATATATAAATCTACACATGCACAAGAGTTCAAGGGTAACACATTATTAAAAATCTACTCATATACCTATGCTCAAATCCAGACAGACACTAACACACTCACAGACACTCACACACCCATTCATCAACCACCAAAAACAATCACACATTCTCTCACAAAGACCCACATGCACTCTCAATATTTTTGCATATATCGTACACACTTTCATCAACCTCATGTGCACATGTATGTTTTCAGTCACATTTTTGTTAAACTACACTCTAATTCACATTCCTGTTAATTGAGTTGGTTGGTCAGTAATTTTTAGGTCTCAATAGAGCCCCGCGCATGCGCTGGTCTAGAGAGACATTTTGTAAGCTGCTTTTGTAAGTGCTTCCAAGCGGGGACCAGCTTACTCTCACGCGCACAAGAACGCGCGCCACGTTTCCTTTCACTTTCGCTGTGCCGTAAAGGCATATGCCACGATTATAGCAAAAGAAAATAAAGTTTTATTTTCTATTTCTTTACTTTTGCTATAATCACTGCACCAGCGTTTTACTTTTAACATTAAAAGTAAAGCGCGGGTGCCGCAATTATAGCAAAAGTAAAGAAATAGAAAAAAACGTCTGTTTCTTAACTTTTGCTATAATCGCGGCACCCACGCTTTAATTTTAATGTTAAAAGTAAAGCCGGACGGCCTCTTTCCCCCATAATGCAGGCTTAAACATACATGAAGCAGCTGGTATGATAAAGACACACTGGAGCAAACTCCCATCTGTCAGAGACCAAACTATCTTTCAAAATGCCATTTTCTCTTGTCCACATCTATTTAAATATTTTGAACCAAAATTGATAAAACGCCTGTTTCACAATTTTGCAGATCCATAGATATCAATGTGCATTCTACCCAAACAAGAAATACTTTTGATGGCATGAATTACATTCTACACGTGACATGCATGCTTAAATGTCATTTCCACGCCAGTGCTGTTCAGCCATGGTACGGTGATTTCCTCCGGTTTACTCTGCAGTCCCTCTTCTCCTGATGTCTCTACCTATATTGCATGGTGTACATTAAAGGGATTTACCTTTCACACCGTCCGGATGCAAACATGTTGTTCTGTTGGCGGTGGGGCTTGCTTTTAGGACTCTGGCGGGATCTTCAGCAGCTCGATGACTCTTGGCTTGCACTTTGAGCCCCTGGGACTGGGGTGTCCCACCCGGCCTGCCTTGAGATGACACAGAGGATGTCAGCAGTGACTGAGCCAGACCTCGCTCCTGGTGTGTGTATGTGTCGGAGTCCAAGAGAATTAGTCTAATGGTTGCCATTGATTACAAGCTGGCTCCGCCCACTGCTTCCTAGAGGGCAGGCGGCCTCGCCTCTTTGTCTCGTGCAGCTGCCTGGACAGCATCACCAGAACCCTGCCCATCATCCTGGTGGACCATGAGTGGGCTATGTTTATCTATGTAATGCGCATGTTTCTAGACAATAGAGAACTACGTCATAGAAACAAACTTCAAAGGAAAGTTTTAAAATCCGAAAATGTAATGGACATTTGAAACATAATTAACTTCCCATATGCTTATGAAAGTACCGGCTAATTGCACAATGTAAACCCCAGGCCCCCAGATATGATACTTTGTGTCCCTGTAACATATCAACGGGAATATGTTAGGTTTCATAACGCGGACCCACAAGGGTGCAGTGCACCTGAAGTTTCATACCACCCTTATGCAGTTCTCTCTTACCTCTATTTAATGTCTTTCCCCCTCTCTCCACCGTCATTGTCTCCCTCTGCCTGTGTTTTATTGTCACTCATGAACATTTCATGTATACAACTATGCACTTCCAAGAACAAACGATATGAACTGTTGCACATATCTGTACTGTTACCTGCTCCTTTAATTTAGTACCTACATTTCGATGAACCGTAGAGCGCCCAGCCACCCCAGCCGGAGTCTTTGAAGTGCTACTCCAAGAACTTGAAAACAAGCAAAGTAAACCCACATGTTCCATCAACAAAGTCGCGATCACCATGCAACTTGTACTGTAAGAGTTGTTAACAATTTTTGCTTTGTGGTAAGGCTTCCACAGTTATGTCATATTATTTTAATTATTGCACAATCAGGCATACTTTTAGAAATTAATGATGCAATGCAAAGAGGAGGCGCTGCTGTGTCCTACTCCTGTTTCTTTAAAATGCATGCAAAAGTCAGTGATATAACTTCAACCGTATCCCTGCAATGTTACTGCCTCTGAAACTCCAATAATATTTTTTGTTTTCAATACACACCGTGCTTGAGGCTGAGAGAGTTGGCAAAACAGACAATTAAACGCCTGACAGCCGACACTTCCTTTGTGGTCTGAAATCCTACCTTGGAAAGCGCATATACAAAGAAATATGAAAAACCTCTGGGGGCTTGAAATAGAAAAACATTATATTTCTTTACATTTGCTATAATCGCGGCACCCGCACTGTACCTTTAACATTAAAAGTGAAGCGCGCGTGCCGAGATTATAGCAAAAGTATAGAAATAGATGTTTTTTTTCTATTTCTTTACTTTTGCTATAATCGCGGCACCAGCGCTTTACTTTTCACGATTATAGCAAAAGTAAAGAAATAGAAAAAAACTTCTATTTCTTTACTTTTGCTAAAAGTGATGGGAGGATGCATTGGCATAGCCAATAGGTCTCGCCTTTGGGACCTTATAAGTGTTTAGCCATGCAAGCATATTGTGCTACATAACTAAATACTTATAAGGTCCCAAAAGCGAGACCTATTGGCTATGCCAATGCTTGTTTTTTATGTTGTCGCTTGTGCTGTATTCTCACGGAAAATGTTAAAACTAAGCATAAGAATGATAGAGCACCCTCATTCAAAGTAACCATTAATGGTCACCTTTTCAACTTTCCTCTCAGTGATACTGCAGTAGTTAGCAAATCAGAACGTCTGTTTTATATTTTACTTTTGTTATTCTACTTCTCAATGGTCAGTATCTTTTAATCATTTCTTGCACTTCAGTAAAGAAGCCCAATCTGGTAGTGTTTTTGGGCATATTCGCGAATTCATCATAACCCTCACAGTGTAACTTCACAACAAATTTGCGAATATACATGGGAGTCCAAAAAACATATTTAGATTTGTACTATTAATACCTTATGACTACACTACACTTCATAAGAAATTCCTGAATAGGAAAATAAACCCTATTTCAATAAATAATGAGTCTAAACCACTCTAACTTTAACTAAAACACTACGGTCTGTTTAATATCCCTCCCTTCACAGTATATTAGCTGAGTTACCATATCAACTCCCCTTGGAACAGTCTCTTGAACCAGTAGGCCACAAGTTCACAACACATTCTAGAAACAACATACTAGAACAGCAGCAGGTGTGGTTGTCTATTCAGAATTAAAATAATATCCAAGTTTGCATAATTTTTTTCAATTTTTATCAGACACAAAAGCATAGATCTACTTACTTATCCTTTGAAGACAGTACCTCATTTTATAAACCTGCATATTTACACCATCCAATCAATTCTTTTAACTGCCTTTCATTTTGAAAACTGTCTGATTTAGCTTTCTCCTGTGAGCTACTACTCCCTGCCTTCAAAATGGATAGTGTGGATTATGAGTATCAGCTTTGTGTTTTGGGCTAGAGAGTGCACTAGAAAGTGTGGCTTTGACAGGGACTTTTAGTATTAACTTGCGTATTTTGCGCCCTCGTACCAGCGTATCTTGCACATCCTGCTGTACTCACGGAGGTACCTTGTGGGGGTTTGCGGGGGGTTGTTGTAGCACTGCCCCCGGTCCACCGCGAGCTGAGTGCTCGAGTGATGCAGAGAGGGTCAGACACATTCCCTGACCCTGCCGGTACACCCACTTCCGGTTCTGGGAAGAGGGCAATGATCAGGGCAGCAGGATAGGGATTACCACCACGGCCACTACTTAGGCAGTTGCAAAAGCGGGCACGCTGTGGAGAGGGAGCACTCCTCATGCTCTCAAGCGCTAGGTGGACTATCCCTTGATTTTGTATGAACTGTATCGCATAACTCTGTATGCAAGCCGTTTAACTTGTGAAACTTTTAAAATTGGTTCTAATGACTGATTTAAGTATTTACTTGTGCGTTTTGCACACTCGTACCAGCGTATCTTGAACATCCTGCTGTACTCACAAAGTTACCTTGCGGGGGTTTGTTGTAGGTCTGTCCCCCCGGTCCGCCGCGAGCTGAGTGCTCGATGGATGCAGAGGGGGCAGACACATTGCCTGACCCTGCCGATACACCCACTTCCGGGAGTAGGGGCAATGATCAGGGCAGCGGGACAGAGATTACCGCCATGGCCACTACTTAAGCAGTTGGAAAAGAGGGCGTGCAGCGGACGCGCGCTGCAGGCACGCTGCTGGAGGGCCATAGGCGTGCCAAAGGCAAGTCCGTCTGCGCCAATCCGTAGCTAGCCATAATGCCCATTTAATTGAATATACTTCATCAGAATTGCGCTCAATGGCCCTTAAGGCTGATAAGGAGATCAAATCTAATACTAAATATAAACTAGAATGCTACGGACTCCTACACCAAGAGCCGATTGCACTTCTGCCCATTGCATCGGGAAGCCCGCTTACCTTCCAGCATGGGCAGGTAGCTACAAAGATAAAGACCCCTGATACTACAGAGCTTAATGTTATCTACTTAATCACACGCTCTATGGTTAAGCACGAGTTAGAGATTTTTAACCTTTTAGATACTGATGCTCCTGACATACTCCTGGTCAGAGAAACATCGTTGACCCTGGAATCTATGTCATACATTTTAAATACCCTTCCATGTAACTATTACTTGATGCAGGCCAATAGACCCCCGGGGAAAAGAGGAGGAGGGGTAGCAGCAGTCATCAAGAAAGAACTGTCGGCTACGTCTATCGCCTCCTTTGATATGAGCTCAGTGGATAGTCCCACATTAAAACTAACATTTCCCAAATTCACAATAGTTTGTAAACAGATCTATAGACCCCCTACTACTACGGGAGAGTTTGTCAGTGAACTAGCTAACTATTTGACTCCACTCACCATAGATTATGCAAAAATCTTGTTAATTAGTGTTCTGAATTGCTGGCCATCAGAAGAAGGGGAGAGTCGGGGTTCCAAAGATCTCACAGATCTACTAACCAACCTGAATCTAGAAGGATATATAACGGAGCCCATCCACATTAAAGGACACACATTAGATCAATTATGGACCTCTAACTTTGCGGTCCACTATCTAACGGTACAGCCTTGCGCATGGTCTGATCACCATCTCATTTATTTTGCTATAAAAGGCCTATCTTCAGTTAAATTATTGAGTGACACGAAACTATTGACCAGAAACTAGAACCGTGTTCGCCTATCAGATTCCCTCAATACGTTGCAATCTACCCTCCAGCCCATACCAAATAATGTTTATGAGCTGGAGAGAACCATCTCCAACTGGCAATTACGGGCATGTGAGGCGCATGCCCCATTTTAGAGGAAAGAAATGCGCCTGAAGCGGCGCCTGAAGAGCTAAAACTTGTAAAGCTTAAAACTAGCCAGGCGGAACAGAAATGGCAGAGAAGTTATTCCCCTACAGAAAGGAAAATTTATGAAATAGTACTAACAGACTACAAAGCAGCTAAAGTGGAGGCAAAAAAAGCCTTCTACTCCACCAGGGTACTTAACTCTAATAACAAATCTAAAGATATCTTTAAAATTGTCAGAGAACTTACCAGTCCTGGCAGCATTACTCTGGCCATTACCCTTTCCCAGGCCTCATGCGACAAGTTAAACACTTTTTTTATTGAAAACATTAAGACTATTCAGAACTCTATCTCCACTAGCCCTCAGGAATGGAAAACACAAAAGAAACATGTAAATCCCATAACAATGTCCAAACCATTACCGCCGATCGGCTTAAGGTACTTAGAAACAAGATACAATCTAGCTCCCCCAATGACCTATCAGGATATAAAAAGAACTTCTTTCTCATTTTCTGGCTACCTTTCTCTCTCTCCTTAACACCTCCTTAGAGCAATGGGTAGTCCCACGTGCCTTCAAAGAGGCTGTGATAGTCCCACTACAAAAGCCTTCTAAGCAACTGCAGACCTAGCTCACTCCTCCCTTACCCGGCAAAACTGCTGGAGGCTCATGTAGCTAAACTTCTCTGTGCCTTCATTGAAGAATCACATTTTCTGGACTCTCGTCAGGCAGGCTTCAGATCGTCGCACTCTACTGAATCAGTCATCTTGAGTGTCTTGGACGATCTGAAGGAAGGATCAGACAGAGGGTGTACTCAGGTCTTGGTACTACTAGACCTGTCTGCTGTATTGGACATAGTGGATCATTCCATTCTAGCGGATAGAATGGCAGCGGGAGGTCTGAGAGGCACAGCTCTGGATTGGATGCTCTCATTTTTGGGGGAACACACCAAATCAGTCAGGCTGGCACCTTTCAATTCAGCCAGGGTCAATACCACATGTGGGGTACCTCAGGGGTCATCCCTCTCTCCCCACCTGTTCAATATCTATATCTGTCCCCTAATCCGAGCTCTCCAAAAAAGGGGGGTGAAGGTATATAATTACATAGCTGACATGCAGCTGATCTTAAGGATTGATGACACAAATGCCTCCAAGGTTTTTTTCCAACATACTATGCTCTTCATCAAAGAATGGTTGACTCATTATTATCTCAAATTAAACTCGGACAAAACTAAGATAATTATCTCTAACAACAGAATAGAACAGTGGACTCTGGCACACTGGCCAGCTGTTCTGGGGACTCCACCATTCCAAAACAAATCAGTCAAAAGTCTGAGCATTAGGATAAATGCTAATCTATCTTTGCGGGAACAGTCTGAGGACAAAAGTACCATCATTTGCACATTAGGATTTCCAATCCTACCCCAGTAAGTGTGCTTATGTCATTGCCACCACAGTGCACATATATGAGGTCAGGGTGTTGGCAATCTGCAATACTTTCAACAAAGGCAGCAATTGATGGCACTTTAACCCTTTCTGGCCAATACAAGTAATGTCTACATTTGCAAAATCTAAGTCCATATGTTTATGTTTAGGGAATTTATTAAGGCCACAGATGAACCTGGTCACGTCCTCATGTGTTTTTCACTTGAGGACCTTTTAGAACATTAGGAAATTTTTCTCCAGGGAGGCTAGCATAGCCATCATGCTTGCCTTAATAATGTCCAGGCTGGACTATGCCAATGCCATCTATCTAGGGTTTCCTGCTAATCGAACTGACAGGTTACAGCTGATCAAAAATCAGGTGGCTAGGCTAGTTTTTCAGCAACCTAGACACTGCCATACCAAGCCATTAATGACGCAGCTACACTGTCTTTCTGTGACTCTGCGATCCATGTTTAAAACCGGATGCATGATTTTCAATGCACTTCACGGGACGAGCCCCAAATTCATCTCCACAAAGATCTCAAGATACTTACCCACACAGAATCTCAGATCAGCCACTATGAATATGCTGACCATTCCTAGATTCCTTAGATAACGTCTCCTTATTAATATATTATTATATCCTTACTACTCCGGCTAGCTAGGATATGCGCTGCCCGGAGTAAGGAGGAAGCGGAACTTGCTATTTATATTGGGGCCACAGTTGCACGATATGGACCGTAAGGCTATAATAATAAGGAGACGTTTATGAAGATAGAGACCCCAATTTACGAGGTTTTCGTAATTTTAGGCAACATTGGGAATACGGATAGCAAGTTAGAGATCTTGCAATACAGGACCGCGGGATGTAAGGTCACAACGACATTGAAGATAATTATTTGGGAATAGAGGAGGTGACATATCGGAGATTACTGACAAGTCCCCTGATAGAAAGGTGGAGTTGCTACGATATCGAAGACTACTATTTGGGAATAGAAGAGGTGACGAATGGGAGATTACTGACAATTTCCCCTACAGAAACGTGGAGGCTTGGAGAACGGATTGAGCTTGATGAGCCCGTTGTGATAGAGTGAACCATGGATTTATAGCCCTGAGGAAGTCAAAGTGTTGTAATACCTCACGACAAAACACGTGTTGGCTGATGTATCGAGTGCCCATGGTTTTTTTGACGAACATGAAAATAAATACAGAAGAACCTTAAACTGGAGAAAATTTGGATTTCTTTACATACAAATAAGGACAGTGACATTTGCCAATTGATTTGTGTTATAACTAATATTGGACTGATATTTAGAGTGCTCGGAGGGTATTGGTTAAATTTGGTTCTGCTTATGCAGTTCTTTGTGGGTGTTGGATACGCATCCACCTTCCTTGGAGCACCACAGGTGATAAAATGATAGCATACATACCCTGATATTATATTGTTGTGCGCCCGATAGTCTGTTAGTATCCATTTGTGTGAAAATCTGGAAATGTGTCTGGTTCCATGGGTGTTGTGTGGGAACACCCACAGCAACACCCATGGAACACCCCTTTCACGCAAAGTGCAGCGTGCAAAGGGGACATATTAACGAGGACAGGAAAAGTCACACAAGGTGGCTTTTCCTGTCCTTGTAAATATGGAGCAGTAAAATGCGCCACCAGTACGTCACAAAAAGTGACGTACTGATGGGGCAGGGGGCTTGTAATACAGCCCCAAAGACTCTTCTCAGACCCACCCTAGTTCCCAAACACTGGTTCATTTTTAAAAAAAATCTCTTTTAAGTTATTTTCTCAAATATGTTGTATATATGCAAAACAAATTCAAACATTCAATAAACTCCAGCACATTTAACATTCAAGACATTATAAGTGACTCTATGCATGTGACTGGATGCGTGAGTGTCTGAATGGGTCTGTGAGTGGATGCATGTGTCTCTGAGTGGGTGAGTGTCTGAGTGGGTCTGTGAGTGAGTGCTTGAGTGAGTGGGAATGTGAGTGTCTGGATATATGAGTAGGTGTGTGAGTGTCTGAATGTGTCTGTAAATGTATGTAGGAGTGTCTGAGTGGGTCTGTGAGTGGGTGTGTAAGTGTCTGAGAGGATCTGTGAGTGGATACTTGAGTTTCTGAGTGGGTTTGTGAGTGGGTGTATGAGTCTCTGAGTGGGTTTGTGAGCCAGCGCATGAGTCTCTGAGTGAGTGTGTGAATGGGTACATGATTCTCTGGGTGGGTCTGTGAGTGTATGCGTCAGTGTCTAAGTGGGTCTGTGAGTGGGTGCATGAGTCTCTGAGTGGGTGTGTGAGTGGGTGCATGAGTCTCTGAGGGGGTCTGTGAATGGGTGCATGAGTCTCTGAGTGGGTCTGTAAGTGCTTGCATCTGTGTTTGAGTAGGTCTGTGGCTGGGTATGTGAGTGTCTCACTGGGTCAGTGTCTAAGTGGGTCTGTGAGTGGGTGCAAAGGGTCTCTGAGTGGGTCTGTGACTGGGTGCATGAGTCTGATTGGATCTGTCAGTGGGTGTATGAGTTTCTGAGTGGGTATGTGATTGGGTGCGAGTCTCAATGGGTGTATGACTGAGTGCATGAGTCTCTGGGTGGGATTGTAAGTGGGTATGTGAGACTCTGAGTGGGTGTGTGAGAGGGTGTGTGAGTCTCTAAGTGTATCTGTGAGTGGGTGCATGAGTCTCTGAGTGGGCCAGTGAGTGGGTTCATGAGTGTCTCAGTTGGTCATTGCATGGGTGCATGAGTGTCTCAGTGGGTCTGAGAGTAGGTGCATGGGTCTCTGAGTGGGTCCACGAGGGACTGCATAAGTCTTTGAGAGGGTCTGTGAGTGGGTGTGGGTGCATGAGTCTCTGAGTAGGCGTGTGAGTGGGTGCTTAAGACTTTGAGTGGTTCTGTGAGTCGGTGTGGGTGCATGAGTCTCTGAGTAGGTGTGTGAGTGGGTGCATAAGTCTCTAAGTGGGTCTGTGAGTAGGTGTGTGAGTCTCTGAGAGAATATGTGAGTGGGTGCATGAGTGTTTGAGTAGGTCTAAGTCTAGGTGTATGTGTTTGAGTAAATGTGTAATTCTCTAAGTGAGTTTGTGAGTGGGTATTTGAGTTAGCGCATGAGTACCTAAGTGGGTATATGAGTGGGTGTGTGAGTCTCTGTATGGGTCTGTGAGTGGACGCATGAGTCTCTGAGTGGTATGAGTGGGTGCATGAGTGTCTGAGTGGATCTGTGAGTGGGTGCATGAGCCTTTGAGTGGGTCTGCTGGTGGATGTAAGAGAGAGTGCATTAGTGTCTGAATGAGTCTATAAATAATTTTTTTCAAGCGATATTTGTGAATTTTTTTTGAGGTTACATGGGAGGTCAAGCTGAGCATCGCAACACATTCACTAATATCACATATGGGAAAAACAGTTTTTCTGCATATTTTACACATAATGGGTCCCTCAAGCACCACTATATTCCACCCACAGGGTCAGGGTACCTCTACCCGAACACCTTCTATCACTTTGTATAAACATTTAGAGCCCTCAGGACCATTTCCCGTTACATAAAATTTCATCCGTAACTTTCTGTTCAGGTTGCAGCCAGCCAATCACGGTATTCCTACTGACACATGCATTTGTGATTCATCTCAAATTAGTCCTGAAGTATACATGCATGTATATATACAATTTGTTTTTCTATAAATATCTCAAAAACTATTTAACGGAATTACACCAAATAACAAAAAGGGCTCTTTCTGGACCGAGGGCTAATTTTCTGCCAAATTTGGTGTCATTCCTTCCAGCGGTTTGGGCTGTATTTGGATCTAAATTCTCTGTGGGAATACACATGGGGAAAAAGCATTTTGGGACCCCCCTTTTTCTCTGCCCTGCTAGATGGATCATCCCGAAACTTTCAACACAGCAACTAAACCGAGTGTCGTACTCATTTTGAGAACTTCATGAAGAGTTGGCAAATGGCACCAAAGATACTGACAAAACATAAATGCTTTCTGGTTTCTGATGGAAACTAGGTCCTTACTATAACTATCAACTGGGGACCAACAGTAGCTGTGTATATATATATATATATATATATATATATATATATATATATATATATATATATATATATATATATATATATATATATATATATATATATATATATATATATATATATATATATATATATATATCCTACTGGCGGTCGCCAGTAGGTAGTTATAGTTAGGACCTACTTTCCATAGGAAATTCACAACATTCTATTTGGAATAACTTTGCCGCGGTGGACGAATCTTCGTGAAATTCTCCAAGAAAATGGCCTGCTCCGCTGCACTCCTTCCCTGAAAGTTTGGGGGTGATTCATCAAGTGGAGTCCGAGAAAAAAGGGGGGCCCCAAAACGTGTTTTCGACGTGCAATTTTCCATAGGGACCTTTAGCCAGGGCTACAGCCCGAATGGCTGAATGGAATTACACCAAATTTGGCAGAGAGGTAGAGTTCGGTTTGCAGATTGTGCTTTTTGTTAAATGGTGTAAATCCGTTCAGTAGTTCCTGAGAAAATCAAAAGTAAAATCATAGTGATATCTAGAGACAAAGTACTGTACGCGTACGGAAATCCGTACAATTACGAGCACAAGCTGCATGTTGATTGGATGTCAACTGTCTGTCAACACTGCAAACCAGGAACTGTTGGCAGCCATCTTGTGCCTCGATAGAACCGAGTCACAAGAAAACAGTAAAACAAAGTTGAAAAATAAGGAAAGGGGGCAGGGTAGAAACATCCTGACCCTCTAGGCCTGCTCAGGGGGTCCCACATGGATCTTTAGGCCCCAAAATGTATTTTATTTTTTTAAATAAGCAATCGTGGAGTACGCGTATCGTACGCGTACGTGGTGGAAAAGGGGAAAAAAAAGAAGTCCGTTTTATTCTTAATTAGCCCCCGGGGGCCCAAATCCCGGGGGCAATTTTTTTTCATAATTTTTTTATTTTTTAAAAGTATGTTTTCAGCTCCCCCTCCCTCTCCCCCCGTACACGCCCCGGGGACCGCCACCTTCCTGGGACACTAATATGTAAAATGACCTTCCAGCCCCGGGGACCTGCACCCCCCGGGGCTTTTTAATGTTGGGAGGGAGTCACGCGTCCTCCTGGAGCCCTTGATGGCCCTGGGGTCCACCGCCTCCCAGGGCTGGCTCCTGCAGTGTCTCGGGGTGCCTACACCAGGGACACTGCTGTTTGCTATGGTAGGGCGGGAGTGTCGCGGTTCCCACTTTACCACAGCAAACCGCTTTCCTATTTGAAAGAGAGAGCAAGTTAATCTGCTCTCTCTTTCAAGTAGAAAAACAGATTGCTTTTCGTCAGAGAGAGCAGCATGTAAGCTGCTCTCTCTGACAAAGCAATGCCGGCTCTCGAAGGACGCGGGGAGCCGTCTGGGATAATGGGGGGATTGGGGCTAACAAAAATCAGTTCTTTTTGAGAACTAACTTTACTGGTCAAAAAAAAAGCTATATTTCTATGATAGTATGTAAAACTTTCTGGTTTTTTTTGTGCACTAGTTGTACTCTCTACGCATGCGCAGCCTCGTTTCCAAGCCCACGTTTCTTTAAGTTCGCCAAGCAAACCTCCTTATTTCATGTATTAAATTTGCCGCTTTCTTTTCCCGGGCCGTGTGTATCATCCACTGCTATACTTTTGTAATATATTAATAATTTATATTCTATCTATATTTATTTGAAACGTATTGCCGAGGCGCCAAACGTTGATTACATACTCTGTCCACCGCCATTTTAGTAGTTTTCCTCAGTTATTTTTATTATACCTGTTACTTTCATTTTACCCTCCGCCTATCTTCTCTGTGATCGATGAGATTTTCTGCCACAGACACCACGGTGTTTGTCCTTGGCCTCCGATGTTATCAGACTTGGTCACACACATACCTAAAAACTAATTTGAAGCATGTAAGCCACAGCCATTACAACGCGTGTCCGTCACCAGAAAGCCATTATCATGCTTATGCCTTTATCATGGGTGGTAAATGTATACTAGTTGTAAAAGCATGCGTGGTAAAGCCATATGCGTGCTAATGGCTTTGTGGTGACGATCATGCGTGCTTATGACCGCGTTGTAATGGCTGTTTCCCCCCAATGGACACTGCAGCAACCGGGTCTGGGCGTCGTGGACTCCAGGGCACTAGGCGGAGGGCCACGCAGCCCCTCTCATACAATATAGAAATCTTTGGGCGGTGATTGTTTCCGTGTTTTGAAGAGCGTTTTTGAGGCCCACACACTTAATTTTGTAGGGGGGTAGGTTTGCACGGGAAAATGTCGCAAGAGGTTTGGAAATGTGGTACACATTGTTTTGTTTTACTTTGATTTTTTTTCTATGTTGTAGTCCATCCAGAGAAAATATAACGTATTGTACAGTTAGTACTTTTCCACTCTACTCTTGAACATCTTACTATATTACATCAAATTATGGGGGCGTGGCCAAGCAAGCCACGATGGCGGCTGGGTCTCGCGGAGGCTCCACGATCGGGCCTGTATACTACCCGGTTCCTGAGACCGCCTAGAGCCTTCCACGCCAAATTCCGCAATCAGAACTCACCCAGTACCTCTGGCAGCCTCCATGTCTCGGGAAATTGATGTCCAGCCGGAGAGAAGCCTGAATGCACCGGGCGCTGGCGCCGAGCTGTAAGATGGCGCCCGAACTTCCCCACCAGCGCGCCTGCAGGAGCTGGACAACCACTGAGTGCTTGGCGCCCATCAGCAAACATTACCTGCGGAACGAGTGGGACCTGTGGGGCCATTCATCGGGACGCACTCCCACTGCGGCCCCCACCTCAGAACGAGAGGCGACATCGGACAAGCGCGGACCCGCCATTTTGACCGGAGCGGACCGTCACCCTCGAGGACGCCGTCTCGCTCCGGCGACCCACACCGCAGCGGTCCAGAGCGGTGGAACCCACCCCCTCCCCACCGGTACCTGAGAGCTGGGGCCTGCCTGCGACCACCGGGCCGAATGTGCCCCCCCATAGGAGCCCTCCTGATCGGCCCGCCTGACCCTAAGATGGCGCCCGAAGATCACCCGGAGTGACGAGACAGACACTGTGGACCCCCGGGGAGTGCCTACCAGTGCGAAAAACGGAGGTGAGCAGCGTTCTCCCACCCTTCCCTGGAGAGCTCCCTTGGTTGGGCGCCCCCGGCAGGTCACCGTTGCTGTGATTCCGGACTAATAGAGAAGAGGAATCGCCTGACCCTAATGTGGAGGCGCAATCGCTTAACCTATGCCTACATCAGACTGGGTCCAATTCAATCTTAGGGGCACAAGACCTGGCCCCCTGAACTGCCCTCAATTTGAACACTATTTGCCTCCCAGTTTGATGCACAGTACTTTGGCAGGGTGGAGCACGGCAGCGGAATTACCTAGGCCAATGCACTGACATCCCACACTTCTGACTGGGTGCCCACAGGACTGACCGGTGAGAGCCGACTCGCCCCGCGATCCAATTGTCCGGAGAGGGGCCTTCTCAACGACGCACTCCTTGCTGAGCCCGGCACTTCGAAGCGGCTCCGTGATCATCACCATGGGGAAACCAAGGACGACGCAACAAACCTCAATGCCGGAGACTGCCCTGGAAAACATGCCAAATACGCGGGCATGGACACACGCTAATGCGTCACAGGCTGACCCAACAGTTTCAGCCAAACTGGACCAAGTGCTGGCAGCCACCGAACTCTCCAGGCTGTCTATGGAGGAGCGGCTGGGCACCCTGGTGACCGATACCAGCCTAATCTGCGACGACCATCGTAAGCTAGCAGACAAAGTGAATGACGGGAGAAGACGCTAGCCGACCTACAACCCGTTGTCAAGACACACCAAAAAATGCTACAGGATGTCCTCAGCCGCCTAACTGTCATGGAAGAACGTGCGGATGATTTGGAAGGGCGGTCGAGACGCTGTAACATCCGCGTGTTGGGTATGCCAGAGGGAATTGAAGGCTCGAACCCCCTGGATTACATGGAGACGTGGGTGAAATTGTTTACCCCGACCGCGGACCGGACTGCATTTTTCTCCCTTGAGCCGCCCACAGGGTCCCAGCCCGCAAACCGCCGCCAGGGTCTGCCCCGAGACCGATGCTAGCTAAGTTTCTGCACTTCCGCGACAGAGACGCAGTGTTGCGGGCGGCCTGGCTGGCTAGCCCCTTGCACGTAGAAAACAAGCAAATAATGATTTTTCCAGACTACGCACGGGCAGTACAACAACAAAGGTCCTCCTTCCTGGATGTGAAACGACGGCTACGAGCGAACAATATCCATTATTCCGTGCTCTACCCGGCTCGCCTCAAGGTTCTACACAAGGGCTCCTCATCTTCTTTGCCACCACCGAAGAAGCACATGATTAGGCGGATCAGCACTGCCCACTACAATCCAGAGCTGAGACCATACGCAGCCTCAAACCGCCACGATCCAGAAGACGCGGCCCGAAGCACCCCCGCGGCGGGACTACTAGAGTGACCGGGTCCTTCTCCCAAGATTCTCCAGACTTGACACAAATTGTGAAGGAACGACGGGAGGCACTACAGGCAGTGATTGACCTGCAGCCATCCCCCCTAATGCAGGACATAGATCGACCCCCACACATATTTACATCGGAGGGAGAAAACAACAGCGATGGAACATTGTCTGGCGGGGACTCTGACACCCCCCCCCTGGTTTCCCCACAGATGGCTGATGCTATCCTAGATGGACAAATGAGCACCTCCTCGGCATGAGAGGATCTCACGGACATCACTATGGGCACCAACACGAACTGGACTCCCTTGCACTACATATGTAACACAGCCATATTATGACGGTTCTAGCGCAACATCCACTGATCCTACAAAGGTCCGATCAGTGTGCTGCCTCGCGCACACACACTGCCACCCCCACAGTATCTTGTCACACCTTCCCCCTCCTGGGGATTTAGTTTGGACATATCGTTTCCTACGATGGGTCCTTGGTATTCGGACTGTTTCCCGACCCCGGATACACAAGTTAACGCCCTGGTTCAGTTACCTCCCACTCCCCTCATGGCATGGTATAAGTCAGGGTACTTGGCACACATCAGAGAGCAACATTATGGGTCACGTGGGCTTCTCACCAAGCTGGAGGGTTACTGGTTCAGATGCCCCGATAGATATATATCCCCCTCGCGGGCCTTGATGCTGATACATGACAATGGCAGCACAACATACGGACATTACTATCCTCACGCTCAATGTCAGGGGCCCCACATAACCTACGGGTACGTCTGGACAGATTCCTCTGCTCCGCGGCGATTCTCCCCAAAATTTTATACACAGACTATATGGGTAGGATCTTATCGGACCATGATGCTCATATACTGCGGTTAAGCTGGAGATCCCCGCACCCCCCAGTCCCCACCTGGCGCCTACCCCAAGACTGTCTAACAGATCAGGTCTTTAAACATGACCAAGGGCAAAGCATCCAAGACTTTTTTACCCACAATGCAGGCATGGCATCATCGGTATTAGAGAATGGGACACATTTAAAGTAGTTATTTACCACAAGGGGTGGTGAGGGACAGAGTCTCTGAATTAAGCAGAATACTCTCACCCAGTCAAGAGATCAGGGCTAGATCCAACACCGTTTTTTAGCTCATTGCACCATCCCAGTTTTAGAACCTGGCTGTATGCAAATTAGTCTGTTCCTGTCCCAGTGCATGATGGGAACAGGGCAAACCAAACTACAAAAGCCAATTCTTACACTGGGAAGGAAACAAGCTTCCGGGGACCGGTTTCTGGCATTACAGCCGTCTTCGGCCCGGCTTGCTTGAATCCTGATGGTGCAATGAGCAAGGGACTCATGTCTGAGTATACCCTTCCACGCTTAGGGTGGACAAAATTATTTACAACAAGGGGTGGTGAGGGACAGAGTCTCTGAATTAAGCAGAATACTCTCACCCAGTCAAGAGATCAGGGCTAGATCCAACACTGTTTTTTAGCTCATTGCACCATCCCAGTTTCAGAACCTGGCTGTATGCAAATTAGTCTGTTCCTGTCCCAGTGCATGATGGGAACAGGGCAAACCAAACTACAAAAGCCAATTCTTACACTGGGAAGGAAACAAGCTTCCGGGGACCGGTTTCTGGCATTACAGCCGTCTTCGGCCCGGCTTGCTTGAATCCTGATGGTGCAATGAGCAAGGGACTCATGTCTGAGTATACCCTTCCACGCTTAGGGTGGACAAAATTATTTACAACAAGGGGTGGTGAGGGACAGAGTCTCTGAATTAAGCAGAATACTCTCACCCAGTCAAGAGATCAGGGCTAGATCCAACACCGTTTTTTAGCTCATTGCACCATCCCAGTTTCAGAACCTGGCTGTATGCTCATTGCACCATCAGGATTCAAGCAAGCCGGGCCGAAGACGCCTGAAATGGCAGAAACCGGTCCCCGGAAGCTTGTTTCCTTCCCAGTACAAGAATTGGCTTGGTAGTTTGGTTTGCCCTGTTCCCATCATGCACTGGGACAGGAACGGACTAATTTGCATATAGCCAAGTTCTGAGCTGGGATGGTGCAGTGAGCTAAAAAACGGTGATGGATCAAGCCCTGATCTTTGGACTGGGTAAGAGTGGTCTGCTTAATTCAGGCACTCTGTTCATCATCACCCCCTTTTCTGAAACATTTAAAGTAGTGGCCCGAGGAGAGTATATCAAGCAAATAACAGGGGTCAGATGGACGTTAGAGCAGGCACTCACTAAAGCTGAACAGCACCTTGCCACGGCCACTAAACAAGACGAGTTGTCCGAGGAAAGGGTAGCACTCACGGCCAAGGCCAAAACAGAATATCCGGTGGCCTGTGCTTATCTCTGCCGGTATAATTTCAGAGCATTGCCACCCGGATGCACAAAGAGAGAGATAAAACAGGCATGCTGCTAGCATGGCTGGCCAAGCAGGACACAGGCATGAAGCCTATAACTGAAATTATTGACCCTCGGGGTACTTTGGTGTGATCCCAAGATGAGATCCTCCTGGCGTTCCAACAATATTATGAGGAGGTACATAGCAAGCTGACCCCTACCGCAAAGGCCATAATTGATCATTTTCTAGATCCCCTAACGCTCCCCACAGTCACGAAGACAGATAGGTTGGCACTAGACACAGTGATAACATCCACTGACATCACCCAGGCTTTGCATGCCCTGGCTCGTAACAAGGCCCCGGGACTGGACGGGCTCCTACTGGAATATTACACAACTTTTTCCCCCGTTAGTCCCTCGATTAGTACAGATGTTTGCGACTGCACTCGAACAAGGGGAGCTACCAAAATCCCTTAGGGAATCTGTATCGAGACCTGCAACTTATGGCATCTTATCGTCCCATCACACTCCTCTCCACCGACTGTAAAATCCTCGGGAAGGTTTTGGCGGACAGATACACACAAATTATACGCCCCCCTGATCCATCTGGATCAATGCGGGCTCGTCCCCGGTAGAAACACATCCCAGAATATACGTCGCATTTTTCATGTTCAGGATCAAGTGAGTGACACATACCCCCGTTCAGCCAGTCTCATCCTAGACCTTGAGAAGGCCTTCGATACCCTCACTTGGCAGTATTTATTCTCCGACCTACAACGAACAAATGTCGGGCCCTACCTCTTAGTGTATACACAACTTCTATATACCAATCTCACCACACGTGTCTGAATAGGGAGACGCATTTCTACGGAATTCGCGGTACAGGAGGGCACAAGGCAAGGCTGTCCCCGCTCGCCCCTCCTTTTTGCCCTTGCGGTCGAACCACTAGCCATACGACTACGACAAGAGGGCACACACTGGGGCATCCCTATTGCGGACACCATACATAGCGTCTCCATGTACGCCGACGATCTTTTAATATACATACGGGACATTACAGACAACCTGACACCTATTTGGGTGACACTCACAGAATTTGCGGAAGCCTCTGGGCTAAAGGGAAACTGGGACAAATCCATGGTATACTCCTTCTATCCGAACCTGCCCCCTCGAGACTTATGGATAGGCACTCAGTGGGTGTCCTGGAGTGCGGAAGCTCCCCGATACCTTGGGATCCGCTTATATCACTCCCCAGATGACATATTTGAGGGCAACCACTGTAAGGCACTCGCTGGCATCAGATCCGCAATCGGATTCTGGAGCAGACTCCCGCTGGCCCCGATTGGCTGAGTGGCTTTGGCTAAAATGATAATGCTCCCCCGGTTGTTATACCACTTCACGAACTTACCAGTGATCCAACCCAGAACCTTCTTCCGTGACCTAAACTCCCTTCTTAACACATTATTCTGGGGGTCGGGCAGGCATTGAATAGCACTGAAGACACGGCAGTTACCTACAACCCAGGGAGGACTAGGCGCCCCTTCGTTTGAGTCCTATTTTCTAGCGGCACAACTTCAATGGTTATCTTATTGGACGGCAGGCAGACACACCAACGAGATGCACAGCACGGCAGGTCGTATCTCTACCCCAGAACTCACACGCCTTCTCCTACCTGGTACCAAGCCACGGCGTACCTACCCCCTACAAGTAGCAGTGGCACGCCAATGTATGCTACGAGTGCATCGCATGTCGCCAGGGACATCCCCATACTCCCCAATGCTCCCACTTGTTGGCTGGCCTAGACACGAAACCTACTATACGGCTAACATGCTAACAGCGTGGATGGAATGCGGGATTACCGATATGGAGTCCTTATTCGAAGACGGACAGATCAAATCATTCCAACGTCTTATGGACGAGTATGGTCTACCCCCGGGCCATTTCTTACAGTATAGCCAACTCCTCGAGTGCTTCCGCCCACATCACAATCTCCTAGCTGGGGAACCGAACACACATCCGGTCATACATGCCGTCTTGCACATGGGAGTAGGGCGACACTTAGTTACGTGGCTTTATAAAGCACTCCGAGAACTTGCAAACACACCCTTGATGACTTTACGCACCACCTGGGAGGATGAAATTGGGCGTCCACTCCCTAAAAAGGTGTCCAGAAATGCCCGCTTTAAAAACACACAATTTTATATACTCCACAGAGCGTATCTAACACCGGCGCGCTTGCAAAAATTCTACCCTGACTCGCAGTTCCTTTACCCCAGATGCCACTCCCCGGAAGCAGACTTTCAGCATATGTTCTGGAGTTGCCCTACAATTCGGTCCTTTTGGCAAAATATTCATGACACTCTGAGAGACCTCACGGGGCTCACACTCTTAAACACTTGGGAGGCTAGTGCACTAGGCATATTCAGAACGCAGAAACATCTTAAAGTGCACATACGCTTCATCTCGCTGGCTGCTTTATTAGCTAAAAGGAGCATAGCCATGCATTGGCGATCCCCCACGGGCCCCCCGCTTGCGGCATGGGGGGGAGCTGTACACAAATGGGCGACCATAGAGGAGGAGGCATTGCGCGAGGAAGAGGTCAAGGGGATACATAAACACCCCATCTCCATGGAGTGGGCCCTACTGCTACACCGCTTCAAGCAATCATCAAACAGCGAAGAGCTGGATACCGGCACGCTCAGGCCAACAGACCCTCAACCACCAACGCAAGTCACAACTGCAAACATTAGGCTCTCACCGTTGGCACGTTCGTAATGCTGCCAGTTGCACCCCGCACCTTATCACGCTAGGCAATCTGGCTCTGATATCGGTTCAACAGTACCCATCCCCACGTAGCAACAGTACACCGCTGTGCTGATTGGTGAGACTCACAACACCCAGACCTGCATCCGATACCTATACTTCGTAATTCCATGCACCTATCCCCAGTTCTCACACCCCTGTTCTGAACGGCATTCACACTGCTTCAAATACCACCGTTGACACAAGGCCTGCTAATCAGCTTCGCATATCACTAACGGTATAATTGACTATAACAGATGAAGTACATCACTTGAATGTATGTCTTGTATTACGTATTAACATGGTAAAACTATAAAATGCCAATAAAAATATATTTTTTTTTAAAACTTAGTACTTCAAATTATAAATATTATTTTTCTTGTGGACCGTCACCCCGCCTCCCCCCCAAAAAAGAAGTATGTCGTTTTTTTATTAACTTTTATTAACCCCTTCCATGCTGATGACGGCCCCCGTCCGTCATGCATCACGGTGGAAGTGTGCTGATGATGGCTGGGGGCCGTCATGATTCCGCCCACTCTTTAAAACGGCCGCACAGCGCGAAAATTCGCCGCGTATGCAAGAGGTTAAAACAACAATAACTGTAATCATAACTTCATGATAACAATATAATAAACAAGTACAAAAATAACTTTAATAAAACATTATAAACAAATTGTGATGTGGACTCCAAAAGATGTACAATAGGTAATCTGCAAAACAAAAAAGAAAATTAGAGTTTAAAATTATGTAGATGTGAGTAAATGAGGTGAAACATTACAAGTCAAGGTAACACTACGATTTTACGTTTGCAGTGTGCCTGGTACATTTCACTTCTGTTATAGTCCCGTGTTCAAGTGGTGTCTATATGGAAGTACCTACTGCGTTACTAGCACAAAAGTGGTACAACGAGATTGTAAATACGCCGATTTATTTCTAATGCATTTAATTGGAGGCATTGTATATCTAGGCCGCTGTGCTTACCTTGTATAAACATTGCGGGCATCAGAGTTCACAACTTCAATTGAACTCTGTTTGTATACGTCAAAGTATATTCAATACGTTGCAGACAATTCCATTGCTGTTGCTCGATATGCCTTGATTGCTCCTGAAGGATGTTTTGTGAAGCAAACAAAAGGACATTTGATTAATCACCGTAAACTGAGTTGCGAAACTCCTGTCAAAAGTTAATTTTAATGTGAGTTCTTAATTTTGCGTACCTAGACTGTTGCACCCCATTGACTTGCAGAGTCTGGAGTTGGGAGTTTTTTTTTTTAAAGTTAGACGCAGATTTACAAGCTCCTTGCGCCACTTTTCCCATGTTAAAAGTGACACAAAAGTGGCACAATAAGCTTGTAGATCTGTTCCTCAGTCTGTTGTAACCTATCTATTGTCACTGCTCTGTGGTAAATATACATTCCTACACAATCAAGCTGCTGCACACTATCGACTCTCTCCTTTCACAGATAATTTGTTGTTGTTTCGGAAACAAGTTTCTGTGATCACCTAGTGCCATAGACATGATTAAAAGAGGGTTGAAGCAGCCAAGAGAGTTCACCACTTAAACTCGGGTAAGGTTTTATACGGCACAGTGGAGACAGCAGCGTCCATAAATGTAAAAAAAAGAAAAAAACAATGTGAGAGACAGTAAGAAAGAGAGAGATAAAAGGACATTAAAACGTGGAAGAGACACAGACGATGGGTGGGGAGCTGAAGCACGTTAGCCTAACGGGTATTGCGTGCCTGCTGCATACTACATATTCTCTCCTTTGACAGATAACTTGTTGTTGTTTCGGAAACAAGCTTTACGTTCAACCTTATACCATTAATTAGAATAGAGGCCTGGGAAGGCCACGTGAGGCAGTAATAAATATTAAAAGTCACGGGAGGATTAGGAGGGAGCAAATACAAAGAAGCACAAAGCATGTTGCGCACAAAAATAAAGTAAAACAGAGCTGGGAGGGGCACGTGACGCAGTAAAAAAATAATACTATTATGAACGCACAATTTATAACAATACAGGCTAAATCATGTGACACAGTTCAAAAATACGACACAGAAATTCATGCACGCCCAATTTATTTAAAAAAGGCCTAGGAGGGCCCTGTGACGCAGTTGAAAATATTCCGATCACCAATAAGAACAGAGGCCTGGGAAGGCCACGTGAGGCAGCAATAAATATTAAAAGTCACAGGAGGATTAGGAGGGAGCAAATACGATGAAGCACAAAGCATGTGGTGCACAAAAATAAAGCAAAAGAGAGCTGAGAGGGCCACGTGACGCAGTAAAAAAAATACTATCATGCAGGTACAATTTACAGAGGAGGCTGATATTGTGACGGCTTCTCTTACCTTTGCTTCTGTCGTCTTTTGTCTTGTCTTTAAGGGCTGGGGCTTTGGCTGTGCCTGGGGTGGGCAGGGTGCGGGCGCCGCCGCCACCGCGCCTATGGTGGCCTGGCTGGGCGGCAGCAGCAGTGACCCACGTCGAGTGTCACAAGTCCTCCTCCGCTCGAGCAAACAGTTCGTAGTACAATTGACGACGACAGTCTGTCTGTCACCGCAGCACAGGCAGGCAAAAGAGAGCGTGCTCATGTCAGTGCCCGCATTATATGGGAACCGCAGGGGCTGACCAAACCAAGCCCAGGGCCATCATTGGTAGCGTTTTCACACTCTACAAGAATGACTGCCCTGGGGGATCCCCATTGGCTAATGTATTGGCTTTCAGGTTTAGTAATAGCAAGAAAGCTAGGTGGTGACATCTGGGGAGTGTGGGCAGGTGTGCACCGTGCATGTGCAAGTGTGAGTGTGTGTACCAACAATTAACAACAGATTCTCGTAGCGCGCCCTGTGCTCTGATTTGCCACTGAGATGGTGATTGCACCATACTTTGTACTGCTAATCATACTCAGCGTGTACCCACGCATACGCTATGAATACGCTTTGACGTTACGCGTCGAATCAAAGCTTCCGTGTGACGTCATGTATGGCGTCCTGTACGCAAAAGGCGGCAATGTTTTTAATTGTTTAAAAACATATATTTATGTATTTAATGTACATACTGAGGGTAGACATTATCTGGGATAATTATGAAGATAGTTTTTGTAAACTTTTAACAATCGTATATTTCTTTTAAAAGCAATTACACAAATCGCGGTGGAACGTCATGCGTACTCGCATCGTAAGAGTACCGTAAGCCCACCGTAAGCGTACGCAAAGCCATGTGACTTTAAAAGGAGAGATTTGATTGGTTCATAACACTTCCTATTCCAACTGTTGAAAGTTCCATCCCATTTTAATCATTGGACTTTGACTTTCTAAGAAGAAGCATCTCTTCTGAGAATCCTGTCAAATAGAAGGAAGATCAGCATAATAACAGCAATGGACTCATCTTCCAGCTATTCTTCAGAGGAAGATTTAATTCCTGAAGAACCTCAAAAGAAGGAGAAAGAAGCTCTAATTTGGAAGTTTTTTACTTTTCCTGAAGGGCAAAAAAACGTTAATGCTCCAAAAGTAACCTGTAAAATGTGCCAAACAATTCTTTCAATGGGTGATCCATCTAAAAAATACTCTTTTGGCACAGCAAATATGGTGCGACACGTGAAGAACTTGAACCCCAACAACTTTGCTCGAGCTGCAACACGGAGGTTGCAGGACAACCCACCTGCTACTGCACCAAGCACATCAACTGCTGCAGCAGCATTTTCAGCAAGCAGTCCACACCCACAAATTGATGCTGATTTTGGTGAAGTTAAAATTCTATGCATTTATTGCGATAAACTTTTGTGTTATGGGGAACAGTCTATCGACCTGATAAAACACAGGAAGCAGGAGCATCGCTGTCCTCGACATAAGTTTTTTGTTCTTCATTCTTTTGTTCCTGTTGATCACTTTTTGGGTTCCAGTTCCATTTTTTTGGTTTTAAAAAACAAATTGTTTAAAAAACACAAAAAAAATAGAAACTAAAAACACAAAAAAACAGTTCTTTTTAGAACTACCTTCTCTGGTCAAAGAAAGAACTATATTTCTATGTTAGTGTATAAATGTTTCTCAGAATGAATGTGTAGTTCATAAATGAATGAATGAATACATTAATAGTGTATGGTGAATGTGAAAGTGTAGAACTATAAGGAGCTGCTACAGCATAAATCTATAAGTAGTTTACCTATAGTATACTGTAGTACCTCCGAAGCACTTGAATGTAACATATGCACATAAATATGTTACAAGTCTATGCTTCAATTTGCACTGCTGGTGAAACTGCCTGCATGAATTTCTATGTGTTATGGGTGGATTTACAACCTCCTTGTGCCTCTTTTAACATAGCCATTGCGTCACTTTTGTGATGCACTGGTGGTGCAAAAGTTGTGCCATGGTGTGTAGTATTTACAATGTGACACATCTGGAAGGTGCATCACATTAAAATTCTCTGCGCCAGAAGGAGGTGATATCACAGTACACAATACCTGGCATATCTCTGGGGATGTACCACTTATTGTACATCTGATGATTAGTGTTTTAATGTAGTGAATGGATTCTTTTAGAACAGTGTATAGATAAGCACACAGTGCTGTATGGCCACTACAATACTGAAACAGAAGTGTGATAGTGTTTACTGGAAGTGTAAGGATACATATTGGGGAATTGAAGATATAAAAGACAAGTTTCCCAGTGCATAGAACACTACATGCAGAGTCTATAGGGGTTTTCTCAGGAACTACTGAACGGATTTACACCATTTAACAAAAAGCACAATTTGCGAACTAAACTCTACCTCTCTTCCAAATTTGGTGTAATTCCGTTACCGTATGCCTACGGTACGATTACCAAAAAATAAAAAAGAAAAGGGAATTATATAGAATTGAATTTTAATATATTGGAGAAAAAAATAATCAAAAAAA
This sequence comes from Lissotriton helveticus, assembly GCF_964261635.1. Lineage (NCBI taxonomy): Eukaryota > Metazoa > Chordata > Amphibia > Caudata > Salamandridae > Lissotriton > Lissotriton helveticus. The sequence continues at coordinate 957,082,209 of NC_136065.1, forward strand.
TAATTTGCAATTTAGTTTTGTTATTATCTTACAAAAAGAATATGAAATATAATTTAAAAAATGGTCATTTTCAAAACCTTTGAAATTCACTGAAAAACCATAGGTTTCAGGCATGTTATAGTTAGGAATTAGCATTTAAAAAAACCTTAGAAATTCACTGACAAAACATGGGTTTTAGGGGTGTTATAGTTAGCTGGACATTTCACTCGTACAAATCCATTGAAATTCCTCCTTTATAGTTAGTTCTGCTAACTGTAACTCGCACACCCACAATCCACTGAGGATGATGTCACTTATTACATAATTCATGACATGGTCAGTGACATCACTGATGACATCAATGACGACATCTCCAATGACATCACTGATGACATCACTGATGACATCATTCACGTGACAATCAGATACACCTCATCATACACTAGTATAACCTTTCATCACTCACTGTAAAATACAGAGTACCATATTTGAATCCATTGACACACCAATACACAGCAATACAAGTTTCTAAAAACCCACTCAGTGATTCCTAGATCAACACATACATCTAATCACTTACCTATAGATTCACTCATACATGCTGTCAATGATCAATAGAACACTATCAAATATACTTATACACCTACATTGACATTACACACCAGCACACATCCTATTCACTTATGCAGTCATCCTACTCACTTATGCAAACAATGGATCATACTTACATTTACTCAGCTACACACTTATACAAACACCACTTCATTTATTTATATAGATGGTAACTCATACTTATCCATACAGTCACTCATACAATCAATTACTCTTATGTATAATTATTTATATACAACTGTCACATACACTGCCTTTTATTTTTCTAGTTTGTTGGACAAGTACCATTGAGAGATATATTTGCTCATCACCACACCCAAATTCAAATTTCAAAGCTTTATTCGATTATTAAAAACAATCACAAAAGCATACAATGTAAAATACAAAAGAGAATACTAGACAGGCAACAGACAATTTGAAAAAACAGCTCAATTAATAGCAGGGTTAAAAGACCAAGCTTTTCCTATGGGAAACAGCTTTTAGTAAAAAGGTAGCGGTAAAAAAACAGATGTCCAGAGTATCTAGTGCAAATAACAGTTTCAGTGCTTGGGCAGTAGTAAACACAGAATATTTCTTAAAAACAGGTTTGAGGTAGTAACAACGAAGGTGCAGGTAAAAAGGGCAAATAAGCATAAAGTGCAGTGTGCTTTGCTTAGTTAGGCCATCACAGGGGCAGGGGGATTGGCTATGGATTTTCATCTGTGGAAAAGCCACTAAGTTATGTACAATACCTAGCCTCAATCTAGTGAGGACAAACTGATGGGATTGCTTGGTAATAGCTTTTAAGTACATAGGCATGCCCCTGTCTTCCAACATATTAGAATGATAAAATACATGGGTTAACATGTGGTTACATTCGGCCCTGCGCAAGTTAGATTTGGTCACTAGAAAAACATTTTTAAGTTCCTTTTTTGGTACAGTAACGGCACTATGGGGTTCATCAAAGATATCAAGGTTAAAAATTTCACTATAAGAAGATGAAACATAACTTAGCCAGGGGATCTTGCGGACGTTGTCCAGCCAAAGACAATCTGAGATAATCTGCCTGGTAAAGTCAGTCTCATCCTTAGCCCAGATTGACCTCCAAACCATGAGAGGTCTCACTCCCATTAGGTCTGTAAGATGATTCATACCCACCTCTCTATGGCTCAGTTCATTGGATGCCGATGAAGGTAGACAGAGGAGTCTTTTGAGGAACTGGTTCTCTGTGACTTGCAGGACCCTGTGATTACAGTAGCCCCATATACCCGATCCATATGTGGCAATGGATACACATCTATGCCTATAGATATTCAACATGTCCGGAATACGGCGACTACCTAGCTTAGAAGCAAAGCGAAAAACTCCGGAGGAGCTTTTGCCCATCCTAGCATTCACATTTAAGATCTCAGGTGCCCAGGTCCCTTTGTTGTTAAAAGTTACACCAAGATAACAAAATCTGTCCACTACCTCTATTCTGTGATTGTTAAAATGAAATGGCTTAGAGAGTTTCATCCATTTCCCACAAGACATAATAAAGGTCTTAGAATTGTTATTTTTCAGTTTTCTCCCCTTAATAAAATCGTGGAAATAATTCATAAGGTTTTGAAATCCGTTCGGGGTGCGTGAAAGTAGAACCCTATCATCAGCATAAAGCAGGACCGGCACAGGATGACCACCAACCTGCGGGGAATCTGCTTGCACCATCTTCAATTCGGACTCCATGGCGTTTATAAAAAGGGAGAAAAGCAAAGGGGCCAACACACAGCCTTGCCTTATGCCTGAGTTAACCCTAATTTTCCCAGTACATTCCCCAGCCTGGCCAAAACGGATCTGGGCTGATAGTTTATTGTAGAGTCCGGCCAGGAAGTGTATAATTGCTGAAGGGGCTCCCATTTCCAGTAATGTGGACCATAACAAAGTATGATCCACTAAATCAAAGGCACTCGAGAGGTCAGCGAAACAGAGAAATAGAGAACCCTGTTTCGCTTTGGTGTATTTCCCGATGAGAAGGTCGAGATTAATACACTGCTCTGTTGTCCCCAGGCCTTTGCGGAAGCCATATTGGGATTCAGCTAAAATTTTGTTGTCCTCCGCCCAATCCTCTAGACGCATCAGTAGGACCCTACTCATAATCTTAAGGGAGGAATCCAGAAGGGAGATAGGGCGGTAGTTCTTAGCCTCTCCTCTATCTCCCTTCTTATAGATAGGTAGGATTATGGATTCACTCCAAGTAGAAGGTGTACTGTCCTTAACTGAGGCATTAAACACCTGTGTCAAGAGTGGGCTCCAGAGTGTCAGGTTGGATTTATATAGGTCAAACGGGACCCCATCCGTTCCCGGTGCCTTCCCCCCTTTGCTCTGTCTGATGGCAGTTTCCACTTCTTGAAGGGTAATATCCAGAGATGGCTTTAATTCGGACATGGGGGGGGGGTGGGGGGGAACTAGCACAATCCTCCCTTGCTGGGTCAAAAATTTCAGTAAAATGAGCAACCCAGTTTGCTTCGCTAACCTGTGCTGACAATTTAGGGAAGTCTTCTTTTACAAGAAAAGGGCTGTTAACCGTTTTCCAGAAGAGCTTACTATCATGCAGTGTAGCAGCTTTAGTCAGGTCATCCCAGGCTTGCTCCCTTAGCTCTTGTTTTCTGCGTGTTAAGTGCTTTTTGTAGATCAATCTAAGGGATATAATTGCCACTCTGTCTCTGGGATGTTTGGTGAGTACCCGCTTGAGTTCTCGGAGAGATTTGGTACACATACTATCAAACCAACCAATATTTTCCTTCCTATTTAGGTCTTTGGTGATGGTAGGAGATCTTTTTATGATAGTACCTAATTCCGCAAAATCGGCTATAATGCACTCAGAGGGTGCCTCGGGGTCCAAACATTTAAGTATTGCCACAGACCCCGCTTGTACAATTTTATGCTGCAACTTCTCAGAATTATCCATACACCATTTGATACGAATACCATTCTGCCTACAGGGGGTTACATCATCAACTATCAAGCGCTGAATGTTAACTGGGGCCCCCCATATAGAAATCAACATGGTGATAGCATTATGATCGCTACTTCCAAGATCGGCAACAGTGGGAATCGTACAAAAAGGGACAAAGTGTACAGAAACTAATAAATGGTCGATAACAGAGGCCGTATTCAACCCTACAAAAGTTGGTACTGGATTACCCACATCGTCAGCGGCCGGGGGGTGTATCAAAAGATCCAAGTGTAACATGAGAGAGTTGAGGGAGTCACCATAGGGAGAATGTATAAAATGTGCCCGATTATCCCCATCATACCCACAAGTTCTGGTAAATGAGTGGGGGCAGGTACGGATATTAAAATCCCCTCCCCAGATGATATCGAAGGATTTCTGAATGCCTTTACAAATTTTACTCACAGCTAGACCCAACTCGTCCACCACAGAGGTATTAGAAGCATCAAACAAATTGTTGTAATGGTTAATCAACATAGTTACATGACCACTTTTATGTTCCAGGATTAAAATGTGCGAATGGGAACCCACGGTCTGGTGTAATTTCACACAAACAGGGAGATTCACAGAAAGTAAAATTAATAACCCCCCTTTGGCCCTACCCATATTAGACCTTTGTGCCGGGTTGTTATATGACACAAAACCATCGAGGATGATATCAGTAGTTACCCAGGTCTCTTGTAAACATAAGACATCAAACTCGGAAAGGGTTTCACTCCAGCCCAAGGACGACATTTGCCGGCTCCAACCAGCAATATTCCAACTGGCAAATTTAAAGCCAGGAATACAGGAGGCTGGATCAATGGCCTCGGGTACATTAGAGAAAGGGGGGTTAGTGGCAACTAGGGAAACAGTGGAAACGGAAACATGGGGAGGGACAGGGGGGTTGGCACCCTGGGGGGGTGTGTGCACCCGAGTAGAGGATGTTACGGGTACTAGACATTGACCCATAACTGCTACTAAACTGTTGTCAACGGTGTCGGTTCCCTGGGAAGGTAAATGTACCAGGGTAGTGGTAGTGATCGTTACAGGTGCTGGAGTGAAAGATGAGCAATTACCCAATGCTGCAACTGGGCCGTAACCAGTAGTAAAGGGGATAGGGACTGGGACAAGGGTTGGAGACAGTCAATCGACTCCATCCAGCCCGTTAAGGCAGTTGAATCGATTAAAATCGCAGAAGGGGGTATCCGGGGGCAAAAAAAACGGTCTTGCTTCATACCCACGAAATCTACCCCTCCTCTCAACCCTCGTCCAATTACCTCGACCTTGGTCATAGTGCATATGGGTAGGGGGGAAGAAGAAGGACACTGGATGTGTCTGGATGGTGGAATCGAGTGATCTATTAAACCCGGCACATATGTGCAAAACTGTCCTAGGGTCTCGGAAACTCACCATGATACAATCCCCAGTTATAGACTTTCTGGTTTTACCCAGCCAGAGTACCCTTCTCACCATGATAATTTCATTATTAAAATGGGCCGGAAGGGGTCTATTCCAATTCAGCCATTTGATGACTTTACTTTTAAGTGAATGAAAGTTCTCACCTTCTCCAGCCTCTAAGGGGGGACTCCGGCCATGACTACCATGAAGCGATTAGCTTCAGGAGGCAGGTCGGGTCTACGTGGTCTGGGATTGAACTTTTCCGGGGGTGGGGAAGCTATATGACCATTAGATGTAGCCCCATTAGTAACGGTCGTAGGATGTACTAGACCCACAGGTAGCAAAGGTGGAATAGTAAAATTGCTACTTTGTGGCAGGGCTGGATTGCCCATAGGGGGTTGCAAGGGGGGGACAACAGTGATCACTAAAGGGAGTCCTAGATTAGTAGGGGAAATTTGATGGTTAGGGGGGTTTGAGGGTGAATTAGACTCAGGGAGTCTGGCTAGAATAGCAGCTGTGGTTTTCTCAATATTGGACAGACGAAGTTCAATACGTTCCAGTTTAGACTCTAGGGGGAATAAAAAGGATTTAAGAAGGGCTCCCAAGGTCTCTAAAGAATAATCCGTGCTAGATGCGGAGTGGGATGATCCAAGTGTGGGGTTAAGGGTTTCATGTCGAAGTTTGGCAGATTTTGTTTTGCCTCCTGCTTCTGAATTAAATGGCCTTTTACGTTTGACTGTGGCCCCCTCATTAACCCCATTTGGTATAGAATCACAAATAACAACTGGATTCGGGGAAATGGGCATATTAATGTCAAGAACCATATCAGTTTTAGGACAAATTTCATTAACCAATATGTCCAAATCAGATGACGCTGGGTTGATCTCCACAGATTTTAGAGATTGATTTGATTTTGATTTTGATTTTGATTTTAAAACATTTGTAAAGCGCATCATATACCCTGCAGTTTCTTGGCGCTGTATAGACAAAGTCTCGGCAGAAAAGGGAACTTGTGGCAGACTGGCCCTGAGGTGACATGGGCAAGATCTACAGGGGAAATGCTTGTTTAAACAAAAAAGTTTTAAGATCTTTGCGGAAAGAAAGATAATGGGAGGCGAAACGTAAATGATCAGGGAGGGAGTTCCAAAAGGTGGGAGCTAGAGTTGAGAAATTGGCACCTCCCCACTTCTTTCGTTTGAAGCGCGGTATTTGGAGGAGAGATTTGGTCGAAGAGCGGAGTTCCCTGGCAGGAGCGTATTCATTGATCAGAGAGGAGATAAATGCAGGAGCAGCCCCCTGGCGAGCCTGGAAGATCATGCAGCCAGTTTTAAAAAGGGAACGCTCCTTGACAGGGAGCCAATGAAGCTCTTTAAGGAGGGGTGTGGAGTGATGAGAGCGCGAAAGACCATACACCAATCGTGCCGCTTGGTTCTGGACCAGTTGGAGCTTCCGCAGGCTGTACGCAGGGATGCCGTTGTAGAGGGCATTGGCGTAGTCCAGCCGCGAAATCACCAGAGCGGACATGATCAACTTGAGTGCCAGAGGAGAAAAGAAACGTGAGACAGTGCGAATGGTACGGAGAGTGAAAAAACAAGAGGAGACGACTGAACTGATTTGTGAATGTAAGGTGAGTTGGTTATTCACCCTAACACCTAGAGTTTTAACTGTGGAAGAAGGAGTGGGGGGAGGACCAAACGAGGGGGGCCAAAAGGAAGAATTCCAGGGACTGGAGGATGATGGGGAGAGATGGGGTCGTCGTGGCAGTAATACTAGTCTCTTTAAGCCGGTCCGGGGTTTTGGCACTAGCCAGAGTACCAAGGGAGGATCTTTTGTTGGTTGATAGTTCCTTTGATAAACGCTTCTCGAGAGCGTTTATTTTGGTATCAATAAGGGTATTAGCTCTTACTAAGAATTTCTCCATACCTCCAGTGATAGCTGCTCCCGCTAAGGATGACTTGCTCCTTGTTACTCTGCAGGACAACTCCCCACACTACGGATGTACAGCAAGGAGCAATAACAGAATCGGGAGGGGCCCGGCCCGGCCACGATCTGTCACGAACGGGCACAAACGGGCCCGGTCTTGGCCCGGTCTTCGCCCGGCGACGCTCCCGCGCAGCGGGGCACAGCAGCCAATAAGTAGGGGCGGTTACAGGCTGTGGGCGGAGCAACAAGGAGAGCGGACCAGATGGTAGCTGTAGGTCAGGCAGGGACTCCTGGGAGATGGAGTCCCTGCAACGCTCGCAGCCCTGTTGCGTGCCCCCAGCAAGAGCCCGCACTCGACAGCTCCTTCAAGGCGTCCAGTTACCTCTGTCCCAGAGTGCGATGCGGCACCCGTGGAGCGGGTGCGGCGAGGTCAGGGAAATGCAGCAGTCAGTGAAATGCTGCAATCGTCCCAGCAGCAATAACTCCCCGCAGAGGAGAGTCTTCAGTAGTACACCCACCCATGAAGATATTAACTCACCCAAACAACTGTTATAACATGTAGTCTTAACCTCATATACCTCCTAAATGAACTATTCACACATCTTTGGGTAGTCACCCCCCCTCCCCCATCGAACCACACACACATTGACTCTCCCATACAAATACTTAGTTAACTAATCAATAACCAATATAGACTTTCACATAGCTAGTAACCAACTTGAGCAGCAGTTTACACAAAAACTGACAAAGTGATACAGATATTCACACAGTTTAGTCACTATCCAATATATTTGGTGAGACAGTATAAATTAGTCAAGTAAACAGTCAATCACGCTGCTACTAAATCCTTCATCCAGATATTTATATATCAACTCATTCTTCAATGCAAATTGCTATATATATAAAATACATATTTAAATAACGAACCAAACCACATTCACTGGATGATGTCATCAGTGATGTCATCAGTGATGTCATTTGAATTGCCATCAGTGATGTCATCAGTGATGTCACTGACCATTTCATGAATGATGCAATATGTGACATCATCAGCAGTGGATTGCGGGCACGCAAGTTATAGTTAGCAGAACTAACTATAAAGGAGGAATGGCTTTGTGAAATGTCCAGCTCACTATAACACTCCTAAAACCCATGGTTTTTTCAGTGAATTTCTAAGGTTTTTTAAATGCTAATTCGTAACTATAACATGTCTGAAACCTATGTTTTTTTCAGTAGATAGATAGATAGATAGATAGATAGATAGATAGATAGATAGATAGATAGATAGATGGATAGATAGATAGATTGCACAACCAAACGAGTATTGAAGCCCAATGAAGCCTCTCTGTTTTAATGACAGGTTTTAAAAGTGGCAGCATTTCCTGACACGTTTCAGCTGTTCCCATGCAGCCTTGTTTACAGGTGAACCAAATGACAATATGCGTAATCACACTCATTAAATGTACACCATCACGTGATATTAGGTAGCCCTCCAGTTCCCATGATGAACCTTCAAAGTTGCCCAAACCAGTAGTGCCTAAAATCATGCGTAAACAGTGTGAAACACCACGCAGAGTAAGTATATTTTTGTCAGGTGCATATATTCCTAATACTTGCTACCACTACAAATCCCATGTTGGGAAAAACTCGAGTGTCTCAAAATCGGTAGGAGGAGAAAAAATAATTCTCCTCTGACAAGAATGGTGGATGGCAATGTAAAGCATTACAAGTAAGTAGCATGGGAATGCATATGTATTTGTGTGGAAGCAACGAACTGCAGAATAATATTGGTGTAGGTCAAAAGGTCAGGTGACAGTTGCAATGTCAAGCCAGACCTTAAAATCCATGTAGGTTAATGATTACCCTCCTCCTGTCGTGACCCGACAGTGTGGGCGACGGACAGTAGGGCGTTAGGACCCTGTGGGTCCTCAGGCAGAGTGACCAGGCCACCGGACACCAGATCCGGTGACGACAGAGGAAAGGGGACAGACAATGACCAGGTCATGGACGGGGACGGATGTGCTGACCAGCAGCTGCACTAGATGCTAACCAGCAGTTATGAGCGATGCAAATAAAGGAATGTGAGACTAACCTGCGTCCCGTGTTTGGTGTACCTCCCGGCGCACACGAAGAACATGACAACTGGCGACGAGGGAAAGTGACGAATGACGCGTGGATCGTCGAGCAAAGATCGATGACTGGAGACACACCAGGAGCCCACCCTGGAAGTGTAGGGGACACAGGGGAGACTGCCCATTGAGCAGCAACGCGGGAGCTCACCCCGACTGCCACCGATGAGGACCAGCGCGGATGCGGTAAGCGCTGAGAAACAAATGCATGAGTTGAAACGGCTGGCGCGAGTCATCGCGAGAATTTCGAGAGTCTCGGCGGCCATATTAGAATCAGGCGAGCCGAGCCAATGGGCACTGAGAACAGCAGCGGCGGCCATCTTAGGAACAGACAATGCGATCATGACCGCGAAATAGCGCGAGAACAGCGGCGGCCATCTTAGATCAGGAAACAAACATAGACAACAATGGAGCGGCCATTTTAAGGCCAAATAACGTAGAAAACAAGGAAATGAAACAGAAAAGACACCCAGAAGCCAGAAATAGACAAATTAAAGGCAAAAAGTAAGGAGAATAAAGGGGCATGATAAGGAAAGAAGGGACAAAGACCACTCAAAGTATCGTGAGAACAACGGCGGACATTTTGAATGGGACATTCAAGAAAAGATCATAGGAAACAGCAGAGCAGCCATTTCTAAGCCAGGCAAAGGGCAAACAAGAAGAATAACAACAACAAAAAAAAAGTGAAGAATAAAGGATAAACAAAGCGCAAAAAGGGCGCACAAGTGGAAAAAGAGCAATAAGACAAAGAAAGAAGACAGTGCAATAAGAAAAGAGAAGAACAATAAGTGAAAGAAAGAGAAAGGACATAAACAAAAAGACAAATAGACAAAGAGAAAGAAGGAAAAAGGAAAATACAAAAGAAAGGAGCAGAAGAGAGTGGAAGAAGCCAGAGAAGGCTAAATAAAAGACAGAAAAGAGAAATAACAAAGAAAAGAAAGGAAAATAAAGGAAACAAAGCAGAACAACAAGGAAACAAAAGGACCAAGATCGCACAAGAAGAAAGAAAGAGCAAAGGAGAAGTTACAAGGCAATAAAGAAAGGAAGGAAAAAGAAAGAGAAGTAAAGTAACACTCAAAGAAACAGAAAGAGGAAAGGAGAAGAAAACAAGGAAATAAAGAAGAAAAAGACTAGGAAAGCCCAGAAGAGGCCAAAAAAAAAAGAAAGACGCAAATATAAGAAAACAAGGAAATAAAGAAGAAAAGGACTAGGAAAGCCCAGAAGAGGCCAAATAAGAATCTCGTAAAAAAAAAATAAAGAAAAGAAGGAAGGACAAATAAGAAAGAAGCAAAAAGAAAAAGAAAGGAAAGCCAGAGATAAGGCTAAATAAAGGACAGAAAAGAGAAATAACAAAGAAAAGAGGGACCAAGACCCACCAAGAAAAAGGAAAGAGGAAAAGGACAGAAAAAAGAAATAACAAAGAAAAGAAGGACAAAGACCCACAAAGAAACAGGAAAGAGAAAAGGAGAACATAAAAAAAAAGGAAAGACACAAAGACAAAGGAAACAAAATGGGTAAAAAGGAGTAACACGAGAGGACTTTGGCGCAGGAGAAACAGCAGCAAAAAGAAAGGACACAGACATACAATGAGCAGAGCGGACAGGCGCCACCAAGGAAATAAAGGCAAGAGGCACCGCATGGCCAGAGGGCTTTGGCGCAGGAGAAACAGCAGCAAAAAGAAAGGACAAAGACATACAATGAGCAGAGCGGACAGGCGCCACCCAGGAAATAAAGGCAAGAGGCACCGCATGGCCAGGACCAAAGGTGTTGAGACAGAAACAATATAGATAATAAGACAACAAGTTCTCCAAAGAGTCACTGGTGGTGACGAAATTGAAAGGATCGATGATAACGGCTGCCTACGACCGACAACGAATAACAAGAAACTGATAGCATTTCAAGGACAAAGAAGGCGGAGAAAGAAGAAATGGCAGCAACAACTGCAGCCACATGGAAGGTAGAAGATAGAGGACAAGGAAGCGATGGAGACACTAGATTCACGATGGGCATGCAGTAAACAACAGAGACTCATTGAAAAAATGTAGAATGACAAGTACTCTCTCTCTCTCTCTCTCTCTCTCTCTATCTCTCTCTCTCTCTCTCTCTCTCTCTCGTTCGTTCACCTCCATCAATATAACTGTGAATGAGGACTATGGTAAATGTGTCACGAACATTTGTTTGCAACAAGGGGGGAGATGTCGTGACCCGACAGTGTGGGCGACGGACAGTAGGGCGTTAGGACCCTGTGGGTCCTCAGGCAGAGTGACCAGGCCACCGGACACCAGATCCGGTGACGACAGAGGAAAGGGGACAGACAATGACCAGGACATGGACGGGGACGGATGTGCTGACCAGCAGCTGCACTAGATGCTAACCAGCAGTTATGAGCGATGCAAATAAAGGAATGTGAGACTAACCTGCGTCCCGTGTTTGGTGTACCTCCCGGCGCACACGAAGAACATGACACCTCCCATCTGTGCTCCTGTCAGAGATCTATAACGGTGCACAGACATATTATCGACTCCAAAATATCGTTTGGACAGAATATCGAGTTTTAAATATCGTTTGGACAAAATATCGACAGGACAGAATATCGACAGCCAAAATATCGTTTTTAAGGTAAGTGAAGTAATATCGACTGTAAATAATATAGAAAGTGAAAATATCCAAGTATATAATCTAGATAGTAAAAAATATCGTTTTTTAAATAATATTTAATTATTTATAGTGTTTTTATGTTATAATATGTGTGAAAAGTGTCATTTTATGTTATAATTATTTTTAATTAATGATTTTTTTAAATTATTGTGTAATTTTATTCTGTAGCGGGTTGTGGGTTTATAGGGGAATAGGGTGGGAAGTAATTTAATTATAATTAATTAAATATGTAAATGTATTAATTGGTAGTAATAATTAATTAATTGGTAATTAAATAATATATGTTCATTATTTAAAATTTAATTGGTAATTAATTTAATTTAATTGATTAATTGCTAATTATGTAAATTAAAATAATGTATTTCCTGTAGCGGGTTGTGGGTTTATAGGGGAATAGGGTGGGAAGTAATTTAATTATAATTAATTAAATATGTAAATTTAAAAATTGGTAGTAATATTTAATTAATTGTTAATTTAAAAAAATGTGTTAATTAATTAAAATGTAATTGGTAATTAATTTTATTTAATTAATTAATTGCTAATTATGTGAATTAAAATAATTTATTTCCTGTAGCGGGTTGTGGGTTTATAGGGGAATAGGGTGGGAAGTAATTTAATTATAATTAATTAAATATGTAAATGTATTAATTGGTAGTAATATTTAATTAATTGTTAATTAAAAATATTTGTTAATTAATTAAAATGTAATTGGTAATTAATTTAATTTAATTGATTAATTGCTAATTATGTTAAATTAAAGGGGTATTTTTAGGGTTCAGGGTCAGTTTTTAGTTTTTGGGGAAAGGGGTATTTTTAGGGTTCAGGGTCAGTTTTTAGTTTTTGGGTAAAGGGGTATTTTTAGGGTTCAGGGTCAGTTTTTAGTTTTTGGGTAAAGGGGTATTTTTAGGGTTCAGGGTCAGTTTTGGGTTTTTGGGTAAAGGGGTATTTTTAGGGTTCAGGGTCAGTTTTTAGTTTTTGGGTAAAGGGGTATTTTTAGGGTTCAGGGTCAGTTTTTAGTTTTTTGGTAAAGGGGTATTTTTAGGGTTCAGGGTCAGTTTTTAGTTTTTGGGTAAAGGGGTATTTTTAGGGTTCAGGGTCAGTTTTGGGTTTTTGGGTAAAGGGTTTTTTTAGGGTTCAGGGTCAGTTTTGGGTTTTTGGGGTACAGGGGTACAGTGTAAAAATAAAGTAAAATTAAATTTACATTAATTTAATTTAATGAAATTAAATTAAATTAAATTATATTAAAATATTTTTAAATAATTTAAATTAAAAAAATTATTATATACTTACCAATACTTACGTTGTAATGGTAGTGCGTTGTAAAAGTTGCGTTGTAACGTCATATATCCACTGTTGCACTCTTTGCAGTGGGAATAGTAATTTTAACCCCTACGCTATCCAACGCTTTCCCTACTGTTGCACCCACTGGAGTGGGAATAGTAATTTTTACTCTTTTGTATTTGTACGTTAATAATATTGGCTATTTAATTAAATTTTGTTACTATATATATATATGTTTTAAGAAATATGATAAAAAAAAATATTTTTTTTTTACTTTCATTAATTATTTAATTCTTAAAAGTTATTTTAAGTATTGTTAATTATATTTTAGTAATTAATTTTTTATATTAATGTAATTAAACATTGTTTTTATTAAAGTCGATATTTTTTACAACTATATTTTTGTAAACGATATTTTGTACTCGATATTTTTGTACTTACCTGTTTGTACATACAAACTCGATATTTTGGCTGTAGATATTTTTTCCTCGATATTTTGGGTAGTCGATATTTTGGCAGTCGATATTATTTCAGTGATTCATCTATAACATAAATTATTTTGCTATCTAAGACACTTTGTTAGCATTACAATTTCATGTGTGTGCCCCTGGAAGTTCAATCTCGAGTTGCTGAATCAATAAACAAAATGATCACAGCTGTGTGAAGGGCAAGCACATTTTTTCATGGAAGCACACAGCTTCTGCCAAATTAAAAGATGTACTCCTGCCTCTGAACATGTGGGCAGAGCCAAAGCCCGTCTCTAGTGATACTTGTCTGGCGACAAGTGCTATGTCAAGCTAAATCATGAAAAAATGGCGTCAGTGGCATTTCGTTATTGCGTGCATGCATGGTGATACATGCAACAGCACACGTCATCATGCATGCGAATGTCTATGAAATTACCTGTTTCTACTTCATTACTTATTTTTTGCCCGATGCTGTACAGCATCAGCAAAATGTTTTTTGCCAATGCTCCACAGCATTCGCAAATAATATTCAATCAACCTATCTTTATTGTTGTAAATTAATACATGTACATAAAAACCATCACAATAACCAGACATATGGTAATTTCGTGGAGCATATACCACAATGAATAACATTGACATTACGTATACTGATTAAAATCATTCTAAAATGCTGAGTCTTCTAAGATTACTATTTGTTACAGAGAATATGTTGCCATTGTGGAAACTGTTTATTTGGTGCGTTGTTTGGCCCGCTGCGCAACATGGATTCCCCGCTGTCACTAGGAATGATTGCTGGGCTTGTGTTTATATTAGTAATATTGTTCCCATTATTATTGAACAGCGTCCGCAAACAACATTGGCAAAGTCAATAGGTCCAAAAGGTAAGGCCTGTTGGCTTAGCCAATGCTTGTTTAGGCGTAGTGGATAGATGACTCCTCTACTGAAATCCAAAACCTGAAGTGGCCTGATCTGCGCTTTATCAAAAAGGATAAAAAATAAATGAACACTTTACTACGTATAAAATATGTATTTTTATCCCAATATGTCACACCCAGAACTAGAAATAAATAGAACATGTTTCACATCATCAGAACCTAAAATTAAAGCTAGCTCTAATCAAAAAATATATTTCGTTATTATACTCTGCTGTTGTCTTAGATTCTCTTTATTTTTCAAAGTAAAATACCTTCCACAGCAACGGCTTCTTAAATTCGTAAAATATGTGAAGACAAGCATTGTAGCTTTACAGCAAATTTCTGCTGGAACGCATATTTTGCTTCTCTATTGAGTTATTCATAATGTAATATCGGCTGGAAAGATGCATTTCTGTTTTTCTGCTGGTTGAGCAACAGTCTGAGTGAAATGCAAAAGCACAGCAGGGAAGCGGTGAAGGGCATTTCCTAGATTTTCCTAGATAGGCGCCCACAAACAAAATGCGTTTTAATTGCTCATTGCTTGCAGAGAGCTCGACAACAGATGGGGCTGACATGGTAACTCAGTAAAATTGCATGCACGTTATATAAGTAGAATGACAGTGCCTACTGTGCAACTAATGAATTCTGAACGCCTTGTAAAATTCATGACATTTCACTTTCAAACTTTCTGTCGAAATTAAGTAATAAAACCCATTTCAGAGGATATAATTTAAAGGAATCTTAGCCTATTCTGAAAGATACCAAATCATTATAAATGACGTTTTCTATTTTTACCTACACATCATTTTTTTCGTCCCCTCACTTAAATCCTGGTCTGTGATAAAGGTGGAATTACACAGAAATGTGGGTCAAGTCTTATTTCAATCTTTCTCACAGAGATTAAATCATTAGTCCCCCATCAATATGAAATGATTCGATTTGTTTTCTTTACATGCTTCTTGTCTTTCTGCTAGACAGTGTCAAGACGGAACGAGGGCCAAGGCATTGGGGATTACAGCACAAAGAAAATCTGCTCCTCTGATATTACTTCACGATCACCGGGTATTGAGACATATTGAAAGCAAGCAAGTCAATTGCCTCAAAATTGCAAGTCGATCTGCAGTAAATGGACACATATGGTTCTCACGCCTAATCCTATGAAGGAACTGCAGAGCATATGTTGTTGCTCATTGTATGGATGTATTCCGCTGCAAAATCCACATAGTCGACAGAACGTCAGAGTAACCTGCTGTAGCGCCTTGGCTCTAAAACATGTAAATGTGATGTGTGTGTGTCAAACCATAAACCTGGCTGCGCGCACACGTTCTCCAGTGGTGGCTGCTACCTAATGAGGGTAGGGGGGGGTGATAAAAATAAAAAATAAAAATAAATATCACTTAAATGCAGTGCAGGCTGGCTGCCGCCTCTCAATCCCCTTCGGTCGACTCCTAGAAGCAGGAAACACACAGGCTCCCAGGCTACCCTTGCCAATCATGACGCTGCTGTCACCAGCATGACAGCAGCGTCGTGATTGGTCTGAGCACCATGGTTTGGCGTTCACAGAGACTGGGAGCCTGTGCATGTTGTCCACCCTGGCTGTGCAATACAGCCGGTTGGAGAACATGCTAAGTGCGCATGACTGTTTGGCCGGCCTAAGACGGCCGCCAAACTGTCATGCACACTTAGAGAGTGCCCACCACTCCTCCCTCTGCTCTGGCCAGCCCAGCCATGCCCCTCACCTAAGCCAGTATGGAAAAATAACATGATACTAGCATTGCGTTACTATAATTTTATTTTTTATTTTTGAACTGGTCACAGAGCCGTGGGACGATACTCTTCCGCTTTAGCGGAGGAGCAGCCCTGGTTGAGAGAAAGTCTTCTGAACTTTGACTTATCGGTGGGCAGAGACTATTAGACACATGATTACTATGGAAAAGGAGCTAAAATAGTGTGGGGAAAGGGAACAAAACAGACTGCAATGTGAAACTGAAATGCAGACAGGTGTACAAAATTTACTCAGTAGGGAGTGTATGTCTTGTAATTGACTATATTTTACAAAATTAAATATAAATGATAAGCATTAAGAGCAGATTGTTGAATGCTTTTAAAGGCTTTCACGTGGATCAGCTGTGGATTCACAGGGGGGAACTTGCGCTGAGCCAGGTGGTGGATCTTTGAATCTGCAAAAACCTAACCAAATTGAGCTTCTTTATAGGAGAGGGTTACACATTTGTGAGCATTTAGAAGTTGAATAACAAAAATAAAAGATGAAAGGAAGTCTGTGATTTGCTAAGTACAGGAGTGTGAGGGAAAGCACAATGGGAAGGGTAGCCATTATTGGTACTTTTGTATTGAAAGTGGAGGAGGATGGTCATATTTCTGATCTGTGATTTGCAGTGGAAAACAGATATTAGCAACACCAAAGAGATTTTACGCGTATGGTAATTAGGTTGAACTATGAAAACGTATATTAAAAAAGACTATGAGAGCTGAAAGAAAATGTGTAGCTTCTACACTACAGTAATAGGCAAAGTAAAAGAAAGGTTAGATACGAACATTAACTAAAAATATAGTGTGCAACAAAGGAGGAAGAGGAATTGCTATTCTGAAAATATGGTTATTATATTAAGCCAGTATGAATGAATGTGTTTGAAATTAGATGTGGGGGATTGCTTATGTAATTTATTATTTATGCAATTTATTAGTATGTAATTTACACCCACTCACACAGTCAGGCAGGCACTTACACACCCAGTTACAGCCTCACAAAAGCACTTTTGTGCACACTACTAGAGTGGTACATGTGTGACGCAGAACTCTCATAAAGATTTTTGAAGCCACGCAAAGCCACACTGTGTGGCTTTGAGTGGTCTCAAATATCATGAGTAAGGCGGCGCAACCAAATTGCTGCGTCACCTTACTCTACCCCCGTGAGGCATTCCATGGGAGCTGTGGTGGGTTTACCCACACAACACCCATGGAATTTGACGCTGCCTCAGATTTACAAAGTGATATAAACCTGGTAAAGCGTCAAATTCGGGAAGCGCAATGAGGAGAAATATGTTTGTTTCTCCTCATTATTTCCTCTTTCCAAGTGTGATGCACTCTACAGCACACATAGAAAGAGGAAAACGTCTTGTAGGATTGTTTTGTGCAGGAAGGTGCCTATTCCTGTACAAAACAAGCCTGCCTTCAACTGAGGCACCCTTGCACCATGGTAAAAGGGTTCCTATATTGGTGCTAGGCATCGAAAATGGTGCCAGCTTAGGCAGAAAGGACAGGAATGAACCATAGTGCTTTAATAAAGCACAGGCCTGCCCTTTCACTTTGGAGTAGAGCAGCACAGCAAGGTGCCTTGCTTGGCTGCCCTATGCCAAAATGTCAGAAATGCAGCCCATAAAACTATTAACACTATCATTTACTCACCCACACATACACTTGCATAATCATTAACACACCCATACAGGTACTATCACACCCACTCACACACCTATACAGCCACTCATGTACCCAGTATTCATGTAGTCAGTTACAAATGCACTTACCCACCCATAGACCCAGTTATACACCCAGCCACCCACCATACTCTTATACCTATTTACAAAACCATACAGCCACTCCCACACCCAGTCAGACAGCAACAGAGACACATACACATCCACTTACACACCCACACCCACACAGCACTTATGTATTTATCACTAACAGAGCCACTTGCATACACAGTTACATACCCAACCCACACTAACACAGCTAGTTGCCAATCCATACAGCCACTTACATACTCATTTAGACACACTTACAGTCAATAACACACCCAGTCATACACGTACACAGCTACTTACACATCCAGCGACATACCGACAAAGGCACTGATACACTCCTTCACATATCCACTCAACCACCCAGTCACCCACCCGTACAGCCACATATATAGCCATTTAAACACCCATTCTTGGACACTTACACAGTCTCTTACACACTGACACAACCACTTATGTAACTACTCACTTGTTTATAGTTTGTACTCTAATGGTATGTAATATAACATTAAATGTACTCTATATTTGCTTTTCAGATATCTTCTTGTGTTTAAAAAAGAATGAAAGGGGGAACAGTGAAGTGAAAAAAACTTTAACAGTTATGTTTGTCGACAGCATCCATAAACTGGGCAACAGATGACATTTTTAGTGCAACTGGCATATCGCATTTGCCACAGTGAGACACCATCTGTTGCAGTTTTGGGACACAGCGGGGATGGTAACCACCTGGTCTGGTGGCTAGGGTCCCACAGATGGTCCAGCTGCTAATGATGATGCACCACCTTCCATCTCTCTCACCATCCTGTGATACATCCTTGTACATATGTGTTAGAAATAGGGGTCTCTAGTTGGTAATGGTTTGCACCTTTGTCCAAGTAGGGACCGGTCTTCCTAGTCAGGGTAAGGGGGATACACTTCTAAAATAACCCTTGCTCAACCCCTTGGTAACTTGGCACAAGCAGACAAGCTATATATATATATATATATATATATACAAACACACATATATATAGATATAAACTTAGAAATATTTTCCCTACCTATTACCAATTAAGTAAAGTGGTAATAGGTATTAGAAAAATACCAAACCTAATGCTTCCCTACATTACATGGTGTAACGCAGAGCACAGGGAAACCCGAGGTGAAAATAATATAGCTTCCTTTGATTTTTGTGAAGGTAGTCATTTGTCGATCATCTAATGGATTGTCATTGTTATGTACTTCGGAGTACAGCAGCACTACTGCGGCCACAGATATAGCTTAAAACAAATGCTCAAAACATATGAATTAGTTATGCTACTTACATGTTGTACCCCAAAGAATCATCTGTGCACTATAATATATAATCCTTCCAAATTTCATCAAAATCTCACTGACAGTTTTCGTGCTACACGAAATACAAAAGTCCTTAAAAATGCAATGCATTTGAAGCTCGTTTTGGGGACCCACCCTTTTTTTCTGGGCACCCCCTTGATGAAACGCAGCAAAACTTTCAAGATCCAAGAATAAAATGGGGACAGAAGGTTGCAAAGTTTCACTGATGTTCGTCAAATGGATGCAAAGTTATTAAGGGCCCAGATTTTTTTTTAAAACCCTATCTCTGGTGCCCCTAACTATAACTACATGGTGGCTACCGCCACTCACAGGTGATGTCATCAGTGATGTAATTTGAGATGTCATCAGTGATGTCAATAACCATGTCATGAGTGATGTAATATTTGAGGGCATAAGCAGTGCGTTGCAGGGGCATAAGCTATAGTTAGGTAAGGTAACTATAACTGCTGAATTTCACTGGTTTTGTACAAGTGAAATCTGAGCCTAACTATAATGTCCCTGTAACCTTTGTTTTTCAGAGAATTTTTAACGATTTTTAAAGTCTATTTCCTAAATATAACGTCCCTGTAACCTGTGTTCTTTCTGTGAATTTCTAAGGCTGGTCTCTATTTTGCTTCTAGCTGCTTGTTTTAGTCTTTTATTTTGCCTCTTTCTACTCATTTCAGACCTTTTTCTTGCTTCTTTCTGCTCGTTTCTGATCTCCATTTTGCATCTTTCTGCTAGTTTATGACCTTTATTCTGCCTCTTGCTGCTCGTTTCTGACCTCCATTCTGCCTCTTTCTGCTCGTTTCTTAATTTTATCATGTCTCTTTCTGCTCGTTCCCACCTTTATTTTGCCTCTTTCTGCTAGTTTCACACCTTTACCTAACCTCCTTCTGCTCATTTCTGACCTTTATTTTGCCTCTTTCTGCTAGTTTCTGAACTCTATTTTTTGTGTTTCTGGTCATTTCTGACCTTTATTTTGCCTCTTTCTCGTTTCTGAGATCTGTTTTGCTTCCTTCTGCTCGTTTCTGACCTCTATTTTGCCTCTTTCTGCTCATTTCTTATTTCTATTTTACCTCTTTCTGCCTGTTTCTGATATGTATTTTGCTCTTTCCGCTAATTTCTGATCTTTTTTGCTTCTTGCTGCTCTTTTCTGACCTTTATTTTGCATCTTTCTGTTTGTTTCGGACCTTTATTTTGCCTCTTTCTGCTCATTTCTCATCTCTATTTTGCCTCTTTCTGATAATTTCTGATCTTTATTCTGCCTCTTGCTGCATGTTCCCGACCTCTATTCTGCCACTTTCTGCTTATTTCTCACCTTTATTTTGTCTCTTTCTGCTCTTTTCACAACTTTGTTTTGCTTCTTTCTGCTCATTGCTGACCTTTATACTGCCTTCTTCTGCTTGTTTCCGACCTTTATTTTACCCCTTTCTGCTAGTTTCTGACCTTTATACTTCCTCTATCTGCTCATTTCTGACCTTTATTTTGCCTCTTTCAGCTTTCTATTCCCGGGACCGCAGAGGAGTCTGAATGCCATCACAGTCCCAGCCGACTCCCTGCCTCCTGCAGGAGCCAGCATTGCTACATGGAGTTGTTAAACATGGGGCTTCCTGTCTCTGAGAGGAATCCTTTTGTCTGTTTCCCTTCCTTCTTGACCATGGGCAGAGAAACAGATGAAAACTCTGCTCCCACCAAGTTGGAGCGATTTCACTGCTCGAGATTTCTGAGAGTGGAGTTCGTGTTTGCACTGACTTGGTGGGAGCTGTTAAGCTCACGCCAAGTCACAGTAAACAGTTATGTCCTGAGGGTGGGTATCCCAGGACATAGTAGGCTGTCCCCAGGGCCATTACTGGTTCCAGGAAGGGACTGCATGACACCCTTCCTTTGGTCTGCACGTGCCCGCCCTGGGGGGATGGTGCCCTGGGATGTATATGGCCCAGGAGGGGGGGCACACAGCCTCTCCCACTTTATTAAGTGATTTGGCCCTGGGAAGGTGGTGGTCCCTGGTGCCCAGGGGTCCACGCGGCCCGCCATTCCTTTTATATTTAGCCCCATGGAACATAATAAATCAATGAGGAAGGCCCTCGCTGCTCCCCTCCATAATTACTGTGAAAGCCCTTGGGAGGTGGTGGTTCCGGGGCTATGAGGAAGCCCAGGAGTGTTGTCAGTGCACCCCCCTTCATTACCTAAATAAAGCCCCCGGGATGTGGTGGTCATCTGAGCTCTAAAATCCTTATTAGGGGGGCCTGTGCGCCTCTCCTCCTTTTTAAAAACTCTTCCCTCAGGACCAGGCCCACCCAGGAGCTCCTTTCAAAATAAGCGAGGGAGACTGCACT
This sequence comes from Lissotriton helveticus, assembly GCF_964261635.1. NCBI lineage: Eukaryota > Metazoa > Chordata > Amphibia > Caudata > Salamandridae > Lissotriton > Lissotriton helveticus. The sequence continues at coordinate 957,103,721 of NC_136065.1, forward strand.
TATTTTTGTTTCCAATTTTGCCACAAATCTGTGAATCTACTAGCAATTTAGAGCACAAATTAAATCAAATGTTTCCAAAACCCAGCCGGTCCCTCTGGGATACCACCACCACATCTAGGGAGCCAGGGTATTCCTACCCTGCCCCCATTTCTTTATTTGTAACATTTTGTGGGCTGAAGCCAAGTCCCAAGATGCCTGCCAACACTTCCTGGTTGAAGTGTTGGCAGCCACTCAGATTACAGCAAGGGGAATTTTGGATTCACCTCTTTCTACCAGCCAGCCGGTTCTCTCCTGCCCTCCATGAGTCCAGACGCACCTGTAGACGACTTAGAAGAAGATGGAGATGTAGGAGCATCATGACCCCGGAAAACCACTCAGCCTTCAAAAGCACTATCATCCCACAGCACCACCTCATTAGAACAACAAAGAAAGCAGCTCTACAAGAAAAAATCAATGCCAACATACTCAATAACAAATATATTTTCACAGTGGTCAAAGAATTTAACAAACTCAGCACAGAGACAGCAGACATCTTGCTCTCCCAAGACCTATGCAAACAACTCAGCGCCTTCTTCCACCGCAAAATTAAGGATATATATGTCAGCTTTGAGAGCCTCATTACACAAGATCCTCTCTCCCCACCTGCAGTCACCACACCCAACAACACCAGACCCCAGCAGGCCCAACTCAACTAGATGCCTCTGACGACAGCCTCATATCATGCAAAGCATGCATTCCAGAGCACCCTTGGACCCCTGTCCTCACCACTTCTCCAACAGAGCTGGCACTTCCTTCGCCCCTGAACTCTGCTGCACATCAAGTGCTCCACCAACTCTGACACCTTCCCAGAAGACTGGAAATGCGCAGAGATAAACCCCTTGCTGAAAAACCCTCTGCCGACCCAAAGGACCTCAAGAACTTCAGACCAATTTCTCTACTCCCCTTCCCAGGCAAGGTCATCGAGAAGGCCATCAACGCCAAACTTTCTGAGTTCATTTAAGCGAACCACATCCTGGACCTCGCCCACTCCAGCTTCCAAACCAACCACAGCACTAAGACCTCCCTCCTCACCACCACAGACAATGTCCGCACCCTCCTCGACAGAGGTGAAACTGCAGCCTTCAACCTCCTAGACCTCTTGCCCACCTTCGATACTGTCTCCCACTGCACCCTATACACAAGAATCCACAACGCCGGCATCCACGACAAAGCCCTGGAATGGATCTGCTCCTTCCTCAACGGCCGAACACAGAGAGTCAGACTACTAATATTCCACTCTGAAACCACAGAGTTCAGCTGAGGAGTGCCTCAGGGCTCGCCCTTGAGCCCAACGCTCTTCAACATCTACATGGCCCCACTCACAGCCATCATCAGGAACCATGGGCTTAACATTATCTCCTACGCCGACGACACCGAGCTGATTATCTTCCTCGCCAACTAACCCAGTCACCAAGAACAACTTCCAGGACAGGATAAAGGCTGTTGCCACCTGGATGAAGAACAGCTGCCTCACACTCAACTCAGAGAAGACCGAAGTCCTCATCCTGGGCTCCCAACCCTCCGCTAGGAATGACTCCTAGTGGCCTGCAACACTTTGAACACCCCCACACCCACAGACCACGCTAAACCTTGGCATCATCCTGGACTACTCGCTGACCATTAACTACCAGGTCAACACCGTCTCATGATCCTGCTTCCACATGCTGCACCTGATCCGAAAGATCTTCAAGTAGATCCCCACCAAGCCCAAATGGTTACCCACACACTCATCAGCAGCAGAATCAACTACAGCAACACACTCTATGCTGGCTTCACCTAGACACTCCTAAAAAAACTGCAAAGAATTCCGTATGCCTCCACCAGACGCTACATCAACAGCCACCTGAGGCAACTCTACTGCCTCCTAGTCAACAAAAGAATCATCTTCAAGCTACTCACACATTCCTACAAAGCTCTACATGATTCAGGACCTGCATACCTTAACTACCGCCTCGCATTCCATGCACCCACCAGAGACCTCCTCTCCCCCCAGCTGGCCCTGGACACCATCCCATATATCCGCAAGACCACTACCGGAGGAAGTTCCTTTTCCGACCACGCAGCAAAGACCTAGAAAACCCCGCCTCTCCACTTCAGGCAGTCACTGTCACTGCCTCATTTCAGGAAGGACCTAAAGACCTGGCTCTTTGACTGAACAACAGCTCGATGGATTACCAGCCCCCCCCACTCAGCACCTTGAGACCCTTATGGATGATTAGTTGTGCTCTATATGATGATTGATTGAATGATTGATTGATTGATTGATTCATGGAGGATCCGGTTCCCTAGATGTACACATTTGAATTTCAGTTAACATTTCTAAAACTACTGAATGGATTTACACCAAAAGACCAAAAGGTACTTCTCTAGAGCAAGATCTACCTTTCTGACAAATTTGGTGTATGGGTGAGTGACTGGGTGTGTATGGTTGTATGGGTAATTAGTCAGTGTGTGAATAACTGTATGGATCAGTGAGTGGGTGTGTGAGTGGTTGTATAAGTGTGTGAGTGTGTTTATGAGGGGTTGTGCGGGTGTGTGAGTGGATGTGTTAGTGTTTCTGTGGATGATGTCATCAGTTATGTCATTTGTGATGTCAGCAGTGATGTCGAGTGATATAATACGTGAGGTCATAAGCAGGGCATTGCAGGAGCATAAGTAATAATTAGCTCAGGTAACTATAACTGCTGAATTTCAATTGTTTTGTATGAGTGAAATCTAAAGTTCCTGTAAGCTTTGTTTTTCTCAGTGAAAAAAAGAAATATCAAGGTCGTGGTAACGCGACCGAAATGCGTCATGCCAATCTATCCAAAATAAAATTGCACTGAATTCAACACCAGCACGCTGTGGTCTGTACCTGTGTTCCTGCACATGTGAATTGATGGGATTGTGATTCGTCATATATTTATATCCCAACAACGTTCCACCAGGCGGCCGAACGCTCGGCGGGTGCTTCCATGCGACGGGTGAGGTCGTTTGTTGCACAACAACTACGGTAGGCAATCGAAGCACTCACAGGGGCCTTCACATTATTTATTGAGCAGACGCGTTTCAATAAAATACCTTCTTCAGTATCATAAATCAATAAAACAAAAATTGCCCAGCTTGCATTGCTTTCAAACAACTGACCACTCCATTGGTGGGGCTATCACCAATCAGGAAACGACCTGATATATATATATATACATATAACCATGAAATATTTTCCTTATTTCCTTCTTGTAGTATGACGACTTTACTTTACAGAAGTATCACTGCAAAAGTTTCTGTTCTCGGTTTTGATAATATTTGAAGTAACAACAAATAAATCACATTATTACTAGTTGTGCAGAGGACATTGATGCGACCCGTTGTTGTCCTTGCACATTTTTCACCTGGGCAAACTTGATGTGAAATATATTAACACCACTCTGTTCTGAGGTTTGCATCCTAGAATGGTTAAAACCACATCAATGTATTATATATACACCATTTCAACATTCGATACTCGGAATTGGGAATGATTTTGCACTGGGGAAATACAAAGTTGGTGGAAAAATGATCAGCCATGATTCCTGTGACACTTTAAGCCAGCCCATATCAACCAAAAATTCACACATAGATTTTTAGTCAAGAGCTAGAGACGCCCTCGGTTGCTTCTCTCTGTGATCTGATACATATTCTTGACATGCCATACCAGTTTAGCAGGCATTCTAAGAATATCTACTGCCCTTCATATTGAAAACAATCGTCTTAGTTACTTTCTCTTATTATTGCCTATTCAGATCTTCTCATATTACCCTCAAACAATAGATAGTTTGACATATTGAGGTCATAGACCTTTTCCTGCACAAGACAGTCAGTCTTCGGCATCCCACAAAGAGGTCAGTGCCTAGCCCTAGGACTTGATACCAGGTACCAGTAAACCTTGAACAGTTTCTCTTCTGCTTGGAAGGAGCACAGCACATCTGAGAGAAGACACTAAATGAATGTAGCATTGAATTGTTGCTTCATTATGTCCACATTATTGGACTGAGTCATACAGCACAGACTTGAGCAGACATCTAAAGAGCCTGGTGAACATCAGTGTTACAGACCTCTTCTGAACAGAGATGGAAGCTTGAGATGTTGTAAAAAGTGAATTATCACATATGGACCACAAACTTGAGGCGCCATGCCTATAAACACATTGTTTTGTGTTTCAATATTTTTAACAAACATTTGTTTACTCTTAGTTATTTGAATAGAAGATTTCCATATACATTTTGCATTGCTGGGTCATTGCACCATTTCAACTATAACGCAACTATATAGTGCGTACCATTCACCGAGTAACTTAATTGAACACGAAACAGCTATTCTCACCCATAACTGTCAGATTAGCCTTAAACACATGGCTTATTTTACTATTTGTGTCAAAGTATATACGGTGGCAAAACAATAGAAAAAATCCTCTAGTCCCTTTTTTTGTCAACCAACCCAATCGAGAAAGAAATAAGCATGTGATTGTGGTGGCGCTTGGGCGACAGATGGCCTGCTGGACCATGTGCTAAACTATGCCAGGTCAGCACTTTGGCACTGGCAGTCTTCCAGGCAGACCCGACTTTAGCTCTGGCACATTTTTGCCAATTACCTGAGTTAGATCACCCGCCGTCTGAAGCTGTGGTTTATCTGTCTCTCCACTCCTGCCCCAGTACATTCATTAGAAAGAGATGTGTGGGGACATCAGCCCTTTAAAGGGACATGTGGCATGTGCCCCGCATATGCTCCTGGAGGCAACACATCAGTGATGACCACACTGCATAATGCCAACATGCAGCACTAGCATCCTAACACATTAGTATCCGTGATATCTCTGTCATAGTCACTGCATGCTCGGGGTTGCACATGTCAGGCCTGGTGTCTCACTTACCACAGTTTCTGAGTTTACAAAAGTTGTGTAAATCTGTCGTAGCCACCAGTCATAGTCACCACACGCTGGTGGTTGTACATGTCAAGGCGTGAATCCTGATTACCACAATTTCAGAATTTACAAAAGACTTGTATTTGCACTGTTAGTTTAAACAAACACATATACCTCATGCTATTGTACAGCACAATGTCTACATGCAAAGGAGCGGGTGGTGCATGAAGAGAAAATGCATAGCACATGCCTGTTGGCCTTTATAGAAAGGCAGTGCACTGCCGCAGTCTATCCCAGGGTGAGATGCAATCAATGACAGCAGGGAAAGAGCTCCCTTGCTGAGTGCCAGGACCAAGGTGTCTTCATGACTTGGGAGATTGTTTGGTGAGGAACTAGAGTACGTTCTGAGTAAATATTTAAAAAACAAACGCATCTCAGCTCTTAAATTGCAGATATAAAAACGTTGTTAAGAATAAGATACATTCAATGAGATGTAAGCTTAAGCAGGTTTTGCTTCCAACCTAAATAGGGCTAGAGAGGATATTTTATAGGTTTTCAACCCCTGGGTTAGTGTAACAGAGATGGAAGAAAGCTTGAGAGTTAGTAAGAAAATGGAGCGTATGGTACAAAACTCATTATGGAACTACTGGGACTAGGGAGTAGGAATCAAAGTAATTAAGATTACTGGTAAGTAATCCACACCATATTCACCTCGCTAGACCTCTGAAGATAGAGAGTGAAGCTCTTGCCTCAGTCTATTTCATACGATTGTATTCACACTGAGATTTTTCTGAGGTGTATGTGAGTTTCCAATTTGAAGCAATGAACCCTGTGACTAACAGAGATGACAAGTCTGCAAATTATTGTCAGTTTATTTTATTAAGTATTTATGTTATGTCTACTTACAAAGCACATTCTCAGCCAAAGGTCATCCGGTGCTAATTAGAGAATATTTTATAGGCTTGGACTGTCCAGAGTGTAACGAGAGTAGAGTTTTCTGTTTTTTCTGAAGATGTGATGACTTGAGCAAAATGTAATTTTTTTTAGTAACTTAATCAAATAAAAAGGAGCACTTCTGGAAAAAGGGCAACCCCCTTTGGCCCATGCCTCATAGAATCTTGGCATAAAAAAATGCTCAGCTGACCAAAGAGTTCTGGTGGGTAGATATCTTTTAATCTGATTCAAGATGACATTTCTTGTTGTCCCATGCAAGGCACGTTGAATTATGTAGTGTACTTTGAAAGAGACTGTTTTAGCTGACGCCTTAGGGTTGTCTCCTTTGTGCCAACAGCCTGTATCCTGGTCCACATGACTAGGCATAGTGGCAGTTGGCCTTTGCGTATTCCGTTCAGACAGCTACAAAAGGGGGATTATGTGCTGTAAGGATGGGCCATCCGGCCAGGATGGAAGGAGTGGAGTTGTACACAGCCCCACTTACATTTTGAAAGTGCGACCACAGCACACTCACAAAGAAATTGACACTGGCGTTTTGTCACCCCAGACACCCTGGACTAGGCAGGGGGAAGCAAATTCCAGAACCATCTGGGTAGGGAGAGCTCCAGGTGTTTCTTCCACTTCAAAGCTGGCTCCAGGTATAAAAATAACCCTCAGATCCTCTCTTCAGTACACTCCTGGAGCTGTGGATACTACAGGAGAACTGCCCTGCTGTCAGAAGACTGATCTGTCACTTGAGGTCTGCCCTGCTGTCTGAGAAGGAAGGCTGTAATTGCTCACTTCACCTCAGGTAGAGTGACTCCAAGGCTCAGGTGGATGACCTCCTGTTCTGTATCTACAGGGAGACAACAAGCTCCAGAGACCTCCTTGCAACTACCCAATTGACCTGATGCACTGGACCTAGAACTGAGCCTGCCTGGAACTGCAACAGGGCCTGCTAAACTCTTCTAGCCCATGTTGTCGGCTGCTGAGTGAGTCCCTGCTTCAAATGAGATGCTTCACCACATACTAGACCCTTGGCTGGGATTAGTTGAGCTCCTTCTGTGAAGAAAATGAGAAATCCTGAAGCTTTGTGCTCTTCGTGACCATGAACTGGCCCGTTCACACTATGATCTTGCCTTGAGCAATGACCACGAACGTGAAGCTCTGGGGGACCCAACTCCTTGAGCTACTGTGACTGCCAGCGCCGACCGCCAATGCAAGATCTGCATTTTGCGCTACAGCATTGGTGAATGCTAATATCAAGCTCCAGCAACGACCATCCATGATGCCCAAAAGGATCTTCGCACTACATCGTTGATCGTCTTTGATGACAGGACTGCTCTTCACAATACAGCAACGATAATCCACAACTCTCTCCCTGCTCCTCTAGGTCTCCTCCACCATGAACTGGACTCTTTAAGCCACACTGGACTTTGAGAAGGTAATAGGGGACACCTTCACTTACTTTCGGTAGGAGCCATTGCCTGGAGGCTCTTGCCGTCTCTCCGTGCTGTTCTGCTGTGCTTGCCGACGGACCTCGCCGCACCCGCTCCGCGGGTGCCGCATCGACGGACTGTGTGTGGGGCTGGACCCTGGACCCTCTGGGGAGCTGTGGAGCATTGTTACCGGGCAGAGGGCTGTAGCAGGGCCGCGAGCGTAGCAGGGACTCCATTACCCAGGAGTCCCTGCGAGACCGAGTGACAGCTTCCGGTCCGCTCTCCCTGTTGGCACGCCCACAGCCAACTAGGAGGCTCTTAAACCTCGTGTCTTCCCGGACTCTGTGGGACACCTTCACTTACTTTCGGTAGGAGCCATTGCCTGGAGGCTCTTGCCGTCCCTCCGTGCTGTTCTACTGTGCTTGCCGACGGACCTCGCCGCACCCGCTCCGCGGGTGCCGCATCGACGGACTGTGTGTGGGGCTGGACCCTGGACCCTCTGGGGAGCTGTGGAGCATTGTTACCGGGCAGAGGGCTGTAGCAGGGCTGCGAGCGTAGCAGGGACTCCATTACCCAGGAGTCCCTGCGAGACCGAGTGACAGCTTCCGGTCCGCTCTCCCTGTTGGCACGCCCACAGCCCACTAGGAGGCTCTTAAACCTTGTGTCTTCCCGGCCTCTGTGGGACACCTTCACTTACTTTCGGTAGGAGCCATTGCCTGGAGGCTCTTGCCGTCTCTCTGTGCTGTTCTGCTGTGCTTGCCGACGGACCTTGCCGCACCCGCTCCGCGGGTGCCGCATCGACGGACTGTGTGGTGGGCTGGACCCTGGACCCTCTGGGGACCTGTGGAGCATTGTTACCGGGCAGAGGGCTGTAGCAGGGCTGCGAGCGTAGCAGGGACTCCATTACCCAGGAGTCCCTGCGAGACCGAGTGACAGCTTCCGGTCCGCTCTCCCTGTTGGCACGCCCACAGCCCACTAGGAGGCTCTTAAACCTCGTGTCTTCCCGGCCTCTGTGGGACACCTTCACTTACTTTCGGTAGGAGCCATTGCCTGGAGGCTCTTGCCGTCTCTCCGTGCTGTTCTGCTGTGCTTGCCGACGGACCTCGTCGCACCCGCTCCGCGGGTGCCGCATCGACGGACTGTGTGTGGGGCTGGACCCTGGACCCTCTGGGGAGCTGTGGAGCATTGTTACCGGGCAGAGGGCTGTAGCAGGGCTGCGAGCGTAGCAGGGACTCCATTACCCAGGAGTCCCTGCGAGACCGAGTGACAGCTTCCGGTCCGCTCTCCCTGTTGGCACGCCCACAGCCCACTAGGAGGCTCTTAAACCTCGTGTCTTCCCGGCCTCTGTGGGACACCTTCACTTACGTTCGGTAGGAGCCATTGCCTGGAGGCTCTTGCCGTCTCTCTGTGCTGTTCTGCTGTGCTTGCCGACGGACCTTGCCGCACCCGCTCCGCGGGTGCCGCATCGACGGACTGTGTGTGGGGCTGGACCCTGGACCCTCTGGGGAGCTGTGGAGCATTGTTACCGGGCAGAGGGCTGTAGCAGGGCTGCGAGCGTAGCAGGGACTCCATTACCCAGGAGTCCCTGCGAGACCGAGTGACAGCTTCCGGTCCGCTCTCCCTGTTGGCACGCCCACAGCCCACTACTAGGAGGCTCTTAAACCTCGTGTCTTCCCGGCCTCTGTGGGACACCTTCACTTACTTTCGGTAGGAGCCATTGCCTGGAGGCTCTTGCCGTCTCTCCGTGCTGTTCTGCTGTGCTTGCCGACGGACCTCGCCGCACCCGCTCCGCGGGTGCCGCATCGACGGACTGTGTGTGGGGCTGGACCCTGGACCCTCTGGGGAGCTGTGGAGCATTGTTACCGGGCAGAGGGCTGTAGCAGGGCTGCGAGCGTAGCAGGGACTCCATTACCCAGGAGTCCCTGCGAGACCGAGTGACAGCTTCCGGTCCGCTCTCCCTGTTGGCACGCCCACAGCCCACTAGGAGGCTCTTAAACCTCGTGTCTTCCCGGCCTCTGTGGGACACCTTCACTTACTTTCGGTAGGAGCCATTGCCTGGAGGCTCTTGCCGTCTCTCCGTGCTGTTCTGCTGTGCTTGCCGACGGACCTCGCCGCACCCGCTCCGCGGGTGCCGCATCGACGGACTGTGTGTGGGGCTGGACCCTGGACCCTCTGGGGAGCTGTGGAGCATTGTTACCGGGCAGAGGGCTGTAGCAGGGCTGCAAGCGTAGCAGGGACTCCATTACCCAGGAGTCCCTGCGAGACCGAGTGACAGCTTCCGGTCCGCTCTCCCTGTTGGCACGCCCACAGCCCATAACGCTTACTATTTCAAGGACTCATTCTCCCGCAGCGCGGGACGCAGCTCGGGGAGAAGACCGGGCTAAGAGCGGGCCGTTTGAGGCCGTTCGAGTACGGCAGAGTCCGGTCCGGCCCATTCCCCTTGGCTCCCTGGCACTTTGCCGTGGTCACACTCTATTTGTCACCAGCTTTTGGTAAGCAAACGGTACAATGTCTACACGGGAGTATAAAAGCAGGGCAGCAAAGGGGAAATTGAAAAACGGTACTCTTAATGACTTTATTTCCAGAACTAACAATGCTATAGATCTGGAAATCACCAAGATGCAGAAAAGGGTTTCAATCGAACTTGATGCTGCTAGAAGGCTTTCCCAAGAATTGACTAATGCTAAGAAATCCTCTTTGGGGCATTATGCCCATGTCAAATCACCGGATCGCACTTCTTGTCCAGCACCGATTATAACACAGGCAGTGATCCACTGCCCACCAGTCTCACCTCCTAGAGCCCAGGTAATAAATGTAGGGCCCCCACGCCCAGTAACCCCCAATCTTATCACACCTCTGGACAGAGTGGGAGGGGAAGAGGGGCCACAAATATCGACTATACCAATTGACACTCCTAAAGTTACGAGTGCGAGTTTTTCTGTAAATCTGACTAAGGGTTCCAACCAAAAACGGAAGCGTAAGTCCACAACTGCATATGCAAAGAAAAAGTCCAAGGTAGCGAAGTCGCAGTTACCCTCCCGAGTTTGGGCCCAACCACCACTATCACCGTTTGTCGCGGAAAATAGTTCCCCTATAGTACTAGAATCTAGCCTAGAGAAGTTGAGGAGGTAGCAGGAGACTATGACAATGGAAAGTGAGAACGGAGGGGTACCACTCTGTATGATTCAAGGAAAGGATGTGGAATTCCTAACGATCGTGTGGGAAACGTTAAAAAAACTCCTTACCCCGTTGGAACTCAGATTGTCTAGAATAGAAACCCAGCTTCTCGAGACTGAGAAAAGTATTTTAAATTTGGCAACCATGACCCTAACTGATAATAAACCAATAACTTCATCAGTCGCGAGCCACATACCAACAGTAGTTACTGTCATCTCACCATCCTCCCCGGTGATCAAACCCATCCCAAAACCCCGGAAAAAGGTCCCTGAAAGTAATACCATTGATAAAGTAGCGGGAAGTGTAAAACAGTCCTTGGTATCTTCTGCACCAACCCCTAAAAGGCAGCCGGTTCCGAGGCTAAAAAAAACCTGACACCTATAATGATATCCCACAGAGAGACAGACACACTAAAAATCACTACAGGGGTTATGTTGATCTCCCCCCTGATGTAAGCCCATACGTAGTAGTACTCACGGGGGTGCCAGAAATTTTTCACCAACAGCAGGAGGACTTTGGGTCATTAAAAAACAAAGTCATCCACTGGCTTAATGTGAACAGGCCTTTACCTAAACACCACAGAAGTAAAATCCTTATGGTGCGACGGGTTCCCTGGATAGGGACCACGCACAAAACTATCTCTGGCGATTGTGTATTGGTCTCATTTGAAGATCCGAAAACTGCACATTTTATTTACTCATGGAGCGGCCATGGTGCATACTCATCCATAGCAACTAGACCAGTCACCTACTTTTATCCACCACGCTCCGATTCCTATAGGGGGGTAATTCAGAATTGGAACGTGATCCCGGAACGAAACATTAGGCAGGGCGGGCTATCCAATCAATGGCAAGACAAATATGGAGGGTGGAACGGGCCCCCACTTATAACAGATTTGGATGCCTCGAGGACGTGGATTGACTTCACTACTGGGTCCTTGAAGTATCCCCCTTGACAGATTTGTATCACTCTTTACCCTATTCCCCTCCTTGTTCTCCTTCACCAACATTAGAAAAAGCTCAGGACACACTGGCACTATCCCCGTATCCTTTAGGAGAATGTAGTCAAACTACAGGGGAAATTAAATGTATAGAAAAGCAGGTCGCCAACCATCCCTTCGTGGACATTTCCACTGATCACAAAATAGATGAAGATGAGCTTGTTACCCCATGCCCAGTTGCTATGCCATATGCCATTTCCCAACTGGTTTCAGAGGGATACTCCTCCCCCACCAACTGTCAGAGCAAGATAAGTAGGCGACCATCGACCTCTAATATTATTGAGGAGGGTGGGGAACCAAGTACACTTTCAATACTATCCTGGAATCTAGCTGGGTTGGGCAATAAACTCGACTCACCAGAGTGGGTGGAATTCGTTGAGGAATATGACATATGTCTATTCCAAGAAACTTGGGCCAGAGAACAACACTTCCATGCAGGGTTCGCCATTTTTGAGATCATGGCAAAATGGGGTGGGAGGGGCCGACCATCAGGCGGCTTGGCAATTTGGGTAAGTTCCCACCTTGGATGCAAGGCAAGAAACTTGGTAACAAACTCACCAGACATCCAGTGTGTTGTCCTGGAGTGGGCGTCCGGTGATGGAGTAGCACTAATAAATGTGTACTCTAGACCGGTTGCCGTCGGGGGCACTTCAGGAACAATCGAGGAGCTGGCGGTGTTTCTTGACCGTGCGGCCCTTTGTCCATCACTTATAATGGGGGGGGACTTTAACATCCAGTACGAGCCCCTTCCGGATCATCTGGATGGTGTGTTCAATGAAGAAGATGAACTCTGGGAGATACCCACTTTGCCGGGTCCGCCGGTAAAATCATGGTCGCCCCTTGCCACCCAAATAATGTCCCTCACGCTGTTCCACTCACTAAGGGCTTGTAACGGGTGGTCCAAAGGGGATAACCCACCCCAGTACACCTTCAACAGACCAGGGCATGAATCACAAATTGATTACCTCCTGGTGCGGACCAGGGATTAGAATAAAGTCAGTGACTTTACTATACTCAAAAGGACTGACAGTGACCACAATGTACTCTCACTGAGGTTCGCTGCACAGGGCATGCCATTCCCAAACATAGACAAAAACTCTGTCCATTCGGAAGGTCTTGTAGCATCTAGTAGTAGACGCAGGATTAGATGGGCTACACTAGTGCAGAACCCAATAAATACTCAGAGGTTATACGAGATAATTGTCCCTGTCCTTGAAAAAGTAAGGGATTTTCTCCTTCAGTCATCAACTTCTGATAATTTCAAAGTGTTGGGGGATATCCATTCCGAGCTTTGCACTAATCTGGCTGAAGTACTGAACCCGGTGGTCGTGACGAAAAAGGGGAAGAAAAAGAGAGCCACATGGTTCAGTGCTCCTTGCAGAAGTGCAAAGGCTGCCCTCCTAGAGTCCCTAAAAAATCGGGATAGCCCGAGTAAGATAAGGTCCAAGAGGATGGCCTACAAACTTACAACCCGCAATGCCAAAATAGAATGGGACCAGCACAACTGATCGGAAATGACGGCTGCCTTGGCATTTCACGATGCCCGCAAATTCTGGCAGATCGTCAAGTATGGTTCGGCTGAACCCACACCCGCAGTAGATGCTAATATTGCTGCCACAGTATGGGAAGATCACTTTAAATCCTTGTATAGTGCCCTCAATCCGGGTCAACTAGGGAATTCACTTGATATACTAATGCCCGAACCCGCAGAATGTGTTGTAAAAATGGATGGGTTCACTTTGGGAGAACTTAATAGGGCAATCCTTGACCTCGCGACTGAAAAGGCGCCTGGTTTGGATAAACTACCAGGTGACCTCTACAAACAGGAGGTTGAGATCTGGGCGCCCTACTTGAGGGAGCTGTTCAATGCAATCCTGAACGGCATGGCGATCCCCTTGACCTGGCTGGGGGCAGAGATAGTCCCTATCTTTAAGAAGGGTTCCCCTCTGCTCCCAGCCAATTATAGGCCAATAAGCCTGATAGATGTTTCTCAGAAACTCTTCACCAGGCTATTACTGGATCGTCTATCGGAATGGATGTTAGATCACGATATTCTGAGCCCATTCCAGGCGGGTTTTAGAAAGAAGATCTCAACTATCGACCAGGTCTTTCGGCTTGCCCTCATCCACTGGAAAACGGTACAGCTGAAGGGTGGCAGCCTCTACACTGTATTCGTGGATTTGAGGGCGGCCTTCGACCTGGTACCCCGCAGAAAACTATGGGAGGTGCTTACCAAATTGGGGGTCCCTGGGGGTTTGTTGGAAATGATCATTCGTCTCCATACCGCCAACTTTGCCCAGGTGAGGTGTGGCAAGGAGGGGGCATTATCAAATCGTTTCCCTGTTGACGCGGGAGTTAGGCAGGGTTGTGTGCTTGCGCCAACCCTGTTCTGCCTCTACGTCAACGGGGTAATAGCTCACCTTGGCGGAGTCGTCAACTCGGACGCCCCGAAGTTGGCAGGCAGCAGGGTACCGGCGATAATGTTCGCCGATGATACCCTGTTGCTTTCAAAATCCCCAATGGGGATACAGCGCGTCCTAAATGGTTTTGTGGAATTCTGTGGGGAACATGGCCTAGAAGTTAACACCCTAAAAACCAAATTTATGGTCTTTAATGCCCCACAAAGGCTACGAACTGCCCCTACCATCGGACTAGAGAGGGTGCGCACTTTTGAGTATCTTGGGCTCCTACTAAATGAGAACATGACCTGGTCCACACACCAACAGAAAGCACTACTTAAACTGGCCCAGTACTCGGGAGGGGTCACGAGGCTTATGGGAAACAATAGGTCATCCATCAAACCTGTCGGCCCACCACTCCAGATTTATAAGGCACAGGCAAGGGGGGCCGCTATGTATGGCTGTGAGCTGTGGGGGCACATTCCTTCTCATGAACTGATGATAGAGGAGAACAGGTTTTTAAGGAAGGTGGTACGACTTCCGCCTAGTACCCCTCTAGTCCCACTGAGGTTAGATTTGGGGTTGCGACCCATAAGTGAAGAACTGGCACTGCGTCCTCTCGTTTACTGGCGCAGGCAGTGGGCGGTTCCAGAACTGAGCAGTTATAGGCAGGGTCTGGAGGAAGTCCTAGCATTGCCTAATGCCGGTAAAATTAAGTGGCTTAAATTTATCAGAACTGAGTTGGAGGAATTGGGCTTATCGACATTCTGGTCTGATCCTCTTTCCGCAGCTCCATTAATTTCCAAAAAGAGATTGGCTAAGGTATACCACGAAAGTAAACTAGCGGCACTTTGTCGCCAAGTAACTTTGGGAACACACACGGAACTATTTTTATCCATCAAGGACAGCTACAGATTTGAACCAGCCCTGGATAAAATGTATCCCCCACTACTCAGGAAATTATACTTACAATGGAGGCACGGGACTCTGCCAATTAGAGTGCTAACTAGTAAGTGGAGTAAATCTCCATCTAGCTTATGCCCGGCCTGCGGACTGGACAATGAATCAGAACTCCATATAGTCTTTTTTTGTCCAGCCTATTACGTTTCTCGAAAGAAATGGATAATCCCCATCTGTAGGAGTCTGGGGTTCGCAGAGTGTAAGGCCGCGTTCAGAGTCCTAAAATCAGATCTCTCTACACACATTGTTTTTGCTGTCGCTAAGTACTTAGGAGCAATGTGGTATCTGAGAAGCCAATACCTCAAGGCTAATGACTGATTATGGACTGACTGTAGAATAAAATCAGAAACTTTGTACTCGAGCAGTCCTGTGGCAGAGGACTTGCTCGCGGGTGGCATTTGACTTTTGATTTTAAAAATACCTTTGTCTCTCCATCGCTGACTACAAGCAGCCCAGCCCAGCCTCGCCGTCCTGCTGATTACGAGCGCTGGACGCTACTCTCTTTTTAAAAACCCCTCCCAACCTGCCCTGCTGACTCCGCCCACCCTGGTCATCAGCCTATTTAGGCTCCGCCCCCTTTTTCGCCACTGTACTCGAGCAGTCCTGTGGCAGAGGACTTGCTCGCGGGTGGCATTTGACTTTTGATTTTAAAAATACCTTTGTCTCTCCATCGCTGACTACAAGCAGCCCAGCCCAGCCTCGCCGTCCTGCTGATTACGAGCGCTGGACGCTACTCTCTTTTTAAAAACCCCTCCCAACCTGCCCTGCTGACTCCGCCCACCCTGGTCATCAGCCTATTTAGGCTCCGCCCTCTTTTTCGCCACTGTACTCGAGCAGTCCTGTGGCAGAGGACTTGCTCGCGGGTGGCATTTGACTTTTGATTTTAAAAATACCTTTGTCTCTCCATCGCTGACTACAAGCAGCCCAGCCCAGCCTCGCCGTCCTGCTGATTACGAGCGCTGGACGCTACTCTCTTTTTAAAAACCCCTCCCAACCTGCCCTGCTGACTCCGCCCACCCTGGTCATCAGCCTATTTAGGCTCCGCCCCCTTTTTCGCCACTGTACTCGAGCAGTCCTGTGGCAGAGGACTTGCTCGCGGGTGGCATTTGACTTTTGATTTTAAAAATACCTTTGTCTCTCCATCGCTGACTACAAGCAGCCCAGCCCAGCCTCGCCGTCCTGCTGATTACGAGCGCTGGACGCTACTCTCTTTTTAAAAACCCCTCCCAACCTGCCCTGCTGACTCCGCCCACCCTGGTCATCAGCCTATTTAGGCTCCGCCCCCTTTTTCGCCACTGTACTCGAGCAGTCCTGTGGCAGAGGACTTGCTCGCGGGTGGCATTTGACTTTTGATTTTAAAAATACCTTTGTCTCTCCATCGCTGACTACAAGCAGCCCAGCCCAGCCTCGCCGTCCTGCTGATTACGAGCGCTGGACGCTACTCTCTTTTTAAAAACCCCTCCCAACCTGCCCTGCTGACTCCGCCCACCCTGGTCATCAGCCTATTTAGGCTCCGCCCCCTTTTTCGCCACTGTACTCGAGCAGTCCTGTGGCAGAGGACTTGCTCGCGGGTGGCATTTGACTTTTGATTTTAAAAATACCTTTGTCTCTCCATCGCTGACTACAAGCAGCCCAGCCCAGCCTCGCTGTCCTGCTGATTACGAGCGCTGGACGCTACTCTCTTTTTAAAAACCCCTCCCAACCTGCCCTGCTGACTCCGCCCACCCTGGTCATCAGCCTATTTAAACATCTCCCCATGCGTCAGCGCAGCGGACGAGCGCAGCGGGCGCGTCGGTGGCGCGCCGGAGTCGCGCCAGAGTTAAGCCCGTCTGCGCCCGTCCGCGGCCGACTGCGGCCTAGGGCTACTACCCCTGGTCGAAAGATCTACTGGACTAGGGAACAACTACTTGGTTTCCGCCCCCACACTGCCTCCTCCTGTATGCACGGGATGATGAGCAGCGACAGGGTATGCCCTCATTGCAGCTTTCGCATGACTACTATGCCGCGGGACACTACGGAGCAGGCACTGTCCTGCGGCCTCCTGAATGTCAGGTCGTTACGTAAACACAGGCTCGATGTGTTCGAGCTGATTACGGAAAAAAAACTTGATTTACTGTTTCTAACTGAAACGTGGTTAGATCAGTTTTCCGACTCTGACATTATTGAAGCTACACCGGAGAATTACTCCTGGGTCAGGCAAGATAGGCCTGAGGGGGTGGGAGGGGGGATTGCGATTATTTTTAAGGACACTTTGGGTTGCTGCTTAGAACGCACGCCGATCATGGAGAGTGAGGCGGGTCTCTTCTCGATTAAAATTAATGGGGCCATGACGCTTAATGGATGTCTGGTATATCGGCCCCCAGGGGCCTGCACTAAGTTTAGGGAGAGCCTGTTAGAAAGCCTCATGGAGGCGACCCTGCGCAGGGATAAATTTCTCCTTTTAGGAGATCTCAACCTGCACCTCAACTGCCCTGAGGCTATCGGGGTTGAGGATTTTGGTCGGGACATGCTTGCCCTGCAACTGGACCTGAAACTTAAGTCGCCTACGCATCGACTGGGACACCTCCTGGACCCGGTCTATGCTAATTGAGAAGGTGTGGAAGTGTCAGGTGTTGAACCCTTTCCCTGGACCGACCACTTCCTGGTGGCATTCTCCATACAGAGTAGAAACTCCAACAAAACCAGCCAGGTACCCGCTAACTATCCTAGGAGGAAGTGGGCCAAATTCTCGGTGGCAGCTTTTAACCAAGCCCTAACTAGGGACGGTTTGCCAGGGGGTGAGGACATAGAAACAGCTGTCCTCAATCTGAATCAGCGCATTACGGCAGCGCTTGACCAGACAGCCCCACTCTGCCGCCCTACTACTACAGGCGCTCGGAAAGATCGCTCAGCTCCTTGGTTCAGTGCTGAGTTGAGACTGACAAAGGCAGACTGTAGGCGGGCAGAAAAAGTCTGGAGGGTGTCTTATGACAACCAGGCCAGGGATCTATTTCTGGAAAAAAGGCGCATTCACCACAGGCTGATAAAAAAGTCTAAGGCAGCCTATTTTGCGGAACAAATTCAGGGGGCGGAAAACTCTGCCAAGGAACTTTTTGGCATCTATAAATCCTTGACGTCGGGGCAGGCATCTACAGAGCCGGAGAGCTGCTCTACGGAGTCTTGTGACCGAATTGCAAACTACTTCTCCGCTAAAGTAGAGAAGATTTATTCAACTTTCCCTATTCGGCCTATAGGGCTGGACCTAGAGGAAGCAATAGGGCACACAGAGACGGCAGGGCATATTACACGCTTTTGCACCCCTCCTCCTGAGGAATTATTAGTGGTGTGCCGCTCTGTAAAAACAGGTTCCCCGTGGGACCCGGTGTCGCCTAAACGCTTGGCAGACAGTCTGGTAGTCCTGGAGCCTTATATAAGGCATATCCTCGGTGTATCTTTCGGGTCAGGGAAGCTGCCGGTCGGATGGAAACAGGCGGTGGTGCTCCCGCTCAGGAAGAAACCACATTTAGGCTTCGAGGTATTAGAAAATCTGAGGCCCATCTCCCTCCTGCCTTTTCTGTCAAAAGTGGCGGAAAAGGTGGTTAATATCCAAATTATGAAGCACGTAGAGGAAAGGGGACTGCTCCATGCGACGCAGTTTGGTTTCAGGCCACGTCATTCCACTGAGTCCGCCCTCCTCATGGCAACGGAACATCTGAGAGAGGGCGTGGATGCAGGCCAAACTATGGCTCTGATCTTGTTGGACCTCAGCGCGGCGTTCGACACTGTAGCACACAACATCT
The DNA here is from genome assembly GCF_964261635.1 of Lissotriton helveticus. Lineage (NCBI taxonomy): Eukaryota > Metazoa > Chordata > Amphibia > Caudata > Salamandridae > Lissotriton > Lissotriton helveticus. The sequence goes on from NC_136065.1 coordinate 957,122,326, forward strand.
TGCTACAGTGTCTGAACAGAGGTGGCATCTCTGGCACCGCGCTGAGATGGATCCAAGACTTCCTCAATGAGAGAAGTTTTCAAGTCAGGCAGGGAGACTGCTATTCTAGGGGGGTGCCTTTGGGCCAAGGCGTGCCGCAGGGCTCGTCCTTGAGCCCTACCCTTTTTAATTTGTACGTCGCGCCTGTTGCATCGATCGTGGAGAGTCATGGCCTCCAACTAGTCTCTTATGCCGACGACACGCAGCTGGTAATCTCCCTGTCGCAGGCGCCCTGTCTTGCTGCCGATGGCTTCCGTTCGTGTATGAAAGATCTTGCCGAATGGATGGCCAACAATTGCTTGAAGCTGAACGGCAGCAAGACAGAGGTGCTGGTGGTAGGGAGAGCCCAGTCTGCCTGGTCGCCGGCATGGTGGCCCTCCTGCCTTGGCCCCACCCCTACCCCGTGCCTAGAGGCGCGCAATTTGGGGGTGTGGTTTGACGTAGGGCTCACCTTTGGCCCCCAGATTAATCGGGTGGTGGGAGTCTGCTTCGGGATTCTGAAGAAGCTGAGAAAGGTCCTGGACTTACTCCCGCTGGAAGCACGTCAAACCCTGGTTCATGCCCTGGTAACAGCTCGGGCGGACTATGGGAACCTGCTGTACCTGGGAGCGCCAGAAAAAAGCATGGCCCGGCTGCAAGTGCTGCAGAATGCGGCTGCACGGCTGATACTCAGACTGCCAAAAAGGGCGCACTCTAAGGCGGCCCTCCAGCAGCTACACTGGCTCCCTGTAAGGAGAAGAGTGGAGTATAAAGCCCTATGTACCTGTCACCGTATTTTGAATGGCAGGGCACCCGTCCCCCTGACGAATTTGATCGAAGCCTACATACCAACACGGGCACTTAGATCAACAGGGGGTGGCTTACTGAGGACCCCAAGAATCAAGAAGGCCCGCATGGGAGGCAGGTCTTTCAGATATTTGGCGGCAACTTACTGGAACAAACTGCCAACGGACCTGCGTCTGGAACTAGATGAGGCCAGATTCCGGGCAAAATTAAAAACCTATCTTTATAGCAAATAAGGGCCCGTGATGTTTTTGCTCCCTGTCATCTGTCTACTCCCACTCTCAGCGCGTGGACACGCCGGTGTGCGTAAGCGCAGCGCTCAATAAATGTCCCAATAAATAAATAAATAAATAAAGGAAATTTTTTTTGATACCTGGATGAACTGTCATTTTATTATTTTAATGTTTTAACATTTTTGAATGGAACTATGTATATCTTTTATGGTGATATAATTACCGAAATAAAAATTTATATGATGATGATGATGATATTTAAGAGGGAATATCCTGGTTCCTGAATCTGGCCTGTGCACCATCACGGTCAGCCTGAACTTGTGACATTGCCTTCGTCTAACATGACAAGATAACTGCCAGTGTCACTTTTTTTCTTTTGGATGCTATACTTACCTAAAACCTGGAAATTGCATTTCTACGATTCTACTAATTTTTGCCATTTTGGTCTTATTGTATTTATTACATTTCACTATATTTTTCTAAATTTGTGGAATTTTTCTTGTGTTTTCACTTTATTGCTGTTGGTGTCCTGCATAAATATTTATGCCTCTAAGTTAAGCCTGACTGCTTTTGGACCAAGCTACCAGAGGGCTAAGCACAGGATAATTTAGGGGCAGATGTAGGTCGCCCAATACCGGTCGGTAACGGCCGAAATTACCGAATTTCGGCCGTTACCGACCGGTATTTGGCATTTGGAATGCAGGGGTCTACTTTAAGGATTTGGTAATTTACCGAATCGGTAATTTAAGGAATAGGTAAATTACTGAATTCTTAAATACCGATTCGGTAAATTACCGAATCCTTAATGTAGGAAGCACTCAAGTGAGTGCTTTTCACTTTTAAGGATTCGTTATTTACCACCAACTACAAGTTGGTGGTAAATAACAAAAACCGTTAAAAAAGCAATTTTGTGCTTTTTTAACAGTGGCATGTGGCAGACATACAGGCCCTTAGGCCATGTATGTGTGCCACATGTGCACTCATGCACTATTCAGGGGTGCAACAGGGTGTCAATGTGACACCCTGCCACCCTTGTAAGTCTACCCCCTATTACCGATTCGGTATTTACCGAATCAGGAATTCTCATTAATTCCTGTGGGCCTCCAGGCCCATAGGAATGAATGGGGAATACTGAATCGGTAAATACCGAATCGGTATTTACCGAATGTTACCGATTTGGTAAAATTTACCAACTCATTAGCTACATATCATTTACCGATTCTGAAATACCGAATTGGTAAAATTCTGTATTTTAGAATCGGTAAATGATATTTACCTACATCTGGCCCTTAGTGACTATACTGGTTCACCCTGACAGGAATTGTGGTTGCTGCTTGAGAAAGGTTCACACCCCTCCCAACCAAAACTCCAATTGGTCATAGAGATGCACTGTATTGGGAACCAGTGAAGGGTCTTGCAAACATAAGTTCATAATGAGGCAGTATGCATCGGATGCTCACTAAAGCACTTTAAAAAAAAATATATCAAAAATATGATGAAAAAAGGGAGAAACAGCAGAGGAAGGCTTCAGTAATTGAAAAGAGGCCTCATATTGAATCACTAATGTTACTCATTGCAAGAGGTTTCTTCACAATGTGGGGGGGTAATAGGCAAAAGCAGGCAACGAATGACTTAGTACTTTGTACTTTATGCATTGAATGCATTGAGATTAGTGGGCAGGGCCCATAGAAGGACCAAACTTGATCGACCAGGAAGCCATGCAGGTCATTAGGAACAGCTGTAAATCTATAAGGCGAATCAAGGGAGCACCCCAGAAGAATTAGAGCTGTACTTGGCTTGCCCTCCTTATTATATCTGGCTGATGCTGGTGAGATTGTCGACAGCCATGATCTTTTAGGATATAAGTCTTAAATGTGGTGCATATTTAATCTAGCTACCTTGTCATGTAGTAATGGAAACAGATTTTCTGGGGTGTTAATGTTCTATATCTCAGCCCACCATATAGACATACAGGGAATATCAAGAAACTTCAGAACTCATGTTATACTAAGCTTTGTGGGTAACAACATATGCGTTGAGTTAGACCTCTCAGCCTTAGTGTTGTCTTCTCTGAAATGTATTGCCTTTGCCGTCCACGTTCTGCTTTTTGTTGGCTCTAGGACTCTGTGCACTTTACCACTTATTCCCAGTGCTAAAGTGCTTGTGCTCTCTCCTTTGAGCATGGCAAATTTCACTTACACTTGAATTACATATTTAATTTACTTATAAACCTCTTGTAGACTGGGCCTGCAGCACTTATTGTGCTTCCCACTTAAGTAGACCCTTAAGACACGTCTCAGGTCTGCCATTTCAGCCTGAATGCAGATTTAAACTTACCAAGCCTAAACTTCCCCTTTATTGCATATATGTTACCACTGAGGTAGGCCGTATATAGTCTATATGTCCAGGTGCATTGTAATGAAAAGGTTAGGCATGTACTTTTAAGTTTTACATGTCCTTGTAGTGAAAATCTCCTAAATACGTGTTTCACTACTGTGAGGCCTACCTCTCCCATCAAATAACTTTGGGTTGCCTTGGTACATTTAATAAGTGCTAAACTTTGATTGGGAAAAGGTAAACAATATGTGTTTTGTGTCTGAGAAGTTGTATTTGAAAATCCTCTTTAATGGTAATGTTGGATTTTAGGTAACAGGTTTGAAAATGCTACTTAAAGTATTTTGGCATTTTCTGACCTAACTATTTAGTGCTTGCAATCTGTTCCTTGGTCACATGACTGGCTGTAGTTAGCAGTTGAATTGTGTTTATTCCTCCTAGAAAGCCACACAAAGAGGAATTGGGTGTGACTGTGTGGGCCATCACCTGGCAGGATGGGGTTGGAGCTGGATACAGCCCCACCTACAACTAAAAGGGGTGTGCTATGCTATCACACAAAGGACTTGCCACTCCTTTATTGTTCATGCAGCCAGCTTAAAGCCAGGGCGGGGGAACCAAGAAAGTTGAAGCACTTCAAAGGCAATTCTCTGGAACCTTCTTCTACTTCAAAGGAGGCAGCAGGTATACAAGTAGGACACTCAGGCCCACTTTTCAGTTCACTTTCTGGGCCTGCGGAAAGACTCTCAGAGGACTGACTGCTGCTTTAGCCTGCTGTGTAGTCCACAAGATGGCTTTGCTGCACCTGCTTGGAGCCTGCCTTGAACCCTCAGAGGTCCGCCCTGCTGTTTGAGTCCTGTTCTACTGCTGAACCCAGGACTACCAGAGTGACTCCAAGGGCTAATTGTTTGGCCTCTTGATCAGAGCCTTAGGGACAGAAAAGGCTCCAACTATGTTGAGCCCGCACACGGACTCAGCCTGAGTGAGACCTAACCTCCCAAGTGGTGCCACTCCAGTCCTTGACCCTTGGTGGTGATGTTAAAGGTGCCCAGATAGCCAAAATCTAAAATTTGGGAGGAGACAAACCTGATTGTCTATCTGCCCAAGGTTCATCGTCAGTCAGCCTGACTTTGCACAGCTCCTGCATGTTCTTCGCTGCAGCAGCACATCCTGTTCAGCAGTCCTTTGCCAAAGGGGTATCCGGCCTCCTGAAACTCTCATTGGCTACCGCCTCCAACATTGTCTCGCTGAAGATTTTCAACTTCCAAAAGATAACTATGTCCAAATGAAGAAATTTTCACTGCAACTTCATCCAGTGACTCCCAGATAACGAGGCTCTCTGCTCGGACACCACCTGCAGCCTTTCCCAGCTGAACTTCACTTTCTCAGAACATTTTTCTTCAAAATTTATTCTAAGTCCAAAGGTAAACGCTGACTGGGCCCAATCCACTTTTTGTATCTAACTCGCACTTCATCTTGTTTGCCCATATTTTTAAGTTTGATCTGGTGTTGCATAACTAGATGCCTGCAGATGGCGATTTTATCTTTTAGGTGTTCTTTTTTACCTCAAACTCCGATTCTACAGATTAGATTTTTGTCATTTTGGTGTCATATAATTTATCATTTATTTATTTTTTGTGAATCAGTGTGGAATGTTTCTGTGTTGTGTTTTCAATGTATTACTGTTTGTTCTGAATAGATACATCACACATTGCCTCTAAGTTAAGCCTGACTGCTTTTGTACCTTGCTATCAGAGGGTTAAGCACAGGTTAATTTATTGACTTTTGGGGTTTCCCCTGACAGAGATTGTGGCTCAGCAACAACCCAATTTCTCACGTTGCCACACAGCTCAATGGAGATAACAGGTGGTACTCAACTTCATGTCCTGAATAACCCAATAGTAATATAAGAGGGCTAAGGGGTATGGACAATTCAGTTATTTAGTTGACTAGGGTAACAACCGAGATTTAAAATGGCTGAATCTGTAGGGAAAACAACTGTATATGCACTATGTTGCCATTCTGTAAACAAACAATCTAATAGCTGACTACCATAAACTGCCCTTGAGTGATCTGGAGTCAAGTAAAATCACATATTAATGTTATAAGCATTTTCTTTGTGTATCACTTATTTAGAGGTTTTAGTTGCCTTTCTTCAATTTATAAATTAGGTCCCTTAGTGTACTGTGTCATCTGGTTCCTACTCTTACTTAACTTTATTTATGTGAGCACTATTAGGACATGTCAAGTGTAAGCAATTCTATATTGAGGAAATCCCTTTCTGGTAACCTTTTGCCTGAGCAATTCCTCAAGGACAAATGTCTAGCATCTCCACATTTAACATCCTGGAGTGACACCCATCGTCTCAGTTGTAATAATCTAGGGCTAGATGTAGGTAAATAGGTTTTCCCGATTCTAAAATACCGAATTTTACCGATTCGGTATTTTAGAATCGGTAAATCCTATGTAGGTAATTAATCGGTAAAAAATACCGAATCGTTAAGATTCGGTATTTACCGAATCGGTAATTACCGATTCTGTATTTGCCATTCATTCCTATGGGCCTGGAGGCCAATAGGAATGAATGTCAATTACCGAATAGGTAATTACCGATTCGGTAAAATTGGGAAAAATTCAAGTGTGGCAGGGTGTCACTTTGACACCCTGTTACACCCCTGATTAGTGCGGTTGTGCACATGTGGCATACATACATGCCCTAAGGGCATGTATGTCTGTCACATGGCACAGGTGTAAATGCACATTTATGTATTTACATAGAAATTCCTTATTTACCACCAACTAATAGTTGGTGGTAAATAACGAATTCTTAAAGCCCAGAAGCACTGTTTACAGTGCTTCCTACATCTCATTTACCGATTCGGTAAATACCAAATCGGTAAATGATGATTCGGTAAATACCGAATCGGTAAATACCGATTCATTATTTACCGAATCGGTAAAATAGCCTCCTACATAGGAAAAGGTTTTTACCGGTCAGTAACGGCCGATTTCGGCCGTTACCGAACGGTAAAAGCCTACCTAAATCTGGCCCTTAAACCTGTCTGTTGGTGTCAAGTGGAAGACCTATTTACATAACGCAGCACTCATCACCTCTCCGCTATTGTACAAGCCACCCAGCAGTAGGGAATCTAGTCTGGCCAATCTGATCAGGCATAGAGATGGTCACAGTGTAGAGATGGTCAGATTTGTGCAGCTTGTATATAGTTTTCAATGTGAGGGAATCCCAACTAACCATCTCCAATCAAAGCATAGATCAGTGGCTGCTGGTGACATTTGAAACGGGTGAGGCGTAAAATTAGTGGTGGAGCAAATCGCGGCGAGCTACCATATTGAGCAAGATCGAACGACCTAAGGAGGGTTCGGGGGGGGGGGGGGGTTTCCCTATGAGAACATTTTGAAAAATGAGTGGGCAAATTGTGTATTTTCAAGCAAATTTGAGAACACATGCACTTTATTCTTCACAGTCAAAAACGAGGTGAGGGTTGGCCTAAGCAAATTAATAATTACCCTAGACCAAAGCTCACCTCCTTTTTGACTGTGAAGAGTAAAGTGCATGTTGTTCTGTAGATGCCTAATTACTGCCACCATGAAACTACATGTCACTAAAAACACAGTGCTCAGATCATGGGCTTTTATTTACAAACCACAGTAATCTGGTGTTTCAGTAGCAGTGATGAGATAGAAGACTACACTCTTGAATGTATTCATTTGTTAAATAAAAGGCTGAGGTTTACAACACTGTCACTGGTGGCATGGGGTCTACTTATATTCCTACAACTTGTACATTTTTATTCAAATTGTTTTCGGCTGCTTTCTAAATAAACTATGCATATAACTGTATACAAACAGTAAATGCAAACATCAGAATTAATCTTTCTTGTAATATGAGCACAATTATATCATTGTGATAATGACTCAATAAGTGGAAAGTTTGATACTCCCGGAAAGTAGCTTAGATGATGATATTGGATAGGCGACAAACCTTGACCACTGTCATAATATTCTCAGTTACCAATCTGCACTGGATATGTTGTGGAATAAACAGTTAGCGTGCTGAAGATAGACGCGAGAGTGAGTTTGTGAAAAAATAACGGAGCTCTCAAGTTGTAGCAAAATAGAGCTCTACTAAGTGTCACGTATTTTGAGTCAGAGTTAAGGACAATAGTACTTTTTTTTGCACCACTGCATTGATGGAGGTTAATCACACAAGTATGCTAAATTCAGCTTAATGAGTGCATTTAGTGATTTTGCATACTTTGTAACTCAGAGATTGTATGGCCATCATTAACTACTAGAGGTCCATCAGGATACGGATAAAGACAGCCAGGCTTGAGCTCCATTTTGAATGAAAGCCTCTCCTTCATAAAATTCTCTTTTCAGACTGATCTTTCAGTCTAGGACTGCACACATGCAGCCAAACAAGTCTGCGCGGATAACATTTACTTTACTTTTTCACCTAACTACTCACCTGCCTTTAGACAGACAGCTGACCTCCCAGTCCCCCAAACAATAGATTGCAAGTGTTACAAATACAAGATTGTGCACCAGCAAAGTCTAGAACTGCAGGGCCAGACCCAAGAGAGGAAATACACTGTCTTGAGCGTATTCATTTGTCTGCTGCAGTTTGTATCCTGTAAGCAGCGATGCTGTGCCAGTAAGCAGCAAGTCATGTATTAATTTTGATGACTGCCTGTCTGATGGGTGGTGAATGTGGGACGGCTAATAAAGCATTAATTAACAGTTATAGTTATAGTAAGTAATAATCACATGAAGTCCATAAGCATAAGAATATTATATATCAACAATATCAACTCACCAGCTCAAGCCACAGATATTTGATTTCTGGATAACGACTGTGAGACCAACTATTAAACCCATGACTTTGCAGTTGGTGTTGCCAAGGTATCACCTAATCCAGCAGCTACAAGAGAAAAAGTATGTTCAATGCACACTGTCAATCTGTAAAAGTATCATAGCCACACATGCTGACACACGAGATATGCGTTCCGAAAAGTAAGACAATTAACACAAATAAAAAAAACTTCTAACCTTTTCTATAATAAAATCATTTTTATGAATAAGTTAGTCAAAGGGCTAATGATGAAATGAAGAGGTTAAGATCATAGGTTCCCAGAATTACCTCACTAATGCATAGTAGAAGACCTAATAGCTGCGGCTAAGATGTCCCTGATGTCATTGCCATTCTTGTTCCCAAGCTGAACACCAATGGCTGTTGTATTACAAAGTGAAATGCAAATCTGTCATTTCACACTATATTTTAGAGCAAAATGAGTCATTGCGTCAATTTGTGGTTCAAGGTTGAATTTAGACAAATGCTCAATGATAAAAAGTTGCTTGCGTTCCATTGATCTTATCACCGTAATTTTTTTTCATGAATTGCTCGTTTTTGGTTAATGTATTATGGGAATGGCACATAATTACATGAAGTGACACAATGCCATAATTTGGGGAAATCCACATAATAGGCATAACACAAAATCCCCTAAATTATATAAAATACATAAGCTTAATTTAAATTTTGGTGGGGAACTTGGTGGCCAGAAGCTGAATGGCCGCGGACGAATTCCCCTGACACGCTCGCACTACTGGATCTACGTCTTAGCCTGATGATTCCTTAAAAACATGTTTGAGTGATGGACCCCCACCCCACCCACTCTTGTACTATCTGCCGCGTAACTTTTTTTTCCCCCGACAGACCTCTTTTGATTACCCCGAGCGTCTCTTCAGTAAACGGGGAAACTTACGTCTCTGTGCTTTTCTTCGGTGTGGCGTTCCGGCCCGTGAAGACAGTTTCTTGCCGTGAATGGTGTTCGAAGCCCAGGGCTGTGTGCTGCTGCCAGATCTCTCACCGCGGGTTGCCGGAGCTGCAGGGGAGTGGAGGTGGCTGCGGATCCTCTGCCTACAGTTTCGGGCACATAACGGCAGAGTCAGCACCTGCGAGCATGTTAGGGCTGCGGGGCTAACAGGATGGAGCATAGCCAGGAGCCGAGGTGAGCCAGCAGACCACTTTCCTCTCGACTTGGCCACAAGGGGGTGTGGAGGTAAGACTTTGGTGATAGTTCAGAGGGGAAGCGTGACGGGTCCCTAGTGCCTGCTTTGGGGGTGTGTCGTGTGGTCAGGAGCGTGTGACTTACACTGCTTACGCTGCACAGGAGAATCTAGAGAATCTAGAGAAGGCTGCCTGGAGTGCTAAGCAGGTGGGCCATCAAAGCTGTATGGAGGATAGGGAGTGTAGTCGCCCGTGTAGTGCCCCCTGCATCGCCAGAGTTCGACATAGTATAAAACCAACTGTTTGCCGGTATACCTTGAGCAATAGGATTGCGAAATTTGACACTGGTATAAAATCTAATGTCCATACTCGTGCTTCACCTCCAGTTGCAGAGGTAAGGGCCACTGCTAGGCAGGGCAAGAGGGTAGCCACCACGGAGAACTTTTCTCCAGGCGGTGGAAGTGGGAAGGGTAGGGCTAAGAAAGTCCTATCCTCTAAAGTCAGAGCAACTCCTTCTCTGAAGTTGGCCTATAAGGTTCTATCTACCCCTTTAGATGAGGGCTTACATAAAAAAGCTAGTATGTCATCTCCGAGTACACAGACAGCCCATTTGCAGAACCTTCACCTGCCTCAAGAAACCCTCTTGCCTTCTACTTCGCTCTCGTCCCCCTTTGGGGTAACGGATGAAACATGTGTATCGACTGAACAACAGGTGGCTTTCCATCCCTCCATCGATATTTTCAACAGATATTTGGTCCTAGAAAATCAAGGAAATTAAAATAATGGAGTAACAGCGATGGCTGACGTGGCAGTGGCACCACCATTCTCAGTTTCTGATTTACCTTATCCTCCAGTCATATCAGACCCATATTAAAAGGAAACCTCAACACATTGTGGGGGCTGGATCATTAGCTGATATTTTGATGGCTCTAAGGGAGGACATTGGAAGAAGACTTCCCATCTCTAAAACTAACCAAGCCACAATTAAGTCCTCATGTGAGGTGTTAGCCCAAAAAGTCGAAGAAGTTTCACAAAGAACTGATGCTTTGGAACTTGAAATCCCCAAAATAAAGGAAGTGTTGCAGAGTTCTTCAGCGGAAATGGATAAATTAGCTCTTCAAAATAGAGATCTGAAAGATGATATAGAGCGTCTTGAGAACCATGCTAGGAAAAACAATTAAAAAATATTAAATGTTCCTGAGGCCCTGGAGGGAGGAGATGTTAAAAATGTTGTGATTTCTCTTCTAAAAGATAAAATTCTTAAAGACTCCCCAGAGTTTGATCTAGCTCAGGACATTCAGAGTGCACATCGAGATCCATATAAGAGGAACCCAAAGCCAATAAAGATCTTGGTGAACTTTTTGACCTACTCCCTAAAGGTGAAATTTCTATCCCTCGCATTGAAAGCAGGCATGGTTAAATGTAATTCATTTACTAGTCCATTTTTCTATTAGGTCTGATGTATCGCATATTGCCGCAACAAAACAGTGGGAGCTGGCAAAAGAATGACAATATTGAATTCATTTGGTGCTAAGGTACAATTAAGATTCCCGGCATCGCTCCGAATTATGTGGAACAACCACATGTATAACATGCGACAGATTGAGGAGGTAGATTCCCTCATTGATAAAATAAAGAGCGGAGGTGGGATATAGGCTGGGTGAACCCTAAGGTAGGAACCATTATGGAAATCATCTCGCTGGGTCACTTAGTGGGGTCTGGCCTATCATGTGCATTAAACTTTTTTTCCGGTTGAGTTCAGGGGACCTCATCCATAAGGCATTTGCCCGGAGGAACAGGGGGGTTTCCCAGGACAGCAAGGGGGGGTCACAGGATTCAGGATGGTTGGAGGGAGGGAGGGGGAGCATGGGTGGGGTTGCATTGGGACAAAATCTATAAAAATATCCTCAATCTCAAACCTGTTTTAGAATTTAAGCCATCCTTAGAATGTCTGATAATTGCTTTGGTAAATGGCAAAAGTAAGCCGCTTCAATGAGAAGTAAAATTAAGTGTATCTCATGGAATATTAATGGGCTTAGATGTCCACGCAGGCAAGGGTTGGTTATGAAGTATCTTGAACAGTCCTCTGCTCAGGTTTGCCTCCTTTAAGAGACGCACCTGAGTCATTCGGAGTGTAGGACCATCTTTGACAAATATCGTTGGATTGAGTCTTTTTGCTCCTCTAAACAGGTCACGGGGGTTGCGATCTTAATTAGATCAGGGGCAAAAGGTACTATTAAATCAGTCACCTCGGACCAGTCTGGAAGATGGATTATAGCACAGACAGAGATAGGGGGGGTTGAGTTAACTATAGTTTCATTCTCTGGGCCAAATGCCAATGATCCGACATATCTCTACAATATGCAGTCCAAACTAATAGAAAACATTACCCCCATATTCATCGGAGGAGACTTCAATGTGCTTCTTGACCCCATAAGGGACATATTCAACCATAGTTATCATGTTGGAACCATCTCATACGTAGAGCTATGATCAACATGAATCATAATTTTGGACTAGCAGACCTTTGGAGGGCTAAGATGTGGGATAAAACTGGCTTTCCTTTTTTTTAGTAAAAAATATGGTCATCCTTCACGGATTGACTATGTTTTAATTGATAGGCTCGGCCTAGAGAAAGTCTGCGATATTTCCATCTTGCCTTGTATTCTTTCCGACCATGCTCCTATCTCTTTTTCTTATGAAGGGGGTAGGCAAAGTTTTAGATCTAGATGGACTCTGAAAAGGGCAATGCTTTCTGATACTGAAATAATCAGGGCACTTAAAGTTTCTACATTAGATTATTTTACCCTTAATATTGGCTCCACATCCCCAGATTTTGTCTGGGATGCCTATAAAGCAAATCTTCGCGGTCAGATTCATAGCCTGATCTGCGCAAAAAACAGGGAAGAGTTATTGGAGTTTAAAATTTAGAAAAGAGATAGGAAAGCTGGAAAGTGAGAGACTCCGTAGTCCCTCTATACCTACTAGTAAGTTGGTACAAATCAACAAAGATCTTGACCATCTTCATCAAGAATATAGGGGTAAATTGGATCTAAAAGTAAAAGCCCAGTGGCTATCTCACAACATGCAACACTATGAATATGGTGAAAGGGCGGGAGCTCTTTTAGCTTGGAAGGCGCGGATAGATCGAGCCAAGAACAATATAAGTGAATTAATTATTAATGAGAGCGGGGCGACCTCATGTAAACAGGCGGATATGCAAAGGTGTCTTCTTTCCCTTTCTCTGACCTCTATAGGAAAGAGATTACACACTGCACAGAGAGCATCCAAAAGTGGCTAAGGCTTAAAGAGCTTCCAGTCTTAACCGAGGGCAGCCGAGCCTCTCTGAATGCTCCCATCACAGAGAGGGAAATTAAAATACATATAAAAAAGATTACGAACAACAAGGCTGCAGGGACTGATGCTCTCCCAGGTGAGGTCTATAAAACCCTTCAGGATGAATTGTCTCCAAGGCTGTGTGATTTATTTAACTATGTATACAGTTCACAAGGTAGAGTCCCGCAAAGCTGATTCATATAGGCCAATCTCCCTGCTCAATGCTGATTATAAGATCTTTATGAGTATTTGGGCAGGGAGATTGGCCAAGCTAGCCTCACAGTTGATAAACCCAGACCAAAAGAGTTTTATCCCGGGGAGGTTTTTTCAAGAACAGACCCTATAGTTGATTGGTAGTATAGATCTGGCTGTTACCAGGTCAGAACCCCTGGCGGCTTTCGATGTGGCTAAGGCGTTCGACCGAGTTTGTAGGGCCTTCCTTTGGGAAACCCTAAAGACAATGGGATTTGGCACAACTTTTATACAGACACTGATTAACTGTTACCGGGGAGCATCAGCAATGATTTTGTTAAACGGCGCCCTAATACCGAGTTTTAATATAACAAGAGGAACGAGGCAGGGCTGCCCCATCTCGCCCTTACTTTTTGATCTATATATTTGAGGGATAGGGAGAGGGCTTCCTATATAAATTTGGCGCCCTGAGGTTCTTCAAAAAGGTTCACCTGAAAGTTTTAAAATCCGCATTAAATGTATGATATAGGGTCAGGAAACAATGGGGGATGGGTTACTATTCTGACTTTTCCCCTATTTGGGATTCCACTGGTTTACCCCCTTGTTTCGAAGACAGCCTCGCATTGCCTATCAAGAATGCTGGTATTCTGATCTGGTCTGATCTTATATCTACAGACGGAATACTCCCTTGGGAGGTTTTAAGATCAAAATTAGGGAATTCCTTTTCAAGATTTAAATATATGCAGTTAGTTTCCTGGTTCACAGCAGTGAAAGACTCTATCAGCGGAAACTGGGAAATTGAGCTTCGGTGTCAGAACACAAATCTCATAAAAAAGGAGATTGGGTTTTGGTATGGGAAGCTCCTGGATGCTCGGGATTTAGGCCTCACTCTACAGCACGCAGTTTGGAACCCGTCAGCCCTTGAAGCCGTTGCTGTGGACCTTTATGAATACTCTCTCCAGATTTTATATAGGTCGGTCAAACCTGCCTTGTTGAAGAAGAACAACTTTTATGTTATTAACAGACTTTATTACACCCCCCTGAAACTAGCTAAATTTGCCCCTCTCTCCTCCTCAAAGTGCCCTAGATGTGATTTTCCCCCGGCCAATGATATACATATATGTTATGTTAAGAGAGTTTTGGCAAAGTGTGGAATGCGCGCTAGGTGCTATTTTTAGATTTAAGATCAATTTGAACTTGTCAATAGTGATGTTCGGCATTGATAACAACTTGATGAACTTACTGTTGGCACCACAAAGAGGTCTGCTTATGTATTTGATTCTCATTGCTAGGAGAGGGATCTGCAAGCTATGGAAAGATCCACGGCCCCCGCTGTATGAGAATTGGCTGAGGGCCTCATTGGGTATGGCCCGTTTGGACTTGGGACATTTGAATGACGATGGTTGTAATATCTGGACGCAGCTCATTGTATGGGGCAGAGAAATAGGACTGATCTAATGTCCCTAAGTCCAATGATTACAACAAGGTTCATACAAAGAAGCTGGCCTGGCTAGGCCTACAGCCAATGCAAGTGCAGAAGCCTGGGGCGCCCCCTGTCGAAGGATGGCTTCTTGCTTATATTGCGGTCGCTGTATGGTGAGATGAGGAAAAAAAAAAAGCTTAATTTAAATTTCTCCCAGACCTAGTAAACAATTTCCTATCTCCCCCCAGGGTGGGAAAAAATACTGTTGCTCACAGGGTGGTGGGAGAACAGTCACATGCCCAATGGTGCCACTCTCCCCGCAATTATGAATCCCTGGTGTCTAGGGGAGTGAATCTTTGATTGGGAGCTCATGCCCAATGCCACCCCCAAGCAGTGATCCATTAGGGAGAGGCAGCACTGGAGAGGAGACAACGCTGCCTCTCCAGTGTCGATTGGTGCTCGGGAAAGAGTTGCCCCCCCACCTTCGATCAGATATGATAGGAAATTGTGCCGTAGGATGGCCTGCTTTTCTTGTTATTTAACTGTGATGTTACAGGAAAACAAAAAATATATCAAACTCAGGATGTGATGGAAGCTCTTCCCTTGCCGCTGTACTTTGCTTAATGAAAAGAAAATGCTTGTAGTGCTTCCACTAGAAGTAGTTTCTTTTCATGTGCAGGCAGCAACCCTTTACGGATGGCTGCATTGTAAAGGTGGTGTGGCCATCACCAATGAGTCAATGGCCGCATTAAAGATGTTAATTATGATAAAATTAGTACAGAAGGTTTAATTATGTTTCATTGTCTAGCAAGGAAAGAAAATGTGTCAATCCCTGCAGGGAGCTGAGCCCTTCTCATGGCCAGACGAATACAAGTTTAAGTCATATCTCCAATCTCCAGTCACTACCCTAGAGTCCTCATGTAGCAGTAATGTCGGTCTGGCCCTCCCCTTGGTTTAGGGTTATGAAGACATCCTTGATTCCAACATCATCACTCTGGGGGGATGCAGACTGACTCTGTGGTACTCCACCATTACCCTGACACTCCATTAAAGAGCCTACTCTGGTACCTCTTCTCTGGTCAGCCTTAGAACCACTTCTTCTTCCAGCTCCTATGGCTCCTGTTGGCATTAAACTTTCAGCCACCTTCTCTCAGCCTTGCATCACACATCTCGCAAATTTCACTTGGTCACACACAGATCTCCTAATACTCTAATTAAAGCATCTAATCAGATCTCTGCACTGTCGACACTTTACCAAATTCGCCCACTGTCTCAGGCATGCTTATATTACTTTCAATTGAATGCAACACACCATTATGGCATTCTGATGGCCACACTATATTTCTGTTCAAGTACGGGCCTTCCAGCACAATTTCCCTAATTCCATCAGCACTCAATGCCACTAGAACAGGTACTTTACAGCTGTCACCATGCAATGTAATAAGGGGTTACGTTAATTTTCGGTGAATCTGATTGATTTTTTCCCCATGCATTTCATAAAAGCTCTCAACTGGCACCTAGATATATGTTTTTTTAAACTTTACTTTTAGAAAATTCGACATAATGGGACATAAAACTGAATTTGTACAGTTGTAGATTTGCTAGAATTCAAAGTCATGATATGTTCCAGGGTGAGGCATATGTAGGGTTTTACAGTTACATTCTTCCTCTGTTTTCCTAATTGTGATATAGATGTAAATAATGTTCACTCCCACCTTTAGCACTTCCTAAAGAATTTAGAATGAATTTCGCTTCTGAACTGCAAAAGAGGTTCCCAGTATTCACTAACAAAGCTCTCAACTTAGGGCTTGAATTACAGTTTGGTGGTCAGTGTACTCCATTGCAAAAAGACAGAGTGTCCTGTCAGCCAATCTCTTGGTCAGTCCGCCTTATTTCAAGACGGGGTGATCATAAGGTTTCCGTCAATGAAGCCTTTGTTGCTATATTAATGAAAACGTCCTCTGATTGACCTACAGAGTAGTGGCCGTCGAAAGACGGGATTTACTCCACCAATCCTATATACAGAGAATGGAGTAATGAACTTTTTCTCTCTGTCACCACCAGATACAGCCCATGGCAAGGGACAGAAAAAAATGAATAATGACCCTTAGACCAATGGCGAAAACTCCCAGCATGTGGGGGTCATTTGTTTTTTTTATGTTTCAGAAACAGATTGCCTGTAAGAAAATGCCCTTTTTGCATGATCACCCCTCCTCTTTTTTGCTAGATTTTATTGCTGTTGTTTGAACTCCGAACATGTGGGTGTTGCCGTGCAGCACCCAATATATGTACTCTGATACTTAAAAACGTGCTGAATTGGCTAATCCCTAATTGGTATATTTATCTTACTGGTACAATCAAGATACAATGAAGATGGATCCTTGTACGTTAGATGTAGGTTCATTAGCTTAGATGTAGGTTACAGATAAAGCCCCACAAGGAGTAGAATCTTACTGCTCAGCCCCTCTCACTCCAACTGTTCACTCATCCAAGCACAAACACTCTCAACATTCCAACCGTACAATGACCTCACTCACTAGCTGAGCAGCGGGGAACATCAAGACTGTGGGGAGAAGTCATAATATAGCATGAGGCCACAACATATACCTTTAAGTCACTAGTATATGGTGCTCTGTGTACCAAGAGCCTGTACTTTGAATGCTACCAGTGGACGGCAGCACATATTGTGCCACTACTTCAGTGGCCATGTAAAATATGACCCCAGCCCTTCAACAGAAACCTAGCATTGCAGTTTTAAAAAAAACCATTTCAACCTGTTAGAATCACCCTTTTAAAGGCCTAAAACATTCTTTTTAATGCATATAAAGCACCCCTCAAGTAAGCACTATGTTATATTTTGTATTTTAATCTCTTACATTTCCTTTTTTAAATTACCTTATTGCACTTCCCCTTTAAACCTCTATCCTTTAGTTCTGTGCACATGCACCTGTAAGTAGATTCCATTTAGAATTGTTTATATGTAAATGTGTAGTACTGGCAGATACCTGCTGGGAACTGAAGAAGTGAGTACTGAGCTGTTTCTATTAAATCAGTACCAACTATAACCTGGATTATTTGATTAATTTACAACAAAATTTGGCGACGAGGATGGGATGATAAGAGACCAAATTATAGTGAATGTGAAATGTAAGAAAACACAAGAGCAGTTAAGGATTTTGGGGAATCCAACGTTAAAAGAAAGCATTTCTACAGCTAAAGCATTTGAACAATCCAATAAATGGATGAAAACTATTGAGGAAAATTCTAAGGGTTTGAAGAATGACAAAACAGGTGATGAAATTGGTGCCATTAACAATGTTAAGAACAATTTTCAATCCAATAGGAACATTGGGAAGAATCCAGTTATTTCTTATAGGTGTGGTAGTAATAGCCACGTTGCATCTTTCAAATTCTGTCCTGCTATTGGTAAAGAATGTAGCAAGTGCGGTAGGATTGGTCATTTCTCCAAAGCATGTGGAGATTTGAAAAAAGGGAGTAGTGATCGCAATGTCAATCACTTCAAGAAGAATGAAGTTTCATGTGTGAGATCTCATTCTTCTCCTGAAATTAATGGTGTTCAATGTACACATTCTAAAAATGGAGAAATGATGAGTGATTGTGGAATGGTAGTTTCATTGATGAACGTCGGAGTAGTTGATGGGGAAGTACTCAATTCTCCTAAATGTTTTGTGAGTTTTTTGGGTGTAAATCTTGAATTAATGGCAGATTCTGGTTCTCCTTGGACTATCATTACGAGAAATTACTTTTCTGAGAAATATGGTTCAAGGATATCAGAAAAAGAACTATCTTCCCCAGATATCAATGCTCTGTGCTTCAATGGATCTAACATCGAATTTATTGGCTATCTACAATCTACCATTTATTTTAAAGGAAGATCCGCAGTCATCAATTTGTATATTGCAAAAAAGGTATTGATGTACTTGGATGGAGAGATCAGTGGAAATTGGGGATAATGTTAAATCCACGTTGTAAAGATCCAGTCATATTATGCGATAATATGTTTTCAGAAACTAGTTCTATTGTCACAGTAAATGATGACCACAAGTGGGAAAATTTAGCTAAAGAATTCCCTGCGGTTTTTTCAGAAAATTTAGGGAAATTGAAGAGTTTCACTCATGAGATCAAGTTCAAACAAGGAGCTATACCCCTAATACAAAAACTTAGGAATGTACCGCTTAACGTCAGAGAGGAATTGAATAGTGCCCTTAAAGAAATGTTGGACAACGGAGTAATAGAAGAAATTGAATCATCTGAGTGGGTTTCTCCTGTCGTTCTTCCTGGCAAACCTGATAAAAGTTTGAGACTTTGCATTGATTTGAGAGCATTGAATGCTAATATTGTAGTTGATTGCCATCCCCTACCCAATATCAATAAAGTAGTGAGCATGCTAGAGGGTGCCACAGTTTTTCAACTCTCGATCTTAGATCGGCATATCATCAGATCGAATTAACGAAAGAGTCCAGGCATTTAACAGCTTTTATTACTCCTCAAGGATTGTACCAATTTAAAACGCATGCCTTTTGGGTTAGCCTCTGCGGCTTCCGTTTTCCAAAGATCTATGTATCACTTATTCAGGAAAATGGGAAATTACGTTAAATGCTTCCAAGATGATATTCTCATTTTCTCAAAAAACAATGAAATTCATAGTGAACATTTAAGAAATGTATGTAAAGTTTTAAGTGATTCTGGGTTGACAATCAAAAGTAAAAAATTTTAATTGTTTCAAGAAACAATAGAATACCTAGGACACACGATCTCTAAAGATGGTGTATCTCCAAAAAAATCATTAGTTGATGCTATTTTAAAAGCACCTGCACCAAACTGTAAAGATAAATTACTATCATTTTCAGGCCTTTGTGAGTACTACAGCAAGTTTATCAAAGATTTTGCTTCTAAGATGGAACCTATTAGAGAACTTGCTAGAAAGAACGTGGAATTTATATGGGGCAGCAGACAACAGAATGCCTTTGATTCTATAAAAGCTGACATGGTGACTGCTCCAACTCTCAAACCTTTTTCTTTGAATAAATTGTGTTTATTAACGGTTGATGCTAGTCTTTACGGTTTGGGTTGTGTTTTGTCACAACGTTCAGGAAAGGAGGAATGGAATGTTGCATTTGCGTCTCGTACACTCACTGCCACAGAGAGAGGTTATGCTGTCATTGAGAAAGAACTCTTAGGTTGTGTTTGGGCTGTAGAACATTTTCGTAATTATATTTGGGGTGCAAGGTTCATGTTAAGAACAGACCATAAACCTTTAGTGAATATTTTATCTCCTGGTGGAGGGTTAAGAGCTACTGCTCGCATAGCCAGACTCATGTCACGTCTCCAGGAATATAACTTTGATATTGAGTATGTTCCAGGGAAATTAAACGTCACTGCAGACTGTTTGTCCAGATTACCATGTAACAGTGTTGATGAACTCAGTAAAGATGAAGTTGTAGTTAGCATTACAGAGTCTGTATCTAATAACTTTAAAACCATTTCTGAAGAAATGTGGAAAAGTAGTATGAGTAAGGATGTTTTACTTTGTCAAGTGAGAGACTTCATCAACAAAGGTTGGCCTGCTAAAAGAGAAGTGTCTGGAGATCTCATACCTTTCTTAAATATCAAAGATGAATTAGTTACTGAAGGAGATTTAATCTTTAGAACTGACAAATGTATTCCTCCCTTTGAAATTCGTGAATTTATTTTGAAACTTAGTCATGACTGTCACATGGGCATGTCATCTATGAAAAGATTGATTAGATCCAATTTTTGGTGGCCTGGTGTAGATAGGTTTGTTGACAAGTTTGTGAGAGAATGCCCAGAATGCATAGAAAGTGACAAGACTTGTAAATGTAATCTAGCTCCTTTGATTCCAATTAAATGGCCTGAGTATCCATGGCAGAAGTTGGGTATTGACATTTCCGGTCCATTCAATTTTCTACCCACCGAATGCAGGTTTGCTATTGTTGTTGTTGACTATCATTCCAAGTGGCCTGAGATCAAACTTATTTCCCATCCAAATTCTGGAAATGTAATCTTGTTTTTAAAAGAATTGTTTGCTAGAGAAGGTTCTCCCGAAATGATAATCTCTGATAATGGAGTACAAATCAAATATTCTGAGATTCAAGAATTCTTTAAAGATTGTGGTGTCAAACATATCACAACTGCTTTGTATGAACCACAAGGGAATGGACAGGTTGAGAGGTACAACAGAGTTCTCAAACAAGATATTCTTTGGGCCCAGACTTTTGGTAATTTATGGAGAGAGAAATTGAGGGAGAGACTTTGGTTGTATCGGATCACACCTCATACCACTACTGAAATTTCACCTTTCCAGTTGTTGAGGGGTAGAGATCCCATTTCCAAATTATGTCCTTGGTGGTTCAAAAAGAGTACTGTCTCTCATAAAACTATGCCTGATATTTCTGATGTTGGCCAAAAGATTGAAATTAAACAACACAAGATCAAGAATGATTATGATATGCGAATGAAAGTTAAAACACCCGAGTTTAAATGTGGTGATTGGATAAGAATTCGAAAACCTGGTTTTATTGCTAAAAGTGATGTAAAGTTTGGTAAGCCTATCAAAATTGTTAAAGTAAATCGTAACTGTGTGGTCACACAAGATGGTAAAGTTTGGAATGTCCGACGTGTTTCTAAATGTATACCTTTATGCCATTGATTTTCTTAAGGGGGGAAATGTGTTATATTTTGTATTTTAATCTCTTGCATTTCCTTTTTTAAATTACCTTATTGTACTTCCCCTTTAAACCTCTATCCTTTAGTTCTGTGCACATGCACCTGTAAGTAGATTCCATTTAGAATTGTTTATATGTAAATGTGTAGTATTGGCAGATACCTGCTGGGAACTGAAGAAGTGAGTACTGAGCTGTTTCTATTAAATCAGTACCAACTATAACCTGGATTATTTGATTAATTTACAACAAACTACATGCCCACAGGGCAGGGTGCATGTTATTTGAAAAGTAGGACATGTATTCTTAAGTTTTACATATCCTGGCAGGGAAAGCAACTCAAAAGTCTTTTTTCACAGCAACAAAGCTGTCTTATCCATAGCAAAGCACTCAGTTCCCTTTTCACCCTTTATAATACAAATCTTATGTTTGGTAATAGGTACAACCATGTTTCATAGACTCACTTTAATAGGAGTTTAACATCTGATCTGATGGTCCAGTTGGATTTGAAATTACTATTTTAAAGATTCACTTTTACAAACATAATAAAGAGAAAGGAGTTGGGGCAGTTACATGTCAGCAAGGTTAGGCCGTTATAAAATATAAAATCAACAGGTGCCAGTGCTGACCTTATTTCAACAAATTATGAATTTACATTTGTGATCATGCAATTAAATTATCCAACTTTCCACCAGTGAGTGAGCTGACTTCATGTAAAGTCATGTCCCAAATCCCCATCAGTGTATATCTATAGCTAGGCAATGAAAAGTATCGCTATGACATTGTAGCATTAAAATGAAGTTAGGTCCTTATACATTCTACTGGTCAACATTAAAACCTTCAGATTACCTCTCACGTCAAGATGCAGAATTCGGGATGCAGTATCACACATTCCAACTTTACTACAGATCCCATAATGCCTTTTACAAAATTTGGGACATGACTTCACATCAACTCAGCACCCCATTGGTGGAAAGTTGAATGTCAAACATTACGACGTGAGAGGTCATTTTAAGGTTTCAAGGACAACCAGCAGAGTGGACTACGACTTAACAGCATTTGGAAGCTAACCAAAGCAACCAGGCAAAAGACCGACCTACATTGGACAAGTAAGCTTCAGCTCTGGCTTTCTCCTTTTGCACTAGAGGTGCCATCATCCCACACAGCGGAGTGCACAGGTTTACTATAGTGTTAAAAACCGGCACGAAGTTCCCTGAAACTAGCCTTACTGATACTTCAGCCTGATGGTTACTGTGTTGCTGATCCAGTGCTGCTCTCCAACAACCCTCAATATTTATTTCACTTAATCAGGAGCAATCACTTTTACTCATCAGTGGGGCTCATAACACTGCGAGTCATACATTCTCACACATACACACATACTACTACTCCTGAATCAGTGACAAAGAAATCCAGCTGCTGGTTAGCGGGGTACCTAGGCTTCTATTATATACATTATATACATTTATGGAAATTCTTTACACATGCTAATCCGTTACTTGGATAACTCTACACTAAGGTACTCCACTATTTGGTCACTAGATCATCTAGTAGAAGTTAGTTGATAGAGACTAAGACCAGCTTAATCATAGTAATCCTATAACTTTAGCATTTCAATCAATCATAACATTTTAATAAAATAAAACCACAACTCAAGTTTAAAATTTTAAAATTTTAATTTATCTACTTCATTTAAGGAAACAGAACTTTAGTTTATTTAGACAAGCAAGAATTAAGCATTTTATTTAGTACATGTTAAAAGAAAAATGAAATTTAGAATTCATATTACCAAGTTCTGTTACAAGAAAATAACAGAGTTGCAGGAGTCTCAATTTGCCTCTCAACGCCTCTTTTCCAAAACAAAATCTCTGCATCCGATCATCTTCATTGCTCCAAAAATATTTCAAAGTCTCTAGCACCATAAAATAGTTCAAACTGACAGCATGTTGTGGTGCAAAATAAATCCAAGGAGCAAGCTTTCTTCACCCTTTCGAACAAGCTCTTTTATACCCTTTTTCTCTGACTATCTAACTTAAATTGAAACTTTTAAGGTCCAGAGTTAATTCTGATTGGTCCATTAGAGGGATGGTTATGATCACCTCATCCATTCCTCGCCCAAACCATTTTTCCAAAATGCGTAGTCATCCTTAACAGGTTCTCATGGTAGTCATCTCCGTTTATGCTTGTCATTCACCTTTTGTTACATGTTTAGCAATTCTCTTCCATTAAATGGTTCCTTTTCCACAGTCTTAGATGCAAACATCCTTTGGCACACTTCCACACCCTAGGCCAAGCTGACCTTGACAACACTTTGCTCTGTGTACCAGTCATTCTGCTTACTCTGCTTTTCATTTATGCGCATGCGTAGAGGCTCTTTCTCTTAGGCCAATGTTAATGCCTTAGTCAGCAGCTATTTTCAACAACCAGGCCGCATAGGTCTCAATGAGAACTAGTGTCAAAACAAACACAGCAAACGTTAGATTTAGAATTATAGTTTTTCTGTTAATCTCCTACCATTCTAATATCACTTATTAGTAGTGACATATAGCTTTATTTTACTTACCAAGTGCATTTATTTTTCCCTTTCCACAATAAATACATACTCCTTTAATGAAGCAAAAACATACATGCTTTTTCTGTATTATAGCACTATATTATTATGACTCGTTCACAATTATTGGTAGATTAATTTTGCAAATGGCAATTAGTTTCCCACGTGTAATATAAAATGTCTAAGTGCGTTTTGTTGATTAATTTTCATGCATCACCCCATTAATTCAGTTATTGTTATACAACATTAATTTCACAGAGGGTACACAACATGTTTTGTCTTTCCCCTGCTCCATCAGTGCCAACACTGAAAGAATGCTAAAATACTTTGGGGCAGATTTGCAAGCCCCTTGCACAACTTATGTGGCATTTTTAACATGGGAAACGTGACGCAAAAGTGGCGCATGGGGCTTGTAAGTCTGCCCCTTTGTTGCGAAACTAATGCTTCTGTAAGTGTTACAAGTCTGCCAGGGCAACATGGTTGCAGTGTGGATGCCATGGACAGCCGCCTCTATTATCTCCAGTCAGCAAGCATAGTACATTGATTAAGGGAGCCCATGCCCCTATCCCAGTCCACTCACAACTTGGTAGTTCAAACCACACACCTGTGTTTTCATCCGATTTGGAACTACTCGCATCTCTCCACTATGGCAAGTTATAAGCTTTGATTTCCCTTTCACACATCCATCCGCTTACATTTTGCAGGTCTTACTAATCAACTGAAAGGATAAAGATACATAAAGTGCGGAACCACAAAGGAAACAGCGACTTCAGCTGTTTCATGAACCAAATGAGTCCAATTAAGCCAGCATTTTTCAGACAACTTGTGCCTTCTCTTTAACATGGGAAATGTGTTCTAATTGACTATTGTGTCACTGTTTATTTTTCCTCCCAGCTTCATCCAGAGCTGAAATATAGATGTGGAAATGGATAAGTTGAGAACTGCACGATTGAAGTGAATATAAGTGTATTAAAGAAGCACAAACTGTGATTGACTCGAAGCCCACCATGTAAATAAATCAGAACACTGAATGTGTCCCCTATATTTTTGTCTTAATGTGGTGTCCAGCAGGAGAACCCATAAACATATTGAAGGGTTACAGCAGTGTTAAGAACCAGGGAGTGCATTAAAAGGACATCATTGGCTCATAAGGAACACTCAAGTTGAACATTGCTTAACATTGAACCCTGTTAATAACCTGTTCGAACACATACTGAACTCGTGCACTCTGGTTACAGCCCAATAGGAAGGAGCTTTCATTAATAGTGAAGTGACATAGGCCTCCTTTGGGCGTTGAATTTCAGAACTGAGACATATTGTTTTTTGACATTCACTTATAAGGATTTTTAGTGGCATGTGTTAATTCAATGGGATAATGTGAAGTTATGTTATATGTAATGTGGCCTATCATCATCAAAAAATGCTGATGTAATGTAAAAAAAAATTGTTTGTTGTTCTACTGTTATGCCTACTTTAAAAAATAATCACTAAGAAGTGCTGTATATACTATGATGAAAATAAATGGTGATCACAGTAATTTAACTGTGTGACCATGAATGTAAGTGCATAAATTGTTGAAGTAAGGTCAGTACTGACACATGTTGATTTGATACTTTTAGAAACTTGGCATTTTCCTTCGTTAAGCCTTCCAGTAGCCCTTTCAGAGTTAATCCCCAACTGTCACCTGCCATCCTGCTGGGGGTGTGAATGGCATCTAAGAAGGTTGACAAAATGGCATTGGCTGGAACTGACAGAATGACCTGCAGGGTGTGCCAATAAACTGAAGGGGCACCCACCGTCAGAGATTATATATAATTAACAACTAGGCATGCCCCGGATATTCTCCAAGAACCCAGAGTAGCGCGAATCCCAGTGGGAGAGAAAACTTGTTCCAGAACTAGTTTCCAAGGGGAGCTTGTATTTTCTTAGACATACCTCATGGGTGTGCCTAGAGCTCTGACCAAGAGAAGAAGGTTCTGCTTTTTTGGATTTGGCAAAGCAATGCACTGTGGGATTGTTTAGCGTCAATCCCCTAGGAAATGATGTCAAAGTGTGAAGAATTGCCCCAGGGAACCTTTCCCTACTGGACAGGGAGTGTACCCCGCCAACAAGCTGGTGCAGGGCATTCAATTGGTACCCCTAGATGATACCTTCTCCACAACACTGCTAGACCTGATGAAGACTGAAGAAGGACCCACTAGCTGAGACCTTTGGACTTGAGAAACAGCACAACACTTACTGTAACATGTAAAAAGAAACCCCAAGGGCTGGACATCCAAGGACTAGTTGGCTAGCCTCCAGAGACATGAAAGCTACAAGAAGCCAACCTTACTGAAGTGCACATTTGACCAGTTCAAAATGGACTTGCCCTGGCCCCTGCTGGTGACTTCCCTTGGAGTCAGTTCTTACTCCAAGTTTTGTTCCTAAGGTCCTAGGGCCCTTGGATAAGTGTTAGAGTGTACTTCTCCTGCCTAACCTTAAAAGTTGAGACTTGAAACCTTTTTCAAAGATTTTTGCCAAAATCACCAGAGGTCACCACTGGAAGTCCGTCACGGCACAGCCTCTGACTTCGCACTGCCGGTTGGATTCAACTTGCTGGTTTGCCCCGCTGAAAGGATCCTGACGTCCAAAAATGTTTTTAAGGCCAAAGGTTGAAATTTTCACTTGGCAAAGGTGCCAGTATTATCCACCCAGTGAGGTTCCTTCCTTGGCATCAATTTTGACTTTCTTCCTGTCACAGCATTCCCACCAAATGTCAACACCTTCACTAGGACTTTGACCAGTGGATATCCAGCCTCATGGAACCTATCTTGGCCACATCTAGCTGTTATTACCTCCAGAGGATTTTCAACTTATGTTCCAGAGACTAAGTCAGAAAGTAAAACGTTTGACTGGACCAAACTGGTCCCACTATCCAACCTGTGTTCCATCGCAGTTGCCCTTAAATTTTGACTTTGATCTGGTCTAGCATGACCCTTTTGACTTTGACCTGGTCTAGCGTGACCAAATACCCGAGGTTGGTGCTATACGTTTTTGGGCACTCGACACCTCTAACACTTTGAAAAATCATATCTCCGGTTCCTTGCGTCTAATTTGTGTTGCTTTTGTGTCTATTTTCTCATTACAATTTTGTTTTATTTTTCTAAATTGGAATGTTTTTTTTTTTTATTAAACAATTTTATTAAAGGTAAGGCACAGAGTCATCATTACAATATCACAGTGTAGTCCAAAGTTCATACACAACAGTACATCAGCATTTGCATGCTATAAATAAAAATGAGTTGAAGTGTCACTGATTCGAGTTCTTCTCATCGCCATATCTGCTGTTGGAGAAGTACACATTTCCCACCTAAAGGCATTTCACCCTCCCCATTTTAGTCCCACTTCTTAGGGCAGCCCCTTTGCTTATAGGCCTCTTTCTCTGCAATCATGCATCTATCCATCTCTGCCACCCATCCAATCATCAGTGGCCATTTGTTGGATCCCCAGAGCATTGCTATAGCTCACTTCACCAGCAAGTATCCCAATGCCACCCATTGTTGCTCCATGTCTGTCAAGTCAGCGGTCTCCCATATATTCAGAATCCCCAATAGCGGCGATAATTGAATGTGTTTACCCAATGTGTCTTTCATTTTTTTGGGTTGCCCTTTCCCACAGGGGACTTATATGGGGACAGTCCTACAGGATATGATAAAAAGTACTGTTTTGGCCGCAGCCCCTAAGGCACAACGCATCCACACGGCTACCTATTTTGCCCAAGAGTACTCCTGAGAGATAGGACCTGTGGAGTATTTTTAATTATATTAGGCGGAAGCGGTGATTTATTGCTGTTTCCGTCGAGGACATTAGTGCTGTCTGCCAGTCCTCGTCTTCCAGTAACCCTACGTCTGTTTACCAGCTGCCTCGAAGTGTCTGACAGGAGTCAGGTAAGTTATTGCAGAGTTTACGGTAGGTGCAGGAGATAGCTTTAGTCAAGAGTGGTACAGTGAGAAAGCGGTCCTCTAGGGGGGAAGAGTCTGACAAGGAGGGGATGTCTGGAACGCTTGTTAGAATAGTGTATCGGATCTGTAAGTATCGTAAAACCTCTCCTTGTGCGAGAGCATATTTAGTTTGTAATTCCTTAAAGGTGAGAAGTTTCCCCTTGCTGGCCAAGTCCCCTATATTTTGTGATGCCAATGATGTCCCACTTGTCAAACCCTATGTGGAAGCAAAGTGATCCCAACCGCTCAGATGACCACAACGGTGTGGCTTTTAGGAATTTATCCACCCAACCCAGGCGTTTAGTGGCTTTGTGCCGAATGGCCACAGTTTGTGACATAGGCCCTAAATAGCAGCCTCTTTGAGCCTTGCTGTAAAGAGCACCCAAATAACCCTCTCTGTTTGGTATTGTTTTAGGTGGAAAGACGGGTTAGTTGGGATCCATAGATCCAGTGATTGATGGCCACCAGCTGTGAGGCTGAGTAATAGAGGCGTAGATCTGGAAGGGCAATCCCCCTGTGATACCAACCCTTTGTGAGCTTCTGGAGGGCGATACGGGGCGCCTTCCCGTCCCATAGCAAGATACGGAGTTCCCCTTCTATGGTGGTGAAATAATTGTCAGCTATAGGTAATGGGCAGTTTTGAAGTACATATTAAAATCGAGAAAGCGCAACCATTTTAAATAGGGCCGACCTACCCAGGAGGGACAGGGGCAGCGACCTCCAGTGCTTAACATCTTCTTGTAGCCGCTTAAGGGGGCCCAGAAGATTATGTTCATAGAACAATTTGAGGTCGGGTGGAATAAAAATGCCTTACAACCTTCAGTGGCCAGTTCTATCGTGTATCCACGAGGTAGGCGAGGTGTGGGGCCATGTAGTACGTACAACACAAATTTCAATCCAATTAATAGTGTACCCTGCATATTTGCCAAAGTTAGTGATGACATTAAGTACACTGTTAATGGAGGCTCGGGGGAACGCTAGGTATATGTCATCAGCGCAAAGTGATATTTTGTCCTCTCTATCTTCGCTCCATCGCAGTCCCCAAATAGAAACAGCTCGCCCTATCCAGTGGGCTACTGGATCAAGGGTCATCGCAAATAATAAAGGGGGACAGGTGACAGCCTTGCCTGGTCCCTCTCTGTAAGGTGAACGTGCAGGATGTGTGATTGTTCACTCTGACCTGAGCCAATAATTCAGTGAACAGCAATGCCACCCATTGTTGAAATCCTGGGCCAAAGCCAAACCTCGCCAAGACCTCAAAAAGATAGGGCCACTCTGTCTAGTTGAACACCATAGTGGCGTCTAAGGACAGTATAACTGCAGATAGAGCTGTCTGACTAGGACATTGTGGACGAATATTAAGGGCGGTATTTCGACCCGGTACAAATCCTGATTGGTCTTCATGGACCAGAGACGGGGGGACTGCAATTAGCCGGGATGTAAGAAGTTTGGCCAACACCTTGGCCTCTGAACTGATTAAAGAGATGGGCCTATATGAGCCACAGTTAACCGCTGATTTACCCGGTTTGTGGATGACGACTATAGAGGCAAGCCGTTGGTCCAAGGGAAGGGTATCCCGCTCCCGACTCTCGTCATCCATGTTTTTAGGTGGGGAGCCACTTTAAGAGCCATCCCCTTGAGGAATTCAATGTGGATCCCATTAGGTCTCATCGCTTTCCTATAATTAATAGCAAAGATAGCTTTATAGATTTCTTCTGCTGTTATGTCTGCGTCTAGGGCGTCCCTGTTGGTGTATGTGAGTGTTGGCAGATTCATTTCCTCCAAGAGCTGACGGGAGTCTTCGGAAGAGGATGTATTCCTAGTTATATACGGCCTCCAGGTGATTTGCAAATGTCTCTGTTACATCCCGAGGGTCTGTTACCCGTCTCACATCCTCAAGTAAGATTTCAGGAACCCACCGAGCCTCCTGATCTCGTCTTTCCAGCCATGCCAGCATCTTGCTGCCATGTTCCCCAAGCTCGTAAACTCTGTGGCATATAAGTAAGTAAGTAAGTATTGGCCTTTTACAGTGCGAACTAAGCCCAAGGCCGTCAAGGCGCTAATGCAACTGAAAGGAGGCTGTGGACTAGACAACATGCTTATACTGAAATATGTGAGAAAAGCCAGGTTTTTCAGCTCCTACGGAGGATGGAGTGAGAAGATTGACCAGATAGCTCTTCTGGAAGGGAGTTCCACAGCCTTGCCGCGGTCAATGAGAAGGCTCTACCTCCCCACCTGGATTTTCTAAACTCGGGGTGTGCTAACAGATTGTTATTGGGGGAGTGGAGAGGCCTGCTAGGGACATATCGCTGAAACATCGACTTGATGCCCTCAGGACCTAGGCCATAGTAGGCCTTATGAGTCAGGCAGAGGGACTTGAAAAGGTTCCTTTGATCAAGAGGCAACCAATGCAGTGACCTGATTGCGGCAGTGACTGGATGAAATTTTGGAAGATGCATCACCAGTCTATCCGCAGCCCTCTGCACCAGATGCAAACGTTGCACAAGACCCTTGTTAATGCCCAAATATAGAGCATTACAATAGTCCAATCTGGACGTTATCAATACTACCACAGCCTGCTTGCGTGCTTCAATGGAGAGAAAGTGAACAATTTTTCGTAGGACCCTAATAATGCCAAAACAGGTAGAGATGGTCTTACTAACCTGGTGCTCCATGGAAAGGGATTTGTCATCAATGAAACCTAGGTTATTTCCATGAGAAACCGGACAGGGGCAGGCACCTAGGCTAGCAGGCCACCAATCCGTAGACCAGATGTCCTTATTACTACCAAAGACAAGTACTTCTGTCTTGTCTTCGTTTAGTTTCATGTAATTTTCCACCATCCAGGAGGAAACGGCCTGCATACAGAGTTTAAAGTTAAGGGCAGAGTCCTTGATGTTATGGGATATGGAGACCATAATTTGGGTGTCGTCCGCATAGGACAACACTTCCAGCCCAAATGATCTAACAACCTTTGCCAAGGGTGCCACATAAATGTCAAAAAGTATTGGGCTCAGGGAAGAGCCCTGAGGCACACCATATGACAAGGTTTTAAAAGCAGAGTAGAAAGGGCCAAATTTCACGTTTTGAGCCCTGTCACTAAGAAAGGAGGAAAGCAGCCTCAAAGCCGAGCCTCCGATCCCAATCTCCCTAAGGCGTTGAACCATCCTCTGGGGAGACAGGGTATCAAAGGCTGCAGTGAGGTCAAGGAGAATGAGCAGCCTGTGTGCCCTTCATCCACTTTAGTACGGATAGTATTGAAGACGGTGGTAAGTGCGGTTTCCTTACTGTGATGGCTTCTAAATCCGTGCTGAGAAGCATCAGGCAAAGAATGATCATTAAGAAAAGTACTAAGATGAGCGTTAAAATGGGTCTCCAACATCTTAGCCGGGACCGGCAAGAGAGAAATCTGTCGAAAGTTTTTCAATTCTCCCAGGTCTGAGGAAGGCTTTTTTAACAATGGCTTCACGAACGCCATCTTCCATAAGGTGGGGTACAGCCCTTCAGAGATGGCCATATTGAGAACAGCCGTAAGGTGTGGAAGAATGACTCCTCATGTCTGGGCCTTTTCACGTGCTAGGGCTTTGTATTCTAGTTGTTTTTTCCAGAGTTTGTGTACTGTTGCTTCAGTGGGAGAGGTGTTATATTCCGTCTCGAGGAGGAGCAAGTCACTCTCCATTTCGGTCAGCTGTTTGCTGTGGTTTTGGATGTATCCCAACCTTCAAAGCCAGGGCACGTCCCTTGATTACTGCATTATAAGCCTCCCATATAATATTTGCCGAGTCGACGGGGCCAATATTTTCGGTGAAGTAATGATCTGTGTGTTCAGCAAGGTCGTCTTTGATATCTGGAAGTGTAAGAAGCCACTGGTTGATTATTATGGGGCCTCGGGCGAACCGTCGGTGAAAATTCAGTTCAACCCTGAGGGGGAAATGGTCGGAGATGCCTTTCGGGAGCCCTTGAGGGTGTTGGAAATTACCTATGTCTGTGAGGGACGTAAGGAAACAGTCAATGCGGGACATACTTTTATGTGCATTGGAGTAGTGTGTGAAATTAATTATATCGGGATTCAGCGTATGCCATATGTCAGTAAGTCCCATTCGTTAGGTTTTAGTGTTGTTCCTATATTCCCAATAGGCTCTGTGCATTGGAATAATATACACTATAGATTTGACATAGGACTGAAGTCAGAATGTCTCTAACGAGTATATTAAACTTAATTGTGTGTGTGCCAGCAAACTCAGAGGTCACTAGAAACTTTCTCGAATAAACAAGAAGGGATTAGTCTCTGACAACCGCATAAACATGACAACTTTGTTTCCCCTAGAACCGGAAAAATATCTTCAGAGTTGTGGAAACAATACATAACTTTTTCACTCAGTCAATCGTGCATGCTTCGTTTCTACGGAGTTGCGTAGAAATAGTGAGACAGGCATTTTCAATAAAAGGGTTTATTGAACAGTCTTATTTCTCATGCAAGAGATATGAACTGCTACAATTGTTAGACAAAATGTGAAATATACTGCATACAGCGAAAACAGTAATATAAAATAATACTGTAATAGCATTGTCTGTTGCTATGACATATATAAAAATACATACATAAATAACCTTGACTAAAATACTCAACTGGTGCTTCTAAAATACGCCTACCCCAGTGTACCTAAACTAGGTCTAGTATGAGGGAAGAAGTAGGTGCTGTTTCAGCGATAGTTTAGTTTGCCAAGAATTGCCAAAGGTTTCTTTAGGTTCTAATCAGCTCCATACCTTAGAATGATAGAGGTTGGTATCTCTTTCCCTGGACTCGATCTCCCAACACCCCACAAGGGGAATCAGAAACACTGGAGCTGGTTTCTCCACAGGAGGATGACAGCATCTAGTCAGTGCGTCAGCTGGAGATTTGGTTTCCTTAAGGACTTGCTGTGGTGAGCTGCATCGTGCAAGTAGGTAGTCGAACTGCACCGAACCACACCGTGCTTTGCCATAGCAAGTGAAGGTATATTTATATCTTGAAGGTGTTTAGGAATGCCAGTATCGACGTAAAGTCGGGGATGTGAACGTCATGAATGAACCCCTAAGGAATAGATGTTCATGCATAATAAATGAGTTCTTGGTGAAATCAATATCCAAGCAAGGGGAAGTCCCTAACGGCTTAAGAGTCTGGTTTTCCAAGAACTCGTTGTGATGTAGATGAATGGATGGAAGTAGCCATGCCTGTATTTGGGTAGCATGGGCTATGCCTAAATAACGACTGGATTTCTATGCCTATATAAGGGCAATGTGAAATGTACCTATATAAGGGCATGAATCGGGAGATGCATACTGAATCTAAATCGATACACAACAGGGTGAAGTCATCCATGTAAGTGCTACGACAGGGAGGTGGTTTTTGAGGGTGTCTGTCAAGCGTGTTGTCCATTGTCATGTTAAAGTCTCCTCCTAGTATAAGAGTACCAGGGGGGAGATCAATTAGTATCTTACCCAGGTCTTGTAATGCTGTCCTTCCCAGCATTGGTGGGAGAAAGGCCGAAATTACATTCAATGGATTGCACTCTCCGGTCGCCTCCAAAACAGCAAATCTTCCCTGGGGGTCGGCCCAAATACGGGTGGGTGTAAGGGCTAGATTCTTGCGAACGAGGATACCTGTACCTCGTGACGTAAACCCAGCATGGGCCACAAGTCTGTATCCCCATCTGTGCAGAGCTTTACAACTGTTACCCACCAGGTGAGTTTCCTGCAATAATATCAAGTCTGGCGTGTGTCGTTTAAGGTACTGCAGGGCCACTCCCCTCTTTATTTTATTTTACTTCCAATGCCATTAACATTCCATGTCAATATTGACAGCTTCTTGTCTTTAGAGTCTGCCATATCTGGTAAGTAGAAGAAGCAAGCGTGGAATGTAGGGCCAGTATTGGTGGCACAGATGTTGAGCCCCATGTCAAAGAGTGGTATTTGACCACAGTGTTAGCAAGACCTCCCCCGTTAAACGATGTTCATTTTAGTCCAATCGCCATGCATGCTTCATGGTAGCTTCGAGACTTTGAGGCATATGCTCGGTTCTGTCAGTACCGCCCAAAGTATAGAGTATAGCGAATCGTTGCTTGGAAGTCGCAAGTCCCGGAATCGGCAGATACAAACGTGACGAAGAGATGTGGGTAAAGCAATAGGATCCGATCGCCTGAGTCAATGTGCCCCATCCGAGTCTCCTCTGGATGTCGCTCTCTTGTAGCGGGAGAGGCCCGCTGGCTGTTGTTGGGGCCTCCATTGTTGCAGCCATCCGACTGCTTCCCTACTCGACGCAATCCTTCCAGCCAGTCCCAGGCCTCCTCCAGGATAGTAAAAACCAAGTCTTGCCATCAGAATCCACCCGTAGTTTGGCCGGGAAAAGCATGGATTATTTAATGTTTTTATCTCGGAGAGCATTTTAACCGCTATAAAACTGCATCGCTGTGCTTGAACTTTTGACTGTGAAGTCCGGGAAAAAGATAATGTTCGTATTGTTGATTTTCATCAGAGGTCCCGTCCGTGCATTCTGTAAGATTAAGTCTCTGGCTCGAAAATTGAAAACTCTTGCGATTATGGGCCTTGGAGGAGCCCCAGGTTTTGGACGCCCCCGGGGACCCTATGGGCCCATTCGATGGAGAAGTAGCTGGAGAGACATTTAGGTTGGAGTTGGTTGAGTACCTGGTCCCCCAAAAAGAGTTCAGCAGCCAGTCCTTCCATTCATTCAGGCACCCCAAGACTATGGATGTTATTCCGTCTCACCCTCTCTTCATAATCATCCAGGAGCTCTTCCATTCTTTTCTGCTGGCACTGGAGCTGAGGCACTTGTTGCTGAAGGGTAGAGGTGTCGTACATGAGGGCCGTCGTAGTTGTCTCAACTTCTTTGAACCTAGAGTCAATTCTTCAGATCTGCCCGTAGGAGGGTTACCTCTATACGTGTCTCCAAAGATGTCCTTACACCAGCTATGGCCTCCATAACGTCCTCCAGGGTGAGAGTTTTAGCTCGGGGGAGAGGTTGTGAGGTTTTGGGATCACCGCCTGATGCCATCTCAGTGTCCTCCCCCTGCTTGGTCCAGGCAAACTTTGCCAGTTGTTTTTGGGCTTGAGATTTGAGTCCTTTGTTGTTAGCCATGAGTCATATATCAGAGACAAAGGGGTGCAGCTATTTGGAGAAACACACCTGTAATTTCCGCGGCCTGCGTGGAGGAGAGGACTGCCCTCCGCTGGCCTGTTGGTGTTTCAGGTGCTTTCGCTGGGCTAGAAGGAAATTGAGTCCGCTTCGCTGTTGGGCCAAAGCTTCCAGTGTCCGGGACCCACCCGGCAACAATTCTGGGTGGGAACCCATTCTCCGCCAACACCAGGGCCCCCAGAGGACCAGCCGAGCCCCGGATCTATATTGTGTTCATTACAGCGGTAGCCAACTGAGGGTTCAAAGGAGGCCACAGGATATCAGGGACCGGTCCAGCATGCAGCACTCCTCGATGCGTCTGTGGGTGGAAGTCGAGGGTCTAACTTCTCCTGCAGTTGTTACAGCTGGTGAGGGTGCACTGCGCTCAGTTGTAGTATAATTGCTGTTAATAGGGCTCTCAGCTCAGGCCCCGTGTGTGCCGGGCCGTCTGGTCCTCACCCAGACCCACCACAGCACGCATCGTGTTCAGTGACTCACAGGAAAAATGTGGATCTGGTGTCAGCCATATGTATGTTGATGAGGAGGTGCCCTCGATAGTTTCTATAGGGGACAGATTCAGAGGAAGCGGTTGCTTGCCAGCTTCTCCGAGGGGTAGGCCGTGCGTCCGGGACCTAAATTTTGATGTTAGCCGACCCGCCCGCTCTTTGCACTGCAGGAACAACGGGGATTTCTCAAGCGCTCCTCCTCCCCTCTCGGCTCTCAAACAGCACCCTCTCACCTCGGCCTTCTGATCGCTTCA
The DNA here is from genome assembly GCF_964261635.1 of Lissotriton helveticus. Taxonomy (NCBI): domain Eukaryota; kingdom Metazoa; phylum Chordata; class Amphibia; order Caudata; family Salamandridae; genus Lissotriton; species Lissotriton helveticus. The sequence goes on from NC_136065.1 coordinate 957,157,860, forward strand.
GGGAGATGCAGCAGGACACGGAGGGACTCGGAGGCCCCGTGGGCAGGCCCCATAGCCGGGGACCGCGATTTGGCTGGCCCTCCGGTCTGAGTTCAGTCCCCGGCAGGCTAAAGTTGCGCCTCCTTCCCACTGCCGTCCACAGCAGCGCCCGGTTAGTGCTTTACCAACGCCGCTACTAGGAGCCCCCCAGGGGGGTGTAGCAGCTCCTGGCAGCGTCTATTTCATCACCCAGGCCAGTGTGGTCATGTTCCGCAGGTCTCGATCGGGGCTGTCTCGTCTGCTAGTTCCCGGACATAATTTTGGGTCGCTCTGAGCGCTCCGAGTCAAGCGCTCTCACCGGCTCCAAGTTGGGCGGCCCACCATCTCAAGCGACACCTTCATGTTGGATTGGATTAGGGTGAGTTTCCCGATGTGATGGGTAAGTCTCCGGGTCGAAAAGTGGAGAAATAAAAGGATATTTTGGCGAGGGCTTCAGAGCCGCTTTAGAAAGCGATAATTCCCTACGGCAGCTAGCCATGCCCCCTGGAGTGGGATTTTTATTATGTTTTGTTTCTACTTTTTACTGTTTTGGTACCAATAGATTCTTTGCACAATTCTCCTATGTCAATACTTCCTGCTCTGTGCTACAGTTATCAATGGCTGAGATCAGATTTAAATTATTGAGACATAACTGGGCCTGGTAAGGAATACTGCCATTATTACTTGAAAAGGACTACTCTCCACTACAATAAATAATCCCCTTTATCACACTGTAACCTTGGAAATTTGTTTCTGAAAAGCAAAAAAGTTTAACATTTTGGTAAATAGCCATCAAAACTGACGTCGGTAATCCTTTGCACTTTTTGTACCTTAAAACAAACTGCCCTGATTGTAGTCCTTTTCAAGGCGCAGAGATAACCGCTGCACCTGTGCTCATCCCACATTGGATCCTGTCTTTCTTGTCACAAACAATAGTAATTCATTTGAAACAGAGGGTAATATGTATCATTACTTCACGCAATGCAGCAATGCACCTTGTAGTGCTGCATGAAAGGGCATAAATATGTCATATTTATCAAGACATGGTGCATTCCCACTCTTTGTCTGTGCTGGTGCACAAACTGCTGCCTATCACCAATGCAGGCAACCTTATATCATGGTGCAAGGGCGCCTGCATTTCAAACTGAATATTTTTTGTGCAGGGAAGAGACATTTTCCTGTATAAGAACAATCATCTGAGGCTTTTTCCTCTTTCTAAGTGTGCTGCAGAATGCATCACTAATAGTAAGAGGAACGAATGATGAGAAATAAATATATTTCTCTTCATTATGCCTCCCCAGGTAAGGAAGATCATTTTGAAACCTACCCAGGTTTATTATTAATGCTAAATCTTGGGTAGCCAAAATCTATGGATGGATGCTTGGGGACACCCATGCTACACCCATGGAACACCTCCCTGGGGCAGGGAAATGCAAATGAGCAACTTGCACTGCCTTGTGTTACTCCAGATTTACCAAGCCACGGAGGACCACCAAGGTGGGCTTGCATGGCTTGGTAAATATCATTATAGGTTTTGTATTGCCTTTGAGCTACCTTGCGTGTTGCAAGTGTGAACATTTGATAAATATGCCCCCGAATAACCACCCTTTGAAGCAAAAGCAAGAGGCCTCACCCAATCCAAAATTCACATAATCAGAATTTTTCCAGGGAGATGAGCAAATAATATTTTAACTTCATCTTCATTCTTCAAGAAAAAAAACCTCACAAAAACCTAAACATTATCATGTGTTCTATTTCCATATTTTATTTACGTAACTATATTATTGAATGCAGACTAGACTCTCACATAGGCATAAGAGAGCTACATAAAGGATAAAAATATGAACAAGTTGTCAGTGGAGTGCAATAATTTCATCATTACCATCTTGAATTTAAAAACTAACATTGATTTCGGTGTATCAGGGCACTTGAGGCAATTAGGGCACGTAATTGGTGGGTGCATGTGGCAGGGTTAGTCTATGTTTTGTAGCTATTGGTACTGGTACTGACTCTTCAATGAGGTTTTGTAGCTTAGCTGAGCCTGAGAAGAATAAAATCTTACCCTGGAACACAATTGAGAATTTGGAGGGGCCAGCAAACCCGAATGGCATGTTGTGTACTTTGAGAGACTGGCAGAGGGCCCTTCCTAATGCAACCTTCTCCTTTGAGTAGTCTTGCCGGATTTGATCCTAGAACCATTCCAAAGTATGTGCTGGGATTTCTTCATATGCGCTATTATGGCTTCAGAGTGGCGTTATCGGAGCGGCGTGAAGATCATGGCTCTGGGCGTCGAAGATGAGCTTGGATGGCCATTATGAGGTTTGCCCATTGATACTCTATGCGCCCTTTCTATCTCAAAGTTTTCATCAAATGTTATGTCTAGAGTGCGTGGAATCCCTGCCAGGAACACAACACAGTAGTTTGTGCCCTCTTCAGCCTTTTCAGGAAACCCAAAATCACGCATATTTCCTCTGTGGTTGCGGTCTTCAATTCAGATAGTTCTTTGGTGAGAAGTTTGACATTATTGTTTGCCACGTCAAGTCTTTTCTTTTCAAGCATTGAGGAGTCCTCCAGTGTACTAATCCTTGTTTCTGCTTCTGTTAGTCTGCCCACCATACTTTGGTAGTTGTTCCGTAGTGCTTGGTGATTGTGATGCATGGCATCTGTGTTTGCTTTTGTTTCTAGGGCTGACTCATGTGGCCCGAGGCGTGTAGTATCATCTCTAGGCTAGCCCCCTAGTCTGGTTTCGGCTTGGTCTGAGAGTTTGGCAATGGGGGGGTCTACCTTCGCACATTTTAGGGTCGACTCGTTGTCTTTGGGGACTCTGCTGTCCTTGGATTCCTTACCCCTAGTATCCATCATTGTGAGATTGCAGAGCAGCCGTTCATGCGTATTAGGATACACGCCACTTAGTTAGCAATTAGAATGGTTCGTACGGCCTGGAGTTGTGGGTATTTTCGGGGATTGAGCCTGATGTCTGTTCCCCTTTTGCCTGGATGAGTTGGCTGTTGTCCAAGCTGACTGTGGATACACCAGTCGGACAGTATGCCTTCCTCTTAATAATGAAGGCAAGAGCAGGCTGCCATGAGATAGGAGGAGGCTCACAGAATGGGGTTTGTGTGTGGTGCTCTTTACCAGGTTTTTTCGGGGTAATGTAGACCTATGGCAGAGTCTTAGGTTTAGGATTCCTAACTCCTTTCTTCTATTCGATCTGCCATGCCTTGTCTCGTTGCATGGATTGCAGCACTGACAGGAGGCTGCCATTTTGTTTTGTGTTGTCTGGCTTCCATTTGGCTCCTTGGCGCGGTCGAGGAGGGCCTGTGTACACGTCATTGGAAGTATTTGTCACTGTTTGATTGCCGATTGGTGCAGGGGCTATTTTGCCTCCCTGGGGTCCCTTGATTCAGCTGGGTTAGCAGTAATATGGGTTGTGATTTAACGCAGGGATCACCTCATGCTGTGGTCAAGCTGGTGACTGGTTAAGGGGGTCGTAAGGATAATGGCAGTGGTGAGGCATATTTCAGAGTTCCATTATTGAAATATGCCAGGCTCTCTCCCTACATGTTTTAGCCATGATTTAACCTGCAGGCTGTGATATTCGGTGCAGACACCATTTTGTCAGTGGAAACACATCACTATGGGGGCTCCTTTAAACTGCTGAGGTATTTGAATTGATGGTATGATTGTCATGGTGCCTGTAATTGCTTTTTGAAAATCAACCCCTGAGACTATGTGGTTTCTGGTTTCCGTTTGTGGGTTAATAGTTAGCCGGGAAGTGAGAAAGCACGCATGAGTGACCACAGTTGGTTTCCCAGCGGCTCGGTCATCGCGGATTGCTATGAGCTGTGATCTGTGCAGTGGACAATGGGGCTTTAGAGGCACTCACTTCCGCCTTTAGTAGGTGATCCCTCGGGCCATTATGGTTGGACCCCCATACTTTATTCTGTAGACCTTTGAAGCGGACTACTCTGAGATGCGCAAGACACATGGAGCCGCAGGGTGGTCACCCTCTTCAGTTCACTTGCACTGGTGTAATCTGCTGGGGACGAGTTACTTTTGGGTTGCAAATGGGACCAGGAGTGAAACATCAGTACCTGTTTGGTGGTTGGACGTTAGGCTCAATGATAGACAGCGTGCATGAGTGGCCCCCAGTCTGCTTTCCTGGTGGTGCGGTCTTGGGGAATAGCACAGCGCTGTGAGTGCTAACTCCCGGTTTTAGTCTGGATAGGCTATGTGATCCCACAGGGCCCAAAGGGTAGACTACATCTGGTGGGGGGATAATGCCTTCTTCCTCCTTACTTTTTATCTGGACACATTCGGAGCGGCTGCTCAGAGACGCGTGGGTCAGCAGTATGGCCGCCATCTTGCCTCTCCTGGACCTAGAGCGCCTACCCGTGCAATCCGCTTAAAGCTTGTTGAATTTCGGATAAAAACGGTACCTAAGGTCCTCTGCTGGTCTTCAGTTACCTTTATGGTGGGAGAAGGTATCGCCAAGTCATCATTGAGTGTTCCGATCCTTTAAAACTACTGGATGGGTGTGGAGCAATGGTTGAAGAAGCCATCGTGCTCAGGCTCAAGCCACACCCCCAACTGGGAAGTTCATAATGTTAATAGTACTGTTTCGGATGTGGATTGTCCTGGGAAATGCATTCTTTTTTTGCATAATTATTTTTCTAGGGTCTGCCTTGTTAATTACCACATTCTTGAAACACACGTCTATGTGATACAAATTCAAGCCAGTATTTTATTATGCATTTGGCACAGTGTGAAATGTCACCTTTATTGTTTTTTTTTTTTAAATTTTTTTTTATTTGCAGGTAGAAAAGAATACAGTTGTATCAAGCTCATAGTCAGCATGTCAAACTTACATCATGTCTCTTATTTCACAGCCTTCATGCCCACAACCCTGGGGCCGGGCGGCGACATCTTTCTCATCAAGTAGTGTTCAATTATTCTAAGGCTTACGAGCTCTTCATCTAACCCCCCAATCCTGCTTAGTTTTGTTTTTTCTCCCCCAACTCCCCCCCCCGCCCACCCACCCCTATCCACAAAACTGGTTGCTTTTCCCCCTCAAAGGGGTAACAGTCCGATCACATGTCCATCAATCTACGTGCCACTAATCCATCAGTCCCATTTGTGAATACTATACTGATGCTTGTCTCCCCCCCATGTTACTGGATCGCACCTCATACATTTGGTGACCCTAAATTATCAGTATATCAATCTGCCCCCGCACAATTATCATTATCGGGTGGTCTCCCACTCCCGCCCCTGCCGACCGTTCGTCTATGGGTCACCTCCTATTTGCTCGGCGTCTAGGCCATGGTATTGTCTCCATTTACCCCATACCTTTCGGAATTTTTTGGGACAGCCTCTAGCTTTGTATGTCACTCGTTCTGCAGCCATATAGAGGTGTAGCCCTCTCCTCCACTCCTCTATTTCAGGCCTCTCCGCCACCCCCCAGTATTTTGCAATGTCCCTTTTCGCCACTACTAGTGCCAGCACCAGGAAAATAACATGTGGGCGCGGCAGGTCTACTTCGGTCACCATTCCCAGCAGTGCCAGTTTCGGGTCCAGTGTTAGCTCAACTCCCAGTACCTCCCCCAGTTCCGTGAAGATGTGAGACCAATACGTCTGAATCGCCGCACAGCACCAGATAGTGTGATAGAAATCCCCTTGGTTGGACCTACATCGAAGACATGCGGCGTCTGTTATCCGTCCCATCTTGAGGAGACGCCTCCTATCAAAGTACGTCCTGTGCAGCACATTCAGTTGAATCAGCCTCAGCCGTGACTTAATGGCCACTTCTCGGGGGTGCATCAGGATCAGCTCCCAGTCTAAGTCCTCTAATTGCCCCACGTCCGCCTCCCACACACCTCTGAGTTTCGCCAGGTTCCCAAACATATTATTTGTGAGTGTTTTGTATGTGAGAGACACTGCCTGGTGTACTATTTGTTCCTGCAAGAGTCTCCCTTCTAGGGGTGAATATTCCGGTATATCCTGTAGTGATATCTTCTGCGCTTTCCAGGCATGTACTAGCTGCAAGTGTTTGTATTGTTGTGTGCGGTGTAATCCAAACTCTGCCTGTAACATCGCGAATGTCTTCAGCTCACCTTGCCTAATCACATCCCCAATAGTAGATATCCCTATGTCATCCCACCTCTGAAAGCCTTTCAATTTTTGAAATTCTGTGAACCATGTGCAGTGCCATAGTGGTGTCTGGCGTGTTGGTTTTCCCTCCCACCCCGTGGATCTCGTGGCCCGTGTCCATGCTCGAATCGTAATCATAGTAGCGGGCAAGAGCTTTCTCCCTGTCCTCCCCCCGTACAAGTAGTGAAGTACATTGTGTGTGGACAATTTATGTCTCTCCAGTGCATACATCGGGTGGTCCGCTGGTGTATGTAACCAGTCGTTTATGGGGGTCAGGTGTTCCGCCCAGTAGTATGCTTCTAGGTTCGGCAGTGAAACCCCTCCACTATACTGGTGTCGTTGGAGTCTTTGGAGTGCGATGCGTGGTTGTTTGCCTAGCCATAGGAATGATCGCAGGTCTGCATGGATTTTGGTGATAGTGTTAGCCGGGAGCGGATAGTATTCATTCTGAAGTGCGTAGAGGAATTTGGGTAAGGTAATCATCTTGTACATTGCCGCCCTTCCCAATAGGGCGAGCGGTAACAGTCTCCATCTCGTCATGTCTTCTACTGCCTCTTTCATTATTCGTTCCACATTCTTCTGGAACGATAGCTTCTTGTCCAGAGTGATATAGATCCCAAGGTACTGGAACCCCTCTGAGGTAGTGAGTAGACGGTCCGGTAGCGTTACTCCCTGCACTGCTCCCCGCGGCGTATACAGGACTGATTTGTGCCAGTTGATGGTATGGCCTGCCATCGCCCCAAAGCCCTCTAACTCTCTGAACAATGTCCCCACTGAGACCTCGGGTTTCGTAATGTATAGCAATACATCATCGGCGTATAAGGAAACTTTTTCCTGTGCCTCCCCTAACTCACTCCACGCGAAACCATGTATCCCCGGGTTTTGTCGAATTTTGGCTGCCAATATTTCTATTGTGAGTGTGAAGAGTAGCGGGGACAGCGGGCATCCTTGTCTGGTGCCCCTCTCTACACGGAATTCGCGTGATAAGCAGCCATTCACTCGTACCCGCGCCTTCGGTGTGGTGTACAGCAGCCCTATCCATTTCTGGAAGTGCGGGCCAAAACCAAACCGCCGTAATACTGCCATGAGAAAGGGCCAGTGTACTGCGTCGAACGCTTTTTCAGCGTCCAAGGACAGGAACCAGTGCGGTTCCGTCCTATCTTTCACTTCTTGAAGCCAATTGTGTGTCCGTCGGAGGTTGAGCTTTGTCGCTCTATCCGGCAGAAACCCGGATTGGTCTGTGTGTATAAGATCTGGAACAACAGTCCGGAGGCGTGCCGCTAGAATCGTAGCCAGCACTTTCACCTCCATATTCAGCAGCGAGATGGGGCGGTACGAGGCGCAATCCTCCTCCGGCTTGCCCTGTTTGTGTATCGGCACTATGGTTGCCAATGCTAGATCTCGTGGGAGTTTCCCTATCTCGTAGGCTTCAACATATAGGGCCAATAGGTGACGTGTCAGCAAGTCGGCCGTTTTTTTAAAGAATTCTGCTGGGAACCCGTTGGGTCCTGGCGTTTTCCCCGTTTTTCAACTATTGATGGCTATAGTTACCTCCTCCAGTGTGATTCCCGCCTCTAGTGGGGCGCTGAGTTCTGCATCTAATAATGGGATGTCCACCTTGCCCATATATTGTATAGCCTCGTCCACTGTCCTGAGGTCTCTGCCTCTATAGAAATTCTCATAATGCACTGCGAAAGCTTCTGCTATGCCCTTGTCGGTAGTTTCCATGTCTCCCTCATCTCTCCTAATTTTTTCCACCCATCGTGCTGCTCGTTCTTTCCTGCCAAGCCATGCCAGAAGCTTGCCTGACTTGTCACCTACATCATAGAGGCGGTGCAACGTTGCTAGCGATTGTGTCTTTGCCTCATTAGAGACCAGTTCTCTATACTCCCTTTGTTTGTCTTGCAACTGCCTCAGTATACCCTCCCCTTTGTTTACATGGTATTCCCTTTCTAGTGCCAGGATTTCAATTTCCAGCCCTGTTGCCTCCCTGTGCTGTTTGTTTCGCTCGTCTCTCAGTCTCCCTCTAATTCTGTCCCTCAACACCGGTTTCATGGCCTCCCAGAAGGTAATGCTGGAGTCCACTGAACCCTTGTTCTCCGCTACGTACACCTTGATGTCTGCCCTCAGTCCCCGTGTTATCTCAGGGGTTTGAATGTCCCATGCTGCCAAGCGCCACTCCGTCTCTCGCCGTTCGGTGCTTTTCCCTAATTTGGCATATAGGGGTGAATGATCCGATATCCCCCTTGCTTTGTAGGTGAACTAATCTCCCTCCGACCGGTATTGCCGTGCAATAAAAATGTAGTCTAGCCTGGAAAAGGCTCTATGGGCCCCTGAATAAAAGGAGAACGTCTCCTGTGTCGGGTGTCGCCATCGCCATGTGTCTGTGAGTCCCATCTCTGCCATGTATTTTGCCAGTGCTGTTTGCGTCCCCCTTCTGCGTGTTGCACCTGAACGGTCTAATTCCTCCGACATGACGTCATTGAAGTCCCCCCCCCACTATTTGCATCGTGTCCGCCGTTTCCAATAGGATGGATGCCACCTCTCTGAGTGTGCGTGATTGGAGTTTTGGCGGGGCATATACTGAGATAACTGTCATGTTCAGTCTATTCCATGTCCCCTGTATTCCCACGTATGTACCTTGTGGATCACTCCATGTGCGTGTTACGGTAAAGGGATGTGTTTTGTTAATTAGGATTGCGACTCCCCTGGTGCCCGACGTGTAGCCCGCGTGGGTCAAGACTTTGTATCTCCCCCTCGCTATGAATGTACAGTTTCCCGCCCTAAGGTGCGTTTCCTGTAGGAGGATAAGGTCTGGGGCAACCCTTTTGATGTATGAGGTTACCAATACTCTCTTTATTTTGGACCCTAGTCCATTAACATTCCATGTCAAAATGGAGATCCCCCTATGTGTTCTTTCTGTGGTAGTTAGTGTACCTGCCATACTGTGTTGCTCATCTGGAGGTCAGTAGACGACCATAGCAGCTGTGTGTGACAACGTTGATTCTCGTGCATCTGACTGTGTCCCAGTAAGTGGTCCCATATCCAACACCCCCCCCAATTACCCCAACTTGCGTTCCCACCCACTGAGCACCTTAAGTTTCGCCGGAAACAGTAGTATGTAGGCGATTTTCTGGTCTCTTAGTTTCGCCTTCACCGCATCGAAGGATCGCCTCTGCTTCTGTACCTCCTGGCTATAGTCTGGGAAAATCATGACGTGTGTATTTTCAAATCGGATCTCACCCAGCTTCCTTGCCGCTCTCAAAATCAAGTCCCTATCGGCAAAGTTCAAGAAGCGTGCAATGATCGGACGCGGTCGTGCTCCTGTTGGCGGTTTGGCAAGGAGGGCCCTGTGCGCCCTCTCTATTATGAAACAGTTTGAGAATTGCGCCTCCGGGAATGTGTCCATCAGCCATGATTTCAGAAAGGCCACCATGTTGGACTTCTCGCAGCCTTCTCTAAATCCTACGAAGCGCAGGTTGTTGCGACGTGCCCTGTTTTCGGCGTCATCCACTTTCCAGAGGAGTTGGCGATGCGAGGCCTGTAGTTCCGTCATGTCTCTTTGCAAGGCCGTGATAGAGTCCTCCGCCTCACCCATCCGCGTCTCCGCGTTGGTGACCCTTTCTGATAGATTCCGAAAATCCTGTCGCAGGAGTGTCACTTCCGAGCCCACCTCGCCAATCTTGGTCTCCAATGCCGCCCTCGACTCCTGTATGTCGGTACGCGACACCTGGATGGCCTCCATGAGTAGGTCGGTATCTGAGCGCGGGCCAGGGGTCGCCGGGAGTCCATTCACCACCTGGCGCGGTGCAGCGAAGTTATCCATCGGGCCTTGCTTGGGCCCTTTCGGTATCGTCTCCCTCTTGCCCATGATGGGTTGCAGTGGCCCGGTCCGTCCTCTTCCCAGGTGGTGGTAGGCAATGGGCTGAAGTTGTTCCCGGGCTCCTCAGGGTGTCGGAGGCCCAAAACCCCTCAGGAGTAGTGCTCAGATCCCAGTCCGCATGGGCCTCGGGGGTACCGGTATTTCACTTCGTGCAGCCGGCCAAGGGCGTCTAGGTTCACTCTGTGGCTTCCAGCAAATGCGGTTCCGCCCTGATTCACCCCTTGGAGGCCGCCACCGCCGTCCCAGGGCCGTCCTGCCAGTGGAAGAGCCACATGCACCCGCGCCTTAGCAAAGCACGGGGCCGTTCCGCTCCTGATATCTCTGTGCCGAATCTCTGGCTACCCTGCGATTTCCGCTGTCCCCGGGCCACGGGGAGACGCCTTCCCGAATGCCCCTTAGGTTGTGAGGGGCTCGGGGCCTCGCCGGTCTCTCTCACCTTTGCACGATGAACAGTCCAGGTGAAAACGGCGCCTTTGCGCTCACCCCGACGTTGCACGGGGTTCCGGGCCTCGATGGGGCTCGACCGCACTCACGGAAGCGGGCGGGGCCAGTCCTCCGTCCCCCGGGTGTGGCCGCCGAACAATGCAGGGGCGGCTTCCCACGCGTCCCTCTGATGGCCGCCTCGCCCCACCAGCGTTTGCGCCGGGTTCCGTGTGTCCGAGGGTTCGGAGACCGGATCGCGGGACTCAGCACCTCCGACGGTCCCACAGCCGTCCGGGCGCCATCTTGGTGCAGGTTGCTTTGCGGTGGCTGTTCACCGCCGGGAAAAGCGCAGCCGTTGCCGGCGCCGGTCCGGGGCGCATACAGTCCGGGATACAGCCGCCTACTTTCCTCCAGTCCGCGCCTGGGTGCCCAGCTCCCGCAGTCACTTAGCTCAGCTCGCACGAGAGCTGGCAGCCGCCATCTTGGTGTAGTCCGGCGTGCGAGCGGGCGAGTCCGGACCGATTAGCTCCTTCCCGGGTGCAAATTTGTGCACGGCTCTCGCTCTCAGTTGGTGCAGGACACCTGTGGCACCTCCGCCTGCGTTTTGGTGATGATCAGGCGTGGTATAATGTCGGATCTTGAGGCAGCTCGGCGGGAGCTCCGTCTCAGCACGTCCTACCCGGCCATGCTGTTGGCCACGCCCCCCTGTCACCTTTATTGTTGATTCATATTAGTTTCATATGCATTGAATGCACAACATAAAGACTGACATGTTTCACCTTCTCTAAATCCCTTATACATGCCCCTCCCTAACAATGCTTATATAATTAAATCTTCTTGGATTGCGAGGACCAAGTTCAGGCTACATTGATGGAACCTGCATACAACGCAGTTTTCTCAAAGTAATGCAGAATATTTACATAGCATATTTGTTATTAGATGGAATTTGAACCAGACTCTGGCTTGTACAGACTGGTACAAACATTCATTCCCCCCTCAAAATAGATGCTAATCTTTTCTGTCACTCAGCAGGAATGACTTTGATTCCTATTGACATTTGACATGGAAAACAGACTCGTTTAGACCTTTAAAGCAATTCCGTACAAGACTTGCATATGGCAAACAGGAAAGATTCTATCCAAGAAGTTATTTGTTTTTATGGGTGTTGGCCTGTTACAGGTTGTTTTGGAGGCTGCATGGTAGTCTGTTGGGAGCTGTGTGAGTGGCTGTCTCATGCTGTTGGGAGTTGAGTGCAAGTTAGCAGGGTACTTCTTGTGAAGCTTGATGGCTATGCAAGGGTCTATTAGTGCTTCTGTAGAACCTGTGCAAGCATCAATTGTCCATATCTGCAAAAGGGCCTGTATTAGTAGTGAATTTAGATTCTGTTGGTGAGTTTGCTGGTGGCTATGTAGTGGTTTTTTAGTGCTTGTGTGAAGAAAAAAATTGTGCGTTTGGCAAGCCTCGGTTGGCGGCTGGTGCACATGGGCCTGAGTGGGAATCTGTTGGGAACTTTGCAGGGGTCTGTTGGTGCTTTCCAATTGTGGATTGATGGTTATTTTATACAAGTGTTCAAATCTGTTGTGGGTTTTGCGAAAGTCTGTTAGTGGCTGCTGTTCCAGGGAGTGTTTCGGAGTTGTGTGAGGATTTCATCAGGGACTATTTATTGGAGAGTGTTTTGGGGAGTTTGCTGGGGTCTGTTGATGGTTGTGTGACATTTGTTGGGTTAGTACAAGGGATTTTTGGGATCTTTATGAGCATTAGTTGGATGCTTTGCGGGGGTCTGTTGGAGGCTTCTGTGCAAGGATCTATTGGAGAGATTGCAGCAGTGTTTTTGTGGCAGTGTATCATTTTTGGGGGTGTTCATTGTATTCTTGAGATGTTTGTGAGCATTTGTTCCATATTTTGCGATGATCTGTTGATTGTAGCTGTACGATGTTCCATTGGGAGCTATGTCAGAGTCTGTTGGGGACGTACTTGCGATGTGTTTGTGTCTGTGTAATATTTGTTGTAGTAGTGCATGTTATGTTTAATATATTTGTAAGCAGGAATGGACCGGGACAAAAAATGGGCAGTGTTAGAAATGGGGTTTCTGGTTGGCTAGGGTGTGCACCTAAGCCAGGCAGAACCTACCACTCTAGTCACTGCAAGTAATTTACGGATGTACGACATTACAACGCATGCTTTTACATCGCATGCTTTTACAACGCGAGTTTTACAACGCATACCATTACAACACAAAGCGCTTTGGGGTGCTGGATAGTGAATAGTTTAATTTACTATTCCAACTCCAGTCCCCGTGGACACTAGGGAAGGTGTTGGACAGTAAATTAAATGTATTCCCTATCCTAGAGCGCCCCCCAGCGCAATGCGTTGTAATGGTTTGCGTTGTAAAAGCTGCGATGTAAAAGCATTGCGTGGTAAAAGTTGCGTTGTAAGTGATGTTTCCCGTAATTTCCAGATCAAAGATAACCTCTGCTCACCATCTGATAGCTTGGTGCAGAGCAGGCAGGCTTATCATCAGAGGCAATGTGTAAAGCGTTTGCGCAACACACTCATACAGAAACACACCGAACATACCAAAAAGAGACTCCACACAAGATTATACAAAAATATAGAAAATTGTACTTAACATAGAGTACAACAACAGATGTCATAAACACTGTATAGATAATGCAATTACTGAACTTATACTCATTATCCTGACAGTGCAAGGTGTGAGAAGTTGGCCTGGCATATGCTGTCCACTATTCTAGTGGGCACCTTGCACCAGTCCAAGCGACCCTTATTGATGGTAGGTTAGTACATTCAGTAAACTTATTTAGCACACAGTAAATTAGCACAATAGACATTGAGCCCTAAGGGCATACCAAACTATATATTAAGGAAGTGGTATAAGAACCACGACTTATTCATTTATTTTATTTATTTAAGATTTCTAAAGTGCCTGGTTACGCCATCTGGCGTATCCCCGCGCTAGCGGATTTCTAAACTAGTACCTAACCATAAGCACTTTCCTGTAAAATTGCCAACTAATGCCATCTTAGGAAGCTCCTAAAGTTTAGTATGCAGAGGAGAATAGCCAGGTTTTTAGCTTCTTCCTAAATTGGCCTTCACATAGTTCCATTCTTATTATTTCTCGGAGACTATTCCAATATTTTGCAGCAAGGTAGCTGAAGGACCTGGCCCCCATTCTTGCTCTCCGAATTCTCGGAACTTTCACTAGTAGCCTACCTTCTGATCGTAGGTTACGACCTGGGACATATTTGGAAATTTGAGGGTGTAGGTAGCGGGGACCCATTTTTGCGAGTATTTTATGGCAGTAGCACATGGATTTAAAAAGGACCCTTTCTGCCACCAGAAGCCAGTGCAGTTCTTTTAGAGCATTCTTAGCGGAAGCTCTTCTAGGGAGATTCAGTATCAGCAGTGCAGCCGCATTCTGCACCACCTGTAGTTTGGCTAATCCCTTTTTGGGGGCCCCCAGGTACAGTACATTACAATAGTCCAATTGTGATGTTACCAACGCGTGGACTATGGTTTTCCTTGCATTTGTGGGGAGGATGTCCAAGATTTTCCTTAGAGTTTTAAGGGTTTCAAAACATTTGCCAGCTACCCTTCGAATTTGAGCCTCGAAGGTCAATTCCGGGTCAAACATGACACCCAGATTTTTAACTTCAGATTTAGGTGTCGGGACAGGTCCCATGGTTTCTGGCCACCAAGCAGAGGACCATAAACTCGGTGTGTTGCCTACTAAAATTTTTTGCTATAGCTAGAGTTTCTTTGTACCAGGGGGAAGATGCCATTTGTCTCTTGGGGGTTCTTGTCGTCCATGGAGCTATCTCATCTAGAGCACCTGTTACCCAATTCTCATATTGGTCATTGGCCGTCTTGATCTCTGCATTGAGTATTGGTTTATTTTTTTCTAACACCAGTGAGAAGGAGCTGGAATTAAAACCAACCCATTTCCTATGGGAGGTCTTTCTCCCCAGTATCTCTAGCCTATGATTACTCACGTATATTGAGAATATAATTAAATAGTGGTCCGTCCAAGGCATAGGCCAAGGAGCTTCAACCTCTATGTCCTTTAGGTTGGTAAAGATCGGGTCGAGGATATATCCTTTTTGATGAGCTGCTACTTGCACCTGTTGGCTCAGGTTCAATGCCCCCAAAACCTTACATAGGGATTAAACTTCTTTGTTCTCATTGCTGTCAAAGTGCAAGTTCAAATCTCCTAGTATATAGAAATATTTATGACGTAGGGCAGGTTGAATACATCTTTCTTCTAAGCTAGCTATGAACTGGGCAGCTGGGCCGGTGGACGGTATATTAAAAAGCCCGCTAAGGTCACATCGTCCGCCACTGATAGTCTAAAAAACAGTGCTTCACATTGTTCTATACTGGCTTCTCTTATATTGCACTTCAGGGAGGATTTGTGAATAATTGCAATTCCTCCCCCTCTTTGCTCCCTATCTCGCCTCAGTATCTCATGGCCCTCCTGGAGGGCATCCACAATATCTGGAACGGAGCTGACATTGATACAAGGCCTAGAGCCTTTAGAACCGCTGGGGTCACCAGGAACCACCCAAGGTAGTGACACAGGGGACCCAAGGGGGACGCGTGCAGTGTCTAAACACAGCCGCGAATCACTATTAACTTCTATGGAGAAAGTCGCGGAGAAATTACAGATTAAGGAAACTTGGAAGAGGATTTAGAGCAAACCTCTTTAGCACTAGGCAGTTCTAGAGTCAATACCCACGGAAGCCGCGGAGTACTCGCGTTACCTCACTCAGGGAAGCTGGGTGCATAGGTATCTGGGTTCGTCTTCGTTTTCAATGGCGAGCTGCTGCAAAGTGCTGCTGGCGACCAAGTTGAATGTGCCGAGTGGATCCAAGGGTGGATCGTAGATCTGAAGAACCTGAAAGCAGAGGGGACAGAGTCTTGGTCACTAGCCAGTGACCAGGAAGGCGATGAGCGGATGCCCACCGATGTCGGGTGCTTTCAGATGAAGAATGTGAAGCTTGACTCTTCAGCAACGAGGACCAGGAGGCATCGAGGACCAGGAGGCATCGACAACAACCAGGGGCGGGATTAGAGCTCTCCCACAAAGGATGTCGAGTGCTGCGGTGTCGCTATCCAGATTGGACCCAACAAGCCTTGGCAATAGCAACCCACGCAGAAAGCAAAGATTGGCTTTAGTGAAAACCAGCAAGGTCTGGGGTACTCACCACTCAGTGGGGAGTCAGGGTACGTCTGGAGCAACCAGGAAAGCTCAACAAACAGAAGAGTTACCTTCATGGGGACCCACCAGTCAACAGACCAGGGATCCCGAAGGAGCCTCGAGTGGAAATGCTAGAAGTGGGCCCAAGGAACACTCGTGAAGTGTAGGCCCACAATCTTCGGTGCAAATGGTGCAACGGGCTTGGGCTACAAGTAGCCCAATGCACAACTTTACAAAAGCTTGTGAAGTTGATGCACTTGCAAATGTGCACAGTGTCCAGGAGTTCCGGTTTCACATCACTCGTGAGGGCTGCGGGTCTCAGCTATGCTGGGATCTCGTGTCAGCTTCTGAGAAGTCTGGAAGTCTGTGTCCTGAGTCGCAAATCTGGTGGGAGCCTTGGAAATGCAGACCGGCAAGATGCTTTGTTGGTGCCTGTTTGACCAAGGGAATCACTCCTTGACCCCAAGGGAGATTCTTCCATCTGCTAGTCGAAATAGAATGTCGAAGTTCCTTGATATATGTTGCAGAGTTTCGTCCATGTGTAATCTGAAGTCCTAAGGACAGGGTTCCTATACTTATACTAAGTTAAGGGGTTGGACATACTCTGGGGACCCACCTATGGGAGGGTCTGGGAAGAGGGGTGGTTACACCCATTCCCTTTGTCCAGTTTCGCGCCAGAGCAGGTGTAATCTGAAGTCCTAAGGACAGGGTTCCTATACTTATACTAAGTTAAGGGGTTGGACATACTCTGGGGACCCACCTATGGGAGGGTCTGTGAAGAGGGGTGGTTACACCCATTCCCTTTGTCCAGTTTCATGCCAGAGCAGGGGCTGAGTGCCCCTGCAACCGGTTTGAACTGGGGTATGCATAGGGACACCAAGTGTGCCCCAGCACTGTCTGAAAAGCATTCTATGAATGCACCCACCCAGCCTCAATACACTACAGCCTGCCGGGGAGGTGGTTACACCTCCCTGTGACAGGAAACCTATTGTCCAGGCCTCCCCTGCCAGAGTTTCATCCAGCAGCAGGAGGTTAGACTCGTGTCTGTGGCTGCAGCATCCATTTTGTGATGCTGATGCTCTTTTAAACTATTACCGGTTAGGTTAGTATGTACAAGTCTTCTCCCTCTAGAAGGGTGGAATTCAACCACCGCCGCCAGGACTGGTGGGGGGTAGAATTCCAAAGTGTTTGACACCAAACACGACATGTTGCCATGCAGCCATCCCAAAGTTAGCATTCACTGCAAGGTTAAAATGCACTTAAGAGTATATGGTCTGGCTGCATCACAGAACAGCATCAGGGAATAGATTCCGAAAGCTACAGAGGGGTCCTGCTCATGCATTGGCTCCCTTTAACACAAAACCAAGCACTCTGCCTGCAGGATTGATAAGGCCTGCCATAGGAGTGACTTATACGTTTAAATGCGTCAGTGATTAAAGGTAGATATAGGTCATCTATATCTTAGGAAGGGGTGCATGCACCACCTTACCCAGGCTGCAGTAGCAGACCTGTGGTGCCATTTTGGAAGGCTTCCCAGGGGTGGCATATACATGCTTCCGCCCCTGGTAGGCCTCTGGGGTACCTATTCCCTTAGTACCTAATGTACCATAAACTAGGGACTCAAATAGGTAACTCAGTAACCAATCTGGAGTGTACCAAAAGTACATGCAATCAATTTAGAGAGGAAGCAGCTAGGTTGAGGTCCTGAATAGAAGGGCCCCAGCCAGACAGACGAAAGTCAAAAAACAATGAAACACCAGCAAAAAGGGGGGTAGCCATAATAAAAAGATCCTACTCTCCTACACAAGAATCAACACAACATACATAATATTAGGGCATGAATTACAGCAGTTTGATTAGAGCAAGAAAACACATAAATCACCATATTAGTCCAAGTAAAGAATCAAGTTTAGAGACAGCCCCCTATATGGCAAGAAAAGCACCTGAATCCCATTAGGAAAACATAGGGCGCACTCCCACCCGCACATCTACCATATGCAGTATGATAGCCTATTCCACTAAGCGATGTGTCCCTCCTGCCATACCCTATACGGTACAGTCAAGGAAGGCTACAAAACAACGAACCAAGTCAGTGTGGAACCAGAACCATGCCTCCTAATGACAGTCCAAAGTGCAAGCCACCAGTGTGTGGGGCGCACAAGAGACCTTGTTCGATCCCTTTCCTTCTTTTCATAGACACCAGATGCCCGTGAACGTGTGGTGCAGCTGGTTCAGTGCAATCCCAGAGGAGGAAAGAAGGGATGCAGTAGACCTTATGGGCCTCCCCAGGGCTGCCCTCGAAGGAGTGCAGATGGCTTGACAGTCTCCAGTCATGAGCACCCGAAATGGCACTAGTGGCAGGCACCTGCTGAGGTTGCGACAGGCCTCAAGAATGGGTCCTGCATCTTCTGATTTCAGCCCTGCCGGGCCTTCTACACACAGTGTTGCTCTGAGGATGGAGCTGGGCTATCCGTCCTTCATGTGCCAGGCTCGCCCCTGGATTGCTAAGGGATATGACTCAGACA
Source organism: Lissotriton helveticus (assembly GCF_964261635.1). Classification (NCBI taxonomy): domain Eukaryota; kingdom Metazoa; phylum Chordata; class Amphibia; order Caudata; family Salamandridae; genus Lissotriton; species Lissotriton helveticus. Next base: position 957,176,074 of record NC_136065.1, read on the forward strand.
GGGGGTCAGTTTACAAGGAAGCGAGTGCCATGGCACTCCCACTTCCAAGTGATGTAGGAGGGCTCCACAAGCACTTTTCACAGAGCTTCACCACTCTGTTTACAAGGGATGCAAAAGCACTCAACATGTGCTGGTGGGGAAACGCAACCCATGCTTTTTCAATCCACAAAAGGCAAATAACAGTGCTAACCACGCATTGACTGTAATCCAAAAGGAGCAGTAAATAGCACTCGCCACATGCTGAGATTCCTTGGAGATCACATGAGGGGCACTTAGCAAGTGGCAGGCAGGCAGGCCAGCACATCTAGGAGCTTGGCAAAGTGGCAGCAGCCAGCACAACAAGCAAGTATTCCTAATGGTGGTTCCTCCAGGTAGCACAGCTGTTTTCTGGCAAGGGTGCAAGTAATGTCAGCAGAGCCTGGTTACAAGTCCCATGCAGTGTCTGAAATTATAGGGTCAGAGCCCCTGAAATTATACTCAAAAGTGTCTTTATTCAAGAGGGAACTTTAAAGGGAACTTATAGAAGTGTGCAATAAAATCCTTTTCAACCCAGCCCTGGCTCCAGACATCAGTAGGGGGTACATCAATCATTTGTATGAGGGCATGACACAACCTATACAAATGTTAAGTGTGAACGCCCTCTCCCAGCCTAGGAAGACCATCAGTATGCAGATTAATGCATATGTAATCCCTATCACACCCAGCCCTTCCTATGTTGTGGCTGTCTGGAGAGTATGCATCAAGTGTAGCTGTCACCCAGGCCTAGACATGGATTGGAGTCAGGTTGCAAAGCACAAAGAGTCATAAGCACAGAGAAATGTCCACTTTCTAAAAGTGGACATTTCCTAAATAGTAATGTAATAGTAATGGAAATTCCAAGTACACCAGTAGGCAGGATTTATCACAACCATGATAAACATACCAAACATGGCAACGGCACTCCTTTCAGATCAGGAAAAGTATATATAAGGGAATTCCTAATGCTAATATATGAGAGGAGTGGTCCTCACAGTTGTTAGAAACAAAATAGTCTGTTTCTCACCACCAGGACATGCCACACATGTAGGCATAAGTCCTACCTTTTACTTACATAGTGACCTAAGTGTAGAAAAATGGGAGTTTCAAGGAATTCAACAGTACAAACCTGCGCACCAGACCATAAAACAACCAAACCAAAATAACGGTCTACCCATTGTTATATTAGAGTAGCTCTTTTGGCACTGCCTAACATGCCTATAAACCTATCCAACCCTGTTTGTTAGCATACTAAGTATGTAGTGTGAAGTTCCAATGCATCTTTCCCTGTTCCGTAGCTATACCCAGGCCTCTCTAAAGGGTGTCCCACATGCTGCAGCCTGACTTAATAAAAGTACACGAACAAAAACGACCATATCATGCCCACCAAGAAGACCATGACTGGTTGCTTCCCAACTGAATCATCATCTCACATGGCTGCATCACCCACAGACAGCAAGGATCCGCGCATTAATGCATCTGACTGAAATCTAATCTTCAATAATTCAAATGTTGTAGGATGCACACCTAGGGGCAGATTTATGAAGGCCTTGCGCCGCCGATGCGTCATTTTTAACATGGGAAAAAGTGACGCACCGGCGGCGCAAGGCCTTCATAAATCTGCCCCCTAGTTACTTATATCCACTTTTAAGGATGCTCAAAGGCGTAGAATATTTCCGTGCTACCCTGGAACACGCTCAGTCCTTGCGCGTGACTTGTACTGAACAATATGCAGGAACCTCATCAGGACTCACCACAGGATGGAGAAAATAAAGAGAGAAGTATCGGAAGGCATCTGTTGGTGTATTCATTACAGTGATGTGTAGTGTCCTGACGAGGTTCCTGCATATTGTTCAGTTCAAGTCATGCGCACAGATAGGGCATCCTGGGTTTTTCACATTGCGGGCGGTGCTGCTGGCTGCAGCAACGCACGCAATGTGAAAAGTGAGTGCACAGCATTACCCTGCACTGCGTGACAGGCACCACACGGTGCCTGTTACTTGGTGCATGGAAATGAGAGGGGTACCATGGACACCCCCTAGTTCAGCGACCCACACCCACCCACACACAAGGAGGGTCCGCAACGGGCCCCGAAACCCAATCCTCACCAGCCTTTCCATGGCAGCATCGTCGCCATGGAAAGGCCTTCCTAAACCCACATCCTGATCTGATGGATGGTGCCTGCTAGGCACCACCACTATTTCAGGGGCCCTGCACCATCCGCCTAGCAATCGGTGCGATTTCATTTGGCGGACAAGCAGCAGACGGACTTTGCATCCGCCATGCTACCCACCCCATCCTAATTTGGCGGTGGGTAATGACCTTGGTGATGGTAAAAGGTCCTTCCACCATCATAATAACCCCCATGGTAACTTACATTTTGTCACACTTTTAAATACCATGCACCAAGCCTTGTGGGCTATAGAGCCTGCATAGTGGCCCCTTACTAATATTTAAAAGAGTGTTTTTACTCTGTCAAAAAGAGTTATTTTAGCAGAGCACACTGCATCAGTCAGGCTACACTGTGTAGGCCTGGAGCCATGTTTGCACTTCCACTGCAGAGGATGGCAGCACCAGGATGCCTTTATGAGCAATAGTACGCTTTACAAACTCACATAACATTTTACAACACAATTGATCCTGCAGTTCACAAGTGGTATTTAGCTTCCAGGCCCCGAGTGAACTGTTTAACCCATATACTAAGAACTTACGGTCAAGCTAGATGTACCAATCAGCAGTAAGCCAGTGTAACCATGGTTAAAGGGTAGCACAGACCCTTTACTACTGGTTAGCAGGATTAAAGTACACAGTACAAAGATTTCTAAAGCCAGCAGAAAGATAGGCAAATGGTGAATAATCTGGGGTGACCACGCAGAAAAGGTGAATTTCTTACCATGTCTATTGGTGGGAGCTTTACAATTGTATCATGTTGTGCGGTGCTACCTACCTCCCCAGATCAGGATGCCAGTTTGGGTTGTGATATGAGAATGCCATCATGATGTGGGATGTATGCCTGTCCAATGTGAGAGGTAACCCATTGCAATGTGAGATGTTGTCCCTTGAGCTAGGAGGCGAGTTCACATCAAGATGTGACATAATGTCATCACAATCTTGGATGATGCAGTAATGTGTAAAAAGTATCATCATAATGTCCTGGGTGTTTTAGAAGCAAGGACCTTTTCTACTTTTATCGGGCAAAAGGCATGCTTGTCATGGATAGCTATGTTATATGTTCCAACCCTTAATTGCACCTCCTCAGCTAATCCATGGTCAGGGTCGCCTCAGAGAGGCAGGGTGCTGTACTGTGAACCAGTGTTCTTTGGAATATCACTTGTGCAAGGAGGAAGTTTGTGGAGAATTGATGAGGACGGTGTTATACAGTCGGATGTAGGTGCTGTGTTCATCAAAAGATGATTCCTGTGGTGATTTTAAATAGGGATCTGACTATGATGTTGGAACTGGGGCTGATGACGCTCATGGAGATCTGACAATGATGCCATGGTCATTTGACAAGGACTTGTATGTCCACACCACAAGGGCTACCACTGCAAAGAGCTGGATTGACATGACGATCTTAAAAATATGGGCATGGTCATTTGAAGAGGAAGCCTAAGTGGAAGATCAAGATACAGCTTCAGGAGCAGTCCACGGTTTGGGTAAAGGTTCCCCTTGGTGGTGTTAGTTGAAAGCTCATTTATGTCCTGAGGAAGCGAGCCCCCGACCTACTGAGGAAATCTATCAACTTTGGTGTGAGTATAGTGCCATCAGGGAGGGCTCAATGACCATTCAAGTCAGCTTGAAATTACTACTATGATCTCCAAAATAACCCCTTATAGACTTTACCCTTATCTATCCCTCCTTGGCTCACACCAAACCTAATTTTACCTCCATGAGCTCCCAAACAACCCTTTCTAAATTCTTCCCTCCTCCATCTCTCCTTTTACTCATCCCATATTTCATCTTACTACTATGATCACCCAAATAACACTTTCTAGACTCTTCCCTCTTCAAACCCTCCATTATCCTATTCAGACCACCGCTCGAATGAACTCATATTGCCCTGTACTAATCCACCACTAATTCTTTTTGGGTTCCGGACTAGCGTTCTACTTGCCGAACAGTGCTTCATCGACTCATCAGGAGTAGCAAGCACTATATAAACACATGTATAATTACAATCCAAAGAGGGTGTGCAATGCAACCTACCAACAGTGTAAATTGATAATTAAGCTTACAGAGAGCAACAGACACACTGAACAGCATATTAACCTACTGCTCTACGACTGTGTGGCCTGGATCCCACTAACAAATGAGAAAATCCCTGAACACCACAACAAAGGTGATACAGCCTTGACTGCCTCTTCACCTGTGAAGGGTGTCCAAGGGAAAACCTCAATTGCCAGGTCCAGGATGAGCATGTGCTGATATTGACAAAGAACCAGCTGCGCTTTTTACTTACTGTGAACATGAATTTGAATTACACTTGGAAGGCAGAAAGGGGCCTTCTCTCAAAGGGGGCTGCAATGCATGACTTCACCCTCGTGTGAGAGGTCTTTCCAAGTCTTCATGAGCCTTCCCTTGCCCCTACCAAACGTACCAGAGGAGGAAGACCAGTGTGAAGGCTCTAACTGGTGTTTCTACTTCCCAGATTCCACCAAGTTAGAGCCTCCCGCACATCCGAGTCCTCTTTGGCTGTGGACATCTCGCGGTAATTGACAGTAAAGCAATTCCGTTTTGTAGCTACAACCACGGTAACGGCCATGTATGAATATGCACCCTTTGCAGGATTGGGTGCACTTTCTATATTACAGAAAAGGATTTCCCCTGTACTTCGACCCTGCAGAGCATGGGCCCACTCTCTAAACCTAGATTGGAATTAGCAAAGATCCTTGCAAGAGAGTAGGTCTGAGCAGCATTTGTAATTTTATTTAATTTGTTGCATGGGTCTTTTAAACTACAAAATGTGTCTTTCCTTCAGTAGGAGATCTGAGTCAATAATCTCTGCAACCTTGTATGAGAAACATTAGATATTACAAGATCGATAGCACAAAGAACAGTGGGTGGGGAAGCAGTGGGGGGCAACGTCTCAAACTACTACAAATCACTGGTTTCCTCAATTACATGGCTTGTGCACACACATGAAGATTTCTCTGTCTGGATGTTTTAAAAAGCTAATTTCTATTCATCAGTCATTCGAATTAAAGAATACCGTTCATTATTCATGTTATTCCTTTCAGTTGCCAAGCTCAAATCCACAAGTAGATTTAGCAACAAATATACTGACAAAAGCTGTCACTAGGATAAACATTTTCTGATATTCTTGCTTCCACCAATTGAGGACACAGTTTTGGCACTTCAACCAAAATAATTAATTAACACCAACTTGTTCATGTACATTTGAACATCAGCCTCTATTTTTAATTGTAATGTCAATGCCTAGTAGAAATTCTACACCAATAGATTGTCAAACTCATTAAGCTTGGGTAAAACTGTTGATAAGACAAATGACAGTTTATTATAAGTAGGTTACTTGTGCCAGGTAGGAAACGTATTGTTCGCTGGTGTCAAAACAGAAAATGTTCTCTGCCTTTTTACTGTTTTCGCATGTCGGCATTTAAAATGCATCTTAGAAGCATTGATGCAATGAATATTTTATGTCTAACATGGCATAGATGTTTACTGTGTTCAAGGACTGTTCAGTAAATCCATTCTTTTATTACGTGTAAACAATTTCCCCAAGGAATGTCTAGATGAGGAAACATTGTATATTCCTGCAGATTTTTCCTATACAGTGTTGCATCCTCCCCAGCTCTGGAGCACGGAAATTACCAAACAACACACGGAGCTCTGTAACACATGTCTTTATTCTTCAGCATGCAACCGTTAAAAGAATGCACTATGCCATAACCTTTATTGACAACAGGCACATCTGGGTAACTCCCAGCTGATTATGTAACTTTGTAAGGAGTCCAGCAAGGACCATAAGGATTCTACTGCACATGATCACATGACACTACATCTCCTCCTTCGTTCAATAAAAAGTACGGACTAAATACATACATTAGAGTTCCTCAATGAGTAGTCGAGGTGCTCACTCCAATCTTCCAGATTGAGTCTTACGAGGAGAAGGAATTGCACTATCTTCTGGCATCGTCGTAGATGTATAAACTCAGATGCTTGCCTCTGGCACTCAGGTCGACTTTTCCTACTTGTGATGTCTGGAGCCGATAAAAATCAAGGCAGATGCTCGAAATGTGATGAGTTTCTTATAATACACTTTCCGGGACGTTGAGCGGTCACCATATGTCCTTTACTTGTCACAACTCTCAACGGATCAGAGTCAAATGGAGTGTCAGCCTTGCATTTCTGATTTTGTTTGACTAGGACCCGGTCTCCTTTTTCGAAAACCGAGTCGAGAGCGTATCTGCGCTTATCTGCATAGGCCTTCATCTTGCTTTTGCAAGAAATGTCCATGACACAAATCTCATCAGTGCCCATTACTCGGCTCTTGGTCCATTGTGGTAGCTTTGTCCGGTGCACAGACATAATATCGACTCCAAAATATCGTTTGGACAGAATATCGAGTTTGAAATATCGTTTGGACAAAATATCGACAGGACAGAATATAGACAGCCAAAATATCGTTTTTAAGGTAAGTGAAGTAATATCGACTGTAAATAATATAGAAAGTGAAAATATCCAAGTATATAATCTAGATAGTAAAAAATATTGTTTTTTAAATAATATTTAATTATTTATAGTGTTTTTTATGTTATAATATGTGTGAAAAGTGTCATTTTATTTTATAATTATTTTTAATTAATGATTTTTTTTAATTATTGTGTAATTTTATTCTGTAGCGGGTTGTGGGTTTATAGGGGAATAGGGTGGGAAGTAATTTAATTATAATTAATGAAATATGTAAATTTATTATTTGGTAGTAATAATTAATGAATTGGTAATTAAATAATATTTGTTAATTATTTAAAATGTAATTGGTAATTAATTTAATTTAATTGATAATTGCTAATTATGTAAATTAAAATAATTTATTTCCTGTAGCGGGTTGTGGGTTTATAGGGGAATAGGGTGGGAAGTAATTTAATTATAATTAATTAAATATGTAAATTTAATAATTGGTAGTAATATTTAATTAATTGTTAATTAAACAATATTTGTTAATTAATTAAAATGTAATTGGTAATTAATTTAATTTAATTGATTAATTGCTAATTATGTTAAATTAAAGGGGTATTTTTAGGGTTCAGGTTCAGTTTTTGGTTTTTGGGTAAAGGGGTATTTTTAGGGTTCAGGGTCAGTTTTTAGTTTTTGGGTAAAGGGGTATTTTTAGGGTTCAGGGTCAGTTTTTAGTTTTTGGGTAAAGGGGTATTTTTAGGGTTCAGGGTCAGTTTTTAGTTTTTGGGTAAAGGGGTATTTTTAGGGTTCAGGGTCAGTTTTTAATTTTTGGGTAAAGGGGTATTTTTAGGGTTCAGGGTCAGTTTTGGGGTAAAGGGTTTTTTTTAGGGTTCAGGGTCAGTTTTGGGTTTTTGGGGTACAGGGGTACAGTGTAAAAATAAAGTAAAATTAAATTTACATTAAATTAATTTAATGAAATGAAATTAAATTAAATTATATTAAATTTTTTTTAAATAATTTAAATAAAAAAAATTATTATATACTTACCAATACTTACGTTGTAATGGTAGTGCGTTGTAAAAGTTGCGTTGTAACGTCATATATCCACTGTTGCACTCTTTGGAGTGGGAATAGTAATTTTAACCCCTACGCTATCCAACGCTTTCCCTACTGTTGCACCCACTGGATTGGGAATAGTAATTTTTACTCTTTTGTATTTGTACGTTAATAATATTGGCTATTATTTAATTAAATTTTGTTACTATATATATATATGTTTTAAGAAATATGATTAAAAAAATATTTTTTTTTTACTTTCATTAATTATTTAATTATTAAAAGTTATTTTAAGTATTGTTAAGTATATTTTAGTAATTAATTTTTTATATTAATGTAATTAAACATTGTTTTTATTAAAGTCGATATTTTTTCCAACTATATTTTTGTAAACGATATTTTTAACTCGATATTTTTGTACTTACCTGTTTGTAGATAGAAACTCGATATTTTGTCTCTCGATATTTTGTCAACGATATTTTTGTTGGTCGATATTCTGTCCCTCGATATTATTTCAGTGATCCGCTTTGTCCAAATGGCTCTCCCAAACAGCAAGGTGGCAGGGATATCACCTGTGGTAGAATGGAGAGTTGACCAATAGGCACGAAGGGATAGACATAAGCATGACCTGAGATCTATTCCTTTGAGTGCAGCACGCTGAACCACTTTCTTCAGGGTACACATGAATCGGTCAACAACGAAATTTTCCTCTGTCCACAAAGGTGTGCTTTTCTGATGCTTGACGGTCAAGCAAGTAAGAAAGTCCTTAAACTCTCTGCTATTGAAGGGTGGCCCATTGTCAGATTGGAGAATGGAGGGAACACCCCACTCTGCGAAAATGTCATCCAGTCTCTTGATGACTTTGTCATGAGTGGTTGATGATAAATCTTCCATGAAGAGAAAACGTAAGTACTCATCAATAACTATCATGAGATGATGTCTCCTGGTCTCACTCAGACTCTGAGGGCTCTCTTTGTTGCTACAATGCCACAATTTCCTTGGCGTGCCAGTTGAATGACTTGTTGCCTCAAGCTCTCAGGCATGTCAACTCTCAAACCTCTTAATTATAATACCTTCTTGAGTGATAGAAAGTTTTTCCTGTACATTTTTTATTTTTTTAATTCAAAGTCATCTGTGAGAGGTTGAGTATGCTTTCTCAATGATATCCTTGAGTGCGAGTAAATCTCTGCCTGTGTTGGTATCAGCAATGATCTGCTCAATGATTAGAGCTGCTAGGGTGCTGAACTTCATTATGAAATTGATATACTCTTCAGCCCCTTTAGATGTTGTACTATGAAGCTGCAATGGCACTCCTGAGAAGTATTCTGCAGGGTTTTGATCCTTCCCCGGCTTATGCACAATAGTGTAATCATACTCTTGCAATTGCGACCCCCACCTCTCGATGAAAGGGGGCATCTTGGCTTTTGGATTTCCAAAAATAGTGAGCAACGCCTGGTGGTCAGTGACAAGGGTGAAATGCTTTCCATACAGAAACACAAAAAAAAATTCCCAAGCCCACACGACATCCTGGCTCTCTTTTTCTGGCTGAGAATAGGCACGTTCAGTCTGAGATAGGCTTCTGCTAGCATAGGCTACAATATGTATCTAAGCATGTGGATATCCATTGTTTTGAGCAAGGATCGCGAGCAAACCCCCAGGCTTGCGTTTACTACGATCTCAGTATGTAACTTTGGCTCAAAAGAAGCCATTTCACTTGCATTTTTTATTGATTGTTTGGTTTTCTTGAAACTTCTGTGACATTCAGAGGACCACTGGAAGGGAATATTCTTCTTCGTCAAAGTCTTTTAACAGGACACTCACGATAGCAAAGTCACAAATGTATCTGGAGCAATAGCTGGTCATGCCTAAGAAGGATCGCAGCATGGTTACATCTTGCAGGGGACAAGTGGATTACAATGTTTGTACTTTTTCAGGTTTAGGACTCATTCCCGCTTCAGAGAAAATATGCCCAAAGAATTTGAGTTTGGTTTTGTGAAACTCATACTTTTCTGAATTTAAAGTGAGACCTGCTTCAGCGAGCAGACATCATACTTGTCTAAGAGCTTTGTCACGCTCCTTTCGTGTTACTCCAAACACTAGCATTTCAACACTGTAGTTAAAAGCATGTGTGACAGGTTGAATTAAGCGAATGACATCCTGAAAGATTTCAGCTGCTGACGAAACATCAAACCTAAGTCTTTTGTATCTAAACCAACTAACATGAGTTGAAAAAGTAGCATTGTGCCCACAGTTCTGTTCCAACTCAAGTTGAAGGCATCCTTTGTTCAAATGAAAATGGGAAAAGCCCTTGGCACCATTCAGCTGTGTAATGAAGTATGCTATGTGTCAACCTGGATGTCTTTCTCGCTCGATTGCTTTGTTGGCCTGGCGCATATCAACGCAAATGCGCAATGTACCTACACTGTCCTTTTTTGCCCACTATGGGCAAAACCCATGGCGTCGGACCAGTAGAGTACTCGAAGGTGTCATGCTTTAAAATTGTTTCTAATTCTTTCACAGCTGCCTCCTAAAAATGAAAACCAATCCAACCATGTTGCTGAGCAACCGGACAAATGTCCTCATTAATGGAAAGTTGCACCTTTGTTGTCTTGAGTTTCCCTAGTCCATGCAACAATGACAGGAATTGACTTACTATTTCAGAATGTGCATTGAGCTTGTAGCTGATGGATATCATTCCCATGTCAGCAGCAGTGGGTAGATATGCACTTGATGAAGGACATTGGAGAACATGAATTGGTGCTTGTACTGTAATTTTTTAATGCCTCATGGTCACTACAAGTGACTCTTGACTTTGCAATGGCGTAGAAGCTGCCCATGTGCAGTGTACACCTTTGTTTTCGATTGTATTAGACATGGTACCAGAGACAATTCATTGTATTTTTCTGCCGGCATGATAATAATCAATGGCCCACTGCCTATAAAAGTTTTAGGGCAGCCGTTCAACTTTAGCGTGATCTTGGGGCACTGGACAAATGAGTTTGGTCGCTTCACATGCCGATCTCTTTTTGACTTGTGTTTTTCTTTGCAAGCAGACAATCGTACATGTGCACTGTGACAATGTCTGTAGTCAACATTACCATTGCACATCCATCTTCTTCACTGTCGTTTGAGATGAAATTAAAGAGCCTTTGGATGATGATCAACTTCATTGAGTCTCTACTTGCCTCAAATGATGTTGCTGTTTGGCCTTGTGAGCATGGCCAGAATGCTTCTGATACTTTTTAGCACTTATTTTCTCTTCTTGTTGTGATGTGACCTCTGACCTGCCTTTGGTCAGGAGCTCACTCCCCCACGACCGCATCACCACCTAGCTGTGCCCGTGTCCCTGACACTCGCCCACGCTGCTGTTCGCATGTTCGAGGCCCTCCTCCACCCTCAGGCATCCGCCTGCGCCTCATCCCTGGTGTCTAGTGGGCTTCTGGTAAGCGTCGCTAGACTTGTGCATTGTGCCTTATTGTAACTGTTTTACTGTGCCCTGTTTTATTGTGCCTTGATTTATTGTGCCGTTCTTCATTCGTTTCCTTTGTGCCTTTCTGTTTTTCTGCCTATTCTTGCCCCTTGTGCGCTCCCCTTTGCTGGGTCACTCTGAGCAGCTTCCCCGCTGCTGCCTCCCTGCGCGCCCCCCCTCGCGCCCCCATTCGCCGCTCCCTCCCGCCTCCCAGCTGCTCCTCCTTCCCTCCTCCCTTCTTAATGGCGGTCGCTGCGCGTCGAGGGTGAGTGACCTCTGACCTGCCTTTGGCCAGGAGCTCGCTCTCCCACGACCGCAGCACTACCTAGCTGTGCCCGTGTCCCTGACCCCCGCCCACGATGCTGTTCGCGTGTTCGAGGCCCTCCTCCACCCACAGGCATCCACCTGCACCTCATCCCTGGTGTCTAGTGGGCTTCTGGTAAGCACTACCTAGCTGTGCCCGTGTCCCTGACCCACGCCCACGCTGCTGTTCGCGTGTTCGAGGCCCTCCTCCACCCACAGGCATCCGCCTGCGCCTCATCCCTGGTGTCTAGTGGGCTTCTGGTAAGCATCGCTAGACTTGTGCATTGTGCCTTATTCTAACTGTTTTATTGTGCCTTGATTTATTGTGCCGTTCTTCATTCGTTTCCTTTGTGCCTTTCTGGGTTTCTGCCTGTTCTTGCCCCTTGTGCGCTCCCCTTTGCCGGCTCTCTCTGAGCCACTTCCCCGCCTTCTTAATGGCGGTCGCGCGCGCCAGAGGCAAGCCCGTCTGCGCCCGTCCGCGCATGGACCGCGCCCAGCGCCAGAACCCCTGGACCCCGCGCCCGCCGCAACGACAGACTACACTACGACTCAAGCACCCTCCACTCACTCAACACCGGACGAGACCACCCCTGCTACCAGGCCATCCCAAAGCACACCCAAGGACCCTTCACCTGCCGGAATTGCAGCTTCACCAGCATCCAGCCCGCCAAACCTCCATCCAGGGAACCCAACCACCTCAGATGCATCCTCCTCAACACCCGCTCCGCTCGCAAGCACGCCATCGAACTTTGGGACCTCCTAGATTCTACCGCCCCCGACGTCGCCTTCCTGACAGAGACCTGGCTGAACGCCACCTCAGCGCCAGACATCGCCATGGCCATCCCACAAGGCTACACGATCTCCCGCAGAGACCGTGTCAACGGAGTTGGAGGGGGAATCGTCATCGTCCACAAAGACACCCTCAGAATCTCGACCAACACCGAAGACACCCTCACCACTGCCGAACACATGCACTTCCAGATCCACACCGACCCCAACACGACCCCCAGAGGAACACTCGCCTATAGACCACCCGGACCACGACCACAGTTCAACTACACCATCTCCGACCTCATCAGCACCCACGCCCTCGCCTCCACGGACTACATCCTCCTCGGGGACCTTAACTTCCACCTCGAGAACAACGACGACGCCAACTCCACCGCCCTGATCGACAATCTCGCCAACCTCGGACTCAAACAGCTCGTGACAACCCCCACCCACGCCGCCGGACACACACTGGACCGCAAGCCCCAACGTCTCCTTCAACCACAACACCGAACCCCACTGGACCGACCACAGATGCGTCCACTTCACCTTCAAGAAACCCACCACACACCACCGCGCCCAACAGTTGCCACGCCGCTGCTAAGGCAAGGTCACCGAGGACCAACTGACAACCACCCTCACCCTGAGACCACCCGCCGACCCCATTGACCCCGACTCGGCCGCGACCAACCTCAAACAGTGGATCAACGACTGCGCCAACGCCCTCGCCCCTCTCAAGATCTCCACAACTAACCACACCAACAAAAAAGCCGCCTGGTTCACCAAAGACCTCCGGACATCCAAGCACACCTGCCGGAAGCTGGAGAAGAAATGTCTCCATGACCGAACACCAGACAACCACACAGCGCACAAGAATGCCACCCACCACCACCAACTCATCAGGTCCACCAAAAGGACCGCCTTCAAGGACCGCCTAGACAACAACGCACACAACATAAAAAGAGCTCTTCAGCATCGTGAGAGAACTCTCCAACCCCAGCTCCAACACCAACGACATTCCACCATCACAGGACCTGTGCGACTCCCTGGCCACCTTCTTTCATCGCAAGATCACCAACATCCACGACAGCTTCAACTCCGACACCCCCGCACCCACCACTGAGACCACCACCTCCGCGACCTCCACCCGCACCAGCCGCCTGACCACCTGGCCCACCGTCAGCGACGAAGACACCATCAAAACCATAAATTCCATCCACTCCGGATCCCCAACCGACCCCTGCCCTCACCACGTTTTCAACAAAGTCAGCACAACCATCGCACCCCACCTCCGGAAAGCAATCAACATCTCCTTCGAGACAGCAACCTTCCCGGAAAGCTGGAAGCACGCTGAGATCAAAGCCCTACTGAAGAAACCCAAGGCGGACCCCAAGGATCTCAAGAACTTCCGGCCCATCTCCCTGCTCCCGTTCCCGGCAATAGTGACAGAGAAGATTGTCAACAAACAGGTAACCCGTTACCTCGAAGACAACAACATCCTGGACCCGTCTCAATCTGGTTTGCGCAGCAACCACCGCACCGAGACCCCCCTCATCGCCGCCACCGACGACATCAGGATCCTGATGGACAAGGGAGAAACAGCCGCCCTCATCCTCCTGGACCTATCAGCAGCCTTCGACACGGTCTGCCACCGCACCTTAGCAGCACGCCTCCATGACGCCGGAATCCAAGAGAAGGCCCTGGCCTGGACCACATCCTTCCTCTCCAGCAGAACCCAGAGTGTCCGCCTCCCACTCTTCCGCTCCAAAACCACCGAGATCATCTGCGGCCTCCCTCAGGGTTCCTCCCTCAGCCCAACGCTGTCCAATATCTACATGGCACCGCTCGCCCAAGTCGCATGACAATATAACCTCAACATCATCTCCTACGCCAACGACACCCAGCTGATCATCTCCCTCACCGAAAACCCCCACACCGCCGAAGCCAATCCCCACAAAGGAATGAAGACTGTCGCCGACTGGATGAGGGACAGCAGACTGAAGCTGAACTCAGACACGAAGGAGGTCTTCATCCTCGGACCCATCCCATCAGTCTGGGACGACTCCTGGTGGCCCACATCGCTAGGCACTGCCCCGGAACCCACCGACCACACACGCAACCTGGGGGTCATCCTCGACTCTGCCCTCTCCATGACCAAGCAAGTAAATGCCGTCTCCGCGTCATGCTTCAACACCCTCTGAATGCTCTGCTGGATCTTCAAATGGATCCCCCCGACACGAGAAAAAACGTCACCCAGACACTCGTCACCAGCAGACTCGACTACGGGAACGCCCTCTACTCAGGAACAACAACCAAGCTCCTGAGACGACTACAACGAATTAAGAACGCCTCGGCACGACTGATCCTCGACGTCCCCCGACGCAGCCACATCACTCCACACCTGAGAGGCCTACACTGGCTCCCCGTCAACAAGAGGATCAGCTTCAAACTCCTCATCCACGCACACAAAGCGCTACACAACTCCGGACCTACATACCTCATAGACCGACTCAGCTTCCACACCCCCACCCGCAGCCTCCGCTCTGTCAGCCTCACCCTCGCCTCAGTTCCTCATATCCGGAAAACCACCGGCGGCAGTAGATCCTTCTCCTACCTCGCCGCCAAGACCTGGAACGCTCTCCCTACCAGCCTACGACAGACTCAGGCCCTGCTGGCCTTTTGAGAACTCGTCAAGTCCTGGCTCTTCCATCAGTAGCAGCCGTTCTCCCCCCCACTTTGCAGACCATTATGAAATGTGTTTCTTTCCCAAAGCCCTTGCATATCTGTCCAATGGTGGGACATTTACCTTTGTGTGGAAACAAGAATCACATTGGAAACACAGATCCTTTTTCTTCTGAGACATTGTCTTTTGGGCCTCCACTTTGTGTTTCTGCTTACTTTCATGATTTTAAAAATTAAAGGGAGAGGGGGTCAATCGGCTCCACTCCCAGGCCCATTTTGGCCCAGAGACCTCTTATTTTTAATTTTAAAAAACTATTACTGGAAGGGGCACCATGTGGCTCTCTCTCTGAAGCCGATTTTGTCCCTGGGGACCCCATCCCCCGGGGCCAGGACTCTCTTGTGGGTTCCCGAGTCACAGCTAAGGCTTCCTCTTAGCCGTGTTGGGGACCGCAGGGGGTGCCTCATGACGACTGCGGTACCACTATCTCCCCGCCTCCTACGAGAGTCGGCATTGCTTTGGCACAGAGAGAGCTGCTAACATGCAGCTCCCACTGTGTCAAAGCAGTTGTGCTCCATTTTTGTTGCAAGCGAGAGCAAAATGCTCTTGATTGCTCAAAGCCGAGCAAATATTGTTTGGCGGGAGCGGTAAGGCTCCTCCTAAGCCATAGCAATCAGCTATGTCCTGGGGGTGGGCACCCTGGGACATAGCAGGATCCGACCCTGGGGGGTGTCAGTCCCCAGAGCCATCTTTGACTCCAGGAGGGAGCTGCACGCACTTCTCGTTTCTTTGAATTTGATCCCCAGGGCTGCAGGGGCCACGAGGCTCCCCTCCGTCAATTTGTGAAAAGCCCCAGGGAGATGCGGTCTCCGGGGCTGCAGGGGTGTCCACACGGTCCACCCATTAATTACATTTAAAGACCTGGGCAGATGTCAGCCCTTGGGTCTGCAGGGAGGTACATGCACCCCCACATTCTTTAAACAAAAAGCTCGGGGAGGTGGTGGTCCCTGGCACTAAGGGGTCTGTGCTGTCCCCCCCATTTATTAATGTTAAATCCAAGGGGAGTTGACGGCCCCCAAGGCTGTGGAGGTCCACACACCGCCCACATTTTTATTTGTAAATCCCTGGGGAGGTGGCGGTCCAAGAACCCCCCAATTAATAATTAAATAGTCCCAGGAAAGGTGGTGGTCCCTGGGGCGCAGGCATGCCGTGTGAGCACCCCCACATAATTAAACTCAAAAACCCAGGGAGGTGGTGGTCCCCAGGGTTTGATTAAACTCTAGTAGGGGGAACCCATGACCCCCTGGGGAAAACGCGCTTTAGGATCAGCATTTTTTCTCGGCCCTTGCTTGATTGATCAACCCAAAACTTTTAACACAGCAGGTGTTATGTTATGTTATATTATGTTATCATTTACTTATAAAGCGCACGGTCACCCCAGGGTTTCATGGCGCTACTCCTGCTTAAGTTGTTACATCAGACCCAATAAGTAAGCTAGTCCAAACAGCCAAGTCTTGAGTGCTGTTCGAAAGCCAAGAAGGTTGTCACAGCTTCTCATCGTTACCGGAAGAGAGTTCCAGAAGGTAGGTGCCAGATAAGAAAATCTGCTTCCTCCGGTCCGTTTGAGTTTTATAGTCGGAACAGATAGAAGGTGCAGATAAGATGAGCGCAGGTTGCGCCGGGAAACGTGTTTATTTATCATGGCCATGATGAATTTTGGACTGTTGCCTTGCAGTGCCTTGAAAGCATGGCACCCGTTCTTAAATGCCGCACGTTGCTCCACGGGAAGCCAGTGGAGTTTGAGCATCAAGGACCTGGCAAAGTGCCATTTTGGCTGTTTATATATTAATCTGGCTGCCTGATTCTGCACCATTTGCAGCCGTTTCATTAAATACTGGTGCAAGCCAATATAGAGGGAGTTTGCAAAGTCCAGGCGTGAGAGAACCAATGCTATCACCACCTGGATCAGCGCTGAGGGAGTCAACAAGTGTGCAATTTTCCTGATTTTGCAAAGTTGATAGAGACTAGAGGAGATCACTGTGCCCAACTGTCCTTTCAGCGAAAGGTCTGCATTGATTATTACCCCTAGGCTTTTTACCGACAGGGATGGACTAGGAGGGGGACCCAATTCGCTAGGCCAGAAGTGTCGACCCCAGCAGTCCTTACTCTTCCCAGGCAGTACCAATTCCGTCTTGCCCGGGTTGAGTTTCAATTGGCTGCTGTCCATCCAGTGTTGGATATGTAGCATGGTAGTTTGAAATTCCACTGCAGCATTAGGACCATCTAGGGGGAAGATCAGCTGAAGGTCATCTGCATAGTTGAAAACGGTGACCTTCCGATTCTTTAAGGAATAAAGCAGAGGCCTCAGATAAAGATTAAACAGTAATGGCGACAGGGATGAGCCCTGTGGTACCCCACAAGCGGTGGTCATTGTTGGGGCAGTAAGGGTGCCCAGACGCACTGCTTGCGTTCGGCCGGTTAAGAAAGATTTTAGCCAGTTGTAGGCAGACCCTTGAATGCCTGCTTGCTCCACACGGTTCAACAAGATGTTATGATCGACCGTGTCGAACGCTGCCGACAAATCCAAAAGCGCCAAGGCCTGAGGAGTTCCCCTATCAGAATTAGTTCTTAAAGTGTCCAGGACGGCCAAAACTACCGCCTCTGTTGAGTGGGCTGGGCGAAAGCCCGATTGATTTGGCTCCAAATATTCCGTCGGTTCCACAAAGCTAGATAAACATCTGGCTACATGTGCCTCCAAGATTTTAGACAGACAGGGAAGAAGGGATATAGGGCGGTAATTGGCAGGGATTAGAGGATCTGACCCGGGCTTTTTCAGAAGAGGAACTAGTGTGGCAGCCTTAAAAGCAGGCGGTACTACCCCCTGATTGAGAGATGCATTCAAAAAAGGAAGAATGCTATGTGGCAGTGCTGTAAATATATCTTTCATAATAGCAGGAGGACAGCAGTCATTCGGAGAGCTGGACTTAACCCGGACAAATAAGTCAGATAGGCTTTTGGGGCATAAATCATGGAGAGAAGTAATAGTGACCGGGTTTCTAGAAACATCATCCTATCATACTGTATTAGTCAGAGGAGAGATGCTTGATCTAATGGTTACAATTTTGTCCACGAAATAATTGTTTAAAACATCACACATCTCTTGCATGGGGGCATGGTTTGGAAGTATTCTCTCGTCACTACTGATCTCACCAACAATTTTGAATATTTCCTTGGTTCTATTATATGCATTAAGTATTCTTGCTGAGAAATGAGCTGCTTTAGCTGTCAATATAGCTTTTTTATATTCTGTACGAGGCAACAGAAACTTATGTTTGTCTGGGGTAAGATATCCATGCCTCCATTTCCTTTCTAATTGTCGAAGCGACAATTTTTGTGACTTCAATTCGGCCGTATACCATTTGTTAGCATCTTGGTGTCTAGTTCAAGAAAATGGAATCAGGGGAGCGTGCTCATCACTAGCCGATTTCAGCCATTCCGCGATGGCAGTTTCCATGACGTCAACGTTTGAGTTAAAAGTGGGAAGAGAGCCGGCCAGAGTGTGAATGAGCTCTTGAGTATCAAGAGTTCTCCACTTTCTTTTTAGGCCTCCCTCACCCTTTGGGAGTTTCTGCCTGTTGCTGAGACTGAGCGTAAAGTCGATCAGGTGGTGGTCTGACCATATACAAGGAGATATCAAAGGTGCCGATATTGACAGGTTGTGGGACCAAATGTGGTCCAGTGTGTGTCCTTTGATATGCGTAGGGGTTGATACAATCTGGGTTAAGTTCAAGTTGGAAAGTAATTTAAACAGTTCTACTGCTTGTGGTCCGCCATGAGCGTCGTTGGCCCAGTAATTGAAATCCCCTATGAGTAAGACCCTAGAGTGATTTGTCAAAAGATTGGCCATCTGTTCGCTAAGTAAGAGCGGGAAGGACGGCATGGACTGAGGGGGGCAGTAAATCAGCACTAGTGCGATAGTTCCCGCAGTGGAATCTAAGGAAACTACCATGTTCTCCACCTCAGGCAATTCCAGGGAGGATCTTAAGGTGCTATTAAATTTCTTGTGTATAATAGCCGCCACACCCCCACCCGACTTGCTTGAATGCAGGTTGATATTCAAGATATAGTAGTCTGAGAGGAGGGCAGCTAGTATATCTGGTGTGGACTCCAGTGTCAGCCATGTTTCTGTAAGCAGCAACACATCCGGCTTTTCAATAGAAAGCAGCAAAAAAATGTCTAGCTGATGTTTGACTAATAATGACCTGGTATTGAGATAGAGAAGACGGATGTTCAATGACTTGGGAGGGGTAGGACCGCTAGTGGGGGGAACATAGAGGGGTGTAATCGAATCCACTGTTGCGTTACCAATTTGGATCAGCTGAATGCGATTAACCACATCGTGCGGCTGCTGGGTGTGGTGTTTTGCCAACGCTCTTAGTTCCTGAGGCGAGTAGGATAAGTTTAGGCCAGGGGTTGTGGCCCCTGGACCCGGTTGGGCGCGGACGGGCGCAGACGGGCTCGCCTTAGGCATGCCTTCGGCGCGCCATCGGCACGCCCGCTGCGCGTTCTATCCTGACACATTTAAGTAGGATGTGGCCAGTGCTGAGGAGATGCGTGCAACGACTGGACCGCTGACCGCGCGAAGCGCGTGTCACGTCCAAGATGGCCGCTACCCGGCTGCAATTGAGGTCGGGAGTGCTGCGGACCGTGGCAGGGGAGGACTAAGCCCCGAGAAGTGCCAGCAACAAAGCAGTAATTCAATTTTATTAAAAGATCCAAGAGCACGAAAAGCCAAAGCAAAATATCAGACACTCCCCCCCAAATTCCCTTCAGGCACACAAAATGAAATGATAACAAATACGAGTAGTTTAAAATTCGAGGCAGACTAAAGAGCAAGACGCTGACAGGAGCAGCACTCTGCAGCAATGGGCCCGGTTTAATAACTTGCCCCGTGCTGAGGAGATGCGTGCAACGACTGGACCGCTGACCGCGCGAAACGCTTGTCACATCCAAGATGGCCGCTACCCGGCTGCAATTGAGGTCGGGAGTGCTGCGGAGCCGTGGCAGGGGGGGACTAAGCCCCGAGAAGTGCCAGCAACAAAGCAGTAATTCAATTTTATTAAAAGATCCAAGAGCACGAAAAGCCGAAGCAAAATATCAGGCACTCCCCCCAAATTCCCTTCAGGCACACAAAATGAAATGATAAAAAATATGAGTAGTTTAAAATTCGAGGCAGACTAAAGAGCAAGAAGCTGACAGGAGCTGAACCATAAAGGAGAAGGTTTTTTAAAATTTCATGAAGATCTGTCAAGTGGTGCCAAAGGTATTGGCAAAACAAAAAACGCTTATCCTATGAAAACTTTGGTCCTAACTATATTACCTACTGGCGGTCGCCAGTAGGTATATATAGTTAGGATTTTTTCTCTATGGGTTTTTTGAAAATTCTATGTCTAATAACTTTGGCGTTTGTGGACGGAATTGGCTGAAATTTTCAGGAAAATGGCACATTTTGTTTCTGAGCAGCCCCTGAAAATTGGGGGGGGTTTCGTCCAGGGGGGGTCGAGAAAAAAGGGGGGTCCCAAAACGTGTTTTTAACATTGAGTTTTCCATAGGGCGGTTGGCCTCACTTTTAGCCCGAACGGCAAAATGGATTTGCACGAAACTTGGCAAAATTGTAGGGACTGGTAGCCCGATGTGCCTTTTGTAGGTCTCAATATATGTGCTCCGGTGGATTTTGAGAAATTAACGTTTAAAAAAAGATATATATCTGTAACAGCGGACCAGGCAGCGGCCCAGGACGCGTACTTTTCGCGCAACGGAGCTTTGTGAAGCGAAGCTGATTGGTTCTCCGGCGTCTGTCAACATTCCAAACAGTCCGTAGCGGCCGCCATCTTGTCTCTCGGTAGGATCGAGAGACAAGAGGAGGCCAAAGCGAAGGGGCAAATGACCATAAGGGGGCATAGTACATTGTCGCTGACCCCCTAGGTTTGATGTGGAGGTTTTAAAAGGGCCCCGCGGGGCAAAAAAAAATAATAATAATAATAATCGAACGGCTGAATGGATTTGCACGAAACTTGGCAAAATATTAGGGACTGGTAGCCCGATGTGCCTTTGCTAGGTCTCAATATATGTGCTCCAGTGGATTTTGAGAAATTAACGTTCAAAAAAAGATATATATCTGTAACAGCGCTCCGCTTCGCGTAACGGAGGTTTGCGAAGCTGATTGGTCATTCTGTCACTGGGCTATAGTTGTGCTACATCTGGCTGATATTTGGGCTACATTTGTTTTTTTGTGTGTCTGGCGGCCATCTTTGGGCTACATTGGGCTACATTGGGCTTCATTGGGCTACATTGGGCTACATTTGGGCTCCAACATATATATAGGCCAATGTAGCCCAATATATATTTTTCAAAGTTAATTTTCGTAAAAACCACTGGAGCATATATCTTGAGACATAGCAAAGGCACATCGGGCTACCAGTCCCTACAATTTTGCCAAGTTTCGTGGAAATCCATTCAGCCGTTCGAGCTAAAAGTGAGTCCAACCGCCCTATGGAAATGAAGGAAATGAATGGGTAATTTGTAATTAGCAAATAGCTAATCGCAAACTAGGAATGGTAAAGAATCGCTATTTATTCCTTAAAGTTCGCTATTTAGGAAATGCAAAAAACTTTGATGATACATATGGCGGTTCATCTCTAACAAGATAAGAAGCATAGGGATACATTTATGATGACTGGCGCATCACCAGGGATGTGTTAGTCATTCTGTGCCGCTGTTCCGTCACCTATGGTGTGCTGCATTTACAATGCGGCGCATCATGGGGCAAAAACAGCAGAGATGCGTGATGTATCTGTGCCGTAAAGGTGGCGCATTGCTGGAGTTGTATCGCAAGTGTGATGAAGCTCCAGCAAGGGTCGGGGGTGCCCCTGTCGCAGGGTTTCTGTTCTCACACAGAACTGTGGACAGAGGATTGGAACCTCGGCGAATTAGGGTGTCCCAAAACTCACGTTAGTAATCAAAAACTCCTTAGCAAGCTAGGTACAGTGTCACATTGGATATAACAAACTCTCAATGTTTAGACAATCCAGAATATGAACTTATAGTACCTCAGGATACGTGGAACTCATGAACAGTCGGTCGTTATATATTTCTTAGAAACCAGAACATGGAGTTAAGAAGAACACATGTGTATTTGAAATGTTTATTTACTAATGCCGTCTTCTCAGGCGTAGTATCTTAGATAATACAAGTACACATATTATCAGTAGCAAAATTACCAGCATAGTTACTAGTACATAAAAAGCGAATGGTGATAGTATGTTAACATGCTGTAAATGAATAAGAGTTAGCAACACTTATAAGCAGCCGCGGGCCGTGGAGGGAGTTACGGTGAGGCAGGGAGGCGGGGAGGGGGAGAAGCAGGGTGGAGAATACAAGTACACATATTATCAGTAGCAAAATTACCAGCATAGTTACTAGTACATAAAAAGCGAATGGTGACAGTATGTTAACATGCTGTAAATGAATAAGAGTTAGCAACACTTATAAGCAGACGCGGGCCGTGGAGGGAGTTACGGTGGGGCAGGGAGGCGGGGAGGGGGAGGGGCAAGGTAGAGAGGGCTCCACCCTGCTTCTCCCCCTCCCCGCCTCCCTGCCCCACCGTAACTCCCTCCACGGCCCGCGGCTGCTTATATCTCACCCTCCCTAATACACATATTATATTATTTGCTAAGAAGGTCTCTTTGTGTTGGTTCAGGGCGTGCCCATACTTTAGTGTCTTAGATTTGAAGGAATCACATCAGCATACACCAGCTCTCTCTTCATGTGAACCGCATCAACTGTTGTGTATGTGTGTTCGGCAAAGCAATATAAAACCCGCCTCATGCCCAGAATTGGCAGAAGTTGCACTTATGTTATGAGTATGAAGTCGTGGAGATCAGACCTCATAACAATTCTGTATCGTGTTGTTCTTGAAACTTTAGCACTCGCTGTACAGATATAGTTTAACAAGCAAAGCAGATAGTAGAGCAATAACATATTATTCTCATGTAAACCACGATGAACTACTAGGTGGAAAGCTAAAGCAACAACTAAGTGTCGTGTGCAGAAGTTGCAAAAAAGGAAAAATGGCGTTTAAACCGGTAATGAGCCCATGCTAACTTAACACGGTGTAAAGATATCCAGGACCTAGATGACACCTCCCATGATCCGGAAACGAACTGAATAAGATAATAGAAGTGCCATCTCATGAGAGCAGATTGCAAGTTTATATGTGGACGGTCCGCAAGGTAAAGCATTAAAAACTAGGAAAATTTAATGCTAAAGAAAAATAAAACAGCCAAGTACTTTATCGAGTCTTAAGCCAATAGGCAAGGTAAATAATAAAAACTTGACAAATAAGTCAATGAATTGTCAATGAAATGCTAGTACTCAGCATATCAAACATGAAAAAGGTCTATGACATAACTGTGTATGCAAAATAAGCTGCAACAGCCTCCAATAGGAAGTCACCGTCTTCATCCGAAAACAGTTCAGCCATCCAATTTAAAAGCGGAAAAGAACATACGTGCTCTCCCAGCACCGGATCCTCTATCACCATCAGAGGACAGCTCGTGGGTTTTCAAGAAAGCTCTGTTCCAAGAAAGACTGTGTTGCCGCCAGTAAATTCCAGGGACCAAGTAGTCCATGCATCAATGCCACAGCCATAATCCTTTCGCCAGGACAAACCAACTCGTGAGTAATGATAGGAGTCATCAGCTGATTAAAGTCGACGTCAGGAGAAACCGGTCCGCAGAGACACAAATCAATGGCCCAATCGAAATCACAGGTCAGGCAGTGAAATACAGGCTGGACACAGGTGAAGTAGGAGAATCGAAAAGATAATCCATATGCCGTGCTTAATATCGCCAACGGCATTGTGCCATAATATTCTAGCATGCGATTGCGGAACAGTGTCAGCAGCTGCAGGGTGGGAGGTTGCATAGGAGGGACATCCATATTTAAAAATGTAAAAAAGCACAAGAGCGTCCGCTGGTAATGCAAGTAAAAATGCCAATCCACGAACCAGAGTGGAGAAACTAGAATGAAAGGAAGCAGGGATGACTCCAAAGATTTTCTCAAATGAAGTCACGAGACCACTGGTAACAACTTTAAAAAAGTGCGCCAGGGTCTTTGTGGAGGATGCGTTAAAGATAGTCGGAACCATCTTGCTGAAATTGAAAGGCAAATCTGAATTGAAAAGTGTGTGCACCTCTGTACGGGTGTTCGCTATGTGAAGCACGAAAGTTTCACGGGCCGAATTCAAGGCCACCTCTCTCTGAGACAAAAGAGCTCTTATTCTTGCCATGCCGTTGAAATCTGTCCCAAGGTTGGTATTTGTGGCCAGATTGAAAACTCCCTATGTTCATGTGTGGGAGGAAATAGAACATTTCTGCAGCAAATAACCCGTTCACTTACTGTTACGATAAAAGGAATACTTTTAATTAACTCAGAACAATCTTCATTATTGAGCATCAAATAACTACCATTTTCCAACAACTTGAACGTGGGGATGATAGCAGGAACTGGCGTGCCTTGCAACACGCAAGCCATATTTGGTCGGTGTTTGTTGCATGAACCGTGTAACTGTATGTGCCTACACATTAGTGAATGATCTGGCGTCTCAGTGCATTCCTCTCCATTCAGATAAACTTCTTGATCATCTTTGAAACATCTGTATGTGTATGGAAGCGACCAGACCTCATGAAGAAA
Organism: Lissotriton helveticus; assembly: GCF_964261635.1. Classification (NCBI taxonomy): domain Eukaryota; kingdom Metazoa; phylum Chordata; class Amphibia; order Caudata; family Salamandridae; genus Lissotriton; species Lissotriton helveticus. The sequence goes on from NC_136065.1 coordinate 957,200,754, forward strand.
AGCACTACCTAAAGGTTCATAACGACCTATTGGTATATATTTCATACAATTTGAAAACTTATATAAAGCAAAAGGCAGCGTTATTAAACCGTGGATAAGGCACGTTGCCAAAAAACCCGCAATCCTCTGCTGATGATGTCACTGAGCATGTCATGAATGATGTAATATGTGACATCATCAGCAGTGGATTACGGGTAATAGTATCTCTAGTTTACTCCCCTATAGCTGTCTTTCTTTTAATATAAGTGTCTGTTTCCTTCCCTTATACTTACTGTTTTTGGTTCGCTTTCGGTTCGCGTACCGGCGAGCGAACTGGGAAGCGAACTAAGAGAAATAGAGGTTGGCACAGTTCCAAATATTGTACCAATTTTTTAATAACGGGGAGGTAGTTCTGAAAATAACTTTTTTTTATTGTTTTTGTTGTTTTATATTTTTTTTATTATTTTTCGGAACATTTTTTTACTGTTTTTGAATTTTTCTGAACAGTTTTATATTCTTTTGGGTTTTTCTTGGAGGGGGCAATGAAAACGATTCATTGTAAAGGGCTCAACAGGAGCAACAAAACAAAAAAAGAAGTATTTATTATTTTGGGCGTTTCGTACAAACTTGCATATGATAGTCAATAGCTCTGTTGATCAGAGTGATGCTTTTTTCTCCGTAGGAAATGAATCCATCGCAAAATACGCAGATGTGTTTTACATCACCAAATCTCATTTGTATATTTGGCACCATCTCCCTGCCCTCTGGTCCCGTTACTTCCGGTACAACAGATCTTCTGGCCATAATAGGGAGATTATCTAGGTCGTTCCGAAACTGTGCAGCACTGTAGTTGTTAGGATGCCACCTAGTCATATGGCGATGCATTGTGTAGTTTCCGAAACTGTATTTTTTCTCGGTTCCTCTGGACAGTCTATCTTGACATATAAGGCAAGTTACGTATCTTGCATTTACTTTTTTCTGACCTTTGGGAATTTTAAAAAATTGCCAAATGAAGTTTTCTTTCCGGTGAGACGTCCTGGGCTGCTCAGGCAAAAACTGCCTCTCTTCGTGCTCGTCGTCCTGTTCTTCTTCTTCCTCTTCTTGTTGAATTATAACTTGTGCAGGTGGTCCACTCTTCCTTGGATGTGGTGGAGGTGGTGGGGAAGCACCAGCTGAAGCTACTAAAGAAGCCATTGCTCAGTGATCACAAAGGGTCTTTCTCTCACAATGATGAAAGTCAGAGTGAGGAAAGAAGGAGGGATTTTCATCATTTGGGAAAAACAAGAGTTCTCAACCAATCAAAAGTGTTCATTTTAGATTATATGACCTAGTCTTACATCATTAGGAAACCAAAAGTGAAATGAACCAATGAAAAATGTTATTACCAAGTCACATGACTTGCTGTGTTTACGTTAAGCGCTTTGCAGGGCCTCCCGGTTTGCTTCCAGAAACCTGCGCTTTGCGACTCGCTTCGCGTACCAGTTCGCTAACGTAGCACGTCATATGACGTATCACGCGAGAACGTGAAACGTCATGCGGACGGGAGGCGTCACGATGTTGTTTTCTAACGCGGCACTTGCGGTAAAGAAACGTTTACCGGCTCGCGGTCTATTTCGCGGCATCAAGGTCAGCTAACGGGAAGCTTCCCGATTCGCGAAGCGGGAACGAAGGAAAAAAAATATTTAAAAAAAAAATTATTCATAAACATATAAAATATATTTTTGGATTTAAAGAAGAATACATTTTACAGCTACATATATTAGCTGTTAAAAAACCAATGAAATTCACAGAAAAAACCATAGGTTATAGACCATATATAGTTAGGAATTAGCATTTACAAAACCTTGAAAATTCACTGAAAAAACCATAGGTTATAGACCATATATAGTTAGGAATTAGCATTTAGAAAACCTTATTTTACTCACACAAAACCATTGAAATTCCATATATAGTTAGTTGCACTAACTATATATCGCGCACCCGCAATCCACTGCTGATCATGTCACATATTACATCATTCATGACATGGTCAGTGACATTACTGATGACATCACTGATGACATCTCAAATGACATCACTGATGTCATTTGACAACATGAACAGCAACATGAACAACATGCATACTGGGAGTTGCAGTCTTCACACTCTGAACTACCAAAGTGATTCCTGTTGAACGATGTTCAGGTGGGCAACATTCTACTTTAGATGAGCCAGCATAAAATACACTCGAGATTCCAGCGTCAGTGGCATTTGGAAAGGTATTGCATCTGACGAAGGTGAAAGCTGAAACGCGTAATGCCAAATCCTTTCAATAAATGATGCAGAGCTATGGATCCATCTGTAATTGGGCTCCAATAAACATACACATACAGAATGCTAGTACAGAAAGGAGGAGAGGACACCCACAGTAGAAGGAGGGGTAGGGGTTCTGTAATAAACACTTCGGAAATCGGAAACCTGCGTGCTTTTCTTTTTTAGCATCGGAATGGATGCTAATGTGTTTGAAATATATATATATATAGCTTTATATAGTTAGGACCAAAGTTTTCATAGGATAAGCATTTTTTGTTTTGCAAATCACTTTGATATATAGATAGATGGATATATATCTGTAGTAATCACGCCACGCTGGTATGATGTAAACCAAGCAGGTTTAATAACAGGTTAAAGGGTAACATGTAGCTCATCATAAATAGCAGTATAAGTCCTATAAGTAGTGTGTAAGTAATTATCAACAGCCCACCAGGAGAAGCCTGCTAGCTGCTCAGACCCTCTCACCAAATGTCACTCCTCATCCAGTCACCCAGGCATTTTACACATAACCCACACACCAACAATCCACTCAGAACACACACACAGGCTGAACAGCTAGGGAAAGGGTAACATAGGAGAAATACCATGACATGAGTATACTACATACCTCTTCCCTAATGAACAGAAGAATGAACTAATGCATAAAACTATAAACATGCAATAAACTATAAACATAAAAGAACATCAAGAATAAATATACCACAACCCAAAGATGGAGGAAACAAAGCCCACATCATAAAGGAGGAAATGAACTATTTAAAACAGAATCAAAGGCCCAGACCCATGGATGACGGGAACACCACACCACGAGAGGGAAAGAAACCAAAGACAAGAAGGAAAGATGGATACTCAATACAATATACCCATCCCCCTACTCAAATACAGAAAAATAAATATAGATCAAAATGTCATGTGGAATAAAGAGACTGAAAGCCAATATCCTGCCCCCAACAAAACCAAGGGACAACATTGTAAAACATATGCTCTCATGTAGAGAGAAAAGTATGAGAACCAGTAGCGGTCGGCAGTAGGTGTTTCTGTAGGGCGGTGACATGGGCAGGGGTAGGGGCAGGGTGGGGGGTAGTAATGTATGGATTATGGAGTTTTACAGGTAAGTAAACATTTAAATAAATAAAATTAATTTTGTTGCGCGCACTGCATCACCAAATGTGATGCAGTGCGCGCAACAAAATTTGTTTTATTTATTTAAATGTTTACTTACCTGTAAAACTCAGTAATCCATACATTACTACCCCCCACCCTGCCCCTCCCCTGCCCACATCACCGCCGTACAGAAACACCTACTGCCGACCGCTACTGATGAGAACTAAAGGGACTAAACCCCAATGTCCTGCCCCAAACTTAAATAAGGGACACCAAGGTAAAATCATATGTCCTCCCATGTAGGAAGACAAGTAATGTGGACAGAAGGGACTTAAATCCAATGTCCTGCCCCAGATTAAAATAAGGGACAACAATGTAAAATAATATGTATTGTGGACAAAAGGGACTGACACACAATATCCTGCCCCTAATTATACATGGGACAACAACGTTAAATAGATGCTCCTCATGTAAGGAAACAAGCAAAATATATGTGGACTAAAGGGACTAACACCCAATGTCCTGCTCAAACTATTAACTAAGGGACAACATAAAAACGTAAAATGCTCTAAATGTGGGGAGGTACAGTGGGAACCTAACCCTGCATCAGAATTTTCTGTGCAGCACCAGGTGTCTTACGCATGCAGGGACCTTGATCCTGCAACAATATTTAAAACAAAACATATATACTTTGTAATTTCTACAGCATAAGCTGTGTACAATGCAAACTTCATATGTATATTTGGAACACAAGCAAGCTCTATAAACGACCAAAACATCAAAAGAGTTAGTGTAGAGATTAGAAGAAGTAACCACACTGGTGAGTGACTACTCACTTGAGTTGCACAATCATTCTCTGTGCTCACAACAAAACTAACAACAAACACGTAAAAATGACCTCTTGAAACTGAATTACATAACATTGACAAACAATGCTGTGACTAAAAATGAATAAACAAGTCCTCCTGTGAGCGATGTCTCACACGAAATAGCAACAGGAGTGTACTGCAATGTCTTAAACACTACTACGTCAGACTCCATTATATAATGAGAACGTTGTTCACATTTCCTGACTATGCACAAATGTTCTGACAATCCAAATGAAGAAAAGAACTTGCGAAAACCTGAGTTCTCAAAGTCACACCGCAGGCAGACACGAAAATAAGAATAGAAACCAAAGTTCTCACCACAGCGTTCCAGTTCAAGACATGAAGCTAATTCTTCCAACGCTGCGTTTCTGTGAGACGTTTCTTTCTTTTGAAATGCCACACTTTCCGCATTCCTGTAAGGCACAAACTTACATTTTGACACGCCTAATTCCCGCACTCAAAACAGTGGTGAAGGTATGAGTGACGAACACACAATCAAGATATTTTAAGTCCAGAAAACCCAAAATGGAGGCATGCTGCCTCACGCTGCGCCAGGTGGCTCTTGGCATCTACGTGTACCAAAACGTCAAGAAGGATCAGCAGAGCAGTAGAAGACACATTCGTCACAGTGTTTGACATAGAGCTCAGCACAGCATGAACAGCATGAGACGAGGAACCTTTACAAAGGTAAGCACGTGCAAAACTAGTCACGAGCTCCATTTGTTTTCAAACATGTATATGTCGGTTGAGTAACGATGCAGACAGTGAGGACTCATCGTGCTCAATTATGAAAGCTGCTGTGTGACTCAAAGGCTGTTCACCTTCTGTCAGCTATTCATAGTGAAAACCGTGCGCAAGCCTGTCTAACCAAATATCGCACGTCCTGTGTAAAATCGTCAGTTTGACTTCTCCTTTTTCTTTTTTAATATTAAGTTGAGATAGGTATGATTGTCCAGCTGCATGCACAGTTTTTTTCCCTTTGATATCTCCAGACTAGTAACCTAGTATGTAGGAAAGGCATCTTTAGGAATGTCTTGAACCATACTATTGTAGTCTGATCCGCAGTATGTGCCCACAAAGGTTCAACTTCTATCACCCTGGTGCAACACAACACACCAACAATGTAAAGTAGCCAGTCTAAAATGATGTCACTTACATCTGATGATGGCACAGTTCTTGTCATAATGGCCACTTGAGATGGGGAACAACATGGTTGTGTGGGGGCTGTCCTTTGTAATGGACACTGGTGGGGCTGCCATGCGTGCTCTTTACATTCCCTTTGTGACTCCCTATGTCTCTCTGCTTCATCTTGTGGTACCTGTTTTTTCCGTCTTGTTACCGTTGTCTGCGTCTGACATCTTGTCCCTTTTTCAGCTTCTTCCCAACATGTTGTAGAAGGCATTTTGATGTCTTTGAAGTCCGCTTGTACTAACTGAAGAGCGTGGGGTGGTCACCAACTCGTCACCAAAATGATGTAGTAATGTTGCCATGCTGGTATGATGCAAACCAAGTAGGTCTATTCACAGGTTAACAGGTAACATGTAGATAATCATAAACAGCAGTATAAGTCCTGTATAAGTCCTGTAAGCAGTCTGTAAGTGATCATCAACAGCCCCACCAAAAGCAGCCTGCTAGCTGCTCAGCCCCTCTCACCAACTGTCAGTCCTCATCCAGTCACACAGGCATTCTACATATAACCCACACACCAACATTCCACTCAGAACACACACACAGGCTGAGTAGCTAGGGAAAGGGTAACATAGGAGAAATACCATGACATGAGAATACTACAATATCAAAATGAATCCCTCCGCTCCATTAAGAGAAAAGAGAACAGAACTCAAAGTCAGGGAGAAAATAAACAATTTAATGGATCAGGTCTCCCCAGGCACAAGGACACATCAGAGTCCCTCTCATGTCCTTGTGCCTGGGTAGACCTGATCCCTTAAATTACTTTTAGTGCTGTTCTTTTTTCTCTTAATGGAGTGGAGGGATTCATTTTAATATCGAAGCACCAGCGGTGGCGCTGTACACTGTGCACCACCAGAGGTTTGGAAGCACGCCTGTATCACTGCAACTATATATATATATATATATATATATATATATATATATATATATATATATATATATATATATATATATATATATATATATATGTCCAAACTATCTCCCCATGCGAAGAGAAAATGAGTCGCACACGGAACTTCATTTTCAATTTCAAGCCGTTTATTTTATTTGGACAGCAGGATTAGGACTTTTTCGACGCGTTTCGTTTCTTCCTGGAAACTTTTTCAAGATGTGTCCTGCACCTAAAAAAACATGCCGTACGTTCCCCAGTCCGATGTTTTGGCATTATTTCACTTCCTTCGCTGGTATCTTTTTTAAACATTTCCTTTTTGCGCTGCATTATGGGACTTCTTTTTGCGCTGCATTGTGGGACACGAGGTTCAGACGGTTGTTGCTTGTTTATAACCCTCCGTTGGGCGGTGATTAAAATCCTGTTGAACATTGTCCATACAATTCCAATATTTTCGGCAAAAAGTTCCCCCATGTCAGTTTACTTTTGGAACTGATTCGGGGCCAATACCGTGGTCCAGTCCTCGGCGGCACCTTGCTCCCCATCCGTCTTATCAACTCCAACACTGTGGTTCGGGTTTGGAGAGCATGGGCGCTCTTCTGGTGGTGCGTTAACTCTTCGGCAGAACCAAGCCAATATACATGTCCAAACTATCTCCCCATGCGAAGAGAAAATGAGTCGCACACGGAACTTCATTTTCAATTTCAAGCCGTTTATTTTATTTGGACAGCAGGATTAGGACTTTTTCGACGCGTTTCGTTTCTTCCTGGAAACTTTTTCAAGATGTGTCCTGCACCTAAAAAAAACATGCCGTACGTTATATATATATATATATAAACATATATATATGTGTTTACCATCAGTTTCCCCAGAGTTAGGATGGCACTCCACAACAGGTAGGTTACAACCTTTATTTCAGAAAGACATGCAGCTTCCCTTTCCCGTATCTGGTCCCTGGCCTTACGAGTTTCGAAGCGTTTGTGCTTCTCACCAGAGGTTGTGTCAGCAGGCAGTTAATTTCAGCTTTACCACACCCCTCTCTGCATGCTCTGATGTAATTAATGGCTTCCGGTGTTCCATCTTCATGAATGGTCTTTAATGTTGCACGCTGGGGATTGTAGTTAATTCAGCCCAATTCATACCCTCCAGTCGGCTTGTCTGTTGCACACACTTTGGGACAACAATGTTCAGCCCTCCAGTGAGCTCCAGAAAAATACTTTGCATGCCTGATTTGTTCTCCTGCTGCGCCCATTCAAACGTGAATTTTCACTTTGGGGGTCATCGTGATTTGGAAGTGGTGCGTTTTCCCCGCGGCCTGAAAGCGCCGCGTTTACATGTTTACCATCAGTTTCAGGGTCATCGTGAGTTGGAAGTGGTGCGTCGTCCCCATGGCCTGGAAGCGCCACGTGCGACATGTTTACCATCAGTTTCCCCAGAGTTAGGACCGCACTCCAAAACAGGTAGGTTACAACCTTTATTTCAGAAAGAGATGCAGCTTCCCTTCCCCGTATCTGGTCCCTGGCCTTACGCGTTTCGAAGCGTTTGTGCTTCTCATCAGAGGCCGTGTCAGCAGGCAGTTAATTTCAGCTTTACCACACCCCTCTCTGCGTGCTCTGATGTAATTAATGGCTTCCGGTGTTCCATCTTCGTGAATGGTCTTTAATGTTGCACGCTGGGGTTTGTAGTTAATTCAGCCCAATTCATACCCTCCAGTGGGTTTGTCTGTTGCACACACTTTGGGATAACAATGTTCAGCCCTCCAGTGGGCTCCAGAAAAAGACTCTGCATGCCTGATTTGTTTACCTGCTGCGCCCATTCAAACGTGAATTTTTACTTTGGGGGTCATCGTGATTTGGAAGTGGTGCGTTTTCCCCGCGGCCTGAAAGCGCCGCGTTTACATGTTTACCATCAGTTTCCCCAGAGTTAGGACCGCACTCCACAACAGGTAGGTTAAAACCTTTATTTCAGAAAGACATGCAACTTCCCTTCCCCGTATCTGGTCCCTGGCCTTACCAGGCCCGGACTGGCTGTTGTGGGCACCGGGCAATCCCCCGGTGCGCCGCACGGGTGGGGGCCAGATTGGGGCCCCTGGGGCCGATTTTGTTACAGGGCCGTTTTTGCAAAATCGGCCCTGTAACAAAATCGGCCGAGAAGCGGCCCCTGGCACAGAGCTCAGTCACCCCGCAACACCCCCCCCCCCCGGGGGGGCTGGCCAAGCACTTTGCCAGGGCCGGTTTTCGTCCCAGTCCGGCCCTGGGCCTTACGCGTTTCGAAGCGTTTGGGCTTCTCATCAGAGGCCGTGTCAGCAGGCAGTTAATGTCAGCTTTGCCACACCCCTCTCTGCGTGCTCTAATGTAATTATTGGCTTCCGGTGTTCCATCTTCGTGAATGGTCTTTAATGTTGCACGCTGGGGACAATAAAGATGTCTTGAAATAATTTCTTTATCTTGCTACGTTTGTTGAGCGTTCAAAGCCGGAGGTCAAAAGTCAGGTTCTGTCTCCTGAGAAATTGCTGCTCATTCATTTAAAATCGAGACTGGTGTTTACTTTTCATTTTCTGATGGCAAAGTGGGAGGATTTTTTTTAAACTGAACTATGTGGCAATCTTGGTGGGGTACAAGCAGTTTGAAAAGAAAGGGTGTATGATGTCATTTTTTTCAAACACAATAACCTTTAAATATATGTAAAAAATGTTTAAAACATTTTTGTTAAACCATTAGTTAAGAAAGCTCAAATATAGCACTCTTTTTGTAATTCTAAAGTGTGAAGGAAGCAAAGATATATATCATCAAGACAATTTGCAATGAGCAAATGATAATTAGTTGCTGAAACCTGATTTCCAGACGTTGTTTGTGGACAATACAATTTTGATTAGAAAAACAGTATGTTTTTTAAAAGGTACAGGTCATTTTGATGGAAAATGTGCTGTCTGTAAATGACAGTGAACTTCCATGACATTCTATATTAAAATACTTGCAATATAGTGCTCCAACATACGATACCCTTATCACTCTCCTGCTGAATGGACGTGGCTCATTTGCTACATTTGTTCCTTTTGTAACTCTTGGTTTTTTCACAACCCCAATGACTTTAGTGATGTAACATTCATGGCAGTGCCCCTCTTTCTGAAAATTGTTCCAGGACAACTGCTTCCTTCGACCCACCCCCTATACTCTAATATTACACTTACCTCCCTCAACCTCTACCCATTCTTAAATCCTAAAATCACCCTTACCACCCTTAACTCTATTGTCATGTATTCCTATAGGTTCTGAATCGATCCCCCTATTCCTGACCCTATTCTGGTTAAACAAACTATCAAGTTAACTAACAGTCAGCCCATGAGGCAAGATAAGCCCCCATGATGCAGATACCGTTATCTGACGCAGTCACACTACGGCACAGGAACGTGTTATCTGATTAGGTCATAACGCTTGAGATCTAATTAGACAAGCGACATTCCTCCAGCCCCTGATAAGGCATACGACGTTCTCATAACAAATCAAACCTATGACAACCTGGAAAATCCGTGCGGCCATTGTTTTGATTTCACAGAGAACTTTAGTAAAGAATGTGCTAACGAGCAAGTCGTATGACATCTTTATTGACGTATCTATGTCCATCCTTACGTCAATCTCGGCACCTTTAAGGTATAAATATTGCCGATCTTGCCCTATGCAAACACACGCGTGGTGACAAGACGGAGCAGCCACACTTGCTGAAGCCGAGAGCAGAGCAGACCCCGCTGGCAGCAGCCCCGCCTTCCTGACGCGCTGAGAGACGCGCTGCTATCTCCTGCCGAGAGCACCGGCGCTTTCGGGCAGCCCTCGCAGGCAGCCTGGAATATCGAGACCAGAGAAAGAGATACCATTCCTCATTCATCCTAACTTCCAGGTACAGAACTGAATAACCCCTCACAGAGAATTCTTTAGTTATTCACTTGGCAAAAACAAACTTAACTTAAACTGTAACTTTCTATTCCCACCCACGCATTAGACTTAGGTCAGGTACACGGGGTAGGCGTATTTAGAAACACCAGTTGAGTACGTTTAGTCAAATGTATATGTGTATGTAAATATATTTTAATCATTTTAAACATCATATGGCTCAGAAACCATATCAATGTTTTTACAGTATTATTTTATACTATTGCTTTTAATGTATGCACTTTACTTAACTATAAGTATTGCAATAATATCGATCCATTTCTCTTGTACGAGAAAAGAGACTGATCAATAAATAACACCTTTTATTGAACACGCCCGTCTCTTCCTTTTCTCTACAATCTGATGAGACTAAGAATGCACGTACTGACTGAGTAAAATAATTGCCTTGTGCTCACACGACTCTGGAGATACACTCTTGATTAGGGGAGAGCAAAGTTGTCATGTTCTATGGTTGTCAGAAACTAAATCCCTTCTTGTCTAATCAGGGGAGTTAATTCTTTCCTGAACATTCGAGAAAGTTTCTAGCGAACTCTGAGCTACGCTGGCAAACCCAAAACTTAAGTCTAGTATCGACAGTAGTAGACCTAGTTAACGTCTGGTCTAGGCCTTTACTATTGTAGGTATTATTCCAATGCGCAGAGCCTATTGGGAAGATAGGAACTACACTACATGGCGCCCAACGTGTTTGGAAAGGGCGATAAAACTAACGTAAGACATTTAGAGTAACTCAGTCGTGCTTTCTCACTCAGACCCCTTTTCCCACATACTCCAAAGACGTCTGGAGTGGGTGAAAGGTTATATCCTCCAAAACCTCGCAGGAGGGAACTCCTATGTATGGTTCTTGGTATAGTCAACGTTGAAGGATAAACAGTTCCAAAATATTGTGCATCTAATCTCTGTTTCCATAAAGAAACCTGATCTGCAAACAAAAAGAATAACCTTTCTAACAGTAAAATGTCAGAAAGTGATGAGGAAAGAGAGGCAGTTAGATTAGCAACTGAACTCGCAGCAGCTGATGCTACCATGCAGGCTGCAGACGGGGATATAATACTCATCCCGGTCATCAAAAGGAGATCTATAACTCTAAAACTTATAGAAAATGGACTGACACCTAGAGGTGGCACAGTCATATTCGTAATTGAGGCACACGAATATCGGCAGACAGAGGTATACTATACATGGATACATTTTCCAGCAGCAAATGCTGTAACAAAGTACTTCCACTATTACAAAATAGAGGAACCTCCTAATGAGTACACTCCTTTCGAGGAGGTGGAAGTACCACTCAAATTCCAAGAGCATTTACTCTTATTTGATGGCGCCCTAAAACATAACAATCACATTACAAGGCTCGGTCCTTTAGGTAGACCAGGAGCAACGTGGCCGGTCTTAGCCGGATACACACCACACCCAGACATCGAAGGGATGTCTACAGGAGAGCTGTTAATACAGCTAAAACAATTACTAAAAATTCACAGACAATTAGTTCAGTATGTAATGCGGACTTCAACAATTCAGCCAGCTATTAAACTTCCACAGCTGACCCCTCACCAGGGGAACACAAATAAAATTACACCACAGAACATCCAATCCTGCCTAGGTAAAGTTCCGGCTAAACGGGAACAAATACCGTTCTGGTTGGCACAGAAAATCACCCAAATAGAGGCGGTGTTTCCTGACACCACCCCGCTAGAAAAACACAGGATTCTGACTATATGTCTCCCAATGGGAATCGCACCACACATAGAGGACTGTGACACTTGGGGTACAGTCTTTGCTTCCATCTACACAAAAACGCACGGTGTTCCATCCATTTCGGTGATACCAGATGTGCTAAAACAAATTCAGGACGAATACGGTCCAGAACCTGCTTTAACTCTTGGTATGAAATTACTGAAAGACTTCAAGCAGGTCTCGGCTATATTATTAGCCAACATAAAAGGTGAAGCAGCAAACGTGGCGATCCGCCAGAGGTTAAAAGAGACAGATATAGCAGACCAACCAGCTGAAATTGCCAGAATCATAGAAAAATCCTATGAGGAACTAGGTAGAGATAGTTTAGGTGGAATACCAGTAAAACCGCAACTGACTGAAAGTCCAGAAAAAATATTTTTTAATAATAATTCACCAAAAAAGAACTGGGATGGAAACAAACAATCCAATCCTAAAGAAAAGAAATTCCAGTCCAGAGGAAGGTCTCCAAGGCGAAGAGAAAAATCTCCAAACCGAAGACAGAGGTCACCGCAGAGTGACCCCTCTGGGAATAGATACAACCTTAGAAATAGGGATAATATTAAAAAACCTGATAGATATCAAGACATTGATACACGTCCCTCTCAATCTTTTCAGAATTCCTCGCAGAAATCGGAAAGAAGAGGACGATCAGAACAAAGAGAAGAGCACGGCAAGTCCAAAGACAAGGAACCTGCTCAGCTAAAAAAGAAATTACAATTTCCAAAAAAGAAGGTAGCCAGTATCAAGGTAGTTAACAATGCCGAGAATACTGAGGACACAACTGAAAAACGGAGAGTGGGCTCAGACAATGCTAGACAGTGCAGCAGAGGTGAGCATAGCTCGCAAAGTCCTTATGAGTCATCTGGAGACAGTGGACACGAATGAATATCTTCAAGTGGAAACTGCAGACACCAGAGTTAGCAAACCCCACAAGATATACGAGATAACATTACGTATAGAGGGAGATAAGACTAGGAAAATAAGGGGACTATTTTGGGATAACCTCTCCAAGGGCTATGATATCCTTCTAGCTGAAAAAGACTGGCCACCAGAGTTTGTCAGGGAGTGCCCTCATGGCGAAGAAGTAATTATGCCTGCCTTCTCGAATCAAATCCCGATTCATAAAAAATATACACTTGCTAGAAAGTGGGCAGTGGCCTTAGCACCTGCTTTATATAAAAATCATGTAGGATGGGATGAGGATTCTCCTCCTCACAAAATCCAGTTAAAATCGCAACCAACTGCACAAAGGCAGTACCCAATTAAGCAAGAAGCTAAAAAACAGGTAAATGAAATACTAGATCAGCTAGAATACCAGGGGGTGATTGAAACTTGCACCTCACAAATGAACAATCCTTTGTTTCCGGTCTCCAAACCAGACAATTCATATCGTCTAGTTTTGGATTACCGACACCTTAACACATGTTGCAAAACTTTTGCAGTGCAAAACTCACACAGTGCTGCACTAATGAATAACATAGTGCGCAAAAAATACAAAACAACCTTGGACATCTCCAATGGATTCTTTTGTCAAAATATAGCACCAGAAAGCAGATATTTAACTGCATTCTCAGTTAATGGCACTCAAAAACAATTCTGTTGGTTAGCCCAGGGGTACAAGAACAGCCCGGGGGTATTCTCAGCGAGAGTAACAGAATTACTACAACTATATGATGATGAAGCATTATCTTATGTCGATGACATTTACTTAACAGATGATGACTTGGATACTCACTTGAAAAGAGTGAACACCATAATACTTGGGTTCGCTGCAGAGGGTTACAAATTCAACTTTAAAAAATCCAGAATTGCCCATCTGACGGTCCTATTCTTAGGATATGAGTTATCAAGTGAAGGCAAAAGCCTGGCTGACAATTTCCTAGAGAAATGTGCCGTACTCCAAGCACCTAGAACACTAAAAAACTTACAGTCGATTCTAGGCTTCCTAAATTTCGGAAGAACATACATTGCAAATTACGCAGAAAGGGTCAAACCCCTTTATGATCTAATTAAACCAGACTTTAAAAGATCCAGTTGGACTCAAACACACACAGAAATTTTGAGATCCTTACAAACAGACATGCTAATTAAAACAAAATTAGAAACACGTGATAACACACGCAATCTTGTGATTCGAGTCATCCCAGGGAGATGCGGATTCACATACCTAACCTCTAATGAGGGAGAAAAGGTACCAATTGCATTCAAATCACACTTGTACACAAAAGCTGAACAGAGATTCAGCAACAAAGAAAAAAGTGTTCATGCAGTTCAAACCGCAATAGCTAGAGAAAAAGACATAGCTGACGGTAGACAGATCACAGTCAGAACAGCTGAATCAGCCTTTGAGGCATTAACAACACCGTGTAATTTACCAACAACAACATTGGACCCAGAATGGTTACAATGGGTAAATTCAACCACGACGGACAAAGTATACTACTTCTTTGATCCAGAACTAGAAGAAATGGAAAATCTAGAATATGAAAAAACATACCCTCTGCCAATCGACATTCTGCCTCTACGACATTACGCCTGTGTAATCTATACAGACGGACATGCTCAACCCTCCGTTTGGGGAGAACAAGCATACAACCCCACATGTGAGATTACAAAAGAAGTGTGGCGCGGAGGTAAACTAAGACCTCTATTAACAAAATCACACTCAGTAGAAACTAATTCAGAAAAACAAACTGAAATAATAGCATTGAAAATGGCGCTAGATAATGCGGATCGCGAATTCCCGACACTTATAGTGTCAGATTCATATTACTGCGTCAAATCATACAACAAGGATTTGCAGACATGGATTCAAAACGGTTACAAAGATAACACAGATGCACCAATTAAGCAGAAACTGCTCTGGGAACAAATAGCTCTTTTACAAAAAGAACTACCAAAGACTCACGTGACTCACTCACTGAGTCATCAGTGTGATGGCGTTCACGTTGTAGGGAATTCATTGGCTGAAACAGCCGCAGCGGCAGCCACTAAATCGGCTCCCGTAGTTCGAAAAAAGCGTACATTAAAATACATTGACGGTGAAATAGTGCTGGCGGTGAAGACGTCATCAAAAGGCGACTGCTCAGCGTTACCGATCAACTATCCACTCAATTATACATACATAATCGATGCAAACTCCGTCCCTTTTGCTCGAATCCCTGGAGTGGGGGATAGAGTGATTCCAAACATGGACAGGAGAAACTTGTTAATCGCAGACGCACACATGGGCGAGGGTCTCAGACACCATAAACTGAAAGATTCTCTGGAAGAATTACAATCACGGTACTGGTGGCCAGGCATGAGCCTGCATCACACCATGTTTGTAAAAAACTGCCCAAACTGCAACAGAGATCGCAGTGGGGAGAGAAACAGTTCAATACCTCGTCGTATCAAGGCAGATAATATCACCAGTAAAAAGCAGGGCTTGCGATTAACATATACAGGCTAGTTTCCACTTATAATGTAGATCCTCAGCACTCGGCTGACGTCCGGACTGTTATACAAAGATTTGCGAGTCTAAATGGCATATACGCTAAGAGCATGCTACGTTCGACCATTGTTTTCACTCAGGCACACCAGCCTGGGGGGAAACATGGCCAAATGAGCACAGCCCAGCGGGAATCTTCTCACTTCCTTCCTGAGGGTACGGGATGGTGTAAAGAAAAAAACCAAGGCAGAAAGCAATCTATAATGGAAAGGATATTAGGTTCGGGAGCTGGGTGGGTCAAACATTTAATAAGTGTCCAACGTAGTCTAAATAACTTGCCAAGAAATTCTCTGAAGGGATTCAGTCCGTACGAATTATTATTTGGAACTAGAATGATTATCTCTGACCTCGACAGTCAGACTTCAGCGGTTAAAGTAAAAAGCTTTGATGTCAAAGACCGTTTGGCTATTTTGCAGGACTTAAACAAAACAAGAAAAGACCTGAGCAACATACAGTTGAAACAACAGCCAACAACCACTGAAGAATCACCACCTGTCCCAGCAAGACCTGTCTGGATTCCAAAAGTCGGGGATCTAGTCAGGGAGAAGATCGCGGTAAAGAAGGAATTTGGGCCTTCTTACAGAAAAGCAGTTCCTGTCTTGTCTGTCAACGGGACAAGATCAGTTGTACTACCGCCACTTGCTGGTAAAAAGGAGAACCGAGTTGTATCCATCGACCTGGTAAAACCACAACATGTGGCCGATAACAAACAGTAGGCCAAGTGGACTCCCAATAAGTAGCAGAACACCAAGGTTTGCTACCAGTACAGAGGTCCTAACGAAGAGGCTCATCACATTCGAAACGCCTACAGAAGAACAACAAGGACTATGCAACAATGCAATAGAACTAAGACCTCTGAAAACCCAAATAAAAACATTTAGCAGAGACACACCAATCTACAATGAAGTACCAAGTGAAAATGCAAGAAACAAAAATCCTGAACCAAATGGAACAATTGACAGAACTGCATCCGGCTACTTCATAAACTTCGATGATTCCTCTGAAAGCCTCAGTGAATCAAAGACACAGCCATCATCAAAATCCTTTAAAGACAAAGCTAAGGAACTTTTGAACCAACTGAAAGAAACATATCTGATTTCTCCATGGATTGAATTTTGGGTGGGTTTTGGTGCATTTATCCTCATACTTTGGCTCATCATGGTATTAACTTTGGGACGCTTCATTGAGGGAAAATATGCTAAAATGGACACAGCAAGTCAGAACATCAACTTGATCCTCAAACCACACACATCTTCACACGTCGAGAGAAGAGAACTTTCTTCAGAACTTTCTTCAGCCAACTTCACAGCCAATCCGATACCTGGTGGGGTAGCCTGGGACAACACTGACTATGAAATTTATGGTCCGGTCGAGATCCTGAAATATCCACACCAAATTAAGATCTCCTTGAGTGACTTTGCAAAACCGAACTCATTTGCTGATGATTGGGACTTCGAAAGCATTAATAATATGATGTCTGATTTAGTAATGTCTGCTAAATTTACCAAACATGATTATTTGCAAGGTTCTACAAATTATGACAGCATGTATTGCTATAACCACTATGGTAATCACTTTTTACATAGATCTGCACTACCTAGAAATGTTTTAAATTATAATCAATGGGAACATTGTGCAACACCTCCAAAAGGGAGCTCCAGAACCGTTTACGACAAATATTCATATTTTTCAGGTTTTAACACAAGTAATGCTGAAACATTTTATTTTAAATTGTCAAACAAGACAGGAACCAAAACCATGATAACCAACACAAAATTTATATATTCAGACTCATTTTTTGAAAAAATGAACACTTTTGGATTTGATTATTGGGACAAAAATGTTGATTTGAAAAGTGTTTGGGGTACAAAAGATTGGCAAGTACAGGGTATAGAAGCTTTGTTTAGAGCCTGCATGATCCCAGAACAAATGATATTTTTAAATGACACTGTTCAACAAACCACCTGTCTTGGCCTAGCCAAAATCAAAGATTTAAATAAACCGTCTATTCCAAAGCCAATAATGTTTAACAATAGCTCTGATACAGATGAGGAGATAGACGTAAACCATATATTAAACCAAAACAGAACACATCCTGGTTGGAAACAATGGTTAATCTGGCCCACAGATACAAATAACTGTCAAGACAGATTCCTGAATAAAACACAGGGGTTCAAATTGACCAGGCCAGACCCTAGATATCCCCAAAGACATCACCCAGGGATAATAACAACCTACAGTGTGGGCAAATTATGCCTTCAATGGCTACAAACTTCCACACTGCCTGAAATTAAGCAACACCTAACTTTACTTACTGATGGTGCTGACTTGCGTGATTTCATAATGGGACCACGCAAACAGCGTCAAAAGCGTTTCATAGCAGCCTCTGTATATGCAGCATACAATGAGGCCTGGAAGGTTACTCAAATTGAAACAGCAGAAAGAATACGGGAAATTGACCGTATTAATTTGGAAAAATCACTTTCTGTAGTGGACAATGGGTTAATGACTCTGTCCTCCAGAATTTTTTCATTGGACAGCATTGTGTCGTCAGCAATCGATATATTATCGCAAGACTTACTGTTATTACAACATGGTCAGTCACAATTGCGTTCTATTGTACAGCTTGGCTGGATGTTACAAAATCTGCGTTCAGGCTATGTGCCTTGGCGTTTAATCAACACAACGTCACTATTCCAAATCTTTAACCTTACTGATAGACAAATCGGTATGGCGCAAAAGGGTGCTGATTATACAATCTTGAGCATTGAAAAACTAGAAAGATTACCAATGACAATGTCAGAACGACCTGTCAGTGAATGGATAATCCACGGAATCATAAATATTCCAATCTCAACCTTCAGGTTTCAATACTGCCAAAAATATATACAGGCTGGCATGTACGAGAAATTGGGAAAGGGGTACCTTAAAACAACTTGGAACCTGCCCTATTCACATGCATGTGTCAGTAATAAAGGACAGAAAGTGTTTCTTAGTGGCAACAATTGTGCTATGTCACTAAGTGGCACGCTTCTGTGTAACGGAATTAGTTTGCATGGAGCCTGTGAAGGGAATTCATACAACCTTTCATGTCACCAGCAAGGCGCACCTGCAACAGAAATAGAACCATTCTTTCAAAGACTCTATAATGGGAGTTACATTCTTATTGTAGACCGCAGATGTTGTAGTCTTATGCCCGGGACTCCTTATCTAGTCACTACGACTGCGAAGGTCAAGTGCTGTGGACGTTCTTTGTTCCCCAGCTCCTTCCCAGACAGGGAGGCAAGGGCATGGCCCGATTTGAAAATTACTTCTATTCGAATAGATACTTTAAGCAGAATGAAAACAGTGCTTCTTCAGACGCCTACAAGGCTCACGTCATCAAAAGAAATGTATGATCTACAAGTCGCAAGGACGACTGCAGAGATACATACATTATTATCAACTAATTCCCCCGTACATTTCGCGGAAATCCTGAGCGAAATCTTAAATATTTCTGATACCACAGGGGTCTCAAAGGTATTTAAGACAGTATTTTCGATGGCATTAACACCATTCAAAGCCATACTGGGTATTTTTCCAGATTTCGTCCATTCGATTTTTGGCAGACTTCCCCTGATCCTGGGACTAATTGCAGGAATCCTATTCTTAGTCCTTATTTTTCGTTATGGCAACCCATGTCACAGACCAAACTCTCGCGACAATGGAAGATACAATCCTAGCCATTGGATACCGGGACCGGATATCAAAAATCCTGGGACTCTCCCGGCTTAGAGACCTGAACATGACTTGGTTTCTATCATTTCGACCAATGTGGCAAAGGTGTGTTTTACCTGTATTGAGGTGTCTGCTATGCGGAGAAGAATGCGTGTTAGACACCTGTCTGACGCTACAATCGGATGCGCCGGTGGATGCAGATACATTGTTGGTTCCTACCAAGGTTCACGCTTTGTGCTGCCCTCAAAGGCTGCCAATCCTGATGACGGCATTCGTGGAATCTTCACCACTACGATTGAAGAGTAGTGAAGTTCAAGATGAAAGCAGCATCGAACAGGTACGACCTTCTGTCAGCAATGCGAATCAGAATGTCAATGGAGACAATCATGCGCATGAATGCATGGTTACACCTATTTCCGACTTAGTGGAACTTTCCCATGAAGCTGTTGACAGTTTTTTCGAAAGCCTTAATGATATGATGTTCTCTCCAGAACAGAAATAGAGACTTTTGAGCAAGCTCGCACACGGCGTTCCCTGAATTCGGCCTTCAACTTTAAAAATAAAGTCACATGAACAGTTTTTCCCACCAGTTCACGGACAGCAATTTTTTAGCAGCCCCAAATTATTTTTTACAAAATTTTCGGGACACTTATCTTCTGCTTAAAGTAAGAAACTATTCCTAGAGAACTAAGATTTCTATTTTTAGATACTTTAAAAATATTAGTTGCCCGCTGGTATGTTCACAAACATTTTATTATGTGATGAAATGGTCTCGAACTTTCTTTCTGTATAGCCATATTAAGAGCCATTTCATGTGTATTTCTCATATACCAAATAAGCAATAATGTATACAAATGCGTGTTTACTTTAGCATTTAATTCATAGCTTAAGTGCATACAATATATATGACTGCAATTTTTCAGTATATTTGAAAATTTCAAAATGCATTTATGTATTTTGGGGTGGTAAGGTATACACTATACTCTATAGTATGTTGTACTATGTTATACTATGCATAGATTAGTAAATATGACGATAGTTAGCGTGGAGTGGGTGTCATGTATTCCTATAGGTTCTGAATCGATCCCCCTATTCCTGACCCTATTCTGGTTAAACTAACTATCAAGTTAACTAACAGTCAGCCCATGAGGCAAGATAAGCCCCCATGATGCAGATACCGTTATCTGACGCAGTCACACTACGGCACAGGAACGTGTTATCTGATTAGGTCATAACGCTTGAGATCTAATTAGACAAGCGACATTCCTCCAGCCCCTGATAAGGCATACGACGTTCTCATAACAAATCAAACCTATGACAACCTGGAAAATCCGTGCGGCCATTGTTTTGATTTCACAGAGAACTTTAGTAAAGAATGTGCTAACGAGCAAGTCGTATGACATCTTTATTGACGTATCTATGTCCATCCTTACGTCAATCTCGGCACCTTTAAGGTATAAATATTGCCGATCTTGCCCTATGCAAACACACGCGTGGTGACAAGACGGAGCAGCCACACTTGCCGAAGCCGAGAGCAGAGCAGACCCCGCTGGCAGCAGCCCCGCCTTCCTGACGCGCTGAGAGACGCGCTGCTATCTCCTGCCGAGAGACCCAGCACCGGCGCTTTCGGGCAGCCCTCGCAGGCAGCCTGGAATATCGAGACCAGAGAAAGAGATACCATTCCTCATTCATCCTAACTTCCAGGTACAGAACTGAATAACCCCTCACAGAGAATTCTTTAGTTATTCACTTGGCAAAAACAAACTTAACTTAAACTGTAACTTTCTATTCCCGCCCACGCATTAGACTTAGGTCAGGTACACGGGGTAGGCGTATTTAGAAACACCAGTTGAGTACGTTTAGTCAAATGTATATGTGTATGTAAATATATTTTAATCATTTTAAACATCATATGGCTCAGAAACCATATCAATGTTTTTACAGTATTATTTTATACTATTGCTTTTAATGTATGCACTTTACTTAACTATAAGTATTGCAATAATATCGATCCATTTCTCTTGTACGAGAAAAGAGACTGATCAATAAATAACACCTTTTATTGAACACGCCCGTCTCTTCCTTTTCTCTACAATCTGATGAGACTAAGAATGCACGTACTGACTGAGTAAAATAATTGCCTTGTGCTCACACGACTCTGGAGATACACTCTTGATTAGGGGAGAGCAAAGTTGTCATGTTCTATGGTTGTCAGAAACTAAATCCCTTCTTGTCTAATCAGGGGAGTTAATTCTTTCCTGAACATTCGAGAAAGTTTCTAGCGAACTCTGAGCTACGCTGGCAAACCCAAAACTTAAGTCTAGTATCGACAGTAGTAGACCTAGTTAACGTCTGGTCTAGGCCTTTACTATTGTAGGTATTATTCCAATGCGCAGAGCCTATTGGGAAGATAGGAACTACACTACACTATCCACCAGTAAACCCAAAAATTCTACTAACTTAACTTTACCTCCAACCACCACTAAACCCTAATATTAGGGGCCTGACCATGACCTGGAACGAAATGGCCACCTGAGCTAGTTGCTCCGTGAGCCCTTATCCTCCCCCAGCCATCCTGAACACAGATCCTGAGCCCCCGTGGTGAGTGGCAGCACCAAAACACCAGCGGAGGCTCTGCGGCTGTCTTCCATCACTGCGGCCTATCCCAGCCTGTGTAATCGACCTTGGAGGCGGTGGGCCTACTCGTGCTGAGAAGCTGTGGCCTCAATTTGGGGGTAAAGCTCAAGTGCGGCACGGAGACGCCACCAGAAATCTTAATGGGCGCCCCTCAGTTGTTGACGGATGCCTGACTTGCACAGCCCCACTGAAGCACCCACTGCCTCACTGGCCCTGCCGCTCTCCCGTTAACGCTGCCTTGGTGCTCGGCACTGGAGCGGGGGCACGGACCAGACTGCAGCGGTGGGACACAGGCTCTGCTGCCATCGGCTGACTCCGGGGTAATGCGCTTCGAGCCAGCGGACCCACGAGGGGAGTGCTAAAACCCTCGCCGCACTCGAGCGGAGATTAGAGGACGTACCCACGCAACTCCTGCAAGTAGGAGGTGAGGGAGCAGACATTTAACTCCATCATCGCTCCTGGAGCCTGCTAATAGGGGGGTATCCTGCTCTTTGTCCTTGAGCCTACAACAGCCTTCTGAGATGTCAGGTTAAAGTTGGAGAAGGGTGGTATGGCATAAAGGAGCTCGACAAGCAGTTCATGTTTATCCATTTTGCCACCTTCAACACACTGAGTTGTACAGAGGGGATCTATGCCGGCATTGCTGGTATATATTGTGTTGCCGCTTTGATTCAGCTGGGGAGAGCCGGGTGGTACCTTGCTTCTTTGGTCACGACTCTTGTCTTGTACACCTCCAACACAGGGAACTATATACTAAGGAACTCTCATCATAGCGCTCAAATGGCAACAGAAAAGAGTAGGGCGTCTGGTACAAAGGGACAAAGGGTGGTACAAACCAACAAACTAGACCGCTACACCCTCCCTAAAGACATGCTTTCACATTGACAATCTGAGGGCATCCCTACAGGCGAACAGGGAGGAGACAATCTGGAATTATCCTTGAAGGATGTGATAAAAGCAATCACCACTGGTCAAACCTCGCTTGAGCACAAAATGGATACCATCTCCATTGAAGTCAATCTAATTCATGCTGACCTCACCAAATTGTAAGGAAAAGACAAGCAGGTGGAACTTACCACTACCAGTCTGGTAGATGACGTCACCCAGCTCCAGGGTCAACTCAAAGACATCCAACACTTCAGTAGAACCACGGACCTCAAACTAGATTACTATGAAGGGCGCCTAGGGTGCAATAACCTATGCATTTTGGGTGTGCCAGAGAAAGCAGAAAGACAAGGAACCGGACCTCTTTGTGGAAGACCTTGTGCTACAACACCTGAAACCTAAGGGCCTCAGTAAGTTTTTTTTTTATTGAAAGGGCGCACAGGGTTCCAAGAGGCCGTCCCAAAACGGGAGTCCCCACATATCCCATGCTGGCGAGGGTGCTCAACTTTCAAGGCAGGGAGATATTCCTCCAGAACGCCAGGGTGGGAGCTGCACTCCGCTTTGAGAATGCGGACATCTCCTTCTTCCCCGATTTCTCAAAATGTGTCCAGCGTCAAAGACGGTCCTTCGTGGCGGTGAAGCAGAAACTTACGATAAGGGCCTAAAATGCTCTATGTTGTTCCCAGTGCGTCTCCAAATGGAATCTGATGGGAGAATATGGTTTTTCCAGCAACCGGAAGAGGCAGCAGACTGGCTTGAGCATCAATCGGAACGAGCCCCACAAGACCGAGAGGTCAGGAGTGAGGCTCCCATTTAGGCCCACGGCTGACAAGGCAGCCCTGGACATGGCTTGTTCCTTACAGTGACTATCCATCGTATTGATTTGGGCAGGTAATGGGCTGTGGAGTGGTCTGGTTCCGGTGGAATATCTCCTTAACTCAAGATGGACTTTCAGCTATATGGGTGTGACTTACACAGGGTTATGCCTCTAAACTACATTGGGGGGATGGGAGTACGGATTGCCACATTATTACTTATTCTACTAATAGTTCTTCTTTAGGGCGACAGGCACTCTGCAAGTTTCCTATGGGCAGTGTTGAGCCCAGAGTTCAGGGCATTGGTGTGGGGGTTAATTAGGCAAGGGGAGGGGGTAGTTTGGTTGAAGGGTTGTTCTTAGGCACCAATTCGGTTTGCGCACTAAGTCACTTCATTACTACTACAGAGGTGCTAGTAAATGGACATCTGAGCCGCGTGCGGCATGGGGGATAGGAATGTTAAGATTTTAAGCTGGAATGTCAATGGCCTGGGGGATAAAATCAAAGGCTGCATGGTTTTACAATATATCAAAAGACAGGCCCCAGACGTAGTGCTCCTACAAGAGCCGCATCTAGTGGGTAACCTTTGTAGGGCTATGCATAGGGGAGGATACAAAATGGTTGCACACTCAGGGTTTACGTCAGGCTCTAGGGGTATCGGTGTTATGATCAAAAACTCACTCCTGCTCGAGGTTGGCTCTGTCTGGACGGATGAAAGAGGCATGTATATGGGGATAACTGGCCCTTGGGAGGGCAAAGCGGTCAAGTGTATCTCAGTGTATGTCCCCCCGGGTTTACAGGGCTCCACCCTCATAGATCTGGGTTGCTTCCTTCTCACGGAGCTGGATGGACTACTGGTTCTAGGTGGCGATTTTAACCCAGTGGTCTCCGGCACTCTAGACTGCCACCCGCCCAGGGAGATTATTCCTTCAGTCAGCTGGCTGCCTGAATTCCTTGACACTATGGGGTAGTAGATGCTTGGAGGGTCCATCACCCAGATCAGATACAGTATACCTTCCATTCGGACACCCATAATAGTTTATCCCAGTTGAACTATTGCCTGCTTCCAGAAGCACAAATTGCTCACGTACAAGAAATCAGACATTTAGCTAGGGGAATCTCCGATCACTCTTTGGTGTGGACACGCATAGTATTCATTCAAGCCACAGTGGGTAGGTTGGCCCCGATAAACCCCTGGTATCTCAAGAATCCGAAACTTCGCTCCAATCTTCAAAAGGCCATAGAGCACTATTTTATTGAAAATGTTGGGTTGGTATCCTCATCCCAGTCTATATGGGAGGCTTTCAAGACCGTGATAAGGGGTCAGGCTGTATCCCTGATCTGTGTGGCAAAGAAAGAAAAACAAAGAGAAATCCTGGACATGGAGGCCGACATTTATCGGCTTGAAACTGATCTGGAAACTGGTGTGAAACCGGAGAAACTACACCTCCTGAGCCTGAAGCAACCTGACTATAAAGCCTTGGTTACGGACAAAGCCAAGGTCCTGACCAGAGAACGTCAGGGTAAGATATACGAGCTTGGCGACAAAGCAGGGAAATTGATAGCCTGGTTAGATAAGAAGGACTGGGTGAGTAGACTAGTCCCCGACCTTAAAGACGAGCAGGGCCTTTCCCTAACTGAACCCCAAGACATAGTAGATAAATTTGCCACCAATTTCCAACGAATATATACAACCATGACTCCACATACTTGTCAGAGTATAGGTTAACACTAACCTGATAAGCCGGTTACAGCTGGAGCGATGTGATGCTAGTTTTCCTCTTCCCCTATATGGAGTCACCTGTGAGTACTGGAACACTCAGCAGATAAACCACACTTAGGGAAGGGGACAAAGGGACAAAAGAAACAATAAAGTTGCAACAGTCAAACGTGGTAGATGTACACTGATGAGGAGTAGTGTTGACCTCTCTGTCTCCTGTTTTCACTCAGTGTCTCCTAAATAAATGATAAAACATATCACACTTAATTATGCACTCAATGCCAGCAGTTTCTATCAAAGTAATATGTGTTTGTAAGTCACTTACACTTAACAACTGCTGCATTCACCTTGCATAAAAAGTCTCAAAAAGGAAAAAATAAAGAAAGAAAAAACAAAGGTAGGCAGGAAGAAATATATCTTCTCAAAGAACTTGAAACGTAATCAGCAACCAGATAATAACAAACTTATCTGATACCAGTTAGTCCACTGGTAATGTCCTGAAGCCTTTAGGAAAAGTAAGCGACCTTCTGTACTCAATCCCAATAAATTGTCAAAGTAAATGCCTAATCCGAGCCAGTCAACAGCTCTTAGGGCTTTGGGTTCATAAGATATCTTATGCGTGTACTTCTATTTAAGCTGCTCGCCGAATTCCCTCAGGTGCATTAGCACTGAATAAATGATCAAACCAAAACAATGTTGAAAACGCTTTCAAATAATGACCCCTTACTTGAAAAGCTTCTGGAATTGTAATCGCACATCAGCGCCTCTGCGCGAAGAAAGAAAACATCCATACCGGAACCTTCGCAATGCCAAATGGTTCCGCCAGCGCTCACGGGCACGTAAGAGGGAGTCGCGTCTCCCGTTCGGCTCGTCAATCTTTTCCAGTAAGTGTCTTCGTCGGTGGACTTCCTTACACGGCTACAAATAATGCCATGATTTCTAAAGACGATTGAATATTTCGAAAGCTCGCGCTCTCCATGCGAGGCAAGTTGTCAGTGGCAAACATATAGCTCTTCGGAGAACACAAAGGCTCCAATTTCTCCAGAGAGTCTATAACAGGATACAGATCGGCTCGAGGTTCTTGCAAAAACAACAGCATCAGCTTCAGGTGACAAGCACCGACTTCCGGGCTGAAAGGATTATGTAAAGAAAAAGAACAGACCTACAGACAGGACTAACATCTCCCTAAGTGTTATGGGAGATGTAGTGCACAACTTCCATTCCGCCATTCGCACCTATTTGATCCTTCTACCCTGTTTGATCGTGACAATACTGAAGAAGAATTTCAAGACCTCTTAGGTGACATCAGGCTCCCTTGTCTCCCCGTAGCAGACCGCGATTTTATGGACAGCAATCTGACCACAGGCGAGATTGCACAAGCAATACGTGCTCTGCAGACGGGCAAAGTTCTTGGACCAAATGGCATCCCCATTGAGCTATACAAACTGAAGCCAGATACACTTGCTTCGCACCTGAAATCGATGTTTGAAGAATCATTATAATGCGGAGTCTTGCCAAGGTACCAAAGAATTGCAACTATAGTCACTATACGCAAAGAGGGGAAACCTCGTACTGAGGGTTCTTCCTACAGACCAATCTCCCTCCTTAACGCCAAACGCAAAATCCTGGCCAAACTACTGGCCACCCGACTACTTAAGGTGATAAATACCCTGGTGCATCCGGATCAATCGGGCTTGATGCCATGCAGAAATACGGCCCTGACTTGGGTAGGGTCCACGGTGTGTTGGGCAGGGCCTCAACCATTCAAGAATCAGCTGTGGTTGTGTCACTTGAAGCAACCATGGCTTTCAACACAGTGGAATGGCTGTATCTCTGGGCTGTGCTGGCAAAACTGGGATTCAGACCAAAATATATTCAGTGGATACGTCTTCTATATCGTGAACCCCTGGCGCAGGTTGTAGTCAACAATAATCTGTCAGTGCGTTCCCACACAGCCGTGGAACCCGCCAGGGCTGCCCCCTTTCACCTGTTTGCCCTCGCTCTAGAGCCGCTGGCGGCTTGGATTCGACAGGACCAAATGTTACGAGGGCTGAAATGGCCCCCCGGATGGGAAGACTGTATTTCGCTTTACGCGGATGACATTTTACTTTATTTGGCCTCTCCGTCAAAATCTCTGATAGTGGTTCTAGATATCCTGGCAGTGTTTGGTAGATTCTCCGGATTTGCAGGTAAGTGGAGTAAATCCTTGGTCTTCACCCTCAAGGGAGATCACCCTATGCCCCCCCAGAAACTATCCAATCCAGGTCAACACGACGGGATTCACATTCCTTAGCATCTTTATTTCTCAGGACTCCTCGGTCCACTATGCCCAAAATCTCCTCCCACCCCTGAACAGACTTAAAATAGACATCAACCGATGGAAATCGCTTCCCCTCTCCCTACTAGGTAGAGCTGCATTGTTTAAAATTATGTCTTTGCCCCGCTTTCTTTATGCCTGCAAAACACTTTTAACCCAGTACCCTTGCACTATTTTATAGAAATATAGGCCCTTCAAAGACAGCTACTCTGGGACGGTAAACCACGTATCACCTTAAGTAAATTGACCCTAACTTGGTACGATGGAGGCATAAGCCTTCTGTATATCAAAAAATATTACTGGGCTGCACACTTAGCTGCGATAAACCATGGCACCTACAGACGAGGCAACACCCCAGTCTACGCCATGGACAAATGGCTCCTCCCTGGAGGGAACTATAACAGGGTGCTTCATTCGCTGCCCAACAGATATATTTTGACGGGCCCTACCAGACACTTGATTCGGATCTGGCATGATGCAACCAACTCTCTTGGGTGGGGACGTAAACTAATGTTGGCTACCCCCCTTTGGGACTCTGAAGCAAGGGCAGTCTATGGAGAACAAAAGACTTTGACAGATGGGACTTCATTGGCATCTCACAAATCAAAGACCTCTGTGGGCCAGGGGGAGTTAAATCCTTCAACACAATCCAAATTGAATATGATTTGGCAGATACAGAATATTTCCATTATGCCCAAATCCTACACTCACTCCGAACGCTCCTTCCAGCAGGCACGACCCCTCCTGAGGCTTCACCCTTAGAGGACAGAATCATGGATGGGCAATTTCCTGAGAAGACGATTTCCCTAATATACAAAATACTAATAAACAATATGACCGATCCCCTTCAATTGTTAAGGAAGAAGTGGTTGGGTGATGGGATTGAGATCGATGAGGAAGACTGGCAGGTAGCAGTGTCGTCCCCTAGAGTAGTCGCCATACTGGCGCGCCTTAGACTGGAACAACTTAAAATCTTTCACCGAGTATACATCACTGGGCCACATTTAGTCCATATGGGAGTAACTAACAATGGAAATTCCAGGAGAAGGTGCGGCCAGCTGGGAACCTTTTCCACACATCATTTGGGAATGCCAGTCTGTCCGTCATTTCTCGCTCAAAGTACACAAAACACTGTTCACAGTAGTGCATACCCGTCTTTTACTTGAGGTGAGACGCTGCCTCCTTAACATTTGGGAACCCACGGATCTTAACACTCACCAGACGCAGTGGGCCACCCTAGGATTCATGATAGCGAAAAGAAACATTGCTCAAAATGTGGGGAGCAGCCAAACCACAAATGCTGGAGGCATGGGAAAGGGATCTTTATTGGTGTATGTTCAGGGAGAAAATGGCATATATCGCTAGAGGTTGTCCCAAAAAGTGGGTACGTATCTGGAGCCCTTGGAATAGCTATCAGGGTGAAATCTGTCTGCCACCTGAATGCCTTGAACCGTATGATCCCCCTTCCCCGTGATGTTCCCTTTTCATAGAGTAATGCAATTCTTATCTACCATATGTTGTTATTGATTACTTCATTTGTGGTGGCCTCTGTATTGTATATATGAACCTGATGCTTGTTTCAATAAAAAGAAATATAAGAAATAAAAAAATATTATATAACTCTTGCCTACCCTTTATCCATCCCTAAACCCTAAATTTAGCCTTACCTCCGTTTTCTTCTACCCGTCCCTAAGCCTTAACAGTACCCTTACCTCCGCAACCCACCCCAAAACCATAAAAAATGCAAAGTGACCCTTAACTATCCTTACCTCTGCCCATTCCTAAACCCTATAATCACCTTTACCCCCTTTTACCTCTATCTGCCATTTAACTCTAAAATCACCATTACCTCCCTTTACCTCTGCCCGCACCTTTACCACTTTAAAAAAATATAACATAGAAATTATGTTATTTAAAAACAAAATACTTACCTGTGCTGTATAGCATCACGTTACATGAACAGTACCTACTGCGTGGTAATGGTCATGCCTGATAAATACTGTGTTGACAGGGTATCAACAGCAGCCCTGGCAAAAATGTTCATGCCAACTATAGTGTTCCTCAGAGTGGATTCGGTTTGCGACTGTTGGGTCGGCTGTGTGCTTTCCTGTGGTGGTTATCAAGCTACCTCCCTCTGAATGAATAAACCTATGTCTACTTACCACACGTCTGCAGCTCCTCATTCCTACATGAATTAGGCGACGAGAGGGAGAAGGAGGTAGCGCTCACCTTTCATTTCATTTTCGACAATTTTGGCAAAAGGATCTCCTTGAAGTATCAACGCTGTTTGGATTCCGCTGTAGGAGACGATGTTGATAGTGTGATCTGCAGACCTAGGAGTGCCGTGAGTCCTTTGCCACCGATTTTTGCCTGTTTTGACACATTAGCAGCAGTTGAGGGATTTCCATGTGTGCTGCTCATCGTCAGTCTGTGCGAGTTTTGTGTTGTGACGTCGGCACGTCAAGCACGTCTTTGGCGGACATCTTGAATTGGGTTGATTCTACCTTGGATTTTCCAGTGGTAAAGATGGCATTTCACGTTTTGGCGGCCATATTGCTATAGGCTGCAGCTAAGCCAAATTTAATTTGTCTAGTGCAAATATAACACTTTGTCTGCATCTATCGGTGACAGGCACACCAGTTGGAATTTCTCAAGCATGTTTACTACATTTGCCTGCATCTATCAGTGACAGGCACAGCAGTCTCTTTTGACTACATTTTATCCTGCTGGCCTGTAATTTCGGTGACAGGCGTGTCTTGGTAACTTTATCTTCCGGTGTTCTTTCCTTTATTTTGTTATTTATTTTAGTTTTTTGGGGGGGGTAACTAGTTATGTTGTTGTTGCAATTATGGCTAACATTACAGCACCACATCATTTTCTACAAGCAGCAGAAGAACCAAATATGGAATGGGAACTATGTTACTCCATGTTTTTGGTGTATGTAAAAGTTTTAGAGCAAGAAGAATGTTCTGCCAAAAGGAAACTTGCATTGCTAAAGCATTGTCTGAGTGGTGCATATTTGAAAGAGTTCAATAATCTCCCGCCACTAGAGAATGCGGGCGATATGAATGTATATGATCAAGCTATCAGACAATGGAGTTCTTGTTTTGAAAATTGTTTCTGTGTTATGTACCTTGGCTGGGTCTTGTGCGTTTGAAACTATAACTTACAAACAAGTCTTACGTGACCAAATAATGATGAAGACTAAGAGTAAAAATATTCAGGAAGGACTATGGTTGGGTACAGAATCCTCTTTAAGTGTGGTACTTGATATAGCTAAGGGATTGAACAATCCACAAAATGTGTTTGTGAGATTAGAAGTCAAAGTGTCAAAGTACAAGGAATGCAATAATTTGTTACAGGTGTGGCTGTCCGAACTATGTAGGAAGTGTTAAACGGTGTCCTGCTTGGGACAAAGTGCGTAGTGCGTGTGAAATAGAAGAAAAGAGGTCACTTTGGGAAAGTTTGGAAATCATGTCATAGAAATCAATTACATTACTTATGATGAAGAAGAACTGTCTTCCTATTTCAACTCTTTACTATGTGTGGGTGACATCAGTTGCAAAGGCTTTCCCAGATGCATGGTGAAAATTGATAGTAAATCTGTTTCGGTGATGGTTGACTCATGTGCTTGGTACAGCATTATTGGTAAGAAGTTATTCAACGAACATTGGGGCAAGAAGAAGTAAATTCCACCTGACATTCAACCTGGGGGGTACTCTGGTCATAAAATTGACTTGGAACATTTTATGTGGGCAGATTTGGAATTTGAAAGCAGAAGAACCAAAGGTATGTTGCGACTAAAGGGGTATCTATTTTGGGATGGCCTCATCAACAAGAAATGTGTATAACACTTGACCCCAATGCCACACCACCTGTTTATGTTGTTAGTACTAACAGTGATGATTTTGTTATTGATGTGAAGGAAAGATTTCCTAAACGTTTTGATGGAACTTTAGGTAAATATATTAATTTTAAACATAAAACTATTGTTAAGGAAGATGCCATTTCTGTGAGGCACATGGTGAGGAATGTACCTTTGGCATATCGAGACAAACTAAAGGTTATATTAAAAGAATTTATTGATAAGAAAATAATCGAACCCGTAGAATCTTCACCGTGGGTGTCTCCCATTACTTTGTCCATTAAGGGTTCAGGAGATCTCTGCTTGTGTGTGAACTTATGCAGCTTAAACAAAGAGATTTGGGTTGACAAACATCCTCTCCTAACATTCACAAATTAATATCTATGTTGTCTAGTGCTTCTGTTTTCTCCACAATTGATTTAGCAATCGCTTACCATCAGGTGTAGTTACATTAGGAATCTAAACATCTAACAGCTTTTGTGACGCCAGAAGGCATGTTTCAATTTTTACGAATGCCTTATCGTTTGGCGAGTGCTGCATGTTTTTCAATGGTTAATGAAGGAAGTGTTAGAAGGTTGTAAGGGAGCTATTGCCTTTCAGGATGACATTTTGATTTTTGAGAAAACGTTTGAAGAACATAAGAATTTGGAAAATGTATTGGGAAGAGTACAGGATAAAGGTTTAACTTTGAAATTTACAAAATGCAAATTTAGACAGAACAAAGTTGAATATTTCGGTCGTGAAATTTCCAGCGAAGGTATTAGGCCCAAACTCAATCATGTGCAGAGCATTTCTGAAGCTCCTACCCCTGTGACTAAAGAACAATGTTGTCCTTTCTTGGTTTGACTGAGTTCTATGGCAAATTTGTTCAGGATTACTCTACAAAGGTTCAGCGTTTAAGACAGTTATTTTCATTTGGGGTAAAGACCAACAGCTGGCATTTGATATACTCAAGAAGGAAATTTGATGTGCTCCATTTTTTAAATCTTATGTTGTTGGCAAGGAGTGCATTGTATCAGTGGATGCCACTAGTGTGGGTTTGGAAGCAGTAGTCATGCAAAAGGATCGTTCTGGTGAATATGTTGTGTTGTGTGCCTCAAGAATGCTGCAAGATTCTGAGTGTAATTACTCTACTATTGAGATGGAGTTAGCTAGCCTGTAATTGGGCGGCTCAATACTTTCGTCAGTTTCTATGGGGAACGAAATTTCGTTTAATAACTGATCATAAGCCTCTTATTATTATGCTTGCTGCTGGTGGAGGGAGAACGCTGACAGCTCGCTTAGCGAGACTCGCTGCTAAATTGCAGGAATATCAATGTGTGGTGGAAAACATCCCAGGTTGTACCAATATACATGCTGACTGTATGTCACGTTTACCTTTATTAGATAATACCAAAATCAAAGGAGTAGATGAATGTGATGTAGCTTACACTTTAGATGATGTTAATAGAGGCTGGCTCAAGGAACATGATGTAAAAACTATTTCTGAAGAAAAATGGAATGAAGATATGCAGGAAGATTGTATTTTAGGTGAAGTTCAGAAATCTTTGCTCATCGGTTGGCCTGAAGAAAGGAACCAGAGCAGGGAACTCGCTTCATTTTATGAAAATCAATGAGGAACTTATGGTTTTGCATGGCATAGTTATGAGGGGAGACAAATTGTTCAGCCACGGAAACTCAGGGAGCTGATATGTACCTTGGCCCATGAGTGTTATATGGGAATGTCCACTACCAAAAGAAAGATAAGAGAATTTTACTGTTGGGCGGGTGTTGATAGCATGGTTGACAAATGGGTCAGGGAGTGTTCTGTTAGATTTGATATTTAATTTCTGTGTTGGTTAGGCCTGAAATGCTCCTCCCTTGTACTTATAAGTGGTGTACTTTCTTATGTTAGCATTGAAGGCGCCATTTTTACTCATGCCATACTGTACTATGACTGAAGATCGAGCTTTCTGTCTCATGGTGTTTGCCTCAGAGGAGTCGCTGCTTCTGCGCCCACTTCACATCGTGTTCCCAAGGTTGAAATCGTGCTGCCCTAGTGAATGTATTATCTGTTTTGCATACCTTTGCCGTTGGATATGTACGTTCCCACATCTTACAATGGTAGGCCCCAGCCGAGCGGCCTGGGGGGTGAGATAGCCTATAGCCGGCTTTGTAACATGACTCATCCTTTTATGCCTCCTTTGTTCATCCTGTTCTTAATTGGAATTTTCCAGCCAGGTCGGACCCTTGAAGGTGCAAGTTTGGTATAATTGTTATTCCTGAATTGTAGGGAGTCAGTACCTCGGCTGTCCACCCAGGAGACAGGTCAGACTGAGCTCAGTTGCAACGCAATTACTAATAAATGAGTGATTTGTATTCTTCTCTGTCTGATTGACTCTTCATTATTGGGAAGGCATAGAGGTGGTCCTGAGTGACCCGAATGACCCGTTTTTCAGATCATTGCCTTCATTTGACACCCATAAAGGGACTCCATCATTCGTGTGTCCCATCCTCACCAGTAACCGGGTGTGGAGGGCGAGGGGTGCGTTGAGTCGGATAGGTGGATCTGGGATCCCCACATGATCGAGCTTAGTTCTCGCAGTTGCCCCGCCTGTCTGATCGGGCGGTTCCTCGTCCAGTGGTCACCCTGACTGGAGTTCTGAAAGGCAAAACCCTGGGAGCTGACTGTTTGGTCCTGGGAGTCGGCAGTGGAGAATAGCTGTGTTCGACCTGGGTGCACCAGGTGAGTTTGTCTTAGTCCTTGGAAAATATGTCATCTGGAGTTTGAATATGGTCAAGAGGCCATTCTTAGTTTATTTGCCAATTTGGTGGGTCTGCGGCCCGTTTTGGAATACAGGGTGCCTGTCTGTGCCCTGTCAGGCAACTTGGTGATTATATTTGTTGCTCTCTGAAAGAAGCGTGGAGTTTGGTTGTTGTTTGGTACTTGGGACTTGGGTCCCAGAGTCTGATACGAAGAATTGCAGCGGTCGGTGGACCAGTTGTTCTTTGTTCCTTTTCCCGTTGGAGGGAGGGGAAGGAGTAGGTGACTTGTCGTATAGGAAAAGGGAATTTGTCTTGTTGTGTCTACTTCCAAAAGGAAAATGCTGTGCCTTAGTAAATTTTGTTGTGTTGGGTGCTGGTGTTGTTCTGCTGATGCTCGTCTAGAGGAGAAACATCCTGCACCTCCAGAAGGCACTCCTAATTTTGGCATGTATGTTATGCACGGCCTTCACCCTATTATGTTTAGTACATTGTGGCACAAGTATATGAGGGACAATGCCGAGCTGCAGTGGCCCTTGGCGGGAACTTTTGATGAACAGAAATTAAACTTCCTGCAGGAAAATAAATTCCGAAAAGAAGTTGACAGTCAATGTTTGATAATCTCCAGATTTGACAGAGAGAAAGTAAGCAAAGGCAGATCAAAGCGGAGAAAGATGCAAGAAGAGGGAAGATGCAAACAGTCAAACGTAAAGGCTATAGCGTACGAGAGAGAGAAGGTAGAGAAGGGGATCAAATGTGCTGATCGAAGGTTCAGGTTGCAGTGTGATAAGTCTTATGTCACTTGTGAAGATGGTGACCTGTTTGTGGAGGATGTGTTAGATGTACGACCACCACCTCCTTATGCCACGCAAGGTGCATATGCAGCGGTGCCACCTGCCCCCCGTCCTGCTTCCTGTATTTCCCAACCCCTAATTCAGATGCTCAGGATGGAGCAGTTTTGTTTTCCACTCCGTCCACAATGGCAGCGGTTGCGGGAAAAACATGTCAACATGATGGATCCGTTGCCCCTGGTTCTTCCCTGTCTCTCCACGCTACCCCTATCTCCCAGCCATTATTTTCCCCATTCCCCAGCCCCAGGACATCTCTGAGCGCACCTCCCACTCAACTTCCTCCCTCACCTCTGCCTTTCAATGGGACACCGGCGAGGGATCTGATGGGAGGAGATCGGGAGGCGGCTAAAGAAAGACTGGAGAGAGTGTTAATGCGCTCTGATGTGAGTGATGTGGAGAAGAAGATGGTGTCTGACCAGGCCTGTCAGTGGGCCGGGAACACAATTTATAGTGTGGAAGATGTGTGGAGTGTACTGAAGGATTATGAGCTGTTAGTGCAGCGGCATGCCCATTAAACACGTCGGCCACTCTTCATTAGATTATTGGTACAGTGTTTCAATGGTGTGGCCCGCAAATTATTTACGACATTCGAGACAGAGTGTATGTAGCGGGAATGGCACCCATTGAGGTTTTCAGTAATGTTACTACCCTGATTGGATACCGAGGTAGATTGGTCCAATTAAGCCAGATTGCTATTTCCTAGTTCCCCATGAGGGAGGTGCAGCCCATTTATCACCCTGAAATACCTGAGCTCCAGGACGGGAATAATGTTATTAGGCAGAGAGTGGAGGCCCGTTTCCAGGAGCAATGGGCTTATACTCCTTGGAAAAGAAGTGAGGTTTTGATCCCTAAGACTCAGTTAACGACCATAGGAAGAATCCGATGCCATACTGTAAGGAATTGACCGAGGCAGCGTCTCTGACTGTGATGACTCTGGCTGACATTGAAATGTTTTTTGGATTGCTTGTTCCGGTCGATATCTGGCAGCGGGTGCAGATGCAGGACCATGCAGGGGAGCTAGGGGGTAAATGGGATCAGATTCGGGCATGGGACACGAAGCGGGAGCCTGGTGAGAAGCCTACGGCTGAGATACTAGCCTTACCGGGCAGAATAATAACATATATGCACTCTTTGATCCCACCAAGGAGGGTGGATTGGGACAAGTTGACAGCATGCCGCCAGAAGAAAGATGAAAGTGTTTCTGATTTTTACACAAGATTCGAGGGGGTGCTTTGGGATTTTAGGGGACAGGACTTATCGGTGGAGGGAGGAATTCGGCTATTTGTTAACAGATTTGTTACGAACCTACTTTCCGAGATCGCAACTCGGTTGTAGGCTTCGGAGAGCACATGGATGACTTCTTCCCCTTCGGTCATTCTAGGTATGTGACAGCGCAGTCTCTGACTGCAGAAAACTATATTACCCATCTTCATGCATCGCGATCAGTGAAGCCAGCTGTATTCACTTGTAGTGATTAACTGAGCATAAATAGCACACGCTCCCTTCAGTCGGTTACCGCTTGGGACAGCCAGAAGACCGTTCGGGGTACCGACGGAGAGGTGAGTCAGGGGCCACTATTTTAAGAATGAGGACTATACTCTATGGGTGGCATAGTTTTAGACCACTACATGTTATCCTGCACTTTGGGATAAATACCAATACTACATTGACTTGTATGTTGTTAGGCAAACACGGGCATACCGACAGCACTATTATATCTGTGCTTATATTCTAATAAACACCATAGTGTTGATTTGTACCCTAATCATTAAAAAGTGAAAAAAGAGGGCAATATACCGTTTAATCACAGGCTTTCCCCATGTGATCAGACCCCCCCTTTTTTTGTTAGATTTAGATCTTCGTGAGTTGATTTTATAAGGGAGTTACACAGATTTATGGTGTATTTAAATAATTCCATGAATCTAGAGTGGTTTTTCCTCCCCAAGGAGCGGTGCCTCATGCCCTGAGCTGTTGCAAGGAGTGGTGAGGACTTCGCCCATACATGAACGGGTAAGAGAATGGAATTTTGTTAAATATTTCGATTGTAATCATTACACAATGCAAGGAACATATATGATATGTTAGTTCCTATAGTGATATAATATTGATCTGAGCACATACTGATATGATGTAGGAATGAACAACGAATAGAATATCACTGTGTTTATTCTTTCCCAGGTGACAAGACAAATCCTGTAGATCCTTCGGAATGAAGACCACAGGTGACTGTAGGTTGTAACGTTCCACTTACGTGTTATAACTGTCTTTTTCATTATTATTTTTTCACATACACTATTTCGCAGTAGCATTTCCATTCTGGTTTTGAGGAAGGCCAAGATCGAAGTACGATTGTTATGGCTGAAACATGTAGACCCTCTTTCTAGACCTACGCGATCGCAAATTTATTCAGATCGCGTTTGCCCTGTTTTTATTATTTGACACCAATTGATAACCAATAAATATACCTTTTTCGTTTGGTAGTCAATTTTAAAATCACTTCAATAACCTTTGTTGGCACTGCAAACACTTTATCTTACACAATTTCACTCATGCTTCAGCGATGTTACGAGATCAGACTCACTGTCCCTCTTATAAAACATCTGTGAGCTACCCCCTCACACTGAGGGGGTTGCAGCCCTTGGTTGCACTAGGAATTGCAACTAAGAGGAGATCGCCCTCGGTTTTAACATCTCGCCTGAGGGAGATTGGGGTTGAGGGGCCTGCCCTGCGTTTGCTGACCTCCTTCCTCGACCAGAGAGAGCAGAGGGTGAAGTTGGGGGACTTCCTATCTCCATCCCTGTCTGTGCATTGTGGGGTCCCTCAGGGGTCGGCATTAAGTCCGACCCTCTTTAACATCTATGTGACCCCCCTTGCCAGACTGATAAGATCTTTCGGGATGGAGGTAGTCTCCTATGCCGACGACACCCAGATCCTCGTCTCTCTCTCCCAGCCTGCCAGCTCGGCTGCCTCCAATTTTAGATCTTGTATGGAGGCAGTCGATCAATGGATGATCTGCAATTCATTGAAACTAAATGGGGAGAAGACTGAGGTCATGGTGTTCGGAGGAAAGGAAGAGATATGGTCGGCGAGCTGGTGGCCGGACTCACTGGGAGCCTGTTCTGTTCCTGCCACATTGGCCAAAAATCTAGGTGGGATGATTGACTCTACCCTCAGCATGCGTCAACAGGTTAATAGAACAGTCTCAACCTGCTGGGGCATAATCTATGTGCTGAGGAAAATTAGACACTATCTCTCTCAGCAGGCGAGAAAACAAGTTGTGGTCGCACTTATTGGCTCCCGTTTGGACTACTGCAATGCGCTGTATGCGGGACTAAATAAGGGTCTGCTGCAGCGCTTGCAGGTGGTCCAGAACGCTGCGGCCAAATTTGTATTAGATCTGCCCAGACGTGCCTCGGCCACCTCCGCCAGAAAATCGCTACACTGGCTTCCCATTGAAGATCGGATTCTTTTTAAAACTTTGTGTATGACCTACGGGGCCTTTGCTAGAGGCAGCTCTACTGGGATTGGATCTATCCTGTCACTCTATAGCCCCTCTATGAACCTGCGCTCTACCAACAAATTTTTGTTAACAGTTCCACGCATTCGTAGAGCTAAATGGGGCGGTAAAGCCTTTTCTACTCTGGCATCTAAGTGGTGGAATTCTCTTCCGGTGGAGCTCAAGTCCCTCCCCACCATGCAGTCATTTAGAAAGGCTCTGAAAACTCGGCTTTTCGCAAAGGCATATTTGTAATTGTGTTCTGCCTTTATGTTTTGATCTGTTGTTAGGCGCCTTGATGCCTTAGGGTTTTAGTTGCGCTGTATAAATTTTATTTCATTCATTCATTCATCGCAGATGATGAAGCATGCCACCTCGGTGGGTAATGGTATTCCGTCCTCTTAAATAGGACTTTTTTCAGGTTTTTACACTAGATTTGTGTCAGAATTATTTGTGCTTTTGTATTGCTCTTTAAAGGAACAGTGGAGACCCGTGGATTCCATATGTGTATACAATATTGAATTGGGGATTTTGCCAGCGCAGGTCTTTAAACTTTTCCCTGAGACCCTCTATCATTTTGTGTATTTCTTGAGGCTTACCCCACCAAAGAAAGTGCCGCCCTAGTAACGGCAAAGGTGCTCTTGAAAGAGTTCTTCCCATGCTTTGATTTGCCCCGTTTGATCTGGAGTGACAAAGGCAGTCACTTAAATGCCACGGTCATCCAGTTGGCCTGTGAGGGGCTGCATATTGGACAGAAGTTTCATGCAGCGAACCACCCCCAGTCTGCTGGGCTCTTGAAAAAATACAATGGAACTCTCAAGTTAAAGATGGCCAAGATCAAAGAGAGCACAGGATTGCAATGGCCAGATGCCTCACCCCTAGCATTGATGTCTGTGAGGGTCACAGTCTGATTGTATTCACCACAGACTGAGGATGGACTGCATTTCTGAAGACTAGGATGAGGATGTGCGTACCCTGTCCGTGGTGCGTGAAATAGGTTGGGGAACAGGAGACTGGTGCAGTTCTCATTTTATTTTCCTCTCAGACAGTTACCAATCGGGGCAAAGGGACTGTGTTTTCAAGTAGAAGATTTCTGCATTGCTACATGGGATCAGGATCCGAGCTGGAAGAACAGCTCCAACTCCGGTGCTCAACAGCGCCAACACACAATGAACATTAGATAGATTTTGGCTCTTTTGTGGCTATTCCAGCGTGGGACTAAGTGTAAGACTTTTCCATTGCATAATAGAATGTATCCCTTTGGTCGCCCTGACCAT
Source organism: Lissotriton helveticus (assembly GCF_964261635.1). Lineage (NCBI taxonomy): Eukaryota > Metazoa > Chordata > Amphibia > Caudata > Salamandridae > Lissotriton > Lissotriton helveticus. Next base: position 957,240,592 of record NC_136065.1, read on the forward strand.
GATGAGGAGCAGCCTTTTACGGCTCCACATCCCATTCCAGATGGGCCTGTTTCGTTCTCTTGGCCTATGAAGAGTAAGATAGTATTTGTAGTAATAATCTTGCTTTCCCTGATATTGGTACTTAGGGTGATGTTTTTCCTTGAAGAGAAATACCTTGTGCACACTTGGATAAGTACTACGCCTGCCTCCCCTGAGCATATTTTTGTCACCTTAGCCCCCCACAAGGAAGAACACCGGAAATGTTATAAGGACAATGTTTTTTTCCAAGCCTTGCACCAAGCCCACGCAGCCTATAATACGACAAAATGTTCGGTGTGTGGTTTGTTACCCTCTGTTATGCACCAAAGTGAGAATTTGTTGCCTTTGCCTCTGTCTTATGTTGTGAGGGGTGGTTCACTTTGCTTAGCATGGTCCGCTCGTTCCCTTAAGCTGACACCCTGTAATGTAAAAGTAGTCGTTTTCGCACCCTGACAATGAATGTGCATTTTCTGCATAGAGTCCCATCTGGCACTTCCCCCTGGCAGTGAGCAGTTTAGTCGAATGTTCTTGAGTTCCTGTCTCCAGGCATCAGACTGGGGACAGTAGGGGAATTGATCAAAGGTGGAAAGGGAAAAATTCTCACAGTTTAATGTGTAAGAGTACTACAAATCCTTCCAAGCCCGCAATGTCACAGAAGATAAGCCCATACCTTTGGTAGTGGTGGATGTAATGGCCCCTTTTTAGTTCGAGCGCTGCTCTAGGAGAGGGCCTCTTGGAATCACTCCAGACATTCAGAAAACTTTCAGAAAGCTTGTGCATCTATTGGTCGAATTGTATTGGCCTTTGCGTGTGACTTTCAAAAAATAAAAGCACGCAATTGGCCAAAGGCGGGTGCATATTCCACCTCTTCTTAAAATTTTCACTCCCATGGGGTTTTGCTCTCTGGAGCAAGCAGGCTGGGAGCTGCATTCCTCCTTGGTCACGTGCTTTTGTTTTTACTTGTCATCTGCTGAAGCAATTTATTGCCTTTCCGAACACTGCCGCCCTTGCTTAACCTAGAATCCTGTTACTAATTGATGTTAATGCGCCGCCCTGCTTTTCTTTAAAATGCTTGTTTACCGCCCTCTTCCCTGGGAAGTCTTGACATCCACATTTTCACCGGTGAAGACGTGTCCCTTGGCTGCAGAGTTCAGAGTTGTCATAACAAGAGATAAGGCTGTGAAATGGCTCCAGGGCACGCTCTGCTTAGTTTCAGCACAGACCACCCCACCCCACCTTCTGCCACTTCTGGGCCGTGAGACGAGGTGGCTGTAACTGAGGCCGCATCTCCTGAGGTGCGTTCATGATGCAAATGGGCTGTTTTGGTTCACGCCGAGTAGCGCTGCAGTCATTGACTCTGCCCCAGTCCTACCCTCGACTGGCTTCTTTCAGGCACTATCCTGTTAGGATTGGGCTGGGCCAAAATACAGGCATGATCACCAAAACAAAACACACGTTTGTTGTAACCGGTATGTTTACAACCAATAAACTAGTAACATTGTGTAAACTGCACAGACTTTGGTTCAGGCATCTGTTGTCCCCTAGACGGGCTTGTTTGTCCTCATCTTTCACAACACTGTACCAAAATGTGTTTCATTCAGGTGGGCCTTGCAGTCATTTCAGGGGACTCGACTTCATACTTGACTGACTCTGCCCCGGGCTTTCTGGTCTGCCACGGTACCGTCTTGGCATGACAGGTTGTGACCTAGCACAACAGGGCATCCAGGTGATAGGCTGAAGTGTTATGGACTCTGCAGGTATCCACAGGCGCCAGGCAGACACGTGACTGACCACCGCCTTCACGTCCTTTAAAGGGAGGTGTCCTGGGATCTGACTGACTCCTTCCCAGTCTAACCCCGCTTTTAATATACCGTCCTGTCTATAAACTGTCCCATTCCCTCGCCTCAGTAATACTTTTCACTTTATTCTGGCTGGCATAACTTCTGAACCCAGCTTCCGCTTCACGTCTTGGCACTCTCAGATACGTCCCTTGACAGCCTTAATGTGCAAAATACCCCCCCGCCCTTGCTTAACCTTACTGTTACTAGTTCATCCAGCTATAGCTTTTGTTGCATGTTTGGCTATTCCTGTATTCTTAACGCGCCGCCCTGCTCTTCTTTCAAGTGCTTGTTCAGTTGTGGCATGGGACGCTGCAAAATACCTCCCCCCGCCCTTGCTTAACCTTGCGAAGGCAAACGAGAAGCCCCAGCACACCTGGCAGTGCCACAACAGCTATACAGGGGCTTAATTTCAGCCGGTGTCTGCCAGTACGCTCATGAGCAAAAGCTATTAAAACATGAAAACTTGCGGCTAATACATATACCATGCCATAGGGCTGTTGTGCAGCATGCCGCTCTCTGTGGAAGTGTCATTGAATGACTTAGCAGAGAGCAGTGTATGGTAAGTACTATCCGACATAAACTCCCATGAATACACCTTCAACTACAATACCCTAAAAAAATCAACTGCTACAATTTGATGCATGTTTCCCATTTATCAGGCATTTTTCAACAGATTACTTAAGTAGGCCTTATATTATGCTGAACTAATACCCCTCCCAAAGGCAAGACTTATTGGCTATGACAATGCTTGTTGTGTTTAGGGGACAGGAGACACATAAGTAGGGGAGAGCCATTGCAACACCACTTATACATTGAGGGTATGCAAAAGTTCGCCCTTGATTCCACTGTCTAATGTTTATTTTGTTTGTGGCGTCCTTGGCTATGTGTGCCTCCCAGAGGGCTGGTCTGGCCGATGTTACCTTTCCTACCTCCTACCCCTGGTATATATAGCCCCTCCCAACTACCTCCACAAGGATCATCCCCTACAGCGTAGAGGTGTTCCAGCCCCCCCCCCAGAGTTAAAAGAATTATTAGCACAGAAGACATAGATCAGTAGATCAGACAGACATGACCTTCTTGGGCCCTATGGCTAACAGCCTCAATATTTGATGACTTACCAGGGTGGTAGAAGGGGTTATCAATATAAAAACGGGAATATTGATGAATGTTACAGTAGAGGTCCAGGCCACGAGACTTGTTGCCCTTCAGGACCGGATGGTTCTAGATGTTATCGTAGCTGATCGGGGTGGGGCTTATCGTGTCATTGGTAAAATGTAAATGTAAATGTATTGCGTCTTATATAGCGCACATATCACCCGAAGGCATCAAGGCGCTTGCCTTGGGAACCCATCCTGGCTTTTCCCTGTGAGATAACCCCTACTGGGTATTCCCAGGGTGAAAGCCAGGCATCCCGCAGCGGGTGGGCCGCCGTAGTGGAGATTAAGCAACTATTGCCCAGAGTTGCAGCGTGGGACCCCATGATTAGAATAGGCACCGAGGCGAGAATTATCGAGTCCGTGGACATTTTGGGCTCAGGACCCTGCCGCGTCGGGAATTGAACCCTGGTCCGGGCCAGACCTCTGCATCAGGGTCTGCCGCTCTAATCAGTGAGCCACACTCCTCCACTAGGAGCTTCTGTGTTTACATCCCTGATCACGCCCCCACTGTGTCCGCTGCCATACAGAAATTGCACAAGAAAGCTTCAGAGATACATCAGGAGAATGGTACCTGGTCCCTTACTGGCTGGTTCAGGGGCCTGTTCACTACATGGGGTTGGAAGATTCTTATTTTCCTGGTAGCTATAGCGGGCATTATCCTGACGTGCTGCTTATGTATCCATTGTCTTCCAGATTGCTGTACCTGTTGTGTTTCAATGCTAAAAGTATGTCCCAGAGCACAAGGACCTGACTCAAATGCAAAGGTTATGAGGATGCAGAGTATTCAGGACTTGCTCAACATTGATGAGGGTGTCTTTTTTTTGGGAATGTTTTTATTAAAGACAATCAACAAATAGGCAATACTGATAGTTATCAGACATTCATCTTGCTTGGTTAATTTACATAGTTTCAAATATAGATTCCTTACAGAAGCAGTATTACACTTTACACCTTTTAGCAGTTCCTTCGGCACCTCTCTCCCTCTCCTGTTTCCACCCCCTCTTTCAATTTTCATCCAAGCTGTCTGTGTCAGACTCTGACAGCGGATCACAAATGTCCCCTCGAAAAGCGTTCCAGGCCGCCCAGATTTTAGTCCATTTCCGGGGGTTCCCTCTAGTTGCATACACTGTGCGTTCTGTGATGATAGCAAGATCCATGTTTTTGCACCAGGCTGCAAATGAGGGCCCCCTGCCGCCCCCCATTTCTGTGCAATATCCCTTTTAGCCATCATGAGGCCCAACGTGACCCATGTCTGTCCGTGGCGTGTGAGATCATTGGGCTCCCATATATTGAGTAGGCATCTTCGTGGTTCTAGTAGAAGGGATACCTACAGTGTCTGCGATATTGTGCATAGTACCTGACGCCAATATTTTACTATTGCTGGCCAGCCCCATATGGTGTGAATAAAAGTACCCTCTTCCCCGTACCCCCGAAGGCAATATGGATGTTGTGTCCGTTGTACTTTATGTAAGGTGGTCCTGGTGTAATATATACGATGCAGAATTTTAAGCTGTACCAGCCGAAACTTGGCATAGATTCCCACCTCTTTGGGTGACGCCAGGGCTTCCAGCCATTCGGAATCATCCATGTCTCCCACCTCGGTCACCCATTTCCCCCTTAGTGTTATCGTGGGGTCTCGCAGGTTAATGTTTAATTTGCTGTATGTAAGTGATGTCACGCGTTTGTGCATGTGGTCCGTGAGTAGCCGATCTTCCAGTGGGGAGGCCTCAGGGACCTCAGTATCTGGCGGGAGCACTGCCAGTAACGCATGTCTTATTTGTACGTATCTGTATGTCACATTCGGGCCCAGGTCATATTGCTGCTGGAGTTGAGCAAAGGGTATCACCGTTCCTTTATCCCACAAATCTCCCACCACGGAGATGCCTATATTATCCCATTGTGTAAATCCTTTACTGTGTTGTAGAAGCCCTAGTGCCTTGTTGTCCCAGAGTGGGGTAAGAGTAGTTATAGTCCCTCTCCATCCCAATCTTGCCTGCGCCGTGTACCACACCATGGCCGTATGTTTCGTGGGCCAGTCCAATTTCGAGGCTAGCCCTCTATTGTAAAGTACGGCTAGCATGTTATTTGTGCCTAACTGTGTCCTATCTACCCTGTATGCTGGGTCGTCATGAGGTGCATGGATCCATTGATGGATGACTTTAAGATGTGCCGCCCAGTAATATAATTGTAAATTTGGGAGTGCTATCACGCCATCGTACCAATTTTTATATAATTTCGCCTGTGCTATGCCCGCCGGGCGGTTACCCCAGACAAGGACCGATACCTGTGCCGCTATTTGTTTAAAGTACCTGGGTGGGACTGGGTAGGGCGTATTTTCAAGGGCATAAAGAAACCTAGGCAGGGCCATCATTTTGTATAACGCCGCCCTACCCAGGAGCATAAGGGGCAAGGACGCCCAATGCGCAACATAGCGCTTTAAGCGCTCTAGGGGGGTGCCAAGTTCCTAGTGAAAAAGTTTGTTGCATCTTTCGTGATATATATTCCTAAGTACTTAAAGGAATCCTCCGCTAACACTAGTGGGCAATCAGTGGGGAGTGTCGGCTCCGGCACCTTCAGAATATGTATGGCTGACTTGGACCAGTTTATTGTGTATCCCAACACTTTCCCGAGGTTATCGCAAATATGAAGAAGCTCTGGTATGCCGTGTTCTGGGTCCGTAAGGTATACTAACATGTCATCAGCATAAAGTGAGAGACGGTCTTCCCAGCCCTCCCTCCAGCTGATTCCCTTTAGCAACGAGGTCTTCCTAATCAATGTTGCTAGCGGTTCCAGTACCAGTGCAAACAATAACGGCAACGGGGGCATCCCTGGCGCGTCCCCCTTGCCAGCATTATCTTGTTCGATATGTGGCCGTTAGCCGTCACCCGAGCTAAAGGTCTCATGTATAATAGTCGTATCCACACACTTAGGGGCACATTAGGATGGCGGACGGAAGAGCCACCGCGGCCCTGGAGTAGGCGGAAAAAGCCTTTTCCGTGTCCGCCTGCCGCGGACACTCCGTCCGCCATATCAGGATAGGAAAACGTGTCAAATTTCCGTCCACAACGGAAAAGCACGCACCGCCGTCGAACTACACACGACCACGCGGCGGACGGAACACATCCGGAGGCTCCGCCGTACGTACTGACGTCTAAGACCGTCCCCCAAATCAAGATGGCGGAAAATACACATAAAACCGCAGCGGAAAAACAACCTGTCTGAACACGGCGGATTCCCCACAGCGAAGAAAAGAGACATAGCAGAGAGACCCACCACAAGCTGCTTGCCACCATGGACCCAGCGATACACGCTTTCCCGATGCTCTTCGCGATCCACCATGTCCTAGTCTTGGCCCACCATCGACGCCGACGCAGGTAAGGCACAGACCATTGGCTGCATGGAGGGGAATACCTGCAAGGGTTGTGACGTAGGGAGGGGGAGTGTCATGTTACCCAAACCACTGATGAGAAGCAAATAGAAATACACATTTGTAGTACGCAAGCATGAATGACAACGACAAACCACGAGACTTGATAGACTACCTTTATTGCACATAATAGGGGTATAATCACAGTGTATGCGTGAGCATGGGCAAAGTGGGCACCAGAGCAGCTACATCAGAGGCAGCATGTGAGAGGGCAGAATGCAGTATCAGAACATCAACAGGGCATTGTGGAGTACAGAGCAGGTACATCAGAGGCAACACATCAGAGGGCAGAATGCAGTATCAGAACATCAACAGGGCATTGCGGAGTATAGAGCAGGTACATCAGAGGCAGCACATCAGAGGGCAGAATGCAGTATCAGAACATCAACAGGGCATTGTGGAGTACAGAGCAGGTACATCAGAGGCAGCATGTGAGAGGGCAGAATGCAGTATCAGAACATCAACAGGGCATTGTGGAGTACAGAGCAGCTACATCAGAGGCAGCACATCAGAGGGCAGAATGCAGTATCAGAACATCAACAGGGCATTGTGGAGTACAGAGCAGGTCCATCAGAGGCAGCACGTGAGAGGGGCCAAGTGCATCAACAGTCCATAGCACTGAACAGGTCCATCAGAGGCAGCACGTGAGAGGGGCCAAGTGCAACAACAGTCCATAGCACTGAACAGGTCCATCAGAGGCAGCACATCAGAGGGCAGAATGCAGTATCAGAAAATCAACAGGGCATTGTGGAGTACAGAGCAGGTACATCAGAGGCAGCACATCAGAGGGCAGAATGCAGTATCAGAACATCAACAGGGCATTGTGGAGTACAGAGCAGATACATCAGAGGCAGCACATCAGAGGGCAGAATGCAGTATCAGAACATCAACAGGGCATTGTGGAGTACAGAGCAGGTACATCAGAGGCAGCATGTGAGAGGGCAGAATGCAGTATCAGAACATCAACAGGGCATTGTGGAGTACAGAGCAGGTACATCAGAGGCAGCATGTGAGAGAGCAGAATGCAGTATCAGAACATCAACAGGTCATTGTGGAGTACAGAGCAGCTACATCAGAGGCAGCATGTGAGAGGGCAGAATGCAGTATCAGAACATCAACAGGGCATTGTGGAGTACAGAGCAGCTACATCAGAGGCAGAACATCAGAGGGCAGAATGCAGTATCAGAACATCAACAGGGCATTGTGGAGTACAGAGCAGGTACATCAGAGGCAGCATGTGAGAGGGCAGAATGCAGTATCAGAACATCAACAGGGCATTGTGGAGTACAGAGCAGCTACATCAGAGGCAGCACAAGTACGTGTCCCAACCAACCCGTCCCAGGGACCACAAGAGTGCAACGCAGTTCTCAATGGACACACCATGTGAAATAACATTTGAGTGAAGTGATCAGCACCTCACATCACAGAATCAGAGGGACTGCGTGAACTACCTGCCTCGGACACACTGCCAGCACCAGCAACAGGAGTGTGAGACACAGCCACAGCCCGAGTGACACACACATGGGCCACGGACCCAGACACACTGCCAGCACCAGCAACAGGAGTGTGAGACACAGCCACAGCCCGAGTGACAGACACATGTGCCACGGACCCAGACACACTGCCAGCACCAGCAACAGGAGTGTGAGACACAGCCACAGCCCGAGTGACAGACACATGTGCCACGGACCCAGACACACTGCCAGCACCAGCAACAGGAGTGTGAGACACAGCCACAGCCCGAGTGACAGACACATGGGCCACACACCCAGACACACTGCCAGCACCAGCAACAGGAATGTGAGACACAGCCACAGATGTAGTCACTGACACATGACCCACTGACCCAGACAGACTGCCAGCACCAGAAACAGGAGTGTGCAACACAGCCACAGATCTACTCACTGACACGTGAGCCATAGACCCAGATACACTGCCAGGACCAGCAACAGGAAAGGGCACAACAGAGACTGTGCCACTACATGATGCATGACAGCCAACAACAGACACAGTGCCACTATCTGATACATGAGAGTCAACTGCACCTGCGCCACTGGGACCAGTGAAATGATGAGCCACAGGGCTGTATGGGCCAGGAGGCAGGGTGGGCCTGGGAGCTGGGGATAGTTGACCTTGAGCGACATCGGGGTGGGCAGGTGTCAATGGTGTGTGTCTGCGTTTCTTAGGGATGTGTGAGTGCACCCTGGACAGGACAGGACTGCCAAGTGGTGGGGACTCTAAAGAATTATCACCCACCATAGGTGGAGCATCTGCAGCCGGGGATCGGGTTTCTGGGGACGTGCTGGAGCCTGCTTGTCGTTTGCTGTGTGCCTGCCGCCTGGACTCAGATTCATGTGTAATGGGGGATGCAACAACAGGGGACTCCCTCCTCTGCTTCTGACTGGGCTGGATGGGAGTGGAGGTATGGGGGGACTCCGCCGCGGAGACATCTGTTTGGCGTTCAGTTGAAAACATCAGCCTCAGTGCAGCCAGGGGTGAAGTATGCCTGTCCTTGATTGCGCCATTGTCCATGCTAGAAGCCTTGTCCGTAGGATGTGCCTTATCCTTAGGTGGAGTGTTGTCTCTGGATTTTGCCTGTGCCCTGGTCGCCGCCCTGTTCCTGCCAGCAGACTTGTCGTCTGTGGTGCACCTGTCTCCAGTAGACACCTGCTCTCTGTGTGTGTCCCTGGCCTTGGGAGATGGACCTTGCTCTGTTTTGTGCCTGTCCTTGGGAGTCTCCCTGCTCTTAGGAGGTGCCTTTGTCTTTTGACTGTCCTTGTCTTTGGGAGGGTCCCTTTCCTCTGTTGTGGGCCTGCCCTTGGGAGTCTCCCTGCTCTTAGGAGGTGCCTTTGTCTTTTGACTGTCCTTGTCCTTGGGAGGGTCCCTTTCCTCTGTTGTGGGCCTGCCCTTGGGAGTCTCCCTGCTCTTAGGAGGTGCCTTTGTCTTTTGACTGTCCTTGTCCTTGGGATGGTCCCTTTCCTCTGTTGTGGGCCTGCCCTTGGGAGTCTCCCTGCTCTTAGGAGGTGCCTTTGTCTTTTGACTGTCCTTGTCCTTGGGAGGGTCCCTTTCCTCTGTTGTGGGCCTGCCCTTGGGACTCTCCCTGCTCTTAGGAGGTGCCTTTGTCTTTTGACTGTCCTTGTCCTTGGGAGGGTCCCTTTCCTCTGTTGTGGGCCTGCCCTTCGGAGTCTCCCTGCTCTTAGGAGGTGCCTTTGTCTTTTGACTGTCCTTGTCCTTGGGAGGGTCCCTTTCCTCTGTTGTGGGCCTGCCCTTCGGAGTCTCCCTGCTCTTAGGAGGTGCCTTTGTATTTTGACTGTCCTTGTCCTTGGGAGGGTCCCTTTCCTCTGTTGTGGGCCTGCCCTTGGGAGTCTCCCTGCTCTTAGGAGGGTCCTTTGTCTTTTGAGTGGCCTTGTCCAAGGGACTGTCCATGGACTTGTGAGTATCCCTTGCCTTGGGAGTACCTTTTGTGTTGAATGCGTGTTTCGCTCCTGAAGGCATGTCTCCCAACAACACTTGTGGATCGTGTGTGTGTACTCCAGTGTATCTGACGTTGTCTTCGTGAACAGATTTAGCTGATCTAGGGGATGGGGTCTGTGCCCTGCGTGCCCTGACGTGCTGTCTGATGCTGCTTCTAGTGCAATAACCTGTATTTGAGTCCTGCTCAGAATAATCACTAGCCCCTGAGACATCCAGTGGTGTAGATGGGGAAACAGGAGTAGCACCCTGTCCATGCAACTGTACTATTGCAGACGACACACTGCTTGCCAATGACTGCACTGTCCTGTGTAGACCAGCAAGATCGCCATGCATCCCTTCCATGAATGCCACCACCTGCCCCAACTTCCTATCATGGTCTTGGAAAGCATTTGTCATATTGGTCTGCCCCACACACAGCTGTCGCAGCAGATCAACGGCCTCAGCGCACAGTGCATTTTGGCTCACCGTGGCAGGGGCAGCGGTGCCTGCACCGAACGCCACTCTGCTCCCCCTACTCCTGCGGCCACGAACAGTACATGGTGCAGTTGGCGGAAGTGTGGGCCCTGTGTGCTGTCTTCCGACAGAAGGTGATGATTGCCCACTCCCAGTCTGTGACAACAGTGCAGGCTCACCAAGAGTTTCCGAAGATGAGGACGATGGTGTCTCCACATGCGAGTCCTCAGGGACGGTCCTGTCCCCCTCTCCGGCGCTGCCCTCCTCTGTGTCAGTCTGCGTGTGTGCGAAGTCTGACCCGGACTCATTTCCTCGACTAATCTCCTCCGTCTGTGGCTGAGTGTTCTCTGTCATAGCTGAAATGCACATAAAAGAGGTGTAAGTCATGGGCACACTCACGTACAGAAGTACAAGGATTGCCAAATTCCATAGCTGACAAAGTTATTGTAGCCCCCATCCTGCACACGGCCCACCTCTACCAGTCATCCTCACATTACATAAGCGTTGGTGGCCGTGACACATGTACAGCATGCGGACAGGGCAGGAGCACGTACATCTGCACACATTTCCTGCCATGGGGCCATGGACCACTAGGGGATGTGCTTCAACACTCAACTACTAAGCAATTGGCGTGTCAACATGGCGGACCTGGATGTCAAATGACACCCACCCAATGGGACCAACATGGCATCACAGAGATACATACGCAACACGGAACTCAATACTGTGTCTGTGCACCAATACATGCATTGCACTCACAAGTTTCCTACACAGACAGTATGCTCACCGCTAGTTTGCTGTTGATCGACACTCAGACGTTCGGACAGTTCAGGATGCGTCACTGCAATGATACGGTGCATGAGAGGGGTCATGGAGCGTCGGGCCAGACGGGGCGTCCTTGGAATCATCCCCAGTGTCACTTCCGCTACATTCTTGCTCAGCCTGGAAATGTCGTCCCAGCGTTTGTGGCAGTGTGTATGTCGTCTGTTGCACACCAGAAGACAGACTGGACAGTTAACCACCAGTTACGCGATTTTGGGCACCCAGTACATCATTTGGTCTACTCCACAGTAGTTTCACCACCACTCTATCTCCATAGATGTATATTGGGGATACAGAGTGATGGGTGGATGTCTGGTAGATTGGATTTATTCGTAACTGTGAGCAGTGCACAAAAAATGAGTGTGGTAAAAATTATAAGTGTAAGATTGGATGGTGCATACAATTATCACTTTATTCTGGAGTCATGCACCTCCAAAGTTAAAAACAATAGTGCAAAGAAGTCAGGTGGTTCAAGCAAATACCTTCTGACTGGGCTATCTGGTCGACATGTTTCTGCGGTTACTGGTCAATCATTATACCATCCGCTTCCTCAGGACCCATAAACTTAATTGCTACTGCTAAACTAGTGAATGTGAAAAACAGGACAGTTGTGAACGAAAAAAGTGTCACCTGTACACTTCCATTTTTCTCCTGTGAGTGTCCGTTTGTGCCAAAGCCAGCGTATCCACATGTAATGAAAACACAAACAATCATAGCACTTACGTTAGTTCATGCTATACAAACATTATTATACAAATTATTCTAATACTACATCTGGGTCAAATGACCCTAGTATGTAAAACCTTGTCAGCGTAATCAAAGTCTCACCTTAATTTTTAAGGGAAACCAGTGGTGCTTCATTTTCCTGAGCTGTTTGCCAGGTGAGGTGAGGCCTTTTCCCTTAAAAATTAAGGTGAGACTTTGATTACGCTGACAAGGTTTTACATACTAGGGTCATTTGACCCAGATGTAGTATTAGAATAATTTGTATAATAATGTTTGTATAGCATGAACTAACGTAAGTGCTATGATTGTTTGTGTTTTCATTACATGTGGATACGCTGGCTTTGGCACAAACGGACACTCACAGGAGAAAAATGGAAGTGTACAGGTGACACTTTTTTCGTTCACAACTGTCCTGTTTTTCACATTCACTAGTTTAGCAGTAGCAATTAAGTTTATGGGTCCTGAGGAAGCGGATGGTATAATGATTGACCAGTAACCGCAGAAACATGTCGACCAGATAGCCCAGTCAGAAGGTATTTGCTTGAACCACCTGACTTCTTTGCACTATTGTTTTTAACTTTGGAGGTGCATGACTCCAGAATAAAGTGATAATTGTATGCACCATCCAATCTTACACTTATAATTTTTACCACACTCATTTTTTGTGCACTGCTCACAGTTACGAATAAATCCAATCTACCAGACATCCACCCATCACTCTGCATCCCCAATATACATCTATGGAGATAGAGTGGTGGTGAAACTACTGTGGAGTAGACCAAATGATGTACTGGGTGCCCAAAATCGCGTAACTGATGGACATTTTTCACAGTGGTTAACTGTCCAGTCTGTCTTCTATCGTGTCAGTAGTGGCAGACACATAGCCAGCAACACGTAACATGTTTTGAGCTCACTTTTTAGACCCACAGTTATTTGTTGTTCCTGAATACTTGTGTGGGGGGTATAACTGTGCTCTGGTCTTTAAATACTTCCCTTGAACCCTAGAAAAATTGTTTGTTGTTTGTAGTCTGTTGCACACCCCCAATGCCCGTACTTCCCATGCAATGCTCCTCCACACGTCCTTGTGAAGGTGCAGCTTGACCTACCATGATGGGAGACAAAAGGGTGTAAGTCAGTGGACAGTTGGCCTGTCACACACATAGGGGCAACACGTATCTGTCAGCAGCCATGCACAATCCGGAACATATGTCGAGCCCACACTACACAGCTAAGATTGCAGTAGGCAGGATTATTTGGCCCCCTCATGCACACCAACATGTCCCACACTGCACTTACCACCCGTCCGTGTGCGCCGTAGAGGCGTCCATAGTTGCGGAGCACACCGTCCACGAGGACATCAAGCTCCGCGGCGGTGAAGGGACGAGACCGGATCTCTTTGCCTCTTGACATGGCAAGATCACGGAGTATGGCACTAGAGCAGCAGTCGGTGGTCAGCTCAGCAGCAGCAGCAGGTCGAGGTGATGGTCACAGGCAGCAGTCGGTGGTCAGCTCAGCAGCAGCAGCAGGTCGAGGTGATGGTCACAGGCAGCAGTCGGTGGTCAGCTCAGCAGCAGCAGCAGGTCAAGGTGATGGTTACAGGCAGCAGTCGGTGGTCAGCTCAGCAGCAGCAGCAGGTCGAGGTGATGGTCACAGGCAGCAGTCGGTGGTCAGCTCAGCAGCAGCAGCAGGTCGAGGTGATGGTCACAGGCAGCAGTCGGTGGTCAGCTCAGCAGCAGCAGCAGGTCGAGGTGATGGTCACAGGCAGCAGTCGGTGGTCAGCTCAGCAGCAGCAGCAGGTCGAGGTGATGGTCACAGGCAGCAGTCGGTGGTCAGCTCAGCAGCAGCAGCAGGTCGAGGTGAACAGGCAGCACTGGTCCCCAGGGTAGGATGTGTGATTTTGGCCAACACACATATATAGGGCCCTCAGCACGTGTCAGTGGCATACGTCGCCAGCAATTGGTCAGCCCTGGAAGCGTGTTCGTGAAATGGGCCAATGACTGGCCCTGTTGTTGCGGTGCACTGCTTCCGCTACTTGCGATTGGGCATATGCGGCCAGCGGCCCTCTTCCCATTGGCTGCATGTGCACGGACCGTCACGGGCACACATCGGCAACCGCACGTGCAAGCTTCAGGCACGGATGCTTCAGTTGCAACAATGTTCTATCACTGGCGCCACCATGGCGGTGCACGTACTCAGCGGGGGAGGTGCAGGCCTATACACCCTTTAGATGTACTCAATGGACATGCCAGTTCATGTCCCCTCTTACAATCACATTGCATCATCCACCGTACACCGGCCGGAGCGGCTGGGCCAAGGACGGCCGTGCCGGCCATGTACACAACCGCCGTGCCGGCCATGTCCACAACCGCCGTGCCAGGCCGGGCCTAGGACGGCGGTTGTGTACATGGCCTGGCACGGCGGTTGTGTACATGGCCGGCACAGCGGTTGTGTACATGGCCGGCACGGCGGTTGTGTACATGGCCGGCACGGCCGTCCTTGGCCCGGCCGCTCCGGCCGGTGTACAGTGGATGATGCAATGTGACTGTAAGAGGGGACATGAACTGGCATGTCCATTGAGTACATCTAAAGGGTGTATAGGCCTGCACCTCCCCCGCTGAGTACGTGCACCGCCATGGTGGCGCCAGTGATAGAACATTGTTGCAACTGAAGCATCCGTGCCTGAAGCTTGCACGTGCGGTTGCCGATGTGTGCCCGTGACGGTCCGTGCACATGCAGCCAATGGGAAGAGGGACGCTGGCCGCGTATGGCCTTTGGGAAGTAGCGGAAGTTGTGCACCGCCATGGCGTTACCAATTATGTTATCTTGTCAGACGCTGCACCGTGATGTGTTGTGTGCAGTTGCGTCATGAGGGTTGTGAGCGAGATAGGGAAAGGTCATATGTCATACACTATTGCATGTGTGTCCATACAATGCCCATCGGTGGGCACACAATGGGCAACAGATGTGCATTTGGACGTGTTGACGTCGGGTATGACCCTACAAACGTTATTACATCTTCACAACTACACAGTACATCACGGCTGTATGGCCAAATTATGCATCTGTTGTCAGTGTGTGGTTCTGGCGAGGTGACTACAGTGGTGGTGGTACACATGCATTCAGTGTATGTGTTTTGGACGTTGTGTCACCATGCATGTAATTACCGTATGCACAACATTATTGGTGTTGGCATTGGTGCATGATGACATGGTGTGTGTGTATCATTATCATTTGTGTGCATGCACTTGCATGTATGTCTGTGATGTGGCTACTAAACATTAGGGTAAAGACACATGTATTGTCAGTAAGGTTCACATGTGACTACGTTGCGTTGACACACTTCCTGTTGCAAGTGGCTGCACTTTGTTAAAGGGGAACTCCGTATTGTATAGACTATCAGAGATGTCACACATATGACCATTCTCCCTAGAAAATTTGTTGTTGCTAATGTTGGCTCACATGTGATGGAGTTGCACACGTATGCGTCGTTTGTAAGTTGACCCAAGTTACATTTCTCTCCCACACAGGAGGGCTCCAAATGTGCATCGGCCATACACTGTGCTGGAGGATATGGTTGACGAGGAGGTGATTAGGAAATTCCGGCTGGATCGACGTCGGTTGATGGAGCTTGTTGCACAATTGTCTCCTCATCTGCAGTCACGTAGGACGTATCCTGGTTCGATTACACCCACTGCAAAGGTTATGGCGGCACTACATTTCTTTGCTACTGGCACCTTTCAGTACACAGTTGGATATGCCGGGGGGATGTCACAGTCCATGTTCAGCACGGTACTTCGGGATGTTTTAACAGCTATGATGCTGTACAAGAATGACTACATACATTTCCCACGGCCGGAAGAGTTGGCAGCATTCAAAGCAGACTTCTATGCATTGGGCCACATACCACACGTTGTGGGTTCAATTGATGGCACACATATCGCTATCATTCCACCACGGGCACGTGAGCAGGTTTTTAGGAATCGCAAACACTTCCATTCGCTGAACGTGCAGGTGGTGTGCCTGGCAAACAACATCATCTCCCATGTGTGTGCAAGATTTCTTGGCTCCGCACATGACGCCCACATCATGCGGAGCAGCATTGTCCCCCAACTGATGGCAAATCTGCGACCCGGTCAAGCGTGGCTTGTTGGTGAGTGTGCAGTGGGGACTCTTGTGATCTCTGTGTGGCATGGGGTACCCACCATATCTTGTTTTGATGTTTGTGTCTGTCATCCCCCTACATAGGCGACTCGGCGTACCCAAACCGGCCCTGGCTCCTCAGTCCCATACGTAATCCTACTACAGCGGGTGAAATGCGCTACAATGATGCACATGGAAGGACACGGAGAGTGATCGAACGTACCTTTGGACTGCTAAAGTCTAGGTTTCGGTGCCTGGATAAGACCGGAGGGGTATCTAGGGAGAGAGTACCCCACTAGCTCCAGGGAACAGGGTACAGTGACAAACAGTCAAAGGGAAATCCCTGGGTACACACTCAAGTATAGACTACTTAACTTACGCACCACTCTGTCTATGCATTCAATCCTCAAGTTTAAATACAAAATTTCAACTAATTAATAAAAAAGGAATTTACATTTCCACACTAAAATACGAACGTTCACAGTCTTTTTAATTGGAATATAAAAGAATATACATCAATTGACAAATTAAAATTTCAAAGAGTAATCTCTGAAAAAGAATCTTTCTTTAAAAACACAAAGCAAGGAATCAAGGCAATTCATTACAGTTGATCACATGCATTCTAAAATTGACATAAATGATTACACACCCAAAATATACATCATAGAAAGGATTTACAAGTAAAGATTACAACTGGTCACAATGAGGAACACACAAAAAAAAGAGAAAGAAAAACCCCTATAAATTGTGGTTAGCTGATGTCTTTACCACCATTGGTAACTGGATCCAGAGGTCATTAATTGATCAGAGAGTGACGTCAAATGTACCACTTATGCGTGCATATCAGTTGCTCACTAGACCTTTCTTTGGATTCTAGATTGGAAAAAGTGCGTCGACGCGTTTCGGTGCAAGGAACAAAAGGATATTGTAGCACCTTCCTCAGGGCTTGCCGTTTCTTTAGGGGTCACATGCTTCAAAGAATGTTGCTTTACACCCTTTCTGTAAATATATGGGGAAAAGCAAGGTATAACTATTTTGCAAGATTCTTGGTACAATAACATAATTTGCTATTTGTACTGTGCATTTATTATCTATCCACTCGTGATATGAGTGTACATGTTCTATGACACAATCTACTCCTTGTATAGTGCATATTTTAACTCTCCACTCCTGTTATAGATGTACATGTTCTAATCTTTACATAGGTAGGAAAACAGTTTATGTCTCCTATGTGGTCTTTTCAGATAATACTCGCCAATTCCACACATCAAACCGTGCATTGCCTGAAGGTTCTATTGATAGCCTCCCTATAAATCATATACGTAAAACCTGACAAGTATAGCATGTTGTCATTTCCCTCCGTTACCATTTTAGTGTGGAAATCACAGATAGGGAAGGGGGTTGAAGGATCCACTAGAGCCCCTCTCCACCTAGAAACCACCCTCTACTCCAGATACGTAGGCTATCAACCATTGAACCCGTTCTTACCGTAGGGCTTTAGGACCGTGTACCATATAGGATGTGGTAGGTAGAATAAACTCTCAACTTCCGAGGATGGTCTCCCGGTCTCTCTAGATGGGAACATAGGTTGTATTTCTCAGAATCTTTATTTCCATAAGAATCATACTTGTCATGCATCTAAGTATCGGGTATAATTACCTTTTTAATGTAAACTTGATAAAAAGGAAACCCGGGGCCTCTTCTCTTCCTAGTTTATCAGTGATAGCACCTTAACCTTCTTTATCCCGGCTATTTGAAATTCTAATAAAAGCGGAAACACATAACACTGTTTAGGATTGGCGCCCCGCTCCCTATTCACTCTTACCACCTTCTTAGATTTTTCCTTAATATATATGAGATTCCACTATTTACCTTTCAACCACTATTTGGTGGGTAGATGGAAAGCTTCTCCGGTCTTTGTTTGATTGGCGGAGGAACTTCTAGGTTCCTTGCTTGGTAACCGTATTAATCTATTTGAACAAGGAATATCACGTTAGAAGCATTGATCCACATGTTCCCCACCCCCACTTTAAAGAAAAAATCTTTTTGTTTATCTACGTTAGGGTTAAAGGTATGAGCCACGATTGGGAAATTGTCTCATCTTACCTCAAATCGTTAAAAACATATCTTGAACGGGCATACTTCAGCACAGAATCCTCCTTGAACTGGATATGTTCTATTTGAAATAAATGCACATGTCGGTATATGCTGATCAAAGTTATATCTTGTATCACCTTAAGTTACTATGGCTTGCATATGCTGTCCGGAGATATCGGTTAAAGTATGCGCAACTGCATGTGTTGACTACTATTTGCGTATGCCACGTCTTACAACAGATTATTTAACTTCTTGGCGTGGTCTGACCTCCGCCGTATATAAGAGGGCATGTTGAGGACCCTTAGGTTTTTCAAATAATAGTGATAACAAATCTTATTAACGAGACTCTTAGAGCTTATATTTGCAGGGTTCCCTACTCTCGGGCCGTTTTGAAGTTACGGTAGCATTATTTCCTAGTCCGCCCCATCCCTCTAAGCAGCAGAAAGGGTCTCCCCGTAGCATGCCATTAGCTCAGACCTGAATTCTCACCGTTATGTGGCGCAGGTCCTGCTTCTGCCTCGTTCGATCTCCTCGGGTACCGTTGATCTATGTACGCTGTATTTATACGCGTTTTAATTAGGTAGATTGAATAGTTGGTTTCACCTGAGACGCGCACATGCGCATATCGCCCGAGATTCCTGACTACTCGTGGCGCCATCTTAAGACGGTGTTGTTTTAGTTTTTTTATCGTGGTAGCATACAGTGAAACACTGTTATCGGTATATTTTATTTAGGGCATATTTAATAGGTCTTTCCTAAAACGGGTTGTTGGCGATTTTCTATATTTTATATTGTTTTAATTTTATCTTTTAATACGATCCATACTCGGAAATCTATATGAAGTCCCTCTGCGGTTTATATCAAGAATGTAATGTTGTCTAGATAGGATCAATTTTCTCGAGGCGCTTATGTTATTTTTTAGTATTTTCCAAGAAGAGCATTCATTAGTCCCTCTTCCTCTTATCCTGTAATCCCCGGTCTAGCCATTATGTTGTTACTGTTACCTACCAATTACAGTATTTCGAATCTAGGGTATCTTATTCGCTTACTTATTTATTCCATTTAATTCGTGCCTCCATTGATATTAGTTGGGTGTATTGTGTGACAACTCTACTATTCGTATGTTTCATTTTCTGGAGGTCCAGTTAAGCCTTCTCCAGTTGTCTCTTGAGTTACAACTTTTCTTTACTTACTCCCCATTATATGAGTGATTCCCACTCTTCTCTCGAGTTGAGACCGCATTTAATGGTGTTGAATTTTACCATGAACCATTGTTCCTGTTGTTTCCTCCTATTCTTACTGTTTCCTAATCTGGTTTGTTCCCTTATCCTCTCAAGGATAACCCATCTCAAGTCTTTCTCACAGTGTCCTTTCTCTTTCCAGTGTGTCACCAGTGGCGCGTTTTCCTTATTGTTTTTGATTGCAGATTTATGTTCTCCTAATCTAAGCCTTAACTCTCTACCTGTCTCGCCTATATATGCCTGGTTGCATGGGCACAGGATCATATATATTACGTTTTTCGTTTTACAGTTGTTTAGCGTGGTGATTTCATGAGTGGTTCCATTGTGCTCTACCTTTTTGGTAACCATACATAGTTCACAAATGCAGCAGTTGCCACATTTGTGATTCCCTGCTGCTCTGGTTCCTGAGAGGGTAGTTTGACTTTCTACTATGTCATCCCGGTATGTATGTACCAGGGTCGACCTCAGGTTTTTATTTTTCCTGTATGCATACAGGGGACGCTGTAGTGTATTTTCAGTACCATCATTCAGGATTTTCCAATTGTGGTTGATTATATTCTTCACCTGATTGGCTACCACTGAATATTGGCTCACCATAACTATTTTATCCTGTGTTTTATTTCTTTCTTTTTTGGTCAACAGACAGTCCCTGTTATAATATCTGGCTCTTTTTAAAGAATGGTCTATCAATTTTTTTGGATAGCCCCTGTCTTTAAATTTTCGCTTCATCTCTTCAGCGTGTTTGTAGAAATCCTCTATTTCTGTGCAATTCCTCCTAAGGCGGAGGAATTCTCCGAATGGAATAGAGTCTTTTTGGCTTCTAGGATGGTAGCTGCCATAGTGCAACAATGTGTTGCGATCAGACTCTTTTTTATATAGTTCTACCTTGAGTTGTTTGTCGTGTGACTTTATACAGATGTCCAGAAAGTTAACTTTGGTTTTACTATAGGCGGCTGTGAATCGAAGGTTCATGTCGCCCAAGTTTAGCCAGGACAGGAATTCTTCCAACAATTCTGCTGTTCCAAGCCAGATAAAAAAAATGTCGTCTATGAAGCGGGCCCAACTTCGAATATTTTCGTAGTATGGGCTTACTTCATTGTATATGTGTTTGTTCTCAAACACACTCACATAGATGCAGGCCAGGCTCGGCGCACAGGTTGCGCCCATGCTTGTCCCTTTTCGTTGGATGTATAGATCTTTTTTAAATAAAAAAAGATTGTTAAGGAGAACCATGGAGACACACTGAACTATGAACTCCTTATTGCCTCCCACAATGTCCGTTTCTTCCAGGAGGGTCTTAATCACCTCTATCGTGTCTCTTTGCGGTATATTGGTGTAGAGTGACTCTACATCGAGAGTCACCAGGAGTTCGGTTTCTTCATCGAACTCCATTCCTTCCACTTTCGCTATCATGTCAGCAGTATCCCGAATGTAGGTTTTCTGCTTCTCTACTAGTGGTTTTAGGAACCTGTCAGCATAAATGCTTAACGGTTCCAGCAATGAATCAATAGACGCAACTATAGGTCAAGAGGAGGATTGTCTATACTCTTGTGGACTTTGGGAAGTCCATAAAATGCTGGTGTCTTCGGGTTTGTATTATTCGGTGAGAATTCAGGACTGAGCTAATGGCATGCTACGGGGAGACCCTTTCTGCTGCTTAGAGGGATGGGGCGGACTAGGAAATAAGGCTACCGTAACTTCAAAACGCCCCGAGAGTAGGGAACCCTGCAAATATAAGCTCTAAGAGTCTCGTTAATAAGATTTGTTATCACTATTATTTGAAAAACCTAAGGGTCCTCAACATGCCCTCTTATATACGGCGGAGGTCAGACCACGCCAAGAATTTAAATAATCTGTTGTAAGACGTGGCATACGCAAATAGTAGTAAACACATGCAGTTGCGCATACTTTAACCGATATCTCTGGACAGCATATGCAAGCCATAGTAACTTAAGGTGATACAAGATATAACTTTGATCAGCATATACCGACATGTGCATTTATTTCAAATAGAACATATCCAGTTCAAGGAGGATTCTGTGCTGAAGTATGCCCGTTCAAGATATGTTTTTAACGATTTGAGGTAAGATGAGACAATTTCCCAATCGTGGCTCATACCTTTAACCCTAACGTAGATAAAAAAAATTATTTTTTCTTTAAAGTGGGGGTGGGGAACATGTGGATCAATGCCTCTAACGTGATATTCCATGTTCAAATAGATTAATACGGTTACCAAGCAAGGAACCTAGAAGTTCCTCCGCCAATCAAACAAAGACCGGAGAAGCTTTCCATCTACCCACCAAATAGTGGTTGAAAGGTAAATAGTGGAATCTCATATATATTAAGGAAAAATCTAAGAAGGTGGTAAGAGTGAATAGGGAGCGGGGCACCAATCCTAAACAGTGTTATGTGTTTCCGCTTTTATTAGAATTTCAAATAGCCGGGATAAAGAAGGTTAAGGTGCTATCACTGATAAACTAGGAAGAGAAGAGGCCCCGGGTTTCCTTTTTATCAAGTTTACATTAAAAAGGTAATTATACCCGATACTTAGATGCATGACAAGTATGATTCTTATGGAAATAAAGATTCTGAGAAATACAACCTATGTTCCCATCTAGAGAGACCAGGAGACCATCCTCGGAAGTTGAGAGTTTATTCTACCTACCACATCCTATATGGTACACGGTCCTAAAGCCCTACGGTAAGAACGGGTTCAATGGTTGATAGCCTACGTATCTGGAGTAGAGGGTGGTTTCTAGGTGGAGAGGGGCTCTAGTGGATCCTTCAACCCCCTTACCTATCTGTGATTTCCACACTAAAATGGTAACGGAGGGAAATGACAACATGCTATACTTGTCAGGTTTACGTATATGATTTATAGGGAGGCTATCAATAGAACCTTCAGGCAATGAACGGTTTGATGTGTGGAATTGGCGAGTATTATCTGAAAAGACCACATAGGAGACATAAACTGTTTTCCTACCTATGTAAAGATTAGAACATGTACATCTATAACAGGAGTGGAGAGTTAAAATATGCACTATACAAGGAGTAGATTGTGTCATAGAACATGTACACTCATATCACGAGTGGATAGATAATAAATGCACAGTACAAATAGCAAATTGTTTTATTGTACCAAGAATCTTGCAAAATAGTTATACCTTGCTTTTCCCCATATATTTACAGAAAGGGTGTAAAGCAACATTCTTTGAAGCCGGTGACCCCTAAAGAAACGGCAAGTCCTGAGGAAGGTGCTACAATATCCTTTTGTTCCTTGCACCGAAACGCATCGACGCACTTTTTCCAATCTAGAATCCAAAGAAAGGTCTAGTGAGCAACTGATATGCACGCATAAGTGGTACATTTGACGTCACTCTCTGATCAATTAATGACCTCTGGATCCAGTTACCAATGGTGGTAAAGACATCAGCTAACCACAATTTATAGGGGTTTTTCTTTCTCTTTTTTTTGTGTGTTCCTCATTGTGACCAGTTGTAATCTTTACTTGTAAATCCTTTCTATGATGTGTATTTTGGGTGTGTAATCATTTATGTCAATTTTAGAATGCATGTGATCAACTGTAATGAATTGCCTTGATTCCTTGCTTTGTGTTTTTAAAGAAAGATTCTTTTTCAGAGATTACTCTATGAAATTTTAATTTGTCAATTGATGTATATTCTTTTATATTCCAATTAAAAAGACTGTGAACGTTCGTATTTTAGTGTGGAAATTTAAATTCCTTTTTTATTAATTAGTTGAAATTTTTTATTTAAACTTGAGGATTGAATGCATAGACAGAGTGGTGCGTAAGTTAAGTAGTCTATACTTGAGTGTGTACCCAGGGATTTCCCTTTGACTGTAAGACCGGAGGGGCCCTGCCTTACTCACCAGGAAAAGTATGCAGGATCGTGATTGCCTGCTGCATGCTCCACAACCTGGCAGTGCGCAATGACATTGAACTGCTCTTGGACCCTGAAGACGAAGAAGTTCCTCGGCCTCCCATCCCACCCATGTCAACTGATGAGGATAGTGGTGAGGAGGAAGGTGTGGACCAGAGGCGCCAGCTCATTGATCGCTACTTCCCTTGAATGTGAGTAACTACCTCTTGTGCCAGTTGACAATGCCTTATGTATGTTTGCTGGTGTTGTGTGGATGTGGGGTGCATCAGCTGTGTGTTCTTGTTTGTGATGGTTGCATATGTGTGTCTTCATTTCTTTGGACATACAAGTCTCCATGATGTGTGTCCTCTCATCCCATGCTTTAGTGATGAGTGTAGTTTGTGTGATGTTGCTGTGCAGTGTGTTGTGATGTGTGTGAATCTGTTTCCTGACGTGTGTTTGCTGTCTCTGATTTTACCAAGGTCACTCCCGCAGCGCCATGATCATGTACGACTAGGATCCCTGAACCTGTTTACGTCTGTTTCTGAAGGCAATCATGTGAATAAACATGGAGGCAAAACATCATTGAGTGTGTAAGTGAAATTTATTTACAGGTTGTGCTTTTGTGCTGGTGAATATTTACAAGTAAGTGGGTGGGGAGGGAGGTGGAGTTGAAGGTAATGGCAGATGAAATGTCCGTGCTGACACCACATTGGGGGGTGTCAGGCTAGTCCAGCAGACCAGTGGCACTGATTGTCTATGTGGGACAGGATACTTTGCAGGGTGAATGTCTGGCACAGGCAGTGACAAAGTCATTGGCGGCCCCTCTTGGAGCGTGTGGATGGCGCTCCAACACTGCTCTCACCCACTTCCAGCCTCGGGCGGCCCCTCCGTCTCTGAGGTGGAACAGAGTCAGCTGGGGGTGCAGGTTGTTCATGGGCCACATCCGTCGCCAGGGGCACAGGTGGTGGTGGCGGCGGTGGAGGCAGAGGTGACGGTGGCGGTGGAGGTGGAGGTGACGGTGGCGGTGGCGCTACGACAATTGGTGGAGGGGGGGTGGGATTGTTCCGGGCAATCCATTCCCTCCACATTGTTGTCTGTTGGCCCATGATGTGCACGATCTGGCCAAGGTACCCCGAGATTTCGCGCAACATGTTGGTGTTGTCCACTGAGTCCTGGTGTGCACGATCTGCATGTTCCTGGGAACGGTCGTATGACGCCTGGCACCTGGCAAGGGCTTGTAGGGACTCTGCCACAGGATGGGGTAGCTGTCCTTCCTCTGTACAGCGGAGTGTGGGTCGCCTGATTGCCTGATGTCCCGTCGCCTCTCTCCTTTGTGGCCCACTCACCCTGCTTGGGTGTGAGGCCGATGGACCTGCATTGTGCGCTGGGTTAGGCTGGGTGGCACAGGCAGGAGTCGTGGTACTGGTGGTACTGGTGGTACTGGTGGTACTGGTGGTACTGGTGGTACTGGTGGTGGTGGTGGTGGTGGTGGGGACTCTGCAGATCACAGAGGCAGGTGTCACTGGAGTCACACATGCGACGGTTGTCGGGCCCGGGAGTCCCTGTGAGCCAGATGGCCCTGGCTGTGTGCTTGGTCCCGCTCCATCCTCCGCACCGGAGCTGCCTGTGTCATCGTCACCAGAGAGTCCGGTATGTGTGGGAGGCGAGGCTTGCGGCCGGGTACTGGTTTCCCCAGTCAGTTCACGATCACCTGAGGGACAAGATAGAGCTGGTCAGTAATGTGGACATTACATGTTCATATGGATTTGTAGACATTTCTGTTTCCTGTCGCACACACCCCACACACCCCACCCTCCACCACCACCACCCTCCCCGTGAACATGGGGGCCTGTTGGGAGTTGTAGTTTGGACCTCTCACACACCCCACCCTCCACCACCACCACCCTCCCCGTGAACATGGGGGCCTGTTGGGAGTTGTAGTTTGGACCTCTCACACACCCCACCCTCCACCACCACCACCCTCCCCGTGAACATGGGGGCCTGTTGGGAGTTGTAGTTTGGACCTCTCTAACACCCCACCCTCCACCACCACCACCCTCCCCATGAACATGGGGGCCTGTTGGGAGTTGTAGTTTGGACCTCTCTAACACCCCACCCTCCACCACCACCACCCTCCCCGTGAACATGGGGGCCTGTTGGGAGTTGTAGTTTGGACCTCTCACACACCCCACCCTCCACCACCACCACCCTCCCCGTGAACATGGGGGCCTGTTGGGAGTTGTAGTTTGGACCTCTCACACACCCCACCCTCCCCGTGAACATGGGGGCCTGTTGGGAGTTGTAGTTTGGACCTCTCACACACCCCACCCTCCACCACCACCACCCTCCCCGTGAACATGGGGGCCTGTTGGGAGTTGTAGTTTGGACCTCTCTAACACCCCACCCTCCACCACCACCACCCTCCCCGTGAACATGGGGGCCTGTTGGGAGTTGTAGTTTGGACCTCTCACACACCCCACCCTCCACCACCACCACCCTCCCCGTGAACATGGGGGCCTGTTGGGAGTTGTAGTTTGGACCTCTCACACACCCCACCCTCCACCACCACCACCCTCCCCGTGAACATGGGGGCCTGTTGGGAGTTGTAGGTTGGACCTCTCACACACCCCACCCTCCACCACCACCACCCTCCCCGTGAACATGGGGGCCTGTTGGGAGTTGTAGTTTGGACCTCTCACACACCCCACCCTCCACCACCACCACCCTCCCCGTGAACATAGGGGCCTGTTGGTAGCCATGTACATGTTTGTGAGTAGGTGTCCGACGTGCATGGGTTGGGGCGTAGGTGATGTGTCTTCTCAGTTGTGTGAGCCTGACCATGTCGTACTGATCGTGGGGCTTGGTTTGTACTTACCAGCCTCTTCTCCTTCATCAAGTCCGTCTAGACTCTCTGGGTGAAGTATCACCAGCACCTTCTCCTCCCAATCGGTGAAGGGTATGGGCTCCGGGGGTGTTCCTCCGCCAGTATGATTGGCTCTTGCATAGTTTTTGGCGCGGATGCCTTTCACCCGGGTCTTCAGGTCATGCCACCGCCTCTGAATGTCATGCTTCGTCCTCGGCACGGTCCCTGATGCATTCACCCGAGTGACGATCCTGTCCCACATGTGGTTCTTTTGCGCCACGGACGTCTGCTGGACTTGGGCCCCGAAGATGTGGGGCTCAACACGGATGATTTCATCTACCATTACCTTCAACTCGGTCTCTGTGAATTTAGGTTTTTTTTTGGGTGCCATGGTGTGTGGTGCTCAGTGTGTGGGTTGAGTGAGTTGGGGGGTGCAGGTGTGTGGTGTGTGATGTGTAGGAATTGTGTGGTGGGTGTTTGTGTGGTGGGTGTGGTAGGGTGGTGGTTGTGTGTCTTCTATGTGAGTTAGCTGTATCTCGATTAGGGCCTCTTGCTAGCAGCAATGCTGTGATGCAAAGGATTGTGGTAGTGTGTGGGTGTCATTTTATAGTCGTGTCTCAATGGTTGTTGGCAGTCAGGTGGTAGGTGGGCGTGTTGACTAGTGTGCATTATTGGGTACTTGGGGCGTGTCATGCTGGCTTGTGCTTGGTGTTGGTGTATCGGGGGGGGGCCTTGTCAATGTTCGTATGTTTGCTTTGTACTTGCGGTACACTTTCTGACATTTGTTTGACGTTAGGGATGTTGTGCGTGTTGGCCTTCCGCAGTGATGCACTGTTTATCGTTGCATTCTTTCCGCCGCGGACGTGGATGGCTGTGCGTTCCGTGGTACAGGCGGATTTATCCTAATTGCGGACACAGAGTATTCACAGGTATGGCGCTACATGTGTTTTTTTCCGCGGTCATTTCCGTCCGCGGCGGTGGTTGTTCATTGGGCTCCGTCCGCCGCGGACGGAGTTAGATGTGTTCCGTCCACCGCGGACGGTGTTTGTTATGATCCGTCCGCCGCGGTCGGAGTTTCGTGACATGATTATCCTAATCCCAACCGCGGAATCTCCGCGGCGCAGCCGGGAGTAAAATTTCCCCGACCATGGCGGACAGTACCCATTTCCGTCCGCCATCCTAATCGACCCTTAAATTTGGGACCAAATCCCATATGCGATAGGACCGCAAACAGATATCGCCATTCCACAATATCGAAGGCCATTTTCGCATCTAAAGACAATATCACCGCCGGATCTGACAACGACGGAGCCTGTGCCAATGCCCCATGTACGCGTCGAAGGTTGAGGGCCGTGTTCCTATTAGGCATGAAACCCGATTCATCCGGGTGGATTAACTGTGGCAGGTGGGACATCAATCTGTTTGCTAACAATTTAGCTAAAATCTTAGCATCTGCATTGAGCAGTGATATGGGGCGGTACGATGTGCATTCCGTTAGGGGTTTGCCGGGTTTTGGGATTGCTACTATCGTCGCTATTCGTTGGTCCATTGGGAGCTCGCCCTTCTTCAGACTTTCGTTATACATTGCCAATGATGAGGGTATTTTTGAGTATTAATTCAGTATGTTGACGTTTTATAGTGCTAGCCTTAGTAGGTAGTTTCTCCTTATTAACTGATGATATATACAAGTGTTTAGTTTTGATGTTTTAAAATTGTAAAGACCCTACCTGATGGCACCAATAAAAAATTTGCATGCATTGCTAAAAGGAGGGTATGTTAGATTTGAAATTTCATTTCTGTGTTGCTTAGGCCCAAAATGCTCCTCCCTTGCACTTAGAAGCTGTGTACTTTCTTATATTAGCATTGATGGCACCATTTTTAATTGTGCCATACTGTACTATGACTGAAGATGGAGCTTTCTGAATCATGGTGTTTGCCTGAGCGGAGCCGCTGCTTCTGCTCCCCCTCCACCTCCTGTTCCCAAGGCTGAAATCTTGCTGCCCTAGTGAATGTATTATCTGTTTAGCATACCTTTGCAGTTGGATATGTTCATTCCCACATCTTAGAATGGTAGGCCCCAGCCAAGCAGCCTTGGGATCTAGATAGCCTGCTGCCGGCTTTGTAACGTGACTCATCCTTGTTTGCCTCCTTTGTTCATCCTGGCCTGAACTGGAATTTTCCAGCCTGGGCGGATTCTTTCAAGTATGGTATAATTGTTATTCCCGAGTTGTAGGCAATCAGTCCTTGGTTGTCCTCCCAGGAGACAGGTCAGACTGGGCTCCGTTGCAACGCAATTACTAGTAAAAGTGATTTGTATTCTCCTCTGTCTGACCGGCTCTTCATTATTGGGAAAACATAGAGGTGATCCTGAGTTACCCAAATGACCCGTTTTTCAGGTCAATCCCTTCTGTTCTCCCCGTGCCAAGAGTGATAAATCTGTCAAACCTCTGTCTGTCAATGTTCTCCTATTAAATATGCCCAGGGTCCTTGGAGAAAATTAGGGATTGACATTTTGGGTCCATTTGGAGCACATCTGGGTATAGATATGTATGCTTTAGTAGTGGTGGACTATTTTTCCAAATGGCCAGAATTGAAGATTGTGAACAAGATTACATCTGTGCAGGTCATTGAGTTTCTTGATGACATTTTTTGCCATGATGGATTACCTGAGGAGCTCATTTCTGATAATGGTCCACAATTTGTAAGTAAGGAACTAGAGTAGTTTATTAAAAGGTGTGGTGTGGTACACAAGAGGGTGTCAAATTATCCCCTTCAGGCTAATGGTCAGGTAGAACGTTTCAATAGAGTCATTAAAGAGTCCATTCCATTATCCATTAAGTGTGACATGCAGTGGAGGAACGCTTTAAGGGCGACTTTGTTGACTTATCGCACGTCACCTAATTCTGTCACAGGTCTGTCTCCTTTCGAAATGCTACGTGGCAGAAGACCTGGATCTAAACTCATGCCTTGGTGGTTGAAAAAGAAAAATTCTTATGACAGTGTTTTGGATTTTGTTAAGGTCAGAGAGTGTGTTAGATGTACCATGAGCCGATGAAGGGATGTAGCCTAAAGAATCAGCATATGGAGTCAAAGTTGAAAGTGGGGGACATGGTACATGTTAAATTTGGTGGATTATCAAGCAGGAAGTTGTCTAAGTGGTCTGATCCTGTGAGAGTTATTGAAGTTTTTAGAAAAGCTGTGAGAGTAGAAGGTGGGAAGATATGGAACTTTAGACACATTTCGGTGTGTAAACCTCAGGTCAAAGAGATGACATGTGAGTACGAGTGATAATTGCACTGGAGTTTCGAAGAAAAAGGTAATACTTTGCACGGATTTTTCCTACAGTAATCTCAATGAAGATTGTGAATGGTTTGCTGGTCCTTGTGAGTTGAATAATGGTCATAATGTAACCAGAATGTTCGGGATTCCAGTAATTATTGTGATAATAGTAACAATACATCTATTTCCACCATGGATTTAGGTAATCAAGAGGTACAGTATAATAAGCAACCTATGAGTGATGAACATGGGGTGGAGTTCAGAAAAAGTTCACGTGTTAAAAATTGGCCCATGAGACTGAAAGATTTTGGGCAGTTTTAATGTGTACCATCGTGTATTGATTGTATATGCACATATTTTTTCTTGCTCATTATCATTTTTGTATATGTTTTTTTATGTTTACATTGTTGTTTTTTTTTTAGTTTTCTAAAGGGGGAAGGTGGGTAGTGGTACACTTGCCTAGGTGGAATCCTCATGCGGAATGTGGCATAAGGATTCCGCAGAGTGGATTCGGTTTGTGACCGTTGGGTCGGCTGTGTGCTTTCCTGTGGTTGTTGTCAAGCTATCTCCTTCTGTACAAATACCCTTATGTCTACTTACCGCACGTCTGCAGCTCCTCATTCCTACACCAACCTAATAATAAAGGAAGCATCTAAGCGAGGCAGACCAATGCTCTTCAGTGAGCTCTGAGGTTTTCTCTCCAGTAATTTAATTAAACCACACAGTATATTTCACAGCACGAATTTTCTAATATTATTGCTGAAAGCCATTGGTTTTAGAAGCAATTCCGAATGGTGACTGATGAAGTGTTCCAACACTTTAAAGTCTACCCCGATACCCAGGAGAACTATTTCTCAGTAGCAACGAATCGTGTATGTGCATATGTGAAAATTATGTTATATATAAATCGAATACTAGACGCACAGCAGGAAACCACTTTTGTGCCACAGAAAAAGCTGAGCCTATTTGATTATGTACGTCTCACAGGAATTAACTGGTGTCTGCAAATGTACCTCTATATATTGGCCCATGCTGATATCCCAAAATTAAGACATTCACAGGGCTCTCATGATGTCCCTCAGCACTGCACTTCTCCTCCATTTTGTCTTGCAGTATGCGCTATTTTCTCTGCATTAAGACATTCAGCGAGCTCTCATGATGAATGTTTTTTCCAACTTGTAACAAGCAAGTGGTGGCTGGAGAACTTTTAAAAGTGGTAATGCCTAAATACCCACCCAGACATGAACTGGGTGAGCAAAACAAGCCCAATTTACTTGTTGTGTTAGTTCATCCCAAAAGCATTTTAAAAATTGAGAACAAATGATGGATTTCACAGCACAATTCAGTAGCCAGTGGATTTTGCTTCACATCAAAAGGCTTTCCTCCTCTTGGGTTTTGTAGTGAGAAATCTGGTCTCTCGCATTTCATCTAATTCTGGAGGGCTTGGTAATGCAATTTCTCTCAGCTATATTTTACAGATTTCCTGGACCGAGGTGAAATAAATGATATCTGCTTCCAGCAATTGCCTTCCACTTTCTACCTCTATAACATTCTGGTAAAGGCAAAAGAACAATTGATTAATGTGTGGCCTTGATCTGTAAAACACAGTTGCCTCCCTCCTGCATTGGTGTGGTTTTATGTGTGCCATATTCATTTCTCGTGTTGTAGTTGTTGCCAAATCTGCCAGAGGAACTGTTTAGTACTTTTCTTTTGATACACTGAGGATCCCATTTACTACTGAAAGGATCAATGAAAATTGTCCATGTTTTGACAAAAGAACTATATTCTAAGTAATTTACCATCACATTATGTAGACAATTATTTTCTCAAGGTATTGATATTCATAAGTGCTAGATATCAGTTTACTGAGTCGTTTTGTGTTTTACACTTGGACAGTTATCATAGAGTCCATAGTGGGATCCAAAGATGCTTGAAAAGAAATTAAGCCTTTAGAAATCACTACTCAAAAATGTAAATGAAAACCATTTATCGTGTGCATCTGTTAAGGGCTAGACATTAAGGCCAAACTTTGTCTCTTTCTTGGAGGCTTTGAGGAAAAGAAGCCCTCTTAGGTAAGCCACACTCTCGGCCCCAGATGTAAAATGAGTTACAGCGAGGATGCCTCTGGATTGTAGTACCTGGCAGAAACTGCAAAAGGTACAAAAACATCCAACGTGCTCTTCCAAGGTTTACGTTTTGGATCTGGGGCTATCAAGGACTACACCACAGCTGGGGGTGATGGAGCAAGGTTGCACACGTAAAGTGACTTGCTTGTATTCAGCCTTTTCGAAAATAATATTATTGTACTAACTAACATGTTTTGTTTTATTAATATTGCATTACACGACATTTAGATATCATGGGGAAGCTCAACAATGTGCTTTTACTAACTATAATCCGCTTGTATTAAAATGGCTGCTGCTACGCAGGATTTTCTACTGCGCATGTGTCTATCACACTCACGTGTTAGTTCGCTTGGTGGGAAACTTTTGCTTTTGCGCACTAGAACTAATATGGCTGTTCTGTGTCCTAACGTGCAAGAAGCTTGAATCGCGCTTTGCTAAGCTGTTTGTTTTGCTTAACATTTAATGCAATAGTTAAAAATAAAATAATGGGAATAGAGTGGAAAGAAGTGGTATACAGTCCTTTATTTTATTCTGTGACTCTAAAACTGTTTCTTTTCTATTCTTGCATGTATCATATTGGGACCTAAATGTACCTCTGAACTCCATCTTGGAGAAACTGCGCCTGTGCGAAAGAGTCCCCAAACCGCTGAAGATGTGGCATTGAACCCATGCCAATCTGACATGGATGGCAAGAACTATGAGAAGAGTGAACTCCTCACCCTGCCAGAGGAAGCTGAATTGAATAAAATGTTTAAATGTCTTACTTTTACTTTTACTAATTCACTACCGGGCAGAATAAAAAGTACATGGGAAGGTAAAGTAATGGGAGGGAACATTTAAATACATGATTGACAAGTTACCTCATATCAATATGGTGTGATGACTACTCCTCGTCCTTTGTCCAATAAAATTGTGGGATTCACACATTTGCAACATTTGGGGGTGGTACACTGACCTGGAAAATAGTATGACTAGGGTAGACTTAGCTAGTTAGATTGTCCGACTTGTCCGAATAGCTGACCTGTCACTGACCCAACGCACTCAATAGGTGATCGAGAGCAGAGTTACTGGCGGAGCACTCTGTCAGAAGATTCGATAACCCAATCAGGGTTCTGGGAAGGAGTATGATAACCCAATTAAGGGTTCGGCTGTTAGCTGCAGAGAGGGGTGTAACGCAGGTGTTGCACTTTAGCTGTGGGTGCCGGTCCTAGCCTGTGTTGGTCCTGTTCTGATCCAATTTGGTCCGTAACCTGTCCTGATTCTGGTCTGCACCAGTTCTTTCTTGCTAGCACCTGCACTTTGGGATTTTTGTCTTTTGTCTCAGCCTGTGGCCAGGGATGGTCTTCACACCATTCTAGGTAACTATAAAGTGTGGGTTTGTCATTGTACTGTTTTCCCTTCTCTAATCATTCTCTGTATAATGCATAACAATATTTCTTTCCAAATTATTGCACATGTTTGTTTAAAGTTTCATTATTCTGAATAAGAAATTATTGATTTCATGGTTTCCAAACTTTAAAGATTTTACTTAGATGAAGAACTTAAACTTTTGCTCGAGTTTGTGGTTATTTAATGAAATGTTAAATGTTAATATTCTACCTATTTTCCTGCTAACTCCCTTGATCCTCTAGGACTTTAGGTATCGGTGACATAGATTGGTAAGTTAAAGGTATAGATCCCGAATGGTAAAAATTAAAAAATGATTGAGTGTAAGCTTACCCTTTTAAATATATGCTTAGTTTTATGGGCCCAGGTGAGTATGTTGAGCAGGTGAGCTTGCGCTCTATCAGTTAATTTGGTAGCAGAGGTAAGGTTAGGGTTTAGTTAAGGTAGGTAGTTAGTTATGTATTGATTATGGAACAATTATTGAATATTGATTGCATTGATTTTATGTATTAACCAAAACTGTTCGTACCTGTTTTATGTTTTGTCTGGAAACCCCGGGGGCAGAATAAACAGGTGGTAAATGGAAGCCACTCTGTAGTGAGGTCACTTGTCTGAGGAAGTAAGTGCATGGTTAGGTAAAACCGGAAGCACTGTTTTAGGGACTTTCTTGTATAAATGTGTGAATAATTGAGAGCAAAGAGTTCGCTAGTAAAACTTTGGTATGATATCACCTAGAAAGGGTCACACTGAAGGAGTAACAGGTTCTTCTGAGCTTGAATGACAGCAAAGGGGTTCACTGGTGAAACTTTAGCCTTACATTACCTAGAAAAGGGTAAGCCCGAGGGAGTAACAGGTTCTCTGATGCTTGCGTGATGCTTGCGTGAAAGGTAGACGGAAGGGATCTACTTGTAGTGTATGAAGAGTAAACGGAAGGGAGTTACTCGCATTGAAACAAATCATCTTTTTCTTTGAACTAGTTACGAATGTTTTTACGTTGTTAATTAATGAAAACGAACATTTAAAGTGAATAAAAGGAAGTTTTCGTATTACCTTACAAAGGAGGGAGTCAGTTGCGGAGCTGCGCTGACGTGACTCAGAGCCACGCTGGTATTGGTTGAGACAGCGGGTGTGTAGCTGAGGTAATACTGTAAAGGAGGGGTGAGTACAGAAGCATGAGAATTCGTTTCATGAGAAAAGCCGCGCAATTACTTGCTGGATTTATTTGAATTCTACGTGTTGATTGGACATTGAAAATATGAAACGCATTGGTATTGGAGGTTTTTCGTAAACAAACTGAGTGTCATCACGAAGTAAAGCGGTATAAAATATATGTGGCATTTAGATCCAGGATTCATAGGAAACCGACCTGATAGAACATATTTAGGTTTTGCTAAAGAACAGATGATTAGAGGGAGACCTTATATCATGTACGGAGATAAAAGAAAAATTTAATTTGTCAAGAAAGTAAAAAAGTCTTTAAAAAGGATAAACCAATAAAAACCAGAGAAGGAATTATTATTCCACCATCGAATACGCCCACATCATACATGATGGTTGAAAGGGATTATCACACTTGCATATGGTTAGAAAACTGGATAGAATATACAAAAGATGATGACATTTTGGCATTTGCAGAAATTGGTACATTTAATGATAGAGTTTTGTACAATTTAAGAGCACGCATGAATGAATTAGATCCTAGACCTAGATTAACCCAATACGAGGCACTAGAGGAATGGGAAACAGAGGTTTTTGAGCGAGATAGATCTAGAAGTGATAAAAGTTTGAATAAATTCTATCCAAAATTTCCTAAGAGACGAGAGATAAACAGATGAAACAATGGAGGCAGTCCATGTTAGTGGAAGGATTATATCCTGTCCGAGCTTTAGAAGACCAAACAGGGAATACAAATACAGAGAAAATTAAAAATATAATGACAAGTGCTGACCCAGAAGATGATTTCTTGGAGGATTTGTTAATGAAAAATCTGCCACCTTATAATGAAGAACAAAATCAAGTTAATCCTGGTGCTCCGTTCTTAAAGCCACCTTTGGTTCCACAAGTGATACATGAGGCATCATTAGAAAAAGTGTTGCAGGAAAAGGATCAAGAAGCAATAAATAAACAAAAAAATGAGTTCATTCAGAAAATTACAAAGTTAAATGTAAGTCCTGAAACATTAACGATTCCAGTAACTATATGTCCTGTTGTTCCTTTATATGGAGATAAACAGTTCTAGACCGCCTGTTGTAACTACATCTGTAGTGCAGCCAAGAAAAGAGGCATTAATAGTGGATGATCAAGTAAGTGAATGTGAGTCAGAAATTTCTTTAATGGATTTACCTATAAGAGAACCAGTAAGTAGCCCAGCTAGGAAAACTACACCTGTAAATTCCAGAGAGGTACAAATGGAAACTTCCTTGGGTACAAGAAGTGCTACAGTAGTTCCCCCAGAAGAAATTGAAAGATGGTCTTGAGAGATAGAAAAACCAAAATCACAGGCAAAGACATTGGATATTTTTAAATTAAGAGATGAATTGGAAGAACTTCTTGCTGGAAATGTGGGGTTAGACCGACTAAATGCATTAAATTAAGATGAATTGTTGTTTATATGTCGAAGTATCACTCAACAAAAACATTTTATGAAAAGTTAACAAGTTTGGCAAATGAAATGGGAATCGACATTGGTAAATCAAAAGTGTTACAGAAACAATATTGAGCTGATTTTTTTAAAAAAGATCTAGAAAATATGAATGTGTCAGTCGTAAATTACAGATCAAAGAGTTATTATCACTGTTGCAAAAATGGGGTGATTTAGATAGATGGAAAGCTAGATGGATAAAGAAAAGGGAAGAAGCTCAAGGGAAAAGCACTGCATCAGAATATATGTTGAAAGAAATAGAAAAAATGGAAAGGTTGTGTCCAATGAGAGAAGTGCCAGGTGGAGAATATGTACATGTCCATGGTCCCGACAGAATATTTGATCATTTACAAATGATTTCCCTAAACTCGGAGAGAAACCTGTAGAATGGTATAGGCAGGTCGAAAGGTTTGTAAAGGTCTCAAAAGTGTTGCTAAAAGATCTAGATGGGTTATTTGATATTTTTTATGGACAGAATGTAAAATAGCAGTAGATTGGCCAAGTGATGAGTATCACAGGGACCCGAAAACATGAGCCCCATTAGATAAGGTAATGAAGAAATATAATCAGGTAATATTGTACTTGAAAGGGAAGGTACCTCCAAAATAGACTGATTAGACTAGGATAAACAGAACTACACAGAATAAAGCTGAATCTGTGCATGCATATTATGAACGCCTTTTACAAGTTTTTAAACAGTATAGTGGATTAGAAAACATTGAAACTAAAGACATGACGCATTTTATCTATTGGTTTGTGTTTGGGCTAAACCCAGAAATTTCACAATGAATTAAAGATCATATGATCTGCTGGCATGCCAATCCTATTGATGAAATACTCAAATATGCAAAAAATTGTGAAGATGAATTAGACAATAAGCAAAAGAATTTAGAAGAAAAAGTAATGTGGGCACAAGTAAAATATTTAGACCCAAGACGATGGAAATGGAAATAAACCTAGGGGAAAGTATAACCGAGATGAAGCTAAAAAGAAATTTCCTTGTCATGGGTGCGGCAAATTGGGGCATTGGAAAAACTAGTGTAAGGATGTATTGGATAATAACATGCAAAATGATCATTTGAATTCACAGACGCAGAATGAGGTATCGAAAAAGCAGAAACAACAGGTAATACAAAACCTGTTACCATTGGCTCCTATACCAAACCCTGGGAATCAGCACACATACAGTGTGGATACCACAAATTGGGAAGGAAGTGGTAAAAGGGACACAGTGGCACCCCAATTTCTTTTGAGCGACTCATACTTGATGAAGACAGTTTCTGACGGTGCCTGAGGGGGGAGGACGAGGAGTGTGTACTTGGCGCATCCTTGCAGGTAGATCAATCAGGTCCATACATTGAGGGAAAGGTTGAAGGAAATGATGGTACCTTTCTGTTGGATACTGGCACTACCCGTACTACTGTGAGAACAGCAGACATTCCAAACCTACCCCTCTCAGGAGAAGGGATCCAAGTAGTGGGCATTTCTAATAAACAAATTAGTACCCCAGTTACAGAACCAATGGAAGTCAAAATAGGCAAATTTAAAGAAATGCACACATTTGTTGTATGTGACTTCAGTCCTGTAAACCTGTTAGGAAGGGATTTGTTGTGCAAAATGAATTGCACTATTTTTTGTACACCAAATGGCGTTGACATTCAATCCCCAGATGAAGATGGAATTTATAAAATCATGTTAACAAACCAAGAAACTGAAAAACAAAAATTTACTTTAGAAGACTTGACAAAAGAATTACAACATACAGTAGATCCTAATGTGTCGGATTTCACGGGAAAAGATGTAGTATTAATGGCGGATGTTGACCTAGTAAAAGTGACAGTAAAAGAAGGTGCTGTTTACCCAAATATTCGACAGTACAAAATGATCCCAGAAATAAAAGCAGGAGTTGCACCAGAAATAAAACGTCTAGTTGAAGCAGGAACTTTGCATGAATTAATGAGCAGTCCATGTAATTCACCCATAATTGGCATTAAGAAACCGAGCGGAAAGAACAGGATCGTACAAGACCTTCGCAAAATTAATAAAATTGTTTTCCCATGTTGTCCAGTTGTGCCAAACCCTGCTGTGATTTTGTATCAAATACCATGGGCAGCAGGTTGGTTTACTGTAATAGATCTATGCCATGTATTTTTCTCCTTACCATTACATCCAGATAGCAAGTATCTTTTCTCGTTCAAATTCGATGACCATATCTACATTTGGAATTGAGTCCCTCAGGGGTACACGGAAAGTCCATCGATTTTTTATCAGATTTTGAAAAAGTGCCTTGAATCACTGATATTGCCTGGAAAATCAGTCCTAGTGCAATTAATAGATGACCTGTTAGTGGCATCTAAGAATCAAAATGACTGTATTACTGATACTATTGCTTTACTGAATCATTTAGGAAAAGGGGGACACAAAGTATCACCTGAGAAACTGCAAAACTGTACCACATCAGTGAAATATCTGGGGCACCAGACAGAGAGAAGTGTCAGAAGGGTTACTTCTGAAAGAATCAGAATAATTCAAAACATGAATCTACCTCAAACGCAGAAAGAAATCAGAATGTTTCCTGGAGTTGTGGGTTACTGCAGGCAATGGATTGTGGGATTCGCAGTCCTAGAAAAACCATTAATACAAATGACAAAGAAGAGAGCAAAAGACCCAGTAGAATGGGATGATGAAAGCATGACATCTTTTCTAAAATTACAAGATTGTCTGTGTTCAGCTCCAGCATTAGGGATGCCTGACTATTCAAAAGATTTTGCATTGCTTTGTGATACGCAAGACAATTGTGCACTTTCAGTTCTGACTCAGACCCATGGTCTGATAAGTCGTCCTGTTGCATATTTTTCTTCCACACTGGATCCGGCGGCAGCAGCATTGCCAGGATGTCTGAAAGCAGTAGCAGCAACTTGCATGAGTCTTGAGCAAAGTGAGTCCATTATTATGGGACATCCAGTAACAGTATATGGCCCACATGCAGTTGTGATTTTATTGACCAGGACTAAGACTCAGTACCTAACACCTAGTCAGCTGACTAAGTATGAACAAATTCATATAGGTGCAGAAAATGTGACTATTGCTAGGTGTAATGTTCTGAATCCAGCAACATTATTACCTGATTCACACTTTGCAGAAGTTAAAGATGAGATTGAACATAATTGCATTGATCTTACAGAATACTGTACTAAACCTCGCCCAGATATAAGAGAAGAGCCACTAATAAATTCAGAACATGAGCTATTTATAGATGGTTCTTGCATGCGACATGAGGAATGAGGTTTGAGTGCTGCTTATGCCGTTTGTACTCTATGGGGTCCAGATGAAGCATCATATTCACCTGGAGTCAAATCTGCACAGGTAGCTGAACTAACTGCATTGACAAAGGTCTGTAAAATTGGAAAACATTTAAAAGTGACTATTTATACTGATATCCAATATGGCTAAGGAGTTGTGCATTATTTTGGCCAACTCTGGAGGCAAAGGGATTTTCTGACTTCATCGGGCACTCCTATTTAAACTGGAAATTTTGTGAAAGATTTGCTAAAAGCAATCCAATTACCAGAAACAGTAGCTGTGGTCAAGTGTGCTGCTCACCAATCTGGCAACGACAGAGTGACAGCAGGTAATCGATATGCTGACCAGTTAGCTCAATATTGGGCCAAAAATAAAATGGCAATAAACAAGAAAATTGAAACAAAAGTAAACAGCTGCCAACTTATGTTGCTTGAGAGAGTGAAAACTTGGGAAGAAGTGAGAGATTTACAAAATGATGCAGAACAAAAAGAAAAGGAAGGATGGGCAAAATAGGTTGTCAGAGAAGGGCTGGAGATGGTGTCATTGTTTAACTTGATGGAAGGCCTGTGTTGCCAGACTGT
The DNA here is from genome assembly GCF_964261635.1 of Lissotriton helveticus. Taxonomy (NCBI): domain Eukaryota; kingdom Metazoa; phylum Chordata; class Amphibia; order Caudata; family Salamandridae; genus Lissotriton; species Lissotriton helveticus. The sequence continues at coordinate 957,280,051 of NC_136065.1, forward strand.
GTGCTTGCTCCTATGGCTAGAATGTAACACGGTGATTCTCATCTAGGACGGGACGACATGACTAGATTATTCAGACAAACTTGGTTCAATGCAAAGTTCAGGAATGTTGCAGAGAGTCTTTGCCATAGTTGCTTAATCTGCCAACAAATGAATCCTGGGAAGAAAACCGTAGTGTTGCCAGAAAAGATTGGGAAGGCAGAAGGTCCTTTCATTCGTCTTCAGATTGATTTCATTCAGTTACCACCTTGAAGAGGAATGAAGTATGTTCTTGTCATTGTCTGCCTATTTTCAAAATGGGTGGAAGCTTACCCTACACGCAGGAATGATAGCATCACAGTAGCAAAATTATTACTTAGAGAGCTCATACCACATTTCGGTTTTCCAGTAACAATTGAATCAGACCGAGGAAGACATTTTAATAATGAAATAATTGGTCTAATCTGTGAAGCATTTAAAATTGAGTAAAGGCTGCACTGTGCATACCGCCCAGAGGCTTCTGGAGTGGTAGAACAACTGAATGGCACAATCAAGTCAAGATTGGAAAAAAATATATGAATCAACTCGATTAGAATGCCCAGATGCTTTACCTCTTGTTCTGATGGGACTCAGAAGCATTCCAGACAGAAACACAGGCTTGAGTCCTCATGAAATACTCACGGGAAGGGCAATGAGGCAGGCAGGCAGGGGTGCCAGGACACAAGCTGATAAATATATCTGATGACTTAGTACTAGACTACTGCAAAGAACTGGCTGACCAAGTGCATTCTATCTCTCACCAGGTTGAAAAAGACGCTGTCACCAGACAATCAACTCCAGCACATGATCTGATTCCAGGTGACTGGGTTGTGATAAAAGAACATACCCGAGAATCTTGCCTAACTCCGAGGTGGGGAAAGCCAAAACAAGTGATATTGGTTACCACTGCAGCAGTAAAATGCGAAGGAATTCCGAATTGAAACCATGCAAGTCATACTAAAAGAGTGCCTGAACCTGATGAAACTGAAGCTGAAGGTTGTGCTGCTGAGGAGTGCCAAGAAAGTGATTCCGAAGTAGTTGATGATGAACAACCGAGCACCAGTCAGGATGAATGGATTCCAGTGATTGACATTCCTGCAGATGTTGTGAGAACTAGAAGTCGTACTTATTTAGATAGACAGAGTGGTAGTGAGGATGAGTCAGGAATAGAAGAACATACTCAGATTACAGACATCAAAGCCAATATTAATTCTGAGGAGGAACAGATAGGAGAGATCAATATACTCAGGCATTCCAGATACCTGTCACAGTTCCAGAGTCTGAGGAGGGACAGATAGGTAATAGAGCAAAAGCTCAGGAAGAAGAAAAACTAAAATTCGAGATACCTGAGCAGGATCAGATAGATGTAGAAAACGTGTTCAGGAAAAAATAAGTGAACAAAATCAAAGTCAATAACAGAACACTCCTGAACAAGGCCAGATTAGCATCCAGGCAGAAGAAACAGAAGCAAGACCTGGACCAAGTCAAATAGAGAGAGATACAGACGCTGAAGGTGTACAAATTGTGCCACAACTAAATGAGAATAAAAGAGCAATTGAAGAAAAACAAAGTACAGTGCCAGCTAAAAGACTCAGAAAGGGAGATAAGTGGCCTGGTTTTGTCAAAAGATTGAAATTTCGCCTTACACCAATAAATGAAGAACCAGAGCAAGTAAACGAAATATCAAGTCAAACTCGGTTTTCCACAGAACAACCAAGAAGGAGAAGTCCACGATTGAAAAGACTGAATAATAAGTTCAGAGGCCCTGAATGGACCTATGTTATCCTTGAAGATTTTGAAAATTTAGAACTGAGTGATGAAAGTGATGACAAATTAATTGATGATCCAACAGACGAAGAAGTGAGACCAACTTGAAAATTTCACAACATAAAAAATCTGTGAAATGTCTCAAAGAGGGGTTAAGTCTCCTTAATCAAAAATGGCTGATCATACTGTTAATGGTAAACCGAAAAGAAACTCCTTAATAACATGCTGTAGAATATGCACATGTAGTATAGTAATAATACTCATAGCATGGTTAGGACTAACAGTAGTTATTCCTGATATAATGGATAAAAGTGAGAAGAATAACACTAGTATTCATGAGCAAATAGATGTACCTTAAAAGTTAAATATACATGGAAGAATAGATAGTTTTAGACAGCAAAGAATAGAATTGGAAGCATCAGATGAGGAAGAATTACATTACGATAAAGTTAGAAATAGAACACACTTGAACGTATTCACAAATCTGTTAGTACATTATGTAGAGGCAATGGAAATAAGTGATTGCTATGTTTGTATGAAGCTACCATTGTCTGTAGCAGAAGGTGTCACTTATCACCATTTGCCCTTGACTCTGGTATTTCATGTAGTATTTTAGCTAGTTTATTTTACAAGAAAGGACCCTTACAGTATAATTATTCTAACTCAGACGTGATTTTCTCTGAACTTCCTATTCATAGTAATCTGAATCCTGTACATACTTAGGGTGACATTACTCATTATATGGGTGAATACTTTATAACAATAGGTACAATAGACATAGCTGAAGCACACAAGAATAATTTAACATGCATTTTACATGAAGAAGAAAAGATATTTTTGAATTTAGTTGAAAAAGGAGAGGATTTCCAGATAAAAGCTACAGAACAGAAACGAAAAAAGGCCTAAATGGGCAGAAAATAAAGAATACACCATGAATGGCAAAACTCATGCTGCTATGTGGCTGGACTTTGAAAAGAAAGGGAAACTCTGTCTCCACAGAGCGAGAACAAGTTATTATAACAATATATTCATTGGTTCTAGTGAATGTGAACACAATTATAAAGTAATTGGGGGTTGGGGTTTCAAAGATGGGACTGAGCCAGTATTTCCTGGAATTTATTACATCTGTGGGAACAAAGCACATTACAAACTGCCTGATCATTGGTACGGGAGTTGCTATTTTGGAATAGTATTCCCAAAGGTATACCATGTAAACACAATCACTGGAAGCAATGAAGAAACTAATGGACTAAAACGTAATAAAAGAGCTAGTTTTGCAGAAATTGTAGGTGATATATTTAGTGCATTGATACCTCCAGTGGGAGTTGTTTTGAAAACTCAAAGAATTTGCAAATTGTCAACAGTGTTGGATCGTTTATCAACTGACACTGCTGGAGGTCTTTTAATGATCAATACTGAACTGGTTGCGGTAAGGTCAATGGTTTTACAAAATCAACTTGCTCTTGATACATTGTTGGCAAAAGAGGGCGGAGTCTGCATAATGCTGAAAGCGCAACATCGTTGCACTTACATACCTGACAAAAGTATAAAACTGAAAGGGTATGTAAGGAATATTACATACTTAGAAAAAGAACGCAAACCACTGGAGGTTGATAGTGCATGGAAGAGACTAACAGATAGTCTCTCCTCTATAGGTAGTTGGTTTTCTAACGTAGGAGAAAGTTTGGTAGGTAGAATACTGATGCCAATGGTGGGAATAGCCCTAATGATTTTAGGGATAATAACTTGTTGCAAATGTCATAAGCATAAAATGACATATACAGTGAATAAGAAAGGAAAGAAAAGAAATATTAACGAAATTGAGTTAGAGGAGCATAATGGACATTTGTACAAGAAAGTGAAAGACCTTCATATGAAAAATGGAAAAAATTCTAACAGAAAGTTTGAAGAAATTGAGTTGGGTGAAACGTGAAAGTTGACGTCTGTTTCATTAATTAGTGATGATATAAAATATCTTCAAAGAGGGGATTGATGGAGCAAGGTTGCACACGTAAAGTGACTTGCTTGTATTCAGCCTTCTATAAAATAATATTAATGTACTAACTAACATGTTTTGTTTTATTAATATTGCATTACACGACATTTAGATATCTAGGGGAAGCTCAACAATGTACTTTTACTAACTATAATCCGCTTGTATTAAAATGGCTGCTGCTACGCGGGATTTTCTACTGCGCTTGTGTCTGTCACACTCACGTGTTATTTTGCTTGGTGGGAAACGTTTGTGCACTAGAACTAAGATGGCTGTTCTGTGTCCTAACGTGCGAGAAGCTTGCATCGCTGCTTTGCTAAGCTGTTTGTTTTGCTTAACATTTAATGCAATAGTTAAAATAAAATAATGGGTATAAAGTAGAAAGAAGTGGTATACAGTGCTTTCATTTTATTCTGTGACTCTAAAACTGTTTCTTTTCTATTTTTGCATGTATCGTATTTGGGTCTAAATGTACCTCAGAACTCCATCTTGGAGAAACTGCGCCTGTGCGTAAGAATCCCCAAACCGCTGAAGCTGTGGCATTGAACCTATCTGACATGGATGGCAAGAACTATGAGAAGAGTGAACTCCTCACCCTGCCAGAGGAAGCTGAATTGAATAAAATGTTTAAATGTCTTATTGTTACATTCACTACCGGGCGGAATAAAAAGTACATGGGAAGAAAAAGTAATGGGAGGGAACATTTAAATACATGATTGACAAGTTACCTCATATCAATATGGTGTGATGACTACTCCTCGTCCTTTGTCCAATAAAATTGTTGAATTCACACATTTGCAACATTTGGGGGTGGTACACTGACCTGGAATATAGTATAACTAGGGTAGGCTTAGCTAGTTAGATTGTCCGACTTGTCCGAATAGCTGACCTGTCACTGACCCAACACGCTCAATAGGTGATCGAGAGCAGAGTTGCTGGCGGAGCTCTCTGTCAGAAGATTTGATAACCCAATCAGTGTTCTGCGAAGGAGTTCGATGACCCAATCGGGGTTCGGCTGTTAGCTGCACAGAGGGGTGTGAAGCAGGCATTGCACTTTAGCTGTGGGTGCCGGTCCTAGCCTGTGTTGGTCCTTTTCTGATCCAATTTGGTCCGTAACCTGTCCTGATTCTGGTCTGCACCTGTTCTTTCTCGCTGGCACCTGCACTTTGGGATTCTTGTCTTTTGTCTCAGCCTGTGGCCAGGGATGGTCTTCACACCTTTCTAGGTAACTATAAAGTGTGGGTTTGTCATTGTACTGTTTTCCCTTATCTACTCATCCTCTGTCTAATGCATAACAATATTTCTTTCCAAATTATTGCACATGTTTGTTTACATTTTCATTATTCTGACTAAGAAATTATTGAGTTCATAGTTTCCAAACTTTAAAGATTTTACTTAGATAAAGAACTTAAACTTTTCCTCGAGTTTGTGGTTATTTAATGAAATGTTAAATGTTATTATTCTACCTATTTTCTTGCTAACTCCCTTGATCCTCTAGGACTTTAGGTATCGGTGACATCGATTGGTAAGTTAAAGGTATAGATCCCGAATGGTAAAAATTAAAAATTGATTGAGTGTAAGCTTACCCTTTTAAATATATGCTTAGTTTTATGGGCCCAGGTGAGTATGTTGAGCAGGTGAGCTTGCGCTCTATCAGGGGTTCAGCTGACAGGCCTGGAAGGAAGCTGGAGCAAAACAAAGACTGGAGCAGTGCTGGAGTAAGACCAGTACTTGAGCACAGTTGGTACTGGTTGTCCTGGATCAGAGGTGGTGCAAGAACAGGACTGGAGCAGAACTGAAGCTGGAGCAAAGCTGGAGCTTGCAGGCCTGGAGCACAGATGGAATAAGACCAGGACTGAATCAGCCCAGCAGTAGACCAGGACTGCAACAGATCTAGAAAAGACAAATATGAAGTAAGGCCAGTACTGGTGCTGAGGTGGAGCTATCAAGCCTGGACCAGATCTAGAGCTGGAGCCAGCAGTACTGTTACAGGCATAACACTGGCAAAGCTGAGAGCTGCAACTGGAACAGGTGCTTGAGCTAGAGCAAAGAACTGAACAGCAGATGCAAGTCAAAGAAGCTTCCAAACACACTGGTATGCTGATCATAAACACTAGTAGAACAGGAAGGGGATGGTCTCTGAGCAGGAACAACCTGACAGGAAGTGGCTGGTCTCTGAGAAGGAACAACCTGACAGGAAGAGAATGATCTCTGAGAAGGAACAACCTAACAGGAAGGGGCAGGTCTCTGAGAAGGAACAACCTGAAAGGAAGGGACAGGTCTCAGAAAGATATACACTGGAATCGTGTTGATGTTTGGTGGGCATATCGGAGTTGAGTCTGTGCTTAGAGGCCATCTAGCCAATATCTGAAGAATAGCAAGGGTAAAACATGGCATTCTTTGCATTGTTGACAATTTAGTAAAGTAATAGCACAAAGATCTTGTATTGGCCACATTGCACTTTATTTTCAGATTTTAACAATATATCAATGTCCCATGAGGTAAACTCTTAATGTTAGACAAGTTTACGTTTTATAAAACTGACACAACTTCAGGTTGTCATTGATATGCCCTGTTTTTCAATTTATCTTAACTAACCTTTTTTACTTTTATCTCTTTTTTAACAATGTCCTTTCTTTTAGAAGTATACCAAAGACATATTTATTGTGCAAGCACCTATACTTACTCACTTGTCCGAGCTCTCACCTGTTGAGAACACTACCCTACCAATATCTCAATGGTTATAATCTAATACATGTGGATGTTGATGTTATGCAATTTTCGTATACTTTATGTTCCAGTACCATTTAGATATACCCTTAACCTGTGACTTGTAATTGATCTATTTTATTGTATCAAAAGTACATTAATACCACTGCACTACAGAAACGTGCTAGATAAAAGTACTCACTACAAAAAATTGCTAATAAAAATATGTAAAAACCACACCATGGAAACAGCCCTCATCTAAGCAATGGATGACAGAGGAGAAACTATAGCCCTCATTCTCCTAGAACTACTAGCAGCCTTCAACACCATTTTCCATCCCAATCTGTTCAGAAGACTTCATTAAGCAGACATTCAGGGACACGTCATTGAGTGGATCTGCACCACATTGGAAGAACCCAAACTGACATGATACCCTCCTACTTCTCATAAGCATGGGAACTCATTTGCTGAGTCCCACAGGATTCCTCCCTCAGCCCAAAGCCCTTCAACATATACATGACCCCACTGGCAGACGTTATCCAAACTCACAATATAAACATCCTCCCATATGCCAATGATACGCAACTGATACTGTCACTCTCTGACAAAATGCCAAAAACCAGGAACATTTGCACTACATGCATGACCAAAGTAGCCACTTGGATGAAGTCCAAATGCCTCAATCTAAACATGGGCAAGACCGTAGTGGCAGTTTTTGGGAAAGACCCCACGTCTTGGGGCTCCACCTGGTGGCCTACAGACCTCAGACCCGCCCCAGTGGCCAGCACACAAGCAATAAACCTTGGAATCATTACAGTCAAAAACTGGACATGGCCATCCAAGTCATAAACATCATAAAAATAACTTTATTCGGTCTAAATAAGACCATACAAGTACAATAGTCATAAATACTTAAACACAATTCACACATGTAAAAAAAAGTAAAACAATTCAAATGCTATGGCAGTGATCCACTTATATTGCATAAAAACCATAACATTTATATAACATGCAGAGAACTTTGTCAATAGGTGAACTGTGTCAATAAAAAGAAATACATAAAAAATCTATACCTCAGATGCTGGGAGAGTCAGGGACATGAACACAACATTTGGATGCCCTGCTTGTGCCCTCAAATGTCTTAATCTGTATTGTATATCGCAATTCCATCACATGCTGTATGATTACGGCGGGCGTTTCTCGAGTGAATCCTGGACTATGGACTGACAAACTAGCAGATAAGGAAAACTCTAAATAATAAAGGGGAAATCTTTCCTTCTTTCACCAAGACATTGTGATGAAGAGAGATAGGAAAACGAAGTCATATCGTTTTACAAGTTAAAGAAACAGAAGTGGTTGAAGATATATACTTAAAAACTGGTACATCGAAAGTCCCCTCGAGAATAGCCCTGACTACATGATTACGTGCATGTCAATTTGGAGCGGAGTGAGAAATTTGGTACTCCGGGAAAAACAACGTGATTCTTTATCACATTAATTATGGAATATCCTGTTCCCACCTAAAAAACAGAAAGGGATTCTGTGGAGGTCCTGAGGAAGGTGGTACAAGCCCACCGAAACGCGCGTCGACCTGGCGTGTGATCCCATATAATACTCTGTGGTTACTCAGTCAGAGTTTGTTCTCTCTGTTAGCCTTCCAGTGTAATAGGAATAGCTGGTTGTCTGAATGTTTGTATGTGAGGGTATGAATGTGTGAGTGATGCATGTGATTTAGGTGTGGATATCTAAGGTTTTCATGAATTTGGAAAAACAGTGGTATTGGATATAATAATACAAATGTATTTTGATGATGAAATAACTGTTTTTATATGTATATAATTTGTTTGAAATAATATAATGACTTAGAGAAATAAGAAATCATGATTTATAAAAAAGAAGAAAAAAGTTTATTATATAAAAAAAACTTTTTTGTGATATAACTATGAAAAAATAAATAAAATTTGATAAATGGAAAGCACACTTGTTGTTAATACATGGCGCAGGACAGGTCATTCCTAGTATGAACCTAGGTTTATGGTAAAATTGAGATAGCCATAAGGGAAATCTTTATTCATTGTGATTACTGTCCTGTAATTTAAGGTACTAGGAGCAATGTTAATAAAAAGATGTTTTTAAATAAAAAAATATATACATCACATGTAAAAGATTAAGAGAGGGGGGCGTGGCCAAGATGGCGACGGAGTAGGACGTGCTTCTTGTCCCCTCCGGCGCCGGGCCTTCAATAGCCTTGTCCAGCGTTGACCCCAGGAGCTCCTCTGGGCTTAAGGTCGCTCCGGAGCCTACTGTGAGCGGTGGCTGGCAGCGGAGTGAGTTCCGACGCTCTTAGTGCCCGAGGTCGTGAGTTTGGAGCTGGCGGCGATCCTCGCGCCCTGAGAGGCGCTGAATGCTGGAGCGCCGGACGGAGCAGCAGGGAACTCTAGAGGCACTCGGCGAACGGTGGTGGTCGGTGCTGCCTCATCTTTGCCGCGGAACGCTCCGGGGGCCGAGCGGCAGCGAGAACGGACCCGGTTGGAGCCGTGGCCTTGAGCCCCGGGAGGGGGCGGAGCCTATCACCCGCGGACGGCGGGCCCTGCGGTGCGGCAGGCGGCCTAACTGAGGCCGGGGACTGAGGCCTGGTCCGCGAATTGGTCTGCGCTACGCCTGGGGGCCGTTCCTCCGCGCTGCAGCCTGGGCGGTGCATGGCAGCTGGGGCGACTGGGCCCTTCAGTGGAGAGCAGAAGCGGTCATGGGGTGGCACGCTAGGGGGCCTCAGCTTGGCCCTGAGTGTGCATGATCGGCTTGGCACGGCTACTGGCGGCTGAGAGGAGACACAGGGCAGTGTGAGCGCTCGTCCCCTCGGCGGGGGAGCCCTGCTACAGGACAGCGACGAAGCAGGCTGCAGGTACGCAGATTGACCGGGGATCCGGTGAAGTAACGCGGTGCCCGGCTGATGAGGCTTTGGGGGCCTCTGAAGGTCCCCTGGAGATGATTGTGCCCAGAAGGCGGCTTTCCCTCGCCCGGACCTAGCGGCGGCCCTGTGCCCTGTGGAGGGAGCGCTTCGATTGACTCACGCGCCCGGGAGGCCTGGCTGGTATTGAGACCCTTGGCAGGCCTGCTGCTCACACGCCGCCATGCACCTGCCTGCCCGGGGTGTACTTTCTGTGTGCTGGGGCCTCGAGGTCTACAGGCTAGAGACGCCGGACTAACTTTGACATTGGGGCGCAGGGGGGACGGCTGGAGATTGTTGGGCGGTGCCTCCGCCTGGTTATTGCAGCAGGCTCTGGTGGTCTCTGCTCCCCTGTGCACCGCTCTTTTGACCTGATACCGGTGGTGGGCTGCAACAGCGATGGCCGCCTCTCTACGCAAGGGGAAGCCTGGTAAAGATGGGTCAGCTAGGGGCTCTCAGGCCCCGGCCTCCCCCGGTCCTAGCGCATCTCCGGGGCGGTCTGATGATGAGGCCCCGGCTACTAAGGCCTTCATGAAGGAACTCTTCGCCTCCATCAAAGATGATATTGCTGAGCTCCGAACCCAGATAACTTCGGATCTCCGCGAGGTGCGGAGGGATGTCGACGGTCTTGGGGAGAGAGTGGCCACTCTGGAAGACCATGACCTCAGCGTGGCCAATGATGTCCACCTGCTACAACAGGACGTGCTCCGGCTCATGGAACAGAACATAGATCTGCAGGCCCACGCTGAGGATCTGGAGAATCGTTCCCGCAGAAATAACATCCGCATTCGAGCGGTCCCTTGGGAAGGCGAAGCGGGAGATCTCAGAGAATATGTGCAGGCGCTCTTTCTTCATATTTTGGATGAGGAAGATGTGCAGGACATCAGAATGGATAGAGTCCATAGAGTGGGGCTGCCCAGGCGGAATGGGGGACCTCCCCCTGACATACTTGTGTGTGTGCACGATTTCCAACTCAAGGAACGAATCCTCAGGAAGGCGCGGGACATTCCCTCCCTGCAATTCCGAGACCATCGTCCTCAGCTTTATCAGGACCTGGCTGCTTCCACGCTCCAGAAGAGGCGCGAGTTTCGACCGGTCACTGCTTATTTGAGAGAGCACAACATCTCCTACTCGTGGGGCCATCCCTTCCGCATAGTCTTCCGTTGGCAGAATAGACTGGCGCAGATTCGATCTCTCCGAGAAGCGAAGGCACTCCTGGGGATTGAGGAGGAGACGCCGACGCAGGCCCGTCGCAGTCCTTCACCACGGAGACGACACCGTTCCTCGTCTTGGCACAGAGTGGGACTGGAGGCGAGCCGCAGGAGGCCTGACCACACGACTAGCCTGCAGGAGCGTGGAAATGCAGTGGCGTCAGTGGCCTCTGCCACGCTGGCGTCGACGCAGCAGAGCTCCGGGGCGGCCTGATCTTCGGGCAGCTCACCTTGGTGCCGGAGGGGCACGCACATTCAGGTACTGGGGTTATGTATGTACTTTTCGAGACGACACCCCGCCCTTTGGCCTTGGGAGATCCGATGTTGGGTCCCCATCCACACCCCCAGGGGGGTTCCAGTGACTTGAGTTTTTTCTTCTTCTTCTTGTTCCTTTTGTTGTGGGGTGTGTTGGGGGGTGGGGGGCGTGAGGGGAGGGGGTCGGGGAAGGTCCATGGTGGTGACAAGGGTGCTAGGGGGTGTGTATGGCAGAGATGCACGTTTGAAATACGGAGGATTGGGCCAGTGGGGGCGTACCCACGGTTCAAGATGACTTGCGGTCCGGTTAAAGGAGTAAGGTGGGGGGGGGGGTAACACATCGGCATTACAGGTGGCGGGTGAGTTTAGGCCTCTGAGAGGGGGGACTCATGGGCTGGCATTGGCAGGGGTCGGGGTGATGTTCTGTGATGCCTATTAGTATAGGGACCTGGAATGTTAAAGGGCTTAACTCGCCGCAGAAACGACAGAAAGTATGGAAATATGTGACTGACCATCAGCTGGATGTGGTGGGTCTCCAGGAGACGCATCTAGCGTGCAAAGACGAGCTGCGCCTCAGACATAAGGCTTACCCTCTTATTTACAGGTCTTCTGCTACTACGAAACACAGAGGGGTGGCCATCCTCTTCCACGCCGCGCTGCACTTCCAACCTGTAGAGGTGCGCAGTGACAAGGATGGCCGTTGGTTGATGGTGAAAGGGGTTGTTCGGGGGCGAATGTGTACCTTTGTAGTGGTTTATCTCCCTAATGCTGGCCAAAATAAGTTCCTACAGGACCTGCTGCAGAAGGTGGGGGATTTCACTGATGGGCACTTGTTCCTCATGGGGGATTTTAATTTGGTGTGGGATGAGGTTGTGGATAGCTCTAGGTCTCACAGGGCTGATACAGGAGTGTTTTCGGGTGCAACACAGCAGATGGTGGGTGAATTGGGGCTGATTGATGGATGGCGATTTTATCACCCTACTTCCCGAGATTACACATTCTTTTCCCATGTACACCACTCCTACTCCCGATTAGATTATATTTTCCTCAGTCAGGCCCTTCGGGGAGATGGCCTAGATTCCACCATTCTCCCGCTTTCAGTCTCCGACCACAGTTTGCTGGTTCTCACCCTTCGCTGGACACTGTCCGGTAACGGACAGCGGAAATGGTACTTCCCAGCCTCGGTTGTCAGGGATGACGCATCGAATAAGGCACTACGGGAGGCCATTAGGGAGTTTTTGATCTCAGCCCCACAACGGATACATCGGTAGCTAATACTTGGGACGCCTTTAAGGCGTCAGTCAGGGGTACGTGTATAGGCCTTAACGCCACTCTTAACAGGTTGAGGCGGAAAGACCGGGAGGACCTGGAGGCCGAGTTGGCCAACCTCGAACAAGAGCACAAGCTCCGTCCGTCGAGGGTGACCCTACGCCCGCTTACGGCGGTCCGAGGGAAACTGAGAGCTCACTACAATAACAGGGCTGAACTCACGATGTTGAGGCTGGGGCGACAATCTTATTCCTCTGGGAATAAGGTGGGTAGACACCTAGCGCGTCAACTGCGTGACAGGAGGGAGCGCGAATATGTCGGCGGGATTAAGGATGGCGCGGGCGTGCTACAGCATAGGGACGAATTGAAGGCGAGCCTTTTTGGCCGCTTTTATGCGAACCTCTACGCAGGGGACGGCCTCGATGCAGAAGCACAAAGGGAGTATTTGCGGCGCCTACCGCTCCCCCAGATATCAAAGGAGTGGAATGATCTGCTGGAGGCCCGGTCACCAGGGAAGAGGTGCTTGAGGTCATCAAAAATCTGAAACTGCACAAAGCACCTGGGCCAGATGGCTATACGGCCGTCTTCTACAAGACATACGCCACTGAACTTTGCAACTTCCTAGTGTCCCTCTTTAATGATATGGCCACCTCTGGTGCCGCGGCCGGAACTTTGGCGGAGGCGGTCATTACGATCCTGCCGAAGCCGGGGAAGGATCCTACCCAGTGCGCTTCCTTCCGCCCAATAGCGCTACTTAACATAGACGCTAAGCTGTATTCAGCAATCCTGGCACGCAGGTTACAAGATCTGATGCCGGCAATTATTCATCCTGACCAGTCCGGGTTTATCAAGGGGCGCCAGACTCACGATAATACACGGAGGGTGGTACACCTCATTGAAAAGGCAGATAGGTTCCGCATCCCAGCGGTCCTAGTTGGGTTGGATGCCGAAAAGGCCTTCGATCGTGTGGACTGGGGCTTCCTATTTAACACAATGTCGGCTTATGGCTTTTCGGATAAATTTATTAGTATGGTGAGGGCCAATTTTTGCAATCCCAGGTCCCGGGTGACAGTGAATGGACACTTCTCGGCGTTCTTTCCACACTCCAGGGGTACCAGGCAGGGTTGCCCTCTTTCGCCTCTCCTGTTCGCGTTGAGCATTGAACCCTTAGCATTGGCGGTACGTCAGAGCGAGGGGATCCGGGGCATCCCTTTCACGGGAGAACAACATAAAATCACGCTCTTCGCGGACGACGTTCTGCTCTCGGTGGCGGACCCGGAACACTCGTTGCCCTGCATCAGGGAGGCCTTATTGCAATTTGAAGCGGTGGCCGGTTTCAAGGTCAACTATAGTAAGTCGTATATCCTGAATCTCACCCTGTCGCAGGCAGAGGTGGAGCGGGTGCGTCCCTTGACGCCCTTAGCATGGGCCACCAGTTCGATAGTTTACTTGGGGGTCCATTTGACTTCGACGGTGGGCGGATTGTTCTCGGCCAACTTCCCCCCTCTATTAGCGACAACACGAGCTGAACTGGACAGGTGGAAACCTAAATTTCTGTCCTGGTTGGGCAGGATCCACTCTGTAAAGATGGTTCTCCTTCCCAAATATCTATATTTATTCCAGGCGCTGCCCATCCCACTGGATAGCGATTTCTTTCGACGCCTCAGGACTCAGATATTGCGATTTATATGGCAGGGGGGGGCGGGCTCGTCTTCCCTTTACAGTCTTGCGTCGACCAAAGTCTGAGGGAGGAGTCGGACTCCCGGACCTGCAGCTCTATTATAGAGCGGCACAACTGAGGGTGTTAGTGGAGTGGTCGCAGGAAACGTCGGAGAAGCACTGGCTTCACATGGACCGGAGCGTGTCGGGTAGATCAGTCTGGGACCTGGCGTGGAAACCAAAGAAAGACCGCCCTCTTAACGCTTACGTTAGCACCCCGACGGGGACGACGTTGAAAGTCTGGGATTCGCTAGCCTCAGACGAGAGGTGGACTACATTTCCCTCACCCTTCACACCCATACATTTCAACCCAGCCTTCCCGCCAGCGCTCCAAGAGGGTCCCTTTGATGCTTGGAGGGAGGGGGGCTGTAGAGCACTAACCCATCTGTTTCATGGGCAGGACCCTCTCTCCTTTGCTAATTGTACACGGGACTATGGGATCCCCCAGACTGAACGATATCACCACGTGCAATTGCTCCACTGGGCTACGTCACCTGGAATACGGGAGGCAGCTACAAGACCACTATCATTATTTGAGGCCTTCTTACTGCGGACATCTACCATGAAAGGAACTATCTCCTTCCTGTACCAGCTCTTGCTTCGATCTGCTGTGGCGCCCAGGCCTCGTTACATGGAACAGTGGGAGGAAATGGTGGGGAGAGATATCTCTGATACCGAATGGTCTGCACTGTGGCGGGATCTGACTGCGTTTAATCACTCACTACATCTAAGGGAAGCGCATCTTAAGACACTTATGCTTTGGTATCTCTGCCCGACTCGGCTCCATCGCATATATCCGGCCACGTCCGACAAATGCTGGAGGGGTTGTGGGCTCCTTGGTGACTTCCGCCATATATGGTGGGACTGCCCAGTGATTCGGCCTTATTGGGAGGAAATTCTCTCCCATATCAAGGACATTCTTCGCTATCCTGTCGAGAACTCCATCGCCTCTGTCCTGCTGGGCCTGCGGGATCCTGGCCTGGAATACCAGACTCGGGCGGACAAGAAGATCTTGTGGCTCTGCCTAGGAGCTGCCAAGCTCACGTTAGCTTCCGCTTGGAAACAGAAGGGGGCACCAGCAATTTCCCTGTGGCACGCAAGGCTCTGGAAACTTTTAAGTATGGAAAGAATGGCGGACATCTTCCTGGGTAACTTCAAGAACTTTCCATTTCAGTGGGGCCCGCTGGTTACCTTTCTCTCTAAAGGGTTGCCATCAGCTGTGTGTCCCGCGTCCTTAAGATCACTACACCTCTTTCAAATCTAGAGTGAATGATGGGATGGCAGTTGGGGCGAATGGAGTCACCGCCATGGGGAGGGAGGGGGTGGACTGGGAGGGGGTGGACTGGGAGGGGGGGGCTTGTTTGTGTTCCTTGATCTTGGGCCCTTGGGATGCATATTGCAGGGCACACTACCCTATGCATTGCTGCACAGGATATTCTACCTACAAGCCAATCAGTGGTCTTAACCTTCACGTCCTCATTGCAGAGTTTAATGGACTGCTGATCTAAGAACTTTGAACTTGATTATGTACTTCTGTTACTACACGGTCTCTAAGCCAGCAATCTTATGTTAAACTGTCCTCCTGTGCGAGGGAATGTGTGGCACTTCGGGGGCCCTTGCCTTGTTTTTTCTACTGTTTCAATCAAAATAAAAATTTTACAAAAAAAAAAAGATTAAGAGAAACACATCTTTAAAAAAAACACCCAAGTCGACACAGTTGCCTCCTCCTGCTTCAACGCCCTAAGGATACTGAAGGAAATCTTCAAGTGGCCACCGAAAAGCACCAGGACAACGATCATACAAGCCCTGATTACTAGCAGAATGGACTATGGTACCATCCTATATGCAGGAATAACCAACCAGCTCACAAGAAGATGTCAGGCTGTCCAGAATGATGCATCCAGACTAGTCCTCAAACTCCCATGCTGACCCCACATCACAACAGACCTCCACAAGCACAGCTCCACAAGCACACACTTCAAGCTACTTATCAAATACTACGAAGCACTCAACAACACTGGCTCTGATCATCCGCATGCATTTCCACCAGCATCCAAACACCTCCACTCTGCCGGTCTCTTACTACCACACAGCCTGAACAGACACAAAAGCATGGCAGGGGTAGCACCTTCACATACTCGGCTCTGAAAGCCTGCAACGAGCTCCTACAACACAGCAGAGCCTCCTCCTCATCTCTTCTTGACTTACACAAGATGCTGAAGTCCTGGCATTTTGAGTAAGCCCATCAGGCTGGCCTCACTCACCTGCTACAAGCGCTGGGAAACACTCACAGGGGGTTTGCGCGCTTTAGAAAGACAGTTAACATTAGTTATATCACATAACATGTCAAGATTCTAAAGTCACATTCCCCATGTCAACTTCACCATGTTAGTGCTGGTGTCCCGGTGTCAGTGATCTACTGTTCATGTATGCCCAGTGAGAGTGTGTCCATATCAGTGTCTTTGGAAAATATTAAGATGTGTAAATGTATTTTTTTCCTGAGAAGTTTCGTTATTGCAACTGTACATATATGACGGTGACAACAAGCATTATTATCAATCCTCAGTTGTTTCTTTCAAATATATCCACAGATACAAAACATCATTCGGCGTGGAATATCGCGACTTACATTTATCAGATATATACATCATAAATAAAAGAAAAGAAAGTGCCATTTCTTTTGAAATATTGCAGATGCACCTCGCTTTTATTTATTCATTGTTTAGGACGGCCACTGAATAAGCATAGTACATCATTCACAAGTGCTTTGTCAGGAGTATTTTAGTTATTCATGGAAAAACCCAAACAACACTTACCTTTGGCTTCTCTAATGATCGCCTCATAAAAATATAAACAACAATGAAGTCTAAAATCCTTTGCTGCTACATTGGAGCCTTTAGATTGAAGGAAGATGCAAGTTTCTCTAAAGCTAAGGGAAAGGTAAACTGAAGGACGTTTAAAACTAAGGTATGAGTTATGGTACCAATCCAAAACTTTAAAACACTGAAATACAGCTTACATGTCAGGCAATGCAACCACTTTGCCCTAGTGCAGTTGCTCGTAACCTCACATATGACACCACAAATGATTTCATAAATTACATCATTGTTGAAAATGCTTATGTAGAAGCACATATATTTATTACGTGGGAATAAAATCTGGTGAAAACTCACTCACACATAATGCATATCCACTCAGACATTAAAATCAGTTTCAAGGATCCAGTACCAGTGTCAAAATCTAGTAAAGAAAGGCCTGCACTAACCATTCATTAATATCTTAACAAACATTACTTATGTAGTCTAGTGATTTATTTTGAATAACCATATAGCAAAGGTTTCAAGGCGCTATCTAACCAGAATTTACATTTCAGGACCACTCTATAATCAGGGCCACTGGAATTACGAGATTCTGCGGCCACAGTAATTTCTGCATAATTCTGATTTTCCACATATAGCACGCAATCCCACATCAGCTGCATAATTCAAAGATTTCAAGTAAAATAATTCTAGCCTGAAAGGAGCAAAAGTTAATAAATAAACACAGCAGAGTTGCAAGGCAGTGGTAGGTGCTTTGTAGGAGTGTCTGTTCTTGTGTTGCACCTGTAAACTGTTGGTTGGTGTATTCAGGTATTAGACGGGTACTAAAGAGACGGAGATCTGTTTCCACTCCTCCACTAGGGCAGAGGAGCGTCATCCCACTGCTTTCTCACATTACCAGAAGCAGAAACGTAAAGTGGTAATAACTTTCCGTTATTATCATTTTATGTTTGGTTGCAGGCGGGGCTGCTCTGCGAGCAGGCAGGGCAGGGGAAGAGTGGTGTGCCCACTCCTGAGGGCGCAATGACTCTTTGTTTGGCCCTCTGGGGCTGCCCAAACCAGTCATGCGCACTCTGATCTTCTCCATGCAGCAGGAACATGGCCTTCCCTGTAAGCTCCTGGCTGGGTGGCGTCCCCACCAATCACAACACTGCTTGCAGCGTTGTGATTGGCCATGGGGAGGGTCCGGAGGGCGCATGGGTGCCTGTTTCCTGTCCTGGAGGCAGGTGAGTGGGAGCCGGCCGGGTCCCGCATCTGAGAAGACGCGGGACCCGGCCGGCGTAATGGTAAGCCTATATTTTTGGGGGGGTACCTTAAAACACCTCTCCACGCGCGAACCCACTCCGCCTCCCCCTTCCCTCCAGACATGCCGGCCGCGACTGGAATGTATTAATGCCCCTAATGTTTACTGGGAAAACAATATTGATCTGCATCACCCAAAAATATTTTTACGTATTGAATTGTAATTTAAACAGGGTTTGTTTCATTATTCTGGCAAATTGGTGCTACCACAAACATCTGTCGCCAAGTAGCAGTTATTTTGAAAGGGCGCACAAAGTGAAAGAAATCCTAAGCATTTTAATTCTCAATGGAGTTTGATATCTTGATTCATACATTCGTTTTACAAAAGCATAGTGAGTGAAGGCAGAATAAACTCGGAAGATTAGTTTAGAAATATATTTGGAATGAACAAAATGTGCACCATTTCTTACAGGAAAGATAAACATGTTTGTTTGTTTACTGCTGAATGCACCCATGAATGCGTTATACAAATTATTTAATTCCGTGAGTTAGAGCAGAAGGTGAAAACAAAGAGTAGATACATTCTATTTCTGTCTTCCCTTGCAGGACAAAAACATTATTTATTCAGGAATAATATTTTGAATGGAATCTGCTAAACGTGATATTCAATCAAAACAAAGCTTTGTGTTCTAATTAGTACACTTTCAAAAAAGAGTTAATAGTATCACTGAATATGCTGCTTAATGCTGCAAAATTGTTAATCTTCTTGCCGAAAGACCTCAACCACCTCCGATGCATACTACTAAACACCCGCTCCGCACGCAAACACGCTGTGGAGCTCTGGGACCTGCTCAACACAACCTCCCCAGACGTCGCCTTCCTGACAGAGACCTGGTTGAACAACTCCTCCGCACCCGACATCGCCATAGCCATCCCAGACGGCTACAAGATCACCCGCAGAGACCGCACCAACGGAGTCGGAGGAGGAATCGCCATCGTCCACAAGAACAGCATCAGGGTCTCGACTGGCACCGACGACGCACTCAGCACCGCCGAACACATGCATTTCCAGATCCACATAGAACCCAACTCCACCCTCAGAGGCACCCTTGTCTACCGACCCCCCGGGCCCCGCCCCCAGTTCAGCGACTCCATCGCCGACTTCATCAGCATGCACGCCCTGACCTCCACCGACTACATCCTCCTCGGACACCTGAACTTTCACCTTGAGAGCAACAACGACAACAACTCCACAACCCTGATCGATAACCTCACCAACTTCGGACTGAAACAACTCGGCACAACGCCCACCCACTCTGCCGGCCACACGCTTGACCCCATCTTCTCCTCAAGCCCGCACGTCTCCATCAGCCACACCACCGTACTCCTCTGGACCGACCACCGTTGCATCCACTTCACCTTCCAGAAACCCACCACACACCACCGCACCCAACAGATCCCCCGCCGCTGCTGGAGTAAAATCACCGAAGACCAACTTCATGCAAACATTGCTCTCAGCCCACCCACCGAACCCTCCAACACCGACGTCGCTACCCACAACCTCAGACGCTGGATCAAGGACTGCGTCAACACCCTTGCCCCACTGAAGAAACCCCCCACAGAGACACCAGCAAGAGGGCCAGCTGGTTCACCCCAGAACTTCTAGATTCCAAGCAAGCCTGCCGGAAACTAGAGAAGAAATGGCACAGTGAACAAACTCCGGACAGCCACGCCGCACACAAGGACGCCGTCCGCAACCACCACCACCTAATCAGGGCTGCCAAGAAGATCTCATTTAAAGACCGCCTCTACAACAATGCACAAGACAGCAAGGAGCTCTTCAACATCGTGAAGGAACTCTCCAACCCCAGCTCCAACACCAACGACATCCCGCCGCCGCAAGCCCTGTGCGACTCCCTCGCCACCTTCTTCCACCGCAAGATAGCAGACATCCACGACAGCTTCAACACCCAGACAGCCCCAACAGACAGCAACACAACAGACCCTCCGCACACCATCGACCACATCCCCTTGCTAGCCTGGACCAGCGTGAGCGTCGATGACACCATCAAGACCATGAGCACAATCCACTCCGGCTCTCCGTCAGACCCATTCCCGCACCACGTCTTCAACAAAGCAAGCAGCTCCATCGCACCCCACCTACGCAACATCATCAATCTCTCCCTTGAGACCGCGACCTTCCCAGAGAGCTGGAAGCATGCCGAGATCAACGCCCTACTCAAAAAACCCAAGGCAGACCTAAGAGACCTCAAGAACTTCTGACCCATCTCTCTGCTCCCCTTCCCGGTCAAGGCCATCAAGAAAATCGTTAACAGCTAACCAGATACCTAGAAGAGAACATAATCCTGGACCCTTCCCAGTCAGGGTTCCGCAGCAACCACAGCACCGAGACCGCCCTCATCGCCGCCACCGATGACATCAGGACCCTGCTAGACAACGGGGAGACTGCAGCACTCATCCTCCTAGACCTCTCCGCCGTCTTCGACACCGTCTGCTACCCCACACTACGCGCACACCTCCACGCCGCAGGGATCCGAGACAAGGCTCTGGAATGGACCACCTCCTTCCTCTCTGGCAGAACCCAGAGCGTCCGCCTCCCCCCGTTCTGTTCCAAAGCCTCCGAGATCATCTGCGGCGTACCTCAAGGATCCTCCCTCAGCCCGACACTGTTCAACATTTACATGGTCCCGCTTTCACACGTCGCCCGACGGCACGACCTCAACATAATCTCCTTCGCCGACTACACTCAACTGATCCTCTCCCTCACCAAGGACCCCATCTCCACCAAAGCCAACCTCCATGAAGGAATGAAGGCCGTTGCCCACTGGATGAAGATCAGCCATCTGAAGCTGAACTCGGACAAGATGGAGATCCTCATCCTCGGCTCCAACCCATCAGCCTGGGACGACTCCTGGTGGCCACGGACCTGGGGGCAGCTCCGACCCCCACTGACCACGCACGCAACCTGGGAATCATCCTCAACTGAACGCTCTCAATGACCAAGCAAGTCAACGCCCATTAGGCATGCCCCCTTAATCATATTCCTACATTTGTCCCATTTTAGCATCTGTTCTTTTTCCTTGTGGTTCTGAGACCTTTTTGAGCCGGAGGCTATGTTGTTCTCTCCTCCAAGCTTGTTATCGCCCTACTCCCCTGCATGGCTGCAGAGTTACTTATTTTTAATAAGAGTCATAAATCACTTCATCTACCCGAACTACCCACTCCACCTCCCAAACATCGCTGCTTGCATTCTTTTACATCTTTAATTTCCCTATGCTATTTGTCGGCTTCCTTCCCCACTGTCGGAGATGCCAGCCTCAGTGCTACTGTGTCCCCAAAACTCTTTCCAAGCCTGCCCCTCATTGATAGGAGTGTCTTAATCTTCCAGAATCCAGTAGAATAAACAGACCAGAGCATGCTGTTTTTTTTTCAACTATTAGGAAAATGGGGTATACCCCAGAAAAAAGTCAAAGGACCTGGGTATTCGATAATATAGCAAACAAAGTGGTCCTGGACATAATTCATTTAACACATTTCAATGTAATACTCAATTTGGATCTGAGTTATTTCATAGGACTTAATCCTGAAAAATACAAAGGCAAAGAAGAAACATACAAAAAGCCAAATGCGTATCCAGTCTTGTTGGTAATACCCAAAATAAATTTAAACACAGAATTTTATTCGGCAATATAAATTTGCATTTTATTCCACATTTATATATACATATTTAAAAAGAGAAATAGAGGGGATACTGCCAGGTGCAATAGAAAGTGCAAAAGTATGTGCTCAAGTGAAAGAGAGAAGAATGAATATAAAAAACAATCCAATGTTTTAAACATAAGACTAAGGTTCTATTTCCTTAATGCGAGCCTGCCCCACGTATTTAATCATATTATTTGAACAAAGTTTGTAAGAAGGGGGACCGGGGTACAGGCTTCAAAAAATGGGGGAGATCGTCGATGTTTCGACCCTTGCGCTGTGGAAGGAGGATCAACACCTCAGCTACGGGTCTTCCTCCGGACGGACAGGGAGTGGGGGGGACCTATATTGTGGTAAGACAGCGCCCCTGCAATGAGGTTAGCCACCAATTAATGATGTGCTCCTAGATCCAAAAATGTAAAAATGATCTGGCTCTCAGCCCTTAATAGCGAGGTCTCAAGACAGGAAATGTATTCCAGATGCTGTTGACAATATTTGAATAGAGCGGCCCAAGGAGTAAAAAGGGGGCTTTCAATAAACACAGCCAGTCCTTAATTTCATGGTGTGGTTCTGTTAATGGGAAATAATGAAGCTCCAACTCGGGTGCTGCACCAGCAGACATTTAAAACATTGGATTGTTTTTTATATTCATTCTTCTCTCTTTCACTTGAGCACGTACTTTTGCACTTTCTATTGCACCTGGCAGTATCCCCTTTATTTCTCTTTTTAAATATGTATATATAAATGTGGAATAAAATGCAAATTTATATTGCCGAATAAAATTCTGTGTTTAAATTTCTTTTGGGTATTACCAACAAGACTGGATACGCATTTGGCTTTTTGTATGTTTTTTCTTTGCCTTTGTATTTTTCAGGATTAAGTCCTATGAAATACCTCAGATCCAAATTGAGTATTACATTGAAATGTGTTAATTGAATTATGTCCAGGACCATTTTGTTTGCTATGTTATGTTTTTTTTTTCAAAGCGATGTTCAGCTTCGACTCCTGTTGCTACTTGCATTTTATGGCATCTTCGCTCCTGCATCCTCCTTCCCCTGTTGTTGCTGCCAGCTCTATCCAGGAACCTCTAGTGACGGCCCGTGGTAGTGCACCATTGTTCGCTCAGCGCTGTATATTCTCATCTGGGAACCTCTAGGGATGGCCCGTGGTAGCGCACCATAGATCACCCTGCACTGACTCTGGCTCTACAGGAACTATCCATGGTACTGTACCTTTGAGCTTCCAGTGCCAGGACACATAGGGTGACCAACCGTCCGTAAATTTCACGGACAGTCCGTAATTTTGGCCGTCTGTCCGTTGTCCGTGAAGGATTCTTTAACGGACGCCATTTGTCCGTCATTTTAGCCGGGCCCTGGTCGCCGCACCCTAAAGCCGCACAGCTTGCCCCCACCTCCCTTCTTGACTCCCATGCAGTAGCAAAGCTCAGATACCCATCAGCATTAGAGAGGCACAGTGGGGAGGCACAGCGGGATGGCAGCCCTGACACCTCCAGCCCTTGATGAGCTGTTAAGAGGTGCTCGAAGGTGACTGAGAGGGAGGGGCTGCAGGTTCAGGAGCAGGGGCATCCATTCAGATGCAAACAGCCTTGAATGCGTCATGTTTCTGCAATTTAGAGGGGGGCTCACACATGCCATTTCTACCCAGGGCCCCAAACATCCTAGACTCTGCTCAGCCAGATTACACCGAGGCGGCACGTGGGTCTTTTCACAGAGCTTAATTACTGTCACTAAATTGTAAGCAAACCTCCTTTCTTTGAACATGCAGTCTTTAATGTAATACAATAAAGAAAAGGCACAATCGCACCCACACTGATTAACAAAGTATGGAGGACAATCAGTTCAATCAGTTCTCTTAGAGTATCTCCTGTAAGTACTGTACATCACAGTGGGGGATGGCATTTTGGACAGAGAGCCTCTTGTGCAGGAGGGGGCGAGGAGCCCAAGATGATACTAGAATACTGCATGCCCACCCCTGTGCCCACCCTGGTGGATCCTGTTCCCTCTCCTGTGATGGCTCCTGCGCTCCCATCAGTGATGGCTCCTGTCCCCCCCATGTGGTGGCTCCATTCCACCCCCCGCCTGTGATGGCTTCTGTCCCCCCATGTTGTGGCTCCAGTCCACTCCGCCTGTGATGGCTCTGGTCCCCCCCTGTGGTGGATCCTGTCTCCGCCCTGGGTGGCCTCTGTCCTAGTCCTGGAACGGCCCCTGCAGCGAGGGTGAAGTTCTTGATGGGCCTCTTCTCAAAAGGGCTCAGCTCAAAATTAATATGGAAAGGTGGGCGAGTAAGTAAGTGAAGGGATGGGTGGATGGCTGGATGAATTAGAGAAAGGGTAAATGGATGAATGAAAGATTGAATAAATGGATAATGAGAGAGGATGGATGGATTGATGAGTGAGGGGAAGGATGGATGAGAGAAAATGTAAATAGCTGGATGTATGGGTGGAAGGGTAGCTGGATGATGGATGAGGGGAAAGATGGATGGATGAGGGGATGGATGGAGGGGAAGGATGGATGATCGATGAGGGGAAAGATGAATGAGGGGAAGGATGGATGGATGGATGGGGGAAGGATGGGTGGATGAGGGGAAGGATGGATGAGGGGAAGGATGGGTGGATGAGTGGAAGGATGGGTGGATGAGGGGAAGGAAGGATGGATGGATGAGGGGAAGGATGGATGGATGAGGGGATGGATGGAGGGGAAGGATGGATGATGGATGAGGGGAAAGATGGATGAGGGGAAGGATGGATGGATGGATGGGGAAGGATGGGTGGATGAGGGGAAGGATGGATGAGGGGAAGGATGGGTGGATGAGTGGAAGGATGGGTGGATGAGGGGAAGGAAGGATGGATGGATGAGGGGAAGGATGCATGGATGAGGGGATGGATGGAGGGGAAGGATGGATGATGGATGGGGGAAAGATGGATGAGGGGAAGGATGGATGGATGGATGGGGGAAGGATGGGTGGATGAGGGGAAGGATGGATGGATGAGGGGAAGGAAGGATGGATGGATGGATGATGAGGGGAAGTATGGATGGATGATGAGGGGAAGGATGGATGATGAGGGGAAGGATGGATGGATGGATGATGAGTGGGTGGGTGAAAGGATGGATGGATGGAGAGTGGGTGGGTGAAAGGATGGATGGATGGATGAGTGGAAGGATGGATGGATGAGGGGAAGGATAAATAGATGGGAAGAATGGATGGATGAGGGGAAGGATAAATAGATGGGAAGAATGGATGGATGAGGGGAAGGATGGATGATGGATGAAAGGAAGGATGGATGAAGGGAAGGATGGATGAGGGGAAGGATAAATAGATGGGAAGAATGGATGGATGAGGGGAAGGATGGATGATGGATGAAAGGAAGGATGGATGAAGGGAAGGATGGATGAGGGAAAGGATGGATGGATGAGGGGAAGGAAGGATGGATAGATGGATGATGAGGGGAAGGATGGATGGATGATGAGGGGAAGGATGGATGGATGATGAGGGGAATGATGGATGGATGGATGATGAGTGGGTGGGTGGAAGGATGGATGGATGGATGGATGATGAGGGGAAGGATGGATGGATGATGAGGGGAAGGATGGATGGATGATGAGGGGAATGATGGATGGATGATGAGCGGGTGGGCGAAAGGATGGATGGATGGAGAATGGGTGGGTGAAAGGATGGATGGATGGATGAGGAGTGGGTGGGTGAAAGGATGGATGGATGGATGATGAGTGGGTGGGTGAAAGGATGGATGGATGAGGAGTGGGTGGGTGAAAGGATGGATGGATGGATGATGAGTGGGTGGGTGAAAGGATGGATGGATGGATGAGTGGATGGGTGGGTGGATGGTGGGTGGGTGAAAGGATGGATGAGTGGATGGGTGGGTGGATGGTGGGTGGGTGTATGGTTGGGTGGATGATGGGTGGGCGGGTGGGTGGATGAGTGAAATGATGGGTGGATTGATGGATTGATAAGTGCAAGGGTGAATGAATGGACGTATGAGTGAAAGGGTGGATGTAAGGATGGATGAGTGAGTAAAAGGGAGGGTAGATGGACAAAAGGATGAATAGATGTGTGAAGGAGTGGAATGATAGATGGATGAGTGATAGGGTCAATGGATGGATTCATGAGTGGATGAGTAGATGGGTGGATGGACGGATGGAAGGAAGGTTGGCTAAGTGAAAAGGTCGATGGAGAGAGAAAGGGAGGATGGATGGATGACTAAAAGAGTGGATGGGTGGAAGGATTAGTAAGTGAAAGGATGGCTGGATTGGTGAACGGGTAAATGGCTGGATGGATGAGTGAATGGATGGATGGGATGAAGAGTGGATGGATAAGTGTACAGATGGATAGGGTGAAAGGGTGGATGGATGGATAATGGATGGATGAGTGAAAGGATGGATGAAGGGATGGATGAGTGAAATGATAGATGGAAGGATACATGATGGATAGGTTTGCAAATGGTTGAATATGTTTAGAAATGGCTGGACTTACTTATATACTATTGCGCGACCTCTGAGGTATCTGTAAAACTTACCTATTGTCCTGAAGTTTTGTCCTGAATTTTGACCTCCTGTCCTGAATTTGTGTCCTGAATTTTGCCCCTTTGTCCTGAATTTTTACACTCACTGTCCTGAATTTGCACCAATGCCAGTTGGTCACCCTAAGGACACAGGATGCTCTAGTAACAAGCTCTGGTCCTGCAGCTTGTGAGGACAGCACAGCGTATAGAAACTTACGCCCAGGTCTGTTGACTTTACTGGAAGGAAGCGTTGCTTAAGTAATGACATATAAGAATTGTAAAAGGAAGAAAAAGAAATGTACGCACAGTCCTGACACTTGAATGATTGGTGCCCAGTACTCCCTTATTCTGCCTTGGATGAATGAAAGGCTGTGTCAAGCAGAACGATTGTTACATGCCTTACTACATGTTTCTCTTTTAACCACTCTCTAGTATCTGAAAATAAAACATTGTTCAATGGTGTGTTATTTCTATTCTCCTTTGCCACATGAGATTTGTGTAGCTCTTCAATCACTTGCGGCACAGCACCCAAGATAATGTGTTGCATGGCTAAACACTTATAAGGTCCCAAAGGTAAGACATATTGGTTATACCAATGCTTGTTTTAATGATTTCTTTGTGTGGTACTGCACCTATGTTTCTATCCAACACAGCTATGTCAGAGTAAGTCTTGACTGCTTTGTCCTCATTACCCCCAGAGATTCCACCCATTTGTAAGTGGAAATGCCACTGTGGATCGCCCTTAATTAGGCCATACCCTCTGACGCCATGCTCCTCTGTTTTTTAACTGACTAAATCTGCATTATGCACAATGAAGGTACTGGGGAGGAAAAGTGCACGAGTGTCTCACGCACAGTTGGAGAAACCTCACGGTGCTTATAGGAAATTATTTATTTTTCTTAAGAAAAACTCTCGCCTTGGATGTCAATCTCCAGAAAAAACAAACATGCCAGCAGATTTTCCATGTTGCCGTGGCATGGCAGATCTGCGGTCTCTGACTATTTCACTAAAAACGGAGGTGGAACCTGCTGCAAGTGCTGAGAGCGTGTGGTGGGGGGCGGGAGTAACAGGCCCATACTGGCATTACCAGCCACCAGGTGTTTACCTACCGGGTGCTGGCAGTGTGGGGTCCAGTTTCACTGTTGATGATGACTGATTGTGTTGCTGGAGATTTAGTGATCTGCTGTTGCTTGGCTCAGTGCATATATGAAAAAGTGTCTTTAAGTTCAAAACTGTGTTTTACTTTATAATGTGATCTTTGCAATGCATTTATAAAATTAACCATTGCATTGAGTGGCAGCTGTTAGAAGTGACAAGATTATAATCATGAACTTATGAAAATGCATGTCCCATCACCACCCTGAAGATGTTGCTATTAGTGAACCAAGAGGAAAGCTTTCTTTTGCCCTTTTTACTTGTACTATGGTATAACTATAGATGAAGTAGCATTATATGTATTTCTGTATTTACGTATGTACAGCGTACACCCCAAGCTGTTATATATCAAGGTGTGCTCATGTGATGATGAAAGAAAAGGAGGCACTTGGAAAAAAGTAATTGCCTGGAATCACACAATGTGGTCAAATACAAGTCGAGATGAATGCAAGGTTTTTGTACAATTCAATCACCTCATGGTTATCTCATTCTCTCTACCATCTTGGATCAAAGCTTAATGACTGCATTTACTTATATGAGGCACTAAACTGGGGTGCTGTCTTAAATACTTTTATGATTCACAAGGATTGGTGGTAATAGTCTTTTGGGGGGTGATATTTCAATGCAGAAGCTAAAATGAAAACCAGTGCACCCACCATTTGTCAGTCATTGAGTCCATTTGCTCCTCATGGCAAAAACATATTCATTGCCATCCATTCTTGAATTATTTCCTCCACCCACTCCTCACCATCTAGCTATTCATGCTTTGAGCTGTGCAACCCTGTGCCCAATATCCAGCCATCAGTGATTGGAGAACAATCAATAATGGAAAATATGCTGTGGGTCAGCATTACCCTCACACCAACACCACTTGCAGTGGTCAGGTTTGCTCGATGTTCTTACTCACTACATGCAGTGTGGGGGCTGGTCTGACAAAATTTGCCAGGGTTGTTTTTATTCCTGACAGTGATTTCTGGCAGAACCGGGATTTGCAGATATGGTAGCCCACCATACTATGAGTAAACTTTGCCTCATATGACAAAGTGATGCTTTTATTTATTGCAGTGTAAGATGTAGAAAGTTAGTCCTTAACCATAGCACCTACAATGATATGGTGATTTAAACCAATCTGCGAGTGTGTGTTTTGTTTAGGGGAGCTGGTCATCCAGGTTTAAGTACTTCAATTTGACACCTATACATTTGGAACTTCCACAAAGGGAAGGTGTGGTTTAAAAAATACAACATTCCAGATTCGGATGCAGCATAGTTTTGCCTCTCCTGATGGTTTTGTTTGCCTGGTCTTAACATGTAGCTCCTGTCATTACAAACTCTATTATCTGACATCATTTAGGTCAAGCTAGACCGAACAGCTGTCTCTTCGTGACCTGCTGTAATCAGTCTGTGGGCATCAAGTCCATCCCCTTTCTTGACATTGCTTTTCCTTTGTCTATGCATCTATTACTACAGGCTCAGTGCCCACTGCGTGGAAATGTGCCCAAGTTAAGGCCCTATTGAAAAAGCCTACCCTGGACGCGGAGAATATGGCCAACTACCGACCTATTTCTCTCCTTCCGTGGGTCAGTAAACTTTTAGAAAAACATATTAACACGTCCATTACTCAATTTTTAGAAAATCATCATCTTCTCCATGATTCCCAAGCCGGCTTCCGTCCCAAATTGGGAACTGAGGCGGCTCTTTTGGCGGTAACTGAATTGGCCAGGAAACAAATGGATCAAGGCGGCACTACAGCAATTATGCTGCTCGATCTTAGTGCCGCCTTCGACACTGTTAACACCAGCATTCTCCTTCACCGCCTCTATAAAATGGGAATTTCTGGGAAGGCCATGCACTGGCTCCAGTCTTTTCTGGAGAATCGCTCCTTTAAGGTTGTCGAGGGCACTACCCATTCAAAATGCTGGCCCTTGGATCAAGGTGTGCCCCAGGGCTCTGCTTTGAGCCCGACACTTTTTAATATTTATATGCAGCCTCTAGCTGATATAGTGCACTCGTTCGGCCTTGACATAGTGACTTACGCCGATGATACGCAATTAGTCGTATCTATGAATCAGGCGGACTCTTCCTCTTCTAATTTAAGCAACTGTTTGGTAGCGGTCGCTCAGTGGATGGCTACCTCGCATTTAAAATTAAATGGCGAGAAAACTGAGCTTTTGATGCTAGGCAACTCAGCCATTCCCAGCCCTCTACTGGACTGGCCCTCGTGTATGGGCCCCCCGCCCCAACCAAAGTCCCATATAAAGAGTCTAGGCATTTGGCTGGACACTAACCTCAGCTTTTTGCAGCAAGCTACTACTCTGTCCGCCACATGCTTTGGGCTCATGCGTATGCTGAGAAAGGTGTTACCACTTCTCCCTTTCGAAGCCCGCAGAATAATGGTGCAAGCCATTATTTTGTCCCGTTTGGACTACGGGAACTCCCTATACTTAGGGGCCCCCACCTCCACAATAAGGAAGTTGCAGGTGACACAAAATGCCGCAGCCCGCCTCTTACTAGGCCTCAACAAACGGCAATCAGGTACCATGGCCCTGAGGAAACTGCACTGGCTTCCTATTAAGGCCAGAGTGTTGTTTAAATCCCTGTGTATCATGCACAAAGCCATGTGGAAGACTGCCCCCACTATGATCTGCTCCCTAGCAAAACCCTACCTTCCTCACAGATCACTGCGATCTAGCACTGCTTTCCTAGCTACTGTCAATAAGATCAGACGCACTAGATGGGGTGGACGTTCCTTTTCCTGGAATGCCGCAAAGGAATGGAACTCTTTACCCACTCTCCTTCGCAGTGAACCCAGTCTTTTAAAATTTCGGAAGGATCTGAAAACTTATCTGTTCATTTAATCTTCCCTCCCTTTTCAATAGTCTGACGGTACATAGCGCTACGAGGCCTCCGGGTTGTTTGCGCTTTATAAAACCCGATTAATAATAATAATAATAATAATAATGCCAGTGCCCTTCATAAATCCCTGATTGCTAGTGGTCAGTCCTGCCTCTTTGTCCCTCCTTTCTCTCTTCTGTTACTCCCACAGAGCAGGGACTTAGTACTGTCTCATTCCACAATGGTTCTTTATCTGTTCTCTGGGGGACTATGTTTTTGCTTGGATTCCTGCTCTATTACCATTTGTCTGTGTTCAACTTCCATCCCTACCTGCTTACATTTAAATATAGCATTGCTACTCCCATCCCCTCCTACTGCCACAGTTAGGTTACTGCTGCCTCCCCTGCCATGCCTCCCCTTCTGTTGCTTGTATTTTATTTAGGTTTATTTAAACTTTTTGCACTTTTAGATGTTCACCAGCAGTTGGGCTTTTTTTGGGTAGGATAGTTTGGTTTGGGCTTCCTTTTAAGGTGGGATTGGGCTTTTTTCCTGCCTGACTCGGCTCACTTGCCTGTCCACTTAATTATTTCTGTACTCTCCTCCCCCACCCCACCCCTCCCACAATAGTGCTTATGTGGACCCCCACCACCCCTCCAATATCGATTGATGCATTTTTTTGGGTGCATTTTCGGGCAAAGATTTGCCTACAATCAATAAAAGAATATCGAACTGACGCAGAGGCTCAAACACGGATCCCCAGCTCTGAAATCTGCAGCTCTGGCTGCTGAGTCATGTTCTCTCGCCCTGCAGACTGCTCGCATTAGCAGCAACTCTCTCTGCAGGCTTATCACAAATAACAGTGCTACTTTTTTTAATTAAATATTTTTAAATACATTTTGGACTTTTAATGTATTTGCCGATTATACCAGTGTCACCACACTTCTTCTAAAATTGCCGCCGTGCGAGTCTTTTTATAACTGAATACAATCTAGTTTTTCAGCCCACTTGGGGTTCTTCAATTAGGCTAGTAATGGTGACTTGTGTTTTCCCCTTTTAACATGTTGCCGGAAAGTAGACCCCCAGTTCTACTTCAGACACATGCATCAAGCTTCGGTGAAATGCTGTAAGTAATTGCACTATCTCTCCATAATGGTTTACACACTTGGAACAGTATGTCTCTACTTCTATAAACATTGTTTAATTCTATGGGCTTGTGACAGACAGCAGGTACTCAGCACAATAAGGTATCTTATAGGTGCAAAATGACAAGAAACAGTATGTGTCTTCTTTATGGCAATGTCACTAATCTGCGTTGTGTTCCGATCATTCATTGGTTCATATAAATATTGCATGTTGGTTCAGTGGTGCAGATATCGGGCTCATTCCAAGTCATGCAGCATATCCTGACCTTCTGATAGGTCATTGGCTCTAAACATATGGAGTTGTCCACAAACTGAGCTATCCACACATGGAGTTGTGCACCCTAGGAGACGTCAGAAGTTCGCAATCCACTTGTTTTATTTGTTTCCTGCTTGGCCCATGCTCTACAGTCAACAACGCTTGCAGCCGGCTGACAGAAGGTGTTTTTCTATTCATATTTTTATATTAAATGTTCTAGGGTTTGCACATGGTCAATAACTGTTGAAGTTGGAATATTTTCCATGGCTTGTGACACAAGTCTAACTGGGAGTCAAGTATATTCAATTTTACTGAAAATATTTTTGTAAGGTTTTAAATGTTGATTATGCTTAAAATAATTTAGGGCAGATGTACAAAGGTTTTTTTCACGCGCAAATGGGTTTTGTACCCATTTACGCCTGCAAAAACCTGTGGCCCATGTACTAATCCTATTTTGCGAGTCGCAAATCAATTTGCGAGTCGCAAAATAGGATTAGCTGCTCGCTATTAGGAAGGGACGTTCCAAGGGCGTCCCTTCCTAATAGCGACTCCTTAAGGTATGCAAGCATATTTTGTGACCACAATTGCGGTCGCAAAACACTCGCAGTTTACCACCTTTCTCAGAAGGGTGGTAAAGAACGGTTCCCCTTTGTGAATGCATGCACAAATATTTTCTAAGGGCAGGCAGTGGTCCCAGTGACCACTCCCTGCCCTTAAAAAATGAAACTGAAAAGTTTCATTTTTATTTTTGAAATGCATCCCATTTTCTTTTAAGGAAACCGGGCTGCATTTAAAAAAGAAACTGCTTTATTTAAAAGCAGTCCCAGGCATGGAGGTCTGCTGACCCCAGCAGGCCATCATCCCTGGGAGTGCCAGCCATTCCCAATGGGGGTCGCAAATTTAGATGACCTGTTTTCTCCTGAGAAGTACCGGTACTCACTCATTTAATGCATTCCAAACATGCTCAGAAGTGCAGGTTACTCTCCTTTTCAAAACAAAGAAGCGCACGTACCCAGTGCAGGACAGTACCTGCCCATTGAAAGCCCTACTCCTGTACATATGGCCTCACTCCCTTTACCCATGCCAACCAAGTCACTCCATAGCTATTTACTGTAGACTCTTCTCTCCATGGGAACCATTATTTATCATCAACCCACCTATGTTAATAATATGTGCTAAGTTGTCTTAGTTTGATGGCCTCTTTCCTCCACCTTCCCATTGCCTGACACTCATCCTCCCTGAAATGTTCCCAGACATCTACCTAGAGTGAGGAATGTTTTACTGGCTGTGCATTCCTTAGGTATTCTTTAAAGTAGTGAGCATGACTTGCTGTGCTCCACTCAGCCTGGTAACTTACCTGTCTTGCAACTCCTACTTGATGCTTCTGGCCTCCAAGCAATATAGGTGACTGTTCAATATTTCCTCCCCCTCCAAAGGACTCTTTGAATGCGCAGCTTTGTTAGAGCAGTGATATCACAGGTATCTTTCAGTTCATCAATCCAGACCTGATTTGTCTCAAACCCAAGCACATTTAACTTCAAATTCCACCTGTGTAGTACCCACTGAGAGGGGATAGCTTTCCTCTGGGCTTTTTTAAACATATTCTACTC
The DNA here is from genome assembly GCF_964261635.1 of Lissotriton helveticus. Classification (NCBI taxonomy): domain Eukaryota; kingdom Metazoa; phylum Chordata; class Amphibia; order Caudata; family Salamandridae; genus Lissotriton; species Lissotriton helveticus. Next base: position 957,313,249 of record NC_136065.1, read on the forward strand.
ACTAATGAACACTGTTGCCACAAACCATGCTGCAGTGGTTTCATCTGTCACTGTTGAGCCTCGTATTTTGCTAAATTATTTGCCAAGGTGGCATGGTGATATGAGTTATGTACAATCTGTGAAGTGTCATATGTTAAAGACAGTGCTACCAGTATGATTGGTATGCCTCAATCCTGAGGCCTCTGGATTTTATGCAATGCGCGCACCAAAGAGTTGGCCCAGTGCAGTATGCCAACCTCTTATTACAACTTTCCAACAAAGTAGTAGTTCTTGCAGTCCATGGAGGATTTCTATTTGATAATAGGTTTTGTCTTGCAAGTGTAAAGCTATTGGCATTGCCAATGCTTGTCTGTTAATTGTTTGAAAAAGTAAAAGAGAAAAACATTTCAAAATACTGGAGGAAAAGCAAGCACATATGTTCAAGTATCTTGTAAGTTGTGTGTACAGCGTTGCCAAGTTCAGTGGTAGGTTACAGGATAAGCAGTGTTTCGAACAGACAGCTACGTTAATCTGCAGAGCTTCCAGTGTTTTCTTCCCAGGTGTTCATTCCAGTGGTGGCCTCAACTTAGAGACTTTGACCAGTTAATATACAACAGGGTGCCTTCAATAACGTAGCGTGACAATACATAACCTAAAGTGAGGTTGAACCATGAAATAAATAACTCAACACCATACCACTACATGCAACATGATTCAACCTCACATAATTACACTCTACTCAATACCACATAAATACAACCCACCTGTTTTGAACTTCTGCCACTGAACTGCCCCAAACACCGATGGTACGCTGGTCTCCTCATCTGTTCGGAACTTCAACTCCACCAGTAGACTGCTCTTATACATGGCGACGATCTGCTAGTTTTTCGCTCCCCTAGATGGAGAATGTCTGTGTGTCTCCAGTGAGGCCAGGGTGAGTGATTGTTCTCTCCCGCCCTTCGCCCTCTCTGTCAAACTAGCCTGGTCCTCCCTCGATGCTCCACACTTTGTAGGTGTTGAATTAGTCCCCATAAGGGGCCACTTTTCTTAAGATTGTCTTGAACTTCGTAGGCGCCCAGAGCTCCACAATTGATGGTAAGAATCTGGATTCTCAGGTAAGAACACAGTTATGCACGATTCCTGACCATATCTGACACCTTTCAGTGGCCCTCCATTCCACATTCAGTTATTTGTGATTTTCATCTTGTGTGGCTGCAGAAAACTGAGGGCCAGTTCTATGCCCTGCCGCCACGCAGCCCTCAACCTCATCGACCACGGCAAGTGGTTTCTTGCCCTTACGCCTGTTTCCCAGTGATTCCACAATTTAACACTGTGCTGGTGGCCTTTCCCAAACAGCCTCAGGTGATCCAGAGCCTATATGTTACCCTGCCACAGCGCAACCCTCGACCTCACTGGCCACGAATTGCCACTGGAGTTTCTTGATCCGGATCAACGCCCTGCTGCCGCACGATCCTGTTCTTGCTGGCCCCCGTGAGCGACAATTTTTAACCTCTCCCATGATGACAATTCAACCAAGCAGCCTAACCAACGTCGCCCCCACTATATTTGCTTGTGGCCAATGACCCCCTGGCCGAGCCCTCAATGGTCAAGAACTCTACCTATAAGCCTTCATTTGACCTTCCAGTGATGCTGCCTGAATGATGTCCCCCCATCATCCCCATATCCGGAACATGCCAGACAATTTCTAAATCCTGGTTCCGCACCGTGCGACTGTGACACCCGTAGCCTTCAATCAATGCCTCTGAAGTAACGGCTGTAATCCCAGGCACTTCATCATGCCTCCCCTCCCCGACTTGTTTCTCCTCCATCTACAGTGGCCACCGGCTGAACGTGATGCGGTCCTGCTATTAACTCTTGTCCACGCCTCTGGTACCATCACGGAAGCACTCTTAAGTTACACTTGTTTTGCTATTGTGTTATGTTCTCCCTTTGCTAGCTCTTTTGTTGTTCTCCAGTTGATCTCCTCACTCGCCTTTTTTCTCTTCTCTCTTATTTCTTTATTTCCCCTCCCCCACTCTCATTTTCATATTTTCTCTCCCCCACTTTCTTTTCTCATCCTCCCTAGCCCTTCCTCTAATGACCTAACATGTCCTCCCCCAATCCCGTCCTCACAACTCCAGACCTTGCTCTCCCCAGACATGGCTCCAACTCTTGGAATATCTCATGCATTTCCAATCTTCCAAGAACACCAAGAAAAACTTTAAACATAAATTACTGATTCGTCACCCTGAAACTCTATTAGCTGATGACCATAGCCTTACCTCTCCTATAAAAACAAACCTTATTTTCTATTCCAAACGCCCCTCTAAATGGAAAAGCATTTTCCTCCTCCATCTTACAGTCACTAAGTCAAGCAAAATACCATCGGATTCAAATTATCCACCTCCCCGTCTCCAGCTTTTCCAGGTGAAATTGACATCTCCATATTCAAATACTCTTTCAAGCATCCAAATTTCACCTTAACATCTTTGACCACCATTTCAGTACCCTGGCAGACCATATATCCAAACCCATCCCCAACCTTTCCTCTTTACAATTGTCTAACACCCTTATGGTATATCCCCTACAACCAGTGCTGTCCCCCATGTACACAGACATCCCAACTTCACACACCATTATCCAAACTCACTGTCTATCTAGCGACCGACTACCACTAACACCTCTCTACTCCTCACTCCTTTCCCCTACTTCCAGACCCCCTCACCCTGATCTTCTGACCTTACCAGCCCCTGGGCCTATATCTCCACCTCTAAACCACTCTCTCTCCCCTCAACCTGATTTAATTACTTCCCGGCTCCCTCACCTAAAACGTCCGTCTCTTCCCCTCCCTGTGCCAATATTGCCCTTCCTAAATCTCTCTCTCCCCCAAACTGATATCTCTTCCCCCTACATCCCTTACTCCATCACCACATCCAACAACCTGAACTCCCCTTTGACTACCACTCCCGGCATCTCCCCGCCACTACACATCAGAACTTCCTCCCCAATAAATTGGAATCCTCTCTTCCCCCCTCCTTGGTCACCTCCTTTTCAACCGAACTCCACCTTAATCATATTGCTCTGATACTATCTAACATTGAACGTAATCTCTCTTCCGTGAAGACTGAACTAACGCGACTCAGAGAGGATTTCAACGCCCTTAGCACCATGCCTTTCCACAATCATATGCATACTGCCTGTGCTAGCTTCCCATGCATCGCCCAACATAACCGTTGTTAAACCATACCTCTTTGCAGTAAATCACCACAGCCTCTCTGTGCTATAAACTACCTCTCCTCCTCGGACCTTACCGACCTATGCAACTCCTACCTTCCTAAACCATTGATCCCTGATCAGCCCCACACTTATTCCAGCATCCCAGTGATTTTGGGAGCCAGCAGAATCCCCACCGCCCCCATCTCTCCTAGACGGATGTATGACGTTACAACGCATACTTTTACAACGCATACCTTTACAACGAAATTTTTACAACGCAAAAACTATTACAACGCATGTATTTACAACGCATGTTTTTACAACGCAGGTACCTTTACAGCGCATACCATTACAACGTAAGTATTGGTAAGTATGTATTAATTTTTTTAATGTAAATTAATTGACATTATTATAATTTAATTTAATATAATTTAATTTCATTTCATTTCATTTAATTAATATAATTTAAATTTAATTTTACTTTATTTTTACCCTGTACCCCTGTACCCCAAAAACCCAAAACTGACCCTGAACCCTAAAAATACCCCTTTACCCAAAAACCCAAAACTGACCCTAAACCCTAAAAATACCCTTTTACCCAAAAACCCAAAACTGACCCTGAACCCTAAAAATACCCCTTTACCCAAAAACTCAAAACTGACCCTGAACCCTAAAAATACCCCTTTACCCAAAAACCCAAAACTGACCCTGAACCCTAAAAATACCCCTTTACCCAAAAAACCAAAACTGACCCTGAACCCTAAAAATACCCCTTTACCCAAAAACCCAAAACTGACCCTGAACCCTAAAAATACCCTTTTACCCAAAAACCCAAAACTGACCCTGAACCCTAAAAATACCCCTTTACCCAAAAACTCAAAACTGACCCTGAACCCTAAAAATACCCCTTTACCCAAAAACCCCAAACTGACCCTGAACCCTAAAAATACCCCTTTACCCAAAAACCCAAAACTGACCCTGAACCCTAAAATACCCCTTTACCCAAAAACCCAAAACTGACCCTGAACCCTAAAAATACCCCTTTACCCAAAAACCCAAAACTGACCCTGAACCCTAAAAATACCCCTTTACCAAAAAACCTAAACATATAACATTTTAAATATAATTATATACTTACCAATACTTACGTTGTAATGGTATGTGTTGTAAAGGTACCTACGTTGTAAAAACATGTGTTGTAAATACATGCGTTGTAAACGTTTTTGCGTTGTAAAAGTTTCGTTGGAATGGTAGTGCGTTGTAAAAGTTGCGTTGTAAAGGTTGTTTCCCCTCCTAGACCACCAACTCAACTTACCACAATACACTCTTGCTCTCCCACCAAAGTTAGCCCTAACTCTAACTCTACCGCTGTGGGGATAGGCGAGCAAAACAACTGACTCACTTTCAGTGAAACTGCTCTCCTTCCCTCGTAGCTCCACCATTAAGTGAGGCCTTCCCCCGAGCCCCTGCACTCACTAGTGTTGGAGTTCGAGGCCCTCCTCCACCTTAGGCATGGGCGGATTTTGCGGATCCACGATTCACGAATTTGCGGATTCACGGATCGTGGATCCGCAAAATCCGCGGATTATGCGGATCGGCGGATTTGGGGGCGGGGCTTCCTCGAGTGTGTGGGCGGGGCCAAACGGACGGGCTTCCATGCGAGCGCACATGCCTCTTGTGTGTATAAAAGGTCAGAGACCGATCGGAGCAGCAGATTAAGAGACAGAAGCTCCTGGTCACAGGAACAGCACGGGGATTGCGCTCGTGAAAGTCAAAGATGCAAATGCCTCTGGCCAGCATCACAGAGGATTTTCGATGGTATATTTGGAAAGAAGGCACACCTGCCCAGCACCCACAATGCTCACGATTGTTTTTGGGCTGATGAATGAGTCACTGAATTTAAGCTTCAACTAGGGCACATGCTTTATTGATATCTGCAAGTGTTCCTCGAGTGTGTGGGCGGGGCCAAACGGACGGGGCTTCCATGCGAGCGCACATGCCTCTTGTGTGTATAAAAGGTCAGAGACCGATCAGAGCAGCAGATTAAGAGACAGAACCGTTTGTCACCATCATGAATAATTTACGATGGCGCCGGCAAGCTGCCAGCGCCATCCTGCAAAAGTTACTTAATTAGCTTCAACAGGAAGCTCCAACTGATAAAATAAAGCAGGCGCTCGAGCCCCTGCTTTATCTTATCTGTTAGAGCTTCCTGTTGAAGCTAATTAAGTAACCATTTGAGGATGGCGCTGGCAGCTTGCCGGCGCCATCGTAAATTAGGCATTAGGCTTGAACTTTTGACCGCAAAATCCGCTCCGATCGCGGATTGCGGATTTTCGGTGAATTCGCGAGAGTTCGCGGACCGCGGATTTACCGAAAATCCGCAAAATCCGCGATCGGAGCGGATTTTGCGCTCATGCTTACTCCACCTGCATCTCATCCCTGGTGGTCCAGTGGACCCCTGTCTCCTTTCTCTCACTCTGCTTTTCTCTCCGTTTTTCACTTCTTATCCCCTCATTTTATCTCCCCCTTTCACTCTCCTGCGTCTTTCCTCCACTTTTATGGCACTTTTTCTGCCCTATTCCACTCTTTCCTCTTTCTTTTTCTGCCCTTTTCCACCCGTTTTTTCCCCGCCGCTGCTGCCTCCGTGGCCCCTCCCCTCTACACGACCGGCCCACTCCAGTTCCCCACCCAGCTCCTGCCTCCCAGCTGTCCAGCCCTCCTCGACGCCTACTAATGGCAGCCGCTGCGGGGACAGGCAAGCAACACCACTGACTCACTGTCAGTGAATCTGCTCTCCATCCCTCGCAGCTCCACCATTAAGTGAGGACTTCCCCGGGCTCCTGCACTCACAAGTGTTGGTGTTCGAGCCCTCCTACATCTGCAGGTTTTACCTGCGCCTCATCCCTGGTAGTCCAGTGGACCTCTGTCTCCTTTCTCTTGCTCTGCTTTTTCTCTCCATTTTTCACTCATTTTCCCCTCATTTCATCTCCCCCTTCTGTGTCTTTCCTCCACTTTTCTGGCACTTTTTCTACCTTAGTCCACTCTTTCCTCTTTCTTTTTCTGCCCCTTTCTGCCCATTTTCCCCGCCTCTGCTGTCCCTACGGCCCCTCCCCCCAGCAGGACCGGACATTCCAGCTCCCTTCCCCGCTCCCGCCTCCCAGCTGTCCAGCCCTCCCCGACCCCTACTTAATGGCAGCCGCTGGGTGGCCGCGCCATAGGCAAACCAGTCTGCGCCCGTCCACAACCTGACTGAAGCCAGCACCAGGAACCCTGGACCTCCGCACCGCCAACACTATGACCCAGCAGCACTGCCACACACTCAACCCAGACCGCAACACCCACGGACCCTTCAGCTGCCTCCACTGCTGGCACACCTACAGCACCACCAGGAACACAGACGCAGCGCAACCCTCCCACAAGAACACACCCAAACCGAAGACCCTGCAATGCATCCTCCTCAACGTCCAATCCCTCCACAAATGCGCACCGAAATCTGGGACATCCTCGACAGCACCACCCCGGACGTAGAGTTCTTCACCGAAACCTGGACCAACACTACCTCGGGACAGGACATCACCATTCCCCAAGGATACAAGATCTCCAGGAAGGACTGCCCCACCCGCCCAGGAGGAGGAATCACCATTGTCCACAAATCCACCCTCTGCCTGAGCACACTCTCCGACGAGCCCACAGACCTGATGGAACACCTTCACTTCAAGATACCAGCCAGCCCCACCACCACCCTCAGAGGAACCCTTGTCTACTGACCCCCTGGACCCCATGGACCTTTCACCAACTCCATCACAGACATCATCTCCCCGCATGCCATCGCATCCACTAACTACAACCTGCTAGGAGACCTCAACTTCCACCTTGACAACCAACTGGACCCCAACAAAACATCCTTCCTGGACAACCTCTACAACATTGGACTCCACCAGATCGTGACTGAACCCACGCACTCAGCAGGACACACCCTCGACCCCCTCTTCACAACAGGAAACTCCATCACCTTCAGCCACACCACTGATCTCCCGTGGACAGACCATCAATGCGTCCACTTCACCTTCAGAACACCCACCATCCACAGACGATAGCACCGGCTCCCACTAAGAAACTGGACCAGAATCACAGACGACCAGCTCACCTCCTCACTCAGTAACTCAACCCCAGCCATCGCAGAAAATGACGACCCCAACACTGCAACACGAACCCTGCACAGATGGATCTCCGACAGCGCCAACACAATAGCCCCAGCAAGGAAACCGCCCTCCTCGCCGCAACAGACAACATCCGCACCCTACTGAACAGAGGAGAAACAGTAGCCCTCATCCTCCTCGACTTCTCAGCGGCATTATACACAGTCTCTCACCGCACCCTAATACGAAGACTCCACAACGCAGGTATACAAGACAAGGCCCTCGACTGGTTTCACTCCTTCCTCTCTGGCAGAATGCAGAGGGTCAGACTCCCCATTTTCCTCTCGGCCCTACACAAACCACCTGCGGAGTCCTCCAGGGTTCCTCCCTCAGCCCAATGCTCTTCAATGTCTACATGGCTCCACTCACCCCCATCGTCAGAACCTACAGACTCAACATTGTCTCATACGCAGACGACACCCAACTCATCCTCTCCCTATCCAGTCGCCAAATGGATGAAGAAGAGCTGCCTACAACTAAACACCAACAAAACAGAAGTACTCATCATCTCATCATGAGCCCAAACCCTGATGCCTGGATCAAGACCTGGTGTCCCCCGCCCTCAGAATCCCGCCCACCCCCACAGACCTTGCACGCACTGGGGAAATATCCTGGACTCTGAGCTCAAAATGGACCACCAGATTAACTCTGTCTTGTCCTCCTGCTTCCACACCCTCCGTCTACTACGCATGAGCTTCAAATGGATCCCCCTCGAACACAGAAAGACCGTCACACACGCCCTCATCACCAGCAGACTTAACCATGGCAATGCACTCTATGCCGGAATAAACAAAAACCTCACCAGCAAGCTACAGAACATCTAGACCGCCGCAGAAAGACTGGTCCTCAACCTGCCAAGACACTGCCACATCTCCCAGCACCTGCGCACACTCCACTGGCTCCCAATCGAGGCTAGAGTCACCTTCAAGATGCTTACCCACGCACACAAGGCCCTCCACGACACCGAACCAGGATACCTGAATAGCCGACTCAAATTCCACGCACCCCAAAGGACCCTACAATCATCCCAGCTCTCCTACGCCATGGTACCCCGCACCAGAAAGACCAGATCAGGAGGCCGCTCCTTCTCGTTCCTCACAGCCAGAGCCTGGATCGCCCTTCCGCTCCACCTCAGACAGACAACATTGCTCCCCATCTTCGCAAGAAACCTCAAAACATGGCTTTTCCACAGACACCCCTCCTTGATGGACTGGAGCATGCATCCCCGCCCCCCAGCGACCTTAAGACCCTTACGGGTGAGTAGTTGCTCTTAACAAACTCCTGATTGATTGATTGACTAAGTCCCTCTCCTGCATGCTGGTTAACTGCCGCTCGGCTGTCCGCCATGCGACCGAAATATCAGAAACCATCCTTAGTGAAACTATAGACATTGCCTTCCTCACCGAAACATGGCTGAATGACCACTCGAAGGCCATCCTTGACCTACTCACCCCCGACTGCTCTATCATTAGGAAAGACAGACCGGACAGAAAAGGGGGTGGTTTAGCTATAATCTATAAAAACAATCTTCAACTCATCCTTATTAAGAACACTGACCACCTAACCTTCGAATACCTGGGCGCCGAACTCGCTGTTCATGGCTCTGTTAGGATTCAGGGCTAGTCCTCTTTCAGTGACCATGTACTGACATCACATAACCTGTGGGAGGTGGGATAAATGTTGGTCCTACCTTTACCTCATTGCTTGTTATTGCCATTGTGTGGATTCCGGTATCCTGGTCTCTTGGTTGCTGTTGCTTCTGGATATTACCTGCTGTCCTGGATTTCATTTTTTCTCCTTCTCACGGGCTCGTGAGAGGAGTAGTTGTTCCTGTTTTATCTTCCCCTGCTTATGACTCCCTTCCCTTCGTAGACAGTTAGTATCAGGTTCCGCTTTTTTCCTGTCCTGTCACTCCCCCTTATTTTTGTGAGTGTCCCCTCTGTTCTTTTCCCAGCGTTAAATGTGCGTTTATGGTGGTTCGGGGGCTCCCGTTCGCCATGCCGTGCTATTGATTTATGCCCTTTTTGGTTTCCTATATCTAAAGAGGACGCTGGCAGTTTGCTAAGCGTTTGTCAACTTCCAGCGTTTCCTCACTTAGACGCCTATCCGCGTCGTTCAGCCGGTAGTGACGTTTTGGGTCACTCCGCGAAGGGCTGTTTTGTTTACTAGACGCTGGGAATCCCGGTCCTACCGAAGCTCTTTGTACCCCAGTCCCTTTCCCTTACGAACGATAAATAACGAAGGGGTTTTTTTCTGGCATAGACTCAGTCTCAGTCCTTTTTCCCCTCTCGTGAACATAATGCCTAAAACGAAGGACATAGTGCACGATAGCTCCTGATTGGCTTGTTACTTCAAGAGTTTTCTTTTCTCTTGGATTCATCACGACATTCTTTCAATACCTGCCTGAAGCCTTCACGGAGCTGAGCCTGCACTGCCCACTGGTAAGAGACATCGTGAATGTTGTGGCAGGACATGGTCACTAGAGGTGGGGTAGTACAGTGTGTTGTAACGTAAACTGATGCAAGGGGTTTCCTTTGTTCTTTATAGGTGCAGAAGCGTGGAGGAGGGAGCTGTGTCCTATCGTGCCTTAAGGGTGGAAGACTTGGTGTCTTTTACATTTACCACCCTCTTTTCAGGTTCATTGGTGCATCCACAGTGGTTATCTTGTGGGTGGCCAGTGGGCAGGGAAAGGGGACTGGTGCATACTTCGTTCCTGCAGTGCTTGGGCTGGGTGGAGTCCAACAGGCTCTTCCCCAATACGTCTACATAACATCGACACCCTCCGGGGGATCCGCTTCCCTTTTCTGAGGAATTATCCGACCTCCTTACACAGTCCTCACTCTCTAACTCAAAAAATCTCTTCTGAGGGGATTTTAACATTCACTGGAACAATGTTGTTGATCCCAGTGTCATCCACCTCATTAGTCTTCTTGAGCTCAATGACCTTACTAAATTATGTCACACTCCCACCCATTCCAAAGGGGCCACTCTCTAAGCCATCATTTCCAACAATGACCTGTCCTCCCTTTCCAACATCCTCCCTATTGACTGGTCTGACCATCACCTCATTTTATTCATGATCGAATCCACTCCCCTCCTCCCCACCGCCAAAAATTGCAAACCCCTAAAATGGATCACAAACCTTAATCAAATACCCCCTGGTGAACTGGAGTGTAAACTCCAAGCACAACTTCTTCTCACCCCTCTCTCTCAAGATGCCAACAAGCTCATTGAGCTGTTCAACAAGTTCAACAAGACCGTCAATGATGTTTTTGATGTATTAGCCCCTCCTAAACAAATAAAACAAAGAAACATTACATCCAAATCCTGGTTTAACTCGGACCTCAATAATAAAAAAGATGCTCACTTTGACTGACGGAAAGAAGATGGAGACAACACCCTCTGCCTCCCGTCTAGCCCTCCTTCGAGCCGCTAGATCTACATACAAGAAACACATTTTCAATGAAAAGTTTATTTTCTTCCAAACACTACCCGATCGTTCCAAAAATAGACCCAGAGAACTGTTTAACATAGTTCGAAATCAAACATCTTCAACCCCCCTTGACTGCTTCAACTGACAAATGTAAGGAAATCACCAACTTCTTCTCTGACAAAATTGACATGATAGATCAATCCGTCCATCTAGCGCAGGTACCACCCAACCCCACACTTGCTACTGTCACCTCCTTTGACGTTCCTCCCTCTCTGTCTCTACCTCCTGATCATTCCTCCTACCTACACGTTACTACCCCTCCTATAACCAGCCTTCCATGCTTATAGCTGAAAAGCAAAGCATCCTGGCCTAATTTCCACCCCGTGATAGAGAGTGAAGTCTTTAACATCATGTCCAAACTTAAACCGTCCTCACACACCAAAGACCATCTCCCTTCTAACCTTGTCCAAGACCTAAAGCATATTATTGCCCCTTACTGGAATACTATCATCAACACCTCCCTGTCCACAGTATGTGTCCCTAACTCCCTTCAACTAGGACAAATCACTCCTATTCTCAAAAAACCTCACTGCTGACCATAATGATATGAACAATCTCCGCCCTATCGCCAACCTCCCACTTCTTTCCAAAGCCCTTGAGTAATGTGCTTAACTCCAACTCGACAAACACATTAACAATTTCAATTTACGTGACCCCTTCCAATCCGGGTTCAGAAAAGGCTGCAGTAGTGAAACCGCCATGCTTATTATAGTCAAAACATCCATTGTACCCTTGACAATGGTAAGTCTTGCCTACTTATTCTCCTCGACCTCTCTGCTGCCATTGATACAGTCAACCACAATTCCCTACTTCACTCAAACAAGACTCGCTTTGGTCTTAACAGTCTTGTCTTGAAATGGTTTGCCTCCTATCTCTACCACAGAACTTAACAAATCAAAATCAAAGACTGCCTCTCTAACCCTGCTCTTGTCTCCCTAGGGGTCCCTCAAGGCGCTATTCTCCCCACGTTTCTCTTTAACCTCTTTATGGAACCGCTTACCCTTATTCTGAAACAAGCTGGAATCCCTTATCACCTCTATGCGGATGACACCCAGCTTTACTATAAGATTAGGTCCCAGTCTGATGTATTTCATCTTAATAATACTTTGAGCAAGATACAATCCTGGTTTTACTCCTATCATCTCAAACTAAACCCCCCAAAAACTGAAATCATCCTCTTCTCTCCAAAAAACAACAAGCTCCCCATCCAATCCAGGATCTCTGACCTTAATGCCCTTAACTGTCCACTCTCCCCATCCAACCTATCCAATTTAGTGAAATCTCTTGGGATCACCATTGACAAAAACCTAAATCTCAACAACCACATAAAAAACTCACCTAAAGGAGCACTCTTCACTCTATATCATTTGAAAAAAATCAAACCCTCCAATCCACCTGACTATTTCAAAGGGATAGTCCAATCTCTTGTACTCTCAAGAATTGACTATGGTAACGCTATCCTCACAGGAACCCCTAAAGTACACCGAGCCCCCTCAGATCTGTGCTCCACTTATCAGCCAGGCTAATCACTGACTATAAGCGTTTTGACCACATCTCACCAGCCCTTAAGGCCCTTAATTGGCTGCCCATTGACGGTAGATCCTCCTACAAGACAGCATGCATTGCGCATAAAGCTCTCCACCAAGATACCCCGTCTTACCTCTCAAACAAACTCAAGAAATTGGGCGACTCCAGACCGATGAGAAGCACCAACGCTCCCCTCCTCGTCCCCTCCTTGTCTGAAAAAAGAACAACACAATCACTCTCCTTCTCCAGAAATGCACAGATCATCTGGAATGCTCTCCCCAAAGACCTGAGATATAACCCCTCCCACCTCAGATTTAAAAAGGACCTCAAACTTCACCTCCTCAGCAAATATTGGGGTCCATAACCGCACTTTCGACCCTACACTCAGCCTCCCCCGCCTTGTTTATCCTTTACCTCATCCCTTTTCCCTTGATTCTCCCTTCCCTATCCCTATCACTCAGCCTGCCCCATCCTGACTCTCATTGCCCCATTCCTATTCTCCTGACTCTCCTTTACCTCATCTCTATCTCTCACCTCTCCCTCCCCTCTTTCTTATTTTTCTCCCTGGTCACCCTTGCCCTTCCCCCGTCTCTCCCATCTCCTCCGTCTACTAACCTCCCCCTCTCCTCCAAAAAAATCTTGCTATCTACTTTACCCCCTGTTCCCCAATTTTGGTTTTTACTCACCTATTCTTATCTAATTTTTCCTCATCCTTAGCCCAATCCACAATCTTTTTCTTCCACCTTTCACTTTTTACGTAAACTTACCTTGCTTCTTGTTTCTGCTCACAATAGCCCTCTGTGAGAGACTTCGCATATATATTGCTCCCTGCCCATTCTTTCTTAACTAACTCTTTTTAATATTACCTCTCCGAATGCTCTGCTATAGCCTGTGCCTCCGATTACTGTTTAAATTAGCCCCCATGCATATTGCTCTTTGCCCTTCTTGTTTTATTTTATTTGTTTTTTATGAATGCTCTACTATTGATTAACTGTGCCTTGTCATATAATCCTTTGTACACTTGTAAAGTGCTCTGATACCCCCGGGTCGAGCCAGCTCTATATAAAACCTTTCAAATAAATAAAATCACTGTCACATAGCAACAATCCACATAGATACTCCAGACCATGCCACATAATCTCAATCAGCATAATTAGACCCAACACCACACAGATTCACGCCACACGTTCCAACTCCACACATTTCCATTCCACGACACATACTTCAACATCAAACTACATCATTAAACTCAATACAATTGCACACCATACCACATACATCCAATCCATACCACATAATTCCACATCATGCCACAGAATCCAACAGCACACCACATAATTACATTCCACGATATACCACTCTACAACACAAACTACCATTCCCCATAATTACACTCCATGACTCACAATCCCACTACACATAATATCAGTAGACTCAATGACTCAATACCACATAGTTACTATCCACATAATTCCACTGCACACAATTCCACAACTAGCAATTCCAATTTAACCCACCTAATCCCACAGCATACCTCCACTCTACTCCTAGCCAAAACACATTTACAACGCCAATAGCTCTGACTCTCACAAGTGAGAGAACGATTGCATCGCAAAGGCTTGTTTTATCAGGTGTCCGCTTAGAAGCTTCGCTCTTCCGGTTCTGATCAGTGGACGAAAACGAAAACACATTCCATACCATCTTCGTTATCTCGTGCGCTCAGTCTCTGGTGCTTTTTGAGGCACGCTGAAGACGGCCCAAGACGTCCACGGATGACAAAGCCGGCATACGCCATCCCCATTTCGCTGAAAGCAAGGCATCCAATTTACTTCGACTTCAACGGATACGACCAGCCTTCAGACATCATGTCCTATGGAGTTTGCATCTTATGCGGGAGTTCGCTTCTCCTGCCAGTTACCCTATTAATATATTCAGTATATAATGCATAATGAAAATCCTTTTTTTCCATTGTTCGAAGCGTACTTTGTTTACGTGCGCTGCACAGGAGGCTCTCTTTCAATGCTAAGTGCTTCTGACATCTATAAAAATAGGTTGACTTTGGGGCTCCTTTTTCAAACTTCTTTTGCTCCAGCTTGACGCAGCGTAACTGTTCGGAACGCGGATGTGTCCGCAGGGCTGAAAAGGCAATTACCTGGTCTGTTCAGCTCTAGTGGAAAGAAAATCACTTTGGCAGTTGCCTCAAGAGGGCGCGGTGCTTGCTATTGACAGACGCAACGTAACTGCCCAGGTACTGGTACTGGGAAATGACCTCAGGAATCATGCCAGCCCTAAGGATGTGACGCATTACTTGTTAACTAGAGCTTTCTAGGAGAGCGGTTGTTAACCTTTTGACTAATGTGCACCCCAAGTTAGTCATTCCTGGAATCCTGGAATCCAAGGATAATGACTGAAGCATTGGAAGCAGGGGGTCTCCCATGAATCATTACTGGAAGGTGGAGCCCCTGCCCTGAGCAATTTCGATGATTTGAAGCACAAAACAATAAAAAAAAATGCACACGCATGCACTTATCAAAGAAGTAGACGAGTGATGAAATCGTTTATTTAATTTGCAAACAAATATAATGATTCAAAATAGATAATTAAATAGTAAGGTTGGAGCTTTTCTTAATTCTGTAGACGCCACCCATCGACCGTATTGTGTTTTGTTTGAAGCACTTGTAATGACTGCTCCCACGAATCAATCTGAGCATGGCAACATAGTTTTTAGCCTCTACTTTCAAATTCCTTCACGTTTACAGAAAGTTTTAATATTATAACTTTCGAAGCAGTAACAAACCGCTGAGTAGTTCCTAGGCCACAGGTTAAGAATCACTTTCCTAGAAAAAATCTCTCTCTTAAGTGTAAGATCGAAACCATGGTTCATGTTCTCTTTAAAAGAGCTCTGGGCAAGATGTACAAAAAAGTCAGATTAAGATTTCCTAATTGCAAATTTTTGCAATTCGCACCTAAGAAATCGCAAATAGCTATGTACAACAGTGTCTCAGGCACTGTTTGCGATTCCTAATGGGTTGCAAATGGACCTGCCTCATTAATAATCATGAGGCTGGTCGCAATTTGTGACCCATTGCGAATGGCTACAATCACAGGGGTGGTGGCCTAAACACGCCCTTTCGTAATACTAAATGTCAAAATGCATTTTACCGGTCACAAATGGGCCAATGGGACGTTTGTGACCAGTAAAATGCTTCACACATCTGGCCCTCTATTCCTAAGAGTTGTAGGAGAGGTGTGGGGGGGGGGGGAGAGCAAGTAAGTCATAGGTTATGCTCAGATATGGTGCCAAACCCTTCATCATGAGGTTTAGTGTTGTTGTTTAGAACTGGACTTTAGATGCAAAGTTTTTCCTTACTTTAGCCAGTGAACGGACAGAATAAATGATACGTTCTAAAGCCTTAGCATAGGCGCTACATAATGTGCTCAAATAAAAATACCAGTCACGATTCCAATGGCAGGTTCAGTATACCGCCCCCACTTACCACCTGCTTCGAGGCAGCTACGACTACGCTGCTGCACGGTCCCTAGATAGGTATCTCTGCATAATTTACATCAGACTAGAAACCGCAGGCATAGTAAACATCACGCCACATTACCCAATGGGACCGTTCAGTGAACCCAAAAGCGTCGGCAAACTTGCTTTTGAACCGCGTTGCTTTGCACCCACACTTATATGAAAAGTCAAACCCTAGGAGACTTTAAATCGCGTCCCAAGTAAAAGTCTCTCTCCGAAAACAGGAAGAAAGTGAAACATAGGATAAATAATTTGTGCTCACTTGAGTTTTCACTTTGCAACACAAACATTTTTCAGCAGGAGCGAATCTGCAAGCTGTGGTGAATGACTCTAGAATATCAATTTGTCAACTGTGCATGTGGCTTTCTCTTAAGGAGCATGGTCAACGCCATTTTACATGAAGAGTTTTTGTTTTGCTTCATTATTGCCAATAGTCACCACAACAATACACAAAAATTGAACCTAGCCATCACAACCAACCCGCTACCCAGTACACTTTAGGCCAGAGGGCACAGACCACGTCATGATGTGGAAAAGGCCGCTATAATGAAGCAGGTTCACATCACAAACATTTTAACCCTAGACAAATCATTTTACAAACCTATGGTCATCACGATTAATCAATATTTACCTGTCGCTTGTTTTACCCCCCACCCAACCTCTTAATGTCTCCTCACAATTATGCCTGCCAGGCTGCCTGTCACTATACCTACGTTGTTCCACCTGAACTAACTTTACTTACTATAACTGTAAATCTTTAACTTTCTGCCTTCTGCAAATCGCAACTTACTCCCACCCAACCTTCAAACTGCTTCACCCACCCCCAACAGCAATAAAACTGATTCACCGATGAAAACAACTCAAAAACCACAAACAGAACCTGTCCATCTGCATTAAACCCATATAAAAATCCCCCAACTTTGAGCACATGATCAATGAAAGCCGCCTAAACATAAAGGCGCCCTTCCAATCCTTAATGTAGGGGAATGGGTGCGTGGGCAGGCCACAAATTACCACCTCAGCCTAATTGCTACCAGTCACTGTGTCACTGTTTTCTAAAATGGTGGCTGGTGCCTAGGACTCCTATTGGACATAAGGGTTGCCCTTCCCTTGCCTACTGAGTAGCCCAAACGTCCACTGACAGTCCTCTGGACTGTACCACTCTGTCCAACAACCCCGAGGTCCCCGGGTCGACTGCCCTCCAAGCTCCTATTACCAGGATAAATAACTCTGTGTGATCATCTGCAGATAAGCAACAGAAACTTTTTACTCTCAGTATGTCTTACCTTTAGGCAAGAAGACGGAAAACATGGCTGTCACAAAGGAAATACCGGTATTTTGTCAACAACTATGCAATATATTAAAATGAGGATTTAGAATGTGCTTTATTATGTACCCTGGCATGAAACTTCATCCACAGACTACTGCAAGCCAAGCACCTCTGAGAAGCCAAATAAACGATAACAGGGCCATTCTGAAAAAATATTCTTCAACTGCGAAACTTCATTCACACAAAAATAAACGCAATTAAAAACATATGATTGTTGTTTTCAGTGTTAGAAGAAGTAAACATTACATGATAAAGACATTTGCGCGTAACAATAAAAACACACGTGACAATGAAGGCTTGTGCAAATTAAGTGGCACATCGAATATTGTGCAGCTTCACATCCATGTTAACACAATCCATTTTGTCATACATTGGACTCGACTATCATAAATCAATGATAAGGACCAAATCACAGTTGGAATGCTTTTATGTTTAGATATAAGTAACGTTATCAAAGGACCAGGGCAATCACATCTGAGCGGAAGTCACCAAAAGAAGAGTACCACACAGAAAATAAGAAGTCTTCTAGGGCCATATGTATCATCAACCTTATTTGCGATTCTCAAATAGCGATTTTTAAGAAATCCCTATTTGAGAATCGCAAATAGGTATGTATGTACAAAATCGAATTTTTTTGCGATTTCTTAAAATTCCTTAATTGTGATTAGCAAATTGTGAATCGCAATTAAGGAATACTTTCCCGTTCATTTCTATGGGCCAGGAGGCCCATAGGAATGAATGGGAAGTTATTCTCAATTTGCGATTCGCAATTTGCTAATCGCAAATTGGGAATAATTTCAAGGGTGTAGGGGTGTCCAAAGGACACCCTTTTGCACCCCTGAAATATGCATGGGTGCACATGTGGCGCACATATATGCCCTAAGGGCATGAATGTGCGTCACATGGCACTTTGAAAAATGCAAAAATGTGCATTTTTCGAGGAATTCGCAACTTACCACCAACTAGAAGTTTGTGGTAATTTGCGATTCCTTAAGGGCATTTAGCACATTTTTTTTACTTCATACATTGCATTTAAGGAAATGCAAAATTTGCGATTCCTTAAATGCAATTGCAAAGTAAGGAATCACAAATTTTGCGATTCCTTGTTTTGCACCAGATTTTGCTTTATACATACCATTTAGCAAATTCGCATTCGCAAAGGCTGAAATTCTGTGAATTTCGGCCTTTGCGAATGCGAATTTGCTTGATACATATGGCCCCAAGTGACTTCCGGGACCTTGAATTAATGCACCTGTATACAATACATGTGGAGCCCAAACTTTCCTAAAAAGCAACTGGACACTGTGGATGATTTGGAGGAGATACAGTTCAGCAGGTGTACAATTAAGGGGGTAGGTCTTCAAAGTCTGTATAATTTTGAGAGTATGCAAGGTGATACTTCTTTCGAAAAAGGGCCATGTTAATCATTATTTCACGCAACACAGCAAGACACTTTGCTCTGTTGCACTGCGTGAAATAGAGAGGGCAGAAATGAGACATATTTATCAAGATGTGGTGCATTCCTGCTCTCTGCCTGTGCTTGCACACAAACTGCTGCCTGGCGCCAAGGCAGGCACCCTTGCACCACACTGCTTGCATTACAGGCAGGATAGTTTTTGTTGCAGGAAAACAATCCTCTTTCTGTGTATGCTGCAGAATATCATGGAGAAAGAGGAAAAAATGAGAACAACGCATAGCATTGTGATGCATTCTTTATGGACACCATCACTCTCCATTTACTCTCTATGGAAAACCAAGCTTTTTGTGTTAAAGACATACGTCTGTAATGGAGCAAGAGGTGTTGTTTCAAGGAAAAGAGTTGGGAGGCCGGAGTGAGATCTTAAAAACCAAGCATGTTAACATGTTACATTTGACTTGTAAGGTGCTCTGAAATATTTAAACTACAGTGCCATGTGACACACTTCCTAAACTGAAACGCACCACACTGTTGAGAGAGTGGTTGTTGAAACTAATCAATCAATCAATCAGGGAGATTTGTAAAGCGCGCTACTTACCCGTGCGGGTCTCAAGGCGCTGAAGGGCGGGGGGGGTGACGCTACTGTTCGAAGAGCAGGGTCTTGAGGAGTTTTCTGAAGGCGAGTAGGTCTTCGGTCTGACGTAGGTGGGTAGGAAGGGTGTTCCAGGTCTTGGCGGCGAGGTAGGAGAAGGATCTGCTTCCGGAGGTAGTTTGTTGGATGCAGGGGACGGTGGCGAGGGCGAGGCTGGCGGAGCGGAGCTGGCGGGTGGGGGTGTGGAAGTTGAGTCGGCTATTCAGGTTGGCTGGTCCGGCGTTGTGGAGTGCTTTGTGTGCGTGGGTGAGGAGTTTGAAGGGGATCCTCTTGTCGACGGGGAGCCTGTGTAGGTTCCTCAGGTGGGGGGTGATGTGGCAGCGGCTGGGTGCGTTGACGATCAGTCGGGCGGAGGCATTTTGGATGCGCTGGACTCGTCGTAGGTGTTTGGCTGGGATTCCGGTGTAGAGTGCGTTGCCGTAGTTCAGCCTGCTGCTGACGAGGGCCTGTGTCACCGTTCTTCTTGTTTCGGCCGGGATCCATTTGAAGATCCTGCGAAGGGTGTTGTAGCAGGAGGAGGAGACGGTGTTGACCTGTTTGCACATGGAGAGGGTGGAGTCGAGGATGAATCCCAGGTTGCGTGCGTGGTCGGTGGGTGTCGGTGCTGTCCCCAGAGTGGTAGGCCACCAGTAGTCGTCCCAGGCTGAGGGGTTGGGCCCGAGGATGAGGACCTCCGTCTTGTCCGAGTTCAGTTTCAGAAGGCTGCTCCTCATCCAGTCAGCTATGGCCTTCATTCCGTCGTGGATGTTGGTTTTGGCGGTGCGTGGGTCCTTGGTGAGGGAGATGATGAGCTGAGTATCATCGGCGTAGGAGATGATGTTGAGGTTGTGGTGGCGGGCCACTTGTGCGAGGGGGGCCATGTAGATGTTGAACAGCGTCGGGCTGAGGACGGAACCCTGGGGGACGCCGCAGATGATGTTGGTGGCTTTGGATCGGAAAGGCGGGAGGCGGACGCCATGGGATCTGCCGGAGAGGAAGGATGTGGTCCAGTCGAGGGCCTTCTCTTGGATACCGGCTTCATGGAGGCGAGTCTTTAGTGTGCTATGGCAGACCGTGTCGAAAGCGGCAGATAGGTCCAGGAGGATGAGGGCTGATGTTTCGCCGTTGTCTAATTGGCGCCTGATGTCGTCAGTGGCGGCGATGAGGGTTGTCTCGGTGCTGTGGTTTTGTCTGAATCTGGATTGGGATGTGTCCAGGATGTTGTTGTCTTCTAGGTGGCGGGTCAGTTGCATGTTGACTATTTTCTCGATGACCTTCGCCGGGAACGGGAGCAGGGAGATGGGCCGGATGTTTTTGAGGTCCTTGGGGTCCGCCTTGGGCTTCTTGAGGAGGGCGGTGATTTCGGCGTGCTTCCAGCTTTCCGGGAAAGTCACGGTTTCGAAGGAGATGTTGATGACCTTTCATAGTTGGGGTGCTATGGCTGCGCCTGCCTTGTTGAATATGTGGTGCGGTCACGGGTCCGTCGGAGATACTGAGTGGATGGAGTTCATGACCTTGCGTGTCTCGTCATCGCAGACGTTGGACCAGGAGGTCAGGAGGTTGGTGCTGATGGTGTTCGCAGGAGGGGTGGGGTCTGGTGCAGTTGGGTCGGTCGTGGCGTTGAAGCTGTCGTGGATGTCAGCGATCTTTCGGTGGAAGAAGTTGGCGTGAGAGTTGCACAGTTCCTGTGTGGGCGGGATGTCGTTGGCGCTGGGGTTGGAGAGTTCTTTTACGATGCGGAAGAGCTCTTTGCTGTCGTGTGCGTTGTTGTCCAGTCGGTCTTTGAAGGAGGACCTTTTGGCTGATCTGATGAGGTGGTGGTGTCTGCTGGTGGCGTCCTTGTGGGCTGCGTGGTTGTCCGGTGTGTGGCAGTGGAGCCATCTCTTCTCCAGTTTCCGGCATGCACGCTTGGAGGCCAGGAGCTCGTCGGTGAACCAGGAGGCTCTCTTGCTGGCTCGGTTGTTGGGGGGTTTCTTCAGTGGGGCGAGGGTGTTGGCACAGTCTTCGATCCACTGTCTGAGGTTGCGGGCTGCGGCGTCCGGGTGGTGGGCTCGGTGGGTTGGTTCAGGGAGAGGGTGTTGGTCATCTGGTCTTCGGTGATTTTGCTCCAGCAACGGCGAGGCAGCTGTTGGGTGCGGTGGTGCGTGGCAGGTTTTTTGAAGGTGAAGTGAATGCAGCGGTGGTCTGTCCAGTGGGGTTCGGTGGTGTGGTTGAAGGAGACATGGGTGCTTGTGGTGAAGATGGCGTCCAGCGTGTGGCTGGTGGCGTGGGTGGGTGTGGTGATGAGTTGTCTGAGGCCTAGGTTGGCGAGGTTGTCGATCAGTGTGGCGGAGTAGGCGTTGTTGTTGTTCTCGAGGTGGAAGTTCAGATCCCCGAGGAGGATATAGTCCGTGGGGGCGAGAGCGTGGGTGCTGGCGAGGTGGGCGATGGAGTCGCTGAACTGGGCCCGGGGTCCGGGGGGTCTGCAGACGAGCGTCCCTCTGAGGGTGGTGTTGGGGTCAGTGTGGATCTGGAAGTGCAGGTGTTCGGCAGTGTTGAGGGTGTCGTCTGCGTGGGTGGTGACCTTGAGGGTGGATTTGTGGACGATGGCAATTCCTCCTCCGATGCCGTTGGCGCGGTCCCTGCGGGTGATCTTGTAGCCGTCTGGGATGGCAATGGCGATGTCTGGAGCCGAGGAGTCGTTCCACCACGTCTCAGTCAGGAAGGCTACGTCCGGGGTGGTGTTGTCCAGTAGGTCCCAGAGTTCGACGGCGTGTTTGCGTGTGGAGCGGGTGTTGAGAAGTATGCAGTGGAGGTGATTGGCTCTGGTCCTTGATGGTTTGGTGGTTCTGTTGCAGGGGAAGCTGCATTTGCGGCAGGAGAAGGGTCCGTGGGTGCGTTTCGGGGCGGCCTGAATGCATTGTTGGTCTCGGCCGGTGTTGAGAGCATGGAGCGAGTCGGCGTCGTAGCTGTGTTTGGGTCCGGTGCGGCGGGGTGCGCGGGGGCCAGGGGTTCTGGCGCTGGGTGCAGTCCAGGAGCGACGGGCGCAGACAGGCTTGCCTCTGGCGCGCCATTAGCGCGGCCGCGCAGCGGCCTGCATTTAGAAGGGTGGAAGGAAGGAGGAGCAGCTGGGAGGCGGGTGGCGGGAGGCGAATGGGAGAGGATGGGGGCGGGGCCGCAGGGGACGCATCGGCGGGAAAGGGATGCAGGGGGTGGGAGGGGGGCGAAAAAGGCAGGGAGAGACGGGCACTAGAAAACAAACAGGCAGTGAGAAAAACAAGGCAAAGAGAAACACAAAGCAAAGACTAAAGGCAGAATACAGCTACAGTACAGGCAGAAAAGCAGGTGGTAAGATACAAAAGGAAATCAAGGAGAAAGAAAACAGACGGAGGAAAAAGGTCAGACTAAATACTTACCGCCCACCACTGGGCCACCAGGGATGAGGCGCATTCATTACTGGTAAATCTGGGAATGCTTCTGAATCCATGGGTGGATGTGTGAGAACACCCAAGGTCCACCCATGGAACACCTCCCTGGGGCAGATTAACACAAGGCAGCAACTTGCACTGCCTTGCACTACTCCAGGTTTGCCAAACCACGCATGACCACGCAAGGTGGCCTTGTCTGGCCTGGTAAATCTCATTACAGGTTTTGCGTCTTCCTGCCCCCCTTGCATAGCACAGAAGTGATGCTAAACCCTTGAAAAATATGCCCCAAAGTGTTTCATAAACAGATAGGTCTTGAGTTCTTACCTGAGAGGGTGGAGCAGTGATGCTAGTGGGGTCTGTATCAGGGTATGTCCCAGAGAGATAATCCACTGTAGGAGACAACTTGTTTTTTGTTATTTTTGCACTATTTTGTCTCTAGCCTGGCAAAGTAAAGTTTATTTGTTTTTGTGTTGGCCACGTTACATCCTGATCTTTTAAGAAGGCTGAAGAGACCAATAAAGCGTCTAATAAGTCCTTAAAGACTGGATGTGATACGGTCATACTTCCTCAATCCCCCCGAGTAGTTTCAGAGCCACATGTAAGACCATGTCTAAGCTGAAGCATATCTAAATTTGTTGCATTGTAAATCCATAGAAATGTTCTAATGTAGTCATGATTAACTCTATCCATATTATCGACGCTTCACCCTAACCCTAAGGATCACCATAATACTGTCTATAACCGTATTCATGATCATAATTCTAACCATAATTTGTGCACTTAAGTAGCCTTAACCCTCATCTGAGTGCTAATTCTAACCTTAATGCTGACACTCACTTTACAGTAAATAAAACCAAAACAAATGTTAAACAATAACATGTATGATTACTAGTTAAATTAAACTACAGTACATTATACGAAATTAGAATAAAGGGGGCAGCATAACTGAAACCTCCAAAACTCTTCAGATTAATTTATTTAAGTTATGTAAAATAAAAGAAAGTAATTGGGTTATGTTAGACCTGGCTTTTTCAGCGAGTTTATCCTTCAGATCTTTTTAGCCTCCTCTGTTTGACCATGTTTTTGTTGGTTTTAGGACTCTGGGCATTTTATCACTGCTAAAGTGCATATGCTCTCCATGTAAATTGTGTTTATGGATTGGTGTTCCCATGATTGGCTTATTTGATTTACTGGTCAGTCCCTAGTCACAGCACTGTGTGTGCCCAGGGCCTGTAGGTCAATTTCTGCTAGTGGACCTGCAGCACTGATTGTTTCACCCACACAAGCAGCCTTTCAAATGGGTCTCAGCTCTGCCACTGCAGTGTTTGCGCGCAGTCTCTAGTGCCATGTTGACCTGGCAAGTACATCGACTTGCCAGGCCCTAATCTTCTCTTTTATTACATCTGAGTCACCCCTAAGGTAGGCCCAAGTACCCATGTGGGCAGGGTGCAGTGTATGTGAAAGTTAGGACCTGTACTGGTGTGTTGGACATGTCCTGATAGTGAAATA
This sequence comes from Lissotriton helveticus, assembly GCF_964261635.1. Lineage (NCBI taxonomy): Eukaryota > Metazoa > Chordata > Amphibia > Caudata > Salamandridae > Lissotriton > Lissotriton helveticus. Next base: position 957,337,486 of record NC_136065.1, read on the forward strand.
CATTGTATTTTGTTTTTCACTATGGAAAGGCTATTTATCCCATAGGATAGAACGTGAGTTTATTTATAACATCTTATAAGTATAACTTCCAATTGGAATAAAGTAGAAAGATGGAGTTCAGTATGCCTCAACTCAGAATGTAAAAATGCATCTTTTAGTAAAGATGATTTTTTATGTAATGTGTATGAAAATATTACTTTTAGAGAGTGGGTAATTTCTTGCTTAACCATCCTGTGTGCCTCTGCTGGGTTGTGGATTGACTGTTTAGCTTTGGAGTGTATGGGGCTGGTTATGTGCATTCACTGTAGACAGCCACTAGGGGGTTCGAGGTGTGTCCTGCCTTTCCTGGATGAGTCAGGGCTGAAGTGAATAGACCTGGGCAGCATTTAGAGTAGTGGGAGGAGATTTCATTGCACCTGACTAGGCCTGATCTGCCTTATACAATGCTGTCTCCACCTCCTACAAGAAAGTTGGGCCAGAGAGGACAGAACTGGTTTGGACTAAGCACAGAGACTCTTTTCCACAAGAGAACTAAGGGAAATGTGGTATAACTATTGGTCCTCAGACCCCAGAACTTTAGAACTCACTTGGATCAAGGAACCTGCCAAGAAGAAGAGCTAGGGAAGCTGTAAAAAAAGACTACCACTTTGCTGGGTGCTTTGGTGTGTTGGCCTGCAGTAGCTGCTTCTGTCTTGGGCGGAGAAAGGACTGGACTGAACTTTCTGAACTTTTTTCTGATGAGTGTCTCCAAGGGCTTGAAGTAGAACTTGCCCCCTGTTGAAGAAGTCTCAGGAGCATCAAAGACTTCACCTTCCTCTGGGTACTGCCTCTGGGACCGTGCTTTCCATTTACCATAGAGGAAAACCGCAGCCTGGCACCATCACCGACACAGATGCCGGCTCCATGATCTGAGGCACTGCAGAGGGCACTGCTGTACTTCACACCGCAACCCTGTTCTCAATGATGACGATGACCGCCGTCACTGAGCCGCTGCTTGCACCACAACCTGTGGGCACCTTACTCCACACCACCTCAGTTAACTTCACCTCCCTGGTTTCACCAACACCGCTGCAAGCTGACATTTCCGCCACAGCCTGCACCGTGGTTTGGGGGCACCATTCGTAAGTCACACGGCGCACCTCCCCATCCCACACTGCATTCTGGGCCCACCAATGCCAGCTCCAATCGACCGGCACTGCCGCCTGCACTGCGACCTGTCAACACTGCAATAAACACCCCCCACCCACTTTGCACTGCTTCCCCGGTCTCAGCAACGCCGCTGGGCGGCCATCACTGAACCGCAGCCTGCACCACGACCTGAGGTCACCGAATGCCGCACCACTCCACTTCACACCGCAACCATGATGGTTGCCACAACTGACTCACACAGACGCGGTCAGCCGGAACCAAAGGTACTGTTTGCAAGTCTCCTGACACCGATTTGCATCAATGCGGTCTTCCAAAACTGTTGGATTTGGTTGTTTTCAGCATGCTCTAGCCCCGAACGGAGCTACTGACTTCAAGGAACTGCATTTTTAAGGTTATTCTTGCAAAGAGCATATTTTTATTATTATATGTTCGATTTTTGTCGTTTTTGGTCTTGTTTAGTTTAGATAACGATTACCTAATTTTCTAAACTGGTGTGGTGTCCACTTGTGGTGTTTTTACTTTGTTACTGTATGTGTGCGCAAATGCTTTACACATTTACCCGCCTCGGAGATAAGTCTTCCTGCTCATGCCAAGGTTCCAAGGGGGTGAGCAGGGGTTGTCTAAGGGTGTAACTCCCTTATCCTGAATAGAAGCAAGGGTCCCTACTAGGACAAAGGTGCAAACCATTTCCAACTAGAAACACCCATTTCTAACAGGTTACATAAATATAGGAAACACCCTCACAATATCATCTATCTGATTAAATTATACATTGCACATTGGGTGTCATCAGTGTATTTTTTCACGTGTTGTCTCAAACGTTTTAAATATCTTACTTCATTAGTTAACATTTGTTATTACATATTTCAGAGCCTTTTAATTTGTTGTGACTACAAATGCAACATTTAATCTTGTATATTATTTACTTAATAGGTGAAGTCCATTGTCAGTAGCTGATGAAATTGTACTCTATGTAGTGACAATTGAAGTAAGGGCATATGTCAGAGGAATGGGGTTCAAGTAATGCATTTAAAGTATTGAGTGTTTACTGCATGATTGCCTGTAGTCAGTTATCATAAGTGTGTAAAAGATTGTACAATAGCATAACTAAGGGCCTGATATAGAGTGAAGAGTACTGTTTGTACTCTGTCAGGGCGATGGAGGAAAATAATATGTCACCTTAACAGAGTACTCATCCTCACATTTAGAGATGTCCAGCAATGCAACAAACATCTCTGGTAATTATCAGGAATTGCAATTGTGGTAGTTCCTGCCAATGAGTTAAATGTTTACTGGATTACACTGTCAAAAAGATGGACTTTCATCACATTTTTTACATGTTTTTAGTTCTTTCAAAAAGAAACTCCTAAAGAGGGATTAAAAAAACAAGTGGCCTCACACCAAAGGAGCTAACTCCTATATTGTGGGAGCCATTTAAACGTATTCACTCTTCCTTGATGGCAGGTTTTACCACACTGTGACAGCCAGTGAAAACTGGCTATTGGACCACCCACTCTCAATGGGCCGGTGGTTGATTTGCCAAATTTCCGATCGCCCATACTCCGTTGGGCCCTTGTATCACTATCTCAGTAACAGAGCCGGCTTCAAGATACTGTACTACTAGTAAAGTGGTACTACATGTACTCAAGGCCTGTATATTAAATGCTACTAGTGGGCCTGCGAATAGTTAAGGAGGTAGGTCCCAGGACGTAGGGTCAGCAGGACCGTATACTATATTTGGAAAGAGCAAAATGCCAACCCCACCACTTTTCAGATGCTCACCAATCTGAGCAAACAAATCAAAATGAATTCAGATTTGTTCGGTATGTTTTATTTATACCTTTTACTTAAGAGAATTTTTTTTTAAACACTTAAGAATGATCATATGTCTGAGAAAGACACTCAACACATAACATACTACAAAAATGACAATCACATAACTAAATTATTTAAGCAAACAAAAAACATGTTATACACCTTTTCTTTTGAACAAAAAGCAGTGAATCTTTGCATATGTTCAAGAAAAACAATATTTCACAATTTTTCAATTCAATGATAGAGACACGTTCAAAGAAGAAATCAAAGAACACAAATCAATTAGGGACATTAATCAAGATCAGAAATTAATCCTGTGTGATTCATGTATTCTTTATATTCTGCCGACGCGTTTCGAATCCGTGGAAAAATGCACAGACTCTCATCAGGGCTCAATCAATGGGGTTCTGTGAGGTGTATTAAAAAAGAAAGAAAAGAGAGCACTGTGTCACCAACCATCATTCAGTTATTAGGTGACCAACCCACCTCCCCCTCTATTGTCCTCCTGTACCTGTTAGTAAATCAGGAGCAGTTGTCACGATGATGTAAAAGTCCCTCACTTATTCGAGACAGTGTTATCTGCAAGATAACGGTAAACTAAGTATAAAATGTCATAGTGCAATTCGTATGGTACATAAAGACGAGTAGCGCAAAAAAAAGGTTCATACCTTAGACAGGTATATGTGATCCTCCTATTTTTATAGGTCCTCTTTTGGCCTGGATTTCAATGATTTTCCCGTCGCATTCTCGATTCAGAGCGGGGGCCTCTTAGTATATGAGAAAACGTTCTAGAATGGACAAAGAGCGGGACTTCAGTCTGTTTGTACCCGTTAGTGAAATAATTTTTGCGTGTAAACTAAACACTGTACAATGAAAAGACTCGCCGCCCATTTACCTGCGCTCGTATGCTGCCGCTTCGCTCGCCTAGTCGATGTGCTTCTGTCAACACAGCCGGCGTGTGAACGCCTTGCCGCTCTTGTACTCAACGAGTCACCTACCGATCGAGAACAGCAAACAGTTACTACTCCGCTATGACTGCTAAAGCGGGTTTTATGAAGCGCGTTTGTTTGCGCAACGACTTACCGATACACTCATGCGTCCAACGCTCATAGTTGTCCAAAATACATCAGGGACAGCAGCCGCCATTTTGTTAAACGGGTGGAGATATAGACAAGGACCCAACGCTAAGGATTCTGGTATCTGTAGTTGCAATTTGGTATCTAATGAAGACGAATCCACCTAGGAGTCGGATGGAGCACTTCAAGCCACCAGGCATTCACAAAATTACAGCCTTGAAACCTCGGACATACTGTTCAGTCCGGTTTGGGCACTATTAAACCTCATGATAAGATAGGCCTCTTGTCGTAATAAGGTTTCTTCAATGTCAACAGGACCCTTTCTCATGGGCATTGTGAATAAAACTGTCCATGTAAAGTCAGTTTCCGCGTGTTCCTGATCTACAAAGTGTTGAACCATAGGGGCACTGAGTACCTTATTTTTGATTCGGGAACGATGTTGTGTGATCCTCGTATTCACTTGCTGGTTTGTCTTGCCAATGTACAGTTTCTGGCACCCACAAATGATTGCGTAAACGACATTTTTCGTTTTGCAATTCGAGAAACCTTTATTGGTCCATTTGACGTTCTTATGTTGGAATTCGCCCCCCTCAAGGCAGGACCCACATGACACACAGTTCCCACATTTGTGGTGACCCACTATGGGTTTAAGACCCCATTTCGAAAGGAGATCTTGCTTGGGTCTAGATGTTACTAAATCTGCACGAACTACATGTTGGCCAATACTCCTGTTCTTTTTGTAAGCGAAAATCGGTCGTGGAAATGGACACTCCAATTCCTCCAGTAAATGCCAATTTTTGAGGACCATTTGTCTGATCCGGTGGGTGTCTGGTCCAAAGGTCGTGACGCATACCATTTGTTCCAGCTCACGTTTCACTTTGTTTTGAAGTAAACTCTCCCTTGGCGTATAGCGGGCCCTCTTATACGAGTGTTTGAGCATCTCTGTCAGAAAGAACTAGAAGAGATTCAGGAACTCACTAAAAGCATTTTGGAGAGCACTGTGGTGCCTGACGCTAAAGCACTGATAGAAAAAATAGAAAAGGAGATTCTGTCCTTCAGGGACAACACTATTAACAACAAAACCTCGCAATACGATAGAGATTCTAAATCCTTCAGCTTAGAAAAGGCATATCCTTTTTTGAAGGACGATTACTACACTCAGGCTGACTCGCGTGGAGCACTACATAAATACCAGGGTCGATCACGGAATCGGTTTAAGACCTTCTCAGAAACATCCTCCTCATCTGACTCCTCTGGGCCTGACCCAAAAGGCAACCCTAATAAGAAGGTTTCTTTTTTAGACAAGAACCAACAGGGCAAGACGAGATACAAAGTTCCGTGGGAAATGCGTACTCGCAGGAACCACTACCAGTCATAACAGCTACAACTAATATAGTGAATTTGTCCTCCAAAATACTCACTACAGACGAGGAATCAGTGCTCAATTTGGGACTCAAATTTGTTCCAAGTCAACAAACGGATTACACGAAAACAAAGATGGAAATGATTGCTTTTTGTCGCAAAATACGACTAAAAGCGTTTTTTGCAAACCAGCAACCTAGTGTGAATAGCGAAACAACTGGTCTTAGAAATAAGTCCAATTTTATTCCAAGTCAAAACATTCCCAAACAAGTGTATGCATTTGAGCAAATTTTACTTTCGTCCATCAATAAATTTGAGAAAAGCAAAAAATATGTGAGTAAAGGACAAAGGCAAGCTTTGAAGAATTTACAAGAAGACCAGTCTATTCTGATCAAACCAGCAGATAAGGGCGGGGCCGTGGTGATATGGCCTAAAGACAAATATCTGCTGGAAGGCCAGCTGCAAGTTGATAACGTGACATGGTATAGGAAGCTACAGGGAGATCCAGTCAAGGAGATCCAGGGAGCAATAGTGGATTTAGTACAGGCAGGCAGGGAGAGTGGATACGTAGGAGTAAAGGAAAGTGAATATCTTGTTAAGAAGTTTCCACGTACCCCTGTGTTATACCTCCTGCCAAAAATTCACAAAAATCTGACCAATCCCCCGGGGCGACCAATTGTCTCGGGGTGTGATTCGTGTTTGGAGCCCATCTCCAAATACATTGACTTCTTTCTGAAGCCTTTTGTAAGTGGAGTGAGGTCCTATCTAAAAGATACTACCGACTTCCTCTTAAAGATTGAGGACGTCGAGTTTGACCCTGAATCTGAAATTAGGGTAACTATGGACGTGACGTCCTTATACACACAGATCCCTCAAGACGAGGCGCTTGAGGTTATAGAGATGTATTTGGAGACCCGAGAAAGGCCGCATAGAGTCCCGACAAAATTTATTTTACAACTCGTAGAATTGACATTGAAAAAGAATTATTTTCGTTTCAATGACCAATTTTATATGCAAATCAAAGGGACAGCCATGGGCTGTCCCTATGCGCCGGAGGTAGCCATATTGTATATGGCACAATATGAACAGAGGTTCATTGAAAATAACAATCCTTTTCAGAAAAACATCAAACAGTGGTTACGGTATATCGACGACGTGTGGCTCCTGTGGCAGGGGAGTCACACCGAATTGATTGCCTTCCACGAGTGGCTGAACAACAAACATCAGGACATCAAGTTCTCTTTGGAACAAAGCAAAAGTTCTATGACTTTTTTAGATGTCGAAATCACTTGCAGAGAGGGTCGCTTGAAATCGTCCCTTTTTCGCAAGAAGACAGACAAAAACACGATCCTCCACCATCGGAGTGCCCACCCACGGAATTTAAGAAGCAATTTACCATACGGGCAACTGCTTCGGATCCGCAGAAATTGTTCAAGCATTGAGGACTTTGACCATCATGCCCAAAGGTTCTGTGAAGAGATGACGACTCGTGGGTATCCGAAGAAGATGCTCAAACACTCGTATAAGAGGGCCCGCTATACGCCAAGGGAGTGTTTACTTCAAAGCAAAGTGAAACGTGAGCTGGAACAAATGGTATGCGTCACGACCTTTGGACCAGACACCCACCGGATCAGACAAATGGTCCTCAAAAATTGGCATTTACTGGAGGAATTGGAGTGTCCATTTCCACGACCGATTTTCGCTTACAAAAAGAACAGGAGTATTGGCCAACATGTAGTTCGTGCAGATTTAGTAACATCTAGACCCAAGCAAGATCTCCTTTCGAAATGGGGTCTTAAACCCATAGTGGGTCACCACAAATGTGGGAACTGTGTGTCATGTGGGTCCTGCCTTGAGGGGGGCGAATTCCAACATAAGAACGTCAAATGGACCAATAAAGGTTTCTCGAATTGCAAAACGAAAAATGTCGTTTACGCAATCATTTGTGGGTGCCAGAAACTGTACATTGGCAAGACTAACCAGCAAGTGAATACGAGGATCACACAACATCATTCCCGAATCAAAAATAAGGTACTCAGTGCCCCTATGGTTCAACACTTTGTAGATCAGGAACACGCGGAAACTGACTTTACATGGACAGTTTTATTCACAATGCCCATGAGAAAGGGTCCTGTTGACATTGAAGAAACCTTATTACGACAAGAGGCCTATCTTATCATGAGGTTTAATAGTGCCCACACCGGACTGAACAGTATGTCCGAGGTTTCAAGGCTGTAATTTCGTGACCGCCTGGTGGCTTGAAGTGCTCCATCCGACTCCTAGGTGGATTCGTCTTCATTAGATACCAAATTGCAACTACAGATACCAGAATCCTTAGCGTTGGGTCCTTGTCTATATCTCCACCCGTTTAACAAAATGGCGGCTGCTGTCCCTGATGTATTTTGGACAACTATGAGCGTTGGACGCATGAGTGTATCGGTAAGTCATTGCGCAAACAAACGCGCTTCATAAAACCCGCTTTTGCAGTCATAGCGGAGTAGTAACTGTTTGCTGTTCTCGATCGGTAGGTGACTCGTTGAGTACAAGAGCGGCAAGGCGTTCACACGCCGGCTGTGTTGACAGAAGCACATCGACTAGGCGAGCGAAGCGGCAGCATACGAGCGCAGGTAAATGGGCGGCGAGTCTTTTCATTGTACAGTGTTTAGTTTACACGCAAAAATTATTTCACTAACGGGTACAAACAGACTCAAGTCCCGCTCTTTGTCCATTCTAGAACGTTTTCTCATATACTAAGAGGCCCCCGCTCTGAATCGAGAATGCGACGGGAAAATCATTGAAATCCAGGCCAAAAGAGGACCTATAAAAATAGGAGGATCACATGTACCTGTCTAAGGTATGAACCTTTTTTTTGCGCTACTCGTCTTTATGTACCATACGAATTGCACTATGACATTTTATACTTAGTTTACCGTTATCTTGCAGATAACACTGTCTCGAATAAGTGAGGGACTTTTACATCATCGTGACAACTGCTCCTGATTTACTAACAGGTACAGGAGGACAATAGAGGGGGAGGTGGGTTGGTCACCTAATAACTGAATGATGGTTGGTGACACAGTGCTCTCTTTTCTTTCTTTTTTAATACACCTCACAGAACCCCATTGATTGAGCCCTGATGAGAGTCCGTGCATTTTTCCACGGATTCGAAACGCGTCGGCAGAATATAAAGAATACATGAATCACACAGGATTAATTTCTGATCTTGATTAATGTCCCTAATTGATTTGTGTTCTTTGATTTCTTCTTTGAACGTGTCTCTATCATTGAATTGAAAAATTGTGAAATATTGTTTTTCTTGAACATATGCAAAGATTCACTGCTTTTTGTTCAAAAGAAAAGGTGTATAACATGGTTTTTGTTTGCTTAAATAATTTAGTTATGTGATTGTCATTTTTGTAGTATGTTATGTGTTGAGTGTCTTTCTCAGACATATGATCATTCTTAAGTGTTTAAAAAAACTTTCTCTTAAGTAAAAGGTATAAATAAAACATACCGAACAAATCTGAATTCATTTTGATTTGTTTGCTCAGATTGGTGAGCATCTGAAAAGTGGTGGGGTTGGCATTTTGCTCTTTCCAAACTAGTGGGCCTGCGGCACTGGTTGTCCCACCCCTTATGTAGTCCTTTTAAACATGTCTCAGGCCTGCCATTGCAGCCTGTGTGCGCAGTTATAAACTGCCATGTCAACCTGGCATAATAAACCTTTTGCCAGGCCCAAACCTTCCTTTTTAATACATGTAATTTATCCCTGGGTTAGGCCCTACACAACCCAGAATGCAGGGTGCAGTGTATTTAAAAAGTGGAACATGTACTTTTTACATGCCCTGGTAGTGTAAAACTCCTAAACTTGTATTTCACTACTGTAAGGCCTACCTCTCCCATGTGAAAACACCGGAGTTACAGTATTACATTTAATAAGTTGTAACATCCACTTGGGAACAGGTAGACTGGTCGAATTTGGTTTCTAAAGATTTATTAAAGGCCCTCTTTAATTGTATGTTGGATTTTCATTCACAATTTTAAAAATGCCACTTTTAGAAAGTTCAGAACACAAAACAGTAAACCCGGCTCCGTACTACCATGCACACCTACTACTCATGGAGTAACGAACTGTCAACTCTTTTATCTGTCCGAATTTAATTTTTATTAGACCATTCCTGTTTCTTTAAAAGTTAATCAAAACAATTTTTGGGGGACTGAAAAAGAAACATAGACTTATCAAATTCACACATGAACTTAAACGTATATACAATTCCCAATAACATACACTTAAAGACAAAAATGGACTTAGAAACTGTGAAAAAATTATTAGCAACAGCTTGCAACATGACAAAATCAGCAAATGAATTCATACATTAATGTGATGCAAAACACATTTTTAGAAAAATTTACATCATATACAAAATGTAGTAATAAACATGAACATACCCTATGTCATGAACCACATATGTTATTCCAGCTCCAGCGCCAAAAGAGTATCTGAATAGTGTATCAATCCTTTATCCAATAGTTTCCTTCAACACTCGCCGCATTCAGAATTAAATGCCTCCCAAAATGCCAACGCGTTTCAAGACCCTGGTGAATAGTACTGGGACTATCATCAGGGCTTCATATAAATGGACCAAATATTCTGTTTTCTAGAGTTGGAGCGGCCGCTCCAGCTCGTTTACTGCAAGAGTTTGGGGCTTTTCTGCCACTGGACTCATTTATGTTACTGCCTACGAGGCTCCCTTAACTTTGCCAGTATCTGTTTGACTTCCAATACTGAATGCAGTCTATCACAAAGGAAAATATGAGCAAAGGAGCATTTGTCTTGCCAACTGCCCAGTAAAGCAGAGAAGAAGCTCAACAATATTCTTAGTGCAGATTAATAAACAGACTAACATGGAGTCTACTCCCTAAGAGAGCCAGATGAAGACTTGGCTTATTTCCCAAATGGTGATTTTCATACACTTTTAGACGGAGAACCCATTTAGTCACTGTGGTTGGAGGAAGAAAGTTGCATTACGTAACCCAATACCAAAATAGAAATCAAATCGCATGGTACAGTGACTTTTGCTCTATAGCTGAAATTAAAATACATTTTTACATAGCCTACTACTGCCCAAAGATGTCTAGGAGCTTCCAGATGCAAAAGAAGGGAAACAAAAAGGATATAATGGTTGGAAGGAAAATACTGAGGATCGAAGAAAGAAGAAAAGAAGAAAAAGCTAATAAATAATGCTGTATTATGCCTTGCTCAGAAAACAATACCTCAGTCAAAATATAAACTGCACCTCGGTTCAGCCTAAGGAAGTGACCTTCATTTGTATACAGTTGTAAATCTGTCCTGTCCAGAAACATGAAATACAATAATACATTTGAAAAAAGTTGCAGTGCAAGCAAAACCTACAAATTTTACACAAATAACCAAGTAAAGATGGTCATATTTGAAGTTTCTCTGTGCACAGAGAAGGAGAAAACAAGGTAGTGTTTGGCACTGCACTTCACAAATATTTTAAAAGTGCAGTTTGAAAACACGACTAGGCTAAGCTCTTGTCAACTTAATAAACACAGTATAAACATTACATTTGCATCTGTGTTGTATTTATTAACCCAGGGAATTGTCAACTCTGGAATCTAGATGCATAGTTTACATGATTAATGTCCTATTACTTACCAGTAATCTTCATTACTCCGGGTCCCGTAGTCCTCGACACCTTCATAATAACAAGTGGAGATAACCATCTCCCAACAGAAAAAAAGAACAGAGGCATGCTGGGACCCTAATACTGCCCCTCGCACCGGGAGTACATAAACAGTACTTACCCAGCATCCTGTCTGTACAACCAAGCCCAGACAGGAAGGCCGGCCGCCCGGGAGGGAGGGAGGGGCGTATGAAGGTGTCGAGGACTACGGGACCCGGAGTAATGAAGATTACCGGTAAGTAATAGGACATTACCCCCAGGTCCCTCCGTCCTCGACACCTTCATAATACAAGTGGAGAATACCAAAGCAGAAATCCAGGCCTTCCGCACGCACAAGCACACCCAGGAAACCACAACAAAAGCAGCCACCCAAGGGAGCACCGAGAAGGAGGAAAGGAAGACCGCAGGAAACACCCGGCCCGCAACTCAGAACAGGACAACAGGGACAAGGACCGGAGACAAAGAAAAAGTCCAGGGCGGCAAGAAAAGGAGGCCGCCAACCCGAGAAACAGCAACCGGGACCCGGACCAGGACACCAAAACCAGCCAAAACAACCCACCGGAGAAGACCGCCAAGGCCAGAACCAGCAGGAAGGGACACAGGACCAGGCAGACCCACCAGGAAGACGAGACAACCTGGAAGAAGCCAAAGAAAGAAAAGGCCAACAGAGCGCAGGCACAAGCACCCAGCCCAAAAGGAAGGAAAAGCTCAGGCCAGAAACACGGCCAAACTCCCAAAAAGAAAGGACTCGAGCCCAAAAGAGCCGAGGAGGAAACCCGGCCGAAAAGGCCCAGGAAGCAACAAGCACCCAGGAGCCAAACAGGGCCGAGAACCCGGCCCAAAAGACAGGGACGGGGAAGAACCCCACAACCCAGTCAAAAGCCCACCAAACAAGGAGAGGCCAACAAGACCGGAAACCAGCAACAAAGAAAACAAAACCAAGTCGGGAACAGAGAAACGACCACAAGCCCAGAAAACCCAACACCAAAGGGAGGGAACACAAGGCAGGTGGGGAGCACAGAGCAACCGGGAAACCCCAGCAGCCGCCCAACGAGGCACAGAGAGCAGCACAAAGAAGGCGCCCAGAAGACACAGGACCGCCCAGGAACCACACACCCAGGCCAGACCAGCAGCAAAGGGCAGGAGCAGCAGGAAAAAGAAAGCCCAGGGAGCACAGCACCCAGACCATCACAACAAGGCCCCAACCCAGCAACGCCTGAGAGGAGCCAAGCAAACCGCAAAATGAGGGCAACGAACGGCAACAGAACCGGGAAGCCAGGACCAGAGCCAAGCAACCCGACCACGCAGGAGGACCCGCATGGACAACAAAAACCCAGGAACGAGCCCACGCAGCGCCCACGGCACAGCAAAGGGCAGGGAGGAACCAGGAACCCCCAGCACACCACCGCCAGAACAACACAGAAGGGCGGAGAACAGAGAAAACCGCCAAAGCAGAAGCCAGAGGAAGCAGAGGGCCAACAAGCAGAAGACCCCAGACAACCCGCAGCCAGGACGGAGAAGCCCACTGAGGCAAGAGCACCACGGAACCACACCCCACCCAGAGAGGGGGGGGGGAGGCACCCAACAGCCCCACAACAGGGACCAAGGCCGGAGAAACAAGGGAGGCAGAAGCCAACCAGGACACCAAAACCAGGAAACGCACAGCAGCACATCCCCAGAGCAGGTAAAAACAGTCAGGAAGCCCAGGAGGCCCAGACCGAGGACAACCAGAACAAGCAGGAAGCCCGCAGACCACCGGAGACAAAGGACCCCACAAACGCCCCAACACAGGCGAAAGAAGACCGCCAAGAACCCCCAGCAGGAAAAAAAGCCCCGAAGGACCCACCAAGGCGCGGCCACAACAGCAGAGCGCCCCGCCAGGACACAAAGAGAGCCCAGGCAAGGACGCAGAGCCCAAAAAAGGACCAACACGCAAGAGCAGAAAGCCCCAGCAGACACCCAGCCAGCGCAAAAAAGCCAGCACGGCACCAGGCCACCACCCGGGAGAACAGGAGACCCGGAGAGGGGAAAACAGGAGCCCCGCCAAGGGCGCGGCACCAGCAAAAGACAGCCAGGCCCAAACAGCGGAGGCAGGAACACCAGAGCCCAGAAGGGAAAACACCACCGGAAAAACAACCCGGGGGGAGGAAGCACCAGGGTAAGCAGATCACGCTCCCAACAAGCCCCGACAGAGAAGCCAAACCCACAGGAGGCCCCCAACCGGGAACAAACCCGGCAGGAACCCAGGCAGCACCAGGAGGAGCAGGCAGAAAAACACCCAAAGCAAGCCAAAAAGCAAGCACAGGGAAAGCCCGGGCAGGAGCAAGGAACAGAAGCAGCCAGACCCCAGAAGCAACCAAGACCAAAAAAGGTCCCGGGGCAACACCCGAAGGCACACGCCAACCAAGCCGAAGCCAGGAAGCGGAGGCGCACCGCAATCGGAGCACAGACCACAACACAACAGGCAGCCCGCAGCGGAGGCAAGGCCACCCGGAAAAAAGGGGGCAGAAGCAGCACAACCAATGCCAAGCCACGACAGCCACCCAGGAGACACCCCAAGACGGAGGAGTAGAGGGGCAGAAAGAAAGCGGAAAAACCCGCCGCAGGCAAACAGGAACCCAGGGGAGGCAACAGGACCCCCCCCAGCCAAAACACCGACTCACCACCAACCGGGGGCCGGGAGCGGCAAAGGAACCTGAAGAAGGGGAAACAGAAGCGAAACCCCAACAGACCGCCGTTCGGAGGAAACGAAAGGCGAGCCCCGTCCAAGAGCAGCAGAGGGCAAGGGGAAGCAAGCAGGCAGGAGAAACCCCACAACACAGGGAACCCCAGGAGCAAGCAAAACACCGCCAGGAGGAGGGACACCACCAGAAGGCAGCGAACCAAGGGGAGAAGCCCGGAGGCAGAAACCCCCACCACGGTGACCAAGGGCGAGGAACACACAAAGGAGGAACCACAGAAGGGAACCAAACGCAGGTGAAGGAAGCCAGCGCCAAAACCAAAAGGCAACAGAGTGTCAGAGCAGACAAAGGGCACCAAACCCCAAAACAGGCCAGCACCCCGAAGTAGAAGTCCCCCCCGTGCGAAGCAAGGAGCAGGGGCAGGCAGCAGCAGAGTAACCCCCAGCCCCCGACCCACAAAAAGAGGAGCCAGGGAAGAGGCAGTGGTGGGCGGGAGAAAAAGAGCCCCGGAGAACTCCAAAGAGGCACCCAGCAGCCGGCACATCCACCAACACACCCCATCCCCGGGAGCGCGACACAGCAGGGCGTCCCGGAGGAGGAGAAAAGCAGCCCGGAGCACCCCAAACCAAGGCGAACCAGGGTCACACAAGCCAGAAGCAAGAAGCACAGCGGGGAGGGAGACCAGGAGGACCCACAGGCGCAGCAGGCCACCAGCGAGGAGCACCACACAGAACAACCACGCCGCGAGGAAGACCAACCCCCGGGCAACAGGGCACCCCGCCAGCATGGAGAGCAACAGCCATGCAAGAACGAGGCCACGGAAGCAAACCCCCGGAAGGCAAACCCCGAGGCCCAGCCAAACCACAGCCAAGACCAGGAACGCGGGGAGGGGCAGGAGAAGAGAGCCAGTCCACGAGGAAGAAACCAACGCTCCAGAACAGCGCGGAAAGGAAGAGACCCCAGAAGGCTCAGCCAAACAGCAGAAGAAGCCCACAAGAGCTGGCGCCGGAGACCACACGGCCACCCGGACGGCACAGGGCGAGCACAGGCCCGACACATACGTCGCACCCAACACAGCAGTACAAGCAGCCAGCACAGAAACAGCCGCAGACGCCATGAACAAGCACCGCCCAAACCCGGAGCACACAGGACCGCAGAAGAGCGCCCCACACACACACAGAGAGCAGGCCCCCATGTAGAGGCAAGCGGGACACCCCCGAAGGAGGGGGGCCAACCCCAGGAACAAAGCCCCCCCCAATGCACAGGACACCAGGGGACCGAAAAACGGGTCATCAGGAGGCAGAGGAACCACCCGCAGAAACCCAGCACCCAAACAGCAACATCGGCAGCCCGCAGCCCGCAGCCCAAAAAGAGCCGAAGGAAAAACGAGCCAAGCACAGGGTGCAGGGTGAGCAGGAAAGACGGGCACAAACGCCCGTCAACCGCATCATGGTCCCACGCCTCCATCCATCAGCCCCCAAGGTCTCCCCTAACTAGAGACTCCACAGCCCCGGGGACATGTCCAAGCTCAGGCGGGGACGGAGCACGGCAGAGCAGCCTCAGGGCGCCGGAAGCATGAAGGGCCGGACAGCACCACACCCCCAGCACGCACCTGCCGCCCCCCAGCAACCCACAGGACGAGGACGCGGCACAGAGGCACGACCCCCGGCACCCAGCACCAGTGCCGGGCGTGCAACGGGGACCACAGCACAAAGCAGCAAAGAAGGGGCATAAAAAAAGACCGCTATGCGGAACTCACCCGGGAGGAAGGCCCGACCCACGAACCAGGCCCCCCCCCTCACCAGCCACAAGCGCACAGCAGGAACCATGCCAGGGCCGGGAAGGCAGCTGGAGGAAACACGACGCGACTTCCATGCAGCCAGGATCCAGGAAGACGCGCCCCACCGACCCGGAAAAGAACCAGAGGCCGGCGCACCAGCCGCAAAGGGCCGGCAAACACCAGAACACCGGCCAGGAAGAAGCCATGCCTCCCAGCAAGCCAGGCAGGCCGGGAGGCAGACACAGCAGGAAACAGCACCCCTGCCCGCGAAGCCAGGCAGCCGGGCAGGGGGAGCAGAGAAGAAACAGCACGCCACCCCAGCCCAGCAGGAGCAGGAGCAGCAAACATCACAGCACACCATCAGTCCATTCTGTCGAAGACAGAAAAAAAGAACAGACGGGATGCTGGGTAAGTACTGCTTATGTACTCCCGGTGGGAGGGGCAGTATTAGGGTCCCAGCATGCCTCTGTTCTTTTTTCTGTTGGGAGATGGTTATCTCCACTTGTTATTATGAAGGTGTCGAGGACGGAGGGACCTGGGGGTAATTCACCTGGTCTACAAAGGGCACATAATATTCCAACTCACATCACTTATAATCTAAAATGACTTCGGTTTTTAGGTTTGACCTAAAAGATTCACATACATGCATGAGATAACTACCAAAACAAAACAAAGAGGGTCAATCTTATGATTAAAGGAATAAAGACCAAATTATTCAGTTAGAAGAGACGAGAATATCCAAATACTGTCAATGACCACATGATATATCGTACATGAAACTTGTTTTACTAAGTATGTACAGGTACATACCTTTTCCAGCAGGTTTCTTATATACACACTCTACGGTGCTTTTCTCAGCTTAGTCCTTCTCATTTTTAGCCTCTCATTGGCCTCCTGTTAGACCCTTCACACTTTTGGAACACTAAGACCTCAGGCATTCCAAATCTAAGATAGGAAACTCACATGTAGAAACAATATACAGCCCTGACAGCATATCCGGATACCACAAATCTCTCTTCACCCACAAAGGAAAGAAACCCCGCCAAAGTATCAAACATCTCAGAAACCCCAAAAATGACAGGACTCCACATTCAGTTCTCACCATACAGCAATATGAACTTGTGTAAAATAGTTTGTAGACGATATTTAGAACACGATGCTTACTGTGAGGCAATATGTGTGCATGAAATATTCTGCTACCATTCTTTTTCAGGTAGACGGACCGTCGTGTAGAACGAATTAAACCAATGGTCCCTGCAAGAACTGCGCCCACTACGAAAAAATATGAAATTACGCAACTTCACAAGCCCCTAAATTTTATTTTCGATGAAAAGTATTTGTTATGCACATGGTGAGAGTATTTAACTCGCTTGCACTGGTAATTTGCTTGTGTACTCCCGTAGCATTGAGAAATCGTTCCCTTAATTTATATTTATTTATGGGTGTTTGCATGTACTAGTTAATATATGCCTGTGCTCTAAAATACTACTGCAGAATGTACGAGTAGAAAGAAAACACTGAAAATGTCAGCTCCTTTTCGTTACAGCACTTACGAGGCATAGAAAATTAGCCCAGTTATACTCCAATACCTTTTGATTTGAACTTTTGAAAATTACCTTTAACAAAATACTAGGACACAAAATAAATAATGCTTATATTTTACAGTCAGTAAACATTGCTAGTAATATTTTGAATTTCATAAAAAGAAATTCTTAGACTACAACTTTGTGGGGTCAAATTAGATGCTCTTGGATAGCTGGTGTCTGTCAATATTGCTCAACCTACTGCAAGTAACATACTGAACAAAATCCGAGGATGACAGTTTACTCGGAACTGCACATTGTGAAATATAAGCATGCCGTCTTTTCTTTCATTTTAAGAATAATCTATTTCAACAGTCATTCCAAGACCCAAGTAAAGATCTGACGAATGAGCAACTCATTTAATAAACTGTAATCTATTACTCATGCATACAGAGGCAATTGATGCATGGACGTATAAAACAATCATCCTGTGTCATTAATGCTATTTTTTCAACGCAGATGTGTATTTTATTCATCTTCACCACAAAATATGCAACTACTTTAGCATTATATGTTACATTATGTCTAAATCATTGCTACAAACGAGTCATTATTTTCTTTACAATGCGTTTATGTCTCCTATGGAAACACATTTGATGAAGCAGTTAAGGTTGTCGCAATTCCCAAAGCAAATGAGATTAGAATTAGCCCATGCTTTATGTCCCATTACAATTCGAATTAGAGATTTTGTATTCAGTGGGCATGTTCTGGCGGCAGTCATCTCAATCTGGTATAAAAGGCAGACATTTTTATCACGCAGACCCGGCGCTAGTGCGGGCGGCTCATTTTGAACATATTTAGCAGCTAAACTGCATTTAAAGGGGAAAAGTATGGATTACAAAAACAGTAGCCAAATTTAATATGTACATAACTTTATGTAACATATTTTCTGATTTTCAGCTTTAATAAAGACTCTCAAAATGTGAGTCGATATTGCCAAACAAAAACAAGCATTGTCAAAGCCAACAGGGCTCGTTTATGGGACTGAATGAATGAATGAATGAATTACGCACTTGTATAGCGCATGGCTACCCGAGGGCATCCCAGCGCTTCCAACTCAGTCAAACTCCAAGATTCAAACAAACAGGAAGGTTTTTAACAATTTTCTGAATCTTAAGTGATTTGCTTCCATTCTGATTGCTTCGGGAAGGGTATTCCAAAGATTTGTAGCTTGTAAGGAAAAGCGTCTCCCTCCGGTACGCATTCTCCTTGTCTTGGGGACCGCTAACAAGTTTTTGTTAGTGGATCTCAGGGTCCGCTTGGGAGCATATGGGCAGAGCATGGATTGGATGAGGGCAGGTCCGGTTTTATTAACTGCCTTATGTACCATAGTTGTGGTGTTGGGTTCAAATCAGGCCTACATACTCTGCTAAACTCTCGAACACCTTAGCATAGAAGTTGGCACGGACACTGGAAAATGCAAAAGACAAGTTTATTAAGACCCCATGGGGTGGTGGTACATTCCTACAGCACCCTTCGGCGATGTAAGAAGTAGCACACCGAACATCGGTGCGCGACCTCTTTTATACAGTTTAATAGCAATAAAATGGTAGGCGGTTACAAGTTACACATTTTAGGTACATATAAGGTCATTTTTGGAACACAGCCAGCATGTGGGAGGAGTTCAGTAGCACCGGTCAGTTAGTGCTAACATTCCTAAAGAATGACCAGTTGATGCATAGTGCGCATGTGTGCTTGACCAGTACTAAAAATAGCCTGTTGCCGAGCAGAATAGATGACCATGGGTATCGAGAAAGGACGAAGGGGCACACTGACCACGAGGCAGCGTTCATAGCAAATGGAAGCCAGAAGGATTCAAAATGGCCCCCGTTCGTTTTGGTCAAGTTAACGGAAAAGGCCGTGTAGCTGTGCTAAACGCTAACTCAGGAGCTGCCAAAACACGACAGACGGCCCTTTTAGCGTTTAGCAAAAGCTACCTCATAATGAACGTAATCAGAATTCTCGTCATCAATGTTGATGGCCATTATTTTCAGCACTTCGTCGGTGGTCAACTTCTCTTGCTTAACAATAGCTCGTTTTGACGGAATACAGGCTGTGATACATACAGAACATAATGCTGGGCCACATTGAATACATAGACAAAGGGAAAACAATACTCCAATGAAAATACATACAATAGTTAATAATTTCCAACCCCAAGTACTGAGTAGGGTCCAGAACCAACCAGAAAAGGTCCATGTTCCATTTTCTGGGTGGATCTCAGCAGCTATCTTATGTAGTTTCGTAATTGAGTCATACACGGAAGGTGAATTATCTGGCACATACACACAGCAACTACTTCCGATAATGCGGCATGCTCCACCCCGATCAGCTAATATCACGTCTAGAACCATCCGGTTCTGGAGCGTCACAATTCTGGTAATTTGCAATTCTTCAGTTATATTCCCTAATGCAGAGGCAGTTTCATTAGCGACGGCTTCCACCACACGTGTAAGCCGCCTTATCTTTCTGCTATTCAGTGCAGCTCCTACAAATGAAAATAAACCCAAATTGAAATCTACATATTGCTGTAAAGTGGTATCAGTTTGGTCTATTCCATCAAGATCTAATGTTCTTTTAACTCTGTTTAGTACGAAATCATGATACAGAACATAATCATTGTGATACATAGGAGGAGCAATAAATACAGGTGGCAATACAAAAGCTATGTAACATGTTCCTAACCATCCCAATGGCAGACGATGGTATCCCTTATTTCCACAAATGAAATATGTATTACGTGAAGCTACAAATGCAATTCCATTTGGCGTGTCAAAGGTAAGTGTAATATTACATTCGCTGCGGCCTACAGGGATTGTACCTTTATTTCTAATACACAGATCTGCTTTTGTGTCAATAACCGTTATCACATGTAAGCTCGTTACATTTATAAGTCTTTGATTCGTATAGACACGAGGTGCAGAAACATTGTCCGGACGATACTCTTCCCATTCAAATTTAGTTCCTTCAGCTTGTGGGTAACCATCTTTGTCATTAAAACATATCTTGTTCAATCGAAAGAGTAGTCCACCTTTCGTTGGCCATCGCAATGTGAAAAGAAGAGTGTACCAAGCGTTGCAAGAACCATTATGAGAAAACGGGAGAGGAATGAGTGGAGTTCCTCCCCTCTTCTGATGTCCGGGCAACATTCCACATACCCAACAATTTGATGTGTTGGTTATGTTGTGAGTATGATGCAAAATCTGAATAAAACTGTTATTCAAATAAGTCTGTCTATGTCTCTCTTCATGATAAGGCAAAGTAAAATGAAAATGTTCAGATGGGCTTGGAGTGGTGGGCAGTAGGTGTTCTCGTGCAGGAAACAATTGTTCTATAGTCCAAGCTACTACTGCGATCACCACTATGGTCAAGACAAACAAAACAGCACCAAGAATTCTCCCTTTTCGTGTCGAAGGGGATGCCATAGTTCGCAAAACAATAATCTTCAAGAGCAACCCTAAACGGAAAAATAAAAACGATGGTTCTGGACTGAGGCTGCCGTTGGTTTGTTCTCCGAGATTCAAGACGGGTGTCGCTACACTGGACAGAACTGATCCCCCCCCCTTGATATTCCCGGCTTCCGTTTCACAAACCTCAGAGCGGTTACCAACCAGTTTCAAAAATGCAAAAAGAAATTATTTCCTGGGACGTAGATTGTACTTCACTCCATCAGAAACAGTGTGGTCCGGGAAGGCTCCCTCCAATTCATCAGACGTAACAGCTGGGCTCTTTTCTGCATCCAAAATCTTTCTGTAGTCGGATAGCACCACAGGGCTCACCAGATCCGGAGAAACGCGACGGCAATGGCTAGAATGAATCCACCGTTTCTTGTTGGTGACTCTTACTGCGGTCCGAGTCGCCAGCAGCACCTGCTCAGGGCCATGCCATCTCGGTTCCAAACTGCTGGATCGCTCGAACACGCGGACCATCACGTGGTCCCCAGGATGAAGATCGTGAGCCTCACCAGTGGAGTTATCAGGGAGCGCTTCTCGAACCTGTTGATGAATAGAAAGCAAATCATTTGTTAATCGTGCCAAATAATCGTTCATCATTATACAAGGTACATCATGTATCAAACGAGGTTTAGGAACTCCCCAAATATTCATCGGCCTTCCAAACACCACTTCATAGGGTGTAAGACCAGATCGAGAATGTGGCACTGATCGAATAGACAGCAATGCCAAAGGCAAAGCATCCGGCCATTTCAAAGATGTGGATGCCACAATCTTTGCTAGCTTCAGCTTCAGAGTTGCATTGTATCTTTCTACCAAACCTGCTGATTGCGGATGAAAGACAGCGTGGAATCGTTGCTTGATTCCCAATCCTTTCAGGACGTACTCCACTACTTTCCCAATAAAATGAGGACCATTATCGTTCCACATAAATTTACAAACACCATAGCGCGGGAAGTACTCTTTGAGTAACACCTTAGCTGTTGTCAATGCTGTATTGTCTTTCGTAGGGTAAGCCTCGATCCATTTACTAAAGGCGCACACCACCACTAGGACATACTTGAGGTTATTACAGCGCTCCAGCTGGATGTAATCCATTTGCAGTACTTCGAATGGTGCAGTAGGTGGAACGAACCCTCCTTTAGGAGTATGAGTCCCTTGTCCAGGATTGTGCTGTAAACATATCAAACAGGTCTGAACCACTCTCTTAGCCGTACTAGAAATATCAGGATTTTCCCAAACCCGTGCAAGCAATTTAGTAATTGCAAGAGCTCCAATGTGTGCCAGCCCATGTGTCATTCGCACCATTGTTTGTAAATAGGCCATAGGTAATTTCCATTTTTCCATATCTTTACTCCGCCAGCAACCCTCATCGTCCAACACTCCTTCAGTGGCCCATTTCATAAGTTCTGCTTCAGATGCCGACCTCTGTATATCTAATATTTCTTCTCTAGCATCATGCCACCGCTCAGCTTGTGATTTCACCACATACATGGGGGAATTATTTTGTAGCATAGCGGTCTCTCTCGCAATGCGATCTGCGAAAGCATTGCCTTGTCCTATTCTGTCCGTCACCTTTTTGTGTGCACTGCATTTGACTATTGCTACTTTCTCTGGACATAATAGTGCATTTAGGAGATCGCGTAGCAATTCTCCATGCATGATGTGTACTCCGTGTGAAGTCAAGAATCCTCGTTCCTTCCAGAGTAGGCCAAAATCATGCACTACTCCAAAAGCGTAACGACTATCCGTGTAAATGTTCACACATAGCCCAGCACTTAACTCACATGCTTTCGTTAAGGCTATCAATTCAGCTGCTTGGGCCGATTTCTGGGGTATTCGTGCTGCTTCTACCACTGTCTTAAGTGTCGTGATCGCATAAGCTGCGGAAGTCATACCATCTGGTAACCTCACACACGATCCATCGACCCACAGTTCCCCATCTACATCTGGAAATGGTGTATCCTGCAAGTCAATACGACCCTTTGTCTGTTCCTCAGTCAGAAAAACACAGTCATGTTGTTCTTCCTTCTGGGTCTCAGCAACAGGATCCGGCAGTAAAGTAGCAGGGTTCAGTGTCGCACATCGCTTTAGTGTGATGTGCGGCGCCAATAACGTTAGCTCATATCCTGTTAGGCGGGCGCTAGTTAGATGCTGTGTTTTCGTTTGATTCAACAACACATCTACCGCATGGGGAACTAACACCAACAATTTGTGTGACAGAACTATTCCCTCACTTTGTCGTATCGCTACTGCTGTTGCTGCAACTGCTCGAAAACATCCAGGCAATCCTCGAGCCACAGGGTCGAGTACCGCCGAGAAGTATGCACAAGGTCTCTGTTTGTCTCCGTGTGCTTGCACTAAGACTGACAATGCGCACCCATCCTTCTCGTGTACGTACAATGTAAAGATCTTCGTGTAATCAGGTGTACCTAACACTGGTGCAGCACAAAGAGCTTGTCTCAATTGTTCAAAAGCATTCTGACATTCATCCGTCCATTCAATGGGAATCGGTGTATCTTTAGCCAATAATGCCAACAAGGGCTTAACAATGTGTGAAAAACCCAATATCCATTGCCTACAAAAAGACGTCAGACCTATGAAGGCATGAACATCTTTCTGAGTGCGGGGAACTGGTGTCTCTAAAACTGCTTGAATTCGATCTGGTGTTAATGCACGGCCCTCCTTAGACAAAAGATGACCGAGGTAGGTCACCTTGGGTCTACAATACTGCAACTTTTTCTTCGAAACCTTATGATTATTTTTGGCTAAGAAGGAAAGCAAGGAAAGGGTACTTTTCTCACATTTTTCTTGTGTGTCTGCTGCAAGTAAGATGTCATCCACATACTGAATAAGAGCCACCCCATCTTGTAATTCAAAGGAATCAAGCTGCCTTTTCAAAGCCTGACTATAAATGCTAGGACTTTCAGTATAGCCTTGAGGAACTCGACAAAATCTGTACGATTTATTATTTAATGTAAAACCAAATAGATATCGACTGTCAGGATGTACAGGAATCGAGAAGAAGGCATTCTTCAAATCGATGACTGTAAAAATAGTTGCCGTCGATGGAACCAACGTAAGCAACGTGGTGATGTCAGACACCACCGGGTACTGAGGTACTACTATCTTGTTGATCTCCCTTAAATCAATAATAAAACGGTAAGCCTTAGCATCTGTATCTCGTTTAAGGATCGGTAGAATTGGGCTGTTGCAAACATTGTAGGGGACTTCCTCAACTACTCCTGCCAAAACCAAATCTTTCACAATGTGTATCAAAGCAATTTCACCTTCTCTCGAAATTTTATATTGTGGGACACGTGGCAGAGATACTCCCTCCTTTACCGTAATATGTACCGGGGGAATACTCATCTGTCCTACATCAGTATCAGAAGTGGCCCACAATGATTTTGGTAGGGAGGCTAATACTTCAGATTCATGGAGAAGACACACTCGCTCTATTTCTGGATAATTTTCGTTCAACACAACCCGCACTCCTTCTGGGGCACAGCGAATAGTAGCTCGGAAATGTTTTAACATATCGAGTCCCATAATATTATCTGGTGTATTTGGAGACAGCAAAAAGGGACAAGGGGCAGCAAATTTATCAACATGAAATGCAACAGGTTGAGACAATGGGCTAGAAGTAGGTGTTCCATCGAACCCTATAGCTGTAATTACCTCGCCAGACAGGGGAGCCCTTGGAACCAAGTGTTTGGACAAAGCGCTACGAGTAGCTCCTGTATCGACCAGAAATTGATCAGTGGAACCCAAAACATGTGCTTTTATGTATGGACCCCTTTGATCAACCGGTACCTCAACCGATTCCACACCCCATCCTACGCAACCCTATGCATAGCGCTCATCACGTTGTTCAACAGAGCCACCCTCATTTATCTGATATTGATTGCGATTATGGAATGTATTATAATCTGTCTGACCACGACCCCTTGCTCCATATCCTCCCCGATCATTCGTCCCATAACCTCCTCGATCATTTGTCCCATAACCTCTTGGTCCTCCATAATTATTCCTGGACCTACCACTTCCTCGTCCCCTCCAATTACACTGTTCTCGAAACAATGGACAATCTGCAATCCAATGTCCAAACTGTTTACAGTATGCACACTGATTCACAGATATGTCGGAACGAGGAGGAGGAGCGTTATTGTACGATCCTCGTCCCCCTCGATTGTTTCCCCTCGTAGCCTGCACCTGAGCCAACATTACCTTCGTCTTTAAATCCTTTGCTTTCTTATCGCTACTTTCTTTTGCCTCCAATTCCTGTCGTTCATAATAGTGAGCCATAGTCAATAAAGAAGCAGGGGTTGCCGTGGTCCACGAACTTTCACTCGTCTTTAATCGTTTTGCAATCTCCGGTAGGAGATTAGCCACATATTTGTCAACGAATAAATGTCGGCCTGTATCTTCTGTCAATGATTGTCCACTGTAATCATGGAACGCTTCCTCAAAGCGAGAAAAGAAATCTGAAACCGATTCATCCGTTTTCTGTTTACAAGAGGCTAATATGGTCCAATCAATCTTTTTAGCGGGAACGAGCGTTTTTAATTTATTTAGTATGCACCCTGGAAGGTCCAATATTAATTGACAAGGCTTACATGCTGGTTCCCTATCTAAGTCAGCTTGAACTATATCTTTCCAACCTCCCCCAAGAGTCGTGGGATCATCAAACTTACGAATCGCTCTCCACATATCAGGGGGCAATATTAGCCCAAAAAACAGATCAATATCAACTAACGTCATAATACATGATGAAATCGCGCTTTCAACACTCTCATAGAAAGCCGCTGGATTTTTACGGGGATCAGGCAAAGCATTCTTAAAAACCATAACATCTGCTCTATTCCAAGGCGTATAAACCCAGTTATATATAAAATACCCCTTGGCGTCTTTAGATGTTTTATCATCATCTGTGCCATCCCCTTTATGAGGGACATACAAAGGCGCAGCTTCTCGCATAGGTCTAATATTAATCGCGGCGATCTTATCTGTTCCAAAGATAGAGCATTCTTTGGATATCTCCGTCGATCCGGACGCAGGCGGACCCTTTGACTTTTCCAACTCCCGTAGTCGTGTCGCCTCATTCCGTAGCTGAACCAAATGTTTGAAAAATTCATCCGCATCTGAAAGAACAAAGAGACCTTTACGAAAGTTATCGCGACCCTTGGATATATCCTTCGGTTCTAATTCCGTAGAACACCTCCTAAATCGTTCAACAACCTCATCACCAAAGTGATCTAAAAAATACAACCTCTCCCTATCGGACCATTCTTCCATTTGCTTACTAATGTCAGAGACAGTTACAGAATTAACATTTAACTTTCGTGCAAACAAACGCAATTCCGCAGTTCGATCCGACGATAACCTTGTACGCTGTGCATTCTGATCGTCCTCATCCGAGTCCTTGTTCGGAGCCGTAGGTGCGACGTACGGAGGCGGACAGCGATCTAGTAATGAAAAATCATCTGTTTCATTAGTAAGGACCGGATAAAGAGGACGCCTTCTCTTTCTGTTCCTGTAACTCCTTTTCCTGTAGCTGTAAAGCTTTGTCACGTGCAGCCTTCCGCTGCACCTTCTCCGCCAAGGCTTCCTCACGCTTCACTCGTTCACGCACCTCTTTCTCCCACATACGCACACAATCAAACATATCTTGTCTAGACCTTCGCTGAAACAAACACTGCTCCACATACTGAACCTTTCGTAAATCAAATGACCCATGTAGTGGCCACTGTAATTCACGATCGGCTTTACTGTATTTGTGCCGTAATGTGCTATACATTATTGGCGGAATGCCAAATTTTACATACATCTCACGATTTGGAGTCCCCTCTGGGGGAGCCGGCTGTGATTTATTTAATCGATAATTGGTACCATTCTCAAAGCAGCACATTCCTCGGAGCGTGCTGAAAACAGGCATGTTCAAAAATACCACGAAAACGTGATACTACATAAAATGGCACTTAATGTGTTTCATACACGGTGTGCCGTTCAATCAAAGAAATCAGAGAAATATCCCTACATGCCTGCCTATGTGAGGTGCACTCCACATATAAATCAAATTCAAAGGTTCTAATGTTAGCTAACTCAACACATTCAAATTCAAATTCAAAAAGCCATAGTAAGTGTCAGTAGACTACCTCACCAATCAAAAGCTTACAACAAATTCAAAAAGCCATAGTAAGTGTCAATAGACTACCTCACCAATCAGAAGCTTACCAAATATCTTCAAACGTCCAAGATCCATCTGCCAAGTTCTGTGATCGAATCAGCCAAAACGGCACTACACGACAATCCAAGATCAGAATCTCAGTCGAGGACCGGCGCCACCTGGAAGGTCAGATCAGAAGGAAGGAAAGAAACACCGTGGATGCCAAGACTCGGGTCACTCAATGGCAGCGATCGCTTCCATGGCGAGTTTCCAAACCTTCGTCGCGACCTCTCCTTCGGGCATCCGAGTCGCCGATGAGTCCCTTCGTGGTCGCCAATTGTGGTGTTGGGTTCAAATCAGGCCTACATACTCTGCTAAACTCTCGAACACCTTAGCATAGAAGTTGGCACGGACACTGGAAAATGCAAAAGACAAGTTTATTAAGACCCCATGGGGTGGTGGTACATTCCTACAGCACCCTTCAGCGATGTAAGAAGTAGCACACCGAACATCGGTGCGCGACCTCTTTTATACAGTTTAATAGCAATAAAATGGTAGGCGGTTACAAGTTACACATTTTAGGTACATATAAGGTCATTTTTGTAACACAGCCAGCATGTGGGAGGAGTTCAGTAGCACCGGTCAGTTAGTGCTAACATTCCTAAAGAATGACCAGTTGATGCATAGTGCGCATGTGTGCTTGACCAGTACTAAAAATAGCCTGTTACCGAGCAGAATAGATGACCATGGGTATCGAGAAAGGACGAAGGGGCACACTAACCACGAGGCAGCGTTCATAGCAAATGGAAGCCAGAAGGATTCAAAATGGCCCCCGTTTGTTTTGGTCAAGTTAACGGAAAAGGCCGTGTAGCTGTGCTAAACGCTAACTCAGGAGCTGCCAAAGCACGACATAGTCAGAGCTTTAAATTCCACTCTTTGTTTCACTGGTAGCCAGTGAAGCTGGCGCAGACCAGGCTTGGCAGATGACCTTCGCGGGACATTCAGCAGCATTCGTGCTGCACAGTTCTGTACTGTCTGTAAAATTCTGATTGTCCCTAATGGGGCACCGAGATATAGTGCATTAGCATAATCCAAACGTGTCAGGATCAGCGCTTGCACCAAGATCTTCCTAGCTTCGAAAGGAAGAAGCCTAACAATTTTCCTCAGTAGCCTGATATAGGCAAAGCAGGTACCTGCAACCCTCCGGGCCTGTGCCGCAAAATTAAGAGCCGGGTCTAGCCAGACCCCCAAGCTTTTAATTTTTTCCTTTGGTAGAGGTGGCTGGCCAAGCCTAGAAGGCCACCAACTTTCCACAGTGGTGGGTGGGTTGTATCCCAGCATCATCACCTCCGTTTTTGCGCCATTTAACTTTAAAAAGGATTTATCCATCCAGTCATAGATCTTATCAAGACAGGTGGTAAGATTTTCATACGGGGCGGCTTGGGTGGTCAGGGAGATGATGAGCTGGGTATCGTCCGCATATGTCACCAGCTGTACCCCCCAGGGCAGCACCACCTCAGCCAATGGCCTCATGTATATATTAAATAAGGTGGGGCTGAGGGAGGAGCCCTGGGGAACACCACACTGTAGACACATTTGGGGGGAGGATACATTATCCTCAACCACAGCAAACGATCTATCGGACAGGAAGGAGCACAGCCAATTGAGCGCCTGGCCCGTGACACCTACTTCTCTTAGCCTCTGAATCAGAATGGAATGATTCACGGTGTCAAAGGCCGCGCTCAGATCTAAAAGTAATATGGCTGCACAACTTCCACTGTCCATGATCTTCCTTGTTTCCTCAACCACTGTAACCAAGGCTATTTCTGTACCCAGATTGCTTCTAAAACCTGTCTGTGTAGGGTGCAGAGAGTTACTGTTCTCCAAAAAGGAGGAGAGCACGGAATTTACATGCTTCTCAGCAAGTTTGCTAACAGTTGGTAACAGGGATATTGGACGGTAGTTTGCCCAGTCATCCGGATTCAGGTTAGATTTTTTTTAGCAAGGCCCTCACTCTTGCCTGTTTCCAGGAGGGGGGCACTACGCCTGCTATAAGGGAGGAGTTAATCACCTCCCTGATCACTGGAGTCACAGTATCAGACACCAGATTCAATATAGTTGGAGGTGCGGGGTCTAGAGGAGAGCCAGATTTAAGATTCTTTAGAAGCATTTTGGTGGTCGAGCAGTCCAACAGATCAAAATGCTCGAGTTCATTTACACCTGCATAGGAGGGACCGATGGATTCAGTGGGAGAATGTTGAAAGGAAGAAAATATATTAGCCACCTTTGTGGAAAAGAAGTTAGCAAGTTCATTACAGCATGTAATTGCTTGGCCGGGGTCAGCTATGGGCACAGGGGGAGCAACAAGAGAATTAAAAAATTTAAACATTTCTCTGGGTGCATTAGCTGCAGCACTGATTTTTATCTGGAAGTAGTTAGATTGTGTATTTTTTATTTCCTGTTTGTACTTCCTTAAAGCTAATCTATAGCTTTCCTTACTGGTTGCCGTATAATCTTTCCTCCAGCTTCTTTCTTGTTGTTTGCACAGCAATTTGAGAGCTTTCAGCTCAGGGGTGTACCAAGGTTTTTTATTTCCACCACTTCTGTGGGATAGATTGCTTTTGGGAAGGGTAAGGTCCAAAGATGCCTCCACCCATTGTTTAAACCGTGCATCGGCCTCCAAAGGATCATTCGTTATAGCGGGTAATGTTTCTTTCAAACTCTTGTTCCAGCTTTCTATTGGGAGTTTGGACCAGACTCGAGTTGTCCGTTTGGAAACACTTGCCGGTTCCTGCTGTTTCTCCGGGGTCAGGGAGAAAAGTAGTAATGAATGATCGGACCAGGGAATCCTAATGGACTTATCAAAACTAAGGGTATCCATATTAGTGTGGCAATGATCTAAGGTATGTCCTGCTTTATGCGTTGGACCTGTAACTATTTGCTTCAACTGGAGCACTTCCAAATTGGAAGTCAGGTTACGACAAGCTGGAGAGTCAGGCTCATCGAAATAGATGTTAAAGTCACCTAAAATGGTGAAATTGGGAGCAAAGCTTGCGTAATTTATTGCAGTAGTCGAAAGATCCTCACAAAATTGGCCGTACGGGCCTGGAGGTCTATAAAGCAACAATCCAGAAAAGGTGCAGGTAGAGGAAAATACGAGGCATTCAGCTCCTGAGATTGTAATTTCTTCTATTCTACAGATCAGTGTTTTCCTGTAAATAATGGCGATGCCTCCACCCCGGCCCAGTGGGCGATCTTGCCTCAACATAGCGAAGTTAGAAGGAAGAGCCCGTATAATATCCGGCTCTGAGCTGTCATCCAACCATGTCTCCGACAGGAAGAGTACATCAAGGTCTCCTTCCTCCAGGAGCATATGGAGCTCAATCGCATGTTTCGGCAAAGATCTACAATTCAATAATGCAAGGCGAAACAAATGGGAGGTATCCTCTCTCCCCCAGGAGTTAGTCAAGTTATAGTTACATCCTGAACATGGTTTCCAAGTCCTTGAGTATGTGTCGAACTTGGTACAGAGAGAGCTTTCCCTCCCCTTTAGGGCATATAACTCATCACGACTATACCTTATAACGGGGACTGCCCGATTTGGTCGAGCAGAGTACCTGACCCCTGGGCCCGTCCTGGCCCAGACGGGCCCAGACGGGCAGGACTCTGGCATGACTCCGGCGTGCATCCGGCGCGTCCGCAAACCGCGTCCGCTACGCGGAGTAGGCCTTTCCCCTTTTATAGAGAGCTAGAGCGCGTCAGGGCGCCACCACCCTCAATATGGCCGCTGTAACGCCTTCACCTCCCCGGGACCAACTCTCTGCGTCGATAATCAGCTGAGAGTGGCCCAGGCGGTAGTGGGATGAAGGGAGAGTCGGGTCCAGTGAAAACCGCTTTCTAAATGAAGCGGAGGTAAGTTTCACACACAATTCTTAAAAACGACCTAAAATAGCTTTTCCAATCAAGCATTAATCTATTATCACAATAAAAAGGACAGAGCTTAAAGAACCTCCGGCTTTCCGCCTCAGAGGGTGAAAGAGTTATGCTGCGCGTCACAACAAGCCCCTTTTATAGAGAGCTAGAGCGCGTCAGGGCGCCACCACCCTCAATATGGCCGCTGTAACGCCTTCACCTCCCCGGGACCAACTCTCTGCGTCGATAATCAGCTGAGAGTGGCCCAGGCGGTAGTGGGATGAAGGGAGAGTCGGGTCCAGTGAAAACCGCTTTCTAAATGAAGCGGAGGTAAGTTTCACACACAATTCTTAAAAACGACCTAAAATAGCTTTGAACTGAATAGGACTGGCTTTGCCAATGCGTTCTGGCAAGGTTGAACAGCATTAATACAAATCTGTACTTTTCGTCAATACTGTTTAGTATCAGGAAAAAAAAGTACGATAACGCCCCCGCTGATGGCACTTACGCTCATGTCATTCTGTGAGCATGCGCACGGATCGCTATGCCTTTGTGGCTATGGAATAATGCAGGCAGCATGTGTGGCTACTGAATGACACAGGTGCCATTTTCTTTGATTTTGTTATTGACCAATCTAAGATGACTGTACCAATTATATTGATCAATAATAAAAAAACGAAAAATTGTAAGTGCCTGGATGTAATTTTGGTGTTTAATGTTATGACAACTTTTGGTCCTGGTGCCACTGCAACGGCTGCACCATTTAAATCAAGACCCTTTCAATTGCAAGGTAACTGTAATTGTGAGTGCCTGTATAGTAGTGAAAGATAGCAATATTAGGTGTTTAGAGGAGTTCTGGCAACTTTTGTGCCTGGTGCCACTGCACCTGCTTCACCATTCAAATCATGACCCTGTTGTCTGCAAGGTAACTGCCTTTGTGCCAGCCTGTTTAGTAGTAAAATATAGCAAGCTTTTGGTCCTGGTGTCGCTGCACCTGCTGCACCATTGAAATACATGACCCTGTTGTCTGCAAGGCAACTGCACTCACGACTGCCTGTTTAATTTGAGATTTTAGCAATAATCGGGATTTAGTGGGGTCCCCTAGAGCTTTTGACTCCGGTGCCGCTTCACCTGCTCCACCATTTAAATCAAGTTCCTTTTAGCTGCAAGGAAACTTCAATTGTGACTGCCCTTTTAGTACTCGAATATAGCAATACTATGAGGAGTTCTGACAACTTTTGGCCCTGGTGCTCCTGCACCTGCTGCACCATTCAAATCATGATCCTGTTGTCTGCAAAGTAACTGCACTTGTGGCTGCCTGTTTAATAGTAAAATATAGCACAGCTGTTACCGTCCCTACTGCTTGTGGTGAGTGTTGGTATTTGTTTTTCCTCCTTACAATTTTAACCGTTAATGCACAAGGATTTGGATCCATTTGGATTGATCAGCAAAGTTGCTGGCAGTTGCTGCGCGGTCATGGTGCGCGCCCCCTCACCGCTTCCTGGGGGTTGCGTGAAGTATCAGCAAGACTGGCCCAGGAAAGCATACAGTGCAGTAATGTTTGGTGCACGCAGAAACATGGAGCCACTCGGCACTGTCTCACTTACCCACCGCCATCTTTGGTCAGTGCGGCAAAACACTGTGAAGCTTGGTGTTTTTACTTTCATGGAGTCCATCGGGTGCATGCTTGTGAGAAAACCACGTGCACACTCGAGGATCGGGCACAGACAGAAAGCTCTGTCCAACGATATTTACTGTGCTGCCACTTCTCGGTTGAATATTCCACATTTTTAATGATGGTGTGACATGTGGGCCATAGACCTGACGACGCTAAGTTCATTTAATTTTATACAGCCAAAGCCTCGTGGAAGTTGAGGCTGGTGTGCTCTACAATGGAAAGTCTGAACTAATTACCAACGTGTTCACTGTGCAGTGTTTCCTGTGCAGTGCAAGTCTCCTGTCACGGTGATCTTAGAGAAATGCCAGGTGAGGGATGGCTCACCAGGGGAATTTAGAATGTTTTTTGACTGTCAACACTTGTCAACCCTAGTTTCTAATGATGTTCTATTATGATTTTTTAATTTATTTCTGTGGTAATTCTGCTGCAATGTTGGTTGTATGCAATAGGCGGTTTCTGCTTCTGCATGTCTGCTGTTTTTAGTTTGGGGATGTGTTTTGGTTTAATCTACATAATGATGTTTTAGTCTGTGTCTTGCAATGTGGAAGTCACGTGTTATTCAGAATGATTGCAGAGTAATGCTCTGGCATTGGTATGTATCATGTTCAGGTGTGTTTGATGGTTGTTAATAGAAGTTAATAGTACAGAGTTGTAGGGCTGGTTATATCCTAGTGTAATGCGTAGGGTGAGTACACTAGTACAGAGTTGTAGGGTGGTAAGTACCCTAGTACAGAGTTGAGGATGGTGAGTACCCTAGTACAGGGAAGTAGGGTGATGAGTACCCTAGTACAGAGTTGTAAGGTGGTGAGTACCATAGTACAGAGTTGTATGTTGGTACGTACTATAGTACAAAGTTGTAGGGTAGTGAGTACCCTAGTACGGAGGTTTAGGGTGATGAGTTCCCTATTGAAGAGTTGTAGGGTTTTGAGTACCCTAGTACAGAGTTGTAGGGTTATGAGTACCCTAGTACAGTGTTGTAGGGTTGTGTGTACCTCAGTGCTGAGTGAATCTTCCCTAGTGTTGAGTTGTAGTGTGTGAAAGTATGTTTTCCTGAGATTTTTGTTTGGTCAGAGCTACAGGGAGGTTGTGTGTTGTGTGTTATGTCTCATCCTCTCGTGGATCTGTACGCGTGTATAAGGAAGGGGGATGGGAGGGATCTCAATGTATTTGTTGATTCAGGAAGTGGTGATTGCTTTAGGATTTACTGTTTGTTTTGGGAATAATCTTTAAATTATTTTCGTGATTTTGATGCATGTATACTTTAAGAAAGTTCCATCAATCATTTGTGATTTTAATGTATTTAATAATTTGGCAATGTAATTTTATCCTCTATTTTCTTCCTTTTGGATTATATGCACGTTGCCGTCTTTTGCATTATTTCTGCCTATAGTTTCCCTAAGGAAAGGGGATGTGTTGTGACTTAACTGTTGCCATTCCTTTTCTTCAGCTACACCTTCCCTACTGCTCAGCCAGGATGAGAGTGTAATCCCGCGGTCTGCCCGAGCAGGATATCCAAGATGGCCACCGCAGAGTGCACATGGGCCGATGAGGGTGGCAGTCTAGTGGTGCGAGACCATGTGACTGCCTCGGCCCTAGAAACAGCCCGGGAACGCGGGAAAAGGTT
Organism: Lissotriton helveticus; assembly: GCF_964261635.1. Taxonomy (NCBI): domain Eukaryota; kingdom Metazoa; phylum Chordata; class Amphibia; order Caudata; family Salamandridae; genus Lissotriton; species Lissotriton helveticus. Next base: position 957,371,475 of record NC_136065.1, read on the forward strand.
GGAGAAAGGCAAAGAGAGCACAAAAGAAGCCAGCGAACGGGGGAAGAGATGCCGGAGGACCAGACTACAGTGACGCCAGTAAGGGAACTTCCCAGGAAGGACAGCGTTGGGAAGCCAGAAAGGGAGCCCAAAGATGACGCACCGAAAGCCGGGAGAGCTGAAGACTGTACACCCAGAGACACTGCTGTCCAGTCCAGCTGTCCCGCAGAGGTAGAGGATGCTGTGACTTCCTCTACCACGACCCCGGAGGGCTTTGGACTCAGACAAGAGCCTTTTTTTCAATATTTATCCCTAGGAAGGTGATGGGGAGGGATAAATGGCACACCACCTCTTCACCCTAATAAGAAAGAGCACAGGAGTATGGTCACTGGGGTGCTTAGGTGACGTAACCTAAGATTCTGCCATTTCATACTCTGACAGTATTGTACATGTCTTGTTTGAGGGAGAGTACATCTGACAGCTGGGACCTGAACCAGAGAGGAGACCTCAGGCCAAACCCAAGGAGAGCAGATAGGCAGAGTCTATGGACTTGTATTATTTGTTTTGACTACTGGCCTTTCCTATTTTTTCACTATTTAAGAGACTCAGTGGGACTACTGTATGATGGAGCCCTTCCCTGAATGTGGTGAATACCGTAGCATTTCTCAGTACTAAAGGACAGTAACTACACAAAATATCAAGTTACAAATATTGACTTACATAAATATCGACTTCAAAATATAGAATGGACAAAATATCGAATGGACAGAATATAGTCAACAAAAATATCGAATTTAAGGTAAGTAATGTAATATCGATTTTTATAAATATAGAAAGTCAAAATATCGAAGTATATAATATAGGTAATTAAAATATATCGAATTTTTAATAATATCGAATTTTTTTAAGTGTTTTGTATGTTAGTATATGTGTGAAAAGTGTATATATTTTTTGTAATTTATTTTAAGTAATGAATTTTATGTTATTTAATTTTTGCGTAATTTAATTCTGTAGCGGGTTGTGGGTTTATAGGGGAATAGGGTGGGAAGTAATTTAACCCCTTCTGATGGCCCCCAGCCGTCATGCACTACAGTGCTCGTGTGCTGATGACGGCTGGGGGCCGTCATGACCGCACCCGCGCTGAAATCTTCAGCACAGGAGCAGAATCGCGGCAGCATGGAAGGGGTTAAAATTATATTAAATAAAATATTAATTTTTAGAAATTAATAATTTTTTTTAAATTTAATGTTGTGTTTTAGTTATACAGCGTGTTGTGGGTTTATAGGGGAATAGGGTGGGAAGTAATTTATTTGTAATTAATTAAATATTGTAATTTATTTATTGGTATTTAATTTGAATAAATTGTTAATTAATTTTTAATTAAGTAAGTCTTTATTGCTCAGTTAATTAAAACCATTGCAAATGTTTACATATAAAACATTAATAAAATACAATTGTTATAAAAAATATAAAATGATAGTAACTTCATTTAGAAAATAGTAGTTACTGCAGAAAGTTATGATTCTTTCACACAGAGCATGAATTAAAATAAAATAATACACTTATTTGCCTGAGCTGGCTAGGTCAAAAGACTTGTACATTGGTTTGGACCGCACTGGAGTATGTACTTGGATCATAAAAGGAACTTGTTATTCGCCGGAGTCTCTTGGTTTGTCCATAGTCTGCCCTCTTTCATTCTTGTTTCTTTTCTGCTTTCTCCAAGAATTTGACAGTATGGCTTGCCAGTTGAATGTTTTTTCCATCAAAGCAAGCCTTGACCGCTTGCCGGCATGTCCTTATGCCCAGCCTATTAAGGGGCAATTTTAAATGAGATCTGCGCTCTGTGTCCCGACCTTTACAGGTACATATTAGGTGCAGGATTTCTTCTATTGCATTCCCACATATTCTGCAGTTAATTGTTGCTTGGGGCCTTTTTCATTGGGGAGATGATTTTGTGCTGGAAGTAGGCTCAGCCGTAAGCGTAGGGGCTTCTCCTTTGTGCGCCTAGTGAACCCGACTCCTAGGTAGCTTTGGCAGAGACTGCTTGTATAGCTTTGAATAACTATCCAGCCATGGGCCCGGTTGGCTAGGCTTGCTTTGTCCTCTATTAATGAGATAGATCTTACTGATTTGTTGACTAACTGTTTGCAGATGTTATGGGACCCGCCGCACTTCCAGGCATCTTGTAGGCCCAAGGAGTTTATTGAATGCTTAAGATATTTTGCGGCCGCGCCATTGCTCTTACTTTCTGTCTCTTTCCATAGATAGGGGAATTCATCCGGCTATTTGTTTACACTTAGTGCTAGTGCCTACCTTGTATCCTGTCCTGCCGCCTGGGGGAAACTCTTTCTGGTTGCAGTTCACCTATCAGGAGGTTAACGTCACCGCACCCGGCCTCTCCCCGCCGCCGCTGCATTCCACTCTGAGCGCGGCCGCAGAGGGGGGGAGACCGAGGGGAGCTGAAAACTTCATCTCCCAAGCTCCCTTGCGGTCCTGCTGCCGGGGAATACGTGCCAGGAGGCGCTCTAAAATCCACGTCACCCCCGGTGGAGCGGGGAATTCATCCGGCTTTTTTTTTACACTTAGTGCTAGTGCCTACCTTGTATCCTGTTTACAAAAATAGAGCCACCCAATATTCCCAGAGGGACTGGGTATAATCAGTAACAACATACAAAATTGTCCCTATAGGATTCATTCAATCACAACTTAATAAATTCAGTAATTTGTCACCATAGTGATCAATTATTCAGGAGAAGCAAGGAAAAAACAGATTTAAACTGTTTTTTATTATTCCAATTATTCTTTTGTACACATAAATATGTGGAATATGGCAACCAAAATACTACCATATTGACAGATATGAGTCTGAGTAGTATGGCAACTTTTGCTATATACATGTAAAACAAATACCATGTACGGGAAAAACTTTTCACAGTACAATCATTTAGAAATCAAATGATGATACAATAATGAGCAAAACGTTGTCAAGCGTCGACGTTTCGGTCCTTTGTTGGTAAATCAATCCATCGGACCATCTTCAGGACCAAGCGTTGCACATATTAATCTATAACAAATACATATGTGAATATAAATATAAATATATAAATGACCTTGCCTACTTGGTATCGTCTACCTATCCCAAAGGACAAAAAAGGACTAGAATTGTGACACACACCTTCAATGTGCAACTTAAACTTAAACCAACACCAAAAAACACCATCAACCAAGTGCCAACAACAGTGCACAAAAAACTAATTAAAGAGACCATGTTAAAAGAGCTTACCCAGGACCTCCAGCCGGAAGTCACAAGGCTTTGTACTGCAATAACCTAAAGTCTGATACAAGAAACCAGCGTCAATAGCATGAATCATCTAACCTCACTCTATACAGTACTATGACACATATCATCACCAAGCACCTACTTACAGATGAAGTAATGGCGGTTCACCTATCTCGTCTTATGCTTCTGATTCAGGCGTCACCAGAGGAGCGAACACGTCACCTGTAGAGAATACCCTTAGTTAGAACTAATATCGCCAGACTTAAGCTAATTCTAGGGTCTACGCCAGCTCGGCACAAGTAGGAAGGTCCAGGTAATAACTTACTAAATGGCGTGAAGGAAGCACCGTCGTTACTACCCACTCCACTCACTCTTCGCGACCCGAGTGAGGCTGCTTCCGTGTATATAAACGCTGACCGCGTCATGACGACATACGTAAAATAGTGGGGCGCCATCTTGGTAAAGTAAGTAAAGTAGCCGGCTAAACAACTTGCATATTCGTCCGTCAGCACTAGGAAAAGTCCCTCCACATTGCACACGGAATCATCACTCAAACCAACAACCATTCATCAATATTGCGGCCATCTTAGAACGGAGCCTTGTCCATATCAAACCATTCCACAATACATTAAATGGTCACTCATACAAATTAGGCGCCATTTCTCTCCTCTCTATAATGTTAATGTTAGAAAGTATCCACAAGACTGTAAAGTTCGAATCACAGGGTAGCCACAGAGTGCCATTCTATCAGGGAATATAAGCCCTTATCAACTGTGTCACAAGTCCAGATCCACTTATTCTCCCTCAGGGTAAGTAGGCGATCCACGTTCTGACAGCGTTTAGTGCTTTTAATGACACCAATTATAAACCACTGCATTTCATTTGGCATATGTAATTTCTGCTGATAGTGTTCCACCAATGGGGCAGTGGTGACATTGCATCTTATGCGGGACTGATGTTGTAACACCCGTTTTTTAACAGCCTGTGTGGTTTTTCCAATATATGGCAACATGCAAGGGCATTGTATGCAATATATAACATTCTTAGAATGCTGAAACAGTTTGATATCTTTGCCGTTCACTGTACAACTTTTCATTGTCTTAGTAGTCGCACATGCTGCACACGAGCCACATGGGAAATGTCCAATTACAGGTGGTAACCTCCACTGTGACTGTTTAGTGGAGGATGATGGTTCATTGTAAGCCCTTACTAGAAAGTCTCTGAGGTTTCTACCTCTTTTGAATGCAAAACGTGGTTGCTCGAAATGGGGTTCGACTTTACTAATGAGATGCCAGTTGTTTTTTATGATGGTCCTAATTTGATGTGATTCAGAACCAAACGTGGTGACACAGGTGAGTGGCTTGTTGTCAGTCTCACCTGTACCAGTTACTTCTTTCTTTGTCAGCAATGGCTCCCGATTATAGTACCAGGCACGTTTCATGGCCCGTTTCACCAATCTGTGAGGATAGGACCGCATTACCAATTTTAGTTGTAACACACTGGCCTCGCGAAAATAATCAGCCTTTTCGGTGCAGTTGCGTCGAAGGCGCAAAAACTGCCCAAATGGAAGATTATCGCGTAGGCTACGCGGATGATGGCTGTCGTATTTTCGGAGGGTGTTCCTCGCTGTAGGTTTTGTGTAGAGTTTCATAGCCAAGATGTTATTGTCATTATAGATGGAAAAGTCTAGGAAGTTAATCGAGGATCTGTCACTTTCGAGTGTGAATTGCAAGTTGTTATCCTGTCTATTAAGCCACTCGTGAAACCCTTGTAAATCAGTCTCTGTGCCTTTCCACACTAAGCAGACGTCATCAATGTAGCGTAGGTAATGGTGTAAATTATCAAAATAGGGATTGTTGTTATATATTACCCTCTCCTCAAAAGTCGCCACTTACAAATTAGCTATATCAGGGGCGAAAATTGCGCCCATGGCCACACCTTTTACCTGACCATAGAAATCTGCACCAAAGATGAAATGATTCTCATTTAGAGCAATTTTGGCGCATTGGACTATAAAATCAGTCGGGACCTGATGTGGTCGCGTTCGTGTGTCCAAAATATCATTGATTATAGTAAGTGCGTCCTCTTGGGGGATGTTAGTATATAGGCTATTAATATCCATCGTTACCAAGATATCATTGGTAGGATCGAATGACTGGCCTTCCAATTTAGCAATGGCATCCCTACTGTCTTGTGTATATGCTCTAGTCAGGGGAACGAAAGGTTTAAAAAAATAGTCTACATATTCAGCTAACGGTTGGAGTATGGACTGGCAACCTGCCACAACGGGTCTTCCTGGTGGGCAATGACTGTCTTTGTGTATTTTAGGAAGCGTATAAAACGCCAGAATCGTAAAATCCTTTTTGTTCATGTAATCAAATTCTTTAGCACTCAACCACAACCGCTCCTTTCCAACTGTCGTTAAAGATAGAATCTCTTTCCGTATTCTAGTGGTGGGATCTCCTCTGAGTTTTTTAAAATGTATCGGGTTATTCAATTGATGTAGAACCTCTTTATCATAATCGGTTTTATTTTGTAATATGATCCCCCCCCCTTTATCGGCAGGTTTCACAACAAGATCATCACGATTAGAAGGGGTTTGGAGCACCAGTTTAGCCTCTTTAGAAAAATTGTATTTAACATATTTTCTATTCCTAAACATCTGTTGGATTTCGTTTAATACTACATTTTGAAAGGTGATTAGGTCTTTCGGCATCATATTCGTAGGTGGAAAAAAGGTTGAAGGACATTTCAGACTACTGATGTTAGGTACATATGTTGTTAGGGGATTAGCAGAAGTTGATGGATTGGCAGAAAAGTAATACTTTAAACGTATCGTTCGAAAAAACCTGTAGATCTCTACATACGTCATAAAGGCGTCATTCCTGTTGGTGGGAACGAAAGACAACCCATGACTTAATATCTCCACTTCTTTTGAGCTTAACGTATGTGAAGATAAATTAAAAATTGGGACGATGGCTAGATTCTGATTACTTTGCATTTCGATGTCTTGGTCTATAGTTACCACTCGTAATAACTGTTCCGCGTTTGGCGGAACCCTGGTGTGTATTGGTTCCTGTACCAACCTCTCCTGGTGTTCCGAGCCCGACCCCTTTGTTGTTGTGCACCCCTCCCTAAAAAAGAAGGGGAATTATGTCCTCTACCTCCTCTATAGTTTGAGTTACTGCCTCGATTAGGGTTTTCATCAGAACTTGAAGAGCCAGTGTCAGAGAAAGTCATATGTTTAGGAACCCAGTTAGTCTGGTTACCTGTAGACTGGAAAAAATCTTTTCTTAGGTAAGGATACGTCCGTTCCTTACTGTAGTTTTTAAAATCTTTTTGTAATTTCTCCGTCTTTTTTAGTATATTGGTCCTTTGGAAATCAGTTATTATTGTGTCTAATTTTTTTAGAAACTCTTCAGTGTCCGAGGCTACAGTGTCTTCACGAATCTGTTTCTCTAATTCTGCAATCTCAGACCTTAATTTATCAATGTGTCTGAGTGCCGTCTCTATGCTCAGGACCATCCAGCTTCTCGAGCATTTATTCCCCACAAAGCTAAAGCCCACCTTGTAGTCCTCGTCTTCTGTAAAGATTGCTGGGATATTATGGACTTGTAGTCCAATTGGTATAATATTATTGCTTAGACAATCAGTCAGGAATTTTGCATGTAACTCAGTTCTTATGAGTTTCTTGTGCAGACGCTCTAGGCTATTCCGAGCAGCTGACTGTTGGATATTTAGGTTATTGCCGGAATTTTGGGGCCCCAACAATGAGGGACCACCAGCTATTTTCGTTATATAGTCGTCCGTATAGGTGAGGGTTTCTTGTTCAGACATAAGGAGATATATCTCTGACACAAATACTATACAAATTTACCTACACATAAAAAATATATACAACAATCAGTGCACATAATATCTACAACATATAACATATACAAATGAATACAGAAAAATATATATAACAAATACACATACAAAGTAGACCGATACCTATATACACCACAAACCACTTTCGTTAAAAAGGGCCCTTGCAGACAATTGTCTGCGCTAATAATGTTTACAAAAATAGAGCCACCCAATATTCCCAGAGGGACTGGGTATAATCAGTAACAACATACAAAATTGTCCCTATAGGATTCATTCAATCACAACTTAATAAATTCAGTAATTTGTCACCATAGTGATCAATTATTCAGGAGAAGCAAGGAAAAAACAGATTTAAACTGTTTTTGGGTTTCGCCTGCCGAAGGCTGCTGCGCAGCCTTTCAGCGCAGGTGAAATCCTATGTCGACAATAAGCACTTCGGGAACGTCCCCCGGCTCTCATTGGCTAGCTCCATAAATGGAGGCTAGCCATTGAGTGCCGGATCTGTCCGTCAAGGCCGGACCAGATTCGGGGGCGTTCCCGAGATTTTTTCCCAGGGCGGAGTTACGTTTTTTCCTGTTCCCTCCCCTTTCCCGCCGTCCGTGTCCTCTCCCGCCCCCCTCCCGTCGTCCGTGTCCTCTCCCGCCATCCGTGTCCTCTCCCGCCCCCCTCCCGCCGTCCGTGTCCTCTCCCGCCCCCCTCCCGTCGTCCGTGTCCCCTCCCGTCGTCCGTGTTCTCTCCCGCCCCCCTCCCGTCGTCCGTGTTCTCTCCCGCCCCCCTCCCGTTCGTGCAACTCGAGTCAGCTGTGCCCATCAGCGAAAACAGGCAAGAGAGAGACTCTGAAGGGTACACGCCCTCACTGCTCTCCCCTCTGCTCAGGAGAAGGCGCCGCTTCTGGATTGGCGAAGAGGGGTTGCTGTTGTCACCAGCCACTAAACGGAAGGCGCCAACGCGGACCCTGTCCCAGGAGGGGACAGCAGATGCGGCGCGGTCGGACCCAAGTCGGCAGTCAGGTAAGTTTTCTTTTTTTTTTAAACTTTTCTTTTTAATGCCCCTGGCCTCTCATTCCAGCGCTTCCCCACCAAATCCCCCCCAACCCCTCCCCCGCGAGTATTGCAAGCTGTGACTGTTTATGTCGTCTGCCTTTCTCAGCTCCTGTATTTCTTATCCGAGGCAGCACATTTCGCGTCCCGATTTCCCTTTCCTAACAGTGCTTCAGTTTATTGGCATTTTCAACAGTTGTCTACGGGGGAAAGAAAGCTACGTACTTTGTATAATTGTATTATATTCTTTTCCATAACATACCGGCAGTTTGACAGCAGACTCCAGTTTTCATTGAGAACCTGCCTTTTTTCCTCTAGCTTAAATTGACCTCAGCCGCTGATTAAAGACAGCTTAGTTATTTAGTTCTAAACTGTTGCAGGTTGGCCCTGCACTGCTTGCAATTAGACAGGCTTGCTGTGATTGCTGAACTGTGCCAATATGTGCAAAGGCTGGTTATTCTAAAAACCGCGGTGTAATTTCTCTTCAGATTCCCCCAGCGCTCATGTGGCAGCTATGGTAGAACAGTCTTCTGCACTCTTGCCCGTCACTCCCTTCCGTTATTCTCCTTGTTCCTGTCTCTTTTCTTAGTGATCTCCCCTGTTGACTCGTGCCTGCTCCTCGCTCTCAAATCCCCCATATTGCCTGTTGTGTTTCCTGGTGATTTTTCCCTGAGCCCTCCTTTCTTCTCCTCCCTCTAGGCTTCATCCACTATTCTTGTGGTGTTTTCTGGTGAACTGCCCACTGCTCCCTGTAGGGTCCCGCTGGTTTTTCTTAGAGAACTCTCCCCTGCAGTTTAACCCCATGCCCTCTCCCTTTCTCCTTAATAAATGCTCCCTCCCACGGTCCTTGAAAAGTTTCCTGGTCCTTGAAAAGTTTCCTGTTGCTCTGTCGTCTGAAGCTGTCTCTCCTGCACTCTCTTCTGCGTGTGTGTATGTGTGTGGGTCGATGCCTTTAGGAAGCGCCTCTGTACCCGAGTGCAAGACAAATCATGCTTTAGAAAACCGTATTGAGACACAGCCAGGTCTGCTAAGAACGTCAAACGGTCATTAATTTCTACTTTTCCCACGCAGCGAGGTATTTTATTTAGGCATAAACATTATTCAAATATTAATATGCGCCAAATCCTGCTGCATGCAGAGAGAGTACGCAAATTCGAAACGAGTGTATGATTATATAATAATGTACTGCTTTTATTAAGTGACTTCTTCAGAGGCCACAGAGGTTTAGGGGGGCACCAATGTTGAAATGTGTGTCACCCAAGGTTTGGGGTCTGACAAGCCTCTGGCTCATGTTTGGGGGAGCTCCAATGTTAAAATGTGTGTCACCCGAGGTTTTGGGTCTGACAGGCCCCCTGCTGCTCGGATTCATTTAACACATTTAATACATCTGTGCATTGTATGTTGCAATATATAAGGCTGCTTGCGCCAGGTACAGTGCTGCACTTGGCGTCCTTCAGGCCGACACACTGCCCTTCTGTTACTTTTTAGCTTGACCCGTAATTTTCTGTTTTAGGGTCTCTGAATACAGAGGACGGGTGAGAGAACTGTGGGGAAGTGTTAGGCTGAGGTCGAATTGCAGTGATTACGAAATATAGTTTAACACCAACCGCATTTGAGCAATTAAACACATTGTACTGATACGGTTGACGTGGGTGCTTTTTTTTTTTTTAGCTAGAACTGTCATCGAGGTGAAGTCTGTTATAAGGGTGGTGTGCATGTATTGGATGGATGAAAAGATCATAAAATTCATCTATGAAGACAGCCCTGTGTGCCTCCCAAAGTAAAATATATTATGTGAAACAATCATCTATATAGACGTTTCTTGTAATAAAGGATGTACCGCACATATTTACAGCATCCTATTTACATTCTAAAGTATGTTCAGTTTTCCTTTTCCTATCTGTTCCCAGTACAGAGCCTAAGGAAGCACATGAGTACACTAAAAAAACAGACCTGCAGAGCAGCATTTTATGTTTGTCTCACTATTTTTGATTTGATTGTAATGTTTTCTTCACAGTTGTGCTTTAAAAATGCTATATTTGAATCCCCCTTTTTTCAACAATTTGCAGTAAATATGTGGTGTAAAACCCACCATTTGAATCCATTTTTTCTCAAACTTTCCCCCCACACCCTCCTTTTTCAGTTCGGCATGCTCGCTTCGCTTGCTCGCTTATTACATTAAGGTACAACATTTTTCACCCCACCACTTTCAAAATCCACCAGCCGCCACTGGTGTTACTACCACCGCTCCCCGGCTCAGGCGCTGTGAAGAAAACAATTTCACCAGTTGCACGGAGCTGTCGGTGCGCAGAGGGTTAAATCTGCCTCCCACCCCCCGGCCGCGGGGAGGCTGCGCCGTGTAATGCGTGCACGCCCCCTCACCCGCCTTCTCCCCCTCTTGCCTTCTTGCTCTATTGCAGGAATTGAATGGCCGGTCCCTGAGCTTCTCCACGCTTTCCAGGGCCTGGGTGGCGCGGGCCTGGGGGCTGCTGGCGGAGGCTTGAGGCACAGAAGCGCCCCGGTGGCCGAAGGGGCGGGCGCGTGAACAGGAGACGTGAGCGGCCCGCTGCAAGGGGTCGACTGAGTCAGAGCCACCCGCCGACACCCGAGGGAAGAATGAACACAACAGGTAATGCGCTGGCTCTGAGGAGGGGTGGCGGAACTGGGGTGATGTGGCGGCATCCCTGCACGCTGTGCACTGGATTGTGCACTGTTCCCACGACCGGACTCGCCTCTGTGTGATAGAACGCCACCTAGGCCTGTCGAAGCCTCGGGCTCGAGTCGGAGCGCAGACGGAGCACTCGGAATGGGGCGGGCAGTTACAGAGGGCCTCGGGCGGGGAAGGAGGAGACGTAAGTTTTGCAGGCCGTGTTAGGGGATAAAAAGCAACCTAAATGCATTGTGGGAGCCACTGAGCCACACACTAGGGTCTGAAGCACCCATGGCTGCAGGGAAACTCAAGAGAAGGAGACAGTGCACCCAATGAGAGCTCTGGGGGCCACACAACTGCTCCAGTGTGTGTGTGTGACTGCTCCAAGCTGTGTGTGTATGTGTGTATGTTACTGCTCCAGTGTGTGTGTGTGTATGTGCCTGCTCCAGTGTGTGTGTGTGTATGTGACTGCTCCAGTGTGTGTGTGTGTATGTGACTGCTCCAGTGTGTGTGTGTGTGTATGTGACTGCTCCAGTGTGTGTGTGTGTGTGTATGTGACTGCTCCAGTGTGTGTGCGTGTGACTGCTCCAGTGTGTGTGCGTGTGACTGCTCCAGTGTGTGTGCGTGTGACTGCTCCAGAGTGTGTGCGTGTGACTGCTCCAGAGTGTGTGCGTGTGACTGCTCCAGAGTGTGTGCGTGTGACTGCTCCAGTGTGTGCGTGTGACTGCTCCAGTGTGTGCGTGTGACTGCTCCAGTGTGTGTACAATTATTCTACAAAGCGCTACAAATATCCAAAGCACAATTCAGTAAAGCGCTAGAAGTATTCAGAGCACAAACGTATGGCTAAGAGCAACACAGCGAGCGCAGAGAATATGAATATTAAATCAATTTGGCAGGGCTTATCGCAAAATAGCGCGATTGTACACAGCAATCAGCCCAACAATACTTATCTGATGAGGGCAATGCACGCAGCCTAACGATATCAGGAGTGAATCAGGGAGCCAAACGATGCCAGGATTAGAGCAGGGAGGTTGGGGAGCGACCGCTACTGAGAGCGTCAGCGTGTGTGTGACTGCTCCAGAGTGTGTGTGTGACTGCTCCAGAGTGTGTGTGTGACTGCTCCAGAGTGTGTGTGTGACTGCTCCAGAGTGTGTGTGTGACTGCTCCAGAGTGTGTGTGTGACTGCTCCAGAGTGTGTGTGTGACTGCTCCAGAGTGTGTGTGTGACTGCTCCAGTGGGTGTGTGTGACTGCTCCAGTGGGTGTGTGTGACTGCTCCAGTGGGTGTGTGTGTGACTGCTCCAGTGGGTGTGTGTGACTGCTCCAGTGGGTGTGTGTGACTGCTCCAGTGGGTGTGTGTGTGTGTGTGTGGGGCTCTGGATGTGTGTGTGTGTGTGTGGGGCTCTGGGTGTGTGTGTGTGTGTGTGTGTGGGGCTCTGGGTGTGTGTGTGTGTGTGGGGCTCTGGGTGTGTGTGTGGGGGGGCTCTGGGTGTGTGTGGGGGGGGCTCTGGGTGTGTGTGTGGCTGGCTCTGGGTGTGTGTGGCTGGCTCTGGGTGTGTGTGGCTGGCTCTGGGTGTGTGTATGTGGTAGTAATTGCTGTCTGCTGAGCTCGTCCGTAGGGTACAATAGGTCTCACATTTACGAGAGATTAAGCTATTGGCAATTTAAATGACAATGCCATTTATTTATCTGTTGTCAAAACCAACACATAAAAACAAATTTTGTCATTTACAATGCCAATAGCTCTAACTTTTCCAAAGGCGAAACCGTTGCATTGTAAATGCTTGTTTATTATTCCAATTATTCTTTTGTACACATAAATATGTGGAATATGGCAACCAAAATACTACTATATTGACAGATATGAGTCTGAGTAGTATGGCAACTTTTGCTATATACATGTAAAACAAATACCATGTACGGGAAAAACTTTTCACAGTACAATCGCCTACTTACCCTGAGGGAGAATAAGTGGATCTGGACTTGTCACACAGTTGATAAGGGCTTAAATTCCCTGATAGAATGGCACTCTGTGGCTACCCTGTGATTCGAACTTTACAGTCTTGTGGATACTTTCTAACATTAACATTATAGAGAGGAGAGAAATGGCGCCTAATTTGTATGAGTGACCATTTAATGTATTGTGGAATGGTTTGATATGGACGGGGCTCCGTTCTAAGATGGCCGCAATATTGATGAATGGTTGTTGGTTTGAGTGATGATTCCGTGTGCAATGTGAAGGGACTTTTCCTAGTGCTGACGGACGAATATGCAAGTTGTTTAGCCGGCTACTTTACTTACTTTACCAAGATGGCGCCCCGCTATTTTACGTATGTCGTCATGACGCGGTCAGCGTTTATATACACGGAAGCAGCCTCACTCGCGTCGTGAAGAGTGAGTGGAGTGGGTAGTAACGACGGTGCTTCCTTCACGCCATTTAGTAAGTTATTACCTGGACCTTCCTACTTGTGCCGAGCTGGCGTAGACCCTAGAATTAGCTTAAGTCGGGCGATATTAGTTCTAACTAAGGGTATTCTCTACAGGTGACGTGTTCGCTCCTCTGGTGACGCCTGAATCAGAAGCATAAGACGAGATAGGTGAACAGCCATTACTTCATCTGTAAGTAGGTGCTTGGTGACGATATGTGTCATAGTACTGTATAGAGTGAGGTTAGATGATTCATGCTATTGACGCTGGTTTCTTGTGTCAGACTTTAGGTTATTGCAGTACAAAGCCTTGTGACTTCCGGCTGGAGGTCCTGGGTAAGCTCTTTTAACATGGTCTCTTTAATTTGTTTTTTGTGCACTGTTGTTGGCACTTGGTTGATGGTGTTTTTTGGTGTTGGTTTAAGTTTAAGTTGCACATTGAAGGTGTGTGTCACAATTCTAGTCCTTTGTTGTCCTTTGGGATAGGTAGACGATACCAAGTAGGCAAGGTCATTTATATATTTATATTTATATTCACATATGTATTTGTTATAGATTAATATGTGCAACGCTTGGTCCTGAAGATGGTCCGATGGAAGGGAGAGGTGTGGCGCCGCGGCCAGGGCGACTGACGCTGGAATCTGGGGACCACGGTTCGATCCCCGGCTCCGGCGGCAGGTTAGCCCAGCACCATGTGACTCTGGGCAATAGCTTGCTTAATCTTCCCGACGGCCCCCAGCGCCTAGAGACCCTTACGGGTGATTGTGCGCTTTACAAATGTGGATTATTATTATTATTATGGATTGATTTACCAACAAAGGACCGAAACGTCGACGCTTGACAACGTTTTGCTCATTATTGTATCATCATTTGATTTCTAAATGATTGTACTGTGAAAAGTTTTTCCCATACATGGTATTTGTTTTACATGTATATAGCAAAAGTTGCCATACTACTCAGACTCATATCTGTCAATATAGTAGTATTTTGGTTGCCATATTCCACATATTTATGTGTACAAAAGAATGATTGGAATAATAAAAACAGTTTAAATCTGTTTTTTCCTTGCTTCTCCTAAATAATTGATCACTATGGTGACAAATTACTGAATTTATTAAGTTGTGATTGAATGAATCCTATAGGGACAATTTTGTATGTTGTTACCTTGTATCCTGTCCTGCCGCCTGGGGGAAACTGTTTCTGGTTGCAGTTCACCTATCAGGAGGTTAACGTCACCGCACCCGGTCTCTCCCTGCAGCCGCTGCATTCCACTCTGAGCGCGGCCGCAGAGGGGGGGAGACCGAGGGGAGCTGAAAACTTCATCTCCCAAGCTCCCTTGCGGTCCTGCTGCCAGGGAATACGCGCCAGGAGGTGCTATAAAATCCACGCCACCCCCCGCGCCGCGGGAGCGCGCGGGCAGCGCAGGGCGAAGCCCAGGCAAAGGGCGGGCCCGTTTAAGCCCGTTCAAGACCGGATAATGACGGGACGGGCCACCCCCTTTCCAGCTCATATGCGGCCTTGTGTTGTGAGTACTTTGTTTTTATCATTGTTGCTGACTCGCTGGGTTCATATCTATGCCCCCTAAGGAGGCCAAGGGGAGAGCAGACACTGCCAACCTCACGGGAACCATGGACCAGTTTATAACGAGGCTGAACTGTGTTATCGATGAGGGGATCTCGATTATGGAGTGACGAGTTTCCCAGGATCTCGCCATTGCAAGAAGGTCTTCAATGGGACATATTGCGAATGTGCGGACTCCTGTCCATCAAGGTGCTAATAGTGGTATTGGTGCTTCACCAATCTTAGAACTCCCCAATCCACAGTTACCATCCTGTGATATATCCCATGTTTCCTCTGATGGTGAGTCCACGGTTTCAGAATCGCTATTGCTATCCCCCCAAAAGTTGCCCACTGTGTCCAATGTAGTTAAGGTTTACAATACTAGACAATTGCGTGGGAGAGATCCTGGGGCAATTCCCAAGTATAAGCAAGGGCTGTCAATTAACAATGGTGGAAGGAAAAAGAAAGCCCCAAAAAATACTAGAGTAATTCCAGCTACTCTGGAGCAGCCTGTTGTGGGCGACTCTGTAAGCCTTGTCCTGGCCACAGTAGATCCCACACTGACTAGAAGGGAGTACCAGGCTGCACGTGGGATGTTAAGCCAAGGCGACAGGGAACGGGTGAAGGACCATGAGTCAACTGTCATATATGATACACTTAGACTTCTCCTACATCCACTGGAGGATAGATTGAGTAAGATTGAACTACATCTAAAAAGGATTGAGCGCGACTTCAAGGGAATCGCAGATTCCTCATTAAGGGATGCTACTCCGATGGCTACTCAATCACTAGTTAAAACCAGTGGAACAAAGGCCCCGGCTGTCCTGAAGGACGCGGTAGCATTGAACAGTGTCCATGGGGTTCCAGTTGCACCCCTTAATAATAAGGACCTAGCAGCTGCCAATATAAGCAGACCATGTCAGCGTAATACACCTCAGGACAGCGAAGGTGGAGAGGTTCCTATCGCCCAGACTCCCAAGGGGAAAAATATTTTAAATCTACCCCCGGAAGTTTGTCCATTTGTGGTAATTTTAGCAGGGGTGCCAGAATTTATTTATTTATTTATTTATGGGTTTGTATCGCGCCGGCCTCACACCCGAAGGTGTATCTCCGCGCGGTGCTATGAAGTGAACAGGTCGGGACATGCGCTCATCCTAAAACAAAGTTGTCTTTAGGCATTTCCTGAAGGCTAGATGACTCGAGCACTCTCTAAGGGAAAGGGGAAGATTGTTCCACAGACGAGGGCCCATGATGGAGAGGGCACGACCTCCCTGTCTGGTCTTATTATGTCTGGGAATCTGTAGTAACAGCTGATTGCTGGACCTCAGATTACGGGAAGGGCGGTGGTATACAAATTTTTCGGCCAGATAGTGCGGCCCTAGGTTGTGGAGACTCTTGTGCACCACACAGCAGATCTTAAATTCCACCCGTTTCCGGATGGGAAGCCAGTGGAGGGCTTTGAGAAGGGGCAAGGATGGCGTTCTGGGGGGGGCATTGGTCACCAAGCGTGCCGCGGTATTCTGAACAACCTGAAGTTTGTTAAGCACTCCTTCATTGGCTGCTAGAAATAGGCCATTGCAATAGTCCAGGCGGCTCAGAACGAGGGCCTGGACCAAGGTCTTTCTTGTGCTGTCAGGGAGAAGGGGGAACACTTTCCGAAGGAGGCTAATAATGTGAAAGCAAGATCCCGCCGTGGTGCTGGCATGATGAGCAAGAGTGAGATCGTGTCTAGACGGACCCCCAGGTTTTTCACCACCTGTTTAGGGGAAGGGGCCTGACCCAGACTAGTGGGCCACCAGTCAGGGGTCCACAGGATTTTTGCCTCTCCAAATAGCATGACCTCCGACTTTCCCACATTGCACTGGAGAAAGTTCTTGGCCATCCAGCTGGCGATCGCAGTCATGCCGTTAGAGAAAGCTTGTCTTATCTCCGGGGTAAAGGTTTTGAAAGTGAACAGCAGCTGCGTGTCGTCAGCGTAAGAGATGGGCATAAACCCGAAGGACCTCATAATGTCGGCCAGGGAGGAGACATATACGTTAAACAACGTAGGGCTGAGACAGGAGCCCTGGCGGACTCCTCTGATGATGCTGGTAGAGGTGGAACTAAAGGAACCCATATTTACCTTCTGGGTGCGCTCTGCAAGAAAGCTGGTGAACCACGCCAGGGCAGATTTGTCAATGCCAATCTCCTTTAGTCTAGTTAGGAGAATGGCATGGGATATGGTGTCGAATGCTGCGGACAAGTCCAGCAGCACCAACACCACAGACAAACCTCTGTCCAGGGACATGCGTATAGCATCCGTGACGGAGAGAAGGGCCGTCTCGGTGCTATACCTAGGCCTGAACCCCGACTGAGAATGGTCCAAACTGCCGGTCAGCTCAATGAAGCTAGAAAGGTGGTGGTTAACATGTTTCTCCATCAATTTGCCGACGAACGGCAAAAGGGAGATTGGCCTCAAGTTGGGTAAGCATGAGGTGGAGTCCCCTACAACACTGCATAACAGGGTTGTCCACTGGTTAACCATAAACAGACCACTGCCCTTACACATTGTGTGTAAAATACTTATGGTTCGGAGGGTACCATGGGTTGGCCATTTGGCCAACAATATAAGGGGGGATTGCATCCTGGTTAATTTTAACAACCCCAGATCTGTCGAGTATATCTGTAACTGGAGATACCCTAGCCCAGGTGTGACTATCCGCTCTCTTCCACTGACCTACTTTTATCCTCCAGGTCATTTCACTTCACTGGCAGATGGCTGGACAATGGTGCAGCGGAATGGGAAGGGGCCACCCCAGGGGGGTTGGCCTAGGTCTTTTCTATCCTTGGACCCTATCCCTATCCAAAATCGTTTTAACTGTCTGGAGGCTGTTGACTGACTCCAGGATGGAGTAGGAGTATTGACTAGTTTCTCTTCCCCCCTGGGTAGTTGCTCCCCCCTTCCTTCTGTACCACCACAGTCCTCGGGCCCAGAGTTCCCAATTTCGGTTTTGGAACCTCTGAGGGTCATTAACATCATTAGTCAGGATTTATGCCAAACTCCATGTGCCCCAATTTCCTGTAATGTTCACATCAATATTCTCAAACTTGTCTCGTGGAATGGGGCGGGTCTGCGAAACAAGCTCTCATTACCGGATTGGAACGATTTTATTGATGGGTGTGATATATGTTTATTTCAGGAAACTTGGTGCCTCGAACCTCTGTACAAGCCGGGTTTTTCTTGTTTTCATGTACCTGCTGTCTCGGTTGGTCGAGGTCGTCCCTCTGGAGGGCTTATGGCATGGGTTAGGGTAGACCTCAACCTTAAGATTATTCACCACACTTGCTCAACAGTGGATGTTGTGAGACTTTCCATCAAGGGTATGAATGATATTACCACCTGGGAATTTTTTAATGTATATGCCAGAGGCACCCAAAGGGGGGCGAAATCCTCCACTATTTCTGTTCTATCTGATCTGCTCAATTTGTGTCCTCCTCATTCCTTAGTTCTGGTTGCTGGGGACCTAAATTGTTCGTTAGAGCCTCTGGCAGCAGATGATATTCTTGGAGTTTATGAGGAAGATGCACGATGGGGCATTCCGTCTCTGTCGCTTATGCCCGTGAAGAGATGGTCATCGGTTGTCATTCAACTGAACGCCTTAATGATTGAATCAGCCTTAAGAGCTGTAAATGGGCGTACTATCTCCGATGCTCGGGGGGCTAATATATATAACAGGGTATCGTGTGAAAGTAGAATTGACTATATAATGGTGGATAGGAGGGCATGGAAGTCAGTGGAGGACATGGTCATTATACCATCAGTAGACAGTGATCATAACCCCTTGTCCCTCACAATGGTGGATCTGTGGCAGAGGAAGGAGTACACCCCCTCCACTAGCGCGAGATTAATAACTAAGACAGTTGTACCATCCAATTGTAATAGGTTTCTCAAGTGGCCAAAGTTTATTATGGATGAAGAAAGATTAAGTGCATTGGAAGAAATCCTTAGTGAGCAGACTTTAAGGCTTTCTGCAGCGTGTAAGGACGCGACTGGGTCTGCGGCGGCAGAAACTATTTACACTGATACTATAGGTCAGATCGGTAAACTGTTCGTAGTTCCCAGTAAAAAGAGCCCGATGATTGTCAAGCCAGTGCAGAAGTGGTTTGATAGAAATTGTAGAATGAGAAAAAATAGTCTAATTCTTGCTATTAAATCTAGTAATCCAGTTACTGTTTGGCTGGCCAGATTACATTATAGACAAGCCATTACAACAGCTAAGAGGGAGTGGGAAGAATCACATTGGGATAGTCTTAGAGCTGCAAGCAAAACCAAAAACGGTGAGCTATTTTGGGCTTTAGTTAGAAGATCCAATGGTTGTAACCCGGATCAAACCCCCAATCATATAACAGATAGGGAATGGTTTGAGCATTTTAGGAAACTCTATGGGGGTGATGAGCAGTTCGGTACTCCAGGGCCCTTTTGTGGTGCCACGGCTATTGATTCTGCTCAGGCTCCATTCACTAGAGTAGACAAGAAAGAGGTGCTGGCTGCATTAACTAAGATTGTTCCTGCTAAGGCCCCGGGGCAGGATGGGGTACCGGGCGACCTTTTTAAAGCTAACACCGAAGGTTGGGCCTCTTACTTTGTAATCCTTACGAATGCCTTGTTGGAAGGCTCACCGGTCCCGAACTCTTGGAAGGGGGCCGAAGTGATCCCTATATACAAGAAGGGCCCCAGGGGGGACCCTGCCAACTACCGCCCAATAAGTCTTATAGATGTGGGGCAGAAATTGGTTGGCAGGGTACTCCTGGAGAGGATTCTTCTGTGGGCAGATGAGAACAGTATTATATCACCCTTCCAGGCGGGCTTTAGGGCCTGCACAAGCACGATAGACCAGGCATTTAGGTTGGTACTCTTACACTGGAAGGTGGCTACCATTGGCAAAGGCGGTCTTTATTTGGCATTTTTTGACTTGAAGACCGCCTTTGACTTGGTCCCCCGAGACCGCCTATGGCTGGTCCTGGAGGAAATGGGGATCCCCTTGCCCATTCTGAATCTCTTGCATGACGGAAATTATGCCCGTATTAGAAGGAGCAAAAAAACGATAAAATCCCTGTGAACAGAGGGGTACTCCAGGGTTGCGTACTGGCCCCGACACTTTTCACGCTATTTGTGAACGGTGTAGTTTCCTTTCTGCTCGAAATTAATGCTGATGCCCCGGTCTTGGCAGGTGATAAAGTCCCCGCACTACTCTTCGCGGATGATACGTTGCTGGTATCAAAAACTCCCGCAGGATTGCAGAAGCTGTTGGACCGCTTCTATTTGTTTTGTAAGCTGAGGGGCCTTGCCATAAATGCATCGAAAACAAAGCTTCTTTATTTTAACCCGAGTAGATCGTCTAGATCTACCTTGTCTCTTGACGGGGTGTCTCTGGAACGTGTAAAAGAGTTCGACTACTTGGGAATTAGAATTTCGGATACATTTAAATGGCAACCACATATTGATAAAATGGCGCTAAGCCATAAGAGGGTAGTTGGAGTACTAGGGAGGGAACACCGTGCATCCACTTCTAAGCCCATTGCCCCTGCTCTGGATATTTATGCTGCAAAAGCTGTAGGCTTTGCCCTATATGGCGCAGAGCTCTGGGGCTTTGATTGTGTTGATGCCTTAGTTATCGCAGAGAACAAGTTCTTTAGGGAGCTTGTATCGCTCCCGAGGGGTACCCCTACTAAACCACTCTTGAGTGATCTGGGTCGCCGTTCCATCAAGGATCTAGCCATTCTTCGCCCTGTTTTATATTGGGCCCGGCTATAGCGCACCCCGGAGCTCTCAAGGTATGCCAATGGTCTAAGAGAGGTTATGAACCTCCAAGGAGCCCATAAAATTAGCTGGATATCTAATATAAAGAAGCTTTTACTGGCAACGGGCCTTACAACTGGTTGGGAGCCTGGGGTATCGCTATCTAAGGCTGAAACTAAGCGAGCCTATTGGGCATGGGTTGATGATCACGAGCAGAGGGACCCAAACCTAGGTAGGTTGACTGAGGTATTCCGTCAGCACAAGCCTAAGCCTCGCCTGGAGCCCTATTTAGATTTTATTAAGAAACCCAGAGATAGATCCCTTTTTATCCAGTTCAGGATGGGCACTCTTCCTCTTCGCGATCGTACTAGCGAGTGGAAGCCACCACATCAAACTTCTGCTGATTGCCCAACCTGTGAAGGTGTCATTGAAAACATTGCTCACGTCTTCTTTGTATGCCCAGCCTATATAAAACCTAGACAGAAATGGCTCAAACCTGTGTGCCTGTTGCTTGGAACCAGGGACCACTCTGTTGCACTTAGAATACTTAAGGCTGATGCTAGCACAACCTTAGTGTGTGGGGTGGCCAAATTTCTCAGTTGGGCTTGGCTGATTAGGCTGAAGGCTATTTGATGATTTAAGTTCAAGCTGAATTTCTTTTTATATACTTATATATCCACAAAGCTGTCAAAGTTTAATATATTTTTAATTATTTATTGTAATATAAAAGGTTTTTATAAGTAATCCCTTTTAAATGTACCGTTAATGAACTGTGTTTTTAAATTGTAAATGTGCTTTTATGATATCACACATATCGAAATAAAGCTTTGATGATGATGATTTAGGCTTGCCGCTTCTCCTCTCTGAATCTTGTGCCATGTTTTGGCATAGGCACCCATTCGCTCCAACGTTTGGTTTCTCAGGCCGAATTCCAGCCTTATTTGAGCCTGCAAGGTGTAGTTGGGCAGGCTGAATATCATTCTCATGGTCTTCGCTATTGTGCTGTTCAGTAGCTGGGCGTCCCTCCCTCGGAGGCATTCGCTACCGTAAGTTACTGCCGGTGTTAGTTTTGCCTGAAGCACTTGAAACAGGGGGGTGAAGCTTCGGCCGACTGGTTTCAATTTGAGGTTCCTTAGTGCAATCGCTATGCTCTCTCCCCTCCGTTTTATTGCTTCCTTTTGCTGGTGGAATGAGCCCTTTCTGTCCATAATTACGCCCAGATACTTGTACTCCTCCACTGGTTCCAGTTTTACTCCTCCCATGTGCCAGCGGACCCCTGCCAATGATGTTTTGGCATTTATCCTCATTATTTTAGTTTTTGAGAGGTTAATGCTTAGGCTGTTCTCTAATTAAAAGTAGTGCTGATTAGATGTTGTAACCCTATCGGTGTTCTGCTGATTAGCACAATATCATCAGCATACATTAGGTTGGAGAGAGTGGAGCCGCCTATGCTTGGGGCGTGCAAGTTGCTTTCATCCAGCTGCTGTGCAAGGTCAGACATAAAGATGTTGAATAATATTGACGCTAGCACACAGCCTTGTTTTAAGCCTTTTGACGTCTTTATGTTTCTTGACAGGAGATCTCCTGCTCCTAGCTTGACTTGGACCCATATGTCAGTGTGTAGTGAAATCAGCTGTGTGAGTAGCCCAGATGGGATGTTCCTTTCTTCCAGTTTTGACCATAATAAGTTTCTATTAATTGTGTCAAACGCTGAAGTGAAATCAATAAAACATACGTACAGGGGCAGATTCGCTGTCTTTGTGGCATCGATGAGGAGCGAGAGAGCCAAGATGTTTGCTGTTGTACCCATTTGTTTACAGAATCCTGTCTGGGTGATGGGGATTACTGCATTTTCTTCTGACCATTCCAGGAGCTCCTCTAAAAGAAGACCAGCGTAGTATTTGGCCTCGTTGTCCATTAAGGCTACTAATCTGTAATTTTTAGGGTCCTTTACGTTGCCTTTCTTCTGTATTGGCGCTATTATGGAGCCTTTCCATGATGCTGGAACAGTTGCGGTGTCTGTTATCTGTTTGAAGAGTGGCAGTAAGGCCACTGCCCAGTATTTCAGATTTTGTTTGTACAGTATTGGGGGGATCCCGTTGGGACCTGGCGCCCCCTCCGCCTTCCCCTTCGCGATCCTGCTTATGATTTGTTTTTCGGTTGGATCAAATGGAGTACTGGCCAGTTGTGGTGTCCAAGCTCAAATTTTTCTATCCTTGTCCGGTCGGCTAGGTATTGCAAACTGAAGCGCTGTATTGAAGTGTGCCTGAAGATGATTGGTCCAGGCTTCCTCGGTTAGGTAAGAATTAACGGTTGGGCTTCTAGAATTCTGAAATGTATTGACTGTCTTCCAAAATCTTCCGCTTGTGTTGGATCCTTTGGCGTCATAAAGGTGTTTCGCCCATAGCTCGTCCTCTGCTTCCCTTTTTACAAGCCAAATTATCCTCTTTTTACTCTCTTTTAAGTTTTGCAATTCCTTTTGAATCGCGATGTCAGGTCCGTCGCGGTGTAATTTGCGCAGTAATTTGTTAATATTTCTTTTGAGGAGCTTTATCTTGGTGTTTTTGTTTAAGGCCTTGTCGCAGCTGCCAGCTGATTCAGTTCGCTTTTGTTTACTTTTACAGCTTCGATGATCCAACTTTGTGTGGATCTTGGCTTTCCTTGTATGTGCCTGTCCCAGGCTGCTTGTAAATTGCTCCCAGACGCTTAGATGATCGGGCTGGTTTGTGATGCTCTTTTCCCAATGACTTTTTGCGTCAATTGTGAAGCCTTCCAGGTCTGTTGTGTTGCATTTTATTCTTTTCTGTGCTACCGACAGTGAACATCCCAGGTTTATCGCCGGCGTGGATAGCACAACCCCCTGGAAGTTGAGGCCAAATTCTTGCGGCTGATGGTCACTGGCTGGCATTGTGCCTATTCGTAAATCCGTGACTTTCCTGAAGAGTTGGAAAGATACGAATGTGAAGTCTAAGGTTGAGCTGGCAGTTGAATTGTGGAAAGTAGCTGACAACTCCGCCCTAGTTGCAATAAAATATAAAGGGATTGGCCAGCTTCATCAGATTGATTGATTCCTTTTTCGACGACGGGACGCCATATTCCGGTACCGTCGTCAATTTCACCTTGCTCGCAGCGTGTTCTTCCTTCATCAGGTAACTCCCTATGTCGGGCACCTTTCAACCGGGTTACATAGTTGACGCTAACTCAAAGACACGCTGTAAGCGACTATCTCCTAGTTAAATGAAGACTGCCTTAGTCCACTAACTGACTCGCCGCCTTATATGTCGACATTGGTTTGTGTTACACTTGTGACCATTAGCGAGTATCACCGCGTATATTTCCTCTTTCTTCAATACATTTTAACTAAATAGCCAAACCTATAATGTTCGTTCCCTGGATACTTGCTAGAACCGCCAAGACAGTTATAGTCTGTAATTATTTCCTAATGACACGTTAAGAATTAGAGTGACTATACCCACCAATACGCTTTCCATGTTAGTCGGCGCTATGCAAGTCTCTGCTACAGAAATATGCGCTTAGTTTGTTGATCAGTGATTCTTCCTCACAATAGACATGCATTAATATTCACAGTTGTATTCTACAAAACCTTGAAAGAACACGACTGGAACTACATATCAATGGTTTTTCGTTTTTTAACTCAGCGAACAGAACATAGACACATTTAACCCTTTTATTCAGGTAAATGCCTTATTTACTAGTTATATTAGTAAGTCGTTTTTTGTAATATTAGTGATTCACTTTCTTATGCTTGTTATCTTCCAGACTCTATGACTATACTATTCGTATTTTATATATGACTATATGGATCGTGAAAATATGTCATCCTAGAATATCAACCGTTTAAGGTATATAATTTACCTACCAGCGTCGCATTTTTCAGTCTAGGCGGTAGATTCTAGGTCATATCTTCATTAGAGTTATTGCTTATGTTTTTCAGCGATTATATACATCTAGTGAAAAGGCGCCATATTAAATTTGGCGAACTTGGATTAATCTCTACATCAGATACACCAGACCTCTCAAAAACAGGTACCATGATAAATGATTTCCATAAGTTTCGCATTAGAGAATCTGTTTAGGCAGCAGTTTCTAGACAATATTTCCATTGGCGCTAATATTATGTCTTACAGCCTTTTTTACATCTAGTGATAATATTCGTCACCACTTGCTTTTTCGAATTTGAATCTACCTCCATATCAGACTCATTAGATCTCACCAAACAGGTAATATGAAAAATAATTACCATGTGTGTTGTATATGAGAGAAATTTTCTTTCTATACTAAACTTGGAATATAGTTAATAATAATTGTATTCACATATTTTTCTGGTGAATCGGAGATCGTAATGCATATGTATATAGATATAAAGGTACAGCCAGTCTTGCATCAACCTGATAACATGCTGTTCACTTAACTCACTATATAGCATATATACATAACTTGTCTATTATATGAAATTATCATCCTTGAATCAGTTGGTTGCGAGCTATCTATGTAAGTCTGTGTCTGCCAACGTATACAAATACCGATGTATTAGAAATTGCACTTGTTTGAATAATTTATTATGAATTGTTATTGTTTTATCTAAAGTTCTTTTAGTTGCCATTCCCGAAGTACTACTCAATCACCCTTAAGAAATATGTGTATCATAACATAAGTTAGACATATAAGTAGAAATACTGGACCCTTTTAGGTTAGGTTAGGTTTGTGGACATGAGATATATAGCCTGTGTTATAACTATGTGTATTCTGTTAGAATTGTGTTATTTATTAGATACATATTGTTATAAAAATGTGATTTACAAAGTTTTCTTTTCTTATATGTAATTACAGATTTTTTATTGTGACTCCTGAAGAAGGCGTTTTTCGCCGAAACGCGCGTCGAGTAATCTCTTCTTCATTAAGTGTTGGACACCTTGTAACAATCATTCATTGTGTCTTTTTAATTAATGTTGTTATTTTTGGTGTTATTATATGTACTTTTTTGCACTTAATAATTTTAATTGTGTAATGTCATATAAATCTAATTATGTAAGGTTGTTATATGATTTTAATTGTGTATATTAAAAACATGTCTGTTTTGCATTTATGATTTTTCTGATAATTTTTCCTTACTTATTCCTATCCATAATTGGGTCCTTTATGCTGTTGTCTAACATTAAGTCTGCCTAGGAGTTTTTTGCATATATTTGGTTTCCCCTGCCCTAGGAGTTCTTCTTCAACACTACCCAGGGGGTCCTTGTTTTTCACATGCTGACAGGGGGCTGTCATTTGTAAAGCGTCCGTTTAAGGCTGCCAGATTGAGGTGTTCTATATCCTTTACGCTGGCCCTTGCCAGCCGAATTTATTTGTCCCATTTACTTGTCGCTTGCTGTGGTATGTCCCATACCAGGAACTGATCTTCCAGAAATGTGTCCCTTATTTGAGGCCCTCCTAGGAACATATTGAAATCCCCTGTAACTATGAGGTTGGGAGTATCTGCTTCTGCCAATGTTATTGAAATTTCTTCCAATAAGAGGGTCATTCCGGTTTTTTTCCTGGGGATGTAAGTATACATTCATCAATCTTAGTTTTTGTTTAAGTTATTTTCCCCTCACTTCCAGTTCTATTGTAAGTGTACAATTGTTACCTGTCTGTTTCGCATTTGTGTACTTAGATTCGTTGAAGCTCTTTATGGCCGTGTATATTGTTAGGCCACCTTTTAGGTGGCCGTATTTGGCATTTCTTGTCGCTGGGAGATGGTATGAATTGAAGCCCTGGATTTGATGTGGTTGGTCTAGCCAAGTCTCCTGAAGGGCTATTATATCGAATTCTTGGAGGTAGAAAAAGAGCTGAATATCGTCTCTTTTGTTCCCTAGACCAGTGTTTCCCAAACTGTGGTCCGCGGACCCCCAGGGGTCCGTGACACATTCCCAGGGGGTCCGTAGGAAACAGTTTTAAAAGCACAGAAAAGTTTCTTGTATAATTAGCAGCTTTCCAGCAACAATAAAAGTGTCAAGATAATGCCAGTGATTAATGTACCTGCTGGAGAGAGAGGAGAGTTTTGTTCAGTGGCAGCTTTGACTTAACTAATGTAGCACAGCGGGTTAATGTGCCTACTGCAAAGAACGTGTAACATGCATTTTAAAAAGCAGTATTTTATGTGCATAGGTTTGTGGTTACTGCTTTTGTCACAGAGATTCTTTCGTTACTGTGCACTTCACGGTAGAGGGACCTATAAACTGTCATCAAAGAGCTGCGTGAAAACTGCATGGCACCAGATAGTAACTTATGTTTTCCCCAGTTATTCATTATTCTGATGCTGCTAAAAAGATTTATTTGGGTGGAAATACATTTTTAATGTTAAAGTCAATGCTAGCCACTGTGTTATGTTCTGAATCCGGAGTTTGCGCTTTTCCAGACCTGGCACTCTTTAAACATTTTATATACACACTGATTTACATATATGTGTGTGATGTAAAGTGCTCTGGCATCCTACAATGGTATGAGAGATGCTATAAAACAAATGAAATACATGTGACAGAGGGGATATTACTTCAATATAAAATACTAAGGGCCAGATGTATGATCCTTTTTTATATGTGCGAACAGGTTCACAAACCCGTTTGCGCATGAAAAAACCTATTGGGCCATGTACATGGCCTATTTCGCGAGTCGCAATTTGTTTGCGACTCGCTAAATACGTTTTGCAACTTGCTATTTGGAAAGGGCATTTCCTTCCGAATAGTGAGTCTCAAAACCATGTACAAATGTTTTGCTGTCGCAAAACATTCGCAATTACCACCTACTTCAAGTAGATGGTAATGCATTTGCAAATGAGAAGGGGTCCTCAGGGTACCCCTTCCCCTTTGCAAATGCATGCAAAATGATTTTTTAAGGGCAGGCAGTGGTCCCAGGGACCTCTGCCTGCCCTTAGAAAATGAAACGAAAATGTTTAATTTTCTTTTTCTTTAAATGCATGGTAAACGGGTTGCATCTTCTTTTTAAAACTGCTTTATTTAAAAGCAGTCCCAGACATGGTGGCCTGCAGAGCCCAGCAGGCCACCATACCTGGGAGGGCTGGCATTCCCAATGGGCTCGCAAATTGCGAGAGGCTCATTAATATTAATGAACCTCGCAATTTGCGACCACATTGGGAATCCCAAACAGTGTTAAACACACTGTTGTACCTTTCATTTAGCGACTCGCAATTTGCCACTCGCCATGTGTCGCCAATTGCGAGGAGCTAAATGAAATGGTCGTACATCTGGCCCCAAAATCATTAGTACTTTGAGTGTTTCTTTTTGTATGTGCACATGTGTATTTTTTTCGAATTACTGTTTTAATATTTTAAATTTAACTCATACAAATTGCTTGGGGGGTCCCCGGCTTCCAGTGGTGACTCAATGGGGGTCCTCAGGAGTCAAAAGTTTGGGAACCATTGCCCTAGACCATTTATGTTCCAAGAACATATCCTTAGTTGTTGTTGTGTTGCAGTATTTTGTTGAGTATTTTGTCAGAATTGTGGGGCCCTTGTATTGATTGACCTCGCTATCCATTTCCAGTCATCTTGACCTAGTGGCCCTTGCTCATGTCTGTCGGTCGGAGAGGTCATCCTGGACACTGAGAGGCTTCTGGCCCCCTTTAGGACGCTTTCCGTTTTTGCTGGAAATTGTTCGGTTGATGGGTTTTGGGCTTGTCGCTCATTGTATGCCTTGCGTAGTGGTTCCAGATACCCAGTTTTTTCCATTCTTTTTAGGCGTAGTCCCAGGATAGAAAGTGTGATTCTAAATCCGTTATTCTTGTTGCTGTTTCATTCCTTGCCCATGTTGTTTTTGTAACCTCCAGATCTGGCAGATGGTTACAGTGGGTGAATTCCACTGCCTCTAGGTCTTTAGTGCTAATATCAGTCAGATTCCTGAAGGTTGATAGTAGGTGTAAGATATTTCCTCGGTTGAGGGTAACCCCGTCTACCTCTTGACATATAATCGGCAATGAACAGTATTGTGCCACTATCTGCTTCCGCCTGCCCGACCTCCCGTTTTTTGCGTTTTTTTCTGTGCCCATTTTGGTCTGTGAGCTGTCGTGTCTTTTATCAGGTTTTGAGTCCTCCCCCTGTCCTTCCCGGTATATCATGTTGAGCATTGCTCTAGGATCTTGTTTCGGATCATGTTTCGGGGGGGAGACCTTGATTCCATCTGCAGATAGTCCCCCCTTGGTATTGGTAATTAGTAATTAATTAATTTTTAATTGGTAATTAATTTTTATTAATTGATTAATTGATAATTATGTGAATTTAATTAATTTCTTTTCCATAGCGGGTTGTGGGTTTATAGGGGAATAGGGTGGGAAGTTACTTAATTGTAATTAATTAAATATTTTAATGTATTTATTTTGAATTAATTGTTAATTAATTTTTAATTGTTAATTAATTACTTGTTAATTGGTAATTAATTTGTATTAATAGTTAATGAATTTTAATATTTCATATTTATTTGGTTTTTTAATTGATTAATTATTATATTTTATTAGATTGGTAATTACTTTTAATTAATGTTTTATTGGTATTGATATTTAATTTATTTTTATTAATATATTAAATATTTACTTTTCCTACTGTTAAGATCACTGGAGTGGGAATAGTAATTTTAAACTCTACGCTATGCAACACTTTCCCTACTGTTGCACTCTCTGGAGTGGGAATAGTAATTTTTACCCCATCGCTATCCAACGCTTTCCCTGCTGTTGCACTCTCCGGAGTGGGAATAGTAATGTTTACCCTCCCGCTATCCAACGCTTTCCCTACTGTTGCACTCACTGGAGTGGGAATAGTAATGTTTACCCCTACGCTATCCAACGCTTTCCCTACTGTTGCACTCTCTGGAGTGGGAATAGTAATTTTTACCCCAATGCTATCCAACTCTTTCCCTATTGTTGCACTCACTGGAGTGGTAATAGTAAATGTTACCTTCCCGCTATCCTACGGTAAAAATATTGTTTGTTTTTTATTAATATTATGTTAATATATATATGTTTTAAAAAATAAAATGTTATGGTTTTTTATAGCTTAAATTAATTATTTTATAATTTTAAGGTTATTTAAGTATTTTTAAGTATGTTTTAGTTAATTATTTTTTATATTTCATTTATTTTAAATTACTTTTAAGATATTTACAAAAAAATCGATATTTTGACTAACTATATTTTTTTAAACTATATTTTTGATTCGATATTTTTGTACTTACCTGTTTGTAGATTGGAATTCGATATTTTTGTATGCGATATTTTATCCTCGATATTTTTGTAAGTCTATATTTTTGAACTCGATATTATTTCAGTGATCCATAAAGGACATCTTCCTATATAAGTCCCTCGGCTTGTGCCTCTTCCTTACCCATAGTGACCACAGAGTTCTTGGGTGTTTGGTGATGAATAAAATGTTGAATGCTTGGTGATGTCATAGAATGCATGGGTGTGTGCTGATGTGCTGAATGTCAGCTGGAGTGTGCAGGCTGTGAAGCAGGGAGGCTGCTTGTGGTGGAGCTGTCCGCTATCTACATGCTATCTGTTATGATCTACCTACTTACCTGGAACTTACCTTGTAACTAAGATTAAATAAACCATCAATAGAATGTACACCTCTGCTAATGGACTTTGTATTACAACAATAGCCCTTGTATATTAACTTTATTTTTAACGCACAATCAATTCAATTCAATTTCATAAGTCTTTATTTCGATTTAGAAATCATAAAAGACATTACAACAACTAGACACTTACAAATTTAAAATTAGCCACTGTTATATCAGAAATCAAGTTTTCACAATACCACATGATACTTTGAATCACATCAATTGAAGACCATCCATAAGTTATTTAAAACAATATGAACAAGTATTAACTAAATCTGTTTGAAGTCATAAATAAACAAATTCATTCCATTGTACAGATACCTTTAAAAAACATTCCTAATAAAAAGGACAATTAAAAAACTCTAAATTCATCATTGTACAAGGTGTATAATATCAGGTGACATGAACCCATTAGAAAGCTTTAGAAAAAAAAACCCTCAAAATGTCACTGTAGGCTCATTTTACGTGCTCGAATAATCCACATCCAGTGGAGGAACTTAGCCACAGCTATAACCACGGCCTGAGAATTATCAGTTCAGAGAATCCTAACGGACTTGCGACCTGTTTTCAAGCCTAACTGCAAACAAATAGGTTTTAGCCATGTTATCCTAGGAATTTTATATTCAGGGCAGACAAAAAGTATGTGCCCAATGCCTTCCTGTTGGGTGGGGCAGAAGGGGCAGGTGGAACATTGTCCCCCGCGCCATTTCGCGGTGAAGGCATTGAGTGGTAATGTCCCCACCCTGAACTGATGATATTTATTCCTGTCCCCAGGGATGGTAATCCAGTCCCAATAACCCTCGAGGACTGGATAGTGTTTTAGTCCTAGGAATTCCACCGTTAGTGATGGCCCGATACAGCGGCCAAATCTTTTTAGCACAAGCATGTTCCAGTACAAGTCTCTGAATACTTTTCTAGGGGGAAAGGAATTCCCTAATGGGTCATCCCACAAAGGGGATAGGCCCATGGCCATATAAATAGCCCTCACATCCCTCAACCATGATATTTTGTGTACCCTATCTGCATCTCTAACCTCGAGAAAGGCCAGAGTGTACTGGGAGAGTTCTGGGGTAACCCATAATCTCCTCCAGTACGCAGCGTATAGAAGAGGAATCAGGGGGGTTGATACTGGAAGGCCTGTGATACTACGCAAAAATGTATTTTGCGCGCCCGTCAATCCTGCACCATAAAGGACAGCTGCTCTGACTTTGGCATCATAGATCTTTAGGACCGGGGTAATTGGCCTAGTGTGTGACAGATAACATTCTTTGGTGAGGGCTCCCGCCAAATGGGCGTGCTTCGTGACCAGCTGGTTTGAGTGATGTTTCCAATCTAATTTAGATGATAGGGTAATGCCCAGATAAGTAAATACTTGGGTCTGTTCAAGTTGGGCCCCATTCATTACCACCTTCCCTCTGACATGCTTAGATTTGTGTAAGACCATGAAGTTAGTCTTAGTTGTGTTAATGACAAGTCCATGGTCATTGCAGAAGACTTCAAAAACATCAATGGCCTTCTGGAGGCCCTGTTGAGTTTTTGAGATTAGTAGCGTGTCGTCTGCAAACATCAACAGGGGGATCAGCTTACCATCCTACTTGGGAGCATCGGTTGGTTGGTGGTCGAAATAGCTGATCACCCTGTTGATGTATAGTGAAAAGAGGGTCGGTGCTAGTACGCACCCTTGGCGAACTCCCCTTGCGATTGGAAATTTGTCAGTTACACTCCCCTGCTGGTTCCAACGGACTTGGGCAAAATTGTTCTCATGTAATCTAATTAAAAGGGAGAAGATATCCAGGGGCATGCCCTGATCTTGAAAGGCTGCCCACATTTTTGCGCGTGGCACCAGGTCAAACGCTGATTTAAGATCAACGAAAGCCGCAAAAAGCGTGCCACCCCCTAAAAACACCACCCGCCAGTAAATTAAAACAAATCTAAAAACTTGGTCAACCGTACTGGTGTGGCTGTGAAACCCGGCGTGGAAAGGCGGTAGAACATCATTTGCCTCAATCCACCCCTGAATTTGCTGCAGTAATAGCCTTGCCACCACCTTTTGGATACAAGCAATACGGCTGATCGGCCTGTAGTTTCCTTGGTCCGAGCACTCCCCCTTCTTGAAAACCGGGATAATCTCGGCACCATTCCACCGCTCCGGTATGGGTGAGCCCATAGCGATGCCGTTTGCTAGCAAATGAATGTAGGAAGCCCAGAGCTCCTTGTCATGCATAAATAGGTCTGCTGGAACTGAGTCTAAACCTGGGGCTCTAGCCTTTGGGATAATGTTCAAGATCTTAATAACCTCTCTTCTGGTAAATGACAGAGGGATAGTAACCTGGTTTAAGATGGGAACGACCTCACTCTCGTCACCAACCGCGTCAGTAGACGCGAACTGGGACGTATAGTGGGAAACACAAAGATTAGGAGAAACATGAATAATGGGTTCGCCCCTTTTAGTCCCCCTCCCCCATTTTACCATATCCCAGAAGGAGCACATTGATCTTTCTCTACTGGCACTCAGCAGCTCCCTCCAATATTCCTCGTCCCACTCACGTTTTGCAATGTATTGCGTTTTTTTATACATGACTCGGGCATTCTTAATCCTAGCCATATCTTTAGTTTTTACAGCATCTGATAGAGCTTTATACGCAACCCTGCAGGACTTTCCATACCATTGGTCTTCCTTTCTAACAGGCCTAATATGCTTTCTTGTCACCTTTTTTTACAAAAAAACACCTTAACTGGCGAAAAAATGTATCATGGATCAGGCCACCATTTGATATAACTTCCTCCACAGTGGTATTTTTCTGAAGTTCCACAATAGCCTGGACTGTCAAATCTCTCATAGAAACAATACTTTCTTCATCCATTGGGCAATTAGCCCATCTTATTCGTCTGTAGTCATTAGAAAGGGCCTCGCTCTGGTGTGATTTAAACAGCCTAAATGATAAAATTAATGGGTCATGATCCCTCTCCACCCGTTCCACTATCAACATATCCTCAATACTAGCCCAGTTCTCTTTATTAATCAGGGTATAGTCAATGCGGCTATATGATGCACCATTTTTAAAGGTAGAAGCGCCATCTTTATCAGAGGTCGTTCTTCCATTTGTGGCACCTAAGCCGTGCTCTACACATAAAACTTTAAGTTGAAGCGCGGCCTCTGACCACTTTTTGATGGGTGCAAATGTCAACTGAGGGATATTCCAGATATGATCTTCTTCCAAAGTAAGATCTATATCATAGCTGTCCAGGGGTTCAAAACAGCAGTTAAAATCTCCTGCTACTATAATATTACTCTCCCGGCAAACCCCTGGAATAAATGTTAAAAACAAATAGGTCCTTACGATCAGGGCATTTAAATTTAATTAGCAAAATGTCTACACTATTGGTATTCAACTGGTGAATAGAGTAACTACTATCTTGCTTTACCCATGTAAGTAAGCCTCCCTTTGGTCTCCCCCGCAGGCTGGAAATAGCCGGGACATAAAAATTCAGATATCCATGTTTAAATTCAGGTGCCACCAACCATGTTTCCTGGAGAAGAATTATATCCCTGGGGCCTCATTTATGAGGCCTTGCGTGAGTTTTGCGCTTCCGATGCGTCACTTTTTGTGACGCATCGGCGGCGTAAAGCATGCCTCCTGATGCGCACTATTTACAAAGTGATGCATCTAAGCAGATGCGTCACTTTGTAAACCCCTGCGCTACATTATACCTGCATCAGGTATAATGTATGCAGAGGGGGCGTTCACCCGCAAAAAGCCTCGTAATAGTGACGCAGTGAAATCTATGAGATTTCACTGCGTCACTTTTAGGACGCTGTTGCGTCAAAATCTTGCGCCTGCCTCACAGCAGGCGTAAGACTGACACAAGCCCTTTCACATGGGGCTTTCCCCATGTGAAAGGAAGCATTGCTGGAGTTGCGTCACTTTTGTGACACACTCCAGCAATGCGTCACATTTGCGCCTACAGATACGTCAGAAATACTGACGTATCTGTAACTCCTTGCGACATGATGCGTCATATTATAAATATGACGCATCAATCATGTCGCAGGGAGAGCGCAGTGAAAAGTGACGCATCGCTGTTTTCACGCAGCGATGCGTCACTTTTCATAAATGAGGCCCCAGCTGTCCAGGAAGGATAACCAATCCAAGGATGTTACCTTACTTCTCAGCCCTGCCACATTCCACGAAACCAAAGTCGGTAAATAGGGAGGGCTGGGACTATTGGATGGAACATGGCAACCAATATCAACCTAACCCTCTCTTGGTATTCTGCCATATGATTGACTCTCCCTGGGTAGCCCATGAATTGGATCAATTCCACTCTTTGGTGAACCGTCAGTCCCAAGGTGGACGTTAACTTCCAGTAAATTGTTTCGAAGGTGGGGAGGTACTCTGTGATTAGTAGAAAGCCACAATTCCTCTTGATGTCTACCCTCTTCTAGATAAAGTCAATCATTACTATCCAGTGAATTAAAGATCTCAAATCTGTTGCTA
The DNA here is from genome assembly GCF_964261635.1 of Lissotriton helveticus. Classification (NCBI taxonomy): domain Eukaryota; kingdom Metazoa; phylum Chordata; class Amphibia; order Caudata; family Salamandridae; genus Lissotriton; species Lissotriton helveticus. The sequence goes on from NC_136065.1 coordinate 957,406,185, forward strand.
AGTGGTAGAGTAGCACTTGGGGGGGACAACCAGTGGTAAACCCTGACTCATAGCCTGAATACCTGGATAGGACGATGGAAGGTAGAAATAACCCAATGGTAGCACATTTACAGAATCATGATGGATCCTAACTGATCCAGTCTGCCTTAGAATAAGTCTGACCAGTTCAGAGGAACTAAAATTAACAATTACACAGTCCCCCTGCATACCCTTGCTTGAATGGTCCACCGATGATACCCTATGAACCATCTTAAAATTAGCATATAAATGATCTCCCAGTACTGTTTTGTTGCTCAGAAATTGTAGAGCCTTATTTTTGAGAGCTGACCAGTGCTCTACCTCGCCTTCTGGGAGCTTGGGTACATTTGCCGAAATAATAGTATAGGGAGAAGCCTCCGGGGGTAAGTGAAGAAAGACTTCCCTAGAGGAGTTATTCGCCAATGGAAATAATCTCCCACTCGGTCCCTTAGGAGCCGGCTTTACTGGGGGATTGATATTTTGTGTCACTGCTGGTAATTCAGGGGCTGTAGTAGCTATAGTATTGATAGGCTGCAGACTTCCCTGCGCATTGGTTATTGGAGCAATGGGAGTAGCGTTGTTAGAAATCGATGCTATTGTTTTTTGGGCCCCCCTATCAAGTAGGCAGTCATTTTTAAGATTTTTTCCATAGAATCTAGCCTATGTTCTATAGACTCAAGTTTCTTCATAACTGGATGAAGAAGTGCTCCAAATAGTTCCTCCATGTGCCTAATCAACTCAGGCATAATTCCTTCAGTTAGCCCATTCGAAGGAAGTGGCAGTATATTAGTCCTGGCATTTGGCACTGGATGGAATAATAGGGCAGTAGGGTTTTCCGGTTGCAGACCCAACCCAGATGTGGAATTTTTATTCTTAGCTAACTTAGCTTGTTGGTGGCTACCTTTCGGAGGACCATTAGCTTTTCTCTTTACTGGATGTTCCTTCTTTCTAGCCCCAGGAGGCAGTCGTGACTGCCTAGTACGTGTAATGGGGGGAGAGGGTGAGGGACTAGGAGTAGGAGAACGAATAGAATTGTAAATTTGTAATACTGGCATGCTATCATTCTGAGAAGGAAGTACCAGCACCTGTGGGAAATCGGGATAATGACATATACTACCAGAGGCCTCAAGGCCCAAGTCTTGATCAGAGTTTAAGTTTGAACGATGTAATGGCTCTAACGAGAGCCTCCTCCTCTCTACTAGTTCTATCTCCGTATTAATTACTGTTTCAGCCCATTTAAGAAAGGCATCCATTGTCCCAACCCCACCACCACCTATCCCACCCCTACGACTAGTTTTTCTCATGAATAATAGAAGATCCGCCTTCACAATCCTTAGTAAAATGCCCCCCCTACACCGAATAGGCTTAATCCAATAGTTAAATACACTTAGTTCTGGCATTAAGCACACTTATCTAGCCAACACGACTGGTAATATCATGGGGACAGCTGTGTTAGAGGTCTGGCACGGCCCAACCTCCTCTGGCCTCTGACGGCCAGAGACGGCCCGACCTTTGCCCGGGCTTCGCCCGGTACGTCCCACGCACGTCCCGCGACACGGGAGATAGTCCCAGTTTTAAAGCGCCTCCAGGCGCGAAAGTCCGATGGAGCGGCTTCCTGCCACTAAGCACCCTGGGAGTTGGAGTCCCCGACTCACAGCGGCCACGCTAAGGTGATAGAAGCTGTGGCGGCAGGGGGAGACAGACACCGGGAGCTGGAGCTGGATGCTGGCACCAAGTAGGTAAATTGAGGGCTTCAAGGGGGCTGCTAGTGAAAATGTCCCGGGAGCCCCCACGCACAATCTTTATTACAACATTTAGAATTTTATCATAATGACCAAATAGATTAAGTTGGAAAAAAATCAATCCAATAATGCCTACAAAGTGCAAAAAAAGTTACTGAAGTTGGAATAGGAAATGCCACAAATGTTCTAAGGCAACAGCATCTGCTTTACACAACTAAGTAATAAAAAAGCAAGGATTCCAGCATACTGTTAAAAGCTGTCTGCCTTTGCACTGAGAAGAGATCTTATCTTGACAGTGAATGGGGCTTAAAAAGGGTGAACAGCTTGAGGTGAAGTATCGTAAGTAAGTGCAGCCAGGGGAAGTAAAAAAAAAAAGTTCCACTCAAAAGGTAATGAACACAGTCATTCGGCAATGGGAACTGATAAGAGCCCCCTTTTAAGATAAATACAAGAGATTTCACAGCACAGCGCAATCGTTATGCAGGCGAAACCTAAAACTACCAAGCATCTTATTCATTCCAAGATTAACCAATTCTCCTTGCCAAAGTCTTCTGCAGCCCTGCCTGCAAAAAAGAACTAAAATATTACACTATATATTCCCGGTCGTTACACCGCATGAAAAACATTAGGATACACGTTTACTCTTCATTACGCTGATGGCACTGTGCTTTCCAGATCTTGTTAGACTTTGGGAAAATTGTTTTAATAGTAATTTTTAATGGTTTAAACAGTGGAATTTACTAGCCAATTCAGGGTAATTCCACATTGCTACAAACGGATATAAATAAGGATATATTGATTCCTGCAAGAGTTTATTGGCAGGACTTTAATTGAGTCCTTTCTTTTATTGTGATGAGTAAATTACCTATTAGGGGCTAATATTTCATCACACGCACAAACTGCAGAGTAATCTGTTACATTTCGCTCCGGGTGCAGTATGCAGAGTATGACTGACCCTGCCGAATGCTGGGCTTATATGGTGGCCGAGCGGGTATTTAATTACAACTGAGAGCATGCAGCGCACTGAGGAGAGGCCCTAAGGGCAACAGGAGGATGCAGGTGTGACGCAGACCGGGGTGCACACAGTGTGGCAGGGCTGCAAACAGAGAGACAGTGGCACACCCAGAGTGCTGTGGCTGAACACAGATAGACAACGGTGGACAAGGGTATGCACACAGGCAGCACAAAGGTGGCTCCAGTGGGCACACAGAGAGGCAGGGCTATAGAAGGTTGATGTAAGGGCAACACAGGGACAAAGGCACACTTGATGCCCCTGGGCATTTGCGTGCTCTTATAAATATTGTTCATTTCATTTCACTTAAACAGATGCAGGGGGCATGGAGCAGCAGGCATCTCTGAATGACAGAGTGCAGCAGGCTGCACACAGGCAGATTTAAGTAGACACACAGACTGCTTCTAGATGTTACACAGAGAGACGGGTTCAATAAAGACAGTTCTGAAGGGCAAAGAGAAGCAGGGCGAACCATAAGGATATCAACGACCATTGGCAATGCCAATAGGTTTGGCTTTAAAGGAATGTTGATTGGTACTGTGAAGCGTTACAAGTAAATAGCCTGGGAATGAATAAGAATTTGCAACGTAAAGAGCAGTAGAATAATATAGGAGTAGGTTAAAAGGTCAGGTGCGTGGTGCACTATCAAGCCAGACCTAAACATCCATGTAGGTTAATGACTACCCTCCTCCCATCTGTGATTCTGCCAGAGAAAGACAAACACCTTAAATTATCTAGTTATTTATGACTGTAAAGAGCTTTACAATGTCACGTGTGTGCCCCTGAAATTCCAAAGTCAGCCAGCTGAGTAAATAAACAAAATGTTTTAACTAAAAAGGGGGAGGTAGAGGGAAGAATGGGCTTAGGCTCGCCCTCCAGAAAAAATATATGTAAGTCACAAGAGATCTCTGAGAGACAGAAATCGAGAGCCTAGCTACTAACTATAGTCCTATTCACAACATTCACTGGAGTTGGAATAGTGTGTATAGTAATAGAAAAAGAGTATTGCTCTTTTTCTTGTTGTCCCCTCACTCACCAGGGTTGCCCCACGGTGACATGCTTCATCATTGGGGCCATCCCACTCCGCTGCGGACTGGGGCGTGCTGCGACTTGCGAATTACGTAGGAGCACCTATAGGTATTGACTATGTGTGGTGCGAGTGTAGTGATGTGATGGAGTGGGGTATGTGTAAATAGTTAAAAATACCTGCCTAGGAAGCTTAAAATAGTTTATTCTTGCTTCAAGGTGGTAGAGTTAAAACCGGGGTGAAGTATTAGGATACCCAAAAGGCAATGTGTTTAGGTGTACCTATCAACTCCTGTCTGTCAACATGTTTCGTGCATCCCCCAAGCACTTCCTCAGGACTACACAGGGGCCAGCCCTGTGTTCGCCACTCCTAAAAGATGCCACAATGAGCTAAATAGTGAAAATATGCTGCAATCAATATTAATGCATGCATACAGTACCTACGTAACCAAATTAACCACGTGGTTCCTGTAAGACAAAAAACATAGCTTAATAGTTAAGGGGTATTCATGACCCCCAGTATATGCACACAAAAATTCACACACATAGGACGAACAGTGATTATATTCCATGTGATCGTAGCAAGTGTATTTTATAAAAAAACGTTTTCCTGCACAAAAAACGTGGTTCACACCTTGTGGTATAGAAACATGCACACATACTACTTGCACACTCATACACCTCGTTTTTACATACATATGGTAGAGCCTAGTTGTGCCCCATGGACTCGGAGGGGTTCAGTATCCCAGCGATTTAAAGTACAGGGAGGAAGAAAAATTTCTGATTTTTGGGCCAGGTAGTCTTGTTGTTAAAGGCACACGAGTCCGTGTTTTTCGGGCTCCGTGATCGAAAAACAAACAGGGTTGGAAACCTCCGTCTGCTCTACACGGATTCGCAGAGCATAATCAGCACTTACTTGCTAACAGGATACCTCCCTCTGTTTCACCTAATCGTGCGTCTCCGGTCCGAATGTTGTCTGACCGAGGACGCCGAGCTGCAATATAGTTTCCATTTCGCCTCACAGTTCCGCGTTATACCGGTGCAAGACTACAACGCGCTTAGGTATGCGCGATGGATTTTTGGTGGCCATGTTGGGTGTATGGAAGAGATTACGTGACCGGATTGCTAATAAAAGGCTAAACGATTTCGCTCTTCACTGAATTTACAATAAATAGCAGACTCTTGTCCTTTTTATCCGACAGTTTGCCAAATTTTTGTGAAAATCATTAAATTGATCGAAAAATTATCAAAAAATACCAGAACCCAGGGCTGCATCGTGTTCAGTGGTTGGGTCATGGTATTAGGTCATTGCATGCCTCTCACTGTCTCATTTTAAGGTCGTGTTTCAATGAGGTTTTTTTCAGGATGTTAGTACCTTGCTAGCTAGATCAGAGAGAGTTAAGGGATCTAATTTTAATTAGATTATGTGAACTGTCCCCATGGGATTTCATCATTCAGGCCCACTACGTGAGAACGGAGTTTAAACACCCAACGTTGTTCTTTTTCTAAGAGTTTTTTCTCCATATCAGAGTGTGACTGTTGTGTTTCAAGGACCACCCATCGCATGTCATTTGGGGTGTGTCCTTTCTCCAGGAAATGTGTTGTCATTTTTGTGTTGGAATGCTTACACCTAAAATTACAAGCAAAAGAACAACGTTGGGTGTTTAAACTCCGTTCTCACGTAGTGGGCCTGAATGATGAAATCCCATGGGGACAGTTCACATAATCTAATTAAAATTAGATCCCTTAACTCTCTCTGATCTAGCTAGCAAGGTACTAACACCCTGAAAAAAATTTCATTGAAACACGACCTTAAAATGAGACAGTGAGAGGCATGGAATGACCTAATACCATGACCCAACCACTGAACACGATGCAGCCCTGGGTTCTGGTATTTTTCGATAATTTTTCGATCAATTTAATGACCGGACCGGAGACGCACAATTAGGTGAAACAGAGGGAGGTATCCTGTTAGCAAGTAAGTGCTGATTATGCTCTGCGAATCCGTGTAGAGCAGACGGAGGTTTCCAACCCTGTTTGTTTTTCGATCACGGAGCCCGAAAAACACGGACTCGTGTGCCTTTAACAACAAGACTACCTGGCCCAAAAATCTGACATTTTTCTTCCTCCCGGTACTTTAGATCGCTGGGATACTGAACCCCTCCGAGTCCATGGGGCACAACTAGGCTCTACCATCTGTATGTAAAAACGATGTGCAAGTAGTATTTGTGCATGTTTCTATACCACAAGGTGTGAACCACGTTTTTTGTGCAGGAAACGTTTTTTATAAAATACACTTGCTACGAACACATGGAATATAATCACTGTTCGTCCTGTGTGTGTGAATTTTTCTGTGCATATACTGTGGGTCATGACTACCCCTTAACTATTAAGCTATGTTTTTTGTCTTACAGGAACCACGTGATTCATTTGGTTACGTAGGTACTGTATGCATGCATTCATATTGATTGCAGCATATTTTCACTATTTAGCTCATTGTGGCATCTTTTAGGAGTGGCGAACACAGGGCTGGCCCCTGTGTAGTCCTGAGGAAGTGCTATTTTAAGCTTACTAGGCAGGTATTTTTAACTATTTACACATACCCCACTCCATCACATCACTACACTCGCACCACACATAGTCAATAACTATAAGTGCTCCTACGTAATTCGCAAGTCGCAGCACGCCCCAGTCCGCAGTGGACTGGGATGGCCCCAATGATGAAGCATGTCACCGTGGGGCAACCCTGGTGAGTGAGGGGGCAACAAGAAAAAGAGCAATACTCTTTTTCTATTATTATACACACTATTCCAACTCCAGTGAATGTTGTGAATAGGACTATAGTTAGTAGCTAGGCTCTCGATTTCTGTCTCTCAGAGATCTCTTGTGACTTAAATAAACAAAATGGTCACAGCTGGTGGAGGGCGAGCACTTGTTGTAATTGTAACATTTCTAGAGCGCGTTAAAAGCGTCAAAGTGCTAAAACGGAGGAAACTGTGTGAAAGGAGCAGACCCAAAGCAGAGATAACGTCAGCTATCCATCCACTTAGAGGGAGGCCTAGTTCACAAATAACCAAGTTTTAACCTGCTTGTGAAAATTCAGGTGCAACTTTAAGCTCCTGATATGTTTCAGGAGGGAGTTCCAAAGCAGCTGCCATTGTGATGACCCGTTCCCCCATCTGGCTTTACTGCACCTAGTACCAACTATCTTCCATCATCCAGTGGATCTTAGAGGCCTCAACGAAACATACCAATTAAAGGCCATCCTGGGGTAAGTCGATAAGTTTTGTGGAAATACAGAAGTTCTGCCTAATCAAAACATGTACTCATGGCTCTGAACATGTGGGTGGAGCAAAAGCCCCTCTCTAGTTATGCTCTCAAAATTGTCTGTCATCAGCAGAGCTGTCAAAACAGGCCATAAAATGGAGCATAGAGGGACAAAAGGCACACAACATGTCTACATGTGCAGAAATGGAGAAATAAGCTGCACACACAAAACCAAATGATTTTGGTAATACTGAACTGCATAAGTAAAATGCAATGTATTAGACCTTTATAAACATGGTGGTACAATAGACTTACACCTAATTGGAACATTTACTTTACCTGTAAGATCTAGCATGGGAAGCACGTTTGCGCCGAGTGTGGCAGGGTTGTATGTACACCAACTGGAGAAAAAGAGAATCCTAACCCCGAACAACCCCCACTCAAGACACATTCACATGTGGAAATGTTATATTGATGACGTTTTCCTCATCTGGGAAGGAAACGAAATGGAAGTCAACATGTTTATGGCTTGGTTGAATTTACAAGATCCTTTTCTGAAGTTCACCTCCACACTGAGTAGAAAAAAACTGGTCTTCTTGGACCTAAACATCCAAGCAGAAGGGGGGAAACTGAACACCACTACACACTTTAAACCCACAGCCAGAAACTGTTTGTTGAAATTTGCCAGTTTCCATCCTAGGCAATTGAGGGAAAATTTACATTTCGGGCAGTTTTTGCGCTTGAGGCGCAACTGCTCCGAGAAACGGGATTATGAGATACAAGCGAAAGAACTGAGCACAAAACTACTACAGAGAAATTACCCTCGCCAGATCGTGTCCAAAGCGAAAAAGAGAGCCTCGAATAATAATAGAGATGCCCTTTTGGAACCAAAACCCAGGGAGGAGCCTGAAAATGACACCAACAGGAGATCGATCTGCGTTACCACCTACAATGTGGCTTCAGAAAAAGTAACAAAAATTGTAAAGAAGCATTGGAGAACACTTAATAGTGGCGGTCTAAACCTTACCCAACCAATGTTTAGCCATCGCAAAGGGAAAAACTTGAAGGACTTGTTAGTCCACACACGACCTAAGGATACAGGAGGCACAATTTGTCGCTTACACCCACTACCATCAGGACACTACCCTTGTTCAAATTGTAGTGTGTGTCATTTAACCACAGCAACAAAACAAGTTACCTGTAACAATGGTTTGACCTGGGAATTAAGGGCTTACTCAAACTGCAACACGACAGGGGTGGTTTATATGATCACTTGTACGTGTAATCTGCACTACATAGGCATGACCACCAGGAAGGTTAATACACGTATGGTTGAACACCGTAGTAATTTTAGGTGTAAGCATTCCAACACAAAAATGACAACACATCTCCTGGAGAAAGGACAAACCCCAAATGACATGCGATGGGTGGTCCTTGAAACACAACAGTCACACTCTGATATGGAGAAAAAGAATCTTAGAAAAAGAACAACGTTGGGTGTTTAAACTCCGTTCTCACGTAGTGGGCCTGAATGATGAAACCCCATGGGGACAGTTCACATAATCTAATTAAAATTAGATCCCTTAACTCTCTCTGATCTAGCTAGCAAGATACTAACATCCTGAAAAAAAACCTCATTGAAACACGACCTTAAAATGAGACAGTGAGAGGCATGCAATGACCTAATACCATGACCCAACCACTGAACACGATGCAGCCCTGGGTTCTGGTATTTTTCGATAATTTTTCGATCAATTTAATGACCGGACCGGAGACGCACAATTAGGTGAAACAGAGGGAGGTATCTTGTTAGCAAGTAAGTGCTGATTATGCTCTGCGAATCCTTGTAGAGCAGACGGAGGTTTCCAACCCTGTTTGTTTTTCGATCACGGAGCCCGAAAAACACAGACTCGTGTGCCTTTAACAACAAGACTACCTGGCCCAAAAATCTGACATTTTTCTTCCTCCCGGTACTTTAGATCGCTGGGATACTGAACCCCTCCGAGTCCATGGGGCACAACTAGGCTCTACCATATGTATGTAAAAACGAGGTGTATGAGTGTGCACGTAGTATTTGTGCATGTTTCTATTCCACAAGGTGTGAACCACGTTTTTTGTGCAGGAAAACGTTTTTTATAAAACACACTTGCTACGATCACATGGAATATAATCACTGTTCGACCTGTGTGTGTGCATTTTTCTGTGCATATACTGGGGGTCATGACTACCCCTTAACTATTAAGCTATGTTTTTTGTCTTACAGGAACCACGTGATTCATTTGGTTACGTAGGTACTGTATGCATGCATTAATATTGATTGCAGCATATTTTCACTATTTAGTTAATTGTGGCATCTTTTAGGAGTGGCGAACACAGGGCTGGCCCCTGTGTAGTCCTGAGGAAGTGCTTGGGGGATGCACAAAACATGTTGACAGACAGGAGTTGATAGGTACACCTAAACACATTGCCTTTTGGGTATCCTAATACTTCACCCCGGTTTTCACTGTACCACCTGGAAGCAAGAATAAACTATTTTAAGCTTACTAGTCAGGTATTTTTAACTATTTATACGTACCCCACTCCATCACATCACTACACTCGCACCACACATAGTCAATAACTATAAGTGCTCCTACGTAATTCGCAAGTCGCAGCACGCCCCAGTCCGCAGCGGACTGGGATGGCCCCAATGATGAAGCATGTCACCGTGGGGCAACGCTGGTGAGTGAGGGGACAACAAGAAAAAGAGCAATACTCTTTTTCTATTACTATACACACTATTCCAACTCCAGTGAATGTTGTGAATAGGACTATAGTTAGTAGCTAGGCTCTCGATTTCTGTCTCTCAGAGATCTCTTGTGACTTAAATAAACAAAATGGTCACAGCTGGTGGAGGGCGAGCACTTGTAATTGTAACATCTCTAGAGCTCGTTAAAAGCGTCAAAGCGCTAAAACGGAGGAAACTGTGTGAAAGGAGCGGACCCGAAGCAGAGATAACGTCAGCTATCCGTCCACTTAGAGGGAGGCCTAGTTCACAAATAACCAAGTTTTAACCTGCTTGTGAAAATTCAGGTGCAACTTTAAGCTCCTGATATGTTTCAGGAGGGAGTTCCAAAGCAGCTGCCATTGTGATGACCCGTTCCCCCATCTGGCTTTACTGCTCCTAGTACCAACTATCTTCCATCATCCAGTGGATCTTAGAGGCCTCAACGAAACATACCAATTAAAGGCCATCCTGGGGTAAGTCGATAAGTTTTGTGGAAATATACAAGTTCTGCCTAATCAAAACATGTACTCATGGCTCTGAACATGTGGGTGGAGCAAAAGCCCCTCTCTAGTTATGCTCTCAAAATTGTCTGTCATCAGCAGAGCTGTCAAAACAGGCCATAAAATGGAGCATAGAGGGACAAAGGGCACACAACATGTCTACATGTGCAGAAATGGAGAAATAAGCTGCACACACAAAACCAAATGATTTTGGTAATACTGAACTGCATAAGTAAAATGCAATGTATTAGACCTTTATAAACATGGTGGTACAATAGACTTACACCTAATTGGAACATTTACTTCACCTGTAAGATCTAGCATGGGAAGCACGTTTGCGCCGAGTGTGGCAGGGTTGTATGTACACCAACTGGAGAAAAAGAGAATCCTAACCCCGAACAACCCCCACTCAAGACACATTCACATGTGGAAATGTTATATTGATGACGTTTTCCTCATCTGGGAAGGAAACGAAATGGAAGTCAACATTTTTATGGCTTGGTTGAATTTACAAGATCCTTTTCTGAAGTTCACCTCCACACTGAGTAGAAAAAAACTGGTCTTCTTGGACCTAAACATCCAAGCAGAAGGGGGGAAACTGACCACCACTACACACTTTAAACCCACAGCCAGAAACTGTTTGTTGAAATTTGACAGTTTCCATCCTAGGCAATTGAGGGAAAATTTACCTTTCGGGCAGTTTTTGCGCTTGAGGCGCAACTGCTCCGAGAAACGGGATTATGAGATACAAGCGAAAGAACTGAGCACAAAACTACTACAGAGAAATTACCCTCGCCAGATCGTGTCCAAAGTGAAAAAGAGAGCCTCGAATAATAATAGAGACGCCCTTTTGGAACCAAAACCCAGGGAGGAGCCTGAAAATGACACCAACAGGAGATCGATCTGCGTTACCACCTACAATGTGGCTTCAGAAAAAGTAACAAAAATTGTAAAGAAGCATTGGAGAACACTTAATAGTGGCGGTCTAAACCTTACCCAACCAATGTTTAGCCATCGCAAAGGGAAAAACTTGAAGGACTTGTTAGTCCACACACAACCTAAGGATACAGGAGGCCCAATTTGTCCCTTACACCCACTACCATCAGGACACTACCCTTGTTCAAATTGTAGTGTGTGTCATTTAACCACAGCAACAAAACAAGTTACCTGTAACAATGGTTTGACCTGGGAATTAAGGGCTTACTCGAACTGCAACACGACAGGGGTAGTTTATATGATCACTTGTACGTTTAATCTGCACTGCATAGGCATGACCACCAGGAAGGTTAATACACGTATGGTTGAACACCGTAGTAATTTTAGGTGTAAGCATTCCAACACAAAAATGACAACACATTTCCTGGAGAAAGGACACACCCCAAATGACATGCGATGGGTGGTCCTTGAAACATAACAGTCACACTCTGATATGGAGAAAAAAAAATCTTAGAAAAAGAACAATGTTGGGTGTTTAAACTCTGTTCTCACGTAGTGGGCCTGAATGATGAAATCCCATGGGGACAGTTCACATAATCTAATTAAAATTAGATCCCTTAACTCTCTCTGATCTAGCTAGCAAGATACTAACATCCTGAAAAAAAACCTCATTGAAACACGACCTTAAAATGAGACAGTGAGAGGCATGCAATGACCTAATACCATGACCCAACCACTGAACACGATGCAGCCCTGGGTTCTGGTATTTTTCGATAATTTTTCGATCAATTTAATGACCGGACCGGAGATGCACAATTAGGTGAAACAGAGGGAGGTATCCTGTTAGCAAGTAAGTGCTGATTATGCTCTGCAAATCCGTGTAGAGCAGACGGAGGTTTCCAACCCTGTTTGTTTTTCGATCACGGAGCCCGAATAACACGGACTTGTGTGCCTTTAACAACAAGACTACCTGGCCCAAAAATCTGACATTTTTCTTCCTCCCGGTACTTTAGATCGCTGGGATACTGAACCCCTCCGAGTCCATGGGGCACAACTAGGCTCTACCATATGTATGTAAAAACGAGGTGTATGAGTGTGCAAGTAGTATTTGTGCATGTTTCTATTCCACAAGGTGTGAACCACGTTTTTTGTGCAGGAAAACGTTTTTTTATAAAATACACTTGCTACGATCACATGGAATATAATCACTGTTCGTCCTGTGTGTGTGACTTTTTCTGTGCATATACTGGGGGTCATGACTACCCCTTAACTATTAAGCTATGTTTTTTGTCTTACAGGAACCACGTGATTCATTTGGTTACGTAGGTACTGTATGCATGCATTAATATTGATTGCAGCATATTTTCACTATTTAGCTCATTGTGGCATCTTTTATGAGTGGCGAACACAGGGCTGGCCCCTGTGTAGTCCTGGGGAAGTGCTTGGGAGATGCACGAAACATGTTGACAGACAGGAGTTGATAGGTACACCTAAACACATTGCCTTTTGGGTATCCTAATACTTCACCCCGGTTTTCACTGTACCACCTGGAAGCAAGAATAAACTATTTTAAGCTTACTAGGCAGGTATTTTTAACTATTTATACATACCCCACTCCATCACATCACTACACTCGCACCACACATAGTCAATAACTATAAGTGCTCCTACGTAATTCGCAAGTCGCAGCACGCCCCAGTCCGCAGCGGACTGGGATGGCCCCAATGATGAAGCATGTCACCGTGGGGCAACCCTGGTGAGTGAGGGGACAACAAGAAAAAGAGCAATATTCTTTTTCTATTACTATACACACTATTCCAACTCCAGTGAATGTTGTGAATAGGACTATAGTTAGTAGCTAGGCTCTCGATTTCTGTCTCTCAGAGATCTCTTGTGACTTAAATAAACAAAATGGTCACAGCTGGTGGAGGGCGAGCACTTGTTGTAATTGTAACATTTCTAGAGCGCGTTAAAAGCGTCAAAGCGCTAAAACGGAGGAAACTGTGTGAAAGGAGCGGACCCAAAGCAGAGATAACGTCAGCTATCCGTCCACTTAGAGGGAGGCCTAGTTCACAAATAACCAAGTTTTAACCTGCTTGTGAAAATTCAGGTGCAACTTTAAGCTCCTGATATGTTTCAGGGGGGAGTTCCAAAGCAGCTGCCATTGTGATGACCCGTTCCCCCATCTGGCTTTACTGCACCTAGTACCAACTATCTTCCATCATCCAGTGGATCTTAGAGGCCTCAACGAAACATACCAATTAAAGGCCATCCTGGGGTAAGTCGATACGTTTTGTGGAAATACACAAGTTCTGCCTAATCAAAACATGTACTCATGGCTCTGAACATGTGGGTGGAGCAAAAGCCCCTCTCTAGTTATGCTCTCAAAATTGTCTGTCATCAGCAGAGCTGTCAAAACAGGCCATAAAATGGAGCATAGAGGGACAAAGGGCACACAACATGTCTACATGTGCAGAAATGGAGAAATAAGCTACACACACAAAACCAAATGATTTTGGTAATACTGAACTGCATAAGTAAAATGCAATGTATTAGACCTTTATAAACATGGTGGTACAATAGACTTACACCTAATTGGAACATTTACTTTACCTGTAAGATCTAGCATGGGAAGCACGTTTGCGCCGAGTGTGGCAGGGTTGTATGTACACCAACTGGAGAAAAAGAGAATCCTAACCCCGAACAACCCCCACTCAAGACACATTCACATGTGGAAATGTTATATTGATGACGTTTTCCTCATCTGGGAAGGAAACGAAATGGAAGTCAACATGTTTATGGCTTGGTTGAATTTACAAGATCCTTTTCTGAAGTTCACCTCCACACTGAGTAGAAAAAAACTGGTCTTCTTGGACCTAAACATCCAAGCAGAAGGGGGGAAACTGACCACCACTACACACTTTAAACCCACAGCCAGAAACTGTTTGTTGAAATTTGACAGTTTCCATCCTAGGCAATTGAGGGAAAATGTACCTTTCGGACAGTTTTTGCGCTTGAGGCGCAACTGCTCCGAGAAACGGGATTATGAGATACAAGCGAAAGAACTGAGAACAAAACTACTACAGAGAAATTACCCTTGCCAGATCGTGTCCAAAGCGAAAAAGAGAGCCTCGAATAATAATAGAGACGCCCTTTTGGAACCAAAACCCAGGGAGTAGCCTGAAAATGACACCAACAGGAGACCGATCTGCGTTACCACCTACAATGTGGCTTCAGAAAAAGTAACAAAAATTGTAAAGAAGCATTGGAGAACACTTAATAGTGGCGGTCTAAACCTTACCCAACCAATGTTTAGCCATCGCAAAGGGAAAAACTTGAAGGACTTGTTAGTCCACACACGACCTAAGGATACAGGAGGCCCAATTTGTCACTTACACCCACTACCATCAGGACACTACCCTTGTTCAAATTGTAGTGTGTGTCATTTAACCACAGCAACAAAACAAGTTACCTGTAACAATGGTTTGACCTGGGAATTAAGGGCTTACTCGAACTGCAACACGACAGGGGTGGTTTATATGATCACTTGTACGTGTAATCTGCATACATAGGCATGACCACCAGGAAGGTTAATACACGTATGGTTGAACACCGTAGTAATTTTAGGTGTAAGCATTCCAACACAAAAATGACAACACATTTCCTGGAGAAAGGACACACCCCAAATGACATGCGATGGGTGGTCCTTGAAACATAACAGTCACACTCTGATATGGAGAAAAAAAATCTTAGAAAAAGAACAACGTTGGGTGTTTAAACTCTGTTCTCACGTAGTGGGCCTGAATGATGAAATCCCATGGGGACAGTTCACATAATCTAATTAAAATTAGATCCCTTAACTCTCTCTGATCTAGCTAGCAAGATACTAACATCCTGAAAAAAACCTCATTGAAACACGACCTTAAAATGAGACAGTGAGAGGCATGCAATGACCTAATACCATGACCCAACCACTGAACACGATGCAGCCCTGGGTTCTGGTATTTTTTGATAATTTTTCGATCAATTTAATGACCGGACCGGAGATGCACAATTAGGTGAAACAGAGGGAGGTATCCTGTTAGCAAGTAAGTGCTGATTATGCTCTGCGAATACGTGTAGAGCAGACGGAGGTTTCCAACCCTGTTTGTTTTTCGATCACGGAGCCCGAAAAACACGGACTCGTGTGCCTTTAACAACAAGACTACCTGGCCCAAAAATCTGACATTTTTCTTCCTCCCGGTACTTTAGATCGCTGGGATACTGAACCCCTCCGAGTCCATGGGGCACAACTAGGCTCTACCATATGTATGTAAAAACGAGGTGTATGAGTGTGCAAGTAGTATTTGTCTATGTTTCTATTCCACAAGGTGTGAACCACGTTTTTTGCGCAGGAAAACGTTTTTTATAAAATACACTTGCTACGATCACATGGAATATAATCACTGTTCGTCCTGTGTGTGTGAATTTTTCTGTGCATATACTGGGGGTCATGACTACCCCTTAACTATTAAGCTATGTTTTTTGTCTTACAGGAACCACGTGATTCATTTGGTTACGTAGGTACTGTATGCATGCATTAATATTGATTGCAGCATATTTTCACTATTTAGCTCATTGTGGCATCTTTTAGGAGTGGCGAACACAGGGCTGGCCCCTGTGTAGTCCTGAGGAAGTGCTTGGGGGATGCACGAAACATGTTGACAGACAGGAGTTGATAGGTACACCTAAACACATTGCCTTTTGGGTATCCTAATACTTCACCCCGGTTTTCACTGTACCACCTGGAAGCAAGAATAAACTATTTTCAGCTTACTAGGCAGGTATTTTTAACTATTTATACATACCCCACTCCATCACATCACTACACTCGCACCACACATAGTCAATAACTATAAGTGCTCCTACGTAATTCGCAAGTCGCAGCACGCCCCAGTGCGCAGCGGACTGGGATGGCCCCAATGATGAAGCATGTCACCGTGGGGCAACCCTGGTGAGTGAGGGGGCAACAAGAAAAAGAGCAATACTCTTTTTCTATTACTATACACACTATTCCAACTCCAGTGAATGTTGTGAATAGGACTATAGTTAGTAGCTAGGCTCTCGATTTCTGTCTCTCAGAGATCTCTTGTGACTTAAATAAACAAAATGGTCACAGCTGGTGGAGGGCGAGCACTTGTTGTAATTGTAACATTTCTAGAGCGCGTTAAAAGCGTCAAAGTGCTAAAACGGAGGAAACTGTGTGAAAGGAGCAGACCCAAAGCAGAGATAACGTCAGCTATCCATCCACTTAGAGGGAGGCCTAGTTCACAAATAACCAAGTTTTAACCTGCTTGTGAAAATTCAGGTGCAACTTTAAGCTCCTGATATGTTTCAGGAGGGAGTTCCAAAGCAGCTGCCATTGTGATGACCCGTTCCCCCATCTGGCTTTACTGCACCTAGTACCAACTATCTTCCATCATCCAGTGGATCTTAGAGGCCTCAACGAAACATACCAATTAAAGGCCATCCTGGGGTAAGTCGATAAGTTTTGTGGAAATACAGAAGTTCTGCCTAATCAAAACATGTACTCATGGCTCTGAACATGTGGGTGGAGCAAAAGCCCCTCTCTAGTTATGCTCTCAAAATTGTCTGTCATCAGCAGAGCTGTCAAAACAGGCCATAAAATGGAGCATAGAGGGACAAAGGGCACACAACATGTCTACATGTGCAGAAATGGAGAAATAAGCTGCACACACAAAACCAAATGATTTTGGTAATACTGAACTGCATAAGTAAAATGCAATGTATTAGACCTTTATGAACATGGTGGTACAATAGACTTACACCTAATTGGAACATTTACTTTACCTGTAAGATCTAGTAAAGTGGTGCTACATGTACCCAAGGCCTGTAAATTAAATGCTAATATTGGGCCTGCAGCACTGATTGTGCCACTCACTTAAGTAGGTTAATTTGTGGTTTGCGTGGGACTTCACCATGACAGGAATTGTGGTGGCTACTTGAGTAGAGTTTCACCCCTCTCAACCAGTAACCCAATTCCCAACACAATGTTTTTTGCAGGTGCTGTTATCAATCGTGGCTGGTACAGGTGAGAGCGGTGGTGCGGTCACGGGCAGGGGGCTGAGCTTGGTGGGGGTCAGGAAAGTCGAAATTTGATGGGATAAGTTCAATAAAATTACAAAAAATATAAAACCACTTACCTTGCTTTCGCCTTATTGCCATGTCAGCGATGTGGAGAGCTCAAGGTAAGTGGTTTCATAATTTTTGTATTATATCTTATCCTCTAATATGTCAACTTCCCTGACCCCCACCCTGCCCCACCCTAGCCCCACTGCCCCACCGTTCTTACCTGTGCTGACCGCGACTGGCTGTTATATAACAGTAAATAAAAAACAAGGTGTAATGACGCAGCCACTGTTGGCTGTCGCTTCTGTCTGTAGGCGCTCATTAATCATTATGCATCTGCATGTCTACAGAGT
The DNA here is from genome assembly GCF_964261635.1 of Lissotriton helveticus. Taxonomy (NCBI): domain Eukaryota; kingdom Metazoa; phylum Chordata; class Amphibia; order Caudata; family Salamandridae; genus Lissotriton; species Lissotriton helveticus. The sequence continues at coordinate 957,423,935 of NC_136065.1, forward strand.
AACGTGGGCATAATTTACTTTAATTTTTTTATTGCCTGATCTAAGATGCCAGGCACCAATTAGATCTATCATTTAAAAAATAAAATTGTAAGAGTATGAAAGTGCTATTGGGAATAGCCGACAGCAATTAGCTACCTGGCCCACCTAAACACACATACATTTTAAAAGAACATGAAACATCAACATGAAAGTTAGCAGGGGAATAACACAAGTCAGCTAAACAAGAGGATGGTAAAGATGCTATGCTGCAGGGATGGGACAACACAAGCTGGATAAAGAAAGCCACCAAATATTAAGCAAGCAAACAAGAGTAACAGTAAAGCTAACCAATGGTAAGTCATGGGTGGGCTGTAAACCCCTATAAGAGCTTGGTAAGCTGATAACAGGTTGCTCTCAACCAGTCAGCTTGCACTGTATCTTACGCTCAACATAAATACTGGTCTCACTGATTAACACACCCGGAGTAGCACCAGAGACGTAACCAGAATGCCAAGGCCAGTAGGTAAATCTTGCAGGCAGACCTCTCGCTCTCACTCAATAATGTCGGATTCAAAACCTCTAACTCCAATAAAAAAAGGCACGAGCTATATGGGCAAAGTCAATTTTTCGGCAATAATGCAATGTATTAACTGTTATTTATTATCGATCCCTCCTCTTGGCCTACCTCAATAGCCAAACAACACACGATCACCACACAGCAAAAATATACAAAGGGCAGGGAACCAGGTCCGGAATTGTTTGGAGAAGAAAGAGGCTGGGTTGTTTAAAGAAATGTTCTGAGTAGTTGAAACCCATCTTACAGTGCCTCATCCATCGCTAACAAACATGCCTTGCAACGCAGGGGTGTTGCTTTCTTTGGTGCAACGGATCCCAAAGCCCTGAGGGGCCACAGAACCCTGATTATTGGTATATTTGATAATAAACAGAAGTCGGGGGCATTTCCTTCCCTGCACTAGGGCTCGTGACACACAGGTTATATACTACTGTATTGGTGCAAGCCTTGTCCTCAATCCAGCGCCTGCAAGCAATGATGGCTTTCCCTGGAAAGAAGAGCAGTGTCTAGTTTGTAAAAACGTAAGGGTGGGGTCAAACATTTTACTTAGGAATCTGCTGCCAACATTGGCAAGTGCTATGGTGCTGAATACCCAAGCTGCTTGGTCTTGATAGCATCTCACGCCTCTTTCTTACAACATTCTACACTTCCTGTCTCTTTATCTCACTCTGTCAAGTTTGTTTTCATCCATGCAGTCTCCTCTTGCTGTTATTATCCTGTTTTGCTTTTTCACTCTTTCTTTGTGTCAAAGTTCAATAACGAAAAATAAAAACCAGCCCCAAAACAGTGTGCTGGGGCCACCATCAGCAACCACCAGCACAAACTGATCACTGAGGGTAGAGCAGGGTCACCACTCTATCACAAACTAATAGTCAGTGTCAGAAAATATTTCACCCTGAAGTGAACAAAAGACTATTCTTACAACGTATCTATTTGCGTGGCTTCCTGGCATGCTTGAGTACAAAGTTGAAAACTCCTTCACTTAAGGATGTATTAGGTGTGTATTGCCAGTAAATTCCTTGGTACTCATTTTAGCAGCCTCCGATTGGGAGGAACACTGTGGGAGACGAACATTTGACCATTAATCCAAACACTGATTCTTGCAGTAGTTGCTTTGTGCCACCAGACACAACTTCATTTTTTCCTCTGCTGTAGTGGTTCACAAACAGATTTTTCACCCCCCGGCCCCACATTGGAGGGGGGGAGGGAGAGGGTGGCAGGGTTCATAGGGATGTCCAAGAGAAGCAAGGTTGTGACATAGAGGAAGTCTGAAGCTTTCTCAGCCACATCAGGAGTGTCTCTGAAAATCTTTGGACATCAGTGATATATATGAATTGTTAAATATGCTCACACCAGTATATGATACAATTAGCCATGGTAGGAATGGCTCTATAGGTATAGATTAGATGCTGATATCGCGACTATTTTTAACAAGCATTTGCAATTCAATAGGCCTCGCATTTACGAGAGTTTAAGCTATATGCATTGTAAATCACAATGCCTTTTATTTCTGTGTTTTCAAAACCAACACATATATGAAAGGCATTGTCATTTCTAATGCCAATAGCTCAAACTCTTGCAAATGCAAGACCACTTTCATAGTGGCCATGCCCCTTTCTTTAGACGCTGCTCGCCGTATTCAGGTTACAGCGAGCCGCATCTAAAGAAAGAGGTGTGGCCACCATTAAAGTGAAAGCACATCATGAGGTGCTTTTTACCCAAAAAAAACCATTTCCTCACAAACAAATGTGCTTTTTTAGGTAATAGCGCCTCATGCCGTGCTTTCACTTTAATGGTGTGCACGCCCCTTTCTTTAGATGTGGCTCGCTGTAACCTGAATACAGCTGCAGCGTCTAAAGAAAGGGGAGCAGCAACTATCTACGTGATTGCATGGTATGGGGGCTTTTACCGAAAAAAATATGTTTCGTAGCATGGCTGCTAAAGTTACTATTTTTAACAAGCATTTTCAATGCAATAGGTCTCGCATTTGCGAGAGTTTAAGCTGAATGCATTGTAAATGACAATACCTTTTATTTCTGTGTTTTCAAAACCAACACATATATAAAAGGCATTGTCACTTCTAATGCCAATAGCTCAAACTCTTGCAAATGCAAGACCACTTTCATAGTGGCCATGCCCCTTTCTTTAGACGCTGCTCGCCGTATTCAGGTTACAGCGAGCCGCATCTAAAGAAAGAGGTGTGGCCACCATTAAAGTGAAAGCACATCAGGTGGTGCTTTTTCCCCCCAAAAAACATTTCCTCACAAACAAATGTATTTTTTGTGGTAATAGCGCCCCATGCCGTGCTTTCACTTTAATGGTGTGCACGCCCCTTTCTTTAGATGCGGCTCGCTGTAACCTGAATACAGCTGCAGCGTCTAAAGAAAGGGGCGCAGCCACTATCTATGTGATTGCATGGTATGGGGGCTTTTACCGAAAAAAATATGTTTCGTAGCATGGACGCTAAAGTTAAAGTGGACAGCACTACCAAATTAAATAAATTAAAAAGAGCAGCTGCTATACCTAAAGCAGACCGCGCTGCTAAAGTAAATGTTATGTTATGCTATGTTACATCTTTTTGTATAGCGCGCAGCTGCCTCAGCGAAGAGGCGTCCCGGCGCCCGTAGAAGTGTCAATAGAGAGGCTAGGGACTAAACTTAGGGGAACAGGTAGGTTTTGGTGCCCTTAAGAAAGGACAACAGGCAGTCCAGGTGGCGGTTCTGGGTAGGTAGAGAGTACTTCAGTTTAGCCGCTAGACAACGAAAGGACCATCCCCCAGCTCGGAGGCGCTTCACTCGAGGGACTGTAGCCAGATATTGCTCAGCCGACCGTAACTGGCGTGTAGGTACCTAAGGTACCAATAGATTGGACAAAATCTCAGGGGATGAGAGTTTCAGCATTTTGAAAGTCAGGCATAGGGTTTTAAATTCAATCCTTTTGGACACGGGTAACCAGTGTAGATGTCGAATAGCCCCCGTCGCAGAGCAGTTTCTACGGAGCCTCAGAAGGACTCGGGCAGCCGCATTCTGGACTCGCTGTAGACAAGTCACTTCTGCCTTGGTAACACCTAACAGGAGCAAATTTGCATAGTCCAGTCTGGACAGAATTGCCGACTGGGGGGTGGATGGAGCAAAGAAACCCAGCAGGGGCCTCAATCCCCGGAGTAGGCCAAAGCAGGTGCCTGACACCTTCTTAGTGTGCTCCTGAAACCCAAGAGTGGAGTCAAACAAAACTCCAAGATTTTTTACAACCAACTTAGGGGTGGGGGCGCAGCCCAAGGTCATAGGCCACAATTGCTCACTCCAGAGCTCCTTATCTCTCCCCACCAACAACACCTCTGAGTTATTGGCGTTAAGCTGAAGGCAGTTAGTGTTCATCCACCATGAGACCGCCACTAGACCACTCCAAAATTTGGCAGCGCCCCTTGTAGGTTCATCGGAGAGGGCCACCACCAACTGCATATTATCAGCATACAAGACCATGGTAAGGCCATAGTCCCTCGCCAAAACAGCAAGGGGTTGGACGTACAGATTGAAAAGTACGGGACTCAAGGCCGAGCCTTGGGGAACACCCTGCCTGATGGACTGGGCCCGGGAGAGAAAGGGGGGCAGTTACTTGGAATGTTCTGTCAGACAGAAAGGATGGAAACCAGTCCAAGGCTGAACCTACCAGGCCGGCCACCTCTAACGATGTAAAAGGATCCGGTGAGAGGCCTTATCAAACGCGGTGCTTAGATCGAGCAATATCAGGGCAATATCGAGCAATATCATGGCCCGCAGATGTTCCATCACAGCTAAGAGCGCCGTCTCAGTGCTGTGACCATGGCGGAAGCCATTTTGGGACCGATCGAAGACGCCAGTGATATTCAGAAAGCCCAAGAGAATGTTTTTGGTGTGTGCCTAAGCAACTTTGGCTACCCATGGCAATAGAGATATAGGGCGGACGTTTTCCTGTTTAGTCGTGTCCAGTGAGGGTTTTTTCAGCAGTGGGACTACCTTTGCCTGCTTCCATAGCAAAGGAACAACTGCTGTGGTAAAGGAGGAATTAATTACCTGACACAATGGCGCAAGGAGTACAGGTAGGGAGTCCCTAAATTGAGCTGGCCTCAGAGGATCCACGGGGAGCCAGATTTAACTTTCTTGCTCAGCATGAGAAACTCATCTTGGGAAATGGGAGGGATAGCTGCCAAGGTGAAAGAGGGGGGAGGACCATGCGAAGCGGCAAGATCAATAGGGGAGATAGAAAAGGACTTATAAATGGCTTCCACCTTCTTAACAAAGAAGGTGGCCAGGTCTTCGCATTGCTGCCCAGAAGTGATCACAGGGGTAGAAGAGTCTTTCCTGCTTTTGAGATCGTTAAATAATTTAAGAATACGTTTGACTGGGTTCTTACTAGACTTGATCTCATTAGCAAAGTAGGCAGCTCTTGCCGAATGTATGACCTTGTGATAGCACTTGATCACCTCCTGGTAGGACTTCTTAGCCCCAAGATCGAAGTCCCTTCCCCAGACCCGTTCCAGTTTTTTGCAAATTAGGCGCATGGCGGCCAGAGAATCATTGAACCAAAGATTAGAATTCGAGCAGCAGCCCTTGGACCATTTAGCTGTAATAAGAGCATCTAGGGCATGCAAGATCCAGTCACAGAGTGATTTATACGCTGAATCTGGGTCGGTAACCAGAATAGGGGGACAAAGTGCCAAGATGGCATGTAAGTCCTCCAGTTTAAGTTTATGCCAGCGTTGTTGAAAGGAGGCCTTAGGCTTAGCTCTATGGACAGGCTCTGACAATGGAAAGAAGATGGAGACCATAAAAAGGTCAGACCAACACACAGGGCTGGGCGTCATGATCAAAAGGGAGGGAATGTTGGAAAAGACAGGGTCAAGCAGGTGGCCGGCAATATGGGTAGGGCACCCCACGAGCTGACTTAATTGGCAAGCGGCCAAATCCGCAAGCAAGCTGCTGATTTCAGGAACAGAGGAACGGTTGATGTGTAGATTTAAATCACCTATAATACTAAAATGTGTGGCCGTCAACGCCAGGGAGCCAGCGGCCTCGATGATGGCAGATTTAAATTCCAAGGCCATCCCCAGGGGCTGATAGAGTAAGAGTTCTGTCCCCGTGGCATGAAGGCTGAAGGAGATTCCAAACCGGGCGCATTCGCAACCAACCACATCCTCCTTGACAAATGAACAATTGTAGCAGGATTTAAAAATGACAGCTATGCCCCCACCTCTAGACACCCTATTTACAGTCAAAATGCTGAAGCCCGGGGAAAGCGCTAAGCCCGGTTCAGCCACCATGACAGTATTCGGTTATGAAGAACACATCAGGCGATTCGTCCTCTATTAGGTCATATATCTCCATGTAATGCTTGGCCAGGGACCGGACGTTGAGATATAGAATTTTCATAGAGTGCTTGGGTGGCGATAAGGGGTGACAGGGGGGCAGCACAGGATGGGAATCATAGGGGCAGCTAGAGAAGCAGAAAGGCCCTTCCACAACATCCACCGAGGGTTAGCTACATGGGCTTACCCGCTGGCTGAAAGACAGCAAGTCCTCTTTGGTATAAAATGGCACAACTGACTTGATCCCGCCAGCTTTTCTGGCGTCAGGCGTGGTCCAGGTGCGTATGGGCACAGATGGGCTTGCCATTAGCGTGCCTTCAGCGCACCGCCGGCGTGCCCGCGCCATGGGCAGCTTAAGTAGTGTGTCCAAAAGAAAAGAAGTTGGAAGACTAGACTGCTTCCCCCAACAAGATCGCAGCAAAAAAATGGCAACCAGAAGTACATTTACTCTGGCTGGGGCTGTGCAGTACTCCCTCCACAACAAACAGCCCGCTAATGGCTGCATTGGACCGGGGAGGTGCACAACCAAGCAACATACCGTTTCCTCAGCTAAGGTTGGTTGAACCACAAAGCCACAACTAAATGCATCCAAATACAATTAGATGTAAAATGTGCATCCGAGTATAATTACATTTAAAAATGTGCAGTAAGGGTTCAAACACAATGCGAGCAGCATGCAAAGCATAGGTTTAGCGGTCCACTTGTACAGACAACTGCCTGCTCATCAATTGCGCTCCCACACCACGGGCAGCTTAAGTAGTGTGTCCGAAAGAAAAGGAAGTGGAAGACTAGACCGTCTCCCCTAACAAGATGTTGGCAAAAAAACAGCAACCTGAAGTAGATTTACACCGGCTGGGGCTGTGCAGTATACTCCCTCCACAACAAACAGCCCGCTAATGGCTGCGGTGGACCGGGGAGGTGCACAACCAAGCAACATACCGTCTCCTCAGCTAAGGTTAGTTGGACCACGAAGCCACAACTAAGTGCATCTAAATACAATTAGATTTAACATGTGCAGTAAGGGTTAAAACACAATGCGAGCAGCGCGCAAAGCATAGGTTTAGCCGTCCGCTTCTACAGACAACTGCCAGCTCATCAAGAATAAAATAAAGAAACGCGACCGCTACAGTTAAAGCGGACCACCTTTAGTAATTAAAATAAAAGCTGGCATTCTGCTGCTTGTAGGAAAGTTCATAGTGGATGGAATAGGGGCAAATCATTGATTAAAATAGTTTTAACAGCCTAGATAAAGCAGACCATGTAACAACACAAGTAAAACGACCAGTCCTCGTGGAAGGTTACAAATGCAGACAAGGCGGTACCAGGGAGGGATACTAAGTGTATTCATGAATGAAAAGCAACAATTTAGAAAGGACAGTAACAGGAGCCAATTGAAAAGATGGGCAGGGCATGGGCGGAGCTTCAAGTCCCTACCTCAAAATACAGCATGCCTCGCAGAGCAATGCATGCGCTGTCCTGGCTCGACCTAAAAAAGGTAGCTTGAAAGAACAAAGGAACTGCCAACCCATGGTCGTCCGCAGGGGGGGGGGCAAAGAGGGGCGCTTGCCCCCCCCTGGAGCGACCCTCCTTGCCCCCTCTGCGGACACCTATGAAAACTGTGACTTCAAGACGGGGTTCTCACTCTCTTTCCTCTCTTTTCTTTTATATGCTTCCCTGTGAAATGGATCCAAAAAAGATATTTTAATTCCAAAGTGCAGCATTGGGAATAAAAGGCCAAAAATGTGAAAAATAGATATATACCTAATTAAAGTAAGACAGAGTGGTAGCAAACTGGCCAAACTGATTTTATTCACACTGAAACACATTAGCGCCACTTTTACAGAGTTTGCCAGTGAAGCGCAATTTTTGTTTACTTGTCTTTGGTTTCCCTGGACTTGGAACTAGTGCACCAATCCTGGAGGTACTGCAATGTGTGGATTGGAAAACAAAATGTGTGCTGCGGCTCTGCGCCCAGGGATGTGGTCTTTTTACCATTCTGCTTAAGTTTTGTAAGGATATAAGCAATGGCCATTGAAATGGGCCCATTCAGGGCCCTGTAGTCGTGTCCTTAACTTTTCAGGCAAAAGCACTCACTGATTTCTGAATAGTGAGTGTAAAAGCATTAAGGTAACCATGTTGTTCCTGCTTACACATCCCATGGTTTGCTACATGTTGCATTCCCTATAAGTGCTTGCTTTTTCCAGGATGTTATTACTTTTTTTTTGTAGGCCGCATATTGCTCTTGTGTAGTGCGTAATTTAAATTTAAATTGAGCCGCATCCAGGTGTTTATAGCGGGCAACAATTGGGTTGTAGTTGAAGACAGTGGGAGTTTTTCTCAGTGGGGCAGTACGGTGTTCAGTGGGGGAGAGGATGTGGCACTATGGTCCGAGCTGCTGAATTTTGAACTGGGAACCAGGTTCAGCCTTAATAACCAGTCCAGCAGACCACTCTCCTGTGAGAGCACAATCACATGCTAAACCTTAGAAGGCTTCGCAACACCTTAGAAGTCCTGGTGTCTTCGCACCAGCAGGTGGACCCTAGCATGACAAGTGTAGGTTAACCTTCAAGAGTTGTCCACCACTATCCATACTGAAGTTCACCTTCAGTCTTGCGGGCAGGCCTATGAAGCAGCACACCCTAGAACAACAGTTACTTGAGGTCACAAGACCCTTGAGGAGGGCCATCTATAGGGCGGTGCAACCAGTGTGACCGCACCGGGTGCTGACTTTAGGTGGAGGCATCCTGTTTGCAAGCAGGGGCGGTGGGTGAGATTTTAAAGTGGCGGGGCGCAAACTAATTAGCATACAGCACCGTAGCGAGCGAGCGCAGCGAGCGAGCCCGAACCCCAAAAGGGGGGTTTGGGGGGATTACCCCCCCCCTTGAAAATTTTGAAAAAAAAGTTGAAAAATCATGCATTTTCAAGCAAATTTGAGAAAGCAGGAAGGTTAATAAAGCAATTGTGAAAGTGCAGTTATTACATTAATAGATGGCATAACATAGGTAGCTGCTTATTCAGTATTACCACAGAGCTTCATACATTCTGTCCTATTATGCTCAGGTGCTGAATTCAGACTATAAGACTTTCATGGAAATCTCAGCTCTAAGAGTAGAAGAAGTTACACAGCAGTGTAATGGTTGCCAGGTTCGTTCCGCAGGAGCGTCAGGAACTTGAAGAAAAGTCCACAGTCTTCCCCTACGGCCTTCCGACTCTATTAGACTCTAGAGTAACGAATGGCACACAAGGGGAAAACAGGGAAACAAAACAAGGAAAGGCGGGGAAGAAAAACAGTCTTACAATATACTGAACATTAGACTCTAGAGTAACGAATGGCAAGCAAGGGGAAAACAGGGAAACAAAACAAGGAAAGGCGGGGGAAGAAAAACAGTCTTACAATATACTGAATATAAAAGAGGCAGCGCAATGCGCTGTTACCGTGATTCTGGTTGAGCTGAGCTTTGTACACACTTCACATAGGTCCACGCAAGTACCCCAAACATAAATGGTATAAAGGTTTTCGCAATTTGCCAAGGGGAAAGGTTTGATAGGCAACACAAGCAACGAATCGTTCACCCTGCGGGAGACAGGTCCGGCCAGTGAACAAAGGTGAGCAAATCTGTGTAGTCTCCAAATAGAACAACCACTACAAAACTTTTAAAAACAGAGATAACAATGCATTTCTTACCTCAATCAGAATTTTTTGTATTCAACCAACAAGTAGCAGCATTCACTTTTTGTAAAGGAAATCCGCACGTCTGTCTTTCAGTGTAGCAAACTTGTCAATTACTTGCATATTGAAGTCCGGTATCTTTTGGACTAGCTTGCTCTCTACAGACAGCATCGCCAAAGCATTTAGTCTTTCCTCTAGCATGGTGTTTCTGAGGAATGTCTTTATACGCTTTAAGGCTGAAAAACATCGTTCAGCTTCTACTGTTGTCATTGGAGTCGTAATCACAATTTTGAGTAAAGTCACTGTCTCTGTAAGTGAGTTTTCCATATGCAGTTTATGAATTAACCTCAGCAAACTCAAGGCGCTTGTGGCCTTCCGGTACACAGGCATTCCGTAGAGTACAGTTAACTCAGTTCTCAACTGCTCTTTTTTGAGCATGGGATATGCTTCCGCAGCCTGATTCAGAGCACGCTCAGGGAGGATTCATCATATTGTGCAAACTCTTTACTTTGCAATAAAGTGGCAGTCACCAAATGTTTTGTGAATGAAAAACGTTCTTTTGCCTGCACAATTACAATGTCACATATCTCCTTTCCAATTCGTACCAGAGAGGTGATGTTTTGTCTGCGGTTTGCAAAAATAGAATGCTCTGGCAGTTTGCTCTCCAAATCGTCAACCCCATCTCTCACTTCCATTATCTTTTGTACAAATGCAGATGTAACGGCTTTCACAGAGACAGTATCTATGTCTTTTCGTTGTAACTGATCGTATAATCCATCAACATGAGTCATTATGTAATGGAATAAAAACAGTAAGAACTGAAACTCTTTGTCTTGTAGTGTTCTAAGAAAGCCATGGGCTTCATTCTGACTTGTGCGATCAAAGTCTTCTCTGGATGATATGGCGTAAAAACATTTCTCAAGGCCCTCCCTGTCTTCAAAGATTAAGTTGACTGTACGAATGTGAAAGTTCCAACGAGTTAAGGATCCCCTTGGTACGCTTTTGTCCACAATCTCATGAAGGGCTTCTGTTCTTTTGGGGGAACGTGTGAAGAATGCTGCTATGCCTCCGATATCCTGAAAGAAAACTCGTGTCTCTCTGATCTTTGATACCGCCTGTTGCATAATAAGATTGAGTTGGTGGGCATAACAGTGCACAAAATGAGCATTAGGGTACACATCTCGAATTCGTTTCTGTACTCCACCAAGGTTTCCACTCATTACGGACGCACCATCATAGCTTTGTGCGATAAGTTTTTGTTTTTGAGGCAGGTCCGGGAAAATTAAGTCCAGTTGACACAGTATAGCTTCAGTGATGGTTGCTGCACTAGAGTCTTTTAAATGTGTGAACCCAAAAAACCTCTCCACAATGTTTCTGTCACTGTCAAGGTACCGAAACACTAACACGGACTGTGTTTTAGTGGCCACATCAGTGGTGTCATCAGCCTGAATAGCCACAAAGTCTGTGTTTCGCAACTCTTGCACAATATGGCTTTTTATTATTTCGAGCATACAGTCAAGGAGTTCATTTTGTATTGTATTAGAGGTGCCCTTAAAGACTGTAGCACGTGCTAAATGTGTTTCCAAATCCTTGTCTATGGTTGACATTGAATCCACTAGGCCTCGGAGGATCCCAGGTTTTGAGGAAGTTTCTGATTCGTCATGGCCTCGCAATGCCAGTTCGAAAGCCCCACAGAAACGAATGCAATCAATGATCCTGGATAGATTTTGTCTGTTCCTATCAACAGCTTCATTGTGTTTTTGAATGGATTTGCGATATGCATCATTTATCTGCTGCTCAATTGGTGCGTCTTCCCCCAACATCCCCAGTCTTGTCAGGTTTTCCAGATGATTTCTTGTGAGCGCATGCTTCTTTATTTTTTCAGCGATGTGCTTCAGGTCTACCATTCCTTGCCGTGTCCAAGAAAAGTCACCACCAAACAGCAAGCAGGGGAAGCAGAACAGAGAATTTTTTATAGGGCACCCTGTAAGCCAATCAGCTTTTTTTGTACCAGGCATTTGAGAATGTTCGTTTTGACATTTTTCCTCTGTCCTGGGTAGTTTGCTGTAGGTTTATTTCAGGCTGATGAGGTCCTAATTGCTTTATCTGTAGTTTTTGTTCAAGTGGCCGTGACTGGAATGACCTTGCAATCAGCTCTTGTACTGTATTCATGATGGTGTGTTGCTGGCCTTACCAATCTATATATTAAAGAAACCTGTCAATAATCAAAATACAACGTATAAGGTGCAGTGCAATAATATGAAATTTCAGTACAAATACATCTCCAACAGCTCCCTTCCCACAAAATGACTGCTAAAATACAGCCGTACTGCCTCCTGCCCCTCTGTGCCATAGTGGTTGCTGGAGGCACTGAAAGAGACACTGCTTGAGGGCCTGGAGAGTGACCACATACTACATAGCCCTAACTCCCATGTAAAAAAATATATAGCATCAGTTTGCTTACCTTCAAGACTGGTCACTGGTGTTTGCTGGGTTGTAGCCGGGGTCGGGTGAGAGAGCAGCAAAGGAGGAGGTTGGGGTCCTCTTCTTGTTTGCTGATAAACCTGTCAATAATCAATGTACAACGTATAAGGTGCAGTGCAATAATATGAAATTTCAGTACAAATACATCTCCAACAGCTCCCCTTCCCACAAAATGACTGCTAAAATACAGCCGTACTGCCTCCTGCCCCTCTGTGCCATAGTGGTTGCTGGAGGCACTAAAAGAGACACTGCTTGAGGGCCTGGAGAGTGACCACATACTACATAGCCCTAACTCCCATGTAAAAAAATATATAGCATCAGTTTGCTTACCTTCAAGACTGGTCACTGGTGTTTGCTGGGTTGTAGCCGGGGTCGGGTGAGAGAGCAGCAAAGGAGGAGGTTGGGGTCCTCTTCTTGTTTGCTGATAAACCTGTCAATAATCAAAGTACAACGTATAAGGTGCAGTGCAATAATATGAAATTTCAGTACAAATACATCTCCAACAGCTCCTCTTCCCACAAAATGACTGCTAAAATACAGCCGTACTGCCTCCTGCCCCTCTGTGCCATAGTGGTTGCTGGAGGCACTGAAAGAGACACTGCTTGAGGGCCTGGAGAGCGACCACATACTACATAGCCCTACCTCCCATGTAAAAAAATATATAGCATCAGTTTGCTTACCTTCAAGACTGGTCACTGGTGTTTGCTGGGTTGTAGCCGGGGTCGGGTGAGAGAGCAGCAAAGGAGGAGGTTGGGGTCCTCTTCTTGTTTGCTGATAAACCTGTCAATAATCAAAGTACAACGTATAAGGTGCAACGGCTGCGAAAAGGACTCGGCATGCTAGCGTTTCCACCTTTAAATAGGGCTGCAGCTTGAGGCCCGGGACTGTGCTCGAGAGCATCTCGCTAGTTTGGGACAAGCAGGAGCTACACACATATATATATGTATATATATATATATATAGTCATTGGTGATGTCATCAGTGATCAATGATGTCATTTAATATGCCATGAGTATGGAACGCAGTATGTGAGGAAATAGGACTATAAGAAGTGCATGGTGGGGGAGCAAGTTATTGTTAGCTCAGTAAACTATAACTTGTTAATTGCAGATTTTTTTTGTTTTAAAGCTATAGTGTTTATATTATTTTAAGGCCTAACTATAACATCTTAGTACCTTACCGAACTATAACATCATGTTACCATTGTTTTTTTTGTAAATTTCTGAGTTTCTTTAACATAAAGTAAGTTATTATTAACAGACCTAACAATAATATCACTTTAAACTTCTTTTTTCCAGTGAATTTCTAGTTTTTTTTAACGTATAGTAAGATCTTAACATATCTAACTATAACTTCACTTTAACCTTTGGTTTTTTTCCCCCAGTAAATTTCTTTTTTTTAATCATATTCAACTAAGTCCCTCACTGATCATAGTTTTTGACAGTGTGCAGTAGAGGATGGCTGCAGGCCCTGTGGCCAACACTCTGTTGCTGACAAAAATCCCCCCAATGGAAACCCATCCAACTTTTTTTTTGTTCCCACTGTATCACAGTATTCCCACGGTACTGTTGCACATGCGCCACTCCAAGGTTCCACTGGACAGTGCAAGATTCACTTTTTGACGTTGACACAATACTGTGGGACTGCACGAAGTGGGTCATGCTAGGTCCTGCGGGAGTTCAGGAGGAATCCTCACGGGATGTCTCGCTGGATTCCACAGGAGTACTGTGAGACCCATGGCATGGATTTTTTTTTTTGGGGGGGGGAGGTTTGCAAGGGCCCCCACTGCAATGAGGGTCAGGGGTTCAGGGTATCCCTACTCTTATCACAGTAGTCCAACAGTCCCGATATTACTATATTTTGAGGCTTAGTTTTTGGAAAAAGGCTGAACAAATGTATACGAAATCACAAAAAGCATGTTGTTTGAGAATAGGACAAGCTTTCTGCCACATTTGGTATAATTTTGTACTGCCGATTTTTCTATATCACTTCCCAAACTTTTTTTTTTTTAAATCTCTTTATTAGCATCAGATTGGTCCGTGCAAGCATACAATCACATAGTAAACTGATTACAATGAAAACTCAAGTGGTCATTATACAAAATAAGTAGTTGGAGGACGTGACCAATAATATTACAGATATTGCAAAACATTCTAGAACTCCTATTTTCCTTATTTCAGTTCTTAATGAAAATCGCACGTGTGGAATGTTAATGCAAAGAGAAATAACCACTTTCAAACATAACGAAAATGAACATGCCTTCGTGATAGAGAGAGCGACAAGCAACACATCAAGTATGTGCAAGGTGGTGGCAGCACTGGCAGAGGCAGACGAGGATTGATGGAATAACAAATGAAAAGACGTGGGTAATGCAATATTATCAATCGGGGCCAAATAGGCAAGGAAACAAAAGAGAAAAACATCCCGTACTCAACCAGTATCCATTCTGGAATCAGCAGCTCACACCTCACCCTTCCCAGTAGTATTTGAATGCTAAGCCCTTCAGAACGCAATAGGCAGCGCTCAACCGTCCTACTAGAAATATCTAGCCCACCCCCTCTGGGACAATAGAACTAGCTGCTCGTGATTGCGTAGCCCGCGTTAACTTGCTAACGTACTGTCGATATGGGCCCCAGATGTCGACTGGGCGTGAAGCTGTTGGGACCTGCGTGGAGTATTCCACACTGTTTGTATTGCATTGGGCAAGGCTGCGTAACCATGTCTTGGAGTTGGGGATTCGTCTGGACCCCCAAAATAAAGCAATTTCCCGTTTTGCGAGCAAGAAACCTATGGCAGCAAGTTTCCGCGCGGCACGGGGGAACTCAGCGACATACCCAAGCAGCGCAATCTCTGGTCTGGGTTGTAGCTCGCACTCTAAAATGTCGCCTTAGATGCGGTGTACCTACAGCCAGTAATTGTGTAGTTTTGGACAAGTCCATGTGAGATGTGCAAAATCGGCATGTGGGGCTTTGCATTTAGGGCAGCAATGAGGTCTGGCTGGGTCGATTTTGTGGGCCAGTGCCGGTGTGAAGTATAGTCGCCTCAAGAATTTAAAATGTATTAGCTTATGCCTACTGTTGACTGAGACATCCTTAGTGGCGTGGCAACAGGCAGCCCATTGGTCGTCCGTGATAGAACCGCCCAGATCAGTTTCCCACGCTGCACGGACCTTCGCGTCCGAAGAAGGGAGGGCAGCCACACAGAGTCCGTACAGCCTGGAAACCATATGTGCTCCCGTTTGTGACTGGATTAGGAAAGTTAGGGCAGCCATGTCATCTGCGGGAAGTGGAAACGAGGAAAACTGCGCTCTAAGCATGGATCGCAGTCTGGTCAAGACAAATGAATCCATAAACGTCCGGTCCGTGAATCGCGGATCCTCGGACACCGAAAAAACATGTCCGTCTGGGAATAGGTCTCCCATCGTGGCGAGCTGGTATTTGGACAACGTTTTGCGGACCACCGTCTCCGCGGTGATGGGGAGCCAGTGCGGGTTCGGTAGTGGAAGAGCCGGAGAGTACAGCACGTCTAACTGGAGTAGTCTACGTAATTGCATCCAAGCCCACAACGTAGTGGACACAGTTTGTATGGCTAGAGGGTCTCGTGGTAAGCCTTTGGGTAATATCGTGTTGAGGGCAAGCGGTAGTACCAAGTCTGCCTCTGGTCTCAGATACGGGATCCGAGCGTCCGGATGGAACCAAGGATGTGCATAGGCACATTGCGCGACTAGGTAGTACAGATAAAAGTCCGGCACTCCAAAGCCACCTCTTTCCTAAGGCAGTGTCAGGATTCGCCACGAGACTCGCGGGGTCTTGTCCCCCCACACCAACCGCAGCAACAGTGAGCGTAGTTGGGTGAAGAAGATTTTAGTGAGTGGGATCGGTATGTTATTAAATAAATATAGAAAACGGGGAAGTACAATCATTTTGATTATAGCGATACGGCCAGCCATCGAGAGAGGGAGGCGAATCCAACGCCCCAAATTATCCTCCAGAAAGTCCAACGCTTGGCCATAATTTAGACGAATCATGGATACCGTGTCCAGATGGATGTGGATACCGAGATATTTCACCGAATCAGCATTCCACTCAAGCGGGAACGGACAGTCCCAGCGGTCTGTGGAGGGGGTGAGTGGAAAGATGTCGGATTTGTGCCAGTTAATACGAAGGCCGGAGTGTTTCCCAAAGCGCGTCACCTCCAGCAGCAAGGGCGTCAGATTTGTCTCCGGAGATCTGACATATAGAATGGTATCATCTGCGTAGAGGGAGATGAGTAACGGGCCCGTCCGAAACTGAAGCCCGCGGTGTAGGTGACGCTCCTGGAAGTGCCGTACCAAAGGGTCCATGGCCAGGATATATAGCAGGGGGGACAGGGGGCAACCCTGTCGGGTTCCCCGGGACAGAGGGAAGCTATCAGAGAGCGTGCCATTAAGGCGCAGCCGTGCCCTAGGGGCGGTATAGAGCAGCTCGACCGTGGAGACAAACAGCGGTGGCATGCCCATCCGTTTCATGACTGACAGAAAAAACGGCCACTCTAGGGAGTCAAATGCCTTCTCGGCATCCAAGAACACCGCAGCCGCCGGTGTATTCGGGTCTATTCTGTGGAGCACAGAAAACAACGTCCTTAGATTAAAGGAGGTGGATCTGTGGGGGACAAATCCGGCCTGGGCCGGCGAAATGATAGATTCCATAAGTAAAGACAGTCGGGTTGCGAGGACTTTCGCTAAAATCTTGTAGTCAAGGTTGAGTAGGGAAAGGGGTCTGTAGGATCCACATCTCGTGGGGTCTCGACCCGGTTTAGGAAGTAAAATGATGACCGCCTCTCGTAGCGTGGGTGGCAGAACTCCCGTTTCAAGTGCCTCCGCATACACCTCAATCAGGCGCGGTACCAGTTCCTCTTTGTATTCTTTATAAAAGTCGGCCGAAAAGCCATCCAGACCTGGCGCCGAGGAGCCCTTCAATGCATCTATGGCTTCCACAACGCAGTCTGGATCGATAGGCATCGCCAGAAAATCCTGCATATATTTTTCCAGGAATACCATAGCGATCTCGTTGATATAGGGGCCTGGGTCACGACAGTCGTCTGTGAGAGTGGAGGTGTACAATGCTTTGTAGTAGGATAGGAAGGCATCGCAGATGGCAGGGGTGGTCTGATGACGAACACCCATTTCATCCACCAAGTCAGTGATGTATGAAGCCTGGCGGGGAGGACGGAGTAACTGAGCCAAGAGCTTGCCAGGCCTGTCTCCCTCTCCATATTGTCTAGCTGAGTGTTGTGCGCATAGATAGGTCAGTTCCCTGTCCGCAGCGTCTCTGAACTCTTGCAGCAGCTCTAACCTTTTCGCCTCCATCCTACCGTCAGCGTCTGTGAGCGCGCCCATGTCCATTGTGGCAATTTCAGTCTCGATACGTGTCAGGGAGGCACGGATCTCGCGCAGGGCCCCTACGTGTTTATTGATGCAAACCCCTCTAATAGTGGCTTTGAATCCCTCCCACAATGTGGCCCAAGTGTCCACTGTGCCTGTGTTGAGCTCAAAATACTCCTCTATTGCCGTACGAATGTCTTCTTTGAAGACCGGATCAGATAACGCCTTGCCAGGGAAACGCCATTGTTTCTCGTATCCTCCCAGCCTGGGAATCAGTAGGGTTAGCACAATGGGGGAGTGATCAGACAGCGTGCGTGGGAGTGCCGAATGATCTCTCACCCAGCCAGCCACCCCTGGGGAAAGGAGCCAATAGTCGATTCTGGTACTAGTGTTGTGATATCCAGAGTGATGGGTATAGGTGGGTGTGTTAGAGTGCAAACGAGCCTCAATGTCAATTAGTGGGTAGTGTGCGCACATATCTGTTAGTATAGCGTGGGAACGGGGTTTACAATCTGGGGAAGTGGAAGTGCTGTCTCTGGAAGGGTCCATCAACAGGTTAAAATCGCCACCCATCACCAACATATCGGTGTCCAATCTGAGCAGAGCATCCTGGAGACTCTGAAAAAAGGCAGGGGAATCCGTATTGGGACCGTATACTCCAACAAAGGTGACCTTGAAGCCAAGAAGTACCCCTGTAACTATAACATATCTGCCATCATCATCAAATATACTGTCAGAGTGCACAAATGGGACGCGCCTATGTATCATTATCGCCACCCCCCTCGCATATCTGCTATAGCTAGAGAAGAACCTATGCATGCCCCAACCCCTTGCAAAGGAGGAAGAGTCAGTCCTCACCAGGTGTGTCTCCTGTAGAAACAATACATCTACCCCATGTCTCGCTGCGTAGTTTAGAACCTGTCTTCTTTTCCTCGTGTCATTTAAACCTCGGACATTCCAAGACATAAGGGTAAGTCTGGAAGGACCAGACCGCTGTCCTACCTTAGCCATTCAAATCCGAAGGAATCGCAATTAAACATGTGTGTGCATAACCGCCGCCTCCCTACCGCAAAACAGGCAACATTCATGGAGGGGGTAACTGTTGGGCTCTCCCGGGCCCGCTGCTTACCCCCGGTGGTCTCCGCTGGTGGAGGGACGGTCCCTCGGTACGAGACCGGCCCTTGCGGCCTGGTCCGGCCTTGGGAGCCGGGGCCTCGATTTTGGAGACTGCCCGGGACATGTGGCGGCGGGCGGGGGGAGCGGGCGGCGGACTCCGGGGGTGAGGGGTGGATGACGGGGGGTGCGGCCGGCGGGCCCTAAGGCGTCCTTCGAGCGGCTACACATCGCTGCACTCGGTGAGGGCACTTCACCTTCGCCCTCACCGCTAAAACGCACCCCGGACCCGCGCCTGTCCCCCAGCAGGCCCTGGAAATACGCACTCTCCTGCTATCATGCTGCTACAACTAGCCACATTCTTTACACGCCTATGAACATTTGCATGTCCAGCGAAGACTACATGGCCTGTGTTGCTTTGCCCACTTTCTCTGATGGTGCATCATCGACCTGAATACCTGGTCCCCCTACTACACTGACATTTGCTGCCTACCTAGGTGGAGGCCTGGTCCTGCCGGCTGTTGCTGAGTGATCGTCGCGGCCCTCTACTGGCCCTACTTACTGCGAAGAGCCGCTAACACTTTGCTCCAGCCAGGGAGGGCACCCCGACGCGGGAGCCCCCTGGAACTGCGTGACTCGGCCTTGGCGTCCCTGAGGCCCCTGCGGTGCGGAACAGCCCTGACACGAGGGGGTATCGGTGGCCCCTGATCCATTGGTCCCGGCTTGAACACCTTGCTGGCGGAGTACCCTGTGACTGTACTCGACACTCTGGCTGGTCACGGTCGTCGCTGGGTCTTGCGGCACTGGTGATTAGCCCACCTCCATTTCCACCATGTTGAAGAAAGATGTTACCCAGAGGAAGCTGACCTTCGGTGCGGCCTCCCTCAGTACGGCTGAGGTTCCGCCTACAATTGGTGCGGCCACTGGGGGCCAGGCGACGGCAAACGACACCGCTGGTATGGTCGCTGAGATGATGAGTGAGATGCGTGCTGGATTCAAGGCCTTGGATTCTCGCTTCGACACCCTCGAAAAGAAAATGGCGGACATGGGCGCGACGATTCAATTGCATGATAGGCGCCTGGATTTGGCAGAATCCAGATTTTCCGACATCGAAGATGGAGCTGCGTCGACGCTGAAAAGATTGGAACGCGTGGAAAAGATCCTTAAAGACGTCGCAATCAAGAACGAAGATTTATAAGCGCGCAGTAGGCGCAATAATATTAGAATAATTGGTGTGGCGGAGATGACGGCAACCGGACGCTTTGACACATTTGTGGAAAATCTCCTAATCGAACTATTTGGTCGAGACACGTTCACAGCTGGCTTCATAGTGGAACGCGCACACAGATCGCTGGGGCCCCGGCCTAATCCAGGGCTGCCGCCCCGCCCCATTATAGCCAGAATCATGAACTTCAGAGACAGGGACGCGGTAACGTCCAGCGAGGCTCAGGAGGCCTCACCGCCCCTCCGCTGTTCCGCCCGTTCTCGCCGTCCCCCGGCCTCCAAACTTGGCCAGCTTCATCGGATGGTGTCTGGGGTCGGTGTCAGGTACTTTCCGCCCCAAACGCAGTGCCGGATCTCCTGCGAATGGCCCCGTTCCGCGCCCGCTCGGCGGAGTTCTACATTCAGGCGGCCATTTCGTTTGCCTGCGTAGCCACGCCCCATCACTTCCCAAACTTCATGTGGGAAATTGCATGAGAAAAATTTATTTTGGGACCCCCTTTTGTTTATCCCCTGCTTGACTTGAGTTGGCCTAAGCAGTGTTCATGAGCTGCAGTTCACATCAGATGTCTGAGGTGAGCATTAACTCACTGAAACCATTCTGTCAGATGGAAGGAGTTTTGCTTTATGAGAAGACAGGGTAGTGCTTACTCTATGATAAAAATTTGTGGTGAAATTCACCATGACTTTCCAGAATGTTGACATGCAGGTTTGCATTGAGTGAGAAATCAGAAATCAGAAGAGAAGCAAAATGTAACCTGGCCTGTCAGCTAGGGTCATCCAGTGGCAAGGGCCCGGCTTTAGCGCTGTTGGCGCCCGGTGCAGCAACTAATGTTTGAGCCCCCTCCCCATGACCACCTCCACCACGACTCCTTCATTACCATCCTTTAACAGAGCCCCTCAAGTCTCCAAAACCACCTCTCCCAGGTGCATTTGATTCATGTTATAGCGTCGCCCATGGCAGTGTGGGATGTCAGAGCACATTACAGCACACACATATTACACAGAGACAATGAATCATAAGTGTATAAATCAGTTTATAGGAAATGTTACATAAGACAGAGGACTACAAGGTGTAGTAATCACATTTCATCCCTACTGGTAGGCAGGATAGTTTAAGAGTGCTTGGTCTGGAGAAGAATAAACTCAGAATTTAAAACGTAACACCATGGTTGGTGGTTCACTAAAATATTAAGAATTGATTTCTTCCCAAATGAACTGTTTTTGCAACATTATGATAATCAAAGGCTGGGGGAAAAAATCATAACCCTCTAATCTATGCCTTGAAGTGTGTATGCAGCTCTTTGATGACGGTTAATAGCTCACTATTCTACATTAGAATTTTAACTTAGAAACTGCAAATAACAAAAGAATCTCTTTGACAAAAGCAGTAATCCACTGCCCTATTTACATTATATGCACTTTGTGATTTGATTGGTACATGTTCTTTGCAGCTGGCATGATAACCCTCTGCACTACATTATGATGAATCAAAGCTTCCGACATTAAAATCAAACCTAAGTCAGGAAAAAATGCTTCACATGACTCTCCTTTAACCACATGAGATTGGCGAAACTTAGATTACAACCATCTTGATCAGGTTCTCACCGATGCGTTTGTATATACAGAGGGGGAAACGGACCCAAATATTGCGGCCGCCACTTACACCTCCATTCTGGAAACGACGTTTCAAACTCTAGCACCGCCTAGAACCTCCAAACGTAACAGAAAAACTCCGTCAGCTCCATGGTTCACAGAACAACTTAGGCTTCAACGTCAATATTGCCGCAACTTAGAGCGTAACTGGCGTAAACATTATAACATACCAGATAAAACAACTTATAAAGCTGCACTCCTTGACTATAAGCAGAAAATAGCCAGGGAAAAAAATATCTATTACACCACCCAAATAGACCAGGCGAAATGCAGCATGAAAAAGCTCTTTGACGTCGTGAACCACCTTGCAGAACCAGCTCACCCTCCAACCGAAATTTCACAAAGCCTATGTAACAAATTGGCCGACTATTTCTCAGATAAGGTCACCTCTATATTTAAGGATTTTATTCCCAATTCAAACATTATGATGTCCAGGAATACTCAATCAGAGCTGAACTCAGCTACTTTCATGGAATTCACTCAGGTACATTCATACCATATTCATAAACTTATTTCGTCTGCTAAATCAGGCTCCCCCCTGGATCCTTGTCATCCCTCTGTACTGCATTCCATTCCAGATACTATTGTTTCACCACTGATATCCCAATATTTGGAAAAATACTATAATAAAACCGTTACTCAAAAAGCCATCACTTGATCCATCTGAGTCCTCTAGCTACCGTCCCATTGCTTCATTGCCTTTTGCAGCCAAGATCTTTGAGTCTGTCATGAATGAACAACTATCCAACTACATTCAAGCCAATGACCTACTAGATGACACCCAGTTCGGTTTCCGACAAGGTCATGGGACAGAAACGGCTCTGATCAAGGCTGCTGATGAAATTAGAACTACAATGGACAACGATGGTCAGGCTATCCTGATAATGTTAGACTTATCAGCGGCCTTCGACACGGTCGATCACTCTACTCTGATCGACCGTGTCGAGGCCATCGGTATCAAACACAAGGCCAAGGACCTCATAGCTTCTTTCCTGGCTGACCGCAAACAGGCAGTGAAGATGGGTCCATTCACCTCACCAACATTCAAACTTCCTTGCGGTGTTCCTCAGGGCTCCTCGCTAAGTCCGACCCTTTTTAACATTTATGTGTCGGACTTAGCGAGAGTAATAAAAGCGCATAACATCAACCTGACTACATACGCCGATGATACCCAGCTGGTATTGTCTATTCACAAAAACGGATCGGCAGTAGCGGCCAACTTTAAGGACGGTATGCGAGCTATTAGCAGTTGGATGGCTTCCAACTGCTTAAAGCTTAACTCTGCTAAGACCGAAGTAATGCTGTTCGGCAAGGTACAGCCTGCCTGGTCCCCACTGTGGTGGCCGGAAGAGATGGGTACTCCACCTGAACCGGTTGGTAAAGTGAGGAATTTGGGAGTTACATTCGATGATAAACTCCTTTTTCATCACCATGTGAACTCTGTTGTTTCATCGTCATTTAACATCCTGCGAAAAATTAAAAAGCTTTTGCCATACCTCCCTTTTACAACAGGCAAAACTCTTATTTCAACTTTGGTGTTTTCTCGCACCGATTATTGTAATGCGCTCTTCCTCAATGCGCAGGAAAAAGTCATTTCCAAATTACAAATGATCCAGAACGCCTCCGCCAGAGTTCTACTTGGCATTCCAAAATTTGCCCCTGTTACAAAACATTTGGCCCAACTACACTGGCTCCCGGTCAGAAGCCGTACGAAGTTTAAGTCCTTATGTATTGTGTACAAAGCAATGCACAATATGGGACCCAAATTTCTCAGGAACTCCTTGAAGCCCCTTCCAACTCGTAGAACGCTCCGTTCCAACACGACCCTCCTGCTTCAAACCCCCAGAACAAGGAAAGTAAACTGGGGAGACAGACGCTTCAGTGTTGCAGCAGCAAGATTATGGAACGCCCTTCCTTTTATTATAAAATCCAGCCCCACATTGCTCATTTTCCGAAAGCAACTTAAGACTTGGTTGTTTTCTCAATGACCCCTTGGTCCTAAGACTCAGAATCTACCTGTTGCTAGGACCCCTTAGTCTTTGGACTCAGAATTTACTTGTTCCTGGGATACTGGTATTATGCATAGCTCCTAGCGCCGAGACACCCTCGGGTAATTGTAGCGCTTTAAAAGTCATATAAATAAATAAATAAATAAATAAATAAGACAAAACACTGATCTCGTTCCAGGAAGAACATTAATCACCCTGGAGTTATCTTGACATTTTTATTGTTGCCTGAAAATTGCTGGAGGCAAGAACGGGGTAGCAGGTGCTTTTATAACTATAATAGACTTGCAAATAGAGTGAACACCGCCCCTCCCCACCACAAGTCTGAGCTAGAGCCGGCCCTGCCATCCCTTTGGTGAGAGGAACATACACCAGTGCCAGAAAAGAGAGCTGAGGGGTTCAGATAAAGAGGAAAGAGTGCTAGTGATTTAGTGCCAACAAAGATAAAACCTTTGAAATAAATAAAGATATCACAGAGCCGAAAAAGAGAATGACAAATACATTTAAAGAGACATTGAGGGGGGGGATAGAGTAAACATCGCATAATGTGACAGAGGAGAGAGCGATAGAGACCGATATGAAAGAGTGGGAGTGTCACAGTGGAAAAAGAGAGTCGGGGAGAACGGAGACCAACACATACTGTAACAATAAAAATAAAATGTCAAGAAACGGGTGAAGTGATGAATGTAAGTGAGAGGGGGTGCCGGCCTAGCTTCCATTAGTGCAACTGGTGCAGTAGTGACAAAGCCCAGGGTACTGAGAGGCCCACGGTACCCCTATTATTGCCGTATTTCATCATTCGAACATCAGCCTGGAGACCCATTCCTTTTCTTGCAGCAGCTAGCAGCTCTGCAAAGCCCTTTCCTATACAGATGAAAGGACGCGCCATATATCAGCAGTTTGTTTTGGGGTTGGGTGTGCACATGTGGGCAGCATGTGTGCCCTGGAATAAAGAGGGGACCCCCAAACGTCAATCTGAACGGTGCCTTCTTATCCCTGCTCGGACCTTGCTGCTGCTAACACAGGGTCCCTGCTCACCGGCACCGACCCATGCCTTCCTCCTCCGCCTAGGTACCCTGGAAGAGCCCTCACCCATACCATGTCCAATCCACGCCCGCGCCCCTGGCATGCACTATCCAACCATTCCTTCGTGCAGTACCCAACTGCACTCTTCCTTCTCCTAGCCTGCCTCTTCGGATGCCCTTGACAGGCCCCGCTCTGAGCTGCCCCTGGCCCGTTCTCCTAGACTGCCTCTCAGAAACTCGCTTCATGCTGCCCCCAGTGCCCCTCCCCCACCCTGCGCTGCCAATGACAACAAACAAGTTGCCCTTGCCGTGCCCTCAACGGGCTGGTCCTCACTGGCGTTCGCGCCCCGGGAGGTCTCTGGCACCCACCCACTCCACTTGGCTGCCGCATATCGCGGTCCAGGCGGGCTCTGACACATTTCAGGGTGTCTTTCACACCTCAGGTAACAACCAATTCAATACTCAGACTACTAACTTATCTCTCCCGATGTAGTCAGGCACTCTCTCACAACACCGCATGACAGCCCTCCCGAGTCCCGGCACCACGTGACATGACAACAGCTCTAAGTCTTCTGTTCAAATAAAACTCAAGTGACATTTACAGTAAATGAGTAAAATGACTTGAACAGACTGTAGCGTGTAGCGTCTTTAATTTAAATTAAATGCACAAATTCACCGGCGTTGCTGCCTGGCAGTACCTACTAAAATCGACGATCTCTTCCTTCTTCTTCAGACGGCGGATGAGTGTGACTCTCGTCTCACAGACAGTCACAGAGCAGAGAGAGGGATGATTCCAGAACAACTTGAACTTCTAACGGTGCGCATGGCCAATCACTGAATGGCTTCATATGCGAAGTCACAGTGATTGGCCAGCATACAGTCAATGCTGAGCGGCCTGCCTGAGCCACCCACGCGGCATCCAATGATGGATTGCCTGTCCTTGGCGCTGTTCACCAGCCAATCCTGGCGCTTATACAGTGCCAGGATTGGCTAGGGGGGCCCACACAGCACTCGCCCTCTCGCCTTCCAAACGACGGGGCTGGCTTAACGCGCCCCCCCTGGCCCCTTCTGTCTGTCTCAGCGTCTACATGACGCTGACGCGCATGCTCGGGTAAGTTTCTGCCCGTAATGCGCAACTCCCGTTTCTACAGCCCTGAGTTTAAATGCCAGCCAACCCGGCCCCACCCCCTTCGCACTCCCTATTTCAGCGGGTGTGTCCCGGCCGGAACCCCCGCTGAAAGCTTTTATATTCTTGATATTTAGGACGGAAAGCTCGTTGTCAGCAGGTGCGTCAACCAGGCTTAGTGGGGCTACGCCCCTACGCCCCAATGGACGCACCGCTGCTGTTTGCAAGTATATTATGGTTTTAAAAACGCTTGCTGCCTCCTTCCTGGCCTCCAGCAATTTTCGGCAACAATAAAAATGTCATGATGACTCTGGTGTTTAATGTTCTTCCTAGAGAGAGATCAGAATTTTGTCTAGTGGACATTTTGACTCATGGAAAGGTAGCGCAGAGGGTTAATGTACCGGCTGCAAAGAACATGCGCCATGCAGATCACAAAGTGCACATAATGTAAATAGGTCAGTGGGCTACT
Organism: Lissotriton helveticus; assembly: GCF_964261635.1. Lineage (NCBI taxonomy): Eukaryota > Metazoa > Chordata > Amphibia > Caudata > Salamandridae > Lissotriton > Lissotriton helveticus. The sequence goes on from NC_136065.1 coordinate 957,449,964, forward strand.
GCTTTTGTCAGAGAGATCCTTTTGTTACTTGCAGTTTATAAGTTAAAATACTATCTACTAACTTAGAACAGTGAGCTATTTACTGTCTTCTAAGAGCTGCAAACAATCTGCAAGGTATAAATTATGTTATGTTCCATCCCCCCCCCCCCTCGCCCCCATTCTTTGATTATCCTAATGTCCCAAAAAGTGTTCTTTTGGACATAAATCAATTCTGATTATTAAGGAGAACCCCCATCCATGGTATTACGTTTTAAATTCCGGGTATTGTGTTTCTCCAGACCAATCACTATAACATTATACAGGCTACTAGTATGGTTGTCATGTGACTGCAATGTGTGTGATGTAAAGTGCTCTGACACCCTACAATGGTATGAGTGGCGCTGTAAATCAAATGAAATGCATCTGAGAGAGAGTGGTTATGGAAACTTGAGGGGCACAGTTAAAGGGTGGTAGTGAGGGAATCCATGGCAGAGGTGGTCATTGGGGGGCACTAACAAACATTAATGCACAGGACACCACCAGTGCTATGGCTGGCCCTGCCCTTGAGGCCAGTCTGCCTCACCCATAGGTACCTCCATTGGCCTTGTTTCAGCAGTAGTAGCTACAACTCACCAGGGATTGGCAATGCAGGATTTGAACGCACACCAAACTAAGTTTGCAAACTTACAGTCACCCGGCTTCATTCACAAGCACTTTTAACATGTGCTGCCTGCTGTGGGGCCACTGGAATTAATTATGCAACAAAGGATGACAACATTATGCCGTAGTGTTGACTAAATTATGCTTTTATTAGTTTAAATGGTCAGATCATGCAGAAGATCTTGCATTATGAGGCAAATATGGCAGAGCCATAATTTTAGAGAGAACATTTGCAAACTAGGATATTTTGCCATTCATGTTTGAACTGCTGTTGTGGAAAAAGGTAGTAGTGCCGATGACAGAAACTCCATGGCTCGGAGACAAATGGCTTGTGTTTCCACATTTTATCGTATTTACTACATTCTGTGATTAGAAGCATATCCCACTTTCTGAATATATTTTAATGTCAATAACTCATTATAACCTTAAATAATCATGTGTATCCATTGGTTGATTAAACTGGGCAGCGAAATGCCAAACAAATACAAAAAATTGGGACGTCTGCGCATTCTGGCCACACCTCTGGCTCCACCCACAGATCCAATCCTTGGGTTATTCCCACCCTTTGATTCTCTGCCCACTGTTCCCCTACTTGTGTTCCCCCACTTAGACCACTGTGTAAGACTCAGCATCCCTGAACCTGTGATGTGCCGCCGCTGCGGGCGCCGCATGTGCCACACATTTACGGTGCCGGGCTTCCGCATAAGGGAGCAGGCCATTATAGTATCCCTAAATGTTGGCACGTTGTCAGTTTGACACTGACTACACGTAGAGGGACTCTAAGTTTCTTTTCTAAAATATAGCTAACATTTGGACCTATACATTTTATTTTGTATAAATTAATTGAATGTGTGTAAAATTTAGCAATGCGCGGGGAATTCTAGTAAAGGGAGCACCCATTGGCGAATCACTAGCGTATGTGATTGCTGCATTATTTATTACTAACTTTGACGTTGTGCTTTAACTTTGGATAAAAGTTATCATGAATTCTAGCACCAAAAAGCCAATATTGGTAAATATGTGTGCAACAAATAATCCCTAACATACACTGTGCATACAGTATTTTTAATCAGGTGCTTTAATCATATAAAAATCAAATCGTGCTGAAGACAGCCTTGATTGGTCTTGGATTGAGGACCCGGAAGTCTGCACACCTAGCACCTTGTCAGAAAGTTTAGCGTTTTCCCTGCAGGTGGTTTTTGTTGGCCTGTGGCAGGGTCAGTCACATGTCCTGGATTCCTGGCATTTAATTGAGTCTATCCCAGTTCTGCGCCCCAGTGTTTCTTTTGCCCCACCTGGCACACATCATGTCGGAGGATGGTGATGACGTTAACATTTTGCCCCCCCCTGGAAAAATGTCTGCGGACGCCCATGCGCCAACCTATTTCCCACTGTGAACTGGTGCCCAAGATCTATGGGGTAGTGATGCTAAAGTTCAAGTAGAAAGTCAATATTCATACACTCCCTAGAGAGATTTAAAAAAATCACCAGCACTATGGATTAAGACTTCAGATTAAGGTCCACATTTAAAGTTTAGTAGAAAGAGTGATCCAGACCTGGCAAAGTCACAGCTGTCTTGCCACAGTTAGGTGCTGCTGGGTTTGTGATAGCAGAGCTTGATCTGGCTCCACCAAGGGAAGACTTTGACCTGGCAATCGACCACTATAGGACCACAGTCATGGTAGTCTTGTTAGAGGACGGCTGGCAACCACTATTGAATAACATTGCCTGGGCTTGCCATTCTTTGCAGGGAAAAGAAGCAATGGCTCTGAGATGCAGGGAAATAAAATACCTGCATGTTAGGGCACTTATTTTTTACTTTTTTGGTATTTGCTGAAAAATACAAAATGTATTCCAGGCGGGTCAAATATACATCTCATGCACTAGGCATCAATAGCTTTAGCTCCAGTTCATCTCCTGCTGCAGCAGATACTCTAAAGCAGAGGATATACCCTGCGGTCCTGGGACCCCGGGGGTCTGCAGTGCCTATTTAGTAGTTTCGCATTTGCTTGGAAAGTTTAATAATGTATACTGGAAAAGAAGCGAAATATAACATTGGAAATTTTAAAACCGTCTGTAAACGTAAAGAAATTTAATTCGAATCAGTGCAAGCACATGAAACAGAATATATTATGAACGACGGTTGGTCACAACTGAATTTAGAAAAGCTCAAACTTTCCATTAAAATTATGATTTAGATTTTTTTATACTTGTGAATTAAATAAAATATTTGATCATTTATTGTATATTTTTGATGGATGCTTGTTTCTGTATTTTTTTTAGATTGTTTTACAATTCAAGTATTTGAAATGGCTTAAACCGGGCCCCTCAGCTTCCAGTAATGACTTAGATTTGGTCTCTGATTTCCATTAACCGCATGCGTGCGGGCGGAATTCCGCTTGCACGCTGAGAATTTGTAAAGCGCATGTTACATGACGAGCTGGGCTCGTCATGAGCGTGCGAGGAGGCTACCTCATGACGAGCCCAGCTCGTCATGAGCGTGGAAGGGGTTAAGGATTCAGTACAGGGGCCTGGATTCCAGTAATGATTAAGTGGGAATCTACAGAAGTCAAAATGCTAAGAATCACTGTTCTCAAGGAACAGAGAACCTCCCATGCAGGTTGGGATCCATAGGTATGATGGACAGTCCTTAGACAGGTTATGAGAGGCATCAGCTTCTACTGACCTGGCCGACTAGCAGACTGCCCGCCATGCTCTAAACGATCCGCTGAGGGACTCATCAGCTGATTATTAAAATGGCGTGGTAATACCAAGCTCTGTATTACAGTTAGCTTGCCATGTGACAACCCCGTTTACTGGCCATTTGAAATCAAGAACGGTGAACAATATGAGGGGCTTGGTATTAGGGGGTCATTAACTGAATGTTTTTCCTGATTTCCTGGTCATTTGCGCCTCACAAATTCTTTCTGCTCCTGTCAAGTGGAATTGGTGACTGGAAAAGCAAGTGGTAATCCCAGTAATCAAACCAGCGCCCTGAGGTTCTCTACCTTGGCTGGTAATTCAAGTGGTAATCACCTGGAACACCAGATGCAGTAATACCGTCTAGTAATGCCACACCCACTAACACTTTAATTTTGCGGAGGATTATTACCACTGAAAGCCATGTGGTAATATCACTAAACTATGGGTAATGAGTGTCTAAATATTTCATATTAAGCTGTGAAAATTATATCTGTATATTACATTTCCAGATTAAAGGTATGTATTAGACAACATATAATGCATGAAGATATAGAACTTATTTGGGCATGTGGTAATGGTGATAAATGTTTTAGATGCTGTTAACAGACTAAGTAATCATTACTCTTCCCAGGTCCAGATTGGCCCAAAATCAAACTATAAATGAAAGCACAGCACTGAGGTTATTTCTTTTGGAGTCTACACTATTTAAGTTGTTTTTTAATTATGCAGTTTGTCTATGGAAAGCTTTTCCAGTTGATTCTCCCGTTCTTCATGGTGAACTGCTCTAACATAATGATTTCCAGACGATGTCAGGCTAACTACAAAAACACTAATCGGGTTATAGAGCCGCGAGACAATGTCAACATATATATAGCAGGAAATACATGTGCCTTTTACACTAAATATCACACTGAGAGAAGTTGCCTTATAGAAGCAATCTCTAGTAGTTACTACTTGCATCACGCTATGTGAGAGCGAACTTGAGATTTCCAGATTTATTGGGGCAAAGATATGTTAACATCCATAAAACGTTTTCTAATACAAGCTGTATGTGTTGGTTTGTAAAAGGCTGAGGCTTGCTTCCCCACCTCCTCCTTCCTTGTTTCTTCCAGTCCGTGGCCCCACCTGTGTTGCTTATCCCACAGTCTTTCCTATAAACAACGCTATTACACATTTTTTTCTTTTTATTTGCTCATCCGAGTTAGAACAGCAAATAGGAAAAAAAAAGAATCCACTTTGTTGTTGTATATACAGGCATGTGCGCTACACGTGCCGTTCAAAATGATGCAAAAGGCCTTTTTTTTTAATTTAGCGATGCTGCACAGTATCTGGGATTCTGTACAACATGACTAAAAGGTATTGGCAAAGCCAATAGGTACCAAAGGCAAAACACATTTACCAATGCTTGTTTTTTAAAAGAAAATCTTCCTCCCAGTCATTACCATTTAAAATGCACGAAAATGATCAATTTCATGATGGGGGTCACCAAATTATTGAAAGTGAGGGGGCTTAGCTTGAAAAAGTTTGAACTCTATTGTCATGAAATTGAAGCCTGAGGTGTGACTTGGTCCTGTGGCCCAGGTTTTCTCTGTCTTAGTCTGCCAAAGCTATGAGTGAACCCTTCCAGTTGCCAAGTTCTGTCAACACTGGGTAGTGCCTAAGCAGAAAGTTCCGCCTGGAAAAGGCCACGAATGGAGGAAAGCGCCAGAAGGCAAACAACCTCCAAGAGGACATGGAAGTCCGGGACTGGAAAACTGACCAATGCTGACCAGGATTCGAAAAAACCACTGAAGAAGAAGAGATCTCCAAGACTTCAATAGAGTAACCAGAAGTGGACAGGAGGAGCTGGATAACACAAAAGGAAGATGGATAGAATAAGATCTGTCAAACTGCAGGAGAGAATTGACATTTCATCAGGAGAACAGGAAGTAGACGATAGGTCTGCACAAATAGTTGCAAGGAATGAATCAGATCCCCCTGTTATGTAGGCCAAAGGAACAGGAAATACCTAAGAGTCCGTATTGGTTTGAAGAAAAAGGTTATAGCCTTTAATACTACGACTGCCATCTTAAAGTGGGTACAATATTATTCCTCGGAAATCCTCACACATGTTTCTGGGAGAGAGAGAAAGGACTGGGTGTATGGAGAGGTCGATGGCATCACTTACAGAGACCCCACAGGGAGATGAAAAGTAGCATGGGGAACAACAACAGTGGTCAGCTGTCTGAAGGTAAGTTTAGATTACTAACGAGGGCGGCCTGCCGGAACTCTCAGAGACCACCCAGCTCGGCGGAAACTGTGTATCCCATATACCTAAGAGATTCTTGGGTGCTGACATCGGACGGGATGCTGGCAGCAGTACATCAGTTCCTCCTCCCCCCTTTGATGTTTCGAGTTTGTTGGGAAATTGCCTGAAAAAATGTCAAACCAGAACTGGGGCTTGAACTGAAGAAGTATCTTCCCATGATCAGTCATTAGTGGGATATTCCTTCCAGTGAATTAAGAATTCTAATTTCTTCCTAAATAAATGGGAATCACAAATCTCAAACTTAAAATTCTGGTTCGTTGTTCACCAAAGTAGATGGCGTCGAAATGGATCCACACTCTATGTAATCCCACTGGAAATTGTGGCTAAGCATATCCTTCTTAAGTAAGCGGGTGAAGTTACGATTGAGCAATTAAGAACAGTTACCCACAAACTTCCAATAGAAATTCGCAAACCCAAGAAAAATGTGTATTTCCTTAGCACTAGAAGTAGCTGACCACTATAGAATGTCAGATACTGTCGGGATTGCCAGTAGCCCAAGAATGTAAATGCCACTAACCTTGTCCTCGTGACCAGCGGAGACGATGTCTGATGATAGGCCCCCCTATTCCTCCTGGACATGAACCCCAACAAAGGAGTATATACACCCTCTGCGTGGACTCGTGCCCTGGGGAAAAGGGAAGTGGATAAAATAAAAAACTAGCAGTAGGTTCTGTGATTCCCTCAAGGTCTGGGTAAGAGAGCAGGTGGGTCCCAGGAAGACTGTCCTCACTGCATAAGAGGATGAAAAAATACAATCCTTAACACCTGTTCTTATATAATCACCTATAACTAAACAAACAACGTTTTCTCACTCCTTACCAGAAAGTCACACAGCCAGGCAGGGTATTTCTGATCCCTTGTATCCCAAAACAAAAAATGTAAACACCAAGGGTATAAATGTCCGATTCCAAAAGTCTGTTTCTGGTACAGAGTATACCACAAGATCAGCACACCCAGGAATGTCTGTGTCCAAAAGTGTTCGCTTTGTTACAAAAGACACAAAGCTAATGTTCACAACTGCAAGGTCAGTGCGAGTGATCACTGAATCAATAATAAATCGAATTAAGCCACAGTATCCAAAAGAAGATTGAGCAAAAGAGTCAGGAACTGCGGTTACAGATCACCAGCAGTACGTAGTAGACAAGGCAACCCCCTTACTACTGCTAAAAGGAAAATACCTCGAGCGCGTCTTAACATCAGGCGCTTTCAAAGCAATTACCTTTCTATCTCCGCAAATGCGTTGTGAACGCGTAACAGCACGTTTACATTACACCGCGGCTTCCCTGTACTGACTCTTGAAGCCCAGGTCCAAAGCGAACGCGGAGGAGGCGAGCCCGCGCTCCTTCCGCTGAAATACCTGGCGTAATGTTAAACTCGGAAAGAAATGTCCAAAACTGCAACGACTTCCATCTTCATGCTGAAATCCGGCGGGGAACACCATCCGCCATTCCCACAAAAACAGGTTGATTGGCAAGCACCTTCCCAGCCTGAAGGAAGTGCTTTTGTAAGTTCCGTCCTGAGCCCTTGAGTGACGTGTCTCTAGGCATGCAGGTAGTTGTGGTTGTCCGGTAGTTCACCCTCATCTCATGTCGTATAGGTGAACAGCGGTAACCACAGCAATGGTATGGTCTTAACCCCCGTGCTACCAGAATCGCTACAGATACTTTATGTGGGTCCACTGAGGTTCAAGTGCTATTCAATCGGAAACCCAGATATTCAACTTTCAACTTCAGATTGGTTGAACTCACACTTTTCAGGTTTCCAATAAAGTTGATTTTGAGGGTGTCTGACCAACACTTGACAGACATTCTGGTGGTATAACAAAAGATCACAGCAAAATACCAAAATATCATTGAGCTAGATTACAATGAATTGAATAAGACCTGGCTTTTCAGATGACCCCCCACCCCATTGTTCTGCATTCTGTCCATCAATTGTTCTTAAAGACACAGTCATCTAAACTAGACCAGAAGTCAAGGGATTACCAGTTACTTTCTAGACTTGTTTATGAGGTTCCTTAGATATCAGTAAAACATTTTTCTCTTTTGCCCAGCTCTCATCTAAGCATAAGCCACTGGCTTTACAATCAAGTACTGCTAAGAATCGCTATATATAATTCCATCTGGAATAACCACTAAAACTAGCAAAAGAAATAAGAAAATCTTCGCCTCTTCAACAAAAGGGACTTACAGTCTCCTTCCCTTTCCTAAAAGGGCATGATCTATTAATTCCAAAGCCTTCTGAGGGTGGACTGGGCAATCGCGGATCAAATGTTCAAGAGATCTGTAGTACATGGATAAGCCATTCTTACAAGAATGTTCTCATTCAAAGTTGGAAAGAGAGCCATGAGAAACCCCTATCTGCTGCTTTGGTTCCTTACTAGAAGAAGTGGATGGCTCTTTGGGAGAGGCATCAGTGTTCTAAGCAAGAAATCAGAGTTCTCCAGCTTCTGGACAAGTCCGGACTGTTTGGCTTTCTGACCTGCAATGCCTTAGGCAATAAGTCATCAGGGTTAGTTTTATCCATGTGGTTTCAGTTGCCTACTGATGAAATCGAGCAATATAAGTCAAAACATCTTGTCCACTTTGTGGAATTTTGCAGAGAGCCCCCTCATTCGAGAATTCCAGGTACGGTGTTTTGAACAGCCATTTGAAAGTGATCAGAAAAGTTGATTCATTGGAAAAACTGAAATCTGCTGCGGCTGCTACTAGAGGAGTTGCTCAAGCTAGAGCTAGGGCTGGTCCAGACAAGGCACAAATTAAATACCCGACCATTGCTCGATCTTCTGAGAACTGAGCTGGACGAAAGGTAAAGAAGATGGTCAACAAATCCAGGAATTCTTGCAATTTATTTGGGTGCCTAGTGACATTTGGGAATAGCTGTAGGAACTGCTAGAATGTCAGAGGCTCTGGAAGTGAGGGCTTGACGCAAGGGAAAGTTTTCATCTCACAGTTGCTGTACCTTCTGTGTCTGTTGCTTGACTGTCTGAACTAAGGCCTGGGCCTGATCCACCAGGACTTCCTAGGCTATGGCGTGGGCTTGATCCATCAGGACTGCCTCAATTAAATCCATGTCCTTAATGCTAGGACTGGTTTTTAGGCATTGTAAACTGTCATGAAGCTGGCTCCTGTTGAAGTGTTTTTGGCTGCTCCTTGGTCCAGTAGCTCAGATCTTCACCAAACTAGTCTACTGTAGGTGACCACTTCTAGCAGCCACTTTGCTGCCAGCACTAGGTAACACCTAAGCAGAAAGTGCCTCCTAGAAAAGGACCCAAATAGAGGAAAACACCTGAAGGCAAAACATCTCTGAGAGGACATGGAAGTATTGGACTTGAACACTGACTAAGGCTGACCAGGATTTGAGGCCAGAGACATCCCTGAAGAAGAGATCCTTCCAGAAGAATTTCAAGAAGTAACGAGAAGAGGACTGGAGGAGCAGGATAACACAGAAGGAAAATTGATAAGATGAGACCTAACAAACCCCAGGAAAGAATGGGCATTCAATCAGGAGCACAACAGGTCTGCACGAAGCATTAGAGCGAAAGGACTGAACCAGTTTTCCTGCTTATATACACCAAAAGAACAGGAAATACCTAAGATTCCCTATTGGTTCGGAAAAATATGTTTTAGACTTCAATACTGTGATGGCCATCTTGAATTGGTTACATTATTATTTATTGGACATCCTCACACAGGTGTCTGGGTTAGAGAAAGGACTGGAACTATGGAGGCCCCGAGGGCATCCCCCAACAGAGACATCAGAGGGAGGGGAAAAGTAGTGTAGGGGGCAACATCAGCTGGTCAGCAGCCTGAAGGTAAGTTTAGTTTTCGTATGTGGTGACCGGCCGGAACTTTCACAGACCTCCCAGCTCTGCAGAAACCGTGCATTTTGCCTGCTCGAGAAAGCCTTGGTGCAGACATCAGACAGGATGCGGGCAGCAGTGCAACACCTAGTCACTCCACGAAGGACTTGCTCTTCATAGCCTGGGCACTCCCTTTAAACAAAATTGTTTATTCCTATCTAGTTTCTGATCTTGGTGCTGCAGTAAACATTGGTTTCATCACATGCTGAGGGAGTAGTTTCTAAAAAAACACAATGAGGCTACACTAAAAAACAGGAGATTTCATATATTTTTATAAAGAAAAAAGGAGTTGGACATAGATTCCATTCTCATTGATTCCCCTGAAATGCAGCAACTTGAAACCTCCTTCCACTTCAGATCTCACAAAAATTCCCCCAGACCTGACCTTGGCTGCAGCCTCCTCAACTAAGCTGTAGCACAAGCTTTCACCAATAACGTAATTTTAGGAGCAATGATGCACACACAGTGTACTTGACTCTGATTGGTGGCAGTGCTATTTCCAATAAAACTCTTTACTGGTCCCTTCTCAATCAAGTCCCACTGCAATACTTTGTCTTTTGAGATAATAATAACAGTTCCCAGTGGGAGAAGAGGTCTGGAATCTCATTTTGTGATACAATAGAAGTTGATGCTTAGTTACAGTGCTCTATACAATTTCCACGCATAGTTCCAAAAGCAGCTTTAAGCAACCTATTTCCTATCTTCTGTGTGCCACCTTTGCATACTGCACACATCACCCAACGGCTTTTAGACACAGGAGGAAAAAAACAGAACACAACTGCAATTGGGAAAGTAGTCATATCTGGAGAACACGTGAGTTCTCAGCAAACAAAAGTAAGGGTGTTCCACAAATTGGGACTAAAACAGCAAAGCATTGGTTAACCAAGCAAGAAATTGACATCTGGAGTAATGTTTTGTACAAACATGATGGATGGGGAATGTAGGGCCTACCTTGTTAACAGTGGATTTATGCTGAATGTATGAAACTTTCTTTTTTTCATAAGTATATTGGAGTTTTACCAAATCGGATAGGGTAAAATATGATAGTATACCACACAGTAGTACATATGCAATAGTATAGGAAGAAAAGTCATATATTATGCAGATATCCCACATAATAGTCTAAACTTGGCCCCGTTACCAGCCAAACATGCACCAGAGCGCAGCACACTATTTCTATTGGGAACTACTGGACTGAATCTGTGAACTCTGTTCAACAAGTGTCCAGTAAAACAGTAAAACAAATGGGCATGCTTAAAAGGAAGATTCAAATGGAGATGCCATCAATAGTGTCATGCCCTGGTAAAATGCACCACTAGTGCATCCGAAATCAAAAGGAGATCATGTCTAGAGCTGAAGGTACATCTCAAGTTGCTGTACAGAGACTGCCCTACCCAGAATGGAACATGGTAGGGCAATTGTGAAGCAAAAAGAGAGTGAAAACGGTAATAGATGGCTGGGTCCCGAACCAAGCAGTAGGCAAAAACAGTGAACGGACTCAAGTCAAAATGCACCCCAAATGTTTTCAAAGATGTCAAGGTGATCATTCAGTTTATAGATCACCTTCTCATGGGATTCAAAGTCTGTTAGGGCTGTCATCCATTCCTCGAAATGTAGGGGAAGGATCTTCCCCTGGTGGTGGTTCTGCGGATCCATGGGACAGTGGCGAGGGCGAGGCTGGCGGAGCGTAGCTGGCGGGTGGGAGTGTAGAACATGAGGCGGTTGTTGAGGTATGTGGGGCCCGTGTTGTGGAGAGCTTTGTGTGCGTGGGTGAGGAACCTGAACGTGATCCTCTTGCTGACCGGAAGCCAGTGCAAGTCTCTCAGGTGGGCGGAGATGTAGCTGTGGTGGGGGATGTCCAGGACGAGTCGTGCGGAGGCGTTTTGTATGCACTGGAGTCTTTTCTGTAGTTTGGCTGTGGTTCCCGCGTAGAGGGCGTTCCTGTAGTCCAGTCGGCTGGTGACGAGGGCCTGGGTGACTGTTTTCCTGGTTTCGGTCGGGATCCACCAGAAGATCTTTCGGAGCATGCGTAGGGTGTTGAAGCAGGATGACGAGACGGCGTTGACTTGCTTGGTCATCGTGAGGGAGGAGTCTAGGATGAAGCCCAGGTTGCATGCATGGTCTGTGGGCTTGGGGGCAGTGCCCAGTGCGGGGGGCCACCAGGAGTCGTCCCAGGCGGAGGGGGATGATCCGAGGATGACGACTTCCGTCTTGTCTGAGTTCAGTTTCAGACGGCTGAGCTTCATCCATTCCGCGACGTCTCTCATTCCCTCCTGGAGGCTGGCTTTGGCGGTGGTGGGGTCGTTGGTGAGGGAGAGGATCAGCTGGGTGTCGTCAGCATAGGAGATGATGTTGAGGTTGTGTTGGCGTGCGATGGCTGCGAGGGGGCTCATGTAGACGCTGAAGAAGGTGGGGCTGAGCGAGGAGCCTTGAGGAACGCCGCAGATGATCTTGGTGGCTGCTGAGCGGAAGAAAGGCAAGCGGACATTCTGGGTTCTGTCGGCGAGGAAGGAGGAGATCCATTCCAGGGCCTTTCCCTGGATACCGGCGGGGTGGAGGCGAGTAGTTAGGGTGCGGTGGCAGACGGTGTCGAATGCGGCCGAGAGGTCGAGGATGAGGGCAGCCGTTTCCCCGTTGTCGAGCATGGACCTGATGTCGTCGGTAGCTGCGATGAGGGCGGTCTCGGTGCTGTGGTTTGCTCGGAAACCTGACTGCGAATGGTCGAGGGAGTCGTTTGTCTCGAGGAAAGCGGTTAGTTGTTTGTTGACGATCTTCTCAATGACTTTGGCGGGGGAAGGTAGGAGCGAGATGGGGCGGAAGTTCTTGAGGTCCGTGGGGTCCACGGTGGGTTTCTTCAGGAGGGCGCTGATCTCTGCATGTTTCCAGCTCTCCGGGTAGGTGGCAGATGCGAAGGAGGAGTTAATGATGTTCCGGAGTTGGGGTGCGATGATGGAGTCGGCTTTGTTGAAGATGTGGTGAGGACAGGGGTCGGCTGGGGAGCCGGAGTGGATGGTGTTCATCACGAGGGTGGTGTCTTCTGTGCTGACGGGGGTCCAGGTGCAGAGGAGGGTGGTGGGGGGCGTTGGTTCGGTGGTTGGGAGCGTGGTGTGGGCACCGAAGCTGTTGTGTATGTCGGCGATCTTGTGGTGGAAGAACGAGGCCAGTGAGTCGCAGAGGTCCTGCGAGGGCGTGATGTCGTTGTTGCTGGCGTTTGGGTTGGAGAGCTCTTTGACGATGCTGAAGAGCTCCTTGCTGTTGTGGGCGTTGTAATCCAGTCGTTCCTTGAATGCTGTCTTTTTTGTGGTCCGGATCAGCTGGTGGTGTTTGCGGGTGGCGTTCTTGAGGGCTGTCATGTTTTCTGTTGATTGGTTGTTGCGCCAGGCTTTCTCGAGGTTACAGCAGGATTTCTTGGATGGTTTGAGGTCGTTAGTGAACCACAAGGCTTTGTTGCTGCCTGATCTGCCGGGGGCATTCTTCATTGGTGCGAGATCATCGGCGCAGTTGGTGAGCCACTGTGTGAGGTTGCGGGCTGTTTCGTTGGAGTCCGTAGTGTTGGTGGGGGGGTTCTGGCTCAGGGTGGTGGTGAGCTGGTCGGTGGTGATCTTGCCCCAGCATCTTCGGGGGGCCTGTTGCGGGTGGTGTTGGGTCGTGGTTTTCCTGAAGCTGAAGTGGACGGAGGGAGGGTGGCGGCGTCGTAGATCCGTCTTGCGGGCTGTCTTCGACGAGGCCCAGGGGTTCTGGCTCTGGGTGCGGTCCAGGCACGGACGGGAGCAGACAGGCTTGCCTTAGGCGCGCCTTCGGTGCGCCAGCGGCGCATCCGCTGCGCGCGTCCGCTGCGCGGCCATGCAGCGGCCGGCATTATGTAGGGGTCGAGGGAGGGAGGAGCAGTTGGGAGGGGGAGCAGGGACCAATCGGCGGTCGGGTCGGGGCCGCGGGAGACGCAGCGGCGTGAACGAGGGGAGCTGAGTGGCACAGACCGAGGAGGGAAAACAAGGGGAAACAGAACGCAACGGGCACAAAAAGCGCTAATGGAGTACAGTCAACACAGTGGACACAGTACAGTCAGTGGGGTACAGAATGAAATAACAGGGGAACACAGTGGAGACAGAACGATCGGCAGCAGAATAAAGCGCAATAAGCAGAATAGAGAGGAAGCTTACGCCCACTGGACCACCAGGGATCGAACCGGCTGCAGCAGCGAGGCACAGGACAGACACAGCACTAGCACGGCGTGCTGACGTGGCGGGGGAGCGACCTGGCCTGAAAACAGGGTCAAGGGTCGAAGATGAAGATCGGTTGCACTTTGAAATATATCCCAGACTGCCTACCAGTATGGTTGAATTATAGGGCAATTCCACAGTAGATGTCTCATGTTTCCCCTAATTTGGGCACATTTGCCAGCTGTTGAGAGAGGCTGTCAGTTTCACCCAGTGAAATTCATAGAGTGACCAATGGCAATTGTGAAAAACTTTAAAATAACTAAATTTCATCCTTGCTTCTTGTAGGCTTTTATCATGGGAATGGAGAATGTCTATCCAGTCTGTGTCATTTAGGGAGTCTGAGAGGTGTAGCTTCCATCGGTTATGCAAGGAACTTACAGTGGGTTTTTAGTATAGGATCAATAAGGGTTTCACAGAGGACACAGATATGTTTCTTCTGCGTATCCCAAATGCTCAAGTACCAGTGGATGGTTGAGTCTCCAAAGGCCTGAGGATTCATTGCCTAGTTTTCGGGGGAGGATCTACTTCAATTAGCATTACATGAGAAATTGTGCTGATGCCAAATTAAATTGTAGTTGAAGATTCTCGAAGTGCCCATTACGTATCAGGTGATTGCGTGTCAAAATTCTTTTTTTGCGGACTATAATTGCAACGCAATCAGTTGTGCGTCTAGGAGAATATCTGCGTTGGTCCAGGTGGGTGAAGAGAAGTGAAGAAATCCCTTCTGGTTCAGACGTTTATGACTTGAATCCCAGAATTTTGTGAGCCATGAAGGATAGAATTGGCTCGGGATGAGGCTTACACACATCCTTTATATAGGATCGAGATGTTGTTTGATGTGCCTTGGTTATTCCTCTTCAAAAGCTGTATAGAACTTTCAATTCACAGCAGATTCAAATGAGGGCCAATGAAGACTTTCGTGCATAGGCTTAGTATGGCAGACCTAGGAAGCAGTCAAGATCATATGAATCGAAAGGATCTGTATAACTAGCAGCTTTTGATGACCATAGCCAAGTAAAGTGAAATTGGTATGATCTAGCCTAGGTTCAATGACGATTTACATAGCTACTCTCCTTCCATCAAAAGTTAAAAAAAATAGGACTTGTGTTTAGCCTAATGACTTGGTAATTACAACTGCACTCTACTAAAGATTCCTCTGAAGGGCTGTATGACAGAATATTGACAACAACGATATCGACTTACCATAGTACTGTGTCAGAAACATTGTCTACAAAAATATCCATCTTACATACTTTGAATGTAAACTACCAAATTATTAGGTAAAAAATATTTGTGAACAGAATATTGTCAAAAAGGTAAGTATATGGAAATGTAAACCAATATTTTTCTTTTTTGGGGGGGAATTTAATATAGCGCAAACTCGACTCGAAGGTGTCGAGCACTTTATATGAGCACCAGTTGCATTACAGGCAGACACATTGATTTTGTTAGGCCCGGGCATTTAAGTGATTTGCCCAGAATCACAGGATGTTGAGCATCCCTGCCAAGACTCAAATACAATTCCCCAGCTTTGAGGTTGACCACTCTAGCCATTAGGCTACATTCTCATCCACTTTATTATAAGTAATGTATTTAAAATATTGAGTTACAACATAATATTATGATTAAAATAAATGGTTGTAATGAGTGTATATATAAAATATATATATGTTTTCTTTAAAAGTACAAAAACAAAAAAAGGGAGCGAATCTGGCAGCCTTGGAATAACACAAGGGATGAGCTTTGACTGTACGATTGGGATGAAATATGCTGTGATAGTTGCATGGACAGAGCACAAGGGAGAAGTAAACCTTCACGCATGGTCATATGGGAGGCGACAGGGGTCATTTTTTATTCTGGTAACTTATGTAGATATTGTATGCAAGTAGTATTGCTAAATATGTTTTCTGCAAATAAAAATATAAAAAAATTAAAATATATAATTTTTGGAAAATACATTGCATTAAAATATTGACAATAACTTATAAAGGATAAATTAACACACATATACATAAAAACAAAACATATATGTAACCTAATTTAAATATTCAACCTAATATGAACATATCTTTATTTAATACTGCAAACTAAATATATAAATATTATATGTATAAACATATATTAAACATTGAAAATTTAAACAATTTAACAATACATTAATAATATTACCAATAACTTGAAAAATAATATTACCAAACATACATCAACAATAATATATATATTAATTTTAAAATAGAAGATAGGAAAGTACAATTTAACTCCATTTTTTATAGTGACATAAACATTAAATTTAAAAAATACAAACTATTGAAAAAATAACAACCAAAAATCAACACCAGCAAAGATTAAGTAATCTAACTCAAATTTAAACAAAAATAGGAAATGTTGGGTACCTTGGAGAAATTAGATTTACTATCCCCACTTCAAAATAGGCAACAGTAGAGAAAGTGTTGGACTTTCGAGGAGTTAGATTTACTATTCCCACTACAATGTAAGGAAAATCTGAGACTGTGTTGGACTTTGGAGCGGTAAATTCACTATTCCCACTCCAAAGTAAGGAACAGGAGGGATAGTGTTGGACTTCGGGAGTTAAATTTACTCTATGCAAAAGCATGGAAATTATTGGATTTTGGAGGGGATAGATTCACTTTTCTCACTCCAATGTAAGTAAAATCATGGATATTGTTGGACTTTGGAGGGGTTAGACTCACTATCCACCCTCAATTCTAAACAACAGTATGGAAATTATTGGACTCTGGGGGGTTACATTTACAATTCCCTCCTCAGAGTACGCAAAGCAGGGAAAGTGGTGGACTTTAAAAAGGTTAGATTTACTATTCCCACTCCAATCTAAGCAACAATAGGAATATTGGTGGACTTTGAAGGAGTCCAATTCACTTTTTCACTCCTACATATGCAAAATCAGGCAAAGTGTTGAACTTTGGAGTGTTTCAATGTACTATTCACACTGCAATGTGAGCAAAATCAGGGAAAGTGTTGGAATTTGGAAGAGTTTGATTTACTGTGTCCACTTCTATCTAAGTCACTGTAGAGAAATTGTTGGGCTTTTGGGAGGGTTCACATTTACCATTTTTACTCCAACCTAAAGGAAAAGATGGAAAGTGTCGACTTATGAAGGGTTACATATACTAATGCATCTCCTATACGGTATTAAACTAATATTAGAACAACTAAAAACATAAAAGTATTAAAACATATTAAAAATAAAAATACATAACTACAATTAAATATGAATAAATATTTATAAAACTAATATAAAAAAACACAAAAAATAATTTTAAATAAACACACTTCCTTGTATAATATCCACAAAATCCACTAACCCACCAAAAACATTAACTCAATTATAACTAAAATGATAATAAACATTTAGATAGGTTTTCAATGTTATTTGGTTTATTTAATTGCTATCATAAGTATACATCACATTTTACAACGTTTATCAGTAAGTGCATATATCAATAAATTAGTAATAAAAAACAGTAAATAATTTATGTAGCAAACAATTTATGTAACAAACAATTTACATAACAAATAATCCTTTAGAAATATTCATTATTAATTCATAGTTAATTATCAACTAAATATTACATTTTCACCAAACTATTTTTAAGCATATTATAGGTGAACTAACATTCCACCCTATTCCCTTATAAACCAACAACTCCAACTAAAATATGAACTATTTACTAAGCTACATAAAAATTACATAAGAAACCACAAAACACATTTAAATAATTAAATTAAGAACTAATCAAATAAACAAATCACATATTTAGTCACCAATTACATATTTAAATAACAAAACAAAATTGAAATTAAATAACAGTAATTTATCATTTGATTAACTTCCCACCCTATTCCCATACAAACCCAAGAAAGTGCTACTAAATGATAAATCTATACTAATATTATAAAGAGAGAGCCCAAACCTTTGAGGCGGGTAAGCTCCGGAACTACAGCGCCAATCAGAACACCCAATACAGCATTGGAAAGGTGAGTATAAGCAGATGGACATAGGCTATGCACCAACCCAATATATACATTACAAGTGAAAAAGACCGTTTTGGGACAAAGTAGTCAGTT
Organism: Lissotriton helveticus; assembly: GCF_964261635.1. Lineage (NCBI taxonomy): Eukaryota > Metazoa > Chordata > Amphibia > Caudata > Salamandridae > Lissotriton > Lissotriton helveticus. The sequence goes on from NC_136065.1 coordinate 957,467,803, forward strand.
GTGGGTGTGGGCGTTCTGCTGTAAAGCAATGCTTGCGAAAAGCGTTCTGTGTTAGAAAAGCGTCCTGTGTGAGAATAGCGTTCTGACATGTCTTGAAGTGGGCATGTCGTTTAGCAGTGTTGTGGGCGTGTGCCTTCAGAGACGCCCGAAGCATTGCGGAGAGGGGGAATAGCGTCCTTAGAGTTGTGTCGTTTGGCAGTGACGCTATGTGGGGCGTCTAAGTGCACCAAGCAAGTCTTTGGGGAGTGAGTGAACCTACTAAGGCACACGCCCTCAGTGTGTATGCCAGGACTGATCAGGGGCGTCGACAGGAGCGGACACACTTGTTCGCATTCTGCGGAAAGGACAAACAAACCGCAGAGCACACGCTCACCTTCCGCGCAACAGAAAGAGGGGTTCTGAGCAGCCGCACAGGCAAGTCGCATGAAACATTAAATGTACTATGCCATGAACTTTTAAAAAGACTTTGCCTTGCCTATTCTAACCATTTAAGACATTCTTTTTCGTATCCAGACAACGCCGGGACGGGCTGCTAGTTACTGATAAAATGTAAAAGAAAATAATTACATGTTATACATTAATATTAAATATTTTATGATTTATATTTATGTGATTTGGCATTTTTAGACAACAGTAATTTACATTTAAAATGATATATTAGCATTTAGAATTGTAGCAATATATATAGTTACCACAATGAACAGTAATGGCAGAAAAAGTAGCAGCCTAAAATCATTGCTTGATTTGAGTTGGTAGTTGCAGGTGGGGCCCACTGGCGCTTATTTTTCTTCAACAGACTTTGATCCAGAGCAAGAGGGATAGAAAAACACAAAAGAGGAAAAGAAAGATGAAGCAAAAGAGGGGAAAAAGTGTCAAAGAGAGAAAGCAGGTATGAAAAAGAACCTTTAAGAGTGAAGTAGAGACAGAGGTCGATTAGGATGGTGGACAGAAACGGGTCCTGTCCGCCATGGTCGCGGAAAATTTACTCCCGGCAGCGCCGCGGAAACTCCACGGTTGCGATTAGGATATTCATGTCAAGAAACTCCGACCGCGGCGGACGGATCACATCTAACTCCGTCCGCGGCGGACGGATCACATCAAACTCCGTCCGCGGTGGACGGAACACATCTAACTCCGTCCGCGGCGGACACACCAAAATGAACACCCACCGCCGCGGACGGACATGACCGCGGAAACAGCCACATTTACCGCAATACCTGTGAAAACTCCGTTTCCGCAATTAGGATAACGCCGCCAGTACCACGGTACGCACAGCCATCCACGTCCGCGGCGGAAAAAATGCTACGAGAAACAGTGCATCACTGCGGAAGGCCAACACAAACAACTTCCCTAACGTCAAACCAATGTCAAAAAGTGTGCCGCCAGTAAATAGCTAACACACGAAAAAGGACAAACCCCCCCCACCTGAAACACTAACACCAATCACAAGCCACTATGACACGCACCCAAGTACCCAATAATGCACACTAGTCAACACACCCACCCACCACCTGACTGGCAACAACCATTGAGACACGACTATAAAATGACACCCACCCACTACCACAATCCTTTGCATCACAGCATTGCTGTTAGCAAGAGGCCCTATACGATCTACAGCACACTCAAATTGAAGACACACAACCACCACCCTCCCACAACCACAACACAAACACCCACCACACCATTCCTACACACCACACACCACACACCTGCACCCCCCAACTCACTCAACCCACACACTGAGCACCACACACCATGGCACCCAAAGAAAAACCTAAATTCACGGAGACGGAGTTGAGGGTAATGGTCGATGAAATTATCCGTGTTGAGCCCCACATATTCGGGGCCCAAGTCCAGCAGACCACCGTGGCGCAAAAGAATCACATGTGGGACAGAATCGTCAGTCGAGTGAATGCCTCAGGGACCGTGCCAAGGACAAAGCACGAAATACAGAGGCGGTGGCATGACCTGAAAACCAGGGTGAAGGGCATCCGCGCAAAAAACCATGCGAGAGCAATTCTCACTGGCGGCGGTACACCCCCGGAGCCAATACCCTACACCGATTGGGAGGAGAAGGTGCTGCTTATACTTCACCCAGAGAGCCTAGACGGACTTGTGGAAGGAGAAGAGGCTGATAAGTACAAACCAACCACCACGATGAGTACGACATGGTCAGCCTCACACAACTGAGAATACACATCTCCCAGGCCCCAACCCATGCACGTCGTACACATACACACCAAAATGTAAATGGCTACCAACATGCACCCATGTCCACAGGGAGGGTGGTGGTGGTGGGTGGGGTGTGTGAGAGGTCAGCACTACAACTCCCACCAGGCCCCCATGTCCACAGGGAGGGTGGTGGTGGTGTGTGGGGTGTGTGAGAGGTCAGCACTACAACTCCCACCAGGCCCCCATGTCCACAGGGAGGGTGGTGGTGGTGGGTGGGGTGTGTGAGAGGTCAGCACTACAACTCCCACCAGGCCCCCATGTCCACAGGGAGGGTGGTGGTGGTGGGTGGGGTGTGTGAGAGGTCAGCACTACAACTCCCACCAGGCCCCCATGTCCACAGGGAGGGTGGTGGTGGTGTGTGGGGTGTGTGAGAGGTCAGCACTACAACTCCCACCAGGCCCCCATGTCCACAGGGAGGGTGGTGGTGGTGGGTGGGGTGTGTGAGAGGTCAGCACTACAACTCCCACCAGGCCCTCATGTCCACAGGGAGGGTGGTGGTGGTGGGATGGGGTGTGTGAGAGGTCAGCACTACAACTCCCACCAGGCCCCCATGTCCACAGGGAGGGTGGTGGTGGTGTGTGGGGTGTGTGAGAGGTCACAACTACAACTCCCACCAGGCCCCCATGCCCACAGGGAGGGTGGTGGTGGTGGGTGGGGTGTGTGAGAGGTCAGCACTACAACTCCCACCAGGCCCCCATGTCCACAGGGAGGGTGGTGGTGGTGGGTGGGGTGTGTGAGAGGTCAGAACTACAACTCCCGCCAGGCCCCCATGTCCACAGGGAGGGTGGTGGTGGTGGGTGGGGTGTGTGAGAGGTCAGCACTACAACTCCCACCAGGCCCCCATGTCCACAGGGAGGGTGGTGGTGGTGTGTGGGGTGTGTGAGAGGTCAGCACTACAACTCCCACCAGGCCCCCATGTCCACAGGGAGGGTGGTGGTGGTGGGTGGGGTGTGTGAGAGGTCAGCACTACAACTCCCACCAGGCCCCCATGTCCACAGGGAGGGTGGTGGTGGTGTGTGGGGTGTGTGAGAGGTCAGTACTACAACTCCCACCAGGCCCCCATGTCCACAGGGAGGGTGGTGGTGGTGTGTGGGGTGTGTGAGAGGTCAGCACTACAACTCCCACCAGGCCCCCATGTCCACAGGGAGGGTGGTGGTGGTGGGTGGGGTGTGTGCGACAGGACACAGAAATATATACAAATTGATATGAACATGTAATGTCCATGATACTGACCTGCACAATCTTGTCCCTCAGGTGATCGTAATCTGACTGGGGAAACCAGCACCCGGCCGCCAGACTCGCCTCACACCCATACCGGACTCTCTGGGGATGATGACACAGGCAGCTCCGGTGGTGAGGATGGTGCGGGCCCAAGCAGACAGCCAGGGCCATCTGGCTCACAGGGAATCCCGGCTCCGACAACCGTCGCATGTGTAACACCAGCGACACCGGCCTCAGTGATCTGCAGAGTCACCACCACCACCACCAGCACCACCAGCACCACCACCAGTACCACCACTCCTGCCTGTGCCACCCTGCCTAACCCACCGCACGACGCAGGTCCATTTTCCCCCCACCCAAGCAGGGTGATTGGGCCACAAAGGAGAGAGGCGGGGCCACATCAGGCAATCAGGAGGTCTACACTCCGCCGCAGTGAGGATGGACACCCACCCCATCCTGTGGCAGAGTCCCTTGAAGCCCTAGCCAGGTACCAGGCTTCACACGACCGTTCCACGGAACAGGCAGATCGTGCCCACCAGGACTCGGTGGACAACACGAACATGTTGCGTGAAATATCGGGCTACCTTGGCCAGATAGTGGACATCATGGGCCAGCAGACAACAATGTGGAGGGATTGGATAGGCCGGAACAACCCCACCCCCTCAACCAATTGTTCTGGCACCACGGCCAGCAACACCACCGCCACCGCCACCCCCACCGCCACCACCACCTGTGCCCCTGCCGACGGATGTGGCCCCTGAACAACCTGCACCAGCAGCTGACTCTGTTCCACCTCAAAGACGGAGGGGCCGTCCGAGGCTGGAAGTGGGTGAGAGCAGTGTGGGTGCGCCATCCACACGCTCCAAGAGGGGCCGTCAATGACTCAGACACTGCCCGAGCCAGCCATTCACCCTGCCAACTATCCTGTCCCACATAGACAATCATTGCCACAGGTCTGCTGGACTAGCCTGACACCACCCAATGTGGTGTCAGCACGGACATTTCATCTGCCATTACCTTCAACTCCAACTCCCCCACCACACACTTACTTGTAAATATTCACCTGCACAAATGCACAACCTGTAAATAAATGCCACTTACACACTCAATGATGTGTTGCCTCCATGTTTAATCACATGATTGCCTCAGAAACAGACGCAACCAGGTGCAGGGATCCAAGTCGTACAAATTCATGGCGCTGCGGGAGTGACCTAGGGAAATTCAGAGACAGCAAACAGACGTTAGGAAACAAAATCACACACATCACAACACACTGCACAGCAACATTCCACAAACTACACTCATCACAAAAGCATTGGATGAGAGGACACACATCATGGAGACTTGCATGTCCAAATAAATGGACACACACATATGCAACCAGCACATACCAGAACACAGTGCTGATGCACCCCACATCCACACAACACCAGCAAACATACATGAGGCATTGTCAACCGGCACAACAGGTAGTTACTCACATTCAAGGGAAGTAGCGATCAATGAGCTGGCGCCTCTGGTCCACACCTTCCTCCTCACCACTATCCTCATCAGTCGACATGGGTGGGATGGGAGGCCGAGGAACTTGTTCGTCTTCAGGGTCCAAGAGCAGTTCAATGTCATTGCGCACGGCCAGGTTGTGGAGCATGCAGCAGGCAATCACGATCCTGCATACTTTGCCTGGTGAGTAAGACAGGGGCCCTCCGGTCTTATCCAGGCACCGAAACCTTGACTTTAGCAGTCCAAAGGTACGTTCAACCACTCTGCGTGTCCTTCCATGTGCATCATTGTAGCGCATTTCACCCGCTGTTGTAGGATTACGTATGGGACTCAGGAGCCAGGGCTGGTTTGGGTACGCCGAGTCGCCTATGTAGGGGGATGACAGACACAAATATCACATCCAGATATGGTGGGTATCCCATGCCACACAGAGATCATAAAAGTACCCACGCCAGACTCACCAACAAGCCACGCTTGACCGGGACGCAGATTTGACATCAGTTGGGGGACAATGCTGCTCCGCATGGTGTGGGCGTCATGTGCGGAGCCTGGAAATCTTGCACACACATGGGAGATGATGTAGTCGGCCAGGCACACCACCTGCACGTTCAGCGAATGGAAGTGCTTCCGATTCCTAAAAACCTGCTCACGTGCCCGTGGTGGAATGATAGCGATATGTGTGCCATCAATGGAACCCACTACGTGTGGTATCTGGCCCAGTGCATAGAAGTCTGCTTTTACTGCTGGCAACTCTTCCGGCCGTGGGAAATGGATATAGTCATCCTTGTACAGCATCATAGCTTTTAAAACATCCCGAAGAACCATGCTGAACATGGACTGTGACATCCCCCAACTGTGTACTGAAAGGTGCCAGTAGCAAAAAAGTGTAGTGCCGCCATAACCTTTGCTGTGGGTGTAATAGAACCAGGATACGTCCTTCGTGGCTGCAGATGAGGAGACAATTGGGCAACAAGCTCCATCAACCGACGTCGATCCAGCCGGAATTTCCTAATCACCTCCTCGTCAACCATATCCTCCAGCACAGTGTATGGCCGATGCACATTTGGAGCCCTCCTGTGTGGGAGAGAGATGTAACTTGAGTCAACTTCCAAACGACGCATACGTGTGCAACTCCATCACATGTAAGCCAACATTAGCAAGAACAAAAATGTTTTGGAGAATGGTCATATGTGTGACATCTCTGATAGTTAATACAATACGGAGTGGCCCTTTAACAATGTGCAGCCACTTGCCACAGGAAGTGTGTCAACACGTACAACGCAACTTAGTCACATGTGAACATTACTGACAATACGTGTGTCTTGACCCTAATGTTTAGAAGCCACATCACAGACACACATGCAAGTGCATGCACACAAACGATAATGATACACACACACCATGTCATCATGCACCAATGCCAACACCAATAATGTTGAGCATACGGTAATTACATGCATGGTGACACAACATCCAAGACACATACACTGAATGCATGTGTACCACCACCATTGTAGTCACCTCGCCAGAACCACACACTGACAACAGATTCAGAAATTGGCCATACAGCCGTGATGTACTGTGTAGTTGTGAAGATGAAATAACGTCTGTAGGGTCACACCCGACATCAACACGTCAAAATGCACATCTGTTGCACATTGTGTGCCCACCGATGGGCATAGTATGGACACACATGGAATAGTGAATGACATATGAAGTTTCCCTATCACACTCACAACCCTCATGACGCAACTGCAGACAACACATCACGGTGCAGCGTCTGACAAGATAAAATCATTGGCGCCGCCATGGCGGTGCACAGCTTCCGCTACTTTCCAGTGGCCATACGCGGCCAGCGTCCCTCTTCCCATTGGCTGCATGTGCACGACCGTCACGGTCACACATCGGCAACCGCACGTGCAAGCTTCAGGCACGGAAGCTTCAGTTGCAACAATGTTCTATCACTGGCGCCACCATGGCGGTGCACGTACTCAGCGGGGGAGGTGCAGGCCTAAACACCCTTTAGATGTACTCAAAGGACATGGCAGTTCATGTCCGCTCTTACAGTCACATTGCATCATCCACCGTACACCGGCCGGGCCTAGGACGGCCGTGCCGGTCATGTCCACAACCGCCGTGCCAGGCCGGGCCTAGGGCGGCCGTGCCGGCCATGCCCACAACCGCCGTGCCGGCCATGTCCACAACCGCCGTGCCAGGCCGGGCCTAGGGCGGCCGTGCCGGCCATGCCCACAACCGCCGTGCCGGCCATGTCCACAACCGCTGTGCCAGGCCGGGCCTAGGACGGCGGTTGTGGGCATGGCCGGCACGGCCGCCCTAGGCCCGGCCTGGCACGGCGGTTGTGGACATGGCCGGCACGGCCGTCCTAGGCCCGGCCGCTCCGGCCGGTGTACGGTGGATGATGCAATGTGACTGTAAGAGGGGACATGAACTGCCATGTCCATTGAGTACATCTAAAGGGTGTATAGGCCTGCACGTACCCCGCTGAGTACGTGCACCGCCATGGTGGCGCCAGTGATAGAACATTGTTGCAACTGAAGCATCCGTGCCGGAAGCTTGCACGTGCGGTTGCCGATGTGTGACCGTGACGGTCCGTGCACATGCAGCCAATGGGAAGAGGGCCGCTGGCCGCATATGCCCAATCGAAAGTAGCGGAAGCAGTGCACCGCAACACCAGGGCCAGTCATTGGCCCTTTTACGAACACGCATCCAGGGCTGACCAATTGCTGGCGACGTATGCCACTGACCCGTGCTGAGGGCCCTATATATGTGTGTTGTCAAAAAGCACACATCCTACCCTGGGAACCAGTGCTGCCTGTTCACCTCGACCTGCTGCTGCTGCTGACCTGACCACCGACTGCTGCCTGTGACCATCACCTCGACCTGCTGCTGCTGATGAGCTGCCCACCGACTGCTGCCTGTGACCTTCACCTCGACCTGCTGCTGCTGCTGAGCTGCCCACCGACTGCTGCCTGTGACCTTCACCTCGACCTGCTGCTGCTGCTGAGCTGACCACCGACTGCTGCTCTAGTGCCATACTCCGTGATCTTGCCATGTCGAGAGCCAAAGAGATCCGGTCTCGTCCCTTCACCGCCGCGGAGCTTGATGTCCTCGTGGACGGTGTGCTCCGCAACTATGGACGGCTCTACGGCGCACCCGGACAGGTGGTAAGTGCAGTGTGGGACATGTTGGTGTGCATGAGGGGCGCAATGACTCCTGGCTACTGCAATCTTAGCTGTGTAGTGTGGGCTCGACATATTTTTTGGATTGTGCATGGCGGATGACAGATACGTGTTGCCCCTATCTGTGTGACAGGCCACCTGTCCACTGACTTACACCCTTTTGTCTCCCATCATGGTAGGTCAAGCTGCACCTTCGCAAGGACGTGTGGAGGAGCATTGCACGTGAAGTACGAGCATTGGGGGTGTGCAACAGACGACATACACACTGCCACAAACGCTGGGACGACATTTCCAGGCTGAGCAAGAATGTAGCGGAAGTGACACTGGGGATGATTCCAAGGACGCCACGTCTGGCCCGACGCTCCATGACCCCTCTCATGCACCGTATCATTGCTGTGACGCATCCTGACCTGTCCGAACGGCTGAGTGTCGATCAACAGCAAACTAGCGGTGAGCATACTGATACTGTCTGTGTAGGATACTTGGGAGTGCAATGCATGTATTGGTGCACAGACACAGTATTGAGTTCCGTGGTGCGTATGTATCTCTGCGATGCCATGTTGGTCCCATTGGGTGGGTGTAATTTGACATCCAGGTCCGGCATGTTGACCCGCCACTTGCTTAGTAGTTGAGTGTTGAAGCACATGCCGTAGTGGGCCGTGGCCCCATGGCAAGACATGTGTGCAGATGTACGTGCTCCTGCCCTGTCCGCATGCTGTACATGTGTCACGGCCACCAACGCTTATGTAATGTGAGGATGACTGGTAGAGGTGGGCCGTGTGCAGGATGGGGGCTACAAGAACTTTGTCAGCTATGGAATTAGGGAATCCATGTCCTTCTGTACGTGAGTGTGCCCATGACTTACACTTCTTTTATGTGCATTTCAGCTATGACAGAGGACACTCAGCCACAGACGGAGGAGATTAGTGGAGGCAATGAGTCCGGGTCAGACTTCGCACACACGCAGACTGACACAGAGGAGGGCAGCGCCGGAGAGGGGGACAGGACCGTCCCTGAGGACTCGCATGTGGAGACACCATCGTCCTCATCTTCAGAAAATCTTGGTGAGCCAGCACTGTTGTCACAGACTGGGAGTGGGCAATCAACACCTTCTGTCGGAACACAGCACACAGGGCCCACACTTCCGCCAACTGCACCATGTACTGTTCGTGCACGCAGGAGTAGGGGGAGCAGAGTGGCGTTCGGTGCAGGCACCGCTGCCCCTGCCACGGTGAGCCAAAATGCACTGTGTGCTGAGGCCGTTGATCTGCTGCGACAGCTGTGTGTGGGGCAGACCAATATGACAAATGCTTTCCAAGACCATGATAGGAAGTTGGGGCAGGTGGTGGCATTCATGGAAGGGATGCATGGCGATCTTGCTGGTCTACACAGGACAGTGCAGTCATTGGCAAGCAGTGTGTCGTCTGCAATAGTACAGTCGCATGGACAGGGTGCTACTTCTGTTTCCCCATCTACACCACTGGATGTCTCAGGGGGTAGTGAATATTCTGACCATGACTCTAATACAGGTTATTGCACTAGAAGCAGCGTCAAACAGCACGTCAGGGCACGGAGGGCACAGACACCATCCCCTAGGTCAGCAAAATCTGTTCACGAAGACAACGTCAGATACACTGGAGTACACACACAGGATCCACAAGTGTTGTTGGGGGACATGCCTTCACATGCTACACAGGCATTCAACACAAAAGGTACTCCCAAGGCAAAGGATACTCACAAGTCCATGGACAGTCCCTTGGACAAGGCCACTCAAAAGACAAAGGCACCTCAAAAGAGCAGGGAAAGTCCCAAGGGCAGGCCCACAACAGAGGAAAGGGCCACTCCCAAGGACAGGGACAAGGACAGTCAAAAGACAAAGGCACCTCCTAAGAGCAGGGAGAGTCCCAAGGGCAGGCCCACAACAGAGGAAAGGGCCACTCCCAAGGACAGGGACAGGGACAGTCAAAAGACAAAGGCACCTCCTAAGAGCAGGGAGAGTCCCAAGGGCAGGCCCACAACAGAGGAAAGGGCCACTCCCAAGGACAGGGACAGGGACAGTCAAAAGACAAAGGCACCTCCTAAGAGCAGGGAGAGTCCCAAGGGCAGGCCCACAACACAGGAAAGGGCCACTCCCAAGGACAGGGACAGGGACAGTCAAAAGACAAAGGCACCTCCTAAGAGCAGGGAGACTCACAAGGACAGACACACAACAGAGCAAGGTCCATCTCCCAAGGGCAGGGACACACACAGAGAGCAGGTGTCTACTGGAGACAGGTACACCACAGACGACAAGTCTGCTGGCAGGAACAGGGCACCGACCAAGGCACAGGCAAAATCCAGAGACAACACTCCACCTACGGATAAGGCACATCCTACGGACAAGGCTTCTACCATGGACAATGGCGCAGTCAAGGACAGGCATACATCACCCCTGGCTGCACTGCGGCTGATGTTTTCGAATGAACGCCAAACAGATGTCTCCGCGGCGGAGTCCCCCCATACCTCCACTCCCATCCAGGCCAGTCAGAAGCAGAGGAGGGAGTCCCCTGTTGTTGCATCCCCCATTACACATGAATCTGAGTCCAGGCGGCAGGCACACAGCAAACAACAAGCAGGCTCCAGCACGTCCCCAGAAACCCGATCCCCGGCTGCAGATGCTCCACCTATGGTGGGTGATATTTGTTTAGAGTCACCACCACTTGCCAGTCCTGTCCTGTCCAGGGTGCACTCACATATCCCTAAGAAACGCAGACACACACCATTGACACCTGCCCACCCCGATGTCGCTCAAGGTCAGCTATCCCCAGCTCCCAGGGCCACCCTGCCTCCTGGCCCATACAGCCCTGTGGCTCATCATTTCAGTGGTCCCAGTGGCGCAGGTGCAGTTGACTCTCATGTATCAGATAGTGCCACTGTGTCTGTTGTTTGCTGTCATGCATCATGTAGTAGCACAGTCTCAGTTGTGCCCTCTCCTGTTGCAGGTCCTGGCAGTGTATCTGGGTCTATGGCTCATGTGTCAGTGAGTAGATCTGTGGCTGTGTCTCACACTCCTGTTTCTGGTGCTGGCAGTCTGTCTGGGTCAGTGGCTCACGTGTCAGTCACTACATCTGTGGCTGTGTCTCACATTCCTGTTGCTGGTGCTGGCAGTGTGTCTGGGTCTGTGGCCCATGTGTCTGTCACTCGGGCTGTGGCTGTGTCTCACATTCCTGTTTCTGGTGCTGGCAGTGTGTCTGGGTCTGTGGCCCATGTGTCTGTCACTCGGGCTGTGGCTGTGTCTCACATTCCTGTTTCTGGTGCTGGCAGTGTGTCTGGGTCTGTGGCCCATGTGTCTGTCACTTGGGCTGTGGCTGTTTCTCACACTCCTGTTTCTGGTGCTGGCAGTGTGTCCGAGGCAGGTAGTACACGCAGTCCACCTGATTCTGTGATGTGAGGTGCTGATCACTTCACTCACATGTTATTTCACGTGGTGTGTCCATTGTCCATTGAGAACAGCCTTGCACTGTTGTGGTCCCTGGGACGGGTTGGTTGGGACACGTACTTGGGCTGCCTCTGATGTACCTGCTCTGTAGTCCACAATGCCCTGTTGCTGTTCTGATACTGCATTCTGCCCTCTGATCTGCTGCCTCTGATGTACCTGCTCTGTAGTCCACAATGCCCTGTTGCTGTTCTGATACTGCATTCTGCCCTCTGATCTGCTGCCTCTGATGGACATGTTCAGTGCTATGGACTGTTGATGCACTTAGCCCCTCTCATGTGCTGCCTCTGATGTACCTGCTCTGTAGTCCAAAATGCACTGTTGCTGTTCTGATACTGCATTCTGCCCTCTGATCTGCTGCCTCTGATGTACCTGCTCTGTAGTCCACAATGCCCTGTTGCTGTTCTGATACTGCATTCTGCCCTCTGATCTGCTGCCTCTGATGGACATGTTCAGTGCTATGGACTGTTGATGCACTTAGCCCCTCTCACGTGCTGCCTCTGATGGACATGTTCAGTGCTATGGACTGTTGATGCACTTAGCCCCTCTCACGTGCTGCCTCTGATGGACATGTTCAGTGCTATGGACTGTTGATGCACTTAGCCCCTCTCACGTGCTGCCTCTGATGGACATGTTCAGTGCTATGGACTGTTGATGCACTTAGCCCCTCTCATGTGCTGCCTCTGATGTACCTGCTCTGTTGGGCATAATGCCCTGTTGCTGTTCTGATACTGCATTCTGCCCTCTCACGTGCTGCCTCTGATGTACCTGCTCTGTTGGGAACAATGCCCTGTTGCTGTTCTGATACTGCATTCTGCCCTCTCACGTGCTGCCTCTGATGTACCTGCTCTGTTGGGCACAATGCCCTGTTGCTGTTCTGATACTGCATTCTGCCCTCTCACGTGCTGCCTCTGATGTACCTGCTCTGTTGGGCACAATGCCCTGTTGCTGTTCTGATACTGCATTCTGCCCTCTCACGTGCTGCCTCTGATGTACCTGCTCAGTTGGGCACAATGCCCTGTTGCTGTTCTGATACTGCATTCTGCCCTCTGATCTGCTGCCTCTGATGTACCTGCTCTGTAGTCCACAATGCCCTGTTGCTGTTCTGATACTGCATTCTGCCCTCTGATATGCTGCCTCTGATGTTCATGCTCTGGTGCCCACTTTGCCCATGCTCACGCATACACTGTGATTATACCCCTATTATGTGCAATAAAGGTAGTCAATCATGTCTCGCGGTTTGTCGTTGTCATTCATGCTTGCGTACTACAAATGTGTATTTCTATTTGCTTCTCATCAGTGGTTTCGGTAACATGACACTCCCCCTCCCTATGTCACGACCCTTGCAGGTATTCCCCTCCATGCAGCCAATGGTTTGTGCCTTACCTGCGTCGGCGTCCATGGTGGGCCAAGACTAGGACGTGGTGGATCGCGAAGAGCATCGGGAAGGCGTGTAGCGCTGGGTCCATGGTGGCGAGCAGCTTGTGGTGGGTATCTCTGCTATGTATCTTTTCTTCACTGTGGGGAATCCGCCGTGTTCAGACAGGTTGTTTTTCCGCTGCGGTTTTATGTGTAATTTCCGGCATCTTGATTTGGGGGACGGTCTTAGACGTCAGTACGTACGGCGGAGTCTCAGGATTTGTTCCGTCCGCCGCGTGGTCGGGTGTAGTTGGGCGGCGGTGCGTGCTTTTCCGTCGCGGATGGAAATTTGACACTGTTTCCTATCCTGATATGGCGGACGGAGTGTCCGCGGCTGGCGGACACTGAAAAGGCATTTTCCGCGTACTCCAGGGCTGCGGTCGCTCCTCCGTCCGCCATCCTAATGAGCCCCAGAGTGTGTCTGGTGGTGGATTAAAAAGGTGAAATCAAGACTGTGCACTCTTGGTAATGAGCACTCCACCTGCGATTGTGCTGGCCGCAAGCTTCTGAGTAACCTTGGGGGGAAAAAGCAGGAAGAAAAGGAAGTGTAGCCTTGCAATATGGAGCAGATAGAAGCAGCAGGAAACACCAGCACATCATATGGATCTGGCAGCCTCCAATTTCTTCATGAACAGATCTACATGAGTAGTAAATGCCACAAATGAAGCATTTTCTTTGGCTGGCTAGAACCCAAATTTCTCCTCAGGGTGTAAATACCATTAATCCCTATAACGTTTCCAGTTCCTAGTTCCAGGTCTAAATTAGTAGAGCTAATGTCAAGTGTAAGTAAAGACGAAGAACAAAATAAAGGAATGGGCTAGAAATATGTTGTGAATACAAAGATGACCAAAAGGCCTAAGGGATTGGCAAACTGTTAAGTATGTGCTATAGTATTAGGGTCCTCTTAGAAAAGGTTGTAAGGATGGAATGGAAACAGGTGAAATAATAAAACAGGAAGCACCGCAATACACATGGAATCAGGGGTCAAACATTCAACGGTCAAAGGTGGATCCATGATATGTTTGTAACTCATGGGTTTTAGTGCCTTGTAAATACATGTATAATGTATATTACCCGGACAATAAACTCCCCAAGAAATGAGAAGAGAGAGACTACGGAGGTAAATTTATCAACACTTTGAGCCGGGGTTGTGACACAAGTCAGCGCAATGTTGATTTTGGGATTTATTTTTCAGTGCAAAACATGTCCATCCAGGGGATTCTACACAGATCCATTGCTACAAACAGTGGTAGCGATTTGAGCTAAAAATGGATGCCTCCTCAAAGGGGACGTAACGTTAGAGAGTAAAGTTTACACTTCTCAAAATATTTCTGACTTTGCATGTGTGCTACACTATAAAGCACACACGCAAAGTCAGAACATTGTTAAACTGTGTCCTTGCATAGTATTTTATAATGGAATAGTCTCTTTCCAGCAAAAAACCTACGTTTCACATCACACACACCATTGTACTATGGTGCAAAGCTGAGTGCATTTACTCAGGCCAACCTAAAGTGTGCCAGCTCAGGCAGAGAAAATAACAGGTCTGTTTCGTAGTAGATGTCATGTTGTTCTGCTCTCTCGCTTTTCATAAAGGGGGAATTAGTGTGTGGAGGGAGGGAGATAGCAAAGTTTGATTCGAAAATGAAATAATTTGTGGAAGACGGAGAAAAACATTGACAAAGAACAGCAAGTGGTATGTAAATTATCTCAAGTCAAAGAGAGCAATAGGCAGAGAATGACAAGTTTAATGAAAGAAGCCTTCCAAAATTAATTTTCTTTTGCCTAATACTCCAGTTGTCAGAGACATCTTATGAAGACAGAGCTGTCTGTTGCAGACTGTAAACTTCAAGGGGGTAGATATCATAACTTTTCTCACAAACATCATTATGGTCATGTGCTTGGCAGAGCAGTCCCTAGTCTGAACATGGCGAATTACTTTAAATTACTCCTTCCTAGTTTCAAATCAAAGAAATTAAAACCATGGAGCGCTTTTCATTGGACTCCAACTCATAAATACCACAGAATGTAAATTTCTTCCACTCATAATGCATGCCAATGTCTTGGGAAATTAAATATCAAAGAACAGAATGTCTGCAAAGCTCATGCAACAATGAATTCATCCTTAAAGAAATAAGGGACAATTTGTTTTTTTACACATTGTGTGATCTAACTGTACAAAGCGCTTTGTCTTTTCCCTTTCATGTTTTATAAAGTTAACTCAAATCCTAAAACAGGTATTAGCTTGAATCATAATTTTTCTAGTGACTCCTAGAATACCCTGAAATAAACTTTGGGTTTTAAATACACAAAATTGTACTGTTGGTAGTACGTCAGCCTAAAAAGTGCAAATAAAAAACATTGGGCCTGATTCACAAAGGTTAATTGAGACGAAAGTCAAACTTTACGACTTTCAGTATTCACAAAGAGCATTTACTACTCGTAAATGCCCTTTGTGAATACCGAAAGTCATAAAGTTCAACTTTTGGTATTCACAAAGGGCATTTACGAGTAGTACACGTCCTTTGTGAATACCAAAAGTCATAAAGATAGACTTTAGTCTAAGTTTACTTTTGTGAATCGGGCCCAATGTGTCAGCAGGATGTATTTTACTAATTGTCATATGTTTCAGGGTTTTGATTTAAAGAGAGGCACTCTTTTTCCCATGCTGTTTGTGAAACACCTTCATATATTCGGCTGACTTTAGAGAAAATCGGCACATTTTAGAAAACACTGCTCACTTTCTAGACATAAATGCACATGTACACTACCTGTACACCAATTCTATTCTCAATCGGCGGCTTCCAGTGCACTAGATTTATAACCTCTTAAGGCAGTGTTTCCCAAACTATGGGTCAGGACCACTGGCGGCTCTCGAGAAGATTTTTGGTATGGCAGAAAAGTCCAAACAATAAATAAAGATGCCTTTAAGTTCAAATTCTGTGTTTATTTTGTTGCCAGTGTTTCAAAGACAGAGATCACTTATTCTTTTAATGTGGGATTGGTGTTTACTTTTCTTTCTCTGACTGCAAAGTAAGAGGCGTTTTTAAAGTGAATTATATGACAATCTTACTGGAGTACAGGGTGTGTGAAAGAACAGGCTTTTAGGATGTTAACTTTTGCAATTCACAACAAAATGTAAATACATATGCTAGACCTGGCATCCTCGGCATGGTTCCCCCTGTCTTGTTGCCTCTACCGTCTGAATTTTTTGACTGTGTGCTGGGTTTCGTTTTTACTGGTTTCCGTACTCTGGGCACTTTACCACTGCTGATCAGTGCTAAAGTGCAAGTGCTCCCTGTTTAAATTGTGGTTCTGATTGGTTATCCATGATTGGCATATTTGATTTACAGGTAAGTGCCTAGTAAAGAGCAATGTGTGTGCCCAAGAACTGTAATCAAATGTTATTAATGGACCTGCAGCATTGATTGTGCCAGTAGCCCCTTAAACATGGCTCAGGCCTGTCATTGGAGAGCTGGCCTGTTCAGTTTTAAACTGTCATGTTGATCTGGTAAATGCACCCACTTGCCAGGCTCAAACCTTCCTTTTAACTACTTGTAAAGCACCTCTAAGGTAGACCCAGGGTAGCTCAATGGGCAGGGTGCAGTGTATGTGAAAGGTAAGCCACATTTGTATTTGTATTTGTAGGGGTATTTGTAAAGCGCGGCGGTCGCTCCGGAAGGAGCATCATGGCGCTAAGAATCATTGATTACCGGTCTGAAGGCGGAGAGGAAATTAGATGGCTGCTTTAGCGAGATCATCGGGGAGGCTGAAGATCCACGTCTTAAGAACCTTTCTGAATGGTTTTTCTTGCGTTAATTGCCTTAGGTGTTTGGGCAGATTGTTCCATGCTTTGGTGGCCAAGTAGCTTAAGGTTTTGGCTCCCTTCCTCTTCAGATTATACTTAGCAGGCAGGATGAGGTTGTCCTGGGACGAACGGAGAGATCGCCTGGGGGTATAGTGGGGAAAACGTTTGTGGAGATATTTTGGACCGGATTTATTAAAAGCTCTGAAGGCGATGATTAGAATTTTGAATAAAATTCTCTTGTGAAGAGGTAGCCAGTGTAGGGATCGAAGGGCTGCGGAGATGGAGGCTCTACGGGGCAGTTTGAGTACGAGTCGAGCAGCTGTGTTAAGCACGCTCTGGAGTTTCGCAAGAGTGCTCTTTTTTGCTCCTGCCAGTAAGCCGTTGCAGTAGTCTAGTCGTGAAATTATGAGGGCTACTGCTACACTCTTTCTGGCGTCGAGAGGGAGGAAGTTGAAGAACTTTTTTAAGGATCTTATTGTCCCGAAACATTTGCCGGCTACCGTCTTAGCATGTTGGTCAAAGGAGAGATCTGAGTCGAAAATGACGCCTAGATTCCTGGCCGTAGTTACAGTTTGGGGGGGGGGCGATTGAGTCGTCTGGCCACCAGAGGGCTGGGCTGAAGAAGGTGTTCTTTCCAATTGGGATAATCTCCGTTTTATTAGAATTACATTTTAAATGATTTATGTTCATCCAATGGAAAACCTCCGTTAGGCAGTTCTTGAGGTTGAGTTCGGCGCTGGTGGAGCTACCATCTAGGGGCACGATGAGCTGGGTGTCATCGGCGTAGGAGGTAACAGGTATTCCAAAGGATTCGATCAGGGATAGGAGAGGAATGAGATAGATGTTGAAAAGGAGGGGACTTAGGATAGAACCCTGTGGGACGCCTGAGGAAATCGTTTTTTCTTTTGAATGGAAAGGGCCCAGAGCGACAGTCTGTGATCGGTCTGTAAGGAATGATTTTAACCAGGATAGAGCGTAGTCTGAAATCCCTATGTTCATCAGTCTACTGATGAGGATGGAATGGGAAATGGTGTCAAACGCCGCGGTCAGGTCAAGAAGGATGAGAATTGAATTTTTACGCTGATCTTGAAGCAGTTTGATCGTGTCTGATAGTTCTATCAGCGCTGTTTCCGTCGAATGTTTGGGACGGAAACCCGACTGCTGCGGGTGGAGTATGTTATTTGTTTCCAAGTGTTGTCTAAGTTCTTTATAGACCAATTGTTCGGTTATTTTGCCGAGGGCAGGGAGTAGTGAGATCGGGCGCAGATTGGTCAAGTCAGATGGTGATTTATTGGCCTTTTTCATGAGAGGCTTGACAATTCCTTTCTTCCACCGGGGGGGGACTATTCCTGTGTCAAGCGACGAATTGACTATTTTGTTAATTATTGGGTTGATCACGTCGATGGTTTGGTGTAGAATTCTGGGGGGACAGGGGTCGGAGGGGGAGCCTGATTTGCAGGCCAGGATGGCTTCTCTAGTTTGTGCTAGAGTTACAGGGGAGAACCTGCTCAAGCTTCCGGAAAAGGAGTCCGAGGGAGGGGGGAGTGAGGAGGAACAGAAAGGGGGGAAATTGCTTTGGATGGAAACAATTTTTTCTTCAAAATAGTCGGAGATTTTATCGCAGAGGTCCTGTGATGGGGGTATTTCAGGTTGCAGTGCTTTGGGCTGGGTGAATGACTTCACAATAGAAAACAAGGTCTTTTGTTTTTGATGGGATTCTTTAATGGCGTTCACATAATAGGACTTCTTGGCAGATTTGATACTCGAAAGATAGGCTTTTCTTGTTTGAGTATATAGGAGACGATCGTCAATGTCATAGGACTTACGCCATTTACGCTCTGCTTTCCTACATAGTAGGTGAGAGGTGGCCAGGTCGGGGGTAAACCAGGGGGCATTGATTTTGGATTTTTTATGAGAGTTGCCTTGACGTTTGGGGGGATTTCTGTTTTTCATTTCGTGTGTGAGCCAATTGTAAAAGAGGTCGGCGTCGATTTCTATATTTCCGGACAGGGTCGGGGTGTGGGATTGATCCATAGGTTTGAGAGTCAGGCTTTCTTGGACTTTTTTCCAATTGGTAGGGTTGGAGGGGCGAGAGTTGGTGTTATTGCGAGAGGGGGAACATACGCTATGGATGTGGAACAAAATCAAGCTGTGGTCAGTCCAGACTTGGGGAAGCGGGGGTAGGGTGATGAGGGAAGAGAGATTGGTGCATACAGCATCGAGGGTGTGCCCATGCAGGTGGGTAGGATGGGAGACTAGTTGTTTGAGATTGAACATTTCGAGTGTTTGGAGGAAATTGGTGGCTTGGGGATCCGATTTGGAGTCGAGATGTAGGTTGAAATCCCC
The DNA here is from genome assembly GCF_964261635.1 of Lissotriton helveticus. Taxonomy (NCBI): domain Eukaryota; kingdom Metazoa; phylum Chordata; class Amphibia; order Caudata; family Salamandridae; genus Lissotriton; species Lissotriton helveticus. The sequence continues at coordinate 957,487,007 of NC_136065.1, forward strand.
GAGTAGGGTGAAGTGGGGGTATCGGAGAAGAAAGTGGCCCAGGGAGTCGCACAGTGAATCAAGAAAATCAGTGGCATTACCGGGCGGGCGGTAAATGAGGCCGCCAGAGAAGGAGGTTTGCTCGTTCAATTTGATTGAGAAACCTAGGCCTTCCGTGTTTTTTAGGGGCTCGAGGTTGAAGGAGTGGCATGGGAAGGTGTTCCTAATTATTATGGCGACACCTCCTCCTCTGCCTTTGGGTCTGTCCTGCCTAAAGAATGAGTAGCCATGAGGTAGGGAGGCAGCAATATCAGGATTGCTATCTTCTGTTAACCAAGTTTCGGTTATCATTAGGCAGTCTAGGTCCGAATCGCAGATGAGGTCGTGAATGTCATGATTATGTTTGCACATAGAGCGTGCGTTAATCAGACCTCCTTTAAAGAGCGTTGGGGTGGTCTTGGGATGCAATAGGGGGGTGGGTATAGAGGCTGGAGGATTTGTGGGCGTCCAGTTGCAACTTTTACAGCTGATAGTGTCCGCAGGCTTTGTTAGATCGAGTATACAGGGGCAATGTTTGCCACCCTGTAGTCGATAGAGGTCTTCAGGGAGGTACTTAATGATGGTTGGGGTTTGCGCAGAGTTTCGTGCGCTAGGCGCGGTCTTGGCGCGGACGGGCGCAGACGGGCTTGCCTTAGGCGCGCCTTCGGCGCGCAAACGGCGCTCCCGCTGCGCTCGTCCGCTGCGCTTGCGTGGGACACACATTTGTGGAGAAAGAGGGTGGGCGTGGCCAATCGTGTGGGCGTGGCCTCGCGTTTCCCAGCGATGGCGTCCGTGTGCCGATTCCCTTCCCAACAGCGCTAAAATCCGCTGAATGTGGGTGTCTGCTTGGCAGGGGAAATAGTTGGAGTGGCTGGGGGTAAGTGCACAAGTTTAAAACATACAAGTTATTCACAGTGTTAAATTTTAAAAAAAGCGAGCGTGAGGACACCTCCGGCTTTCCGCCTCAGAGGTCAATCAATTCTATGGCCGGCGCTTTTTCTCAGCGTTTACATAGAATGGGCGGTGGGCGTGGCCTATCGTGTGGGCGTGGCCTCGCGTTTCCCAGCGATGGCGTCCGTGTGCCGATTCCCTTCCCAACAGCGCTAAAATCCGCTGAATGTGGGTGTCTGCTTGGCAGGGGAAATAGTTGGAGTGGCTGGGGGTAAGTGCACAAGTTTAAAACATACAAGTTATTCACAGTGTTAAATTTTTAAAAAAGCGAGCGTGAGGACACCTCCGGCTTTCCGCCTCAGAGGTCAATCAATTCTATGGCCGGCGCTTTTTCTCAGCGTTTACATAGAATGGGCGGTGGGCGTGGCCTATCGTGTGGGCGTGGCCTCGCGTTTCCCAGCGATGGCGTCCGTGTGCCGATTCCCTTCCCAACAGCGCTAAAATCCGCTGAATGTGGGTGTCTGCTTGGCAGGGGAAATAGTTGGAGTGGCTGGGGGTAAGTGCACAAGTTTAAAACATACAAGTTATTCACAGTGTTAAATTTTAAAAAAAGCGAGCGTGAGGACACCTCCGGCTTTCCGCCTCAGAGGTCAATCAATTCTATGGCCGGCGCTTTTTCTCAGCGTTTACATAGAATGGGCGGTGGGCGTGGCCTATCGTGTGGGCGTGGCCTCGCGTTTCCCAGCGATGGCGTCCGTGTGCCGATTCCCTTCCCAACAGCGCTAAAATCCGCTGAATGTGGGTGTCTGCTTGGCAGGGGAAATAGTTGGAGTGGCTGGGGGTAAGTGCACAAGTTTAAAACATACAAGTTATTCACAGTGTTAAATTTTAAAAAAAGCGAGCGTGAGGACACCTCCGGCTTTCCGCCTCAGAGGTCAATCAATTCACATCCTGGTGTGTTGTACATGTCCTGATAGTGAAATATTGCCAATTTAATTTTTCACTATTGAAAGGCCTATCTCTCCCATTGGTTATCATTGGAGCTGCCTTGTAACATTTTACAAGTGTAACTTTCAACAGGGAAGGGATAGAGATTTGGAGGTTGGGCTCCCTGAACTCAGAATTTAAAGATACATCTTTTAGTGGAGTTAGTTTTTAGATTGTGTGTTTGAAAATGCCACTTTTAGAAAGTGGGCATTTTCTTGTTTAACCATCCTGTGCCTCTACCTACCTATGAAATCAACATCTGGTTTAGACTGACAGGGACTCGTTTGTGCATTCACTCTAGACAGTCACACAAAGGTGAGGTGTGTTCTACATATCCTGATGGCTCATTACCATGCTGATGGTGTAGGAAGCTGGCTCTGTATATACTATACCAAAGTGAGGTATAGTGTGCAGAGAGTCCAGTGGAACCCCAAAGGTAGTCAGAGGTAAATTTAGATAACACCTTACTCTCTATTTGTGGTAGTGTGGTCGAGCAGTAAGGCTTTATAACAGAGGACAGTGTTAAGCATTTGTTGCACCCTCTCAATCAGCAAATGATTTCACACACCCAAAGACTGAACTTCAGACCAATTGTTTTTGTATAAAAATATTCTTTTAGTTATTTTATTTCCTAGAACTAAGCAAGACTGGTGCAGGTAAGTGATACATACTTTGCAGTATATAAACATTTGTAATTCAGTTTGGATTTGTAATGGTATATGCACTTTGTTTTAACTTACAGTTTTGTTTCAGAGAAATGCAGTGCTTCGTAAATACAGTACATAGACTTGAATGGGCTTTTCAGTAAAATACCAGGTAAGTTCCTTTTAAAATTACTTTTCCTACACAGTGTAGTATACCTGGATACTATACTGGGTCATTTCCTGTAAACAGGTAAGTAAAAGCGTTTTTGTTAAATAGTACAATTTTAAAGAATTTCTTTAGGTTTTCAAACTCCATACTTCGAAACGTTTCCAAGAAAAACAGTCAATGTTATCCTTTGGAGGAAAATAGTGTTATCGGTTTTAAGGTAAGTATTCGATAGTGGAATTTGAGGTTCTGGGGGTAGACTCAGGGGTCCCCCAGGGTCAAGGATTCACTCTTGTTACACCCTTAGCGGCACTAGGGCTGCCGGGTGCAGAGTGCTGAGGCCCAGTGTTATCCAATGGGGGATAGGGGGCCTCCAGTTGGTGGCTGCTGACGAGCAGGCCACTTGCTTGTAGGAGCAAAGCTCCTGGACTTTAGCTACGGGCGGCCTGGTGCAGGGTTCTGTTTCGAAATCGGGTGCCCTGTTGTTTCCAATGGGGAACCTCCGGTTTTGGTTTACAGCTGCAGGCTTGGTCCAGGAAGACTTCCGGGAGGAACCAACAGCTGGGCAGGTTAGTTGGAGGGCTCCGGGATGTAGGTGCACCTTGGGTTCTCTTCTCCAGGGCGCAGGGCGGCTGGATGCAGGGGGTCTATTGAGGTCGAATTTCACTTTACCTGGACATTTTGGGGTTGGGAGTCTCCGTGCAGAGGCTGCAGGTGACAGCGGGGATCCTGGAGGGGTCAACCCACGGTGGACTCGGGCACTGGAGTGCTGGGGGACCTCGTTGGGACCGGTGGGCCTTTTAAACTCAGGCGGTAGGCGACGGCTGCAGTGGGCGTTCCAGGCGTTGGGTTTCTGTGTCCTCAGCAGGCTCAGAGTCTGTCTTGGGAGTTTTCTTTTGAACAGAGCAGCTGTTCACAGGAGATAGGTGTTTGTTGAAGGCAGTCAGTCCTCCCAGGGTTTTTTCTAGGTCACTGGCTGCAGGACAAGGTGACTTTTGGCTCAGGATCTCTGGAAACTGCAGACGGGCCGGTAGGGCTGGGGCCAAGTCAGTTGTTCTCTACAGTCTCCTCTGCTGGGCGTCTATTTTCATCCTTTTCTTCTTAGGTTTGGGGAATCTTCCTTCTTGGTGCAGGGCTGCCCCTAAATACTGTATTTAGGGGGCGTTTTAGGGGTCTCGCCAATGGGCTACTGACCTTAGGGTGATTACACCCTTAGTGTGCTCAGCCCACGTGAGGGAGTGAGCACAATCCCTAATCCTGATTGGGGAGTGCCTGCCATCTTCAAGATGGCGGGCACTGAAGAGTGGGCTTCACCTCCCCTCCCCCGCCTGAGGGGTAGGGTTGGCAGATTTGGACACACCTTCTGGGCTGCCTACATTTTCACGCCTGTCTTCCCACCGAAAAGGAGGGGAGACAGGAAGGGGGTATGCTCCTGATAGCAGGAGAGGCTGGGGGTCGCATTACAAAGGCTGCAAGGCCTTTGAAGCTCCCCTGTCACAGATGGCTCTTCCTGGCCTGGTGCTCCACCCAGGAAAGGCTTTGTTTCTTGGCTCGGGGAGCGAAGGCTCCCACCCAAAGGGTCCAGAAACATGTCTTGTGGTGGCAGGCTGGTGTGTACCAGTCAGGGAGCCCACCAGAGGCTGGTCATTTTTCAGGGGGCATCTCTGAGATGCCTTCTGAGTGCATTTTTCATTAAATCCTACACTGGCTTCAGTGTGGGTTTAATGTGCTGAGAAGTTTGATACCAAACTTCTCCGTTTTCAGTGTAGCCATTATGGTGCAGTGAAGGTCGTATTGACAACCTCCCATTACCATATACTCTTAACGGCATCACTGCACTTACAATGTCTAAGAATGGACTGAGACATTGTAGGGGTACCTGGCTCATGCACCTGTACCCTCACCAGTGGTATAGTGCACCCAGCTAGAGGGGTAGCTTATCTATGCAAGGGCCATGGGTTGCAGGCACGGCACACAGGGATGTGTGCTATGTCAAATCTTCACTTTGTTCTGTACCAAAACATGCAGCCTGCAAAGGCAGTGTGTGAGTGTAAAGGTACAGGGCCTCTAAGGGTGGCACAATAAGTGCTGCAGCCCTTAGAGGCCTTCCCTGATCACCGTGCCCTGGGTACTCGGGGTACCATTTACCAGGGGCTGGCCTGTGGCCAGGATGCCAATTGGGTTTGGTACAGTTTCGGGGAAAGAACACAGCCCCTGGGAACCTGATTGGCAGGGACCCAGAGCGCATCAAGTCAAAGTGCATCAGTAGTTCTGGCAAAAAGTGGGGGGTTACTGCAACAGAAACCCAGCTTCTCACAGATGGATCTTCCTGAGCAAGAGCAGTAGGGGGAGTTGTCATGAACACCTGAATATGGCTATGCCTTTCCTCTCACAATGCTGTCTCCACCTCCCTGGAGTAAATCTGGAGCCAAGGCTGGGAAAGGCAAGAACTTGTAAACAGCAAAAACATTCTTTTGAAATATGTCTACTTCAGAGGCCAAAAGAGGTATAAGTATTGGGCCTAAAACCTCCGACTTTAAGAATACTTCTGGATCAAGACCAAGCAAAAGAGCTGTGAGGAGGAGTACTGCACCTTTGCTGTGTGTTGCTTCGCTTGGTTGGTCTGTAGTTGCTGCTTCTGCTTTGGAGAAGACATTACTGTGTATCCTGCGTGTGAATTTCTCCAAGGGCTTGTGTGTGCTTGCCTCCTGTTAAGAAGTCTTTGGGCCATAAAGGACTTCATCTCCAGCATCCCTGAACTCCACTGCTGGGAGTTCTGACCTGCTTTGTGGTGCCAATCTTAGGAGGTTGTTCCTGCTGCAAAAAACATCAAGAAGACACCAACATTGATGCATTGCCCATCCAGCACCTTTTCTTATGACACAGAACTGCCAGAAGACTATCCATGCACTCCCACCATGCAACTGAAGAAATCGACGCAGTGCCTGCCCACGGCCGAAGAAACCACCGCAGCCCAAGTTCAGCGCGCCGGTCTCCAAAGTCCAAGACCCCTGCACTGACTCCGATGTAGGACCTACTGTGCGGCAGAAAGAAGAAACGCCTCATTCTACCCTATCCAAAGAATTTGACCCATTGCCTGTTGACCCCCGCCGCATCGACCCCCAGCGCGTCTGGATTTCAACCCGCATCGCACCTGTGTGCCAAGTTTTCAGAAGCATTACACGCTGACCAGGAGCAACTTGGATTTCAATGCTTCACATCCCCGTACCTTTCGCACTCTACAAAACACTTCTCCTGTGTGCAGCAGAACTGATGCATTGCCTCCCCAAGGACTCAGGAACGTGTACTTTCCCATGCGTCACTCCTCTGCAGCTGTTATGCCTTGTGAATTTTGATGCATCTGAAGATACTTTGCGTAAAATCACTGCATCTATAGTTTCCTATGGACAGAATTGCTAAAACCTTTTAAAGGTGACATTTTGAGATGTGTTTGTTGGATTTTTATCATTTTGGTTTTGCTTGGTTTAGATAAAGATACTTTATTTTTCTAAACTGGTGTGGTGTACACTTGTAGTGTTTTCACTGTGTTACTGTGTGCATTATTACACATTGCCTCTGAGATAAGCCTGACTGCTTGTGCCATGCTACCAAGGGGGTGAGCATGGGTTATCTGTGGTGTGTAATCCCATTATCCTGAATAAAAGGAAGGGTCCATACTTGGTCATGGTGCATACCACTGCCACCTAGAGACCCCCATTTCTAACAACATGTAAATTAACTGTATACATTCAGCAGTTAGGAAAACAAAATGAAGCACTTTTTTGTAACTCTGAAGTGTGATTAAAACATATATTTTAATAAGATCAATACAAATCAAGACACATTACTTGCTGATGTGCAAATCATAAATATTTACTGACATAAAACCATTGAAATTCCCACGTTATAGTTAGTTGGACTCACTATAACTTGCGCGCCTGCAATGCACTGCTGATGACGTCACATATTACATCACTCATGATATGGTCAGTGACATCACTCATGACATCACTGATGACACCATCCAGTGAATGTGTGTCTTTCTGAAAAATAAATATGTTTTATATATGTATATGTAAAGGTCTGTATGGTTTGGTGGGGGTATGTAGCGATCTCAAGCAGCAGTGGGGGAAAAGGACTATTCCGATGGCGCACTACATCTCCCAGAAAGCTCTGGGGCCAGAAGAAACGGAACGCGCCCTCTGGGCGGCGTCCATAAAGTCCCTTCTTTTCTTGCAACCGGTGCTTGTCAATCCTTCCCGTCACGTTCGCGTAGGAGTGGAGCCCCGTAGTATTTTCCCGTCAGCCCAGAGATGCCGAGGTGCGGACGCTTGCCTTCCCGCAGGAGGAATCAGCATCTAGCTGTGGTCCCCGCTGGATATAGACTACAGGTTAGTGGCATTTACTTGTATTTCGTCTTGGGTCATTTGTCTGCTGCTAACCCTTACAGATTGACAAGCCCACGAAATACGACTAGCCTGGACCATGGATACGAGCGCTACTTTGGCCTCGTTGCTAGAAGGAATCAGTCTACTGCAGCAGGAAGTTCATGCGTCCCGAGTGGAGAACCACGAACTTCGAAAGGACATGAATACCATGCGTAGAGAAGTAGCTGGCCTATCCCGAAAGACTCCTGTAGCAGGAACATATATTAGAGAAGCCACTCTCCCCCCTCCTGCACAAACCATAGCGCAGCCTCCATCCCCTGGGGCAGCGGGGGGTGGGTTCTTTTCTCCGACTACCATACCTTCGTCCTCCACCGACCATTCCCCTACGGTGTACGTCATTCAGAGTACCGGTATACCTCTGGCTCCCCCTGAGAGGTTCTATGGGGATCCCAGGAAGTTCGAGATGTTCCTGAACCAGTGCCGTCTCCACTTTTTGTGCAAGCCTTCTGTGTTCCAGGACGACGCTGCCAGAACTGCATTTATGATGTCGTACATGGGCGGAAACGCTGCAAGCTGGACTATCCCTTTAATGGAACGGAATGATCCCATTCTGCACCAGTTCCCAGACTTTTGTTCAGCCCTGCGAAAACTGTTCGACAGAAAGACTCATATGTTATCCTTGGATAGGGAACTCTTGACGCTACGTCAGGGGTCACAGGATCTCTTGTCGTACATCACGTCCTTTAACCGGCTCATAACAGAAACCGACTGGCCTCCTGCAAAGAGAATCTCTCTGTTCTATCAAGGCCTAAGAAGCGAACTGAAGGACGTATTGTCGCAGGTGGTCCAACTGCCAGCTACCTGCGAGGAACTCATCGACCTGACTGTCCAATTAGATCATCGACTGCTGGAGAGAAGAGGAGATCGGAACAGGGGTGATGGACTTGTATGGTTTCCCAAACCAAAACCCCCTCCTGCTGAAGACGGCGCCAAAAATACGGACAGTACAGAGCCTATGCAGATAGGAGGTGTCAGAGGTCCCTTGTCTTCTGAGGAACGAGAGCGACGGCGAAAAATGAAGCTATGTTTATACTGTGGCAAGGGAGGGCATTTCATCAGAGAGTGCAGGGCCAGAGCCCAACAACCCGACAGGAATCCCCCGCCACGGAAACCTACCGTCATGGGAAAAAAGGAGATGCCGGAAAACTAGAAAGCCCAGACCAGGTTGAGATCTCTGGGATGGGCTTACTACAAACTACGGTCTCCTCATGCCTTGCTAACACTATGATGCCCGCTGTGGCTCACATGAACCTCCCAGTGTCCCTGTGGACCACCGAGGACCATGTCATGCCTACGGATGCTCTGTTGGATTCGGGTGCCACAGGCAATTACATGGACATCGATTACGCTACCTCCCTTGGGATTGCTTGGGAGAAGAAGGATCAGCCGGAACACGTGAAGGCGGTGGATGGGTCCGTTTTATCTTCTGGGCCTGTTTCAAAACACACCGTCCCTCTGCGAATGCAGCACGGAGAACACACTGAATTTATCCAGTTCGATTTAATCGCCGCACCCCAGTTTCGCCTCATATTAGGCATGCCTTGGCTAACCCTACACGATCCTGTGGTGAGTTGGTCGGCACGCACCGTGGAATTGATCTCCTCCTATTGTATGGAACATTGTTACTCCTCTTCGCCGTTGTCCCATGAAGATGAAGTATGTCACCGGAGTCGCCACCTGGCTGTGGCCTGCACCGACAAAAACATATGCTGTGTGTCCAGCCTACCGGAACCCTACCAGGAATATCGTTCCCTGTTTGATAAACAGAAGGCCACCAGTCTACCCCCGCATAGGGTGTACGATTGCTGCATTGAACTACTCCCAGGGGCGGCTATCCCTTGTAGTCGGGTGTACGCTCTGACAGAACATGAGAACGCATACCTCCAGAAGTCCATCGAGGAGAATCTAGCGTCGGGATTCATCAGTCATTCCACGTCCCCTGCTTCGTCGCCCCTGTTCTTTATCCCGAAGAAGGACTGTGCAGAATTGAGACCATGTATCGACTACAGGGCGTTGAACAACATCACGATCAAAAACCGGTATCCCCTTCATTTGATTCCGGTGTTGATGGACCAAATAAAGGGAGCTCGTTACTTCACCAAGTTGGATCTTCGAGGGGCCTATCATCTGGTTCGGGTCAAAAAGGGCGACGAGTGGAAGACGGCGTTCCGAACGAAATTCGGATTATTCGAGTACAACGTTATGCCCTTTGGACTCTGTAACGCCCCCGCGGCGTTCCAGTTTTTTATGGACGAAGTGCTCCGAGGCCTTTTGGATACCATATGTATGGTGTACATTGATGACATCCTTGTTTATTCCAGCTCTCTCCTAGAACACGAACATCACGTCAAGGAGGTGTTAAATCGTCTACAACAGCATAGGCTGTTCGCCAAGTTGGAAAAATGCCTTTTCCACGCAACGGAGGTCTCCTTTTTGGGGTATGTGATCAACGCCGAAGGTTTTCAGATGGAAAGCGGGAAAGTAGAGGCCATCACGAAGTGGACCACACCTCAAAACATCAAAGCGGTGCAGAGTTTCCTCGGCTTTGCGAACTATTATAGACGCTTTATCAAAGACTTCTCTAAAATTATCCACCCCATATCTGCTCTGCTACGAAAAAACGTTCCGTTCAAGTGGGATGCGAAAGCAGAGCAGTCGTTTCTGATTCTCAAGGAACGATTCACCCAAGCTCCCATCTTGAGGCATCCTGATGCCCATTTACCTTTCATATTGGAAACCGATGCCTCACAGTATGCCCTGGGAGGGGTGCTCTCACAACGCCACCCTACAACAGGGCAAATCCACCCGGTGGCCTACTACTCTAAGAAACTTAGTCCTAGTGAAGTCAATTATTCCATCACGGACAAAGAGTTGTTGGCCATAAAACGGGGTTGTGAGGAATGGCGACACTACCTGCTTGGAGCCCGTCACACCATCGAAATATACACCGACCACAGGAATCTGCTATTCCTCAAAACAGCTAAGGCCCTCACACCTCGACAACTGAGATGGACTCTCTTTTTCTCAGACTATGACTTCGTTATTAAATACCGTCCCGGCCCTCAGAACGGAAAGGCCGATGCTCTCTCCAGGAATCAAGATACCCAAGATAATCAGGCGGAAGGACCCGTGGTACCTTCTTTTATCTTGCCTGAAAGCTCCTTTCCCAAAAGTACCATAGCCCTACTCACCTCCATGGATTTCCTTGAGGACCTCCGAGTGGCTTTATCTGAGGTCGATGCCCAGTCATGGCTTCAAGAAGAACCCCAATGGCGATCACAAACGGACGAACTCCTGTACTACAGACATGCCTTGTTCGTTCCTGACCCGGGGTTGCAAATACAGGTGATCCATTGGGCCCTTGATTCCGTGTTGGGAGGACATTGGGGGGTGTACAAGACTATAGCTACCATCGAACGATCATTCTGGTGGCCTGACTTACGAAAGGATGTCCGAAAATACGTCAGGAACTGTGCGGTGTGCACCCAGGGCAAAACCATACATACCAAACCTACGGGTTTACTCCGCCCTATTCCAATTCCCCCTGCACCGTGGCATACGGTCTCCATGGACTTTATTGTGGAGATGCCAGCATGTCAGGACAAGACCACGATACTCGTGCTTATCGATCACTTGACCAAAATGGGTCATTTCGTGCCTTTGGAGGGCCTTCCTACATCTGCTGAACTGGCCATGGTGATTTTGCAACATCTCATCAGAGCCCATGGCATTCCGAGGGTCTTCATAACAGACAGAGGAACACAATTCACATCCCGTTTTTGGAAAGCCCTTTGCAAGTCCTTGGATATCGAAGTCAGGCTTTCTACAAGCTACCACCCACAGACTGATGGCAAGACAGAGAGGCTCAACCAGACCATTGAGCAGTATCTTCGTTGCTTCACGTTGCAGAATTCGACGGACTGGGTCACTCTCTTGTGGTTGGCAGAATTCACGTATAATAACACTGATCACTCCACTTTGGGTTGTTCCCCTTTCTTCTGCCTTTTGGGGTATCACCCGAACATCCTCCCCTTCGATTGGCCTGTGACATCCAAACTGCCCAGCATCCAAGAACATCATGCGCATCTGCAGGCTGTGCAGAGAGACGCGAAACGACACTTGGCAGACGCTCAAGCCTCGCAGAAACGCCAGGCCGATAAGAAACGAACGCCTGAACCAGTCTATCAGGTGGGGGACAAGGTATGGCTTTCCACAAAAAACATACATCTCAGGGGTATTAACAAACTGAAACCGAGATATATAGGTCCCTATAGTGTTGAGGAGATCATCAACCCTGTGGCCCTGAGGTTGTCTATCCCTCGCAATTGGCGGCTTCATCCAGTCTTCCACGTCTCCCTACTCCTGCCTTGTCCTGTGGATACTAGACTGCCCGTTCATCCTTCCCCAGTGATGGTGGAGGGATTGGAAGAGTACGAGGTGGAAGAGCTGTTGGATTCTAGGATCCACAGGGGTAGAGTGCAGTACCTGGTTAGTTGGAAGGGTTTTGGGGCAGAGGAGAGAACGTGGGAACCAGAGCATAATCTCCACTGCCCTGATTTGGTCACGCAATTTCACCTGGGCCACCCAGGGAAGCCTGGTCGACCGCCGGGACGGCGATCCTCGAGAGGGGGTTCTGTAGCGATCTCAAGCAGCAGTGGGGGAAAAGGACTATTCCGATGCAGCACTACATCTCCCAGAAAGCTCTGGGGCCAGAAGAAACGGAACGCGCCCTCTGGGCGGCGTCCATAAAGTCCCTTCTTTTCTTGCAACCGGTGCTTGTCAATCCTTCCCGTCACGTTCGCGTAGGAGTGGAGCCCCGTAGTATTTTCCCGTCAGCCCAGAGACGCCGAGGTGCGGACGCTTGCCTTCCCGCAGGAGGAATCAGCCCAGAGACGCCGAGGTGCGGACGCTTGCCTTCCCGCAGGAGGAATCAGCCCAGAAACGCCGAGGTGCGGACGCTTGCCTTCCCGCAGGAGGAATCAGCCCAGAGACGCCGAGGTGCGGACGCTTGCCTTCCCGCCGGAGGAAGCCGCCGTGTCTCCGACCTTTTGTTTAATTGGGGGTTGAGGTAGGACCTTTATTTTCTTAGAGCACGGCCGTGCTAGCTTTCCTTTTGTGTGACATAACACCCCAATAGTAATCAATGGAACTAAGATATACCGAACCTGTTGCCAGTTAGCCGCAGGTAGTGAGAGTAACTACCTAAGGCGATACCGACACTTCATGAGAGTGACATACTTACCCCAGAGACCTACGTTCTTGCATTCTTCAGTTATCCTGATTTCTGACTGCCAGCGAGCAGGTTATTAGTAAGTATCTGATTACGTGAGGCTGCTTTGAAGTCAGCTTGTATTCTTGAGATTAATCTACATCAAGAGTTCTTGTGTTTCCAGATAACCGTTAAGACTAGAAGACATCCGCTTCCTTAGACCAGACCAAGACGGGTGTCTTCACTGCTGCCTCCCCCATCAACCTTCTTCCCTCTACCCCGAGGGCTACCTGTCCCTGGTGTGTGCGTTCGCACAGGGAGGGTCAGTGTTATAGGGTATAGGGAGGATCAGCATCTAGCTGTGGTCCCCGGTGGATATAGACTACAGGTTAGTGGCATTTACTTGTATTTCGTCTTGGGTCATTTGTCTGCTGCTAACCCTTACAGGTATTACTTAACACATAGATGCATCAATGACTGACTCACTGTTTGTATGTGTTTTGAAGACAGCATATGTGCAGGACTGTATGGGTGGATGAGTGTGTATATGTGTGTGTTAGTGAGTGAATGACTGTCTCACTAGTGTCTTTAACAGTAACTACATATGTTTTAATCTAGTATATGTGAGTATTGATGTATATAAGTGAGTATATGTGAGAGTGAGAGATTGTAAGAGTTCCTGTTTAAATAAGTATGTGTTTCTATAAGTGATTGTTTAAGAGAGTAACTATGTGTAAGTTTCCTTAGAAGTAAGGTGGTAGTGTGTGTATAGCTGTATATGCAAATAAATGGATGTTCAATAGTTTATTTGCGTGTGTGAGTATGTGTGTGAGTAACTTTTGGATGACTGTCGGTGTGTAACAGGATGCATAGGTGTATCACTACATATGATGAGTGAGTATATGTATGAGTAACTATATAGAACTGTTGGTGAATGAGTGGATGTGTATATAGATGGTGGAATTACTGAATTGGTTGTTGTAACTGGTATGGGTATCTCCATTTTTTTGAAAATTTTAGTTTCTATTTTTTTATATGTGTTTCAAGGGTTACATTACACTGAAAGGAGGTCTGTTATTCTATCACAAGGATGGTGTCATTAGTGATGTCATGAGTGATGTCACTGACCATGTCATGAGTGATGTAATATGTGATGTCATCAGCAGTGCATTGCAGGAGCGCAAGTTATAGTGAGTCCAACTAACTATAACGTGGGAATTTCAATGGTTTTATGTCAGTAAAAATTTCCAGCTAACTATAACTGGTGTCTAACCTATGGTTTTTTCAGTGAATTTAATAGGTTTTTTAAATGCTAATTCCTAACTATAACTGGTGTGAAACCTATGGTTTTTTCAGTGAATTTCAAAGGTTTTTTAATAGCAAATCTCTATAGCTATGAAATATAATATTTTTTATAATGAATTTTATATTGTATATTTATGTAATACTATTTTTTTAATGTATATTTTTCCTTTTTTTTGTTTTGTTATTTTTTTGCCCTGGAGCGCTCCCGGTGCGCGTACTGGTGAGCGCACCGGTAAGCGCAGTGTTGCGGCGCGCCCCAGTGCGCGTACCGGTGAGCGTCCCGTTAGACCTATTACCGCGAACGAAAACATCATCGTGACGTATCGCGTAGCCGCGTGTTGCGTCTTATGACGCACGGCGTAAGCGCACCCAGAAGCGCCCGAGCGCATACGATCGCGCAACGTAAGCCCCCCGGGCGCGTAGCGTAAGCGCGTCGGGTCATGTGACCTGAAAATAACACTTTTCATTGGTTCCGGACAGTTTTTTTTTCCAAATGATGAAAGCCCCCACCTTTTCTCCTCATTCTCACTTTGTACTTTGACAGAGAAAGACCTGTTTCTAGTAAGTGAGAAATGGCTACAGTAGCAGCAGCAGCAGAAGCATCTCAGCCACCACCACCACAAGGACCACCACAACACCACAGTGGTGGTGAAGAAGAAGAGGAGGAGGAGGAGGAGGAGGAGAGGCAGTTCCTGCCTGAAGATAATCCCCCCTATAAACCGAAGGAGCACATTGTGTGGGAGTTTTTTAAAATCCCAAGGGGACTAAAGAAAGTCAATGCGCCAAAAGTGACATGTCTGATCTGTGGCACTGTACTTTTTTCCTGGGGAAACCCTGCCAAAAAATATTCATTTGGCAACAACACCATGATTCGCCATATGCAACGCAGGCACCCAAACAACTATGCTGCGGCAGAGGTCAGAGAACTGACAAGGAACCCTCCCCAATTTTCTCCGAGCACCTCCAAAAGCAAACAACCCACTCCATCGGGTCCAGAGACAAGGGAGATGGTCCCAAATATCCAACCCCAGTTTGGAGATTTTAAAATAATTTGTATAAAGAAACCTTAATTTTTTCCTGATTTTTTTTGCTCCAGTTGAGCCGTTTACAATTCCCTGTTTTTTGTTTGTCCCCATAAAAACTACAAAAAAATATAAAATTGTTCATAAAAGCCCAAAAAAGTAAAAAATGTTCAAAAAAACAATAAAAAAATATAAAACAACAAAAAGAATTTAAAAAACAGTTCTTTTTAGAACTACCTCCAATTTATAAAAAAATGCTACATTTTTTTAAAACTCGGTCATTCTTTTTTTTCCCAGGGTACGCTCCCCGGTATGCTCCCCGGTGCGCTTACCGGGCACTCCCCCCGCATAAATGGGGAAAAAAAACCTAGGGGTCAGGGGGGGTCTACCGTGCCCCCTTTTGGTCATTTCCCCCTTTGTTTTTGCCACCTCTTGTGTCTCGATCCTACCGAGACACAAGAAGGCGGCCGCTCCGGACTATTCGGAATGTTGACAGACACCCGAGAGCCAATCAGATTTCCGCTCGTGAACTCGCGTAGCGCGCTGGTGCGTGCCCCGGTGCGCGTACCGGGGCGCGCTTATAGATATATATATTTTTTTTAACCTATATTACTCAAAATCCACTGGAGCACATATCTTGAGACATAGCAAAGGCACATCGGGCTACCAG
This sequence comes from Lissotriton helveticus, assembly GCF_964261635.1. Classification (NCBI taxonomy): domain Eukaryota; kingdom Metazoa; phylum Chordata; class Amphibia; order Caudata; family Salamandridae; genus Lissotriton; species Lissotriton helveticus. The sequence continues at coordinate 957,502,367 of NC_136065.1, forward strand.
TCCCTACAATTTTGCCAAGTTTGGTGGAAATCCATTCAGCCGTTCGGGCTAAAAGGGAGTCCAACCGCCCTATGGAAATTAACATGGGTAAAACACGTTTTGGGACCCCCCTTTTATCTCGGCTCCCGCTTGACGAATCCCCCCCCAAACTTTCAGGGAAGGAGCGGAGCGGAGCTGCCCATTTTCGTGGAGAAAATCAGCCAATTCCGTCCATCAACGCCAAAGTTATTCCCAATAGAATGTTGCGGATTTCCTATGGAAACTAGGTCCTAACTATAGCTACCTACTGGCGACCGCCAGTAGGTAATGTAACATATATATATATATATATATATATATTACCTACTGGCGGTCGCCAGTAGGTATATATAGTTAGGATTTTTTCTCTATGGGTTTTTTGAAAATTCTATGTCTAATAACTTTGGCGTTTGTGGACGGAATTGGCTGAAATTTTCAGGAAAATGGCACATTTTGTTTCTGAGCAGCCTTTGAAAATTTGGGGGGGGTTCGTCAAGGGGGGGCCGAGAAAAAAGGGGGGTCCCAAAACGCGTTTTTCCCATGTTAATTTCCATAGGGCGGTTGGCCTCACTTTTAGCCCGAACGGCTGAATGGATTTGCACGAAACTTGGCAAAATTGTAGGGACTGGTAGCCCGATGTGCCTTTTGTAGGTCTCAATATATGTGCTCCAGTGGATTTTGAGAAATTAACGTTTAAAAAAAGATATATATCTGTAAGCGCGGACCAGGCAGCGGTCTGGTTCGCGGACTTTTCGCGCAACGGAGCTTTGTGAAGCGAAGCTGATTGGTTCTCCGGCATCTGTCAACATTCCAAACAGTCCGTAGCGGCCGCCATCTTGTCTCTCGGTAGGATCGAGAGACAAGAGGAGGCGAAAGCGAAGGGGCAAATGACCATAAGGGGGAATAGTAGATCCTCGCTGACCCCCTAGGTTTGATGTGGAGGTTTTAAAAGGGCCCCGCGGGGCAAAAAAAAAAATAATAATAATAATCGAACGGCTGAATGGATTTGCACGAAACTTGGCAAAATTGTAGGGACTGGTAGCCCGATGTGCCTTTGCTAGGTCTCAATATATGTGCTCCAGTGGATTTTGAGAAATTAACGTTCAAAAAAAGATATATATCTGTAACAGCGCTCCGCTTCGCGTACTTTTCGCGTTACGGAGGTTTGCGAAGCTGATTGGTTTTTCGGCGTCTGTAAACATTCCAAACAGTCCGTAGCGGCCGCCATCTTGTCTCTCGGTAGGATCGAGAGACAAGAGGAGGCCAAAGCGAAGGGGCAAATGACCATAAGGGGGCATAGTAGATCGTCCCTGACCCCCTAGGTTTGATGTGGAGGCTTTGAAAGGTTCTCGCAGGGCAAAAAAATATATACCGTTTTTTTAGTTTTTTTGCGTGGAGTGCGCTCGGTTCGCGAACCGGGAAGCGTTCTGGGGAGCGTACTTTCTTGAAAATTAGTGAAAAAAGTTAGAGTACAATAATAATTGTGAGTGATCAGATGTAGGGTAGCTCTGAGAAGAGCTTTTGGGTTTATGGTACATTTAGGTACTTATAAGTAGGTACCAATGCACATTCTTAAATTCAGAGTGAAAACTCTGTTGCCCTCATCTGAGAAGTGAACTCCATCTCCTCTGTAGATATCTTGCATGTAGTAACGCAAGTTATTGTTGTACAGGGAGCCCATTCCATGGTCTCTCATGTAAGCTGAAACAGATTTGTTTACATGCTTCCTCGATTTCTCAATTTGTGGACAAAATTGGTTCGACCACCTCCATTTCTGTCTTTGGCATATATTTGAATATACCAAGGCAGTCTGAGGAAAAAGTGCCATCAATTGCTCAAAGGTGTCCTTTAAAAGCATTTCCAGACCTACCCCAGTCAAAGTGCCCAAATCATTACCTCCACAGTGCACAATTAACAGGTCAGGTTTTGGCAAATGCATAAAGGTTTTCACCAATGGTATCAATTGGTGACATTTTAATCCTCTGTGGCCAAACCACTTAATTTCCACATCTTGTAAATTGAGGTTAGGTAAATTCCTGTTTTCAGCGTACCTTTGAGCCCAATAGATGTAGCTATGTCCAACAATCCAGACAGAAAACATGGCGAGAGAAGGTTCTCCTGCAGTCAGATGAAGTGTGGCAATGAAATGGCAGTTGAAAAAATGAGAGTGTAAAATGAAAAAAACTGAGGAGTTTCTGTGTTAATGAAGCAGTAAGAGTGATTGGTGGATTTTGATTGCTGAAAACAGAAAGTTAGTGTGCATGGATGAGTTCGTTGAAAGATGTATTTTGAGTGGCGAAGAAAAAATCATTAAATGAAAGAATGCTTTGGATATGCAGGTGCACTGAGAGTTCAGAGTTCAATTGCAACATTGTTGTGTGAGAGGTCTTGCAAGAGGTGGTTGCTATGCAGAAAAAGCAGAGAGGGGGCAGAGGGGGGAAGGGTTTTGCTTTGAAAAAAAGTGAGGGAAGAGTTTTGATTGGGTGACATGAGAGATCTGTGTGAGGAATTACAGCATTTCTGTGCTTTTGATAGCTGCAGACTCTGGAGTGCATACCTTTTGCTCTGCTGAAGACAAATTGGTGTGTTTCTGAGACTGTTTTGAAACTCAAAGTACTTGCTAAGGTGAGAAAAAATTTCTTTAATTTAGATAGAAAATAGTGTGCTTTAAGGAGAAAATTATGAAGAAAGTTGTGTTTTTCAAATGTTGCTTTGTCTCAAGTGTTTCACAAATAGATTTTGTTTGTTTGAGAAATTGTAATTGGAGAAAATGTGAAGTATTAGTACTGACAGGGCTTTTATGTGCATAGGAGCTGTGGAGTGTTTTCAAATTATGACTTGTAAATCGTTTTTGAGAAAAAGCAATGGTTTTAATATTGATGAGAAGGACATAATGGTGTCTGCTTCTTTATAAGGTAATTGAGAGTCTTTCCCATTTCAATGTAAGAAGTTTGTCTGTGGAGCAAATTGCTTGTAAATATGCTCCCACCTGTGCATGGCAAATTTAGATTTTGAATGTTTCCGTTACATAGGCATGTTAAAGGTGACTGAAACATGCTGCAAAGGCAATCAAAAAATGCTTTTATGTGTCTTAAGGACATTTTAAGTCATTTCCCCATGTGCAGTGTTTTCAAATTATGAGTTGAAAATCGTTTTTGAGGTAAAGGAATGTTTTCAAAATTTATGTGCGCCATATGACCCCAAATTTTTTTTTCAGGGGTGCAGCAGGGTGTTCTTGAGATACCCCTGCACCGTCGGAAAAATTCGTAATTTGCGATGAGGTAATTGCTAATCGCAAATTGCACCTTCATTCCTATGGGCCTCCTGCTGCATGGAAATGAATGGGTAATCTTGCTGAAATGCAAAGTCGAATCTGTATTTAAAAGGGTCTGCACCTCTGTACGGGTGTTCGCTATGTGAAGCACGAAAGTTTCACGGGCCGAACTCAAGGCCACCTCTCTCTGAGACAAAAGAGCTCTTATTCTTGCCATGCTGTTGAAATGTGCTCCCAAGGTTGGTATTTGTGGCCAGATTGAAAACTCCCTATGTTCATGTGTGGGAGGAAATAGAACATTTCTGCAGCAAATAACCCGTTCATTTACTGTTACGATAAAATGAATACTTTTAATTAACCCAGAACAATCTTCATTATTGAGCATCAAATAACTACCATTTTCCAAGAACTTGAACGTGGGGATGATAGCAGGAACTGGCGTGCCTTGCAACACGCAAGCCATATTTGGTCGGTGTTTGTTGCATGAACCGTGTAACTGTCTGTGCCTACACATTAGTGAATGATCTGGCGTCTCAGTGCATTCCTCTCCATTCAGATAAAGTTCTTGATCATCTTTGAAAATCTGTATGTGTATGGAAGCGACCAGACTTGATGAAGAAAACCACTACCTAAAGGTTAATAACGACCTATTGGTATATATTTCATACAATTTGAAAACTTATATAAAGCAAAAGGCAGCGTTATTAAACCGTGGATAAGGCACGTTGCCAAAGCAGTCAACCTTTTGGATTTATACTGGAAATGTTAAAGGAAGAATTACGGAGTAGGGCCTGTAAATCTTTAATAGACAACGAGTAAAATTACTCCAACCATCGTATTCCTCTAACTCCGGGATAGTAGGGGTGTTTAATTTTTTAGAAGTAGCCAATCCAAAGCATTTGGTCTGGGAAATTGTTTCATTCACAAACAACATATGTTTTGGGATGAGACATGCACGGTGGAAAGCCTCAGTGCCTTGTACCTGCCAGGTTCGTGAACCCCAAACTGATGTAGATCCTGGATATTTTTACTCTGTATTACGTTAGCATGGTCTCATTACTGGTTTAAACGCCATTTTTCCTTTTTTGTAACTTCTGCACACGACACTTAGTTGTTGCTTTAGCTTTCAGCCTACCTGCGTCAAGATCTATGCCTGCTTCAAGCAGGCGCAGGGTTTTGATGTAGCTTTGTCCTATCTGATTGTAAATGCGGCACACCGTGGGTGGCAGAGCAGCGGTGCACGTTAACTGGTGCATCCCTGGGGATGTGCTAGTTAATATAAATCTGTCCCTTTACATTTAATTATGTGCAGGGGACACAGAGTAGGTGAGGTTTATCCAAGGTTAAGAAGAGATGAGTCCTGTTCAGTGAAAAATTGGAGATAGGCTTCAGTATATTATATACTTAAGTAGTGTGTTAAGTTTTTGATGACTGTTATTAATTTACTGTTGGGTAATAGTGGTTAATAACATTTTTTATTATATTTTACCACAGATTCAACTGCACATTATTTCAAGATTTTAGGATGCCTAGCAAAGAAAGAGTAAGAAAGGCTGGAAAACGTCAAAGACAGCAGGAGCATGGAATATTGCAGCAGTCCTCTAACAAAAAGATTTGTCAAGTCACCAAGAAAGCACCGGGTAAGAGTCGAAAAACAGTCATAAGAAATATGTGTACTAAAAAAAATATTACTACAGAAAATGTTTCACTCCAGAAAAGGAGACCGAATTCAAATGGTAAGGAAAGGCCAATGAGAAATGTTACTGCTAGAGTAAGAGATAACTCTATGCATGAAAGTAGAAGGAAACAACAGTTTAGGGATATTCGTAAACGAATGTTCCGCAACAGGATAATTGGGAATTTGTTAAAAAATATTAAGAAAGGTCAGCAGAAAGTGGTTTTTTATAAGAGAAAAAAAATAGTTGAGAAAGTTATTGATCAGGCATTTGAATTTAAACGTAAGTTATTTATTTTGACAATCAATAGAATTAGGAAGCTAAACAAGGTAATTTATGATTTCAAAAGAAATAGTAGATGGAAGAGAATAGTTAATCGTAGTAATTTTTGTGAAGTTTTTTCTGGAGAATGGATGCATAGTTCAAGCTCTGAGGCATTTTTTAATGAGGAGAGTTATTTCCAGGATAATGATTTGGTGCATGCAGTTGACACCAGTGGTCGAGCTTATGAAGTGAAAGATGGTTGTCCAGTTGAAAAAGAAAAACTTGTGAGAACAGAGATAGAAGAGGTGTTAGGTAATGAGGTTTTAGGGAGACGTCCTAAGGGTCCTGTGTACACCTGGAAGTGTAGTAGTATTTGCAGTGTACGACAGGATTCCATCAATTTGCTTTGTGATTTTATACGGTCATTTAGTAAGAAAAGTTTGAAGCAGAAAATGAAGTTGTTGCAAGAATTAGATCCTTGCAGAGTGAGAGAAGTGATAGGTTTGCATGGTCATTCACTGGCTTGTCTTTCCAGGAGAGTATGCCAGAGTGTTTTTCATCATTTCAGGATGCTAGCAGTGCATCATAATAAAGTGAGGAAATTAGTTAGAATGTTGTATTATGCTAAGAGTCCAGCAATTATGCTAAAACAATTATGCGCTGCTCTTTTGCATGGTTCTGAAATAGATGTGAAAAATATATGTGAAGAAATTGAATTTTGTTACTTTGGAAGTAAAGAGGAGAATGTTGAAATTGACCAAGAAGAAGAGAGTAATGTGGAAGATAGTGTACAGGTTTCCAGTACAGATAATTTCCAGAGGGAAATTGCGACGTTTGAGGTGAAATCAAGTGAGAGGCCAAATTTCACTTGTGTGTGTTGTCGACGCACTTATTATAAGAATCAGACTAAGTTAGTGGATTTATATGGAAAAAGTGAAAGGGAAAATAATAGTGAATGGAAGGATTTTACAACATACTTGATGGTAGAAAATTGTTTTGATTTGGGATTGGATCAACGTGTGTGTACTTATTGTTGTAACAAATTAAATCAAAACCAGATGCCTGCTAGAGCAGTTCATAATAATCTGGAATTGGTTGAAATTCCTTCTGAATTGAAGGATTTAAATACTTATGAATCTATTTTGATTCAAAGTATCCATCCCTTTCAGGCTATTGTAAGAATGGAGCCAAAGACAGGGAAATTGCCTCCATCAGATTTACAGAGAGGATTAAAGGGAAGAGTTGTTTATTTGCCTCTAGATTTGAAGAAAAACATTAACACAATTGGAGTAGAAAAAGTGGAAGAGGAACCTCTGGTTATCTTAGTTAATGGGGTTCCGACAAAGAATAAGAAAATATGGCAAGATTTAGTAGATGTTAGGAAAGTCAAAAGGGCAACATTGTATTTGAAAAAATATAATAAATACTATAAAAATGTATATGTTGCAGAAGAGGAAGTAAGTGAGGAAGAGGATAGCGATTTGTGTGCTGGTCAAATTGAGAAAGTAGAACCCTGTACTAGTAAAGAAATATATGAACATTATAGTGTTCATCCTTTGCATTCCAAGGAAGTCATGGGGAATGCTATTGAGTTGTTTCAAATGAAACAAGCGAAAGGGAGTCCCATTAGTGTTTGGGAGGAAAGTTTGGAAGCTCGGTGTTTCCCACAGCTTTTTCCAACAGGTCAGGGAGGAAGATATGATGAGCGACCTCATCAAATTCCTGCTTCTGAATACCGGACTTTGCGATTGTATGCAGGAGATCCTAGGTTTCGACAATGCATTCCTTATTTGTTTCATCTCCTGTTTGAAAGCGATCTGTCTGGACTGTCATATTCAGTGAACCACATCTTGAAAAGTGGTATACACATGCAAAACATCTCGGCAAGTGACTTTATGGATAAAGTCAATGTCCAAGACAGCATTTTGGATTCTCACCTGATTAATCTCATGGCGTGTCAGCGTGGTACTAATGAGTACTGGTACCGTCGTCATTGGGGTTTTAAAATGTATGCTGAGGAACTTAGGAACTCCCACATGGTTCCTCACTTTGAGCTGTGCTGAGTATGGCTGGGAAGACTTACTTGAATTTCTACGAGAGGCAAATGCTAACGTAGAAAACATCGAATTCAAGACACCCGGAGAACTGTGCTCTTTGGATCCAGTCAATGTATGTAGGTACTTCAATCATAGATTTGAAGGTATGATGTCTTTCATCATGAATAAGAAGAATCCACCTCTTGGAGAGGTGTTGGATTTCTTCTGGAGGAAGGAGTACCAAGCAAGAGGTGCTCCTCATATACATATGTTGCTGTGGATCAAGGATGCACCTAAATTTGGAACGGATGCAGACGACTCAGTGATGAGTTTCATAGAACAGTATTCTACGTGTGCTGTTCCAAACGCAAAGGAGAAAAAAAGCCTAAGAGAAAAAGTTCTACGTTTCCAAAGCCATCGATGTGGAAAGTACTGTCGTCGTAAATTCCGGAACAAAGACAAGTTCTACACCAAATGTCGTTTCGGCTTTCCACGATCGGTGATTTCTAAAGGAAGAGTGAACAGTTTGATGTCTTCGCTGCGACATAATGTGATGAAGAAATCACCTAAAAACACATACAATTTGAAGAGGAACGAAGAGTCTAAGTACATCAACGACTACAACCCGGTGATTTTGTCCATGTGGAATGCTAACATGGATATACAGTTTGTGGCTGATAACTGTATGGCTGTGGCTAGGTATGTGACATCTTACATCACCAAAAAAGAGAAGACAGAATTGAAGGATATGTGGGAGGACATTTCCCATGAAAAGAGCCTCAGCAAGAAGTTGTACAGTTTCAGTCTGAAGATGTTGTCGCATCGAGAAATCGGAGCTTACGAATGTTCTGACCGGTTGTCTTCAGCAAGTCTCTATGCCAAGTCCAGGAGTATCGTTTGGGCGAGTGTTGGTCTTGCTGCAACGCGTAATCGAGTTCTGAAACCTGTGCGGGAAATTGAGTATTTGGCGGAAAAGGAGCCAAACAGTACCGACATTTTGAAGAGCAACATGTTGGATACATATTATCCAAATCGAAGTAGTCACCTCGAGAATGTTTGTCTGTATGAGGTTCTGCAAAATTACATATTCAAGAGGAACATCAAAGAAGATACTGAGAAAGGAGTGTATGCTGTAATAGGAAGTGAGGGATGTCTGGTCAAGCAAAGAAAATGCCACTTGATAAACCATCGAAAATTGAGTGGCGAATCTCCTGAAAAAAAGGAGTTTTTCTATTTAGCACTTTTGCAACTTTTTAAGCCTTGGCGTGCAGAAGAGGAACTGCTTGGAGATTTCCTCTGTTACGAAGACTCTTTCAATGCTGCCAAGGAGACCATAGAATGTCCTGCTTTTCCCAAATATGTAGAAATGTTGAATGTGGAAATTGAGCAGGAAGCAACGATTGCAGCCGAGATTGCCAGAGACAGTTCTCAGGACAGTCAGAGTTCTGCTTCATTGAGTCAGGATCCACTAGGAGGACCTCTTATCGAAAATGAAGCTGCCACTGCTATGAATGAAGTGGAAAGAGCCATGGCACATGCTCAGGAGGATGCGGTTAACTTAGAAGAGTTGGAAAGACAACTCAACGTTGAGCAGAGGAAAATATATGACGAACTTACCATGCAAATTGATCATGGATTAAGTCATGATAAGAAAGAGTGCTCATGTACGTCGTTGAAGCCTGTCCGACTGTACGTGAGTGGAGAAGCGGGAACTGGAAAAAGTTTCCTTATTAAAGCAATTTCATGTTATTTGCAGGAAAGGACAGAGTCATCGCTGTCTTGTGTTGTCACTGCTCCAACTGGACTGGCAGCACATAACATTAAAGGGATTACTTTACATCGTTTACTGATGCTGCCAGTGGAGCATGACAACAAATTAGAATATCACAAGCTATCTGGAGATGCTTGTTTTGAAGTTTCAAGAGTCTTGAGGAAAATGAAACTTCTTATCATTGACGAAGTAAGCATGGTTTCCAATGTTATGCTTGCCTTTGTGCATTTGAGAATGCAAGAAGTTCTCAAAACAGAGTATGATGTGTTATTTGGTGGCAAACACATCATTGTTTTTGGAGATCTTCTGCAGCTGACACCAGTGAAAGGGCAACCTGTGTTCAAAATGCTCACGCATGAAGATACCAGGAAGTGCTTAGGGAGTATTGGCAACGTCAATATATGGTTAAACTTCAATTATGCTGAACTGCATGAAAATATGCGTCAGGCAAAGGATGAAGTTTACAAGACTATTCTACAAGATGTTAGAATTGGAAAAGTGACCGAGCATGGGAAAGAAGCTTTACATGCACGATTACTGACAAATTTATATCCAGACGAAGATGTTGTGCCTGAGAATATTTTTCAGAAAGTTACTGAGAAAAAATCTGGAATATGTTTGATGCCAACTCTTGCAGAATGTGCCAAATTCAACAACAAAATGTTGCATTTAGAAAAGCAAGAGATTGTGAAATTGGAAGCTATTGACAGAGTAGAGCATATGGGATCAACAATTATTTTGTCTGAGAATCTGAAAACAAAATTGGATTCATTAGAGAAGAGTATATCTAAAACTGCGGGTTTTGAAAAGACTCTGAATGTGTGCTTGAACTGCCGTATAATTTTAAGAAGGAATTTACATGTTGAAAGAGGTCTGGTAAATGGATCAATGGGTAATGTTGTTGATTTTGTGAAATACAGAAATAGAGATGGAATTCAATTTTTAAAAATTAAATTTGATGGCATTGAGGAAGTACAGCTAATTGCTCGTTGTTCTGCTAGATTTTTGCTTGTAAAAGACTTATATGTTCGTCGTAAGCAGTTTCCTGTTTGCTTGGCATATGCGGTGACAATCCATAAATCGCAAGGTTTAAGTGTAGACTGTGCATTGGTGAATATTGGCAGTTCTGTGTTCAAGGAGGGTATGGCATATGTGGCATTGTCACGAGTTAGGACTTTATCGGGATTGTACTTGATTGAGTGTGATGTCACAAACATTTGTGCGGATCTAGATTGTGTTAAGGAATACAATAGGTTGAGAAGAGAGTATGCGCCACATTTGCCTCAGTATCCTTTGTTTGAGAAACGTGTGGTAGGCCGGAAACGAAGAAATGTGACCAATACTGGGGAGGTTGTAGCAAAAAGACGAAAAGTTGATGAACCTGAAATTATAAGCAGAAACAAAAAGGATTCTGTTGAAGATGTTGTTGGTTTTCAATTTGAAAACAGTTCTGGTGTCAACTGCTATGCTAATGTAGTGGTTAATGTTGTCTTTTCTCTAGAAACTTTAAAAGAACAGATTGTGGTCAATTCGGATCAAAGATTTTGCAGTTTGTTAAATTCTGTGTTAGAGAAATGTAGCACTGATAGAACAAACATAGAAAGTGTGTCTGAAATTCGAAATCTGTTAGACAGATGTTCAGGCCAAACACAATTCTCTCAAAATAGTCAGCAAGATTGTCAGGAGTTTTTAATGTATATGCTTGATGTATTGCATGATGAAGGTGTAGATGTAGATCACCTGTTTGGGCTTTCTTATCAATGGCAGCATGACTGCGAGAACTGTAGGGTATCAGCTACTACTAGTGTAGACTCAGAAAGATTTATATATTTAACTTTGCCAGACAGTAAATCAGTCTCTTTTAATAAGCTAGTAAAAGCAGCTGATCACAACATGGAGTGTAGCCAATGTAAATCTGAAATGATGTCCACTTTATTTATACGAACATATGGCCAGTATGTCATTTTAATGTTCCAACGATGTAGGCCTGATGGAACAAAATTGACAACTTTAATTAAAAATTTTGTGGCTTCACAGTTGTCAATATCAGGAAGGACTTTTGTAACTGTAGCAATTATATATCATGATGGTCCTTCAATAACATCAGGACATTATACAGCTTATTTAAAGTGTAGAAATGGCTGGTCATTCTGCAATGATTCTGTTTTAATTTTCAAAAAAAAATTGCCATATGACCTTAAAAACTCTTACCTGGTGTTTTTAAAACCAAAATTTTAGGGAAAGAATCTCGGGATGTGCTCTGAGGAATTTCAAGAAGTTCTTATGGCTCCTACACTATTTGGCCTTGAAGATAAGTGTAGTACAGAGACATAACTTCTAACCATAAGACTGGACGTCATGGAAAAATAACTGCACTTTGAATGAGTTCAGAAAAACTATTTCTTTTTATAAGCTAATTGAAGCAGCGAATCAAAACATGGAGTAGAGGGAATGTAAGTCTGCAATGCTGTCTACTGTTTTACATTGCTTTGTGATTAAAAGTGATGTAGAGAATTAAATAATTGTACTAGTCATAAAGGTAGTGTAAGTCTGCTTCATAGTAAGCAGTATCAGTGTGATAGGAAATGTAGAACATGATTGAGCAAGAAGGGGAAGATATTACTAGTCCAGGATTGTGTAAATGATCTTCAACATTTTAATTCTGAAAGTTGCGGAAATGCGAAAAGACGGGATTGGCTTACAAGAAATCCAAGAGTTATACATGGCTCTGACACGATTTGGCCTTGTGGAATCGTGTGGTAGAGAGCGAGAAGTCATTTATTGTATGTAACATGTTTTTGAAAACGATGGAGGTTTTCTTTCAGAAAGTGGCGGGTTGAAAGTAATAACAGCACAACAGAGTGTAAGCTGTTCATAGGACATCCTTGGCCGTCATGGAAAGTAAGTTAACTTTAAGGAGTTCTGAATTCTGATTTGTAATGTATGGGTTTTTTAAACACAATCATTTTGATTGTGTTTTTTTTTCCCCGCTGTTATATGATGAATACCTTCAAGTCACTGTTTTAGTGAAATTTGATACATTCTGAGAACAGCAAAAATAAACCATTTAACATGTATAATTAATTCTGTTCTGTTTGCATTTATGATGTACATGTAGAACTGTGTAGGAGGCATGGAGAAGGTGAGGCTTCTGTCAGTGTCAAAGTTGTTGCATACAGTGCTCATATTCTACGTAGTCTTTTATATTTCATTACTTTCACTGTTTCTGACAGATCTAAAAAATTTTTTTTTAAAAGAACAGTAAGTATAAGGGAAGGAAACAGACAGTTATGTTAAAAGAAACACAGCTATAGGGAATAAACTAGGGATACTGTTACCCGCAATCCTCTGCTGATGATGTCACTGAGCATGTCATGAATGATGTAATATGTGACATCATCAGCAGTGGATTACGGGTAATAGTATCTCTAGTTTACTCCCCTATAGCTGTCTTTCTTTTAACATAACTGTCTGTTTCCTTCCCTTATACTTACTGTTCTTTTTTATAAAAAAATTTTTTTGGTTCGCTTCCGGTTCGCGTACCGGGGAGCGAACTGGGAAGCGAACTAAGAGAAATAGAGGTTGGCACAGTTGCAAATATTGTACCAATTTTTTTATAACGGGGAGGTAGTTCTGAAAAGAACTTTTTTTTAAATTGTTTTTGTTGTTTTATATTTTTTTTATTATTTTTCTGAACATTTTTTTTACTTTTTTTGAATTTTTCTGAACAGTTTTATATTTTTTTTGTTTTTTTTTCGGAGGGGGCAACGAAAACGATTCATTGTAAAGGGCTCAACAGGAGGAAGAAAACAAAAAAAAGAATTTATTGTTTGGTGAGTTTCGGACAAACATGAGCATGATTGTTAATAGCTCTGTTGATCAGAGTGATGCTACTTTCTGCGTAGCAAATGATTCCACTGCAATGTACGCAGACTTGTTTTACTTCACGAAATCTCGTTTGTATATTTGGCACCATCTCCCTGCCCTCTGGTCCCGTTACTTCCGGTACAACAGATCTTCTGGCCATAATAGGGAGATTATCTAGGTCGTCCTGTTCCTCTTCTTCCTCTTCTTGCTGAATTATAACTTTAGCAGGTGGTCCACTCTTCCTTGGATGTGGTGGAGGTGGTGGGGAAGCACCAGCTGAAGCTAGTAAAGAAGCCATTGCTCACTGGTAACAAAGGGTCTTTCTCTCACAATGATGAAAGTCAGAGTGAGGAAAGAAGGAGGGATTTTCACCATTTGGGAAAAAAAATAGTTCTCAACCAATGAAAAGTGTTCATTTTAGATCATATGACCTAGTCTTACATCATTAGGAAACCGAAAGTGAAATGAACCAATGAAAAGTGTTATTACCAAGTCACATGACCTGCTGTGTTTACGTTACGCGCTTTGCAGGGCCTCCCGGTTTGCTTCCAGAAACCTGTGCTTTGCGACTCGGTAAGCGTACGAGTTCGCTAACGTAGCACGTCATATGACGTATCACGCGACAACGCGAAACGTCATGCGGACGGGAGGCGTCACGATGTTGTTTTCTAACGCGGCAGTTGCGGTAAAGAAACGTTTACCGGCTCGCGGTCTATTTCGCGGCATCAAGGTCAGCTAACGGGAAGCTTCCCGATTCGCGAAGCGGGAACGAAGAAAAAAAAATATTTTAAAAAAAAAATTATTCATAAACATATAAAATATATTTTTGGATTTAAAGAAGAATACATTTTACAGCTACAGATATTAGCTGTTAAAAAACCAATGAAATTCACTGAAAAAACCATAGGTTATAGACCATATATAGTTAGGAATTAGCATTTACAAAACCTTGAAAATTCACTGAAAAAACCATAGGTTATAGACCATATATAGTTAGGAATTAGCATTTAAAAAACCTTATTTTACTCACACAAAACCATTGAAATTCCATATATAGTTAGTTGCACTAACTATATATCGCGCACCCGTAATCCACTGCTGATGATGTCACATATTACATCATTCATGACATGGTCAGTGACATCACTGATGACATCACTGATGACATCTCAAATGACATCACTGATGATATCTCATTTGACATCAATGGTCACATCAATGATGATATCATTAATGTGACAATACAATGCATCTCCTCACACTTTAATATAACCTCTGTTACACCCAGTGTTAAATACAGAGTATAATTTTTGAAACCATTGACACACCAATACTAGTTACTACATACCCACTCACTGATTCCTACGTCTACACACACATTCACTCATTCACCCATACAATCATTCATACATACAATCACTCATCTTTACAACACTATCATATGCACTCATACACCTATACAGACACTCACACTCTGCCACTCATCCATGGAGTTACTCACACACCTAGTCAGTCCTGTAAAGAATCAATCACAGTTCCATTTTCTAATCTACACAGTTAAACATAGAGTACCTTACATTTTAAAACATATACTAACACATACTTACTCTCTTATAGAATCACTGATACAAGTACACATTGATCTGCACAGAGTCACACACCTCCCAGCCAGTCATACACACACTCAGTCTCCCATACAAATACTTGTGCAACCAATCAATAACCCATATAGCTACTTATATAGCTACTGATCAACACATGCAGCAGCTTGCACAACAACAGACATGCTGATGCACACTTTCAGACAGTTTAGTCACTAACCCGTGCATTTAGTAAGACGCATTTAATCACTCACTCATACAGTCAATCACGCACCTACTAAAACCTTCATTGAGACACTTATACATCCACTCATTCTTCAATATGTAAAACATATTTAAACTTTACAGAAACACATAATCACTGGATGTTGTCATCAGTGATGTCATTTGAGATGTCATCAGTGATGTCATCAGTGATGTCACTGACCATGTCATGAATGATGTAATATGTGACATCATCAGCAGTGGATTACGGGTGCGCGATATATAGTTAGTGCAACTAACTATATATGGAATTTCAATGGTTTTGTGTGAGTAAAATAAGGTTTTTTAAATGCTAATTCCTAACTATATATGGTCTATAACCTATGGTTTTTTCAGTGAATTTTCAAGGTTTTGTAAATGCTAATTCCTAACTATATATGGTCTATAACCTATGGTTTTTTCAGTGAATATATATATATATATATATATATATATATATATATATATATATATATATTCACTGAAAACACCATAGGTTATAGACCATATATAGTTAGGAATTAGCATTTACAAAACCTTGAAAATTCACTGAAAAAACCATAGGTTATAGACCATATATAGTTAGGAATTAGCATTTACAAAACCTTGAAAATTCACTGAAAAAACCATAGGTTATAGACCATATATCGTTAGGAATTAGCATTTAAAAAACCTTATTTTACCCACACAAAACCATTGAAATTCCATATATAGTTAGTTGCACTAACTATATATCGCGCACCCGCAATCCACTGCTGATGATGTCACATATTACATCATTCATGACATGGTCAGTGACATCACTGATGACATCACTGATGACATCTCAAATGACATCACTGATGACATGACTGATAACAACATCCAGTGATTTTTTGTTTCTGTAAAGTTTAAATATGTCTTACATATTGAAGAATGAGTGGATGTGTAAGTGTCTGGACGAAGGATTTAGTAGGTGCATGACTGACTGTATGACTGAGTGATTAAATGTGTCTCACTGAGTGCATGGGTTAGTGACTAAACTGTCTTAATTTGTGCATCATTATGTCTGTTGTTCTGTAAATTGCTGCATGTGTTGATCAGTAGCTATATGAGTAACTATATGGGTTATTGATTGATTGCCCAAGTATTTGTATGGGAGACTGAGTGTGTGTGTGGCTGGCTGGGAGGTGTGTGACTCTGTGCAGATCAATGTGTACTTGTATCAATGATTGTATAAGAAGGTAAGTATGTGTTAGTATATGTTTGAAAATGTAAGGTGCTCTATGTTTAACTGTATAGACAAGAAAATGGAAGTGTCATTGATTCTTTACAGGACTGACTAGGTGTGTGAGTAACTCCATGGATGAGTGGCAGACTGTGAGTGTCTGTATAGGTGTATGAGTGCATATGATAGTGTTGTAAAGATGAGTGATTGTATGTATGAATGGGTGAATGAGTGAAGGTGTGTGTAGACGTAGGAATCAGTGAGTGCGTATGTAGTAACTAGTATTGGTGTGTCAATGGTTTAAAAAATTATACTCTGTATTTAACACTGGGTGAAACAGAGGTTATATTAAAATGTGAGGAGATGCATTGTATTGTCACATGAATGATATCATCAGTGATGTGGTCATTGATGTCAAATGAGATGTCATCAGTGATGTCATCAGTGATGTCATTTGAGATGTCATCAGTGATGTCATCAGTGATGTCACTGACCATGTCATGAATGATGTAATATGTGACATCATCAGCAGTGGATTGCGGGTGCGCGATATATAGTTAGTGCAACTAACTATATATGGAATTTCAATGGTTTTGTGTGGGTAAAATAAGGTTTTTTAAATGCTAATTCCTAACGATATATGGTCTATAACCTATGGTTTTTTCAGTGAATTTTCAAGGTTTTGTAAATGCTAATTCCTAACTATATATGGTCTATAACCTATGGTTTTTTCAGTGAATTTTCAAGGTTTTGTAAATGCTAATTCCTAACTATATATGGTCTATAACCTATGGTTTTTTCAGTGAATTTCAATGGTTTTTTAATAGCAAATATCATAAGCTGTCGAATGTCAAGTACGTGGTAAGTAAAAACATTTTCGTGTTTATGCACACTGATCTGCTTTGAATGCTGCCCCCCCCTCATTTCTATTAGGAGTACTCTCTCTTTGCAGATAGTGAAAGGTAGTTAACGCAGGCCTTTGCCCCCGTTGTAATACGTCGTGCCTGCTTCTCTCTCCATTTGATTGATTGTTATCCAAGCATTTACTGTTTTAGAATTGGTTCTCTTTGGTTCATTCTCTATTTACAAACAAACACAGAGTCGCAATACTCTGTTTAGTCTTTGCAGATAACGAAAAATCGTGTAAAAAAACAAAAGGAATCGAGCAAAATCAGTAGGCCACTAATGGGATCTCTTTTTGACCTCGCTAAAATAGAAACATTAGGAACAACCCCTCATGACAAATACGAAACTAGTGAGATGAACTGAACTCCACACCATGATGGCTGCAATACAGCTCGGCTCCGCCACCCACCCCGCCCAAAATAACGATAAAGAGCGGCTGCCATGATTGCTCGCGGAATGGCCACGACGGAGCTACGAAATGGTGGTGCTCTCATGCTAACCCCAGCTTCAGTCTGAAACATCCAGAAACACTGTAGACTACCAATTCGATCAGTTCCGGTAGCGCCCCAATGTAACCCGGTAGAGAAGAACTAGCCCTCCCCTCTATGACTGATGGTTCTTGTTGCCTGTCCCTTCTGTTGTCATTTAACAGAACTATTTAGCCTGCTGAAAGGGGTTGTGTTCCGACCGCTGGTTGGTGGAGACATTTTGACTATATTCTGGACCTGCGTTGTCGCGTAATGCATCATATGACGCGCCGCGTTAGCGCATCCGGAAGTCATCCGGGGCGCGACGCGCAGCGCGTAACGTAAGCATAACAGGTCATGTGACTTGTTAATAAAACTTTTCATTGGTTCATTTTACTTTTCTTATTCTAATGATGAAAGGCTTGGTCATATGACCTAAAAATTACGCTTTTTATTACTTCCGAACATTATTTTTTCTTAAATATATGTTATAATGTTCCAGGCTAATGTACTTTCCCGGAAAATTTACAACTGTCCTGCAAGTAAAATATATTCTTTTTTCGAGAAAAAGGGCGTTTCTTCGTCCCATGACGGAGCCGTTGAGCAAAAGAGGGTCGACCTGCTGTCTTAGTCGCCGATACGCCTGAATATGAGATTCTTATCGATCACTTTATGTTGCAGGAGTAGAAAACACAACAGCCCTTGACCATTTATCTTTACTGCGTTCCTGCGTATTATACCTTTTACCCTTCATGTAATTGGTCTGCTTTATTTCACTTGCCTTTTAATGATTCTAAAACAGTGACTATTATTAAAAACTTTACCAATGTATATACTACTACCATGTTTTCTTTTAAAAACCTTTATTGTGAAAATTTCATTATACAAATACGAGCCTATAACCACGTGGGCCGGCCACGGAGCAAACTGTAATCGTATATGATGAGTAGACATTTACACTGTAGAGGAACGTAACGGGCGGGCCATTAGGTTGCAAGAACTAAGGTGTCTAACAGTTGCGGAATCGGTGGACGTACATTTTATAATTAAAATACGACAGGGCCAGTTACAATAAAATTATCTAGATATACATTTGCGGGCAAGTACCATGGGTGACGTTAATTCGAACTTTCAATAGTACAGTAATCAATAACACATCAGAACTTAATATCAATAGGGATGTCGAAATACTCAATCAGTTCTCGTCCCCGCCCGCCATGTGCTTCAAAACTGCATACGTATCTCGTGATTTCAAGGTTTTGCCACCAGTACACAACAAGGAGTTACGAGTCCCATTTATTCCGGCGCCATTTTGGGCGAGGACGGGCAGGTCCAGGATATAGTCAAAATGTCTCTACCAACCATCGACTATGATGATGTTCATATGCTGTATTTATAGAGTAACACTCATCTGTCCACATGAAATTAATTTGCCACAATCTAAACATGTCATTTTAATCTTTCCAAATTTCTTCTAAATATTTGGGACCGTTTCCCTTGCCTCTGTCAGTGCCACTTCTTTGATGAATGTACTGGCAGGTCGGGGGTTCTCCTCCAAATCTCTATTTTATGCAGCACTATAATTAATTGGTGCCACCTCTCCATATGACGATGCATGGTATAGTTACCATAACTATATTTTTTTTCGGTTCCTCTGGAGAGTACATCGTGGCAGATGAAGCGTATAACGTACCGGGCATTTACCTTTTTTTGCATGTAGAGGAAAGGAAAAAAAAATCGAGCGTCCGAGTTCTAAGGTGTCCCAGGGCCATTTTAGTGGACCAGGCCCAAATCCAAAGAACAGGCCGCCATTTTGAGAGTCCTGTTGCAGCCGCCTGTCGCTGTAGCATCAAGAGCGGCCGAAACTCAGCTGAATGGCAACTGAAACGGTAAAGGGGCGCCCCACTACAGCAGACGAGCCTCCACCTAGGAAGGCCCGTTCACGCCGCCCCCCCCCCCTTCGGGCACCCCACGCCGTTATTCGGAGCAGTATTGTAGGATGGCCACACCAGTGCAGCAACTTGCTAGACACCACCTCGGTGGTAACCGAATCTCAGCGCCTTGTGGTGTCTTCTATTCAGAAAACATTGTTGTGCTGCCTTCGACCTATTCGCCGCAAGTGCGCACGCAACTCAGCTGCATAGCTTGCTAGACACCACCTCGGTGCTAACCGAATCTCAGCGCCTTGTGGTGTCTTCTATTCCAAAAATATTGTTGCGCTGCCTTTGGCCCCATTCGCACATCGGTCCGCTACTGACGCCATCTCACAGGCCAACGGGGCGCCCCACGCCGACTTTCAGCATTGTAGGATGGCCACACCAGTGCGGCAACTTGCTAGACATCACCTCGGTGGTAACCGAATCTCAGCGCCTTGTGGTGTCTTCTATTCAGAAAATATTGTTGCGCTGCCTTTGGCCCCATTCGCACATCGGTCCGCTACTGACGCCATCTCACAGGCTAATGGGGCGCCCCACGCCGAGTTTCAGCATTGTAGGATGGCCACACCAGTACAGCAACTTGCTAGACATCACCTCGGTGCCATCCGGATCTTGGCATCTCAGCGCCTTGTGGTGTCTTCTAGTCAGAAAATATTGTTGCGCTGCCTTTGGCCCCATTCGCACATCGGTCCGCTACTGACACCATCTCACAGGCCAACAGGGCGCCCCACGCCGACTTTTACCATTGTAGGATGGCCACACCAGTGCCACAACTTGCTAGACACCACCTCGGTGCCATCCGGATCTTGGCATCTCAGCGCCTTGTGGTGTCTTCTATTCAGAAAATATTGTTGCGCTGCCTTTGGCCCCATTCGCACATCGGTCCGCTACTGACGCCATCTCACAGGCCAACGGGGCGCCCCACGCCGACTTTCAACATTGTAGGATGGCCACACCAGTGCGGCAACTTACTAGACACCACCTCGGTGCCATCCGGATCTTGGCGCGTTGTGCTGCCTTCGGCCTATTCGCACATCGGTCCGCTACTGACGCGAACTCACAGGCCAACGGGGCGCCCCACGCCGACTTTCAGCATTGTAGGATGGCCACACCAGTGCTGCAACTTGCTGGACACCACCTCGGTGCCATCCGGATCTTGGCGCATTGTGTTGCCTTCGGCCTATTCGCACATCGGTCCGCTACTGACGCCGCCTCACGTGCCAACATATTTTCTCCGCATTTTATACCCTATGCCGCATAACAGGTCATGTGACTTGTTTATAAAACTTTTCATTGGTTCATTTTACTTTTGGTTTCCTAATGATGGAAGGCTTGATCATATGACCTAAAAATAACACTTTTCATTGGATGAAAACTTTTTTTTTTCCCAAACGATGAAAGCCCCACCTTGTTTCTGGATGTTTCAGACTGAAGCTGGCGTCACCATGAAAGCACCACCATCTCGTGGCTCCGTCGTGGTCATTCCGCGAGCAATCATGGCAGCCGCTCCCCACCAGAAGCCTGCAGGAGTCGAGGGCCCCCAAAACTTTTGTTGAATCCTCAAGGTGGAGGGGACGCTTTCGAGAATGGGGTCCAAGACCTAGCAGACAAGCGTCCGATTTCCAAGGTGTCCCAGGGCCATTTCAGTGGACCAGGCCCAAAAAGGAAAGAGCCTGCCGCCATTTTGAGAGTCCTGTGACAGCAGCCTATCGCTGCACCGCAAGAGTGGGCGCAACTCAGCTGAATTGCGGCTTTTGACACAGTGGACCAAAAGCGGACGGAATGGCAACTGAAACGGTAAAGGGGCGCCCCACTACAACAGACGAGACTCCACCTGGAGAGGCCCGTTCACGCCGCCTCCCCCCCCCCCCCGGGGCGCCCCACGCCGTTATTCGGAGCAGCATTGTAGGATACCAAAACCAGTGCGGCAACTTACTAGACATCACCTTGGTGCCATCGTTCTGCTGCCTTGGAACTATTCGCACAACAGTTTGCTACTGATGACCCACCCCCCGCGACGCCCCACGCCGGATGCCGAAATCAGTGCGGCACCCAGGCAACATCACCTGGGTGCCGTCCAGAAATCTGGACGTTGTGCTGCGTTGGGACTATTCGCACAGCCGACCGCTACTTCGTTGTTTTTCCCTAAAAATGTTTAAATGTTTTTACTGTTTTTGTTTTGTTGTATATATTTATAAGTTATTAAAGTTTTATAATCTTACTACTTTGTCGGAGTGCTATATATTTTTAATGTGACACATAATTGTAAAAACTTTGATGTACAAAGAGTCATCCCTGGAATCTTCCGCTTCAGGCTCGGTCCCCTCCCCAATCACAATACAGGATGGTTTTCAGATAATAGGAACGCGTCTGCTGTGACGGATCTCATCGAGTGTGGGCCTTGATCTACTATAACTCCTTTGAAGAGGGGTGATTCTTTACAGCTGGGGCCATAAACTACATCTGCAGGGCTAGCTGATACCCTAGGACCAGCCTGGACAATCGGACACAGAGGAAAAGGAGTGTCAGAGGGTGCGGTAGTGAATAGGGCGAAAGGGAGGTGTCGGGCGGGCACAGGATGTGATTCTCAGGGAAGAGCAGCGCAGATGGGGGGAGGTTTATTACCCATGCATAAGACAGAGAGCGGGGGTGACCACTGCCTGGGGGAGATGCTTGCGAGGGTGGGGAGCCATGCTAAGGATCGACAGCGTGCACAGAGTGGGTCTGGTCAAGGCATCTAAAATGGCTGCCGTGCACAACAAAAGTGTGGCATTTGAAAAAAGACAAGATGGCGCAGACAATGTTTTTCAACACTTCCTGATTTCCTTCGAATCGAACGTTAACAGACGTTGGGGCATATTACCAAAGTTAAGCGATATTTATCCCTAACGATGCTTAGCAACGATTTTTTTACCGCTAAGCATCGTCAGAAATTATCGCAGATAAACCTTGCTATTATCAAGGTTTATCGCAAATACGATAATAAACGACCGCAATGCATTAATATCGCTGAAAACTCAGCGATATTCATGCATTACCGAGCTAATGCTCTTAGCCATGTTATCCACCTCCCATTGGATAACATGGCTAAGAACTGCTCAGGGCAGGTGCTAGCTTTTGGAGATATTCGCGCTTATCTCGAATATTTCCAAAAGTTGATAATAGGAGATAGCGATGTTAGCGACTGTTTCCAGTCGCTAACATCTTGGCATGCCCACTTTGCATGTCATTAGTGATAAATATCACTCACATGCAAAGTGGGGCCCAAGATGGTCGCTATCTCCTACTAGCCGTCGCTAACTGGTGTTAGCAACAGCTAGGTAATACAGATATAATTTTATCTCCGCGAAGCGGAGCGCTGTTACAGATATATATCTTGTTTTTGAACGTTAATTTCTCAAAATCCACTGAAGCACATATATTGAGACCTAGCAAAGGCACATCGAGCTACCAGTCCCTACAATTTTGCCAAGTTTCGTGCAAATCCATTCAGCCGTTCGATTATTATTATTATTTTATTTTTTGCCCCGCGGGGCCCTTTTAAAACTTCCACATCAAACCTAAGAGGTCAAGGAGGATCTACTATGCCCCCTTATGGTCATTTGCCCCTTCGCTTTGGCCTCCTCTTGTCTCTCGATCCTACCGAGAGACAAGATGGCGGCCGCTACGGACTGTTTGCAATGTTTACAGACGCCGGAGAACCAATCAGCTTCGCAAACCTCCGTTACGCGGAGCGCTGTTACAGATATATATCTTTTTTTGAACGTTAATTTCTCAAAATCCACTGGAGCACATATATTGAGACCTAGCAAAGGCACATCGGGCTACCAGTCCCTACAATTTTGCCAAGTTTCGTGCAAATCCATTCAGCCGTTCGGGCTAAAAGTGAGGCCAACCGCCCTATGGAAAACTCAATGTTAAAAACACGTTTTGGGACCCCCCTTTTTTCTCGGCCCCCCCTTGACGAACCCCCCCCAAATTTTCAAGGGCTGCTCAGAAACAAAATGTGCCATTTTCCTGAAAATTTCAGCCAATTCCGTCCACAAACGCCAAAGTTATTAGACATAGAATTTTCAAAAATCCCATAGAGAAAAAATCCTAACTATATATACCTACTGGCGACCGCCAGTAGGTAATATATACATATATATTACCTACTGGCGGCCGCCAGTAGGTAATATATACATATATATTACCTACTGGCGGTCGCCAGTAGGTATATATAGTTAGGATTTTTTCTCTATGGGTTAACGGAGCTTTGTGAAGCGAAGCTGATTGGTTCTCCGGCGTCTGTCAACATTCCAAACAGTCCGTAGCGGCCGCCATCTTGTCTCTCGGTAGGATCGAGAGACAAGAGGAGGCCAAAGCGAAGGGGCAAATGACCATAAGGGGGCATAGTACATTGTCGCTCACCCCCTAGGTTTGATGTGGAGGTTTTAAAAGGGCCCCGCGGGGCAAAAAAAAATAAAAATAATAATAATCGAACAGCTGAATGGATTTGCACGAAACTTGGCAAAATTGTAGGGACTGGTAGCCCGATGTGCCTTTGCTAGATCTCAATATATGTGCTCCAGTGGATTTTGAGAAATTAACGTTCAAAAAAAGATATATATCTGTAACAGCGCACCGCTTCGCGTACTTTTCGCGTTACGGAGCTTTGCGAAGCGAAGCTGATTGGCTCTCCGGTGTCTGTAAACATTCCAAACAGTCCGTAGCGGCCGCCATCTTGTCTCTCGGTAGGATCGAACAGCTGAATGGATTTGCACGAAACTTGGCAAAATTGTAGGGACTGGTAGCCCGATGTGCCTTTGCTAGGTCTCAATATATGTGCTTCAGTGCATTTTGAGAAATTAACGTTCAGAAACAAGATATATATCTGTAACAGCGCTCCGCTTCGCGGAGATAAAATTATATGTGTATTACCTAGCTGTTGCTAACACCAGTTAGCGACGGCTAGTAGAATATAGCGACCATCTTGGGCCCCACTTTGCATGTGAGTGATATTTATCACTAATGACATGCAAAGTGGGCATGCCAAGATGTTAGCGACTGGAAACAGTCGCTAACATCGCTATCTCCTATTATCAACTTTTGGAAATATTCGAGATAAGCGCGAATATCTCCAAAAGCTACCACCTGCCCTGAGCAGTTCTTAGCCATGTTATCCAATGGGAGGTGGATAACATGGCTAAGAGCATTAGCTCGGTAATGCATGAATATCGCTGAGTTTTCAGCGATATTAATGCATTGCGGTCGTTTTTTATCGTATTTCCGATAAACCTTGATAATAGCAAGGTTTATCTGCGATAATTTCTGACGGTAAAAAAATCGTTGCTAAGCATCGTTAGGGATAAATATCGCTTAACTTTGGTAATATGCCCCAACGTCTGTTAACGTTCGATTCGAAGGAAATCAGGAAGTGTTGAAAAACATTGTCTGCGCCATCTTGTCTTTTTTCAAATGCCACACTTTTGTCGTGCACGGCAGCCATTTTAGATGCCTTGACCAGACCCACTCTGTGCACGCTGTCGATCCTTAGCATGGCTCCCCACCCTCGCAAGCATCTCCCCCAGGCAGTGGTCACCCCCGCTCTCTGTCTTATGCATGGGTAATAAACCTCCCCCCATCTGCGCTGCTCTTCCCTGAGAATCACACCCTGTGCCCGCCCGACACCTCCCTTTCGCCCTATTCACTACCGCACCCTCTGACACTCCTTTTCCTCTGTGTCCGATTGTCCAGGCTGGTCCTACGGTATCAGCTAGCCCTGCAGATGTAGTTTATGGCCACAGCTGTAAAGAATCACCCCTCTTCAAAGGAGTTATAGTAGATCAAGGCCCACACTCGA
Organism: Lissotriton helveticus; assembly: GCF_964261635.1. Classification (NCBI taxonomy): domain Eukaryota; kingdom Metazoa; phylum Chordata; class Amphibia; order Caudata; family Salamandridae; genus Lissotriton; species Lissotriton helveticus. The sequence continues at coordinate 957,527,479 of NC_136065.1, forward strand.
TGAGATCCGTCACAGCAGAAGCGTTGCTATTATCTGAAAACCATCCTGTATTGTGATTGGGGAGGGGACCGAGCCTGAAGCGGAAGATTCCAGGGATGACTCTTTGTACATCAAAGTTTTTACAATTATGTGTCACATTAAAAATATATAGCACTCCGACAAAGTAGTAAGATTATAAAACTTTAATAATTTATAAATATATACAAGAAAACAAAAATAGTAATAACATATAAACATTTTTAGGGAAAAACAACGAAGTAGCGGTCGGCTGTGCGAATAGTCCCAACGCAGCACAACGTCCAGATTTCCGGCGTGGGGCGTCGCGGGGGGTGGGTCATCAGTAGCAAACTGTTGTGCGAATAGTTCCAAGGCAGCAGAACGCGCTGAAATCTAGATGACACTAAAGTGATGTCTAGTAAGTTGCCACCCAGCAAATAACGGCATGGGGCGTCGCGGGGGGTGGGTCATCAGTAGCAAACTGTTGCGCGAATAGTTCCAAGGCAGCAGAACGATGGCACCAAGGTGATGTCCAGTAAGTTGCCGCACTGGTTTTGGTATCCTACAATGCTGCTCCGAATAACGGCGCGGGCGCCCCGGGGGAGGCGGTGAACGGGCCTCTCCAGGTGGAGTGTCATCTGTTGTAGTGGGGCGCCCCTTTACCGTTTCAGTTGCCATTCCGTCCGTTTTTGGTCCACTGTGTCAAAAGCCGCAATTCAGCTGAGTTGCGCCCACTCTTGCGGTGCAGCGATAGGCGGCTGTCACAGGACTCTCAAAATGGCGGCAGGCTGTTTCCTTTTTGGGCCTGGTCCACTGAAATGGCCCTGGGACACCTTGGAAATCGGACGCTTGTCTGCTAGGTCTTGGACCCCATTCTCGAAAGCGTCCCCTCCGCCTTGAGAATTCATCAAAAGTTTTGGGGGCTCCGACTCCTGCAGGCTTCTGGTGGGGAGCGGCTGCCATGATTGCTCGCGGAATGACCACGACTGAGCTACGAGATGGTGGTGCTCTCATGCTGACGCCAGCTTCAGTCTGAAACATCCAGAAACAAGGTGGGGCTTTCATCGTTTGGGAAAAAAAAAAAGTTTTCATCCAATGAAAAGTGTTGTTTTTAGGTCACATGATCAAGCCTTCCATCATTAGGAAACCAAAAGTAAAATGAACCAATGAAAAGTTTTATAAACAAGTCACATGACCTGTTATGCGGCATAGGGTGTAAAATGCGGAGAAAATACGTTGGCACGTGAGGCGGCGTCAGTAGCGGACCGATGTGCGAATAGGCCGAAGGCAGCACAACGCGCCAAGATCCGGATGGCACCGAGGTGGTGTCTAGTAAGTTGCCGCACTGGTGTGGCCATCCAACAATGCTGAAAGTCGGCGTGGGGCGCCCCGTTGGCCTGTGAGTTTGCGTCAGTAGCGGACCGATGTGCGAATAGGCCGAAGGCAGCACAACGCGCCAAGATCCGGATGGCACCGAGGTGGTGTCTAGTAAGTTGCCGCACTGGTGTGGCCATCCAACAATGCTGAAAGTCGGCGTGGGGCGCCCCGTTGGCCTGTGAGTTTGCGTCAGTAGCGGACCGATGTGCGAATAGGCCGAAGGCAGCACAACGCGCCAAGATCCGGATGGCACCGAGGTGGTGTCTAGTAAGTTGCCGCACTGGTGTGGCCATCCTACAATGCTGAAAGTCGGCGTGGGGCGCCCCGTTGGACTGTGAGATGGTGTCAGTAGCGGATCGATGTGTGAATGGGGCCGAAGGCAGCGCAACAATATTTTCGGAATAGAAGACACCACTAGGCGCTGAGATTCCAAGATCCGGATGGCACCGAGGTGGTGTGTAGCAAGTTGCCGCACTGGTGTGGCCATCCTACAATGCTGAAAGTCGGCGTGGGGCACCCCGTTGGCCTGTGAGTTTGCGTCAGTAGCGGACCGATGTGCGAATAGGCCGAAGGCAGCACAACGCGCCAAGATCCGGATGGCACCGAGGTGGTGTCTAGTAAGTTGTCGCACTTCTGTGGCCATCCTACAATGTTGAAAGTCGGCGTGGGGCGCCCCGTTGACCTGTGAGATGGCGTCAGTAGCGGACCGATGTGCGAATGGGGCCAAAGGCAGCGCAACAATATTTTCTGATTTGAAGACACCACAAGGCGCTGAGATGCCAAGATCCGGATGGCACCGAGGTGGTGTCTAGCAAGTTGTGGCACTGGTGTGGCCATCGTACAATGGTAAAAGTCGGCGTGGGGCGCCCTGTTGGCCTGTGAGATGGTGTCAGTAGCGGACTGATGTGTGAATGGGGCCAAAGGCAGCGCAACAATATTTTCTACAATATTTTCGGAGTAGAAGACACCACAAGGCGCTGAGATGCCAAGATCCGGATGGCACCGAGGTGATGTCTAAGTTGCGGACCGATGTGCGAATGGGGCCAAAGGTAGCGTAACAAGATTTTCTGTATGGAAGATACCACTAGGCGTTGAGATGCCAAGATTCGGATGGCACCGAGGTGATGTCTAGCAAGTTGTGCCACTGGTGTGGCCATCGTACAATGGTAAAAGTCGGCGTGGGGCGCCCTATTGGCCTGTGAGATGGTGTCAGTAGCGGACTGATGTGCGAATGGGGCCAAAGGCAGCGCAACAATATTTTCTGACTGACACCACAAGGCGCTGAGATGCCAAGATCCGGATGGCACCGAGGTGATGTCTAAGTTGCGGACTGATGTGCGAATGGGGCCAAAGGCAGCGTAACAATATTTTCTGTATGGAAGATACCACTAGGCGTTGAGATGCCAAGATTCGGATGGCACCGAGGTGATGTCTAGCAAGTTGGTGTGGTCATCCTACAATGCTGAAACTCGGCGTGGGTCACCCCATTAGCCTGTGAGATGGCGTCAGTAGCGGACCGATGTGCGAATAGGCCGAAGGCAGCACAACGCGCCAAGATCCGGATGTCACTGTGGTGGTTTCATAGTTGAGAGGCTCTTCATCTGCAGTGGGGCGCCGAGATCCGGATGGCACCGAGGTGATGTCTAGCAAGTTGCTGTACTGGTGTGGTCATCCTACAATGCTGAAATGTAGTGGGGCGCCCATTTACCGTTTCAGTTGCCATTCAGCTGAGTTTCGGCTGCTCTTGATGCTACAGCGACAGGCGGCTGCAAGAGGACTCTCAAAATGGCGGCCTGTTCTTTGGATTTGGGCCTGGTCCACTAAAATGGCCCTGGGACACCTTAGAACTTGGACGCTCGATTTTTTTTTCCTTTCCTGTACATGCAAAAAAAGGTAAATGCCCGGTACGTTACACGCTTCATCTGCCACGATGAACTCTCCAGAGGAACCGAAAAAAAATATAGTTGTGGTAACTATACCATGCATCGTCATATGGAGAGGTGGCACCAATTAATTATAGTGCTGCATAAAAGAGAGATTTGGAGGAGAACCCCTGACCTGCTAGTACATTCATCAAAGAAGTGGCACTGAGAGCTTCAGAGGCAAGGGAAACGGTCCCAAATATTTAGAAGAACTTTGGAAAGATTAAAATGACATGTTTAGATTGTGGTAAATTAATTTCATGTGGACAGATGAGTGCTACTCTAATAAATACAGCATATGAACATCATCATAGTCGATGGTTGGTAGAGACATTTTGACTATATCCTGGACCTGCCCGTCCTCGCCCAAAATGGCGCCGGAATAAATGGGACTCGTAACTCCTTGTTGTGTACTGGTTGCAGAACCTTGAAATCACGAGATACGTATGCAGTTTTGAAGCACATGGCGGGCGGGGACGAGAATTGATTGAATATTTCGACATCCCTATTGATATTAAGTTCTGATGTGTTATTGATTACTGTACTGTTGAAAGTTCGAATTAACGTCACCCATGGTACTTGCCCGCAAATGTATATCTAGATAATTTTATTGTAACTGGCCCTGTCGTATTTTAATTATAAAATGTACGTCCACCGATTCCGTAACTGTTAGACACCTTAGTTCTTGCAACCTAATGGCCCGCCCGTTACGTTCCTCTACAGTGTAAATGTCTATTCATCATATACGATTACAGTTTGCTCCGTGGCAGGCCCACGTGGTTATAGGCTCGTATTTGTATAATGAAATTTTCACAATAAAGGTTTTTAAAAGAAAACATGGTAGTAGTATATACATTGGTAAAGTTTTTAATAATAGTCACTGTTTTAGAATCATTAAAAGGCAAGTGAAATAAAGCAGACCAATTACATGAAGGGTAAAAGGTATAATACGAAGGAACGCAGTAAAGATAAATGGTCAAGGGCTGTTGTGTTTTCTATTCCTGCAACATAAAGTGATCGATAAGAATCTCATATTCAGGCGTATCGGCGACTAAGACAGCAGGTCGACCCTCTTTTGCTCAACGGCTCCGTCATGGGACAAAGAAACGCTCTTTTTCTCGAAAAAAGAATATATTTTACTTGCAGGACAGTTGTAAAATTTCCGGGAAAGTACATTAGCCTGGAACATTATAACATATATTTAAGAAAAAATAATGTTCGGAAGTAATTAAAAGCGTAATTTTTAGGTGATATGACCAAGGCTTTCATCATTAGAATAAGAAAAGTAAAATGAACCAATGAAAAGTTTTATTAACAAGTCACATGACTTGTTATGCTTACGTTACGCGCTGCGCGCCCCGGATGACTTCCGGATGTGCTAACGCGGCGCATCATATGACGCATTACGCGACAACGCAGGTCCAGAATATAGTCAAAATGTCTCTACCAACCAGCGGTCGAAACACAACCCCTTTCAGCAGGCTAAATAGTTCTGTTAAATGACAACAGAAGGGACAGGCAACAAGAACCATCAGTCAAAGAGGGGAGGGCTAGTTCTTCTCTACCGGGTTACATTGGGGCGCTACCGGAACTGATCGAATTGGTAGTCTACAGTGTTTCTGGATGTTTCAGACTGAAGCTGGGGTTAGCATGAGAGCAGCACCATTTCGTAGCTCCGTCGTGGCCATTCCGCAACCAATCATGGCAGCCGCTCTTTATCGTTATTTTGGGCGGGGTGGGTGGCGGAGCCGAGCTGTTTTGCAGCCATCATTGTGTGGAGTTCAGTTCATCTCACTAGTTTTGTATTTGTCATGAGGGGTTGTTCCTAATGTTTCTATTTTAGCGAGGTCAAAAAGAGATCCCATTAGTGGCCTACTGATTTTGCTCGATTCCTTTTACACGATTTTTCGTTATCTGCAAAGACTAAACAGAGTATTGCGACTCTGTGTTTGTTTGTAAATAGAGAATGAACCAAAGAGAACTAATTCTAAAATAGTAAATACTTGGATAACAATCAATCAAATGGAGAGAGAAGCAGGCACGACGGATTACAACGGGGGCAAAGGCCTGCGTTAACTACCTTTCACTATCTGCAAAGAGAGAGTACTCCTAATAGAAATGAGGGGGGGGGGCACCATTCAAAGCAGATCAGTGTGCATAAACACGAAAATGTTTTCACTTACCACGTACTTGACATTCGACAGCTTATGATATTTGCTATTAAAAAACCATTGAAATTCACTGAAAAAACCATAGGTTATAGACCATATATAGTTAGGAATTAGCATTTACAAAACCTTGAAAATTCACTGAAAAAACCATAGGTTATAGACCATATATAGTTAGGAATTAGCATTTAAAAAACCTTATTTTACTCACACAAAACCATTGAAATTCCATATATAGTTAGTTGCACTAACTATATATCGCGCACCCGCAATCCACTGCTGATCATGTCACATATTACATCATTCATGACATGGTCAGTGACATCACTGATGACATCACTGATGACATCTCAAATGACATCACTGATGACATCACTGATGACATCTCATTTGACATCATTCTTGTGCTAATACGATAAACCTCTTCAGGCTCTAATATAACCTTAGATACACTCAGTGTATACAGACACTCACACACTGCCACTCATCCATGGAGTTACTCACACACCCAGTCAGTCATGCAAAGAAACAATCTCACCTCCATTTCTTCAACTATACAGTTAAACACACCTTACTTATTGAAACATATACTAACACATATTTACTCTCTTATACAATCCCTGATACAAGTTCACAATGATCGATACAACCACTCACTCATTCAGTGGCTCTCATGCACAGTTATTTATATATGCCAACTCTCACATGTACTGTGTTTAACATATGTACTTACTATGACATGTAGCATTGAGATATCCATTCACTCATCAATACACTCATGCACACAGTCAACTGCCCATGTAGCTGTTTCCACATGCAGTCTTGAACTCATACACCTAGTGAATAAACTGCTCACACATCTATGCATAGAGTCACACACCTTCCAGCCACCCCCACACAAACTCAATCTGCCATAGAAATACTTGGGCAACCAATTAATAACACATATAGCCTCTCGTATAGCTAATGATCAACACATGCAGCAGTTTACAGAACAACAGACATAATGATGCACAAATTAAGACAGTTTAGTCACTAACCCATGCACTCAGTGAGACACATTTAATCACTCACTCATACATTCAGTCATGCACCTACTAAATCCTTCGTCCAGACACTTATACATCTACTCATTCTTCAATATGTAAAACATATTTAAACTTCACAGAAACACACAGTCACTGGATGACGTCATCAGTGATCTCATCAGTGATGTCATTTGAGATGTCATCAGTGATGTCATCAGTGATGTCACTGACCATGTCATGAATGATGTAATATGTGACATGATCAGCAGTGGATTGCGGGTGCGCGATATATAGTTAGTGCAACTAACTATATATGGAATTTCAATGGTTTTGTGTGAGTAAAATAAGGTTTTTTAAATGCTAATTCCTAACTATATATGGTCTATAACCTATGGTTTTTTCAGTGAATTTTCAAGGTTTTGTAAATGCTAATTCCTAACTATATATGGTCTATAACCTATGGTTTTTTCAGTGAATAAAGAGCGGCACGTCAGTAGAGAGATGGGGCGGGATATTTATATCCGAGAGTGAGCGCCCTCATCCCAATTGCACAACAGGCGCTGAAGAGGCAGGAGCCGAAATGCATACGCCATACATATTGCTGTGCTGTTTTTCTATGCTGGTGCCGTGAATAAAGTCCTCATTTGTTTCCCCAGACGGGCCTCATCTCTTTCTTTGGAGGAGGAGTGTGTTTCTATCAATTTCAGCGCGAGTGACCAGTATCGCGCTCATGAGGCCCCCACACTACAAGTTGGCCTCGGTCCTATTGGTCTCTGCTGCGGTGGACTTTGTTTTGTTTCCAGGCTACTGGATGGACCTTGGCCCACCTCCACACACCGGGATGAATTGGAGCGGTGTTGCAGTTATTAACTGCACGCTGGGCGAGGCATACTTATGCTTTGCCCCCGCGGAGATGGATCCCTGTGACTTTGGGGGTTGGTGTGGTTATGGGGACTCGGGGGACTTTGCTTTGTGGCCCAGCCTTTCAGGTGCACGCTCGTTTTTCCCCACTACAAGATTGCTGCAACAACACTGCATCTTGGGACTTGTAGGCGCAACCATCCCAGGCGCGCCACACTAATTGAAGGTGTTGATTACACTCACCTGTGGGCGGAGCGGCACGTCAGTAGAGAGATGGGGCGGGATATTTATATCCGAGAGTGAGCGCCCTCATCCCAATTGCACAACAGGCGCTGAAGAGGCAGGAGCCGAAATGCATACGCCATACATATTGCTGTGCTGTTTTTCTATGCTGGTGCCGTGAATAAAGTCCTCATTTGTTTCCCCAGACGGGCCTCATCTCTTTCTTTGGAGGAGGAGTGTGTTTCTATCAATTTCAGCGCGAGTGACCAGTATCGCGCTCATGAGGCCCCCACACTACAAGTTGGCCTCGGTCCTATTGGTCTCTGCTGCGGTGGACTTTGTTTTGTTTCCAGGCTACTGGATGGACCTTGGCCCACCTCCACACACCGGGATGAATTGGAGCGGTGTTGCAGTTATTAACTGCACGCTGGGCGAGGCATACTTATGCTTTGCCCCCGCGGAGATGGATCCCTGTGACTTTGGGGGTTGGTGTGGTTATGGGGACTCGGGGGACTTTGCTTTGTGGCCCAGCCTTTCAGGTGCACGCTCGTTTTTCCCCACTACAAGATTGCTGCAACAACACTGCATCTTGGGACTTGTAGGCGCAACCATCCCAGGCGCGCCACACTAATTGAAGGTGTTGATTACACTCACCTGTGGGCGGAGCGGCACGTCAGTAGAGAGATGGGGCGGGATATTTATATCCGAGAGTGAGCGCCCTCATCCCAATTGCACAACAGGCGCTGAAGAGGCAGGAGCCGAAATGCATACGCCATACATATTGCTGTGCTGTTTTTCTATGCTGGTGCCGTGAATAAAGTCCTCATTTGTTTCCCCAGACGGGCCTCATCTCTTTCTTTGGAGGAGGAGTGTGTTTCTATCAATTTCAGCGCGAGTGACCAGTATCGCGCTCATGAGGCCCCCACACTACAAGTTGGCCTCGGTCCTATTGGTCTCTGCTGCGGTGGACTTTGTTTTGTTTCCAGGCTACTGGATGGACCTTGGCCCACCTCCACACACCGGGATGAATTGGAGCGGTGTTGCAGTTATTAACTGCACGCTGGGCGAGGCATACTTATGCTTTGCCCCCGCGGAGATGGATCCCTGTGACTTTGGGGGTTGGTGTGGTTATGGGGACTCGGGGGACTTTGCTTTGTGGCCCAGCCTTTCAGGTGCACGCTCGTTTTTCCCCACTACAAGATTGCTGCAACAACACTGCATCTTGGGACTTGTAGGCGCAACCATCCCAGGCGCGCCACACTAATTGAAGGTGTTGATTACACTCACCTGTGGGCGGAGCGGCACGTCAGTAGAGAGATGGGGCGGGATATTTATATCCGAGAGTGAGCGCCCTCATCCCAATTGCACAACAGGCGCTGAAGAGGCAGGAGCCGAAATGCATACGCCATACATATTGCTGTGCTGTTTTTCTATGCTGGTGCCGTGAATAAAGTCCTCATTTGTTTCCCCAGACGGGCCTCATCTCTTTCTTTGGAGGAGGAGTGTGTTTCTATATATATATATGTGTATATATATATATATATATATATATATATATATGTATATATATATATATATATATATATATATATATATATATATATATATATATATATATATATATATATATATATATATATATATATATATATATATGTATATATATATATTACCTACTGGCGGTCGCCAGTAGGTAGTTATAGTTAGGACCTATTAGCCATAGGAAATCCGCAACATTCTATTTGGAATAACTTTGGCGCCGGTTGACGAATCTTCGCAAAATTCTTAAAACTGGTGGCCATGCTCCAGTCCGCTCCTATCCTGAAAGTCTCGGGTTGATTCGTCAAGCAGGGGCCGAGAAAATAGGGGGTTCCTAAAACGTGTTTTCCCCATGCAATTTCCCATAGGAACCTTTATTCACAGCTACAGCCCAAACTGCTGAACGGAATTACACTAAATTTGGCAAAGAAGTAACCCTTGGTTCAGAGTCGTGCCTTTTGGTTAAGTGGTGTAAATCCGTTCAGTAGTTCCTGACAAAATCAAAAGTAAAATCATAGTGATATCTATGGCCGCGCAGGATCCGCGCACCCTGCTACGAGCTGTATGCTAATTGGCTGTCAACACTCCATACCAGGAAGTGTTGACAGCCATCTTGTGCCAAAACTCGCAAAACACAAAAAGGGGGGAGGGTAGAAACACCCTGACCCCCTATGCCTGCTCAGGGGGTCCCACAAGGACCCCCAGGGCCAAAAAAAGCATTAAAAAAATACGAAATCGGAGTGATTCGCGCACCCAGAGCGAATTTTGGCCGAAATAAAAGAAAGCGAAGCCCGCGCTTCATTGTTAATTAGCCCCCGGGGGGCCAAATCCCGGGGCAATACTTATTATGTCCCAGCCCCATGGACCGCGACCCCAGGGCTTCTTTGAATTAGGTGGGGGCTCTCAGGCCCCCCAGCCCCAGGGACCACCACACCCAGGGCTTATTTACATTAGTCGGGGGGCTCTCAGGCCCCACCGCCCCGGGGACCGACACCCCCGGGGCTTAGTTAAATTAGTTGTAGGTGGCTCTCAGGCCCCTCCAGCCCCGGGGACCACCACCCCCGGTACTTTCAGAAAAGAGTGGTGGGGGGCTCACAGCCCCCCGCAGCCCAGGGGCTTTTAAAAAAAAAAATACCCTGTGTGGGAGGGGCTCAAGCCCCCCACACGCCCCAGGGACCGCCACCTCCCCGGGGCTCTAAATATTTAGATTGTGGGGTCTGTGAGGGCCCCCCAGCCCCGGGGACCACCACCCCCCGGGGCTTTGAAAATGTGAGGAGGGGGGCAGTGCGGCTCCCCTCCTGGAGCCATTGATGACCCTCGGGAACGCCACCCCCCAGGGCCGGCTCCTGCAGTGTCCCAGGGTGCCCACCTCCAGGACACTGTAGTTTACTATGGCAGGGCGGGAGCCTCGCGGCTCCTGCCCTGCCATAGCAAACTTGGTTTGAATTTTGAAAGAGAGAGCAGGGAAACCTGCTCTCGCTTTCAAAATTCAAACCAAATTGGTTTTCCACATGGAGAGCTGCATCTTAACAGCTCCCCATGTGGAAATGCAATGCCGGCTCCCGAAGGACGCAGGGAGCCGGCGGGACCATGGGGGGAATTGGGTACACAGAAGGTGTACCTTTTACAGAGACGGAAGTCCAAGCAGCTATTACAGGTCTCACAACCGGAAAAGCGCCCGGCTTGGATGGCTTGCCGGGCGACTTATTTAAGCAAGATTATTTACAACAAGGGGTGGTGATGGACAGAGTCTCTGAATTAAGCAGAATACTCTCACCCAGTCAAGAGATCAGGGCTAGATCCAACACCGTTTTTTAGCTCATTGCACCATCCCAGTTTCAAAACCTGGCTGTATGCAAATTAGTCTGTCCCTGGCCCAGTGCATCATGGGAACAGGGCAGACCAGACTACAAAAGCCAATTCTTACACTGGGAAGGAAACAAGCTTCCGGGGACCGGTTTCTGGCCTTTCAGCCGTCTTCGGCCCGGCTTGCTTGAATCCTGATGGTGCACTGAGCAAGGGACTCACATCTGAGTATACCCTTCCATGCTTAGGGTGGACAAAATTATTTACAACAAGGGGTGGTGATGGACAGAGTCTCTGAATTAAGCAGAATACTCTCACCCAGTCAAGAGATCAGGGCTAGATCCAACACCGTTTTTTAGCTCATTGCACCATCCCAGTTTCAAAACCTGGCTGTATGCAAATTAGTCTGTCCCTGGCCCAGTGCATCATGGGAACAGGGCAGACCAGACTACAAAAGCCAATTCTTACACTGGGAAGGAAACAAGCTTCCGGGGACCGGTTTCTGGCATTTCAGCCGTCTTCGGCCCGGCTTGCTTGAATCCTGATGGTGCAATGAGCAAGGGACTCACATCTGAGTATACACTTCCACGCTTGGGGTGGACAAAATTATTTACAACAAGGGGTGGTGATGGACAGAGTCTCTGAATTAAGCAGAATACTCACACCCAGTCAAGAGATCAGGGCTAGATCCAACACCGTTTTTTAGCTCATTGCACCATCCCAGTTTCAAAACCTGGCTGTATGCAAATTAGTCTGTCCCTGGCCCAGTGCATCATGGGAACAGGGCAGACCAGACTACAAAAGCCAATTCTTACACTGGGAAGGAAACAAGCTTCCGGGGACCGGTTTCTGGCATTTCAGCCGTCTTCGGCCCGGCTTGCTTGAATCCTGATGGTGCAATGAGCAAGGGACTCACATCTGAGTATACCCTTCCACGCGTAGGGTGGACAAAATTATTTACAACAAGGGGTGGTGATGGACAGAGTCTCTGAATTAAGCAGAATACTCTCACCCAGTCAAGAGATCAGGGCTAGATCCAACACCGTTTTTTAGCTCATTGCACCATCCCAGTTTCAAAACCTGGCTGTATGCAAATTAGTCTGTCCCTGGCCCAGTGCATCATGGGAACAGGGCAGACCAGACTACAAAAGCCAATTCTTACACTGGGAAGGAAACAAGCTTCCGGGGACCGGTTTCTGGCATTTCAGCCGTCTTCGGCCCGGCTTGCTTGAATCCTGATGGTGCAATGAGCAAGGGACTCACATCTGAGTATACCCTTCCACGCTTAGGGTGGACAAAATTATTTACAACCAGGGGTGGTGATGGACAGAGTCTCTGAATTAACCAGAATACTCTCACCCAGTCAAGAGATCAGGGCTAGATCCAACACCGTTTTTTAGCTCATTGCACCATCCCAGTTTCAAAACCTGGCTGTATGCAAATTAGTCTGTCCCTGGCCCAGTGCATCATGGGAACAGGGCAGACCAGACTACAAAAGCCAATTCTTACACTGGGAAGGAAACAAGCTTCCGGGGACCGGTTTCTGGCATTTCAGCCGTCTTCGGCCCGGCTTGCTTGAATCCTGATGGTGCAATGAGCAAGGGACTCACATCTGAGTATACCCTTCCACGCTTGGGGTGGACAAAATTATTTACAACAAGGGGTGGTGATGGACAGAGTCTCTGAATTAAGCAGAATACTCTCACCCAGTCAAGAGATCAGGGCTAGATCCAACACCGTTTTTTAGCTCATTGCACCATCCCAGTTTCAAAACCTGGCTGTATGCAAATTAGTCTGTCCCTGGCCCAGTGCATCATGGGAACAGGGCAGACCAGACTACAAAAGCCAATTCTTACACTGGGAAGGAAACAAGCTTCCGGGGACCGGTTTCTGGCATTTTAGCCGTCTTCGGCCCGGCTTGCTTGAATCCTGATGGTGCAATGAGCAAGGGACTCACATCTGAGTATACCCTTCCACGCTTAGGGTGGACAAAATTATTTACAACAAGGGGTGGTGATGGACAGAGTCTCTGAATTAAGCAGAATACTCTCACCCAGTCAAGAGATCAGGGCTAGATCCAACACCGTTTTTTAGCTCATTGCACCATCCCAGTTTCAAAACCTGGCTGTATGCAAATTAGTCTGTCCCTGGCCCAGTGCATCATGGGAACAGGGCAGACCAGACTACAAAAGCCAATTCTTACACTGGGAAGGAAACAAGCTTCCGGGGACCGGTTTCTGGCATTTCAGCCGTCTTCGGCCCGGCTTGCTTGAATCCTGATGGTGCAATGAGCAAGGGACTCACATCTGAGTATACCCTTCCACGCTTAGGGTGGACAAAATTATTTACAACAAGGGGTGGTGATGGACAGAGTCTCTGAATTAAGCAGAATACTCTCACCCAGTCAAGAGATCAGGGCTAGATCCAACACCGTTTTTTAGCTCATTGCACCATCCCAGTTTCAAAACCTGGCTGTATGCAAATTAGTCTGTCCCTGGCCCAGTGCATCATGGGAACAGGGCAGACCAGACTACAAAAGCCAATTCTTACACTGGGAAGGAAACAAGCTTCCGGGGACCGGTTTCTGGCATTTCAGCCGTCTTCGGCCCGGCTTGCTTGAATCCTGATGGTGCAATGAGCAAGGGACTCACATCTGAGTATACCCTTCCACGCTTAGGGTGGACAAAATTATTTACAACAAGGGGTGGTGATGGACAGAGTCTCTGAATTAAGCAGAATACTCTCACCCAGTCAAGAGATCAGGGCTAGATCCAACACCGTTTTTTAGCTCATTGCACCATCCCAGTTTCAAAACCTGGCTGTATGCAAATTAGTCTGTCCCTGGCCCAGTGCATCATGGGAACAGGGCAGACCAGACTACAAAAGCCAATTCTTACACTGGGAAGGAAACAAGCTTCCGGGGACCGGTTTCTGGCATTTCAGCCGTCTTCGGCCCGGCTTGCTTGAATCCTGATGGTGCAATGAGCAAGGGACTCACATCTGAGTATACCCTTCCACGCTTAGGGTGGACAAAATTATTTACAACAAGGGGTGGTGATGGACAGAGTCTCTGAATTAAGCAGAATACTCTCACCCAGTCAAGAGATCAGGGCTAGATCCAACACCGTTTTTTAGCTCATTGCACCATCCCAGTTTCAAAACCTGGCTGTATGCAAATTAGTCTGTCCATGGCCCAGTGCATCATGGGAACAGGGCAGACCAGACTACAAAAGCCAATTCTTACACTGGGAAGGAAACAAGCTTCCGGGGACCGGTTTCTGGCATTTCAGCCGTCTTCGGCCCGGCTTGCTTGAATCCTGATGGTGCAATGAGCAAGGGACTCACATCTGAGTATACCCTTCCACGCTTAGGGTGGACAAAATTATTTACAACAAGGGGTGGTGATGGACAGAGTCTCTGAATTAAGCAGAATACTCTCACCCAGTCAAGAGATCAGGGCTAGATCCAACACCGTTTTTTAGCTCATTGCACCATCCCAGTTTCAAAACCTGGCTGTATGCAAATTAGTCTGTCCCTGGCCCAGTGCATCATGGGAACAGGGCAGACCAGACTACAAAAGCCAATTCTTACACTGGGAAGGAAACAAGCTTCCGGGGACCGGTTTCTGGCATTTCAGCCGTCTTCGGCCCGGCTTGCTTGAATCCTGATGGTGCAATGAGCAAGGGACTCACATCTGAGTATACCCTTCCACGCTTAGGGTGGACAAAATTATTTACAACAAGGGGTGGTGATGGACAGAGTCTCTGAATTAAGCAGAATACTCTCACCCAGTCAAGAGATCAGGGCTAGATCCAACACCGTTTTTTAGCTCATTGCACCATCCCAGTTTCAAAACCTGGCTGTATGCAAATTAGTCTGTCCCTGGCCCAGTGCATCATGGGAACAGGGCAGACCAGACTACAAAAGCCAATTCTTACACTGGGAAGGAAACAAGCTTCCGGGGACCGGTTTCTGGCATTTCAGCCGTCTTCGGCCCGGCTTGCTTGAATCCTGATGGTGCAATGAGCAAGGGACTCACATCTGAGTATACCCTTCCACGCTTAGGGTGGACAAAATTATTTACAACAAGGGGTGGTGATGGACAGAGTCTCTGAATTAAGCAGAATACTCTCACCCAGTCAAGAGATCAGGGCTAGATCCAACACCGTTTTTTAGCTCATTGCACCATCCCAGTTTCAAAACCTGGCTGTATGCAAATTAGTCTGTCCCTGGCCCAGTGCATCATGGGAACAGGGCAGACCAGACTACAAAAGCCAATTCTTACACTGGGAAGGAAACAAGCTTCCGGGGACCGGTTTCTGGCATTTCAGCCGTCTTCGGCCCGGCTTGCTTGAATCCTGATGGTGCAATGAGCAAGGGACTCACATCTGAGTATACCCTTCCACGCTTAGGGTGGACAAAATTATTTACAACAAGGGGTGGTGATGGACAGAGTCTCTGAATTAAGCAGAATACTCTCACCCAGTCAAGAGATCAGGGCTAGATCCAACACCGTTTTTTAGCTCATTGCACCATCCCAGTTTCAAAACCTGGCTGTATGCAAATTAGTCTGTCCCTGGCCCAGTGCATCATGGGAACAGGGCAGACCAGACTACAAAAGCCAATTCTTACACTGGGAAGGAAACAAGCTTCCGGGGACCGGTTTCTGGCATTTCAGCCGTCTTCGGCCCGGCTTGCTTGAATCCTGATGGTGCAATGAGCAAGGGACTCACATCTGAGTATACCCTTCCACGCTTAGGGTGGACAAAATTATTTACAACAGGGGTGGTGATGGACAGAGTCTCTGAATTAAGCAGAATACTCTCACCCAGTCAAGAGATCAGGGCTAGATCCAACACCGTTTTTTAGCTCATTGCACCATCCCAGTTTCAAAACCTGGCTGTATGCAAATTAGTCTGTCCCTGGCCCAGTGCATCATGGGAACAGGGCAGACCAGACTACAAAAGCCAATTCTTACACTGGGAAGGAAACAAGCTTCCGGGGGCCGGTTTCTGGCATTTCAGCCGTCTTCGGCCCGGCTTGTTTGAATCCTGATGGTGCAATGAGCAAGGGACTCACATCTGAGTATACCCTTCCACGCTTAGGATGGACAAAATTATTTACAACAAGGGGTGGTGATGGACAGAGTCTCTGAATTAAGCAGAATACTCTCACCCAGCCAAGAGATCAGGGCTAGATCCAACACCGTTTTTTAGCTCATTGCACCATCCCAGTTTCAAAACCTGGCTGTATGCAAATTAGTCTGTCCCTGGCCCAGTGCATCATGGGAACAGGGCAGACCAGACTACAAAAGCCAATTCTTACACTGGGAAGGAAACAAGCTTCCGGGGACCGGTTTCTGGCATTTCAGCCGTCTTCGGCCCGGCTTGCTTGAATCCTGATGGTGCAATGAGCAAGGGACTCACATCTGAGTATACCCTTCCACGCTTAGGGTGGACAAAATTATTTACAACAAGGGGTGGTGATGGACAGAGTCTCTGAATTAAGCAGAATACTCTCACCGAGTCAAGAGATCAGGGCTAGATCCAACGCCGTTTTTTAGCTCATTGCACCATCCCAGTTTCAAAACCTGGCTGTATGCAAATTAGTCTGTCCCTGGCCCAGTGCATCATGGGAACAGGGCAGACCAGACTACTGCAATGAGCTAAAAAACGGTGTTGGATCTAGCCCTGATCTTTTGACTGGGTGAGAGTATTCTGCTTAATTCAGAGACTCTGTCCCTCACCACCCCTTGTTGTAAATATTTTTGTCCACCCTAAGCGTGG
Organism: Lissotriton helveticus; assembly: GCF_964261635.1. Taxonomy (NCBI): domain Eukaryota; kingdom Metazoa; phylum Chordata; class Amphibia; order Caudata; family Salamandridae; genus Lissotriton; species Lissotriton helveticus. Next base: position 957,544,185 of record NC_136065.1, read on the forward strand.
AAGGGTATACTCAGACATGAGTCCCTTGCTCATTGCACCATCAGGATTCAAGCAAGCCGGGCCGAAGACGGCTGTAATGCCAGAAACCGGTCCCCGGAAGCTTGTTTCCTTCCCAGTGTAAGAATTGGCTTTTGTAGTTTGGTTTGCCCTGTTCCCATCATGCACTGGGACAGGAACAGGCTAATTTGCATACAGCCAGGTTCTGAAACTGGGATGGTGCAATGAGCTAAAAAACGGTGTTGGATCTAGCCCTGATCTTTTGACTGGATGAGAGTATTCTGCTTAATTCAGAGACTCTGTCCCTCACCACCCCTTGTTGTAAATATTTTTGTCCACCCTAAGCGTGGAAGGGTATACTCAGACATGAGTCCCTTGCTCATTGCACCATCAGGATTCAAGCAAGCCGGGCCGAAGACGGCTGTAATGCCAGAAACCGGTCCCCGGAAGCTTGTTTCCTTCCCAGTGTAAGAATTGGCTTTTGTAGTTTGGTTTGCCCTGTTCCCATCATGCACTGGGACAGGAACAGGCTAATTTGCATACAGCCAGGTTCTGAAACTGGGATGGTGCAATGAGCTAAAAAACGGTGTTGGATCTAGCCCTGATCTTTTGACTGGGTGAGAGTATTCTGCTTAATTCAGAGACTCTGTCCCTCACCACCCCTTGTTGTAAATATTTTTGTCCACCCTAAGCGTGGAAGGGTATACTCAGACATGAGTCCCTTGCTCATTGCACCATCAGGATTCAAGCAAGCCGGGCCGAAGACGGCTGTAATGCCAGAAACCGGTCCCCGGAAGCTTGTTTCCTTCCCAGTGTAAGAATTGGCTTTTGTAGTTTGGTTTGCCCTGTTCCCATCATGCACTGGGACAGGAACAGGCTAATTTGCATACAGCCAGGTTCTGAAACTGGGATGGTGCAATGAGCTAAAAAACGGTGTTGGATCTAGCCCTGATCTTTTGACTGGGTGAGAGTATTCTGCTTAATTCAGAGACTCTGTCCCTCACCACCCCTTGTTGTAAATATTTTTGTCCACCCTAAGCGTGGAAGGGTATACTCAGACATGAGTCCCTTGCTCATTGCACCATCAGGATTCAAGCAAGCCGGGCCGAAGACGGCTGTAATGCCAGAAACCGGTCCCCGGAAGCTTGTTTCCTTCCCAGTGTAAGAATTGGCTTTTGTAGTTTGGTTTGCCCTGTTCCCATCATGCACTGGGACAGGAACAGGCTAATTTGCATACAGCCAGGTTCTGAAACTGGGATGGTGCAATGAGCTAAAAAACGGTGTTGGATCTAGCCCTGATCTTTTGACTGGGTGAGAGTATTCTGCTTAATTCAGAGACTCTGTCCCTCACCACCCCTTGTTGTAAATATTATTTAAGCAAGAGCCTGATGTCTGGGCTCCCTATTTGGTCCTGATATTTAACGCCGTTATTGGGGGCATGGAGGTTCCCTGTACTTGGCTGGGTGCAGAGATTGTTCCAATATTTAAAAAAGGATTGCCTTTGCTCCCAGCCAACTACAGACCCATTAGCCTCATAGTCGTCTCCCAGAAGTTATTCGGCAGGCTGATATTAAATCGCCTACAAAACTGGACAGAGGAGTTTTCCATTCTGAGTCCTTATCAGGCGGGATTCAGAAGAGGGGTGTCCACTCTGGATCAGATATTCTGCCTTAACCTCCTCTACTGGAAGACTGCGGTACTTGAGGGTGGCACCTTGTACACGGTATTCGTGGACTTGCGTGCCGCCTTCGATTTAGTACCTAGAGACAGACTTTGGTCTGTATTGCTCGAGTTGGGCATTCCGGTGGATATCTTGGCCATTTTGATAAGGCTGCACCATGGAAATTTCGCACGTGTCAGGTGTGGGAGAAACGGGGCACTATCCGAGAAGTTCTCCGTTGACAGGGGGGTGAGACAGGGTTGTGTGCTTGCACCGACCCTGTTCTGCCTCTTTGTCAACGGGGTGATTGCCCACCTGACTAGGATCAATGACATTGATGCTCCCAAGTTGAATGGCAGCAGGGGGCCCGCAATTATGTTTGCGGATGACACCCTGCTGCTGTCCAAATCCCCTATGGGAATACAAAGAGTCCTGGATGGGTTTTCAGCGTTTTGTGAGGAGCGGGGGCTTGAGATTAATGTGTTAAAAACTAAATTCATGATTCTCAACCCCCCCTACAACAAGCCCAAACCCTATCTTAGGTGGTACGAAACTAGAAAGGGTTTTTACTTTTGAATATCTGGGCGTAACGATCAACCAGGATATGACTTGGGACACACACCGGGCAAAGGCCAACATGAAATTTGTCCAACTAACGTGTGGGATTTCCAGGATGCTAAATCAGTCGACCCACAAACCTTTTAGCGCAGCCCTAGAAATCTACAAAATGCAGGCCAGAGGGGCAGTCTTATACAGGAGTGAACTATGGGGCTATTGTCCTGCCCAAAATTTACAGGTCACTGAGAATAATTCTATTAGGCAGATGGCGGCATTACCTGCAAGTACCCCGCTCCTTCCATTGAGACTTGACTTAGGTTTAAGACCCATTGAGGAGGAGTTGGGATTAAGACCAATTACTTTTTGGCGCCGCATCTGGAGTACGCCAGAACTCATGAGCTACAGGGATGAGCTCCAAGAGATTCTTTCCCTACCTAAGTCAAGACAAATTCCATGGTTAAGTTACATCAAACTAACATGTGAGAAAATAGGTAGACCAGAATTATGGCTAGACCCAGTTAATACATGTATCAGGATTCCACGAAAACTCTTAGTGAGAGATTTTCGCGAGATGAAGCTCACAGCCACAGTGGGGAAACTACGGGAGGGGTCCCTTACAGAATTGTTTCTAAGGTTCAAAGAAGTGCACTCATTTGAACATGTGCTAGATGATATTTCCCCGGCTTTTACAAGGAAAATCTTTTTGCAATGGCGATATGGGACACTCCCCATAAGGGTTTTCACTAAACACTGGGACCAGCCCTCATCAAGGGAGAATTGCCCGTCATGCTCACATCATCTGGAAGACGATCTTCACATCATATTCTTCTGTAGGGCTTATCGAAGACCCAGAAAATATTGGCTTATCCCCCTCCTTAAAAGATTGGGCTTCACTCGCTACCTTCCAGCCTACAGGATTTTAAAACTGGACCTGTCACCTATTATTCTATTTGGGGTAGCAAAATTCTTGACTGCGATGTGGCACATCCGCAACAATTTTTTAAAAAAAACATGAGTAAGACCTGCTATAAATGAAATGTTTTCACTAACTGTAACTGACATATTTTGTTAATGCTTTTTATATTACTTTTAAATGCTTAATGTCACTTGGATATCACTGTGATTTTATAATGAATATTTTTGCATCTTTTATGATCTACAATTGATCGAAATAAAGATTGAAAATGAAATGAATGAAACTGACTAGATTCATGTTTCCCTTCCAAGTGCAGCAATACCAGTCCACAGCATCTGAGGGGTGGGCAACAACAATTACAATGTTGTGGCTAAGGGATGGCTGATATTCGAGGTTTTGTGAACAGAAATTATCAGAATCCCAAAATGGTTTGAGGTCTTTTATGGTGATGGAGAAATGCCTGCTGCTGCTGTTGCCTGCAGCTACTAGTCACTCACAGAAGCCATGGGTAAAGGATGAGGTGAATCATAGTGGCTGCAGTCAACCACTTCTTCAGCTGTTCATCTATGTTTGAGGCAGAGGTGGGGGTAGGAGTATTGGAGCTACAGCTCTGGCGCTGCTGCGGATAGTTTGCAGCCTTTTCTGAGCAGGCTATGCACAGAAAATAATGGGGTCTGATGATTTTTCCACAGATTAACATAAGGATAATTTTGCATAACCTAGAATTAGGCTTCAGCTGACATGAAGCCTAATATAGCAACAGCACATAGAGCTCAGAATAACGGCTGCGTAGAAAGTCTGATGTGGAGAGTGACCATAAAGGAAGATCCTTGTCTGTTTGAAAATCCACTGCCAGTTGAAAGTGAATTTCTGTGTGAATTTTTGGTAAGGATGCTGAACCTATTCTGATTCCCCCAGCAGCAGTGTGATGAAGGTTTGGGTGGAAACAGGATGCGGCGGATAAAGCACAAGATGTTATTATCTTTACTACATAAAAAGTCTTAGTGTCTTATTCCTCAGTATGCCACCTTGTCCCAAAAATGGTTAGAAAATAGGTCCTCATTGCATTGTTGAGGCCATAATCTGGTAGTTTCCATCATTTGCCTTTTATCAGCTGTGACATTCGGGCACTTTTCCTTCTTTTGACCTTTATTATCTGGTATTCCTCTACATTAAACAATGTCCAGGGCTTGTCGGGTCATTTCATGACGGCATTTCTGGGAGTTGTAGTCTTGCAATGCTTTAGTTGAGTCAACTGCACCAACACACACAATTATTTGGAAAAGTGCTGATGTCTTGCGAATTACCATTAGATTTAAATACCCCAAATGTTGCTCAGGGTGAGACAGCGTTGGGCATTAGAGACCAACCTTGTGCATGAAGATACTGCACTTGCGATTGGAGGTTGTAACTCTGCACAGAGAAGCTGCAATGAGCATTGATGGCTAAACCTTAACATGAAGATGCTCTGCTTCATGATTCAGGCTTTGTCTGCACATGGAGTGGGTGCACTCAACAGTCGAGTGCACACTTACTCATGGCAAGAATGTACAGCACATTTGGGCCTGTCCCTAACCACAATGAGTCTGTGAAAGGATTATGTGCCTATAATGCAGCTCTTAATGTGCTTATGAGGCTGCTAGGGGGACTAACCCCTTCAGCTCATTATGGGCATTGTTTCCAGTCCTGGACTTTCCTATGATCACCTAATGCATTATGGGTGTTGCAGTTTGACTTTGCTTTAATTTAACTAATCAGGCTAGCATACATGAAAACAATGATTTGTAGGCGGAAAGTTCAGGACTGGAGAGAGTGTTCATAATGACCTCGGGTGCGGTGGTCAAACTACAGGCTGCACGTGGAGTGTTACCTGATGTTGATGAGGCTATAACACAGGGGGGCAGATTTATGTGGGACTTGCGCCACGTTTCTGCCGCCATTGAGTCACGCAATGGCGCGGAAACGTGGCGCATCCCTGCGACCTATTTACAACGTGACGCATCTAGGCAGATGCGTCACGTTGTAAAGCCCTGCACCACATGAAACCTGCGTCAGGTTTCATGTGGGCGTTCTGTCGCAGGGTGGGCGTTCCCTCATAGGAAAGCCCCGTAAAAGTGACGCAGTGAAATCTACAAGATTTCACTGAGTCAGTTTTACGACGCTGCTGGGTCAAATCCTTACGCCTGCTTGAAGCAGGCGTAAGGAGTGACGCACCACGTTATGTATGGGTGGCCTCTGTACATTGCAGGAGTTGCGTCGCACTTGCGACGCTACTCCAGCAATGCGCCGCCCGTACACTACAAGATGCGTCACGCATCTGCCCTTCCTTGCACCATGGTGCGCCGCATTGTAAATGCGGCGCATCTGTGGTGCCGCAAGGAGGGAATTGCGTGACGCATCAGTTCTGGCGCATCCCTGCTGATTTGCAGAGATGCGCCAGAACTCATAAATCTGCCCCAGGATGTGTTGGGTGTGTATGGGCAGATGATGTTTATGCATGGCTATTTAAGGGTCACATGGACATTTAGGGCGCGATTGTGCATTTTTGCCTCTAACTGCTATGGCTTCGTTAGGCATATTATGGTTGTCTAGTTCTGCTAATAAGGAGTAGTGCGAACCTGTGACTGCTATGCACTACTTCTCATTAGTGTTTTCATACAAGGCTCTAACAGACCATTCCATGGAAAGACAAGTGTTTAATTTGCCAGTTGCTGCACCTCAAACACCCCCACCCCCCATTGTTCTGTCATAAACACAAATCTGTGAATTGCTTATGTTTCATGTGCTTTTTCGTCGACATTTTCAGTTGAGTGCGTCCGTGTAGTCGGAAGAATCCATCTGGGGGTGATTCAACATTATACACATTTTCCTAAAAACTACGTACTCTAATGAGCACACCCACAAGCGGCGTGCGCATTCCATCCCCTACATTTGCACCAATATAAATACTAGAGATCATGTAAAAAATCCCATTAGCTCATTTCAGCATCTCACTATCCAAACAGAAAGTTGACAATATCTGGTATTCTGAGGCACTGGAACTGTGGTATGTTTCAGCTGCGCTGCGTCATCCCTGTACTGTTTAGTAGAAGCACCCCTGCTAAGAATGTAACGCATTAATCCACAACACTTTTACAATCAATTATTTACTTTCCAGTCTACCTACAGACGTAAATCATGGTGCCTTGTCCCAGAACCTCTTTACCTATGAAAATGCTTTTACTGTGTATACATTAGTTATAGCCTCCGCACATTTCAGCCTTTATATTATTTCCACTCCACTGCTTTATGACTGTTTTGTTAAAAAGTGAAGTTCTTTTGTAAATGGGCTGCCCCATTTTGCCAGCAGACCCTGCAAACACTTTTCATTGTACAATAAATATGTTGTCTACTGACATCTTTTAACAAATGTTTTTGTTGTGAATTTGACTTTACTTTTTGATTGCATCAGCATAGTTATAGTGCTCCATTACATGGAATATTATACAAATCCCGTGCGCAGATTAAGACGCCCTTTTAATTTCTGTGAGCAGTGTGCCCATGCTTAAATAAAGGACTCGTATAAAAACTCGCATTTGTTTTGCTTGCAAAAATGTCTTCTGCTTGTTTGAAGACTTCTTTTCTTTCCTCTATTTTTCTTTACACATCACACTGGATACTCAGGCTTGATGTCTACTCCTATTGGTCCTAAATGATATTAATTTGGCATCAGAGGTCATGGATTACTGAGATTTTGGAATTTTGAGACGAGTTAGGAGTAGCCAATTGCACAGTGAGAGTAATTTTTAGGTCTCGCCTGAGACAGTGCACATGTGCTGTCGCTGATGACAATCTATTGTTTCTAAAAAAATATCTAAAAAGGAGCTATTGGCCCCCTCCACTACTTACCATTGGTTGTCTTCATTGTCACTCTTATTTTCTTCCTTTCCATTGGTGAGTGTACGTCTGCGCATGTGGCTTCACTCAGTCTCTATGTTTTTGTTTTCTGGAGCATGGACCAAGTACTGATTAATTTCTTGATTAGTGTTCTTCAATGTTGCTTGCACTCATATTGTCCTACGTTTTTCTGAGTGTGCATAATTTGTTTGTATGTTCTCTTTACATATTCCAATGCCACTCTATCTCGTTTTTTAGCATTCCGGACACCACTCCTCTTGCTCGTTGTTTGATTTCCAGTCTTTTTAATACTCCCTTTTCAACTGACCCATTTTTTTCCAGCCAAGCTTACATAACAAAACGATAACACACTTTATTTTAATAAAGTTACATGTTGCAGCATTCACTAAGGGTGCAATTATTTATGCCTCGTCCTCTTTCTGTTCCCATTCCTTGGTATGCTGCCTACCTTCCCAATTTTGGAAAGCCAACATAAATTACATGCTTTAAAATTGTACCAACTGGTGATATCGGTGCTTGTCTAAATGCATGTCTATGTGTGCTGTTAGCAGTTCATAAGGTTGTATGCCTCAATAACGCACATACCATATTCATACCATATTATACTATACAATAACATGCCATGACATACCATACTATATAATAACAGATCATAAGATACCATTTTATACAATATGAAACCCTACCATGCCGTACTATACAATAACAGGCCATGCCATAACATACTATACAAAACCACCCCATAACATTTCATACTACTAAAAGGCAGGCCATATCATACCACAAGCCATACCATATATTACCATACCATACCATATTGTGGTGTACAATGACAGCCCGTACCATCATACTATCCCATCAAGTAACCCTCACCTACCTTTGCCTCTACCGACACCTGAACCCTCAAGTCAATCTCACCTCCTTTTACTTCTACCCACCTTCGAGCTCTCAAGTCACATAATCTCCCTTTACTGCTACCAAACCCTGCGTCCTCAAGTCAACCTCATCCCTTTACATCTACATACCTAAAGTGACCCTCACCTTCCTTTACCTCTAGTTACCCCATAACTCTCAAGTCACCCTCAATCCCTTTGTCTCTACCCACCCCTGAGCTCTCAAGTCACCCTCATCTCCCTTCACTGCTACCCACCCCTGAGTCACCCTCACCTCCCTTTACTTCTACCTACCCCTGAACCCTCAAGTCATCCTCACCTCCCTTTACATCTACTTACCTCTGAATACTCTAGTTATCTCACCTCCCTTGTCCTCTACCCACCTAAACCCTCAACTCACTCTCATATACCTTTACCCATACCCACCCATGAACCCTCAAGCCACCCTAACCTCCTTCTACCTCTGTCCACCCCTGAGGCTTCAAGTCACCCTCACCTCCCTTTACCTCTACCCACCCCTGAGGCCCAAAGTCACCCTCACCTCCCTGTACCTCTATCCACCCATGGGCCCTCAAGACACCATCATCTCCCTTTACCACTACCCACCCCTATGCCCAAAGGTCCCCCTCATCTCCCTTCACCTCTACCCAACTCTAAGCCAACACCTCACCCTCACCTCCCTCTACCTCAATCTACCCCTGATCCCTCAAGTCACCCTCACCTCCCCTTACCTCTACCTACCCACAACCCTCTAGTCATCCTCACTCCCCTTTACCTCTACCCACCCCGGAACCCTCAAGTGACCCTCATGTCCCTTTATCTCTACCCATCCCTGAACTCTGAGGTCACCCTCGCCTCCCTTTACCTCTACCCACACCTGAACCCTCGAGTCACCCACACCTCTATTTACCTCTACCCACACCTGAACGCTCAAGTCACTTCTACCTCCCTTTACCTTTACCCAGTCCTGAACCCTAAAGGCACCCTTAACTCTCTTTAACTTTACCCATCCCTAAGCCCTAAAATGATTTTTTTTAAATAACTCAAAAAGTATAAATATATGCCTGTGCGTTTCTTAGTTGTATGGTAAAGACGGTGTGGTAAAGGTCCTGAGTGGTAAAGACTGTTTTTCCTCGGGAGGATACAAATCTTTTGAGGCACAGATTGGTTTTTTTTTGCACTTCTGTATGTTTGGAGGGTGCCATCACCTCTTTGCCAGTTTGCTCCCTCCAACCCTAAACTCTTCACCTTAGGTCTCACTTGAGGCAGCACATGTGCTGTAGCTTGCAAGACATTCTGTTTACTTAGGAAACATAGATTCCGCCCATTGCTTTCCATTGGTTTGCTACATCATCACTCGTATTGCCTTGCTTCTCTTTGGACAGCAAGTGCTGACTTTTCTTCCTTCTTGTGTTACTGTTGCTAACCTGGAGCATGGCCTAAGTACTATTTCCCTTTCCCGCTATCCTACAACGCTTGCTGATGTATTTTCTTCCTTTTGTGTGCCTTCCTCCCTCCCTACTTCCTCATTGTTGCTTGCCCTGCTCCTAAACCTCCTCCTGTGGTGTTGCTATTCCGGTTCAACCCACTACCATTTTTGCTTGCTCAATCCACCCAACCCCCTCCTTCTTTGATGATCGCCCCCACCAGAACAAAAAGTGCATAGAAGTCACACCAACAGGTGTCAAGATGCTACTAAGATTCAAATTTTTGACATAAAAGGGCAACCCAATATTCCCTTGATGGCTTCAGTAAATATACAAAAGTAGGTGAGAATGCCATCAAAGGATGTGTTGAAACAAATAAGGTTACATACAAATTCATAAATCATTCAGTATATCATAACTTGATATGACAACTTAATTGAAAGTTATTCAAAAGTAGATTAGGAAAGAAAGAATCTCAGAAGCAGGGGTATATATTCAAAAATTGTATATTATTTTTTTTAATTTTTTGTCCTCATTTGCCGATACCCTAGTGCAAGAAACCTCAGACCACCACTGTATGCCTCTATGTCCAGCCCCTAGATGTAATAACGTGGCTCGGACATAGGCACAAGAGACTTAATTGGCGGAAGAAGAAGACCAAAGCACTACAGGGAGACCTGCATCACTCCATCTAGGCGTATTATCACCTGTTGGACCAAGACAAAAACTGGAAAGGCCCTTGTTATAAGTCCATGGAGCAGGAAAAAGGCATAATCATAGGACCCGGGAAAAAACAAACAAAAAAAACCAAACCCGGAAATCCAACTCCAATTTACCAGAAAGTCCCAAAAGGCAAGCCGTTTCCTACTACAGGATCTGGCCAAGTCCACTCTAGAAACTTCATATAGTGACGACAGCCATCCCTCATAGGTTGGTGGAGCTGCATCCACCCAGAACCTACAAATCTGCCTCCTAGCCAAGAGAATTGCATAAAACAAAAAGGATCTGGCATGCCCGGAGATGTAGTCAACTACTCCAAAGATGATCAAAGGAAGAGAAATGCGTAGTGTGGTGTTTAGAATAGAAGACAGGGCATCCATCACCTTCTCCCAGAAATCACTGATGGCGGGGCAGTCTTTAAACATATGGACATCCGAGGCCTCAGGCAGATCGCATTTATTGCATTTTTTCCCAGGCTGATATTTGGCTAGCTTCTGGGGGGAGAGGTATGCTCGATGTAAATTGAACAGGTGGTTTCGTCTCAGCCATGTTGGTTTCACAATCTTATATAAAAGACTAAATGAATTCAGCCACATCTGCTCGCACTGATCTCCCGCCTCTCCTCCCCATAGTAACTCAGCGAGTTTGAAGTCGCCATCTATTTCTTCTAAGATCGTCCAGTACCAACAAGAGACCTCCTTGCCCCCCCCTGGCCTAGTTTCCAGTAGATTTTCCAGGTTGCTATGTTTGCCCAGGGGCACCCCCTTCCTAAACAGTGCCTGAGCCCAGCTAGTCAATTGTAGGTATTTAAATCTAGAAAGACACGGCCCAACTCTCTCCTGCAGCTCCTCCCAGGGTATCAATGAGCCGCCAGCCAACAAATCCCCCCAGGTAAGAAATCCAGCGTCCCTTATCGGACACGCCAGTCTGTCTGTAAGACATGGTGGAGTACCTGGCGAATCCCACAAGGGTGCTGTGTTGGAAAAGTAGCTGAGCCCCAATCGTTTCCTGATTATAGACCAGTTTCTGGCCAATGATTGGAGAGTTTTCAGTTTTACTTTTTGGAAAAATTTCTGGTCTCCAAACTTGAAGAGAAAGCCGGCAGGTGGAAGACCGGCACCCTCTAGCATGGCTTAAAACATCCTTCCCCTAGCGCTATCTAGAGGTGTTTTTAGTAGCATTCTAGAGTAGGATAGTTCAAACGCCCAGGCATAGTACTGCAAGTCTGGTAACATTAGTCCTCCTTTTTGCCTCCTCCTCCTCAACTTTTTCCAAGCCAAATGTGTAGCTCCATACCTCCAAATGAAGGAGTTAATATCTTGTTGACATTTGGCTATCTGCTTACTGTCAAAGGCCATCGGGATGGAATTAAACAGGAAAGTATATTTGGGCAGGATAGACATTTTGACTAAATTTGTCCTTCCAAAGATAGATAGAGGGAGGTGGTCCCATGCCTTAAGCTGTTTCCGGCATTATTTATGTACTCGCTCCAAATTTTGAGCGGCGATCTTACTAACATCTTGGATGATTTTAATGCCTAGATAGCGCATGGAAGACACAGTCTCCACAAGAGAACTAGTGGTATTCCAGGCCATGATTTCCGTTTTATCCGAGTTTATCTCGTATCCGGAAATCTTGCCGAACTCCTCTGCCCTCTTAATCACTGTGGGAAGAGCTAGATCTAGATTAGATGTCATAATGAGGATATCATCTGCATATAGCGCTACCCGCTTATCCCATCCACCAAAGCTAAATGATGGTATATTAGCCTCCTCTCTGAAAATCTGAGCAAAGGGCTCGATATAGAGATTAAAGAGGAGGGGGGAAGCGGGCAGCCCTGCCTTGTACCTCTTGAAATACTAAAGGGTTCTGTCAAAAAATTATTTACAGAAAGCCTGGCCGTCGGAGTTTTGCATATAAGCGATATCATGCAGCAAAAGTTTAGAGGTAGGTTGAATTTCCTCATAACTGCAGCCAAAAAGGCCCAATTGACCCTATCAAAGGCCTTAGTCGCATCCAGCGTAAAGGCAGCCAAAGGAAGAGAGAAGGGGGTAGCGATGTCAATTACCCCAACTAGATCTTGCGTGAGGTCTGCTAAATGTCTACCTTTGACAAAGCCCTTTTGGTCTTCCTGTATAATTGAGCTTGCCACATCCCCCAACCTAGCCGCCATGATAGCGGTAAAGATTTTATAATCACTGTTGAGAAGCGAAATGGGACGATACGACCCACATTCTCTCAAGTCTTTGCCTGGTTTAGGAATTAAAACCACAGCTGCTTTATTCCACGACTTTGGAGGATCCAAGCCCTCCAGGAGAATGCTGTTAAAGACAGGAGCCAGAACCAGGGCAATTCCCCCGCTAAGGGCCCTGTAAAGTTTCCCTGGTAGCCCATCCGCGCCTGCTGCCTTGCCACGCCTCACGTGCCCCAGTACCCTAACAATCTCTTCAACAGAGATCTCTCTCTCCAAAGTCTTACTCTGCTCCGTTGACAGCTTTGGGGTGGGAATAGAGTTCAACCAGGCCTCCCTTGCTACTATATCTTTACAAATATCCTCTTTATATATGGCCTGAAAGAAGTCCTGGAAAGCACCCCCAATTTTTAATTTAGTAAGCCGTGGGACTGCTTCCCCCTCCACCATGATCTCCCTGATGTAGTTTCGTGCTTGGTTGGCCTTGGTTTTCCAAGCAAGAATTTTACCAGCCGCCTCACCAAACTCAAAATGGGAGTTCTTACTCGCCTCCCACCGTCTAGCCACCCTAATCTGTAATAGGCTTTCTAATTGAGATTTTAATGAAACCAGTCTTTCGCGTTCCGCATCTGTGCCCATATGGGCGCCCAAATTATTTTCAATACCCTTCATTTCCACTTCCAGGTTCTCAATACTTTCTTTGTATTTCTTTCTTCTATACGAATATCGACTCGTAATACACCCCCTCCAAAAGGCTTTCAGTGCATCCCACATAATGGGGATATCAGCTGTACCTAAGTTGGCCTCCAAAAAGTAATGGGTTTCTGTCCTAAGAAAGATGACCTCCTCATCTTCTAATAGGATGGTACGGTCAAATGACCAAGAGGCGTGAGATTTTTGATGGCCTATTTTCAGGGTGAATAAAATGGCTGAGTGGTCAGAAAGGTGAGAGGGAAGGTAAGAAATGTCAATCAAAAAATCTTTAAGGCTGAAGCTGAACAGAGCGTAATCTATTCTTGAAAGATGTTTGTATTTGAGGTTTCGAAAAGAAAGCCCCAGCTTTAACCCTGCCCTTTCCCTCCATATATCTGCCAAGCCTAACTTTTACATGATTGTTAGGAGCTCTTGCCTGGATTTAGAAAAAGCCCAAGCCCTGGAATTTGCAGATTTGTCCAGTTTTGGGTCCAAAACAATATTGAAATCACCTACCCATATTACCGGGTCATTTAAGGCAACTAAGCGGTCATGTATACTGTTCAAATAGGAAGGGTCGTCCTGATTAGGGCAAAAATAACCGACCAGGGTGTAAGGGTGGCCATCCAGCCCAACTCTTAACATAAGCCACCTGCCACTTTTATCTTCCCAATGCTCCACTATCTGAGCTTTGGCCTGCTTCTTAAAGATAAAAAGTACTCCCCTGATATTAGCTGATTGGTCGGTACTCAAAAAGCTGTCAATCCATGTTTCTTTTTTTTAGAAACTCAACTGTTTCAGCTTTGAGGAGATGTGACTCCTGAATGACAATGACCTGTGCCGGGGAATCTCTCAGGTATTGAAAAAAAATTCTCTCCTACCCCTCGTGTGCGGGCCATTGACATTCCAGGATAAAAATTGCAACTTTGTCATTCCATCAAACTGTCACATCCTCCCGCTACCTTCACTGGATGCCTTATGTCTCCATTATTGTGTCCTCCCACCTCTCTCTTGGAGCTAAAAATTAGGGATATCAATTGGTGATCAGAGCTAAATTGGTTAAGAAAGTGCGCGGGCTCAGCCCCATGAGGATTTTTAACAATTTTATTCCTGCCACCCCGTGCAACACCCACCCTCCCTCCCCTGGAAAACCCCACCCTACCTACACTGGACTGATGTATCTCCATTTTTGCACCTTCTAGCATCCTCGCCCTCATCCACACACCCCTGCTACTGTAAACTGCGAGATGCATAGTACATGGGTGATTGCGTTCTGCCCTATTTCCCCTTTAAATACCAGCTGTGCCCCTTTACCAGAGCTCCCAATTGCTTTGTAGGGCTCCCCCTTTTTTTTATTTAAAAATGTATTTATTTATATATTTATTTATTTTTTCCCCTTCAAAAAATTATTTAAAAAAATGTGCAACTTTGTTATGAGCTGTTTGCATTTGCTTTATATTTTATTCATTTCCTACTAAATTCCCACTACTCAGTCAGGGTAATAAAGGCCATCTAAGCTAGCAGTGGGGGCTATACTTATTACCAGTACAATCAACTCCTACCCCCTAAAGGTTTCCTGTCTCTCCCCGTGCAAGGTCTCTTAGTGACTCCAGCATCTCGTCGGCCTCATGAGGGGATCTAAGGTTATGCATCTTGTTATTGAACATAACTCGCAAGAAGGCAGGAAACCTCATCTGTACTGTCGCACCCAAGGCCCGGAATTTTTCCATCCTCTGTCCCAACTCCCACTGTCGGTCCAAGGTGGTCTTCGATAGATCCGAGCGGATTTCAAACTAAAAGTCCGAGCCTTTAAGGGTCTTGTCTTTTAGGGCCAGATTTAGAATTTTTTCCTTGAGTGAGTAGGTTAAAAAGTTCACCAAGATTTTTCTGGGCTTTACCCTACCAGGCGCTTTAAGCGGAAGGGATCCCTATGTATCCTTTGGATGTCTCTTTCGAGGGTATCCGGCATCTCCTCTAGCTTTAGTGTGTCCTTAAGTAGTTTTATTACATAAGACTTGATGTCACTGCCCTCTTTGCCCTCAGGGATTTTCAAACGTCGGAGATTGTTTCTTCTGGAATAATTCTCCAAGGACTCAACCCTCTCCCGAATCATATCTCCTTCTCTTTGCAGGTTTTGGATTTTTACTTGGGCAGAGCCCAGATTAGCCTTTAACACTTCCACTGAGCCTTCAAGGGACTCTGTTCTTTCACTCAACAGATCTACCTTCCGTTCCAAAACCTCACAGGCGGCCCGGATCTCCGCTTGGTTATCTGTTGAGACCTTAAACCCCCTCCTTTAAATCAGCTTTTAGGGAGTTCAGCAGTGACTCGATCGAGAAGCCCCGGACCCACCCGCATTCATTGTTGAAAACATTGGATCCTCATCTGGCTCATGTGGGACAGCCCGGACCGAAGACTGAGTTGCTGCCACATCCAGGGGCACTGTAGTGGTAGGGACCTCGATGACTAGGCTAGCTTGCCTATCTTGTCCCTGCTCGGCTGTCTCAACCATCGTGGCTGCCTCCGCCATCTGTGCTACACTCTCTGCTTTTTCAACTTTATCTGCAACAAGGGCTGAGCTGCTATTAGTTTGAGCCGAATGACCACTGTGCTGGAATTGCTGAAATTGCTGAGGTTTCTGGATATTTAAAACCTGAGACAGCACCTTAAAGTATGAGCGCAGAGAGGGGGTAATGTGGGGGGGTTTAATGTCACCTAGCCCTTTCTTAGCAGAATCTCTTGTAAGCCTATTTGATCTTGCAGCGCCTTCCTTATGTTGAAAAGGCAGTGTCACTTCACTTACTGTTACAGCAGCAACTCCTGAGCCAACTAAGAACCCTCTACGAGTTTCACAGCTGCTTTCACACTCTGTCTGCAAAACCTGGGAACACGGATTGCCCTTAGACCCCCTGCCCTTGCCTCTTTTAGATTTACTTTTGGCAGCTTTATTATTTTTTTTGGTTGAATTAGAGCCCTTAGATTTAGTATCAGAGTACTCAGCCCATTCAGTCTCGCACACGTCTTTACTCACCACGGCACCAGCCTCTCCTGACCCTCCAACTAGCTCCTTATGGCAGCTCACAACATTAACACCACTGTCGATGGCACACTCTCCCGCCGCTGGAACCACTAGGGGAGCTAACGAGGCTGGCAAACACTGCAGCAGCCGGTGAAACCACCGCTGCTGCCACTGCTCGCACTGAAAAAAAAGTGCTGGCTCCCACCGCCTTGTCGCAACACTTGCCGCAATCCTTGCCGCCTGCACCGATGCCGCCGACGCCCCCCCGAAGGAGACCGCGAGCCGCTGCCCTGCGGCCGCGCCATAACTCTACGGCTGCAGCTTCCCACCGCCGCGGCAAGGAGAGGCCGTAAGTGAAGGCGGAAGTGGGAAACCAGTCCGCTCCTCCTGCGCACATCCGAGGCCTCGTTGCTTCCAAAACCGTAAGTTACCAGTTCTTGTTTTTGTGCAACATAGAAAAATGCTGCTATCTCCGTGCATCACCCATTCCAGACAGTTTTAAATGAGGGGGGGGAGAAGGGTAGAGAGCACTAGCGAGGGCGCGCGCTGCCGCTCAGCATGCGGGCGCCATGTTTTCCCACTGAGTTTAGCTCAAAAATCGTATATTGTTAGAGGTAAATCTTCATATATGCAATAACAGGGGTTCAGAATGAAAATCTCATACTACATTGATAATGATCATTGCAGTACTGTAGTATGTTTATCTAGGGACCTGTATCGATACTCCTATTTCTGACCCTTGTCCGGTTATTATTCACTAATGTCCATACAACGGCACAGAAACCCGTTTTCAGATTAAGTCATAGCGCATGCTGTCACATTTCGTTCGAGAACTCCTGTAAAGAATGTAAGAAAGACCAGTTCTTAATGACATCTTTTATTGACGTCTTTTGTCCATCCTTACGTCAAACCCGGCACCTTTCAGGTATAAATATACCGACGCTGCCCTAAGCAAAGACACGGTGGTCATGAGCTTGGAGCAGTGACTACTTGCCGGAGAGCCCAGCTGATGCAGGAAGCCCACGGACGCTGCCCCTCCCTCTTGACGCGCTGAGAGAGACGCTGCCTTTTCTCCTGCCGAGAAATCCAGCTTCCAGCGTTTCCAACTTGCCCTTGCGAGTGACTGGGATACCGATTCCTGAGACAGAGATACCAGCCCTCTGCCTTCTAAATCCCAGGTACTGAACTGACTAACCCCTTACAGAGAATTCTTGAGTCAGATTCTTGGCAAAACAAACTTAACTTAAACTGCTACTTACTTACTCCCTCCCACGTATTAGGCTTAGGTCAGGTACACCAGGGTAGGCGTAGTTAGAAGCACCAGTTGAGTACGATTAGCCAATGTATATATGTATGTATATCTTTTATCCATTTTAAAGTATCATAAGGCTAAGAAACCATATCAATGCTTTTACAGTATTATTTTATAATCCTGCTTTTACTGTATGCACTTTACTTAACCTTAAGTATTGCAACTGTAGCGATTCATTTCTCTTGTATGAGAAAAAGAGACTGATCAATAAATAACACCTTTTATTGAACACGCCCATCTCTTCTTTCTCTGCAATCTGGTGGAACTAAGTATGCACGTACTGACTGAGTAAAATAGTTGTCTTTTGTTTTCACACAACTCTGGAGATATACTCTTGATTAGGGAGAGCAAAGTTGTCATGTTCTATGGTTGTCAGAAACTAAATCCCTTCTTGTCTATCCAGGGAGGTTAAATTCCTCCTCGCCTATTCGAGAAAGTTTCTAGTGAACTCTGAGCTAGCTGGCACACAAAACTTAAGTCTAATATCGACAGTAGAAGACCTAGTTAACCTCTGTCCTATGTCTATACTATTGAAGATATTATTCCAATGCGCAGAACCTATTGGGATAATAGGAACTACACTACAGTACATTTCAGAGTTTGTATGTCATATGTCAATGTACTCAACGCCCAATTCCTACATATACAGTTAAAACCTGTTGAACACACACAAGATACTAGGCTCTGAGTAAGAGTTTAACAATGACTAGAGAGCTATACTTATGGACTCGTAGGTAGCTGAATTGAATATCATTCCTCTAAAGCTACCAATGAGCGAAGGGGCGGAGCAAGCTCTGACAGATTATTGAGCTGCACAGTTGTACAATCTGCTGACTGGATCACTCTAGATACTGTGAGGTTAGCGTTGGCTAAGTCCCATGCCTGCCAGGCCCTTGAGGAAACTCACATTAAAGTCCAGATTTTTCCATGCCATAGTGTCAGGACCGAGAGATCAAGAGACTGAACTTAGTGACAAGCAGTTGGGAACACACACGCACTGCGACCAGTCATCTGTTTACTTCCGTTAAGTGACTGCATTCAACTGTTTCAAGTGAAATGCAGTGTGTGGTCCGAGGTTAATCCATATAGACATCCCTTAGTATGGGTCTAACCTACTGCTCAGACCCTTACACCAAAGCTACATTTTTCATGCTTGGCAAACTGCATCCCGGCCAAAAAATTACAACCTGAGTGCACAATATCCTGTTACTGAGTAAGTGTTCCCTCTAGAGCCCATAAGTGGCACCCAGTGAAAGTCTGAAGATATATTTTGGATTGGGCATCCAGGAAGGCCACATATATATATAAAGATACAGCACTAGCAATTCTGTGTGTATTCACTTAGTGTTGGTTATCCTTCAGCCAACATATTGCATTACAGCTAAGGAGAGAAATTACACTCACCCAGGAAGAATGTGTGCAGGAAGAACACACAATCTCTGCTAGTCATCTAATCATAGAGGTTATTGATGGAACATTTGAAAGGTCAGTACACTGGGTGTCACCACCCTCAAACTGTTGGACAGGCAACAACAATGACCAGTGAAAGTCCTAACTTCAGTAAAAACAAGAACAAGAATGACTGGTCTGTCCATATTTATGCTTTTGATAAACTGACTTCATGTTTAGAGTAGTTCCATCGTAAGATACAGCGAATTATGTTGGGAAATATATGTATGACTATATGATAAACCAGATATGAGAGCTTACCATAGTAAGATGAAGGCTGATTTCTTGTTTTCTAAGGAACGATAGAGAGATGACTATAACTCGTTTGTTAAGTCTGAATCAGGAAGACGCAATAGGTGTCAAGTTTCCAGTGGTAGGAAAGGGCAATATGAGTTGGAATGAGATAAGGAGGAGAAAGAAGCGGATCAAGGACAATGTTCTAAAATAGGAAAAGAAAATCTGTCAGTCTTAAGGTGGTCTTCCCCAAAACTATTTGCCTTCACCCCTCCTATTTTGCTGGTTTCATTTTTGCAAGCTTTAGGTCTCTGCAAACATGGTGGAATTGGCGTATACCCAATTGGTACACTTCATTTACTTGTAGGTCCCTAGTAGAGTGGTACGCCATGTACCAAGGGCCTGTAATTAAATGCTACTAGTGGGCCTGCAGCACTGATTGTGCCACCCCCTTAAGCAACCCTTCTAAACATGTCTCAGGTCTGCCATTGCAGCTTGTGGGTGCAGGTTTTTAACCTGCCATTTTGACCTGGCCAAATCAACCTTTTGCCAGGCCCAAATATTATTTTTTAAATACATATAAGTCACCCTTCGGGTAGGGCCTGAACAGCCCACTGGGTAAAGTTCAGTAAACTCAAAAATTAGGACATTTACTTTAAAGTTTTTTACTACTGCAAGGCTTACCTTTTCCATAGGATAACATTGGAGTTCCCTTATTACATGTAATAAGCTGTAACTTCCAAGTGGGAGCAGGTAGACAGGCTGAGTTTATTGTCTAAAGAATTTTAATGACAATCCCTCTTTAATGGAGAAGGCGGATTTTATATGACAATTCTGAAAATGGCACTTTTAGAAAGATGCCATTTTCTCACCCCAAACTTGTGGTGTCTGCTGCCGGTCTCTTGGGTCACATGACTAGGTGTAATTGACAGTTGGTCTGTTTGATTTACTCCTAGACAGTGAGACAAAGAAAATGTAGGTGTTGGCAGGATGGGCCATTCTGAGTTAACAAGGTGGAGGAGCTGTCTACTACCCCACTTGCACATCAGAGAGGCCCTGCCTGAGCACTCTCACAAAGTGGTTTGACACTAATCTATTGTGGCCCCAGACAATCTGGGACCAGGGCAGGGAGGCAGGAAATTCAAAGCACCTCTGGGGGCAGATTCCTCTGGAACATTTTCCTACTTCAAAAAGGACACCACGTATAAATATTGGACCTGAGACACCAATTCTTCAGTACACTTCTGGACCTGGGTATAATGCCAGGAACAAGGACTGCTGTGCTGCTGAAAGGACTGCCACTCTGCGGGACTGTGGCTCTGAAGGACTGCAGCCATACTGTGCTGCCCTGCTGCCCTCTTGCCCTGGCGAGAAGAACTGGACCTGCATCTCTGAACCCTCGATCCCAGAGTAACACCAAGGGTTAGTTGGCTGGCCTTCTGATCAGAAACCTCAGGGAAATGACATGTTTCCCTCAACCTTGAGCCCAGCACCTGGACTCTGCCATCTGTGAGTCCTACCCTGCCAAGTGATGCCACCCCAATTCTTAACCTTTCGAAGTGGGCCTGAAGGTTGTCTGCCAGCCCATCTGTGGACCTAGCAGAACTGACGCATCTCTTCTGCTGTGTGTGGCAACCCCGAGGAGCAGAGCAGACACATCACCTCTGCTACGCTGACTGTTCCCAATGCAAGGATTCTACATCACCCTTGCAGCCCACAGCCCCATCGAAACCACCACTGTACAACATATCTTCAATGCAGAACTTTGCATGGCAAGCATCTCTTTCGCAGCAGCCTCAATGATGACTCAGTACTCTGCATCGTAAGCCCCACAGATAATTTGTTACCAGCAGGTATGCTACGCCTCCCCAACAAAGGACTCCGCACTGCAAATCCCCTTGTCGACGGCCTGCTCAACGACAGTGCAGGACCTCACCACAGTCTCGCAGCTCCTCGGAACCAACCCTGCGTGACACATCTCCGATCAGAACCAAACATCGTTTTGGCTACGCGGCGCATCCTCTACGCGGAACTACACAACTCCTTGCAACCAGGATTTAAGGTAGTCTTGTTCAGTGGGCCTAGCTCAGCCCCTGTTGCTGGCTTGCACTCCATCATCGTCAACCTGTACTTGTGATTTTGTCCTAGTCTACCAGATATCCACAGTTGGTGGTTTGTGCTTTTTAGTGCTATTTTAACTTAAATCTTTAAAATTACATACCTCCTGCTCTACTGATTAGATGTTTGTCATTTTGGTCTATAATTATTCACTACATTTATTCTATTTGTGTTATATGGTGTGGGTTTTTTCTTGTGGTGTGTTTTCACTTCAGTACTGTTTCAAATGTTGCACAAATACTTTACACTTTGCCTCTAGGTTAAGCCTGGCTGCTTTTGTGGCAAGCTACCCAAAGGTTAAGCACAAGTTAATTTGGGTTTAGCTTGTGGCTCGACCATGACAACGATGTTGTTGCTGCTTGAGTAGGGTTTCACCCTCCTCAACCAGTAACCCAATTTCCTATAGAAGTGCAGTTATCTCAATGCAGAGTTTCCTAGAAGCCTTAGTGAAAGGAAAAGTCTCCCTATCCCCAGACATTCATATGAAAATGAAGACATTTTGGGGAAACTTTTCCAGGGATCAAACAATATCAAACTGCTAGACATTGGAGTGCCTTTGTCCATGATTCTTGAAACAGCACGTAAATAGAGGGAGAGAGCAAAGCAATATGCACACATTCGGCAGACTTTTTGAGTGACGCTTGGGTCTTACAAACAATACAAGGTTTCCACATAAAATTTTGCTGAACCTCTGTTCAACTGGTAAGTCCTGATTACATGTTTTCTCTCATCAGTAGCAGTCAGTGATACAAAATTAGATCCCCTAGAAGCTACAGAAAGGGGCATCAGCGGCTCAACAATTCTCCCCACAGGGTTCCCCGGTATTCCTTTTCTGTGTAAAAAAAGAAAAAGACAAATCATTTAGGTGCATCACAAACTAAATTAAACAAGTTTGAATACTTGGCTGATTTACAAATCCTTCAAAGTGAAAGATATCAATATGTTGAAAGGGATACCACCAGAAAGAGAATGCATGACGTGCTTGGAACTAAAGGGTGTACATGTGATGATACCGAGTTTGATCTCACAACTGGCAGTGTGTCTGGAAAGAGAAGATCTTTTTTTTTTTTATATGTTTTTATTGCGAAAATATAGAGTAGGCACAAAGTACAATGACATCCAGGACGCATACGCAAATGGGATAACAACACGATGTCACCAGGATAATACACAGCCAATTACGGCCCACATCCCGGAGGCTGGGCGGCGTAGGAGCAAAGCATGCAATGAGGAGAGTAGAGATGCATTCGTGCCCTGAGGATACAAAATTATCAATACATTCGCCAATTTTCTCATTCTGAATTCTTATCGCATATAACATTGCAACAATAACCACAACCCCCAAAAAAACAAAGGCATCAATAGTACAAAGTCTAAGGAAGTAAGTCATAAATGTGGGGCCCAGCTAAGGCACGGACATTATAAAGTAGTCTGGACCTATGGGGATCACAGCTATGCAGAAACAGACATTCTAAGGAAACCCGGCGTGGGTACAATGGGCTCCTACACCTGATCCAGACTCCCCCCTTCGGAACCCTCCCCAGGACAGTCAGACTCCGGATCAGTGGAAGTAAACAATTCCGCGCTGGTGGCATCCGACTCATCCTCTGCTAGCCCCTCCATGCACAACACCCTCCAGGCAAGCAGATCATCCTGCAGTTTCTCATCCCTGCGAGTGCGCTGCTTGTGCGTCTCCTCAGCCAGGGTCCACTCTCTCGCATCTCTCAGCCAAAGGGAAAGGTCGGGGGCCCTCTGCCCCATCCAAGTGATGGCCACGCGCCTCCTCGCAAGGACCAACAAGAGTTGCAAGAAATTATAAGACAGGTTCTTCTTCCTGGGCTTGGGTACCAGCGCCAGGAGACAATGGAGCGGGTCCAAAAGGAGCTTGATATGCGTGGCCCGGGCAATGTGGGGCACTACTTTCCCCCAAAAGTCCTGAACCGGAGGGCAGACCCATGCTAAATGCAGAAAGCCCGCTCTCTGCGCGCCACACCGCGGGCAAGTGTGACGTCTATCTGCCGAGATGCGATGCAAAGAGACAGGGCTCATATAGGTTCGGTGGATGAAGTTAAAATGTATGAGTTTAAAACGCGCATTACAGGAGACCTTGTGGGTCAAGGAAAGAGAATATCTTTGTAGTCAAAGCACTGCCATTTGGACTGTTGTCCAAACTTAGTGGTCAATAAAACAGACCAAACAAGTGACAGAACAAAAAAGTGTGAACAACAAGATTTTCATGACCCAGGATCGGACAGTCATACAGTCAAATAGAAATTGTAGTCGATCTTCTGCAGCACATAGGTTTTATAATAAAATTGGGAAAGTCATACTTGAACCCTAAGAGAATAATAGAGTTTTAACATTTATGACTGCTTCATTGTCTAAAAAACTGGATTTACCATCAAGCAAGATCACAAATATCAAAATGTATCTATGGAGAGCACTGAGGAGTAACAAGGTCATCCTCAGGCAGCTGACACAGATTGACTGTTACCTTCTTTTATTTCATAAGGGACTGACATACTTCAATATGGTGGTACTTTCATAAGAGGACAGAATGACGATGCAATGATATTGATTTAATATGAATGAATGGAACAACAGTGCCATTTATGTGTCGCCTCCCAACATGATAATCACATTTGAGACTAGCAAGTAGGTTTGTGAAACCAAGTCTGGCAACTCTTCAACTGGAGGAAAGTGACAGGAGGAGAGATACCTAAAGTTTCTCATGAGCTGCTTTACAGTGAAATGCCTGTCACAAGATAAAGTGAAATGCTTCATTCTTCTCAAGATGGACAGCATATTGGCAGTGAAATATACAAATCATCTGGGGAGAAGAAATCCACCCTAGTAGTATTAACAAACAGCTTCTAGATTTACTCCCTGGACCAAAGAGAAATTCAATTGTAATGGTAATGTTAAAAATGATTTGTAAAGCGCGCATACACGGATTGAGTTCATGGCGCTGTCTTAGGACTTGGCCGTTACCATTGGAGAAGTTAATTGGGTGCCTGTACAAATAACCAGGTTTTAAGGGACTTTCTGAAGCTCAGAGGTCAGTGCATGACCGTATCTCCAGGAGGAGAGAGTTCCACACTCTCAGGGCAAGAAAGGCAAATCTGCAGCCTACTTGACGTTTTCACTTGAAAATGGGGGTGGACAGTAAGGTGAGCTGATCGTAGATTGCGTGAGGGGGTGTACCTTAATATCAGATTGTTTATGAATTTGGGGCTACGACCGTGCAGAGATTTAAAAATCAAGGAGCCAGTTTTAAAGACGCAGCATTGAGGGATGGGGAGCCAGTGCAGTTTCCTCAGTAGAGGGGAGGCCGGTTGCCACCTGGGTTGCCGAAGGATCAGTCTGGCTGCCGGGTTCTGGACCATCTACAGCAGCTTGGTAAGGAAGAATGGCATGCCCAGGTATACTGAGTTTGCATAGTCCAAGTGTGACAGTACAGTGGCTATTACGTCCTGTGTAAGGGCTTCCTGCATGAGTAATCAGCAGATCTTCCTGATCTTTCGCAGCTGAAAGAAGCATTTCGAGATCATCAATCCGACTTGCGTTTTTAGTGAGAGATCATTGTTTAAGGTGAAACCAAGAGTTTTGGCCAAGGGGGGATCCTAGTTCTGCCGGCCAATAGTGCGGGCCCCAGAACTTGTGGCTATCCCCTGTTAGGACTAGCTCCATCTTGTCAGGATTTAGCTTTAGGTGGTTGTGGTCCATTCAATGCTGGATGTGCAGCATGGTGGCCTGAAATTCGGTGACGGAATTAGGTGAGTTGTCGACAGTGAATACCAGTTGGAGGTCGGCGGCATAAATGAAAACAGTCACCTTCGTATCTTTCAGGGACTGGATCAGGGGAAGAAGGTAGAGATTGAACAAATGGGGGGAAAGTGAGGAGCCTTGCGGAACCTTGCAAGTTGTTCTTCGGTTAGGAGCCGTGAACTGAGCTGAGCAAACAGCCTGGGACCGGTCATCTAGGAAGGAGCTGAGCCTGCTAGACTCTGTGCCCTGGATGCCAGCCAACCTGACACGGTCTGCCAGTATATCACGGTCGACTGTGTCACAGGCGGCGGAGAGAACTAGTAGCACCAGGGCCTGAGGGAGCCTCTGTCAGCTTTGTCTAGTAGAGTACCCAAAACCTCTAATATCACTATTTCTGTGGAGTGCGGGGGCGGAAGCCCGCCTGATGAGAGTCAAGGTAGTTAGATTCTTTCAGGAAGTTGGACAGGCACCTTGCCACATGGGCCTCCAGTACTTTCACTAGATATGGGAGCAGGGAGATTGGACTGTAGTTAGATGGGCTCATAGGGTCTGCTCCAGGCTTTTTCAGGAGAGGAACCACAAGGGCTTCTTTACATGTTGAGGGAACGTGACCCAAGGAGAGGGACTCGTTCAGGAGGGCGAGTGCTAGGCCTGGGAAGATGGAGAGGGTGTCTTTTAGCACATGTGGTAGGCAGCAGGCCCTAGGAGCTCCTGATTTAACTTTAGACAGGAGGTCCTGGAAAGCCTTGGTACTAATGGTTGGGAAATAAATGAGCATGTAGTTGTTGCTGTGCGTTGCTGAAGGAGTCATACTGGGAGAGTGTTAAGGGATGCTAAATTTGATGGTGGTAATCTTTTTGATACAATAATTATTCAGGGAGTCGCATATTGCTTGGGTAGACGTGGCCTTGGGAAGGATTCTGTCTGGGTTGGACAGTTCATTCACAATCACAAAGATTTTTTCAGAACTCTTGTTTGAGTTGAGGATACGGGATGAGAAGTGAGCGACTTTGGCCAAGGAGATGGCCTTCTTGTATTCTTTCTGTGCTGTCATGTATTGGAGTTTCCTATCTGAGGAATAGTTCTGTCTCCACTGTCTTTCTAGTTGGCGAAGGGCCAAATTTCGAGATTTTAGTTAGTAAGAGAACCATCTCTGAGCTTCGGCGTGGCAGGCCAGCTTTAGTTTTTTGAGGGGTGCGTGCTTATCGCTTGCCGCAAGTAGCCAGGCAGATAATTTTGCCTCAGAGATGTTGATATCAGATGCAGATTTTGGGGCTGTGCTGACCAGTGTGTCCAGGAATTCCTTTTTATCAAGGGTGTTCCATTTCCTAACCATCCCGCCTGCGACTGTGGGGGTTTTACCAGTGGCGAAATTTTCTATAGAGAATTTTATTAAATGATCGTCTGACCATATGCAGGGGAGGATTGTAGGTGTGGATATTATCAGGCTGTTAGTCCAGACTTGGTCCAAATGGTGCCCTTTGAGGTGTGTGGCTGAGGATACTTATTGAGTGAAGTTTAGGTTAGTAAGGAGATTGGTCAGCTCAGCTGACTGCGGCCCTCCAAGTGGGCCATTATACCAGTAGTTGAAGTCCCCCACAAGTAAGATTTTGGTGTGGTTGATGACAAGGTTAGCGATCTGTTGACTCAGCGATAGGGAGAATTAGGGGCATCTGGTGAGGGGGACTATATACTAGCACACAGATGATTGGGTCAGAGGAAGATTCCAGATTGATTACAATGTTCTCTGTTTCCGGGAGGCAGAGACAGGTAAGGGCACTAACTTTGAGTTTAGTATGAATAATAGCTGCTACCCCCCCCCCTCAGTTTACCTGGTGGGCGGGCGGCTGGCGTGATAATGTAGTAGTCATTAGGTAGCGCTGCCAACATGTCCGGGGTGGAGTCGAGTGTCAGCCAGGGTTCTGTTACCAGAAGGATGTCTGGTTTATCAGTGGCAAGGAGGAGATGTCAAGCTGGTGCTAAACTAGGGAGCGTGTATTAAGGTAGTATATTAGTAGTGACGGGGGCCTATGTTTATCAGGTCCCTGCAGTTGTTGAGTGGAAGGGGTAGGTTTCCAGATTTCGGGGAACGAGCTCAGTTTCTGGAAGATTTCCGTGTGGGTCACTTTGATATTCGTAGCGGGGGGAAGGGCGAGGTGTGTCGAGTGGTGCTATTTGAGGGCTTCAGAGAAATACGTGATCAATCGGGCATGGTGGCTGGCCCCTGGGCCCAGATGGGCGCAGACGGGCTTGCCTTTGGTGCGCCTTCGGCGTGCCGCCGGCACGTTTGCTGCGCTCTCGCGCTGCGGCCACCATATGTCTCCGGTCCCTGCCCATTGCTCCGCCCTCTCTCAGCGTGATAGGCTGATTCAGAGGGGAGTGATCAAAAGCAGCTGGGACGATGGTGCAGCCGCCTTACGCGCAATGAACAATTTAAAAAAGGCACAGGTCAAATTCGCACAAGTCTAAAATGATTTTTAAAAGCAACGATTCAGAAGAACTTAAAATTAGTTCCTGCTGGGCAGCAGCACAAACCTAATATGTCCGCTCCCCTGCTGCGGCCGGAATATATCTCCGGTCCCCACCCACTGCTCCTCCCTTTCTCAGCGTGATAGGTTGATTCAGAGGGAAGTGATCAGAAGAAGCTGGGACGGCGGTGCAGCTGCCTCACGCGCAATGAACAATTAAAAAAAGGCACAGGTCAAATTCAAACAAGTCTAAAAGGATTTTTAAAAGCAGCGATTCAGAAGAACATAAATTAGCTTCCCGCTGAGCAGCGGCACAAGCCTAATGTGTCCGCTCCCGCACTGCGGCCTGCATATGTCTCCGGTCCCCGCTCACTGCTCTTCCCTCTCTCAGCGTGATAGGCTGATTCAGAGGGGAATAATCAGGAGCAGCTGGGGCGCCGGTGCAGCCGCGTTATGGGCAATGAACAATTTAAAAAAGGCACAGGTCAAATTCACACAAGTCTAAAATGATTTTTAAAAGCAGCGATTCAGAAGAACTTAAAATTAGCTTCCCGCTGGGCAGCAGCACAAACCTAATGTGTCCACTCACGCGCTGCGGCCTGCATATGTCTCCGGTCCCCGCCCACTGCTCCTCTCTCTCTCTGCGTGATAGGCTGATTCAGAGGGGAGTGATCAGAAGCAGCTGGGACGCCGGTGCAGCCGACTTAGGTGCAATGAACAATTTTAAAAAGGCAGCGTTCAAATTCACACAAGTCTAAAATGATTTTTCAAAGCAGCGATTCAGAAGAACTTAAAATTTGCTTCCCGCGGGGCAGCGGCACAAACCTAAATGTGGTCATAGACTGGCACTTACAGGTATCTCAGGTATTCTAGCAATTGGAAGAGGAAATGCTTTGACTTTTATGTGGTGCATGCAAACAGAGCATGCAGGATATGGGTACAAGTACAAAATAAACATACACACAGACTAAAATACATAGAGACACCCATTCAAGGGAGAGGTGAGGTGCAGCGGCCAGAGCAGCTGACTCCAGAGTGCGGGGTTCACGGTTCTATACCCGGCGCTGGAGGCAGCTCAGCTCAGCATCATGTGACTCAGGGCAATAGCTCACTTAATCTCCCAGACGGCCCCCAGTGTCTTGAAACCCTTAAGGGGGTGATATGATTGCACTTTAAAAATAGAAAATTATTATTAGTACTCACACCAACGAGTTGACATAGAGGCACCGAGACCTAGGCCTTGTCCTCCTGACTTACTTCAACCATTCCTCCGACTAGTCTAGGCCCTCGCAGACCCGGCTCAGCTGCGTCTGTGACTACTGCCTCGTGCTCTTCTGTCGATCAACCTATTTCAACCTTCTGTGCCTTTCACTCTCTGCTCATTCCTCTCTCACTGTTGCACCCTTTTTCTTTCCCTCTTTGATCTTTTTTTCCTTTTACTCTTTGCTATTTTTGCCTCTCGATCTTTGTGCGTTTTGCTTCTCACTCTTCACTCTTTTGACTCTCACTCTTTTCTCTCTTTTGCCTTTCTGCTCTTTTTGCCCTTCTGCTCTTTTGTCTTTCCGCGTTTTGTCTTTTTGCCTTTCACAATTTGCTCTTTTTGGCTCTCACGCTTGCTCATCTTTCCTCTCTTTTTCTTTTGTCCCCTTTCACTCTTTGCTCTTTCACTCTTGGTTCTTTTGCCTTCTGTGCCTTTCTCACACTTTTTGCCTCTTTTTCTCTGCCATTGCCATCTATTTGGTTCTCATGCCTGTGCTTCTTTTGCCGCCTCCTTCCTTCCACCTACTGAACTCCCTTTCTCCTCCCCGGCTCTTTACCTGTTCCTTTCTGACCCTTCCCGCATTCCTGCTAAGCCCTTCCCATTGGCCTCTGTGCTCCTCCTCCTCCCAGGACCACTTAAGGAATGCTAAAAGTAAGCCTGACCGCCCCGTCTGCGCCTGGACAACTCCCAGCACAATGAACAGTGGCCCATGCACTCCCAACAGTATTCCAGGAAAGGCGGGCCGACATCGGCCCTGCCACAGTTATGGCGGGGCGCACCGGCCCCCACCAGCCCCGGGTCCCCTGGTGACCCGGAAGTTATTGAGTTACTTCTGGGTCACGAAGGGAACAAAGGCCAGGCCGGTTAGATCCGGCCTGGCCGATGAAGGGTTAAAAGGCCTTGGAACGCGAGAGAGCCGGTGCCTCTTTGACTCCTGCACGCCACGGCCTGCCTTTCCAGCCTCTAGGAGGCTGTAATTATTTTCCCCACCCACCATCCCCTGAAGCAGATGATTGTTATTGTGTGTTGTGAAGGTTTTCACAATTTTGTTACAAATGTTTATGGATGACAAGAGTGTCTGACTAATACGTTTTGTTCCTTAGAACTTTCTCCCGTTTTCAGGTCATCAATCGTTGTATTTATTGCTATTCCTTGGTCAGGTGGTAAGGTCATGATTGGTGAGCAGGTAATTTAAGGTCCTTAGGGGGCCGCGCCATTCTCGAATGGGGTCGCCCAAAGGGAGGGACAAGTGGTCTCTCCTAGAACTCCAGGGGCAGTTACAGCCTGTTGGCTACATGGGTGCGGGGCGGGGAGAGTCACGCTTTCTCTAGGCTGGTTGGCCACCCCGCACGAGCACAATGACGCCAGTAAACGGCGCAGAGATGCAAGGGCCCCCTTTAATGGAGTTAATAGAGCGTACGTGGGTAACCTGGGGGCCAAAGTACCCTCGCGGTAAGCGTGACCTCTGCGCATGCACACTTCAACGGAAGGGTGTGGTTAATAGGGCGTACGGGGGTAACCGGGGAGGGGGTGAACCCCCACGGTAAATGGGCCCTCTGCGCATGCGCACTCCTTCAGGAGGGCGTGGTTTAGTGATAAGGATCAGACACCAGTTGTTGACCTTGCCGTAGGCCCAAATAGGTGGCAGAAAATAAATATTGTATGTGATTGATATGTTAGTCCCGGATAGGAAATGCCTTGTACTAGAAGTATGTTAAGGTTAGCCATCTGATATCTGTATATATCAATTGTAACGTTTTCTGCGTAATTGTGTAAATATTGTTTATTTCAATTTTTGATTTATTTTGTATGTTTTAATTAATACGGCCGGGGGGTCGAAAGACCCCCCCACCTTCCAAAGAAATCCCTCTCATGTCCTGTTAATAATGTTGGTTAACGGAAGAGTGGGGGTCCTCCGACAGTCCCTGGCCATATCATCCCTCCATGCACTCAACCATGGACACTTGTCCCTCGCTGCTGCAACGCCATACCGAATAACACAGAAAGAGCATTTGTCACACCGCTGTCACTTTGAGTGCAAGAACATACCCACCATGCCAGATCCACCACACGCACACACAGCCCATACACAACACAACCCCTAGTTGCACTAACAAGCATGTACCCCAACATAAACTATCATGTGTGCTGCTCAACACCTGGTCACTCAGCAAATAGGGCTTGGAAACATGAAACACCCTGGACAATGTTGTCCTAGAGATCGTCTTCCTTATGGAAACATGACTGACTGCCGAGTTGGAACCCGATATCTCATGGTAGTCCCGCAGGATACAAGATAGCTCGACAGGATCACCTACACAAAACAGGTAGACCTAGAAGACCTTTCTATGCAATTCTCAGATTTCTCCATGTAGTAATGATGGTCGGGGGGGGGGTGGCTTGTGAAATGGCCGCCTAATCTGTGAGCTCCGGGTCCCATTGACATCCATCAACTGCCCAACATGGACTAGAGGCATTTTATCAGGCTCAAATGTGATTAAGTCATTTCCCCTTCTCATCCCGGGCTCCATGCCGCACTAACACCTGGCTACAGGAGCATCTGTGCTCTCTTTGACCAAGCTGCCATTACACGTGCAGTGGCCTTAAAATGGTGGCCCTCATCATTTCAGAGAGATTGTTTGCCTGATGAGCCACCCTGTTTGATGAATGTTATATGCAGGAGGACAGTGCACTCACAAAGCACAACTGCAGACTCACAGATACCATCTATGGAGCCTGCCTGAGTCTGCCTGAGGTGGGTGTATGCAATGCTTTAAATGGGTCGGTACTCACAGGTACTGAGTACCAGCACTTCTTGTTTTTACCAAGCTGAGTACCAGCACGTCTCCTGTGCCAAGGAGAGTCCTGGTACTCAGATTCATAGAGTGGGCAATGGGCCGATGCCTGGGGGCCAGCTGTGGCCCGTTTATTTGGCAGCATGTTGGCCGTTTTGGCGTCTGACTGTAACATTCAGCTGAACGACCTGCAGGAGGACTGCTGCAGGGGCAGTGGACCTCTGTTCCTAGATGGAAGCTCTCATTGTCCTCAACCACTCCCTGATGGGTCTCCATGCTGGGTCGTCTTGTTAGTGTATTGCACATCAGCTGCCAGGGACACAGTGATGTGTGCAGCCTGAATGGGTGGGAGGGAAGAGAGCCTGCATATGTGACCATGCCATTTACACGCTTGGCTTCCCACTGAGGGCTGACTCACTTTCTCCTCCAAATCCACCCCCACCCTCCTCCACCTGCTGGGACATTGGCTGGGATAAGGTGGTGGAGATGGCCTACGCGGCCTGCCTGGAGTCCAGGTGAGGTGAAAGATCATCTACTGACCTGCGCATCTGAGGCCAGTATTGTTCTTCCCCTGACCTCTACCCTGCTGGACTCTGCACATGCTCACGACTCTGCAGTGCTCACTGTGTGCCACTGCAAGCTCCCCGGCAGTGTAGCCTTCTACTGAGGGAAGAGGAAGCAGAATGGGGTGAAAGACGGTGAAGAGTGAGGGGGCAGAGATAGAATGAGCAGAGGAGATTATAAAGGGGGAAAAATAGAGACAGAAGGGGTAAGCACAGACAGAGATGGGGAGACATCGCGGCAGCTATTGAAAGAGTAAGAGAGGCAAGTAGATGGCAGATTAGAAATAGAAAGAGTGGAGGTGGAGGATTATAGGATACCTTTGGGGTAAAGAGAGTGGAGCAGCGAGAGAAATGGATACAAATGGGAGAGAAATGAGTGGGGGAGGGATCGAGAGATTAGAGATGTGAAGATTGACAGAGAGTATTTGTTTGCTTGTTTGTGTGCATTTGCCCAGTTGTGTGTATGTTTGGGTGTGAAAGAGAAACTAAATCAGAGAGGAAGAAAATCAGAACGCCCAGGAGGTATTTGAAAAGAAATGCGTCTAATGCTTGTAATTAATGATGCTATGCCAGTCTCTCTCGTCCTGGTGCACATTGATTCTTAGCCTGAAAGTGCTAATAGTACTGTTGATGGCTTGGCTGTGTTCAGGGTTTAGAAGCTCCTTGCATTGTCCCCAGAGGTACTTCACACCACCCTTTAGTAACATATGTACCTGTTAATCCGCACATATGGAAAGTTTGAGACAAATGTCAAGGGCAATGCAAGGGCAAAATGAATACTCAATAGAAGTGTTTTCTATTATCATGTCTCACCCGCCTCTAACCCCGCCCACTAGCCATGCCCTAACTCAATTTAATGAGTACCTGCACTTATTTTTTCCCATTTAAAGCACTGGGTGTATGCATGATAGCGCTTGCCTACAAACACTTGTGCCTCTTTGATGACAATACCCACCAACATATACCTGGCTCCAGGGCCGGCGCTAGGCATGTGCAGCTCGCTGAGCTAAAAAAAACAGGGGTCCCGCTTCACTATGAAAGGCCACACTTTCACAGTTAGCCCACCTGCTCCTCCAGGGCCCCCTGCCCCACACAATCACATTACAAATGTGAGATGTCTTGACTTTGCTGGTCAGGGCGTGGTGGCATTTCTGGGGGTGCAGGGGTGGGAGGAAGGAACAAACAGAATGGGGCGTCAGGTTAGTAAAACACACAAGATGATGGACGGAAAGTTGCGCCCTGGAAAAACATTCACCCCTAGTCACAGATCTGGGTTTAATCCATCGTTATTTTGCTCACCAAGCCACCCCAGTTCAGACATGGCCATATGCAAATCAGCCTTGACCCTGTGCCTCATTGGAACAGTCCAGCCCGAACTGCCAAGCCATGTCTTCCCTGGACCGGAATCAAGCATCCTAGGACCAGTTTCTGGCTATCAGCCGTCTTCAGCCAGGATAGTTTGACTCCAGTGGCGTAGTGAGCACGGGACCAACGTCTGGGCATACCCTTCCCACTTAGGGTGAACAGCAAAACACACAAGATGATGGACGGAATGTTGCACACTGGCAAAACATTCACCCCCAGTCACAGATCTGGGTTTAATCCATCGTTATTTTGCTCACCAAGCCACCCCAGTTCAGACATGGCCATATGCAAATCAGCCTTGACCCTGTGCCTCATGGGAACAGTCCAGCCCGAACTGCCAAACCATGTCTTCCCTGGACCGGAATCAAGCATCCTAGTACCGGTTTCTGGCTATGAGCCGTCTTCAGCCAGGATAGCTTGACTCCAATGGCGTAGTGAGCACGGGACCCACGTCTGGGCATACCCTTCCCACATAGGGTGAACAGCAAAACACACAAGATGATGGACGGAATGTTGCACACTGGCAAAAGATCCTACTACTCCTTCAGTGTTACCCTTACTAGGTGATACAACACAAAGTCTCACTTTTACACAAAATAGTCCCTAGTTCAACACTGCCAGCCCTACCTAGCTTCTCAGTGTTATTCCAACAGACGAGTAACCTCACTGCAGTGTGGTTTCTAACGCCACCCGCTATTCAATTTTCACGGAATTCTGGACAACATAAAACAAAACATAACACAAACAAATACTCAAAAATCAATACTTATCACCAAACTACTCAATAATAACCATAACTCTGCTACCAGAAAACGGATCCAGCGGGTTACCAGCAACAGGTAATCCGACACCACATACTCACCTGGGCCCATAAATTCATTCACAACACATTGGCAATCACCGCTGGGGTCATGTTTTGTAATTCTCTAGATTAGTTATCTTTAGTCCCTAACTAATTTTCACTAATCAAAAGTTCTTTTCTCTGGTCAATGGACCATTAGTTGGAACTAGTTGATGGTGAAATGACATAAGATTTCAATATACTAACACATTGGTAATGATCACAGAGTCTGGATGTCTTTTACATTTTTATCTTACATTAAAATTCATGTGAACCAGTTACACAGTACAGAACAAACTCTGTTTCTCACAGGAAGGAAGATTCAAATAATCAATCAAATTTTGCATTCAATTATACTTTGCAATGACACTGCATGAAAGGAGAGGATAGAGAGAAAAGCACATTAGTGCATATACAGTTATAGATATAGTTAACAAGTATGGTGTGGAAACCAACTCCCAGGCCTAGGAATTAGAAAAGGTCCCCAAGGAGAGGTCTGGTAAACAAAGACTTCAGAACAGGAAATAGGACAGGAATCAAGACAGGACAAACAACCTCTCTATCACCGACGCTTGCGTAGCACCCCTCTCTGACATTCTCTTTCTCCTCGAGATTCTTCCACGATCTTCTTCTGAATTAATTTCCTTAAGATAATTTGTTCAGTAATGCAAGTCTTCTTCAGCATTTCAGTCTGGGACTTCTCTGTGCTCTTGGACAGCATCCCGGTCTCTCGACAAACTAACTTACCTATGCTACCTTAATTATATCTTTCTGTATGCTTGTACCACCCATTAATGTTCCAAATTTATGAAACTCCTAACTCTGATTGGACAGGCAAGGATAGGTGATCATCACACCATGCTTATTTCCCATTAGTTTCTTTCAGCTCTTTGTTTAAAATCCCACTCCTTACGTTTTATACATCAATCTTTATTCCCACCCGCATTCACAATGTAATTGTCATAATTCAGAGGGAAAAAAGTAGTTCTCATACATTTCAGTGGACTGTCTTTCCGGTTCCCATGAATTTAGCAGTCTGCAGACTTGGACAATGTTCAAGTTGACATCACGTCTTTCAGATTGGGTTCACTGTGCATGTGTGGTAGAAGGAGAGGGAATAGACTGTGGTTCAGGACTTTAGGCCCGTAACAAGTACTATTGAAAAAGTAAAAAAAAGACAAATGTTAAAATCAAAAATAAATGGTTTCACTGTATACCACCTAACTCTACTCTAATCCCATTTAATTCTTCTTCTTCTTCCCGCATTAGTAAAATAGCTGGGTTTAGTTTTTCAGCAAGCAGGTGGCACGCATGTGAGTTTCAAGCAGCCATTTTGTTAGATACTACGCAAGTGCAGAAAGTTTCCCTCCAAGCTTAGATACGTCATACTACGTAGATGCAGTAAACGCATGCGCACTAAATAATTTCAGTTAGCGGCCATCGTAGCATCATTCTTGAGTTACTGGTTAAGAGTTACAACCTTCAATCTTATACTCAAATGTTGTGTAAATGCATGTTATTTCCACAATACAGGTTTTAATACGGGGTTAGAGGTTACCAGAGAGGATTGCATTCAAGCAAGTCTCTTTTCCATGAGTCCTTCCTCCATCAGTGGAATAGTGCCAGAATAACCATTAAGGACATGGTGACTACCAGGAAAGACTTTCTGGCCCTCCGACAACAGCTTCGAGATCGTTTTAGCTCTTTCTTCTTTGTGGGCCCATTCAAATTCCGCATTTTGTTCAAAGGAAAACCGATGATTTACACCACCCCCTCAGACCTTTAAGCTTTCATAGACATTGAAACCCAGTCGGACATGATAACCTAAGGCTGTGCCAAAGGGAAGTGCAGATTTAATAATTGTTCTTGGTTTTGACCTAAACTCCTGCTGGTTTGGTGTGCCACAATTTTGCTGACATGTTGCTTTTGCTTGGTTGAGTGGTGGTTTACTTCACCCAGATATTGTACATCAACTTTGATATCTCACAGTTTTGTCTTGCTAGACAGGCTCTTTACATTAATAATTCATTCATGTCCTGGTAGTTTATCTCTTCATGGAGGTGCCCGTGACCTTATAGGCTACCCATAATGCCTCTAAGTATATATACTTGTACCCTTCTTATAGAGGGTTCGTATTTGTTAAACTAAGTTTGAATAAGATGGTGTTGAGTTGGAAAATAACAGAATCAGCCACGAGTAAGTGCTGAAGAGTAATCTTTATTCTTTGAAGTAATTCACAGTGAAGAGAGCCCACAACCGCTCCTCAGGCATCCTCGGTGCTACTGCTCCAACAGTCAGGAGTTGGAGCAGAACACCCAGGACTGAGGAAGAGGAATGCAGGCCACAATTGAACAACAACATTGAGTGTCGTGAGTGAGAGCACAGACAATAACAAGTTGTCCATAACAAGGAAAAAAGGACAATTTGTTAAACACAACAGATGGGTACCCAGGTTGTGCCAGTTCGTGGCTTTCTCTCCCCAAGTTTAAAAGGGTGGGTAAATGTGCTCCTCCTGCATTTGCAGGGTGGGTTAATTTGTATTTTGCATTTTGCTTTTGGTTACCTTTCTGTTGTTATTTTTGTGTTTTCTCCCTTATGCTTCTCTCTCTTTTACCCTTTACCCTGGTCCCTCCTGGCCCTTACAATGTCGATTTAAGCAAGTCCATGACACGTCCACCCACCATCGCGGGGTACCCATTATCCAGTACATTAACCCGTCCAACTGCTGCTCGCCCCCTGTTCCTTTGTGGTGTTACGTACTCTTCTCAATGTTCTATACCCCATCAGCACCACACTATTCTAATGAGGGTGGGGCACCTCCAGAACAAAGCAAGGGGTCCATGAAGTTATTAACTACTTTAAAGTCTTCTTGTGCCTTGTTTCCAGCCTATTCAATCTTACTTTCAAAGAAAGCATTTTTGGCTGCCTTAAGCAAAGCATGATATTGCCGCAATGCCTCCCAATATATCTCTTTCTTTTTTTGTTTTATACTCTTTATGTCAATTTCTCTCTGCCTTTTTTCAGAGATTTTTCTCTGCATCAAGACTTTCGATTAACAAGGAGCACAAGGTCTGCTTCTGCCCAATTGGGGCAAGTGTGTTGACTGCAGAATGTATCCAGCTGTCAACCCTAATAATGTAAGTTTCAATATTGCCTACAAGCTTAGAGTAGTCTCATTGGGAGAGGCCAGACGCTCATTTTGCTGTACTTTACTTTACTGTAGGGTCTAAATGAGAAAGGGATCTTCTCAACCCGAGCACCCTTCAAGGACGTAGCAGGCCTGCTGAACCTAAGTAATAAGTGGTTTGTCAATGGAAACAGGAGAGGATCCCTCATCTGAAAATTGACGATGGAGAAAAACAAATCAATCATATGACCTGCTGTATGAGTGGGCTGGGTGACAAATTGGGCCAAGTTGAGAGAGGACATAGTATCCAGCAAGGATACCCACTCATATCCTGTAATGCAATCTAAATGAATGTTAAAATCCCCAAGTACCATGAAATGCAAGAATGTGATTGCCAAATGAGAAAGGGTATCCCCAGGGAGTTGAGAAATGCCCTAGCCTGGCCTGAGGGGGTCTATAAATTATGACACCACCAATGGATTGCTGAGAAGAAAGGGAGCGGCACACCCCCAAATGAATCAGCACAAGTCAATTTGTCGTTCTCCAAAACCAAACCATTATAACTTTGTTTATACCCAATAGCAATAACCCCACCCCTCTTGCAGGGCCGGTCCAAGTTGTACATCTTATGACCGGTGGGAATGCCCATTTAAATCACAGGAATTGTTGTGCTAGAGAACCAGGTCTCCGTGATGAAAAAGGCATCAGGTAAATCATGGCAAAGTAAATTAATAACACAAGTAGCGCGTTACTGAAGAGAGTGCACATTAAGCAGATACCCTGGGAAGAATCCTGCAAACGCAGAGGAGGGGAGTTTCTTGTGTGTGGCAGGAGATGGCACCAATCAAGTGTGCGTAAAGTTTGTCAGATGCAAGTAAAGCGGTGCCAAC